>NC_046294.1:43728868-44928868 GCF_004115265.2 Rhinolophus ferrumequinum | reverse complement strand
TTTATTTATCTTGTCTTCAGATAGACAGAAGTTCCCAATTTTAGGATATTCTCAACTTTATCATACTTTTCCATTAGTTCGTACCTTTTTGTGCCTTGTTTAAGAAATCTTTCCCAAGTCTGAGATCATGAAGATAATTTTCCTATTTATCTTCAAAAGCTTTGTAGTTTTGTCTTTCACCTTTAGGTGCATGGTGTGAAGGAGAGGTCAAAATTAGTTTCTTTTATGTGAATATCCTTGTCCCATCACCATTTATTCCAATGGCACGTTTTTCTCTCCCTGCACCAATGCCATGTTATCTCAGTTAGTATAGTTTCATAATACATCTTCATGTCTTCCAGATCAAGTCTTTCCCCTTTGTTCTTCATGAGAGTCTTGGCTATTTTTGTATATTTAACTTCTATACATAAACTTTAGAATCATTTTATCAGGTTGATGGGATTTTGCTTGGTATTGAATTTAATGTGTTAATGATTTTGAGGAGAATTGACAACTTCACAATATTGAATCGTCTGATGCATGATAGAGAATATCTCTTCATTTACTTACAACTTCTTTGGTGTCTCTCAGAGTTTTACAAGTTTCCCTCTAGACATCTTGCTCATCCTTTGTCAGATTATTCCCTACATCCTTCACATTTTAAAATGGTATTGAAAATGGTATTTAAAAGAAATTTCATGTGCTAACTACTGATTGCTGGCATATAAAAATGCTGATCATTTTGTTGGATTGATTTTGTGACTAGAAGCTTTAATAAACTCTTTATTGCAATAACTGTAGATTTTTTTTGGATTTTCTATATGCATAGTCATATCACTAATAAATAGTGAGAGTTTTATTTCTTTCTTTCTAATTTTTATTCAGTTTCTTCTTGTTGTTCTGGCTACAACCACTACTACAATGTTGAATAGAAATGACAGAAAAAAATGAGAATATTCTTGTCATTTTCCTGGTATAAAAGGGAAAGCTTTCAATGTTTTACCATTAAATACGATATTTTCTGTATTTTCTGTATATGATATTTCCGTATTTTATTTTTCATTTATGTTTTATTTAATTTTTAATAAATTTATTGGGGTGATATTTTAGTAAAATTATACAGGTTTCAAGTGTACATCTCTCTAATATATCATCTGTGTATATTGCATTGTGTGTTCATCACCCAGAGTCAATTCTCCTTCCATCACCATATATTTGACCCTCCACCTCTACCCTCTGGTAACCAGTAAACTGTGTTCTGATTTCTCTTCAGATCACAGAAATCTTGTGCCTTTTTCTTCTTCTTAAAAAAATTTTTGAATCCAGAAAAATTTAAGAAATAAAATAATATAAAATCTTAAATAAACCACAGTTAATTCATTTAGACATTTTATTGTGGATTGACTATTTTAAAAATACTCTTTTCTGAGACAGTATAATTATACTTGTCAAATGTTCTATTTTAAAGCAAACTCTTAAATCAAAGCATAATATAACTACAGAGAAGCATTCAAATTATATAGAGTTCAATGAATTTTCAAATCATGAGCACAGCTATGTGATCAGCACATATCTTAGGAGTAAGAAAATTGTCAGCACCCCTGAAACTCGTCCCTGATTTTTTCCTCATCACTATATCTGTTTAAGTGTAGCTAGTCTTGAGATAGCTTATTTAAAAAAAAGAAAAAAGCATCTACATAGGGCAAGAGGAAAGAAAGAGAGGTCTGTTTGGTGTGAAGTCACGTTAGCCAATACACACAGCTCCATCCTCATTCTAAGCAATTGACTTAGACCGAGTTAATCAGCAAATTTCTCCTCCCCTCAGAAATGTGTCCTAATCAGGCTGAATCTCAGAAAGTGTGGTAGAAACCTTGGTCAATTTTGGTGTCTTTCCTTTTACATTTTAGTAAGGCAGTAATACTGGAAGCTTCTTGTAATTATTCTTAGATCATAAATGGAGTCATCCGTAAGGTTAATGTGACGTCTTTAATGGTAGAATTAAAAAACAAAAAAGCAAGAAAACTCAGAATTCTTATCATGTTAAAGCATTGGATAAATTCTCTTCTGAACCCAGCCTGTCCTCCTTATCAATTACAAGAGCAATAGATTAATTTCCAAAAGTTTAAGATGGGTTTTTTGTTCATTGAAATGTTCAACATCCTATTTTTATCCCTTGGTATAATTTAAATAATAAGAATGATCTAGTCCTTGATGTTTATCTGTAAAACTATATGTGCCTGAGCCTTATCAATTATAAATATTTATAAACCAGTATAGTATCCCTATGGTTGTCAGTCTCTTTATGTCATTCCCCTTTTTTTCAAAATTCATAACTTAGAAAATTAAAAAATTGTTTATTATCTCAGGAAATTCAATATTTATTTTTAGATAGTGTACATATTTTTTTAAAAAAACTTAAACCATTCTCCATTAACAGATATATTTAATGTGACCTATTCTTGTTATCAGTCTCTGTCTTTTTTACCTAACCAAGCTCTTTGAATCCAAACTCCACAGATCATTAACAATTTGGTTTTATTGAAACAGAATATAAAGAACAAATGCAACTCAACAACAAAAAAACCAAACAATACAATTGAAAAATGGGCAGAGGATCTGAACAGGCACTTCTCCCAAGAAGACATACAAATGGCCAACAGATATATGAAAAAATGATCAGCTTCACTAGTTATTAGGGAAATGGAAATCAAAACCACAATCAGATGGCCATTGTCAAGAAGACAAGTAATAACAAGTGTTGGAGAGGTTGTAGAGAAAAAGGAACCCTCATACACTGCTGGTAGGAATGTAAATTAATACAGCCACTGTGGAAAACAGTATAGAGGTTTCTAAAAAAATTAAGAATAGAATTGCCATATGACCTAGCAGTCTCTGTTCTGGATATCTACCCCCAAAATCTGAAAATTTTATCTGTAAATATACCCTTGTGTTCATTGCAGCATGATTCATGGTGGCCAAGACATGGAAACAACAAAAGCGTCTTTCAATAGATGATTGGGTAAAAGAAGGTATGGTACATATACACAATGGAATATTACTCAGCCATAAGAAAAGATGAAATACTGCTATTTGCGACAACATGGATAGATCTTGAGATTATAATGCTAAGCGAAATAAGTGAGAGAGAAAAAGTCAAGACCATATGACTTCACTCAAACGTGTGATATAAAACTGAAAGCAACAAAGGAATAAGACAAACAAAGAAACAAAAACTCATAGACACAGACAACAGTTTAGTGGTTACCAGAGGGAAAGAGTGGAGAGGAGGAGGAGGGAGATGGTAGAAGAAGGTAAGCGGGGTCAAATATATGGTGATGGTAGGAGAACTGACTCTGGGTGGTGAACATACAATGGAATCTATAGAGAATGTATATTATAATTTTACACTTGAAACCTATATAATTTTACTAACCAATGTCACCCCAATAAATTTAATTAAAAAAAGAAACTTCAGGCAAAAGTCGGAAAGAGACTGAGATATGCTTGAGATAAGCTTTAAATGCTCAACTAGGGAATTTTGAGTTTATTTAATTGGATATCGGAAACCATTTAATTTGGAAGATTTATCAGTTAGTGAGTACAAGATGTATTAGACTCTAGGGTATAGAAACAAGTTAGAAGGATATTGAAATACAAAAGTAGAACTGAATGAAAGGCTCATCTAGCAAGAATGACAATGACAATAAAAAGAATGTTTAGAGATTTAAAAGGATTCAAAGGATGAACTTGATTGACCAACTTGGCATACAGTAGATAAAGAAATCAAAGTTGATTTTATATTCTTAGGTTATGGTGTTTAGAGAAAATGGTAGTGATATTTATTTGCAGGAAGGGTGAAGTTAAAAATTATTTGTGGATTAAATTAAATTACAAATACGTTGATTTTGAGACAGAAATGAAATATTCTATTGTAAATATCCAGAAGAAAATTGAAAATTCAATTTTAGCATAGTGGTCAGATGCCAAATAATTATTGAGATATTCTAGATATGGGTGATAGTTTAGGCAATGGATTTAAATGAGATCCTCTAAGGAACAGTATGTAAAGAAGGAAAGGACAGAAACAAACTTTGAGGAATATTAAGATGTTGCAGATATTTTCACAGATGCTATGTAGCTTCCTCTCCACCTGAATCCAAACTACAGAAAGAAAGCATGTCTGTTTCTTTCCTATGTACACCCTGAGCCTCTGCCTTACATTTTCCCAAATCCCAGTTCTATGGTGCATTCTACTTCTGACTCCTTCTATGGATCCAGACAGAGCCCAGTTCCAGAGTGTGTCTCTAAAAATAGAATCTGTCCTACTATTCAGTGGGACAATATCATGTCTGGGCTATGGAGCCAGACTATTTGGGACTGAATCCTGATTCAATACTTTACTAGCTCTGTGTCCCTGAAAGTGTTTTTCTTAGAATACTCAGTGAGTCTCAGTATCCATATCTATAAAATAGGGATATTAGTAGTATTTATTTCTTGAGAATATTCTGAGGATTAAATGATAGATATTAAATGCTTATAAGAGTTTCTGGAACATAGTGTCATGTGAGGTAAATTATTTCGTTGTTTTTTATTATTGTTGTTATTTTATTATTATTATTATTATTATTATTATTATTATTATTATTATTTAGTAGTAGTAGTAGTAGTAGTAGCAGTAGTAATATGCTCTGCTACCCAGTATACAAGGTCCTATACACAACAGTTGTGCCACTGAATCTCACCAAATATCCTACATTGCAAATCTAATCCAGTAACGTGAGTGTTAAAAGTAAATTTATGACAACCATATAGTCACCAGTGGCACCAGACTCAAACTGACTACTGCTCCATTGTGGCCCTGGTAGCAGACCTGGCATATGCGTGGTTGACACTCCTTAAATCTGATTGGTTGTTCTACCTGAACCTCGAGCCCTCTCTTTTGTTACAGAAACTCCTCCCTAAATTTAAAAAATATGGCGAGAATCCTATTACAAGGCTTAGTTTGTTCCAAGTTATTTTCTAATTGACAACATCTGGAAACCTTAAGCTCAGCTAGCTTTCAGAGGAGTCAAGCCATTTATAAACATGTTTGGGATTGAGGATAATTTCCTCCATCTTTTGAGCATTGCTTGGATTTCCCTTAGATTTCCCTACGTGAATGAATTTTGCAGTACTAATTACTCGAATTGGAACTCAGAGTGAAATTACAGTGAAGATTTAAAAGCTCAGATGCTAGAACAAGACTTGGAGACTTTGTCTTCCAAGTCAACAATTGATATCTGTGTTAATAGCAAGTTGCTGAACATCTCTATCCCTTAATTTCCTCAACTATAAAATAGAGATTTGAAAATGTACTTCTTCATAGGATTGTTGTGAAGATTAAATAAATAAACAAACAAACATGGAGTACTTTGAACAATGCCAGCTACATAGTAAGCACTAAGTGTTAGTAATTATTATCAGACATAGCTGGGACTTCCCCCTCAAGAAGGCAGCCTACCCATATAGCCTTCATCAGGCCTTTATCTCAGGTCCCATACTTTCTCTCATACTTTAGGAGCTAAAAGCAAAGCCCAACAAAAGGGCTTGGGTGGAGTTAGTTTATTTGAAAAGTGATTCCAGGAAGTGGTCTAAGGAAGCAATAAGATTTAAACAGGAAACAACTAAACACCTATAAAATGTAGATTACTTAACTTGTTATTCTAGACTGTGCATTCTCAATGGGGGCAATATAGGAAAGAGAAAGAAATCTTAGAGATTGCAACAGTATGTGGCCTTCCAAAAGGCTGCAGTGTATAAATAAATATACAAAATATCTGTGCTATTAAAATTTATGAGGGATGGTGGTTAGGAAAAAAATTCTAAGAAAGCTTCATAGGCAAAATAATCATCAATCATCATCATCATCACCATCATCACAGTATAGACAAAGAAGGCTCAACTCCATAGAGCTCAACATTTAAGAAGCATATAGAATGACTCCCAGAAATATCTGGTGCATTTATTCATCAACACCCATTGTCCAATGGTTAAAGGGGCATTGACTTCCCCATACTCCCAACACCCTGGGCAGAAAGGCCTGGCAGCCTTGAGATAGAATATCCGTGGTGCCTAGTGAGTGAGAACTGTTCACCGTAGGTGGGGTTGGGATCAGAGGTGAGCTGAGGTTGTGTGTCATGGGCTGTAAAATCTGCTCATATTCATTCAGAAGTTCAAGCTCCTGCTTGGTCCTGGCTTCCGTCCCTCAAACAAGGCACTAAAGTCTCATTATTCAGTTACGTTTCTGAATGTTACATTTTTTCATGCTGATTTTCCTTTTCCCTGGGTTTGGGTTACTATTTAAGAAGCTTCTTTATAAAAACACTATGGACAAAAACAAGAACTAATACCTACAATTTATCTGTTTCATCCCCCAAACCATATTTGAACTTCCTACTCTATTCTGAACAAACTTGTCATTAACCTCTGTATTTTGATTTTGAAGTAAAGCAAAAGTGGTTTTTATCGACTAAACAAGTTCACATCATTCTCAAGCTGCTAATCCAGGTAAAATGTTAAATATTTCTTGAGAAGAAAAAAATGAAATTGAACCAAAGAAAATTCCTTTAATATATCTTCATAGCAACATATGAATATATCAATATCAAGATTAGTGGAGACACCACATCGAGTGTGACACTTAGCCTACCAAGTGGATCAAGCAAGGAAAAATGTGCTTAAAAACCATGTGAATTGATAGAAACAACAGTATGCATCCTAACGCAAACTAGCACCTACTGAGAAATAGCTGTAAGCCAATATTTCAGTAAGATGCACTTGTTAACATTGTATTTGTTTATAAACATGTGAAATCAAACATTAAGAATGCATCTGTTCTCTTTCTGATAATAGGTAAACACGAATAAACAACAATGGGAGAAGGAAACCAAACTTCTGTGACTGAATTTATCTTACTGGGACTTTCACAGGATCCCAGGATCCAGATGTTGCTGTTCTGTGTTTTCCTGATCATTTACCTTCTCTCTATATTTGGAAATCTGCTCATAATAATCCTTATCCAAACTGACTCTCAACTTCACACTCCCATGTACTTTTTCCTTAAAAACTTGTCCTTTGCCGACCTCTGCTTCTCTACAAGCATAGTTCCTCAGATGTTGGCACACTTCCTTGTAAAAAAGAAAAGCATCTCCTTTGCTGGATGCTCACTACAGATAGTTGTCTTCCTTCTAGCAGGGTGTACAGAGTGTGCACTTCTGGCAGTGATGTCCTATGACCGCTATGTGGCTGTCTGCAAGCCCCTGCACTACTCCACTATCATGACCCAGAGGTTTTGTGTCCAGTTGGCTACAGTGTCCTGGATCAGTGGGGCATTTGTATGTTCAGTGGACAGTGCTTTTACACTGTGTCTCCCCTACCAGGGACAGAATGTAGTTAATCATTATTTTTGTGAACCTCCTGCACTCCTGAAGCTGGCTTCAGCAGACACTTACAATGCTGAGATGGCCCTCTTTTCAATGGGTGTGATTATCCTCTTGGCACCTGTCTTCCTCATCCTGGTCTCCTATTGGAACATTCTCTCCACTGTGATTCGGATGCAGTCAGGGGAGGGGAGGCACAAGTTGTTCTCTACCTGTGGCTCCCATCTCACTGTTGTGGTTCTCTATTATGGCTCTGGAATCTTTGCCTACATGAGACCCAATTCCAAGACAATGACTGGAAAGGATAAGGTCATCTCTGTGTTCTATTCAGTTATGACTTCCATGTTGAATCCCATCATTTACAGCCTGAGGAACAAGGACGTGAAGGGGGCTTTCAGGAAGCTGTCTGGGAGACAGATAGTCCACCTTCGGAGGCAGTGACTTCTGACATGTTTCCTTAGTGCATGGAACATAGTGATTGACAACAATAGCTCCACTATCCTCCCTTCCTGCCCTTGCTTTATTTGCCTCATTTGATTTTTTTTCCACAACTATTCATTAAATGCCTACTTTGTGCAAACACTGTGACCAGAACCTCACAATGTGAGTAAAAGTTAGGGCTTTCTTTAAAAGAATTTGAAATCCACTAACAAGATAACACAAATATAGACATAATTATTTTTAAAGTTAAGTAAAGAACTATTTTAAGTTTAAAGAAAACTGCTATGCGGATCAAAAGCAGGGCAATAGCTTCTTTGAAGATCAGGAATATTTCATGAATATGACTACTGAAATGAGACTTGATTAATTAGCAGGATGTATGATTTCAACAAGCAGCAATGGGCTGGAGAAGATGTCTAAAGGAGACTATTAGGTGAACAAAGGCACAGAAATGTGTAACTGAGAGTGTGTGGCAGAAAACAAAGTTAGAAATAAATTATGCATAGTCTTGTCATAAGACTAACTAGTTTGTACTCTATTCTGCAGAGGTTTTTTTGTAAAAGATTAACCAGTTTGCCCTGTAGGTAGAATTGATAAAGACATGATCATGCCTTCACTTTTAGAGCTTCATTCTGAAAGACAATGATTAAATGGAAAATTAACCTTGGCAATTTATATCATCACAGAGTCCTAATTCTTCAAAATATTTGTGTTAGAAGCTATCAAATTTGTGATGTTCAATATCTGAAGAGAATTTTTCATCTTACTGTTAAATTTCAGCATTGTAGGGAATCATATTGATCATATTATGTAACTATCTAATGTTTTATTCTTCCTGTAATTTTCTTCATTAACACACACTGAGTCCATTGTATTAAGGTATCTGGCAGGTATACAGTCATGATATTTCAGCCAGAAAGACTTTTTTTCTCTTCCACAAAAATGTAAACCTCATCGTGACATCCAACCATTAGCACTTGCTATTCACTTCGTCTGAAATACTTTGCCAGTCATTTTTGACACATCTGACTCATACTCAACTGTTGTCACACAGCAGCCTAGCAGACTGTCCCCCCATGTCTTTCCTTAAGGAAAGAAGAGTCTGTGAGACTGTGCATCTCTGGGATTGTATGTTTCTCTCTATTTAGTCTCCAAAAGAGGGTTTGCAGCCAATGACGAGTAAGATTCCCCATGGGGCGGGGGAGACAACTCAAGCCAGGCAGAACCCCATGGAGACCCCCATGAACTGCTTAAAAAGATCTGGGAAGGGGACTTGCCTCACTCCCCCTGCCTGGGAAAAGCCGCTGCTGGCTCTGACTTTTCCCTCTCACCTAATTGGGAGAAAAGTCTTGAAAGTGATAAGATTAAGCTCTCTCTGCTCAGCTCTGTGAAACAATTTCGACATGTGATGCATGTCCCTTAAAGGAGTTGCATACCTCACCTCAAGGACTTTCTGTTTCGGCTGTTTGAAGATCAACATAATTGGTTTGGGTTGTTTCTATAACGTGATAAGTGAGTCTCACAGACCGTGCCAAAAACACTGCTACTTCCTTGTATACTTATCAATAAAAACCTCCAGTCGGCTCAAATCTGGGCTCCAGTCTTTCAGAACTGTGAGACCCGTGGCCTTCTGAGATTTAACTACATTAAGTCTCTGTATGTTTCTTTCTTAAAAACTTAACCCAAAGCCGCCCCTTCTCATACCCTCACTGCCCGTGTTGCGCTGGACGCGACACTCAACATTGTCAGCTCATTCTCAACACAACTGACAGCTCTCCAGAGGCCATCCCCAAACATCCAATCGTATGTCACTATCTCCATTATTGTGTTTATAGAACTTGTCTCTGAAATTATCTTGTTTACTCATTTGGAAACATCCTGATTAAAGCCGACTTTAAATCTACAATTAAATTAAGACATAATGATGAAATTAATAAAGAGTTATCCAAGGTCTAGCAAGGGAATCTGGCCATAGTGGTGTGTATCATAAATACAAAAAGAGAATATTTTAAAAATGAGTAATAAAACAAATAAGTAATGGGGATGTAATGTACAGCATATGAAATATAATGAATAATATTGTGATAGTGTGGTACAGTGTCAGGTGGTTGCTGGACTTACTATGGTGATCACTTTTTTTTTTCTCCCTTCTTTCGCCTCCCCCTGCAACTCCGGTTCAAGCCGTTGTTTCTCAATCTAGTCGTGTAGGACACAGCTCCCTGGCCCATGCTGGTATTATGATCCTTGCGCTCCCCCATCAGCTGAGGCAGTTCATTGCCGGTCATTGGTCGACTACTCACAGCAGCTCATGGCAGCTCTCGCCGACTGCTGGCTGGTCACGATGGCTGCTGACCTCTCACGCTGGCCGCCGGCTGCTCCTGGCACCACACTGCAGCACACAGTAGCCGGCGGCAGCGCACAGCAGCCCGTGGCAGCATACAGCAGCCCACGGCAGCTCACAACGACCTCTGGTTGCTCAAGGCAGCTCAGTTCCAGGGAGAGCCTTTGCTCACAATCTTAGCTGTAGAGGGCGCAGCTCACTGGCCCATGTGGAGTAGAAGCAGCCACCTGGGCATTAGGAGCACGTACTCCAACCACCTGAGCCACCCATCGGGCCGGCCATGATCATTTCTGTAGGTATATAGATGTTGAATAACTATGGTATACCGCTGAAACTAATATGATATGTGTGTTAACTATATTTTAATAAAAATATTAAAATAAAACAAGAAATAAGGAATATTCAATAGTTAACAAACACAAAAAGATAGTCCAGAAGGGTGAGGACTGAAAGTGGGCTATTTGTCATAAAAGAAGAGATATTGGATAGTTGCTTGAGACAGTGATTTTGTTATTTATTTTTTAACCATGATCTAGTCAGTTCTTGTTGGGAATCAAAATCCTGATTTATAAAGTCAATAAGAATTAAATTAGATGATGTTTAAATTCGCTCCCAAAAATAAAAAATAAAAAAATAAATTCCCTTCTAGTTGCATATGGTTAAGACTGAAATGGTTCTTTAATAATTCAGAAACTTAAATAAGTATTGTTGAATTAAATAATATCAAATATAATTGTTTAATTATCATTGAATGTGTTATTAGGACATTAGTGAGCATCTAGAAGAGCTAATCAGTTGAGATAAAGTAGGAGATGGAGATGATCCTGGTTTTTATCAACTAAAATGTCAGTGAAACTTCAACAGCCAGGTTCATTATCTCTGGGACTACAGAGAGTCATGCTCTGTCATAAGGGGAGATTTACACTCTTCTGTTTTCTCATGGTCTCTTTCTTCAGTATTTCTCTGAGCAAAATGCCCTCTTAACAGAGTAAACATACCATCCCTTAGAGAAGAGCAGATAAGGACATCTCCCAAACCAAGAAATCTGCATTCAACTGTTACATGAGTGAGAAATACAATTTTATTGTGTTATGCTACTATGATTTCTGGGTTGTCTGATATAACAGGTATCAAGTGTTACTTCATATATCATGAGTAAGTAATTCAAAATAGAAGTAGACCCGGTAATTATAATGCTTTTTCAAGAAATTTGTTGTGAACATGGAAGACATTTAGAGAAAAGATCTGAAGAAAAAGGAAAATCAAAGGATGGTTTTTTTGAACAGGGAAATCTTGATCATATTTGGAAGCTAAATCAGAGGATTGAGAGAGCTCGTACTACAAGAAGAACGTGTAAATGCAGAAGCAAACAGAGCAGGCAGTGAAGGTAAGAAAGACAGAATCTCAGCAATAACTGGAGAAGTCAACTCAAGTGGAGAAGGTGCTCTTATTCCTCTTAAATAAAAGGCCCAGGAGTAAAGGCAGTTTCTACATGTGATAATGAAGAGGTGAAAGATAGTATGCATCTAAGGGATTTAATCACCTGTCATCTTTAGTTTATCTATAAAGTAGAAACATTGGAAGTCAGATGTGTAAGAAATTAATTCATCATTACCATAAAGTCACCACTGAAAACAAGAGGTAGAACCTTGACAATACCTTTTATCTAACCATTAGATCACCACCAGTCCTCTCTGCCTCCTTTCGTTGTAGTTAACTATCATCTCAGATCTTATTTCCATCATTCTCTTTCCATCTCTTTTATATAGTTGTATTGAATCTATGTGTAGACATAAAAATTATATTTGTATTTAGTTTTTAAATCTGCAAAAGGAGTATCATGATATTTAATACTTAGGACTATCTTTTTTTCACTTACTATTAGATTGTTGAGTTATTCATTTTGTTGTATGTCTTTCTGTTAGCTTTGTTTCAATCACGTATAATATCCATTTGTGTGAATATTTATTCATTCCACTGTTGATGGATATACGTGGTTTCCAGTTTTTATTCTATTGTGAATAGTGCTGCTCTAGCACTTTATCTTATTTATTTTTATTTATATTTTTTTATTAGTTTCAGGTGCACAAAACAATGTAATAGTTAGACATTAATCATTTATATCCCTCACACAGTGACAACCCTCCTACCCCCCATCCACTACACCTCTGAAATCGCACACAGCCATTACATTTCCACTGTCCACACTTCTAATGCTGTACTCCGGTTCTTGTAACAATATATCTATATAAAACTGTGGTTGACATTCATTATTGTTCAGCTTCAGCTTCAGGTGTACAGTGCAGTGATCAGGCATCTACATCATCCCTGAGGTGTTCTCCCTAATGAGACAATTGTCCATTGGATACCCTACAAAATCTTTACAACATTATTGATTACATTCCCCAAATTGACTTTCGTATCCTTGCCCAGTTCCCTCCACAGCCCCAAGCAGGACAATATCAACGCTGTTTTCTACACAATTGTCACTCCAGCCCTGAACCCCTTCATCTACAGCCTGAGGAATAAGGAGGTCATGGGGGCCTTGAGGAGGCTCCTGGGAAAATACATATTGCCAACACAGTCCACCTTCTAGGGAGGGCTCATGGCTTGTCTCTCACAATTCCTTCTCCAAGTCAAAGTGCTATACACAACCAGTCTTTATATAATATTCTGTGTGTGATGATATGAAGAATTTATAATTTTCTTCATTTTTATTCTACTGTGTAGCTGGTGAACCTTAAGCTGCACTCACATGGGACATACCACTGTGACCTCTTTTTACAGCCCATGTTATAAAAGGAATACTAGAAGAAAATCATGGAATGGATGCCTTAGACTCACTCTGTGGTAGGACTTTGTCTGGACTTGTTACCAAATAGACACAGTAGGGGACAAAGTTTTAAATTCAATATCATATAGCTGTGACAAACAGTAATAGTTTTAGGCTTACTCAACTCCAATAAGCCTCTTAACATCCAAGGACGACTGCTTTCCTTTGAATTTGATTTTAGGATAATTAATAGAGAGAGGTATCCCCAAAAGATATATTTGGTTTCCTGTTTATTAGGCAAATGGTTGTTTGAGCAATTAGTTAGAAAAAATAACAGATTTGTACTCCAGACTTAGCAATCCATATTGAATACCTAAATAAAGACAATATTTATGTTGAGCTAGTGGAAAAGTCTAAATAGGACATTTTTATACTGACAAAAATTAAATCTAAAATTAAAATAGAGAAATGAATAAAAGAGAATGTGAAAGTATCAGATTTGAAGTAATGATTAGAGATACAATAACGGTGAGAGACATCTGTTGTGTATTTTGCTTGAATTTTTAAAGAATATGATCTTACACAATTTGTGTTTTGAGACATCAAATTAATTACAAAGAGGTCATATTCTTTTTTTAAAATTAAAATTTATTGGGGTGACAATGGTTAGTAAAATTACATAGATTTCAAGTGTACAATTCTATAATATATCATCTATATATCACACTGTATGTTCACCACCCAGAGTCAGTTCTCTTTCCATCACCATATATTTGACCACATTTACCCTCTTCTGCCACCACCCTTACGCTCTGGTAACCACTAAACTATTGTCTGTGTCTATGAGTTTTTGTTTCTTTATTTGTTTCTCTTTTTCCTTTGTTGCTTTCAGTTTTATATCCAATATATCAGTGAGGTCATATAGTTCTCAACTTTTTCTGACTTATTTCGATTAACATAATAATTTCAACATCCATCCATGTTGTCACAAATGGCACTGTTTCATCTTTTCTTATGGCACAGTTGTATTCCATTGTGTGTGTATACCATATCTTCTTTATCCAATCCTCTATTAAAGGGCACTTTGTTTGTTTCCATGTCTTGGCCATGGAAAATAAAGTTGCAATGAACATTGGAGCTCACATATCTTTACAGATAAATGTTTTCAGATTTTTTTGGTGTATACCCAGGAGAGGTATTGCTGGATCATATGATAATTCTATTTTTAATTTTTTGAGGAACCTCCAGACTACCTTCGATAGCTGTTGCACCAACCTGCATTCCTACCAATGAGGGTTCCTTTTTCTCCACAACCTCTCTAACACTTGTTACTATTTGTCTTGCTGATGACAGCCATTCTAACAAGTGTGAGGTGATGTTTCATTGTGGTGTTCATTTGCATTTCTCTGATGATTAGTGATGTTGAGCATCTTTTCCTATGTCTGTTGGCCATCTGTATGTCCTCTTTGAAGAAATGTCTATTTAGGTCCTCTGCCCATTTTTTTGTTGTTGTTGAATTGTATGAGTTCCTTATATATTTGGGATATTAGTACCTTATCGGATGTGTTGTTTGTAAAAGTCTTCTCCCATTTGGTTGGTTGTCTCTTTATTTTAGTGATGTATGTGTGTGTGTGTGTGTGTGTATGTGTGTGTGTGTGTGTGTGTGTTTGCTGCGCAGAAACTTTTCAGTTTGATATAGTCCAATTCATTTATTTTAGCTTTTGCTTTCCTCGCCTTTGAGGTCAAATTCATAAAATCTTCTTTGAACCCAAGGTTTATAACTTTAACACCTATGTTTTCTTTTATGCAGTTTCTTGTTTCAGGTCTTATGTTTAGCTATTTGATCCATTTTGAGTTAATTTTGGTACATGGCGACAGATAACAGTCTAATTTCATTCTTTTGCATGCAGCTTTTCAATTCTCCTGGCACCATTTATGGAAGAGGCTATCTTTTCTCCATTATATGTTTTTGACTCCTTTGTTGAAAATTGTCTGTCTGTACTTATGTAGGTTCATTTCTGGATTTTCAATTTTATTCCATTGATCTGTATGTCTGTTTGTCTGCCAGTACCATGCTGTTTTGGTTATTGTTGCTCTGTAGTACAAACTGATGTCTGGGAGTGTGATACCTCTAGCATTATTCTTTTTTCTTAGGATTGCTTTGGCTATTCATAGTCGTTTGTGGTTCCATACAGATCTGATGTTATTTTGTGCTGTTTCTTTTAAAAAATGCCATTGGGAATTTGATGGGGATTGCATTAAATGTGTATATTGCTTTGGGTAATAAGGCCATTTTAACTATGTTGATGCTTCCAATCCACGAACACAGAATGTCTTTCCATTTCTGTGTGTTTTCTTCAACTTCTTTTTCAAATGTCTTATGGTTTTCAGTGTATAGGTCCTCCACATCCATGGTTAAGTTTATTTCTAGGTATTTTATTCTTTAATTCTTAAAAAAGGAATTTTTAAATTTATTTTTCTTAAATTTCATTGCTATTATATAGGAGTGCCATGGGTTTTTGTACATTGACTTGTAGCTGGAAACTTTACTGTATTCTTTTATTGTTTCTAACAGCTTTTTGGTTGAGTCTTTATGGTTTTCTATATATAGTATCATGTCATCTGCAAAAGTGACAATTTAATTTCTTCATTCCAGGTTGGATGCCTTTTACTTCTTTCTCTTGCCTGATTGCTTTGGCGAGGACTTCCAATACTATGTTGAATAGGAGGGGTGATAGGGGACAGCCCTGTCGTGTTCCTGAACTTAGAGCAAAGGGCTTCAGTTTTTCACTGTTAATTATGACATTAGCTGAGGGTTTGTCTTATATGGCCTGTATGATGTTAAGGTATTTTCCCTCTATACCCATTTTATTAAGTATTTTAATCATAAGTGGATATTGTATCTTGTGAAATGCTTTTTCTGCATAAATTGATATAATCATATGATTTTTGTCCTTTATTTTGTTTATGTGGTATATCAGGTTGATTGATTTGCAAATGTTGAGCCAACCTTATGTCCCTGCAAGGAACCCCTCTTGATCATGAGCTCATATTCTTGAGGCCAATATGTGTATATGTCTGTGTCCAGGGGAAAGGAGGAGACAAACATATAATTCACTTTCTAGTGAACTTAAATGTGGTTTATTTTACCAATTGATTTATTGGTATGGGAAGATTTATAACAAAAGCTGGGAACTTAAATCTGTTGAGTGAAGAAGCTCAAAAATACCTTGGCTCATGTAGCTGGTGTTATTGTTAGGATAGTGCTTTGTGAAAAATCAGCAAACTTGTTTGTTTACAGAAATAATCTAATTGCTTAATCTATAAATCTAAACCATAATATGAAAGCTATTCTGTAAAACTTAACCAAATTTATTATAAAAACCGAGAAAATTCAGAAATTTAGGAAGAAGCAAAAATCATCTGTAAAGTTTTCCTTTCATTGTTTGATTATCCACATATGTATTTTACTGAATTATCATGTGCATGTTGATTAAAGTCTTGCTTTTTTTCATTTAAAAGTTGTCGTAGATTCTCCCTTGTTAAGAAGGGCCATTATAGGGTAGGGGTAGGGAGTAAGTGGCAGGGATGGAGGGGACAAGAGTGCTGCATGAGAATCTCTGCTCCCCCTTTATTATCTGTGAGTCTTTTGACACTAAATTTAACTTTGTGCCTCAGTTTGTTCATCTTAAAAGTAGTGGTAATAGTAGGGCTCTTGATGATCTCATGATGTTTTTAGGATGACTGAATAAGATAATAACTGTCAGACACATAGTCCAGAGCTTGGCAAATAGTGCTTGTAACATGCTGGCTATTATATGAATAAATAGTAAATAGTCTTTAAAAACTTATTTTTTTAATGAGAAGTAATTGACATACAATGTTTCAGATGTACAACATAATGATTCAATATTTGTATGTATTACAAAATGATCACTATAATAAGTCTAATTAGCATCCATCACTGTACATATTAGGTGCTGCAAAAGTAATTGCAGTTGAAAAGTTTAAAAGTAATTGCAAAAACCGCAATTACTGTTGCAACAACCTAATAGTTACATTTTTTTCCTTGTAACGAGAACTTTTAAGATCTACTTTCTTAACAACTTTCACATATGTAGGACATCATTAGTAACGATAGTCACCATGCTGTACATTACATCCCCAAGACATATATTTCATAACTGGAAGAAATTATTTTAAATAACTACCTAATAATTCATCATATGAGTCCTGTGTAATATATATAAGGCATTTGCTTACATTAAGTTTTGGTTCCCCAAATTTTCTCATGTGAGGGTCTGGTTTTATTTTAGGTCAAATTTCTAGAAGTGAAATTACTGAGATATAAGCAAAGAAACTAAAATTCTTGTCACAAAAAGCCAAATTGCTTATCAGAAAGTTAAAAACATTTTGCATTCTGACTTGCATTTTGTGGGAGTGCCTTCCTCACTATACTCTTTCTAGTGCTGCCTAATCTCATGAACTCTCTTTGCTAATCTATTAACATATTAATGCAAGGTAGCAGATGTTTTCATTTATATTGTTTATTTTGTTTGATCCTAATCGTTTTTTGTAGCTGTTTATAGACAAGGTGACAAACGATTTGACAGTTATATATGTGGCAACATTTACTTTAAGTTATTTAGCTATGTGATAGGATTTGTTGCCTAGGAAACTGTTACAATATTTATGTAGTTACATATATTCCTTTGTATTTTTCAGGTGATTGTATCCTTATAATTCCCATTCTTAGTTCAGAGTATATCTACATATATTTCTTTTAGATTTGCTTAATAAGTTAGCAATAAGTGATATTTAACTTTTAAATAAGTGTTTTAAAATAACTTTTTAGTCTCCCTGAAGTTTATTATGGTATAGGGTGTATGTTGAAGATTTAAGTTAATTGTGTCCAAATAGCTGATTTTCCTATTAGCATTCTTTTTTCCCCCCATTCTTCTGCCTCCCACCTCACTCCAGTTCAAGCCATTGTTTCTCAGTCTACTTGTGCAGGACACAGCTCCCTGGCCCATGCTGGTGTTATGAGCCTTTTGCTCCCCCTGGCTGAGGCAGTAGGTCAACCGGTGACAGCACTCAGCAGCCCTTGGCATCACACAGCAGCCCGGTCAGCTCAAAGTAGCTCATGCAGATCTCTGGTTGCTCAGGGCAGCCCAGCTCCAGGGAGAGCCGTTGTTCACAATCTTAGCTGTAGAGGGCGCAGCTCACTGGTGACCTCTGCGTTAGGAGCAAGGTGCTCCAAACACCTGAGCCACCAGGCCGACCCCCTATTAGCATTCTTAATAATCCGTTCGTGTTACTTATTTGTTATTCTTTTTACAATTGTTTGACTATATACTGTCTTCTTATAAATATAGTAATAGGAAGCATTTCTGGACTAGTTCTCTAGTTCCAGTCATCTTTCTCTGAAAACACTATTGCACATCTTCACTCTCGGTTTATATCTTTATATCATACATCCTTGAGAGAATAGAAGAACTCATAGTAGGAATTCCTCATCTCCCACCACAAATTTATTAGCAAATCTGCACATAGCTTTTTATCTTTCAAAAGAACCCATCAGGCACCAACCTCTCCACTAGTGCTCTTAATACCTAGCTCTTCTACTGCTCAAAGAAATTGGTCTTGGAATTACCTGCTTCTCCTGTGTGTGATCGCTCTCTCTCTGCTGGAACATTTGCTATAGTTCACAGACGTGCTCTACTATCTCCCATCTTAAAGAACCCTTCCCTGAATTACATTTCTTTTCCAGGTACACCGCCTTTCTCCGAACAAATCACCTTAAAAGATATGCCTATACCCATAGCTTCCACATCCTTTTCTACCATTCATGACTCGTGTCACTGTACTCAGGCTCCCTCCTTGCCCCACCACCCACTTGCGCTGCAATTCTGCTTGTCAGTCAGTGATATTCATGTTGCAAGTTCAATATCAATTCTCTGTCTTAATCCTACTCAAACTTTCAGCCACATTCGACACAATTGAGCGCTCTTTCCTTCTGGACACATCTTCTTTTCCTGGCTTTCATGCCCCCCCACACACTAGATTTCCCAATTTCCCCACTGGACTCAGGCTTCAACTTAGTCCAATTCTCTTCTTCATCATGACATCTAAATATTGAAGTGCCTCATGGCTCCACTGCAAATTCCCTTTTATTGTGATTCAACTTTCTCTGCCTTAGTAAATTAATCATTTCATGAGTTTGAATTCCATCTACGTTCATTTGACTCTCAGTGATGTGACCTCTTCCGAAGCCCAAAATCACTTAGGTAACTGCTGATGTGACCTTTTTGCCGGAATAGCTTAAGCATTTCCCTTTTAATCTAAAACTGAATACTTGATCCAGTCCCTAAAATCTGTTCTTCCCAAGTTTTTCTTATTATAAGAAACACCATTATCATGTTCACTCTTAATCAAACTAAAAATTGATATATAATCCTTGTTTCCTCTCTTTGCCTTACTACTCCTCCCAAACAAGAAGATTCTATGAACCCTGCCTCCACAATATAGTCCCAATCTTTTTACTTCTCTCTATCTGAATTACTACTACTGAGCAAAACTGCTAAACTTACCTACCAGTTTGAACTTTCGGTACAAACGTCTATGCTAGGATTGAGATGGACACTAGAGTATATAGTCGGTCACAGCTTTGGAACTGCCTGGCTTTCATTCCCAGCTCTACCACTTACCAACCGTGAGATGTTGGTGAATCACTTTAACTCTCCCCCAAGTTTTCATCTGTAAAATGAGATTAAATGTATTACCTATCTCATAGACTTGTTGTGAGGATTGAGGTAATATATGTAAAGTGCTTAGAAAAGTGCCTGGAACATAGTAAACTTTCAGTATTTTGTGTCATAATCATCAATTTTGCTGAAACATCTAAGTGACACAATCTGGGCAAGTCATTGGAACTTTAAATGTCATATTGAAACATAGTTTGTCACAGGTTAATTCTCCTGCAGCACACACTGAGGTGGGATTTGAAGTGATGTTTATTGAGGATTAATAGCTGTGAAAGAAGGGGGAGGAAACAGGGCAGGGCAGACAAAAGATTAGAAATTACAACAGGGGCTCCACAAAGCTTAGCCAACCTAGTGGAACACTCTAGCATGAGAATTGCCAGTCAGTTGTCCTGCCCCAGGCTGATTTGCATGGATTTTATGCAATATAATCTCCTGGCATGGTTATGGGATACTGGCTGACCCAGGAAGATGAGACTTCGTGGGAGATGCTCTCTGCAGCTAAAACAGATCTCAAGAGTTTGAAACTGTCTGTTGACGTCATTCCCAGCAGCTGGATAGCAAGTGCGTCCTTAAAGGAGGAACTGGGCAGTACATCTTTGTGTGTGTCACATTATTTGGTAGACTCATCTAAGGTTTGGTAATTTTCTAGGATAATGTATCATTATTTGGCCTTGCTACTTATTACTAATTAAAGGTGCAGAATCCTGATGTTACTTGTTTGTGGTCCTGTGTCTTGTAGACCTGCACATGATTTCTCATTAGTAAGAAATATAAACCATTAACCACAAAGATTACAATGAATTGTTTTCTGGGACCTCAACACATTTTGTATTTAACCCGATGATCTTATTTTTAACATTTAAAATGAATTTCCTGATGAAATATACAAATCCCTGTTTCTCAAGTGATCCTCATGACTATTTTGTAACTACCCATTTGTATTTTATAATCCCTTCACCTTTGTCACCCTGCCCCCAAACCCCCTCCTATCTATCATCCTGATAAATCTAGTACCCATCTGACACCATCCATAGTTATTGCAATATTATTGACTATATACCTTATGCTATACCCTACATCACCACGACAACTGTGTAACAACACATTGGTACTTCTTGATCCCTTCTCATTTTCACCTACCCTCAACCCCCTTCCCATCTGTCAACCATCAAAATATTCTCTGATCTATCAGTTTGTTTCTGTTTCACTTGTTTATTTTGTTCTTCAGATTCCACTTATATGAGTAAATGAAATCATATGAATTTTGTCTTTCACTGTTTGACTTACTACACTCAGCACAATATCTTGTAGGTTCATCTATGTTGTTGCAGATGGCAAGATTTTGTTCTTATTTAGAGCTGAGTAATATTCCATTATATATATGCACCACCTCTCCTTTATCCATTCAGGGACACCCAGGATGCCTTCATATCTTGGCTTATGTAAATAATGCTGCAATAAACATATGGATATGCATGTCCCCTCGAAGAAGCATTTTGGGCTTGTTTGGAAAAACACCCATAAGTGCGATTACTAGGTCCTTCTTTGTCTCTTGTCTTAGACTTTGTTTTGAAGTCTGTTTAGTCTGGTATAAGTATTGTTATGCCAGATTTTTTTGTTGTTGTTTGTTTGTTTGCATTTTCATGAAATATCTTTTTCCATCCCTTTATTTTTAGTCTGCGTGTGACTTTCAATCTGAAGTGAGTCTCTTGTAAGCTGTATATGTAAGAGTCTTGTTTTCTTATCCATTTAGCTCTCCTATCTTTTGATTGAAGCATTTAATGCATTTACATTGAAAGTAATTGTTGATAGGTATATAGTTATTGCCATTTGATTATTCATTTTTTTATTAAAGTTTATTGGGGTGACAGTTGTTAGTAAAGTTACATAGATTTCAGGTGTACAATTCTATATTACATCATTTATAAATGCCATTATGTGTTCACCACCCAGAGTCAGTTCTCCTTCCATCACCACATATTTGATCCCCTTTACCCTCATCCACCACCCTTCTCCCCCCTTAGATTATTCATATTTTAAATTTATTTTTGGTCTTAAAGTAGTCCCTTTAAGATTCTTTGTAATACTGGTTTGGTGGTGAGGGACTTCTTTAGCATTTTCTTGTCTCGGAAGCTCTTTCTTTATCTGTCCTTCGATTCTAAGTGATAACTTTGCTGGACAGAGTAATCTTGGTTGTAGGTCCTTCTTTTTCATCACATTGAATATTTTATGACAATTCCTTATAGCCTACAAAGTTTCTGTGGAGAAATCAGCTGATAGTCTTATGGGAGCTCCCTTGTAGGTAACTAACTGCTTTTCTCCTGTTGCTTTTAAGATTCTCCCTTTGTCTTTAACCTTTGGCATTTTAATTGTGGTGTGTCTTGGTGTTGGCCTCTTCGGGTTTATCTTGTGTAGGACTTTCTGCACTTCCTTGGCTTGTATATCTATTTCCTTCACCAGGTGAGGGAAGTTTTCTGTCATTATTACTTCAAATAGGTTTTCAATTCCTTGCTGTCTCTCTTCTTCTGGCACACCTATAACATGAATGTTAGTACCCTTGATATTGTCCCAGAGGCCCCTTAAACTATCCTCATTTTTTTTGAATTTTTATCTTTTTGCTGTTCTGATGAGTGTTCTCTGCTACCTTATCATCTAAATCTCTGATTTGATCCTCAGCTTCATGTAATCTACTCTTGATTCCCTCTAATGTATTCTTCATTTCCATTATTGTATTCTTCATTCCTGACTGGTTCTTTTTATGTTTTCTATCTCTATTTTTATGTATCCTATTTATTTGCTGAAGTTCTTCCTGAGATCATTGAACATTGTTATAACCACTGTTTGGAACTCTGCGTCTGGTAGATTACTTGTCTCTAGTTTGTTTAGTTCTTTTTCTGGAGCTTTGTTCTGTTCTTTCACTTGTGACATATTTCTTTGTCTGCCCATTTTGGCTGCCTCCCTGTATTTGTTTCTATGTATTAGGTAAGGGTGCTATTCCTCCCAATGTTAGTAGAGTGGCCTTATGTAGTAGGTGTGCTGTGGAGCTCAGTGACACAGTTTTCCTGGTCACTTGAGCTGTGTACTCTAGGTATATCCCTTGTGTGGGTTGTGAATGCCTTTCTCTTGCAGTTGAGCCTTGGTTGCTATTTGCACATCAATGGGAGAGTTTCACTCTCAGGCTCACTGGCTGTGAGGACTGGCCTTGACTATAGTGGAGGAGTTGTGGTGCAGGGACTGACCCTATAGTGCAGGATATGCCTCAGCAGGGATCTGGTGCCTGCCCAACTTGCCTCTTGGGTTTGTCATCCTTTGAGGCAACTGGGTGATGCTCCAGCTCATTTTAAAGCTGGCTGCTGAGGGCACCAGGCCCAAGCCACCTGGGAGGCGACACGCTGCAGGTCAAGTTCAGCTATAGCCAGTGCCCCACCCAGATTCATCTGGCAGGAGCCACAAAGAAATCCGCAGATGGCCACTGCCTATGCCATGGTTGGAAGTGCCTTGAGATGTCAAGCTGTGAACCTAGACCGGCTTCCACTCGTTCTGTGCTTAGGGTTGGTAAACCAGAGGTATAGGACTTGCTCAAGCGAGATGCTGCTTGCCTGGATTCTGCAAACCTTTGAGAGACCCTAGGAAAGTCTGTAGTGTGAGGCAAGGCAGGTGGTTTGTATGAAAAAGCCATTGGTGGTTTGTATGAAAAAGCCATTGGAAGCAGCTTGGGGGTGCCCAAAAGTTGGGTGGGTCAGGGTTTTAAATCATCGGGGCATGGCGAACCAATGGTGTTAGCCAGCTTGATGGAAACTCTGATATGGCGTCTGCCTGCATCTGCAGGGAAGGGGGAGGGGGCTCAAAAAAGAAAAAATGGCCTCCACCAGCTCCTCTGTCTAGAAGAAAACTGCCCCACCAGCCCCTTCCTGAAGCCAGAGAACTCAGTCCCCCACCATATGTCTCTGCTGCCTCTCCAGCTGCTGCCCCAGTGCTGGAGATCAGAGCCAGTGATTCTGTTGGTAAGCCCATGTCCGGTGCCTTTAAGAGGAGCACTTCAGAATCAAGCTACCCTCTGTCTCACTCAGTCAAAATCACCACTGGTTTTCATAGCCAGAAATTATGGGGACTTCTCTTCCCAGCACTGGAAACTTGGGCTGGTATAGCATTGGACCTCTTGCGTTTACAGTGGAATCTCCACAACCGAGATAATCCTTCTCAATTTTCAATGGTCATACGTGGGTTTGGATCAGCCAGTTCCATTTCTTTGCCCCTCCTACCAGTTTCGAGGTGGCTTTTTCTGCATGTCCTTAATTGTATGGCTTCGGTTCAGCAAGATTTTAGGCAATTCTCAAGGATAGTTGTTTTGTAGTTTAGTTGTAATTTTGATGTAGTTTGGAGAGTATGTAAACATAGAATGTACCTTCTGCACCATCTTGACTGGAAATTCTACAATTGATTTTTGTGGAAAATTAATTTTGGATGTGATTCTCATCTCCTGTAACTTGGTGAACTCATTCGTTAGTTTTAGTAGTTTTTTGGTATATTCCTTAGGATTTTTCTATGCACAAGATCATGTCATCTATGAATAGAGATAGTTACTATTTCTTCCCTTGCAATACAGCTGTCTTTTATTTCTTTTTCTTGTTTAATTGCCCTGGTGGAACCTCCAATACAATGATGAACAGAAGTAACAATAATAAAACAGGACATCCTGGTCCTGTTCCTGATTTTAGAGAAAAAGCTTACAGTCTTTCTAATATTAGTAAGATGCTAGCTGTGGGCTTTTTCATGCATGCTTTTATTATGATGAGAAATTACCTTTAATCCTAGTTTATTGTGCGTTTTTATGATGAAAAGTTGACAGATATTGGCAAATGATTTTTGTGTGCCTACTGAGATAATCGTGTGCTTTAAAAATTCTATTGTTTTGTCATGGTGTATTACATTACTTGATTAAGAATGGTTAAATCAAGCTGCAATCCTGGGATAAATCCACTTGTTCACAGTGTATAATTCTTCTATGTTGTTGGATACAATTTGCTAGTATTTTGTTGAGGAATTTTCCATATATATGCAACATAATATACGTATAAAAGATATTGACCAGTATATTTCTTTTCTTGTGATGTCTTTTCCTGTTTTTAGTATCAGAGCAAGACTGGCCTCATAAAATGGGTTAGAAAGTGCTATGTTTAATTCATAGATTTGTTTATCAGCTACCTGAAATGAGTATTATCTATTTGTCTTAGGCATCTGAATTCTAAGTATCTGAAATGAGTGTCATATACAAAAGTGACATTCAACAGAGTTTGACTGAAATTTGGTACACAACTATCTCATAAATAGACTTCAGTAAAACTAAATTGAAACTTAAATAATGAATTTAACTTAAAACAGAAAAGAATCCATAAAGATATTACACTTTTCACACCACACAATTTCTACAAACTTTATGAGTAATAGTAATAGAAACAAATTTTGGGACAATTTGATAATTTCACCAAATTGGATTTTGGTATTTAAAAGCAAATATTTTTAAAGTTGATAAAATTGGATATTTTGGTGAAGTGACCTTTGGGTGGCTATATCATTGGGCGAACTGTCTTTCATAAACATTTTCAACTAATTGCCTAGTTTCTGGATGCAGAAACTGGGATCAGGAAGGTCAGTAGTTAAGAAGACTATGCCTACAGTCTCCTCTACCCCCACCCTTTTTTTGAGAAGTAGGAGGTGAGGTTAATTGCTAATAGTAAGAGATGGTAATTTAAAGAGTTCAAGAAAAGTGGAGAAAGTTTGCAGGCTTCAAAGAGGTGACAGGATTAAACAATTCAGGCTTACTGAGTTGTGTTCGGGGTCCAGCTCTGTTGATTCCAATTCCAATGGCTGTGTGATATTTTTTGTTCATAGGAACTCTCAGTGATGAGGGCACAAGAGTAGAGAAATTTGGTGATTAGGAAGTGGGTGGGAGATGGTGACATGAGGTTGAATAAGGGCTGCCCTGAGAATGGATGAAGTGTTGGATCATGATATCTAGACCGGTTGAAAAGGAAGTAAGTCCTGGTTCACACAAGGAGAAAAGAGAAAGTTCGAAGGACTGGAGGTACAAGAGCTTGAAAGTTTAACATGTGCAAGGGGATGAGAAGGCCCCAGTCAAGAAGGTGTGTTTACAGAGTGAGATTCTGGAGGGTAAAACTGCGTAGATAAAGTAGATCTGGTCATGAAAGGGTGAAAGACCTAGTAGAGTGGATTGGATAGATGGATTTCAGGAAGAGAGAACAATAAAGAACTCTGGGGCCAGAGTTTTGAATGGGGCATCCACATGGATAGAGTAAGCACATAAATGGGATGGTAGCAGGTCTCTGCTAGCTCCATGTTGACTTCTCAATTGTATTTTGAATTAATGATATTCTGTCTGTCAGTCTAGCCCATCCTTTTAGGTCTTTTAGTGAATTTAATGATTCATTTTGTGATTAGCTTTGGGCCGTTTTCTCCTCAAAAGCAGACAGGGAAGCTTACCAACTTACTTTCTGTGGTCTAGGCCTTAGCAGCTAAGGCCAAGACCACCAGGAAGAGGTGGTACAACCAATGCCACGTCCTAAAAGACAAGAGGCTTTACATAAAGGTGGAAGAACCACGGAAACCACAATGGTGAATGAGAAAGCTCTCCTCCCTCCCCCTTTTCCTTCAACACATGATTTTGGACTTTTCCTTCAATCTATACATACCCTTAAGTGTCTGTCTCCATGACTAAGGACTTGGAAAAGTTCTTATTATAAAACAACTGTCTTAGTATGTTCGTGCAATCTGAACTATTTTACCTTTTTTTTTTATCCTTCTGGGATAAAAAGAAAGTTGCAGGAAAAGTTTCTGAAACAATTTTAAGGAAAAGCAGTTACAAATTAAGTCAGGACGATGGCCTTCAATTTTCCGTGACATCCTGAGGTTCAGCTTTTGTATTTTCATTGTCTTGAAGTGAAGAGCAGTGAAGCTTTAATGCTGTGCTTCCCATGCTGGGCCACATGGCAGTCAGTGTGCCAAGGTATATGTGAAGCCACCGTGCACACAAGGCTCAGCTTCCTAGAGCATCAGTTTTGATAGAAGTTTGTGTCTGTGTCTTTAAAGTACAATATTTATGTTATAATAAACAGACACAATGTGGAACATAATGCAAAATGTCAGAAACATACTGTCAGAAAAGTTTAAACTCCTTTCCTCAAAATATAGACAAACAGGCCATTTCTATTATTAGGGACTCTTAAGTATAACCAACAAATTCATGTTCCAGAGTCAGAGACACGAATTACAATATGCCCAAGTATTTAAGGGCACAAAGAGGAAAGCATTAAGGGTAACAGACATTATCCAGTGGTGGGCAATGGGAAACCAGCATTACAGGAAGTTTTTTTTCAGATGAAATAAGAGGAAACTGGGTAAGGGAGGAGTTAGCTTTAAATGCCAAGCTAATCTAAGAACTTGACACAATGCCTTGATTCAGTCGACAGACATTTTTAGATGCCTATTTATGTTCTCAATTGGGTGGCATTAGATACCGTATTTTGCCATGTATAATGTGCTCCCGTGTATAATGCGCACCCACATTTTTTGCCCAAACTCTCAGGAAAAAAATCTTTCGTTTTAATTTTTTAATTCAAATTTTTGTTTACATTTACATACATGTGTTTTGTATTATAAAGGAATTTTAGCATTTATTTTTTAACATGTTATGGTACAAGACATTTTATGTAACAAATAATTACAAAACACAAGAACAAATACAAGGTACAAAACATTTTATATACCGGTAACAAATTTATGATATTTACGCATCATAGGAGACCAAGAACTCTTCATCATCGCAGATTTGTCATAAGTTCAACAAAACTGATTTTTGTATTCCAGGGTATTATTATGCATACAGATATCATTATTGATTTCTAGAGTTACACATTTAACACCTAAGCATAAGAATTAGAAACATTTATATACATGCAGAATTAGTGTTACCCATGTATAATGTGCACCCTTATTTTCCCCTCACAAATTTGGGAAAAACAATGCACATTATATACGGCAAAACACAGTATGTCCCTTAACTTCAAGGAGTTCACTGTAATTGTGCCTTTGCTACAGTGAAGGGTGTACAGTGTGAAATTGGATCACTGGAAAAGTGCCTTGCTTTGCTTGGGAATGCAGTGAATACTTCACAAAAGACCCATCACTTTAGCTTACTTTAGATTTTGGCTAAGTCTTGGAAAATGGATAGGTATTTTTTGTCGTAAGTTAGTGAGAAAGATCTCAGGAAATTGGTATATGAAATGTGTGCAAAATAAATTAGATCCATGCTTACACTTTTGACAGTCATTATGAACACTTAAGTGCCTGGAGAGGAAGAAGCCCATGTCTTTAGTCTTGGTACACTCAGCAGTGTAGCTTAGCACTGTTCCTGCACACGGTACCATGTTATTGTTTTGTAAAGCTCAGCCAGACAGCTGAATATGTCATGGACAACATGTGGTTTACTCCTCATTTAATAAGCATATATTGAGCACCTATTATGATGAGGTCCTTTGGTAGAAACAGAGATATCCAGAAAAATGAGTCCAAGTTCCTGGCTTCAGGAGCTCAGCTGAGTGAAGGAAATCAGTCATGCAGACTGGCAATTGTAGTTTAGTGTGATGAATGCTTTGAAAGGAAGGTATGCCCTGAGGACTATAACTGCACATAGGAAGGGACATAGCCCCATTTGGAGGGCAGAGTTCAGAGAAGCCCTCAAAAATTGACTTCTGAGCAAAGTTTTGAATGACAAGTAGGAGGTACCTTAAAACAGAGCAAGCATTATAGTAGATGCAACATCATACACAAAGGTATGATATATTCAGAAAATAACAAGTAGTGTCCCATGAAGGCTGGAAGCAGATTATGGTAGGAGATGATACTGAGAGGTAGCTGAGACCAGGTCAAAGAAGGCCTTTGTGTCATGATACAAGTCTGGATTTTACCCACACAATAGTGAGTCAATGGTGAGTCACTATAATTAAGGCTGGTTGAGATCAGTAGTTTTTAGAGTAGGTTGTAATCCATTAGTGAGATATAAAATTAATTTAGTGAATTGGGACCAGCATTTAAACAAAGTGAACTAGTTCACTTAGAACTAGAACTGGAAACTAGAATATACAATATTAGTGTGCCTCATATTTGTAAAGGTAAATGTTTTGTGATGCTTTAGTTTCAATTACAGAGGTATGTGAATATTGTGTTCTGAGGTAAAATGTTTTTCGATCAGTGGGTCACAGTAAACATTTTTTGAGAAACACTAATCTAAAGGTACAGTACAAATTAATAATATGTCAAATTATTTTTTGTAGCTATTAACAGAAAACCCAGGCTCAAATGGGAATCACCACTAAATATTATTACTATGTAGTTCCTTTTAGTTGTTCTGAGCTGCTATTCGGTATCACCTTCAGCCTAAAGACAGTTCCCCATGGCACTCACAATAACATGCTAACTTACTCTTCTTGTCCAGCAGAGTAGAGCCTGGATTCTCACTGCCTCAATTAAATTAGTTTAGGCCTATCCATCGCTGAACCATCAACATCAATTGCAAGGGGATGGAAATACTAACACCTTTAATCTGGGATGGATGTGTGCGAACCAATCCACTGCAGGGAACTGTAATACAATGTGATAAATTCAGTGGATTATGGAAACATCGTAGTAGATCCACACTCACAAAGTAATGAACTTTGGTGTGTGGTCAGAGGAGCCACCCAGGGGATGCCCAAAGTTTGTGTACAAGTTAGGTAGGCAAAAGGGGGAGGAGGGCTTTCTCGGTGGTTATGAGGCTGCATCAACAAAAGGTGGTAACGGGGCTGTGCATAGGGAAACAGTCAAAATAAGGACTTCCATGCTTCTGGAGCATAAAATTAGAGGAAAGGGAAAGAGCTGGAGTACTGAGAGGATGCGTAGTCATTAAGGGGAGTCATGGTAAGGAATCTGGACTCTTCTTACAGGAAAGATGGAGCCACTGCAGATCACCAAGCAGAGAATTTAAATATCAGATTTCTATTACTCTGGCTATAGTCTAGAGGACAGCAAATTAGGAGGCTGTTGCAGAGGATAGAGATGTCTTGAATTTCAGAGTAGGGAGAGAGGTGACTGCAGATTTCAGAAACATGGGAATAAACTCAACATGACTTGTCAATTTGACTGTAGATGACTCCCTGGCCTTTGTAGTTGTGTCTCCTCTGGATATTGGGCTTATATTGTGTCACTGATCTGTTGAGGCTAGAGTTGATGTTAATTTTTTTTTTTTAATTTATTGGGGTGACAATTGTTAGTAAAATTACATAGATTTCAGGTGTACAATTCTGTATCACATCATCTATAAATTACATTGTGTGTTCACCACCCAGAGTCAGTTCTCCTTCCATCACCACATATTTGATCCCCCTCACCCTCATCTCCCACCCCCCAACCCCCTTACCCTCTGGTAACCACTAAATTACGTTCCCCAGATTAATTTTCAAACCCCGTGGCCATCCTGTGGTCACCGACTGTTTTCTAATCCCCTCACCTTCCCCCTTACCCCCACCCCCCCACCCATCTAGCAACCCTCAGTTTTTCCTCTTTGTCTCCAAAACTGTTTCTAATTAGTTCATTCACTTATTCTTTTCTTTAGATTCCGCATATAAGTGAGATCATATGGTACTTATCTTTCTCTGTCTGACTTATTTCACTTAACATAATGTTCTCTAGGTCCATCCATGTTGTTGCAAATGGTAAGATTTCTTTCTTCTTTATGGCTGCGTAATACTCCATTGTATAAATGTACCACAGTTTCTTTTTTTTTTTTTTTTTTTTTTTTTTTTTTTTTTTTTTTTTTTTTGTTTGTTTGTTTTTTTTGTTTATGTCTGTGCTTTTATTTCTTTTTTTTTTTAGGGTTTTTTTTTTTAGGGTTTTTTTTTTTTAATTTATTGGGGTGACAATTGTTAGTAGAATTACATAGATTTCAGTTGTGCAATTCTGTATCACATCATCCATAAATCACACTGTGTGTTCACCACCCAGAGTCAGCTCCCCTTCCATCACCATACATTTGATCCCCCTCACCCTCATCCCCCACCCCCCAACCCCCTTACGCTCTGGTAACCACCAAATTACGTTCCCCAGATTAATTTTCAAACCCCGTGGCCATCCTGTGGTCACCGACTGCCCTCCAATCCCCTCACCCTCCCCCCCACACCCCACCCCCCCGCCCATCTAGCAACCCTCAGTTTTTCCTCATTGTCTCCCAAACTGTTTCTGATTAGTTCATTCACTTATTCTTTTCTTTAGAATCTGCAAATAAGTGAGATCATATGGTACTTATCTTTCTCTGTCTGACTTATTTCACTTAACATAATGTTCTCTAGATCCATCCATGTTGTTGCAAATGGTAAGATTTCTTTCTTCTTTATGGCTGCATAATACTCCATTGTATAAATGTACCACAGTTTCTTAATCCAGTCATCTACCGATGGGCATTTCGGTTGTTTCCATGTCTTAGCTATTCTGTATAGTGCTGCAATAAACATAGGAGTGCATAAAGATTTTTGAATTGGAGTTTTGGATTTCTCCGGATAGATACCTAGGAGTGGAATTACTGGATCATAGGGTAGTTCCATTTTCAGATTTTTGAGATACCTCCATACTGTTTTCCATAGTGGCTGCACCAATCTGCAATCCTACCAACAGTGCACAAGCGTTCCCTTTTCTCCACATCCACGCCAGCACTTGTTGTTTGTTGATTTATTGATGATAGCCATTTTGACTGGGGTGAGGTGGTATCTCATTGTGGTTTTTATTTGCATTTCTCTGATGGTTAGTGAGGTTGAGCATTTCTTCATATGTCTGTTTGCCATCTGTATGTCCTTTTTAGAAAAATGTCTCTTCAAGTCCTCTGCCCATTTTTTAATTGGATCGTTTGTTTTTTTGGAGTTGAGTTGAGTGAGTTTTTCATAGATTTGTGATATTAATCCCTTATCAGATATATCATTGGCAAATATCTTTTCCCATTCAGTAGGATCCTTTTTTGTTTTATTGATGGTTTCCTTTGCTGTGAAAAAACTTTTTAGTTTGATGTAACCCCACATGTTTATTTTTTCTCTTAGTTCCCTCGAGCGAGGGTGTATATCAGTAAAAATCTTACTCCGGGTAATGTCTGTGAAGTTTCTTCCTATATTTTCTTCTAGGTATTTTATGGTTTCAGATCTTACATTTCAGTCTTTGAGCCATTTTGAATTTATTTTTGTATATGGTGTAAGGAGGTGGTCCAGCTTCATTTTTTTGCATGTGTCTGTCCAGGTTTCCCAGCACCATTTAATGAATGGACTGTCTTTACCCCATCGTACATTCTTGCTTCCATTGTCGTAGATTAAATGGCCATATAGGCGTGGATTTATTTCTGGACTCTCTATTCTGTTCCATTGATCTATGTGTCTGTTTTTATGCCAATACCATGCTGTTTTGATTACTGTAGCCTTGTAGTATAATTTGAAGTCAGGTATTGTTATACCTCCCACTTTGTTCTTATTTCTCAAGATTGCTGAGGCTATACGGGGTCTTTTATGGTCCCATATAAATTTTAGGATTATATGTTCTATTTCTGTGAAAAACGTCGTTGGTAGTTTGATAGGAATTGCGTTGAATCTGTATATTGCCTTAGGCAGTATGGACATTTTAACTATATTAATTCTTCCTATCCATGAACATGATATGTGTTTCCATCTATTTATATCTTCTTTCATTCCTTTCTTCAGTGTCTTATAATTTTCTGAGTACAGATCTTTTACTTCTTTGGTTAAATTTATTCCCAGGTATTTTATAGTCTTTGGAGCAATTGTAAATGGGATTGTTTTTTTAATTTCTCCTTCTGATGCTTTATTATTGGTATATACAAATGCAACTGATTTCTGAATATTAATTTTGTATCCTGCTACTTTACTAAATTCATCTATCAGCTCTAATAGCTTCTTGGTGGAGTCTTTAGGGTTCTCTATATATAGTATCATATCATCTGCATATAATGATAATTTTACTTCCTCCTTACCAATTTGGATGCCTTTTATTTCTTTTTCTTGTCTCATTGCTGTGGCTAGAACTTCCAGCACTATGTTGAATAGAAGCGGAGATAGTGGGCAACCTTGCCTTGTTCCTGATCTTAGGGGGAATGGTTTTAGCCTTTCCCCGTTGAGTATGATGTTAGCTGTGGGTTTGTCATATATGGCCTTTATTATGTTAAGATATGATCCCTCTATTCCCACTTTCTTACGGGTTTTTATCATAAATGGCTGTTGGTTTTTATCAAATGCTTTTTCTGCATCTATTGATATGATCATGTGATTTTTATTTTTCATTTTGTTAATGTGGTGTATCACATTAATTGATTTGCGAATGTTGAACCACCCTTGCATACCAGGGATGAATCCCACTTGTTCATGATGTATGATCTTTTTAATGTATTGCTGAATGCTGTTCACTAATCTTTTGTTGAGAATTTTTGCATCTATGTTCATTAGAGATATTGGCCTGTAGTTTTTGTTTTTTTGTGGTGTCTTTGTCTGATTTTGGGATCAGGGTGATCGTGGCTTCGTAAAAAGTGTTTGGGAGTCTTCCCTCCTTCTGGATTTTTTGGAAGAGCTTGAGGAGAATAGGTGATAATTCTTTTTTGAACGTTTTGTAAAATTCACCTGTAAAGCCATCTGGTCCAGGGCTTTTGTTTGTTGGGAGATTGTTGATTACTGATTCAATTTCCCTGGTGGTAATCAGTTTATATAGGTTTTCTGTTTCTTCTTGAGTTAGCCTTGGAAGTTTGTACACCTCTAGAAAATTGTCCATTTCTTCCAGATTGTTAAATTTGTTGGCATATAGTTGCTCATAGTAATTTCTTAAAACTTTTTGTATTTCTGCGGTGTCCATTGTCACTTCTCCTCTTTCATTTCTGATTTTATTAATTTGGGTCCTCTCTCTCTTTTTTTTAATGAGTCTGGCTAAAGGTTTGTCAATTTTGTTTATCTTCTCTAAGAACCAACTCTTGGATTCATTGATCTTTTGTATTGTTTTTCTGGTTTCTATTTCATTTATTTCTGCTCTGATCTTTATTATCTCCTTCCTTGTGCTCCCTTTGGGCTTATTTTGCTGTTCTTTTTCCAGATCCCTTAAGTGTGAAGATAAACTGTTGGTTGGTGATGTTTCTTGTTTCTTTAGGTAGGCCTGCAAAGCTATGAATTTCCCTTTTTGGACTGCTTTCGCGGCATCCCATAGATTTTGGGTCGTCGTGTTTTCATTTTCGTTTGTTTCGAGATATCTTTTGATTTCTTCCTTGATCTCCTGCTTGACCCATTCATTGTTTAGTAATAAGTTATTCAGCCTCCATGAATTGGTGTGTCTTCCAGTTTTTTTCCTGCACTTCATTTCTAATTTCATAGCATTGTGATCAGAGAAGACAATTGGTATGATTTCAATTTTCTTAAATTTATCAAGACTTGTTTTGTGGCCTAACATATGGTCTATCTTGGAAAATGTTCCATGTGCGCTTGAGAAAAACGTGTATTTTGCAGCATTGGAGTGAAATGTTCTGAAAATATCGATTAAATCCAATTGGTCCAATGTATCATTTAAGGCTGTTGTTTCCATATTGATTTTCTGTCTGGAAGACCTGTCCCTTGTTGTCAGAGGTGTGTTGAAGTCCCCTAGTATGATAGTGTTACTGTTGATCTCTGTCTTTATGTCAGTCAGTACCTGTTTTATATATTTAGGTGCTCCTATGTTGGGTGCATAGATGTTTACTAGGGTTATGTCCTCTTGTCGGATCGATCCCTTTATTATTATATAGTGCCCATCTTTATCTTTCAATATGTTCTTCATTTTAAAGTCTATTTTATCAGATATAAGTATTGCAACTCCAGCTTTTTTCTCATTTCCATTTGCATGAAATATCTTACTCCAACCCTTCACTTTCAGCCTGTGTGTGTCTTTTGTTCTGAGATGAGTCTCTTGTATACAGCATATACAAGGGTCTTGCTTTCTTATCCAGTCAGCCACCCTATGTCTCTTGATTGGAGCATTTAATCCATTTACATTTAAAGTGATTATTGATAGGTACATAGTTATTGCCATTTTTAAATTTGTAGTTAGGTTGTTTTGATCTTTCTTCTATTTACAGAAGTCCGTTTAGTATTTCTTGCAATGCTGGCTTGGTGGTAATAAATTCCTTTAGCTTATTTTTTTCTGGAAAGCTCTTTATCTCTCCATCAACTTTAAATGATAGCCTTGCTGGATAAAGCAATCTAGGTTGTAGGCCTTTGTTTTCCATCACTTTGAGTATCTCCTTCCACTCCCTCCTGGCCTTCAATGTTTCTGTAGAAAAGTCATTTGATAGTCTTATGGGGGTTCCCGTGTATGTAACCCTCTGTCTTTCTCTTGCTGCTTTTAGGATTCTCTCTTTGTCTTTAAGCTTTGCCATTTTAACTATAATGTGTCTTGGTGTGGACCTGGTTGGGTTTATCCTGATCGGAACTCTCTGTGCTTCCTGGGCTTGTATGTTGGTTTCCTTCATCAAGTTGGGGAAGTTTTCGGACATTATTACTTCAAATATGTTCTCAATCTTTTGCTTCCTCTCTTCACCTTCTGGTATTCCTATGATGCGCATGTTGTTGCGCTTGATGTTATCCCAGAGGTCTCTTAAGCCATCCTCATTGTTTTTTATTCTTTTCTCTTTCTGTTGTTCCTTTTGGGTGATCTCTGCTACCTTGTCTAAGTCGCTGATTCGATCCTCTGCTTCATCTAACCTGCTGGTAATTCCTTCAAGTGAGTTCTTAATTTCGGTAATTATGTTCTTTAGTTCTAACTGGTTGTTCGTTATGATTTCTACATCCTTCTTTATGTCTTCTCTAAGCTCCTTAAACATTCTTATCACCAGTGTTCTGATCTCTGTCTCTGAAAGTTTGGTGACCTCTGCTTCATTTGGTTCCAGTTGTGGAGGTTTGTTCTGTTCTTTTATTTGGGATGTGTATCTTTGTTTCCCCATTCTGGCTGACTCTCTGTGTTTGCTTTGATGCATTAGGTAGATCCCCTAGAGTTCTTAGTTCTTGCTAGGTTATCTTATGTAGCATGTGTCCTTTATATTTGACTTGCACTACTTCATTCATCTCCTCTGCATGTGCTCCAAAGGTGACTCTTGTGTTGTGTATATTGTCCTGTTCAAGATCTTTAATTGCTTTTTGCTTGTGAGTAGGTGGGGTTAACTCCTAGGCTGACTCATTGTGAGACTTGGCTCTGCCCACCGCAGGGCGTTCTGCTGCGTGAGGGTTGACCACTTAAATGTGGTTTGGCCTCTATGGGCTCTAGTGCCTGCAGAGAATTCCCTCTGGGTGTGTGACTTGTAGGTCAAACCCGGTAGTACTCTAGTTTGGTCTGGAGTTGGCCTCTGGATATGTTGAATCCTGTGCCTCTTAAGCTGGGCCCTAGTAGGGAAGTTTCAGAACAAAGCAAATCACCAAGCACAACAACAACAACAACAACAAAGAAAAAAATCAAATACATTCACATGTAAAAACACCCAATAACCCCCACTCGACACAGGCAAAGATATCAAAGATATAAAGACAAAGCAAAACAAAACAAAACAAAGCAAAACAAAAAGCAGTGCCAGTCTTGGCTTAAGCCCACCAAGTAATGTCCAGGTTGTCCTCTGCTCTACCAAAGAGCCCCTTGCTTATTGCGCAAGCAGAGCCGGTCACCTGGTGCCCAGAGTGACTTTGGGACTGTAGATTTAAATGCGTGGGCCTGAGGGGTCTGGATGATAGTTTTTACAAAGTCAGTGCAGCTTCTGTCCTTGCCTGCACATATGCACACTGAGAGTAGCACCACCAGCCCCGTGTCCAGTACTCCTGAGTCTTAGGGCACTTCTTCAGTGTGTGTGTGTATGGCGGGGGGGGGTGCGGGTGGGAGATTTCTGAGCTGCTGCAAGCCCAGAGCTGCGTCTGTCATTTACTGCTGATCCCTGGGAGTGTCTCTGCAGTTGCAGTTGCCTCGCCCTAGGCAGGCCAGAAAGGGTGGGGGCTGGGGATGGAGGGGTCTTCTCTCTCCCAGCCCAGCCGTGCATCACCCTCTTCCCACAGACCAGAAAAGGTGGTGGCTAGAGGTGGAAGAGTCTCTTCTCTCCTAGCCCAGCCAAAATCACACTCTTCCCAGCCTCTTCCCTGGGTCAGGGCTGCCTGTCAGTCTTCCCAGAGCCTGAGCACTACTACAGCTCCTCTGTAATCTGACACTACTCCTCAGTTCAGAGGCCAGTTTAAGTCACTGGAAGGGCGGGGGTAGGATTGGAAGAGCGGGGGGGAGGGGCCCAGGTATGGAGTCTGTGTTCTTTGTCCGCCCTAGGACCCACTAGCCGCCCTCCCGGTGGGAGAAATCAGCCATGGGACGCAGGGAAAGAGCCCACCTCCTGGTCTCTGTGCTCTCAGTTCCGCCCTGCGATCCCGTGCGTGCCCGGAACTGCAGTTGCCACCACGGTTTTCGCCACCGCCGCCGCTGCTGCCACCTCCACTGCCGCCGGGAACCCGCCGCGGGCCCGCGCGTTTTCACTCTGTTCCCTTCCTTCCTTCCCCTGCTCGCCCAATTAGCGCACCTTCAAGTAATCCTTCCACGAGTCTCTTAGCTGTTCAAAGATCCAAAAAGCTGCCTTCAAGCACTAAAAATGCAGATTGCTTCAATCTTGCGCTCCTGCCAGCTCTCTTCCAAGTCACCTGCTTTCTTTGACCATCTCTCCTCTGACCTCCTGGCAGCATGCACTTCCCAGTCAGAAATGTTTTCACTGAAGATCTCAGGTAAAGACAGGATGGTTACAACCAAAAGCTCTCAGTCTGGCACATCCAGGACAGTTGCAGAAGCTTTTTGCCACCTTGTTTGGAAATACGAATTTGCAGGGGAAACAAAGATAACTGAAGAAATGCACAGACACATTCTTTATCATTACTATAGCTAGATGAAAACCTTGAGTAGGTAAGTGCCTGTTTATTCTTTTTCAATTAAACTTGCCAACTCATTCACTGAACCAATTTCTCTGTTTAACATTCCTCTGTGTATTATATATATTCCCTAGGCATCACTTCTTGCAGAAATTTTTTACTGGGGATCATTAGCAATAAACTGTTTTAGTTTGTGTTTTTAATTTGTCTTCACTCTTTAATGATGGTTACCTGTGATTAGAATTCTAGGTGTGCAGTTAGTTATATTCCCTCAGCACTTTGAAGATTTTTCCCATTGTCCTAGTACCATTGAAAACTCCACTATCATCTAACTGTCTTTATTAGTGGATAATCCATACTTTATCTCTAGGAGGATTTAAAAGATTTTTGTTTAACATTGACATTCTATAGCTTCAGTACTGTGTGCATTTCTTTTTAGTTTTTGCTGCTCAGTACTTAGAAAATTGTCCACTCTCTTCAAGTATTACTGGAAGACAACACCAGGATGCACATACTCTGCACAGGTCATACTGGATTGCCAAAGGTCAATGAAAGGAAGATCTTGTAATTACAGACTCCATAGAGCACAGTCACACTGAATTAGAAATAGTCCAGGCTAATAGAATCATGAAGGAAGCCATGGAGAAGGGAGAGAGGTGGAAGGCGTGTCCCACAGACGCCACAAAATCTACTTTAAAATCTGCATCGGGGCAGACCATGAAAGGTGCTCTTGCTTCCTGGTGTGTTCAGTCAGCAATTTAGAAATGGGCCATCCGTGCCTCCCTGAGGATGGGACAAAAACCTAGGGCCTCCAAACTAATTTGCTGAGAGGATTGTATAGGGATATCAGTCCAGGAAACCAGCCCAAAAGGATTCATTAACATCCCTTTTCCTGGACCAGCATTTCCAGGGGAGGCCATTTCATCTGAGAAAATAAGTCCCTCTGAAGGTAGGGGTAAAATAGAGTAGAAAAGGTGATAGAATAAGTAGACAGAGTGGCCTCCCCCAGGACAGGGCCCTGGCTCACTGTCGGCCCCAGGGACAAGCAGGCCAGGCACAGCAGGATCTCCCTTAGGCAGTTCTTTCAATATCTACTTCCTCCAGCTTCCTGCTGCTTTCATCTTTGCTCTCCGACCCTAGCAAGAGTGAATGAACATCTGGGCATCTGGACCCAAAAACTCAGTCTGACAACTGCTCCAGAGCTAGATGTGCTTCCTACCTGGGAAACTATGAACGAAACAGTTTCTCTGAATTACCCACAGGTGTCAGAACAGAAAAGCCATCTTCTTGTTCCATAGAAGCTACCCAAGGACTGTATTAGCTCTCTGTCTGTGTCTTCGGCTTCTCTAGAGAAGCTCTGTGGAGGAACAGAAGGTACAGAAGGGCCCTGATAACTATCTCGGTCAGACTTCTCAGACTCTTAACCTAACTTAGCAAAAATTAAACCAATTGGATGCTGCTAGAAAATCCCCACCTTCCTTCCGCATTTCTACGGGAACATTCCTGACCATCAAACAATCCCAAGGCAGTCTGCATGGTCGGCCAGCCAGCTGGGCTTCTCACCACCTGAGGTAAGAGCATTGATTCTTTCAGGGAGGTGTGCAGCCTCCAGGAATGTTGAGTGGAGAAACAGAGCCCAAGCAGACCCTAAGAACTAAGCTACTCCATCTTCCATTTTCTCTAGTGCTTTGAGCTCCATAGCCCTTCCCAATTCCTTCTATTCTTGGTGTTCTAAATAAGAAGAGGAATCAGTGAGGATGATGAAAGAGCCTGTGCTACATGCCAGGCTTGGGTATCTGTTTCCTGGCAAAGTATCAGTACCTGTCTTTAGACTCCATGGACTTTGCTGGCCTCTGATAAGGATTTTTGCACCTGTCTGATAATATATGCCTCCAAAGGGCCATGTAAGAGCAGATGATGTGCTTGTCTTATGTTCCTATAACTTTTTACCATTAAAATCCTGTGGAGTCAGAAGAGGCCAATAGAAACCAGTGAAATATCAAAATACATAAGCCATAATATAGGGAAATGATTTAGAGAAAGATGCTTCATGTACAGATTCTTTACTACATGTTCAGAGTTGGCTTTATCTGTCTAGTTCCCATCATGCATGACAATGATTTCCGTCAATCTCAGGGCTTGACTCTTCTGGCTTCTCTTGGGATTGGGTACCACGCTCCGACAACAGCTTTTCAGAACAGGAGCTCTTCCTCTCTATTCCTGTGGCCCTCCAACGCAGTGTGGGTACTCTGGCCCTGCAAGAAGAAGAGTAGGGGTCTAGGTCTGATGCAAGAACGGGAAGCCAGGATTTTTGAGCCTGATTACAACATACAATACCTACTCTCTTGTTGCCTACACCTTTTACCATTTACCCAAACATAAACACTCTGATATTCCTGGGCAGAGCCTCATTTGTTATCATATTTCTGAGTCCTCCCAGGTCACATTTTATCATAATCAGTTAAAACAAATTAGAAAAAAAAACTGTTAAAAAAAAAAAAAGCACAGATGTTTGCATTGATCCTGAAGGTTTAACTCTAAAAGTAACGGCAACTCAAGCACACGATCCTGTATTCTCAGACAATCTAGAATTCTTCTCTCTCAGGCACATGAAAAATGTGGAGCTCATCAAGAGAGGTGACTAAAGGGCACACATCTCAGCTCTTCCAGTGAGGCTTGTGTCTACAGCCTTGAGTGCTGCAAACAAATGTGGGCCTAAATTACATGGAAAAAGAAGTGGAAGTGCTTTATTGAAACTTAGTTCTATACCTTTTCAGGTTTTCATCTTCAAACAGGTCTCTGTAGAACACTAACTGGGTATTTAAATCATTAGCCTAACATTATACTTATAAGATAGGTCCAAGAATAACCAAGGGTATGGGTGCAGAAATTTGCTTTCTATTAAGAAAGAGATGATTTAATCTATCTGGAAAGATACACATTCAGGTTTGATGATTGAATAATATTTTTACGTAGTGTCTCTTAATGTTTAGCTATCACTGTGACACGTGTTCTGTATTTAGATGGTTCTTTATCAAGATACAATTAAAAGAGCCAGAAACTGAGAAATAGGAGGTAAAGTCACTAATATTGTGATAAGTTTACATGGCAACATATGATTACTAGAATTAAAGGGGTGATTATATTTTAAGTCATAAAAATGTCAAATCACTATATTATATGTCTGAAACCAATATAACCAACATAAGATTGTATACCAATTATACTTAAATTAAAAAAAAAGAGGTAAAGTCATTTACCACTGGAAAAGGCATCACCTCATTGGATTTATTTTGGCCATTCTCAGGAGCTTTTCATGTTACAAAACCAAGCAACCATTTTAGCAAAATTTCACCAAGAATCCATTTGGTTCTAGGCAACTAAAGAGACAGCTCAGCATGGAGCACTGGAACTCCACCCTGGGAAGTGGCTTCTTACTGATGGGGATTTTGAAGGACAGTGGGTCTCCTGAGCTGCTCTGTGCCACAATCTCAGCCCTGTACCTGATGGCCCTGACCAGCAATGGCCTGCTGCTCTTGGTTATCACAAAGGATGTCCGTCTCCACGTGCCCATGTACTTCTTGCTTGGGCAGCTCTCACTGATGGACCTCCTCTTCACATCTGTTGTCACTCCCAAGGCCCTCGTGGACTTTCTTCGCAGCGAACCTACAATTTCCTTTGGGGGCTGTGCCCTTCAGATGTTTCTGGCACTGAGCCTGGGTGGTGCAGAGGACCTCCTACTGGCCTTCATGGCCTATGACAGGTATGTGGCCATTTGTCATCCTCTGAACTACATGGTCCTCATGAGTCCGAGGGTCTGCTGGCTCATGGTGGCCACATCCTGGATGCTGGCATCCCTAAGTGCTCTAGGATATACCTTGTATACAATGCACTATCCCTTCTGCATGTCCCGGAAAATCAGGCACCTGCTCTGTGAGATCCCACCTCTGCTGAAGTTGGCCTGTGCAGATACTTCCAGATATGAGCTCACAGTGTATGTAATGGGTGTGACCTTACTGATACTTCCTCTTGTTGCTGTCCTTGCCTCCTACACACTAATCCTATTTACTGTGCTCCACATGCCCTCAAATGAGGGGCGGCAGAAAGCCCTAGTCACCTGTTCTTCCCACCTGACTGTCGTCGGGATGTTCTATGGAGCTGCCACATTCATGTACGTCCTGCCCAGTTCCCTCCACAGCCCCAAGCAGGACAACATCATCTCTGTTTTTTACACAATTGTCACTCCAGCCCTGAACCCCCTCATCTACAGCCTGAGGAATAAGGAGGTCATGGGGGCTTTGAAGAGGCTCCTGGACAAATACAAATTGCCAACACAGTCCACCTTCTAGAGGGCTCATGGCTTGTCTTTCACCATTCCTTCTCCAAATCAAAATGCTATACACAACCAATCTTTATATGATGCTCTGTGTATGATGATACAAACACTTGAAAATTTTATTCACTTTGATTCTACTGTGTAGCTGGTGAACCTTAAGCTGCACTCACATGGGACATACCACTTTGACCTTGGAAGATCACGTTGTAAAAGGAATACAAGAAGAAAAGCATGAAATGGATGTCTTAGACTCACTCTGTGGTAGGACTTTCTCTGGACTATTACTAAATACATAGTAGGGGACAAAGTTTTAAATTTGATATTATATAGCTGTGACAAACAGTAATAGTCTTAGGCTGACTCAACTCCAATAGCCTCTTAACATCAGAGGATGACTGCTTTTCTTTGAATTAGATTCTAGGACAATTAATAGAAAGAAGTATCCCTAGAAGATATATTGGGCTTCCTGTTTAGTAGGCAAATAGTAGTTTGAGCAATTAGTTAGAAAGAATAACAGATCTGTACTCCAGACTTAAGTAGCAATCCAGATTGAATACGTAAATAGGCACAATACTTATGTTGAGCTAGTGAAAAAGTCTAAATGGGACATTTTTATACTGACTAAAATTAAATCTAAAAATAGAGAAATGAATGAAAGAGAATGTGGAAGTATTAGATTTGAAGTAAGGATTAGAAATACAATAACAGTGAGAGACATCTGTTGTGTATTTTGCTTAAATTTTTAAAGAATATGATGTTACACAAATACAGATGTGTTTTGAAACATCAAAGTAATTGCAAGGAGCTCATATTCTTTTTTTAATTAAAATTTATTGGGGTGACAATGGTTAGTAAAATTACATAGGTTTCAAGCGTACAATTCTGTAATATATTATCTATATACTGTGTGTACACCTTTGATCACCACATATTTGACATCATTTAAGCTCTTCTACCACCTCCCTACCTCCTTACCCTCTGGTAACCACTAAACTATTGTCTGTGTCTATGAGTTTTTGTTTCTTTATTTGTTTGTCTTGTTCCTTTGTTGCTTTCAGTTTTATATACCGTATATCAGTGAAGTCATGTGGTTCTCGACTTCGTCTGACTTATTTTGCTTAGCATAATAATATCAAGATCCATTCATGTTGTCACTAATGGCACTATTTCATCTTTCCTTATGGCAGAGTAATATTCCATTGTGTATATAGACCACAACTTCTTTACAAGTCCTCTATTGAAGGACACTTTGGTTATTTCCACGTCTTGGAAAATAAAGCTGCAATGAACATTGGAGCACATAAATGTTTACAGATAAATGTTATCAGATTTTTTGGGTATATACCCAGAAGAGGGATTGCTGGGTCATACAGTAATTCTATTCTTAATTTTTTGAGGAACATCCACAATACCTTCCATAGCGGCTGCACCAATCTGCATTCCCATCAACAGTGTATGAGGGTTCCTTTTTCTCCATAGCCTCTCCAATACTTGTTATTATTTGTCTTGCTGATGATAGCCATTCTAACTGGGGTGCGGTGATATTTCATTGTGGTTTTTATTTGCATTTCTCTGATGATTAATGATATTGAGCATTTTTTCATATGTCTATTGGCCATTTGTATGTCCTCTTTGGAGAAATGTCTCTTCAGGTCCTCTGCTCATTTTTTTGATGTTGAGTTGCATGAGTTCCTTATATATTTTCGATATTAGCCCCTTATCAGAGGCATTGTTTGCAAATATCTTGTCCCATCCTGTTGGCTGCCTCTTCATTTTGTTAATGGTTTCTCTTGCTGTGCAAAAGAGTTTTAGTTTGATATAGTCCCATTCATTTATTTTAGCTTTTACTTCCCTTTCATTTAAGGTCAAATTCATAAAATCTTTGAACCCAAGGTTCATAAGTTTAGTACCTATGATTTTTTAATGCAGTTTATTGTTTCAGGTCTTATGTTTAAATCTTTGATCCATTTTGAGTTAATTTTGGTACATAGTGACCGATAGCAGTCTAGTTTCATTCTTTTGCAGGTGATTTCCAATTTCAAAGTCTTGTGATCAGAGAATATGCTTCATATGATTTCAATCTTCTAAAATTTGCTGAGGCTGGTTTTATGTTCCAATATATGGTCCATCCTTGAGAATGTTCCATGTACACTAGAAAAGAATGCATAGTCTGATGATTTAGGATTAAGTGCTCTATAAATGTCAATTATGTCCATTTCATCTAATGTAACATTTGGGGCTGCTATTTCTTTATTTATTTTCTGTGTGGATGATCTATCCATAGCTGTCAATGATGTATTTAGCTCCCCTAGTATAATTGTGTTTTGGTCAGTTTCTCCCTTTAGTTCTGTTAGTAGTTCCTTGGTATATTTTTTATTTTTCTTGCTTCTTTAAGTAGGCCGGCAATGCTTTAAATTTCCCTAGTAGGACTGCTTTTGCTGCATCCCATAGATTTTGGGTCGTCATGTTTTCATTTTTGTTTGTCTCAAGATTACTTTTGATTTCTTCCTTGATCTCATGGTTGACCCATTCATTGTTTAGTAACATGTTATTCAGCCTCCACGAATTGGTGTGTCTTCCAGTTTTTTTCCTGTAATTCATTTCTGATTTCAGAGCACTGTGGTCAGAGAAGACAATTGGTATGATTTCAATTTTCTTAAATTTATCAAGACTTGTTTTGTGGCCTAAAGTGTGATCAATCTTGGAAAATGTTCTATGTGTACTTGAGAAGAAAGTGTATTCTGCAGCTTCGGGGTGAAATGCTCTGAAAATATCGATTAAATCCAAGTGGTCCAATGTGTCATTTAAGGCCGTTGTTTCCATACTGGTTTTCTGTCTGGAAGACCTGTCCCTTGTTGTCAGATGTGTGTTGAAGTCCCCTACTATGATAGTGTTACTGTTGATCTCTGTCTTTATGTCAATCAATATCTCTTTTATATATTTAGTCCTATGTTGGGTGCATAGATGTTCACTAGGGTGATGTCCTCTTGTCGGATCGATCCCTTTATTATTATGTAGTGCCCATCTTTGTCTTTTAATATATTCTTCATTTTAAAGTCTATTTTGTCAGATATAAGTATTGCAACTCCAGCTTTTCTCTCATTTCCATTTGCATGAGATATCATACTCCAACCCTCCACTTTCATCCTGTGTGTCTTTTGATCTGAAGTGAGTCCTTGTATACAGCATATACAAGGGTCTTGCCTTCTTATCCACTCAGCCATCCTATGTCTTTTGATTGGTTAATTTAATCAATTTACATTTAAAGTGATTATTGATAGGTACATAGTTATTGCCAGTTTTAAAATTTGTAATTAGATTGTTTTCATTTTTCTTCTGTTTATAGAAGCCCTTTTAATATTTCCTGCATGCTGGTTTGGTGGTAATAAATTCTTTTAGCTTATTCTTTTCTGGAAAGCTCTTTATCTCTCCTTCAATTTTAAATGATAGCCTTGCTGGATAAAGCAATCTAGGATGCAGGCCTTTGTTTTCCATCACTTTGAGTATCTCCTGCCACCCCTTCCTGGCCTGCAATGTTTCTGTAGAAAAGTCATTTGATAGTCTTACAGGAGTTCCCTTTTATGTAAGCCACTGTCTTTCTCTTGCTACTTTTAGGATTCTCTCTTTGTCTTTAACGTTTGCCATTTTAACTATAATGTGTCTTGGTGAGGACCTGTTTGAGTTTATCGTGGTTGGAATTCTCTGCACTTCTTGGGCTTTTATGTCATTTTCTTTCACCAGGTTAAGGAAGTTTTCAGACATTATTACTTCAAATATGTTCTCGATCCCTTGCTCCCTCTCTTCACCTTCTGGTATTCCTCTGATGTGCATGTTGTTGCGCTTAATGTTATCCCAGAGGTCTCTTAAACCATCTTCATTGTTTTTCATTCTTTTTTCTTTTTGTTGTTCCGTTTGGGTGATCTCTGCTAACTTGTCTTCTAAGTCGCTGATTTGATCCTCTGCTTCATGTAACCTGCTGGTAATTCCTTCAAGGGCGTTCTTTATTTCAGTAATTGTATTCTTTAGTTCTAACTGGTTGCTCATTATGATTTCTCTATTCTTCTTTATGTCGTCAGTAAGCTCCTTAAACATTCTTATCATCAGTGTTCTGAATTCTGTCTCTAATAGGTTGGTTACCTCTATTTCATTTGGTTCCAATTCTGGAGGTTTGTTCTATTCTTTTATTTGGGACATGTTTCTTTGTTTTCCCATTTTGACTGACTCTCTGTGTTTGCTTCAATGTATTAGGTAGATCTCTTTGGGTTCTTAGTTTTTGCTAGGTTATCCTATGTAGTATGTGTCCTTTACATTTGACTTGCACCACTTCCTTCTTCTCCTCTGCGTGTGCTCCAAAGGTGACCCTTGTGTTGTGTATGTTGTCCTGGTAAAGTTGATCTTTAATTGCTTTTAGCTTTGTCAGTAGGTGGGATTGACTCCTAGGCTGACTAGTTGTGAGACTTGGCTTTGCTCACAGCAGGATGTTCTGCTGCATGAGGGTTGACTGCTGAAATAAGACTCAGCCTCTATGGGCTCTTGTGCTTGTAGAGAATTACCTCTGGGTGTGTCACTTCTAGTTCAAACCCTTTGGTACTCTGGTTTGGTCTGGAGTTGGCCTCTGGGTGTGTTGAATCTTGTGCCTCTTGAGCTGGGCCCTGGTGTAGGGCAATTTCAAAACAAAGCAAATCACCAAGCACAAAAACAACAACAAAGAAAAAAACAAATACATTCACTTGTAAAAACAACTGATAACCCACACTCTACACAAGCAAAAATATCAAAGATATAAAAACAAAACAAAACAAAAAGAGCAGCACCAATCTCGGCTTAAGCCCACCAAGTAATCTCCAGGTTGTCCTCTGCTATACCAAAGAGTCCTCTGCGTATTGTGCAGGCAGAGCTGGTCATCTGGTGCCCAGAGTGATCTTGGGACTGCAGTTTTAGATGAGTGGGGCTATGGGGTCTGGTTGGTAGTTTCTACAAAGTCAGTGCAGTTTCTGCTCTTGCCTACACATATGCGTGCTGACAGTAACACAACCAGCCCTGTGCCCAAGTCTCCTGAGTCTAAGGGCCCTTCTTCTGTGTGTGTGTGTGTGTAGGGCAGGAGATTTCTGAGCTGCAGAAAGCCCAGAGCTGTGTCTGCTGCCTACTGCTGATCCCTGGGAGTATCTCCGCAGTTATAATTGCCCTGCCCTTGGCAGGCCAGAAAAGGTCGGGGCTGGGAATGCAGGAGTCCTCTCTCCCAGCCCAGCAGTATCACATTCTCCCCAGCCTCTTCCCTGGGGTAGAGCTGCAAGCCGGGTCTTCCCAGGTCCTGAGTGCTACTGCTCCTCTGACACTACTCCTCAGTTCAGGGGCCAGCTTGAATCTCTGGAAGAGAAGGGGTATGATTGGGAAAGTGGGGGGAGGGTCCCAGGTATGGGGTGTACGTCCTTTGTCTGACCTAGGGACCAGCTGGAGGTCTCAGCTGAGGTTACTGCCTCAAATGCTGGATATGCTGCTCTCTTGGCAGGAGAGATCAGCTGTGGGCCGTAGGAGAGAGACCACCTCCTGGCTTTTATGGTCTCTGTTCTGTCCTGGGACCCCTGCATCTCCCCAGCCATGGATGCAGGCAGCGTCTCCAATCTGCTCCCTTCCCTCTTCCCCTGCTCACCCAGTTTGCCCACCTTCAAGTAATCCTCCTACGAGTCTCTTAGCTATTCTGTGTGATGAGTAGAGAGTCCTTTGATGGGTTATAGATTTTCAATTTGAGGTAAGTTCTGGAGGAGAACTCAAGAAGACCACCTTGCTGCCGCCATTACTATGACGTCCCCCTCCCAACTTTTAATCTTCATCACGGGTGTGGGACCAGCCAGTTCCGTGTCTCTTAATCTCATTCCAGTCTCCAGGTGGCTTCTTCTGCATGTCCTTAGTTGTTGTACTTCGGTTCAGGAAGATTTTAGGCAATTCTCAAGGATGGTTGTTTTGTAGTTTAGTTGTAATTTTGATGTGGTCGTGAGAAGAGGTAAGCACTGCATGTACCTACTGCACCCCCTTGACTGGAAATTCTGCAATTTATTTTTGTATAAAATTAATGTTTGGATATGGATCTCATTTCCTGTAACCTTGGTGAACTAATTTGTTACTAGTTTTTTTTGTATATTCCTTAGGATTTTTCTATACACAAGATCATGTCATCTATGAATAGAGACAGTTATTTCTTCCCTTCCAATACAGTTGTGTTTTTTTGTTTTCCTTGTCTAATTGCCTTTTTCCATGGTAATGGAACTTCCAATACCATGTTGGACAGAAGTCACAAGAATGGACAACCTGGTCCTGTTCCAGATTTTAGAGAAAAAGCATACAGTCTTTCTAATATTAAGTATGATGCTAGCTGTGGGCTTTTTCATACATGCCCTTTATTATGATGAGAAATTGCCCTTATTCCTAGTTTATTGAGTATTTTTATGTTGAAAGGCGTCAGATATTGTCAAATGATTTTTGTGTGTCTACTGAGATAATCATGTGCTTTTAAAAATTCTATTGATATGCTATGGTGTATTATATTACTTGATTTAAGAATGGTTAAATCAAGCCATATTCCTGGGATATATCTGGATGGTAGTTTCTACAAAGTCAGTGCAGTTTCTGCTCTTGCCTACACATATGCGTGCTGACAGTAACACAACCAGCCCTGTGCCCAAGTCTCCTGAGTCTAAGGGCCCTTCTTCTGTGTGTGTGTGTGTGTAGAGCAGGAGATTTCTGAGCTGCAGAAAGCCCAGAGCTGTGTCTGCTGCCTACTGCTGATCCCTGGGAGTATCTCCGCAGTTATAATTGCCCTGCCCTTGGCAGGCCAGAAAAGGTCGGGGCTGGGAATGCAGGACTCCTGCATTCCCAGCCCCGGTCACAGTGTATAATTATTTTCATATGTTGTTGGATACAATTTGCTAGTACTTTGTTGAGGAACTTTCCATCTACGTGAAAAATAATGTAAAGGATTGTTCTGTATATTTCTTTACTTGTAATGTCTTTTCCTGGTTTTAGAATCAGAGCAAGACTGGCCTCATAGAATGAGTTAGAAAGTGCTATTTTTAATTCATAGATTTGTTTATCAGTTACATTAAATGAGTATTATCTACTGGTTGTAGGCATCTGAATCCTAAGTATCTGAAATGAGTATCACATACAAAAGTGACATTCAACAGAGTTTGATTGAAATCTGGTACACATCTATCTCATAAATAGACTTTGGTAAAACTAATAAAACTAAATTGAAACTTAAAAACTCATTTAAACTTAAAAAAGAAGAGAATCCCCAAAGCCATTAAACTTTTCATGGAACACAATTTCTATAATTTTGGTAAATAAAAGTTGATAAAATTGGAAATTTTGTTGAAGTGACCTTTAGGTAGCCATGCCATTGGGTGAACTGTCTTTGATAAAGACTTTCAACTAATTGCCTAGTTTCAGGATAGAGGGTAAATAATTGAGAAGACTATGCCTACAGTTACCCACCACACCTGTTCTTTCAGAAGTAGGAGGTGAGAGGTTAATTGCTGATAGTAAGAGGTGGTGATTTAAAGAGTTTAAGAAAAGTGGAGAAAGTTTGCAGGAGTCAAAGAGATGATCGGATTAAACAATCCAGGCTTACTGATTTGTGTTCAGGGCCCAGCTCTGTTGATTCCAATTCCATTGGCTGTGTGATATTATTTTGTTCATAGGAGCGCTCAGTGAAGACAGCACAGGAGTAAAGAAATTTGGTCATTAGTAAGTGGGTGGGAGAGGGTGACATGGGGTTGAATAGGGGCTGCCATGAGAATGGAAATGGATGAAGTGTTGGATCATGACATCCAGGCCGGTTGAAAAGGAAGAAAGGCGTGATGCACACAGGGAGAAAAGAGAGAGTTCAAAGGACTGGAGATACAAGAGGTTGAAAGTTTCATATATGTTCAAGGGGATGGGAGAGGCACAGGCAAGAAGATGAGTTTACAGAGTCAGATTCTGGAAGGTAAAATTTCAGAGATAAATTAGATTTGGTCATGAAAGTGTCAAAGGTCTTGTAGAGTGGATTGGATAGATGGGTTTCAGGAGAGAACAATAAAGAACTATGGAACCAGAGTCTTGAATGGGGCATCCATATGGATAGAGTAAGCACATAAATGTGATGGTAGCAGGTCTTGGGATGAAGAAGACTCTGGGCCTAAGACTTCACTAAATGTGTGAGTGATCAGAAGCTGTCTTTCCCCACCTCAGTCCCCAATCAGCCCAGCATGAATCACCCGCTTGTTATAATAAAGGGGGGAGCTGGTTCTCAGAGTTTGTAGAACTCCTCCAGAGAGGCCTTTGGCCTTCCTGTACTTGCTTCTATCTCTGCTAGGTCCATGCTGACTTCTCAGTCATGTTTTGAATCAATGATACTCTGTCTGTCACACTAGCCCATCCTGTTAGGTCTCTCATTGAATTTAATGATTCATTGTGTGACTAGCTCTGGGCTGTGTTTTCTCCTCAAAGGAAGACAGGGAAACTTACCAACTTACTTTCTGTAGGTTGGGCCAGCAGTTGGTCTAGGCCTTAGCAGCTAAGGCCAAGAGCATCAGGAAGAGGTGGTACAACCAATGCCAAGTCTTAAAAGATAAGTGGCTTTACATAAAGGTGGAGGAGCAATGGAAAGCACAAGTGTGAATTAGAAAGCTCTCCTCCCTTCCCCTTTGCCCTCAACCCATGATTTTGGACTTTTCCCTCAACCTATACATACCCTTAACTGCCTAAACACTGGCAAAAGTACTCATTATAAAATTGTCTTAATTTGTTTGGACTGCTATAATAATACACCATAAACTAGGTAGGTAAGAAACAACAAAAATTTATTTCTCATGGTTCTGGAGCCTGGGAAGTCCAAGATCAAGGTGCCCGCATGGTCGAGTTCTGCTGAGGGCCCTCTTCCTGGTTCATAGCTGGTGGCTTTTTGTTGTGTCCTCAAATGGTGGATGGCGCTAGGGACCTCTGTAAGGTCTCTTTTATAGAACACTAATCCAGTTCATGAGGACTTCACCGAAAGTCCCATCTCCTAACACTATCACATCCAGCCTTGGGATTTCAACGTACGAATTTGGCGGGACACCAACATTCACACCATAGCAAAAATGAATACACTGATCTTCAAAATTCACTTTTTAAATCTGCTTTCCTTTCAAGGTGCTGCTATTTCTGGTCCGTCTTCTTTTTTCATTGTCACCTAACTTCTCAAGTTGTCTTTATGGTTTCTGCTTTTGCCCCTCTCAAGGGACTGCTCTGTCACAGGTCAGAACACCATGATCCCCAGGTCCAGTGGCCAAAGATATTTATTAAACTACTATTCTGGAGCCTGGCCAACATTAGGGTCTGAGAATTGAAAAATTATCTAGTGTCTGCCCCCAAGAATTCACAATCTACTGAGGGAGATAGTCACAAATAGATGTTTTTGACACCCACTTCCGATGGATTTTTAGACACCAGTGTTCTAGATGTAGACCCTCTTTTTAGTGTCTTCAGAAGGCTTCTCTTTCTCTGTCTGGCCTTGAATGTTGGCTCTATCCTCAGCCTTCTTTTTCTTACTCTGTATTATTTGTTGGAAATGTCATTTAATCCAATTGCTTCCATTCCCGTGTTTATGTGTGTGTGTGTGACTCTCACATCTTTATTGCTAGTTTACATATATCTTCTGAGCTCACAAGACTGCTAACATATATCTCCTGTTCATGAGATAGCTTCTTAACATGAATAGTTTGTTTTTAACAAAGTTCATCACAGTAATCTCAGATCTGCTGCTCCTCTGCTATTCTGTTACTGGACAGGTTCTTTGAATGGAATTACCCCATCCAACTGGCCAAGTAGAAATGTGGTATCACCCTTGACTCTTAACTTCTTCTTTTACTTCATGTAATCACACACAATGTACAGTGTATTCTATCTCCTCTATAGCTGTCTGATCTGTCAGCTTCAATCTCTCCTGCCTCTGGCTTAGTCTGGTCTTCAATCATCTCCCCTTGGATTCCTTAACTAGCCTCCTATTCAGGTCCTTTGCTTCTAGTCTCATCCCTCTAACCAGTTTTCCAGTCTGATGCAATAATCATCCTTCTGAAATGCAAATCTGATGCTTTCCTCATCATTTAACAATCCTTTAGTGGCTTCCCCTGGTCTTCAGGATAAACTCCAAGCACTTTATCATGTTTTACAGGGCCTTCTGTAACCTGATTTTGCCTGACTTTCCTGCGTCATTTCCTCCACTTCTTCCTCAAATGGTAAACCTCATCTGTACCAAATTACTCACTTGGAATTTCTGAAACACCACATACTGTTTCATAATTCAGTGCACTCATACCTGTAGCTCTTGCTGCCTGGAATGGCCTCACATCCGACCTCTCCCCTATGCAAGATGAATACCTACTCATTCCACAAGGTTGAGCTCTAGCATTGTTTACTCTGAAGTTCTTCACTGAGCTCTTTTCTTGATACTCCAGTAAGCCTGAGTGCACCACTTTCATACTTCCTGTCTTACTATGTTGCATATATTTGTTTACGGTCTATCCCTCCAATTGGCTTTTTGGGCCCTTAGAAAGTCATTCCTGTATTCTCTATACTAGCACAGTGCTTTGAGTGGAGGAATATGCTTGCTGAATATATTTGATAATTATTTTTTGAGTGCTTCCTATGCACAAGGAGGACACTGCAGAACGTACTGTGATGAATTTTGCACGTTCTCTTTCCCTTTAGAAGGCAATTTCTCAGTCTCCTTCAGATTCTATATCCTGTCTGTCCCCTACTATGTGACCTCAGCCTCTTTTTCCTCTACAAATGTACTGAGTTACCCATCCATTTCCTTAGCTTTAATTGCTGACAACTCCCAAATCTGTTCTCCCAGCAAAGAACTCTTTCCCAAACTCCAGATGGTCCCAGGCATCTCAAACTCAGCTTATACAAAACCCAACTATTTTATCTTTCTTTTATCCTTCTGGGATAAAACGAAAGTTGTAGGAAAGTTTCTGAGACAATTTTAAGGAAAAGCAGTTACAAATTAAGTCAGGACGATGACATTCAGGTTTCCGTGACATCCTGAGGTTCAGCTTTTGTATTTTCATTGTCTTGAAGTGAAGAGCAGTGAAGCTTTAATGCTGTGCTTCCCATGCTGGGCCACATGGCAGTCAGTGTGCCAAGGTATATGTGAAGCCACCGTGCACACAAGGCTCAGCTTCCTAGAGCATCAGTTTTGATAGAAATTTGTGTGTGTGTGTTTAAAGTACAATATTTATGTTGTAGTAAATAGATACATTGTGGAACATAATGCAAAATGTCAATAACTTAATGTCAGAAAAGTTTAAACTCCTTTCCTCAAAATACAGACACACAGACCATTTCCATTATTAAGGGATCTCAAGCATAACTACAAATTCATGTTTCAGAGTCGCAGACATGAATCACAATATGCCCAAGTATTTAAGGACATGAAAAGGAAAACCTTAAGGGTAACAGACATTATCCAGTAGTGGGCAATGGGAAACCAGACTTACAGGAAGTTCTTTTTCAGATGAAGTAAGAGGAAACTGGGGAAGGGAGGAGTTTGCTTTAAATGCCAAGCTAGGCTAAGAACTTTACACAATGTGTTGATTCAGTCCATAGACATTTTTAGAAGATGCCTATTTTGTCCCGTGTTCTCTACTGAGTGTCACGAGAGTGAATTAGATATGTCCCCTAACCTCAAGGAGTTCACTATCTAGGGAAGGGTACCAAACAATGTAATTGTGCTTTTGCTCCAATGAAGAATGTACAGTGTGAAATTGGACCACTGGCAAAGTGCCTAGCTTTGCTTGGGAATTCAGTGAATACTTCACAAAAGACACATCACTTCAGCTTTGGCTAAGTCTTGGAAAATGGATAGGTATTTTTTGCCTATAAGTTAGTGAGAAAGATCTCAGGAAATTAGAATATGAAACGTGTGGAAAATAAATTAGATCTATGCTTATACTTTTGACAGTCATTATGAGCACTTAAGTGCCTGGAGAGGAAGAAGCCCATGTCTTTAGTCTTGGTACACTCAGCAGTGTAGCTTAGCACTGTTCCTGCACACGGTACCATGTTATTGTTTTGTAAAGCTCAGCCAGACAGCTGAATATGTCATGGACAACATGTAGCTTACTCCTCATTTAATAAACATATATTGAGCACCTATTATGATGAGGTCCTTTGGTAGGAACAGAGATATCCAGAAGAATGAGTCCAAGTTCCTGGCTTCAGGAGCTCAGCTGAGTGAAGGAAATCAGTCATGCAGACTGGCAGTTGTAGTTTAGTGTGATGAATGCTTTGAAAGGAAGGTATATGTCCTGAGGACTGTAACTGCACATAGGAAGGGACATAGCCCCATTTGGAGGGTAGAGCTTGGAGAAGGCCTCAAAAACTGACTTCTGAGCAGTTTTGAATGACAAGTAGGAAGTAACTTAAAAAAGAGCAAGTATTATAGTAGAGGCAACATCATGCACAAAGGTTTGATATATTCAGATAATAACAAGTAGTGTCCTTTGAAGGCTGGAAGCAGATTATGATAAGAGATGATACTGAGAGGTAGCTGAGACCAGGTCATAGAAGGCCTTGTGTCATGATACAAGTCTGGATCTTATCCACAAAGTCAACAGTGAATCACTATGATTAACGCTGGTTGAGATCAGTGTTGTTTAGAGTAGGTTGTAATCCATTAATGAGGTATAAAATCAATTTAGTGAATTGGGACCAGCATTTAAAAATACGAAGTAGAAAAGAGTAGAAAATATTAGTGTGTCTTATACTTGTAAAGGTACATGTTTTGTGATGCTTTAATTTCAATTATATATGTATGTGAATATTGTGTTCTGAGGTAAAATGTTTTTTGATCTGCGGGTCACAGTAAAAAATTTCTGAGAAACAATAATCTAAAGATTCAACAGTAGAAATTAATATATCAGATTATTTTTTGTACTAACAGAAAACCCAAGATCAAATGGGAATAACCACTAAATATTATTACTATGTAGTTCCTTTTAGTTGTTCTGACCTGCTATTTGGTGTCATCGTCAGCCTAAAGCCAGTTCCCCATGGAACTCAGAATAACATGCTAACTTACTCTTGTCCAGCAGAGTAGGGCCTGGATTCTCACTGCCTCAATTAAATTAGTTTAGGCCTGTCTATCACCGAACCACCATCAATAACAAGGGGATAGAAATACTGATTCCTTTAGAGTAATCTGGGAGGGATGTCTGGGAACCAATCCACCGCGGGGAGCTATAATATAATACAATGTGGTAAATTCAGTGCATTATGGAATCATTGTCGTACACCTACATTCATAAAGTAATGAACTTTGGTGTTTGGATGGTCAGAGAGCCACATAGGAGATGCCAAAAGTTTGTGTACAAGTTAGGTAGGCAAAAGGGGGAGGAGGGCTTTCTCGGTGGTTAAGAGGCTGCATCAACAAAAGGTGGTAATGGGGCTGTGCATAGGGAAACAGTCAAAATAAGGACTTCCATGCTTCTGGAGCATAAAATTAAGAGGCAAGGGAAGGAGCTGGAGTAGTGAGTGGATGCCTAGTCACTAAGGGGAGTCATGGTAAGGAATCTGGACTCTTCTTTCAGGAGATCATCAAGCAGAGAATTTAGATGTCAGATTTCTATCACTCTGGCTATAGTGTGGAAGGAGGCAAGTTAGGAGGCTGTTGCAGTAATCCTGGATAGAGATGTCTTGAATTGCAGAGTAGGGAGAGAGGTGATTGCAGATTTCAGAAACTTAATGGGAATAAACTCAACATGACTTGACTTGACTGTAGATGAGTCCCTGGCTTTTGTAGTTGTGTCTCTTGTGGATGTTGGGCTTATACTGTGTCACTGAACTGTTGAGGCTAGAGTTCACTTGTTATTTTTTGAAGGGAGTGGGTATAACTGTAAGTGTTGCAGTAAAGAACTGGATGTCGAGACAGAAAAGCTCTGAAAGTAGCGAGGGAATTCCAGTGCATCTAGGTCCTTCTCTTGGAGGTTTGCAATTTGTTAACGAGGTGCCTAGATGGACTGGAGGCATATTCCAACAACTTGGGGAAAAGTTATCATTTACAGGCCAGACTGGGAAAACCGATAGTGGTATTTCCCGTGTTATCCCTGAGCCTTTAGTAAGTTCTAGGATTCATGTACTCTTCTTTGGGCCACATTATTATAGGGGGTGCCAAAATATTAACGTGCCCCTTGAGGCCCCTGTGGCATTGGGAGTGGGCCATTAGATTGTGAGCTCCTTGAAGGCAGAGGTTTTTTCTCATCTCTGTATCACTAGTATCTCTCCCAGGGCTTCAACATATGGCAAACACTGATAAAGATTATAACCTTGAGTCCTAAATTCATGCTGGATACTGGTAGATGCTTAATAAGCATTCAGGGAACTGATGAAAGCTCCAAGAGGGCTAAGAGGAAAAGCTATGAGAGTCAGCCATAACCCAACTATTACTAATAGTTAAAGATGTGGTTTTAAGTTTAAGGAAAGCACTTCAAGTTATTTAGCTGAGGTGAATGTTCATGTCAAGACAGGTAGGGGATGAATTTTTTTTTTGGGGGGGGAAAGGCATTCAGAGTTGTAGATTTATTCAATCAATGCTTTGAGTGCCTACTATGTCACTCGAAATGTAATGTCAGAAAGAGCTTTCTGGTAAGAACGTCACAAATTGGAGCAGGGGGAGAGATGAAAAACCCTGTTGGGAGGAGATAGTGTCAGACTAGAGCAGCTGCAGTGAAATAGTACCAGAATACCTCTGTCACTGAAACTAGTATCTATCTGCTAGATCAGTGACCTCTCCACCTTCACCTTTATTGTCTCAGACAATGAATGGGTTTGGTGGGCCCAATACAATCTGAAGGTCCAGCCTAACATAAAATCTCTTCTTTCCACCATATTAGGGATATGGGAACTGTCAGGCCCTGCTATCAAAATTTCTGACTGGGATGACAACACCAAGTCTTCCCACAACTACCACCCTAGTCAAACCTGAGTGTCAAGGGATGGGCAGCCTGGCTGGGCCCAGTTTGGCTTCTTACTTCTCATATACTCTGCCCATTTTGAAGCCAGATTTCCCTTTTCTGAGTTCCCAGAGAGGCCCAGATTTGACAACAATAAAAAATTTCCAGGAAACCCCAGGTTTAACTTCATAATCCTCCTTCCTACTTCAACCCTCTCCTTCACTCTTCTCTCTTCCCCAATTGCCACCCCAAGAGGAAGAAGCTTATTCTGGAGTCTAACATCCCCTGCTGAATGCTTCTACTCCCTTGACCAGTATGGTAGTACATCTGCGTTCTCAGGTCCTCTCCTCTGAGGCCCATTCAGGGTTTGAGGAGAGCACATGAGGGTAATATGTCATCCAGTTTAGAAACAGAATGGTTGTCGAGTTCCTTGAAGGTGCTTACGGTACCAGGTTATTATTGAAGATTCACTTCTAGATGTTCACTCTCCAACTCCTGTTAGGAAGTAATATTCCTCTAAGAAATCCCAGGGGCTCAGTCTCTACGTTGATGTCAAAACTCAGTCAACTTTGGGGGCCATTTTGGAATTACAGGATTCATGCCCATATAAATTGGCATTATGAAAAACAAAACTGTTTAACCAAACAAAATCTAGATCTAAGAGAAACATACACTGTGAATTTACTATCCCTCGGAGACTGAGCACTTGGACAGTACTTATTCTCAGAAATCCCAAGGGAAGAAAAAAAAATCAGTTTATATATATTCATACAAGGAATTTTATCTATCGTGCAAAGAGAGGGTTATCTGGCTCCCCAGAAGGTTCTGGGCTCCATTAAGACTGTCTATTTCACAACTCTAGCTCTTGTTCTTCTTAGCGGTTAACCGAGTTCCAAAAGCCTATGATCCTGGGCACTGATGAGGGCCACACACCGTTTGACACCAGTTAAATCCCTGCTGTTTGAGCCGTGTGGGAGTTGCCCTTGCTTGCTTCCTGGTCCTGCCGCAGCCCCTGAAGTAGTTGGTTTAGGAGTGTAAGGTTGCTGTCTCTGCAAGGCAGGGGCAGCGGTGGGAGGCAGAGTAAGAGACAGGAGAGAGCAGAGTCAGGCACCACTACAGACATTTAGCTTTCAGCACTCCTAAAAGTTGGGTCCAAACACAGACACACACCCCTCCCCCACCCTCTAGGGTGGTAGAGTCAAAGTAACAGTTACTTTGGTGGGGTCAGTTACAGGCAGATGTGCAGATTCACATTCACATCAAATCCAAGCAATTTAAGACATGCCTTTCTAATTTAGTTCACATTTGTCTATAAGTGAGTGCCTTGGCTTAATTCTGCCCTGTCGCCCTTTCTCTAATAATTCCCTCCCACTCAAGGAGGAAAGAATGAAATTTGGGTGGCAGTTAGTATGCACTCATTGTGAGCTAGAAGTCGGCTATGCGCATGGTCCGTTCGTTGGAGTCTCCCAGCTTCCCATAGTCGATCCGCTGTGAGGACAGAACATCACTGATGTAATCCCAGGAAGAAACTAGGCGTCCATCTTCCTCCTCTAATGCTGGATTGTAACCCATTCATTCCACTAGCAAAGCTTCGCTTTAATTCAGGGCACCCCTAACCCCGCAGCGCTAAACAGTCTCCCATTTGAGGGTCTGGAGGAGTGGGCTCTGGGTAGTGGGGGATTCAGACTTCAGACAGGGCGTCCCGGGGCGGTCCCACTCCTTCTCCAAGTCCAGCCGGACTCCGGCCCCTCAACCAGACCGCGCTGTGGACCAGAGCGTCCCGCCCCTCACCCACTTTGCGTCACCCCTCATCTCGTCCACGCGCGCCCATTACTCCTCTATGCGTTCGTGTCGCACTAGTGCCGTAAACAAGTTCCGCAACAGGTGGATGCGGGACTCGGGACCAAGGCCCCGACAGTGGAATACGCGGCCATGGGAGATGGCGGCGGCGAGTGACAACCGCATGTTACCTTCTTCTCCCCGCCCCCGTGAGGCCGGAACTGGAAACTCGAGGGGAGGCTGCGCGGAGAGGCGGATTTGAGAGGACGCATGCGCTGTACTTAAGTGCATGTTGGCCATGTTTGCGCATGAGCATCAAAGGCTGCCTCGTGGACAACCGCGATGAGGGCGGAGAACGGGTGTTGACCTGTTCAGAGCAGACGAGCTCTGGGGGCTTCCGGCACCGGAGCGCTGCCAGTGGGGCCAGGGAACCAGGCGCCCTCTAGTGTGGGATGAACCTGCTGTCGGGATCCTCTTGAGTCCGTCGTCTTGTGGCCTGTAGGGCGTGGAGAAGGTTCCCTGCGGAGCTTGATGGGAAAGTGAATATCTGAGGAAAAAGGCGCCTGGAGGGGTCGCGCTCCTGTAGGCTGGTGGCTCCGCCCCGCCCTGAGCTGTGGAGTGCCGGCGGGTCTGACAAACCTGAGTACGTCATTTGACAAAATTATTGTCAGTAAAAATGGTGAAATGAAATGAATAACAACGATGTTCAGAAAAGAAACGCAGATAGTGAAAAATTTCTTTTGTCGAGGTAAGTACATATAATCATCCCAGTTAAATAAAAAAATACAGCAAAGAAAAAGTGATGGATTAATACTTTTAAATTACATCAGTGTATTTTTTTAGAGGGAGAAAATATACCTGCGCATTTATGTGGTAAAGTAACAGAAAATAACATTGTAGTTTCAGTTTTGTAGTCTTAGTGTCTGCAAATTTGCAAGCAATTTGTCAAAATTTCTCCTTGTTGAGGGTTGAATTGTGGTTTACCCCCCTCCGAAGGATACCTTAAGCCCTAACCCCACCCCACCTCCTCCACCTCACCTGCATCCAGTACCTGAGAATGTGGCCTCATTTGGAAATAGAGTCATTGCAGATACACTTAGTTAAGAAGAGGTCATACTGGAGTAGAGTGGGCATCTAATCCAAATGACTGGTGTCCTTATAAAAGAACTCAAGTGGAGAGACAGACACTCAGAGTGAAGACAACCATGTGAAGACAGACACACAGGGAGAACGCCATGTGATCAAGAGGACAGAGATGGAGTCATGCAGTTGCAAGCCAAGGATCATCAAGGATTTCTGGCAAACACTGGAAGCTAAGAGAAGGGCAAGGAACTGATTCTTCATTAGATCCTTCAAAGAATGTATGACCCAGCTGGCACATTGGAACTATGAGACAATAAATTTCTTTTAAGCTGCCCAGTTTGTAGCACTTTGTCACAGAAGATCTAGGAAAGTAATATGCACATCTTTATGTTTAGTAGATAGCATACTTGCTTTTGTCAGTCTGTCTTTACTGATAAGTGATCAGAGAACACTTCTTGTTAATTTTGAAGTTTCTTTCCTTTGAAGCAACAAGTAACAATTAATTAGGAAAAGTCTTAAACATGAATCTGTTGGCAGGGATTTACACAAATCACGCTGCACAATAAATTCCAGAAATTAAAATATTGTGTGTGGTTTTCTTGGGATCAATTCTTGCAGCTTTCAGTGATCTCCACAATTGAAAATTCATCATAAGTCTATTGGCAAAACTTGTGAAGATCTTCTGCAAAAGTTGGAGAAAATGAACATTGACACTGATGTTGTTTGATCCATTGCTTTAGAAGGTGCCCACTTGGTGAAAATGTACAGCATCAAACATTGTCCTCTCTTTCCCTCCTGCCTCCCTCCCTTCCTTTCTTCCTATAAGACCGTCATTTGTTGTTTTCTGGCAGTCTTCAAAATTTGATTCTTTTTTTTTATGTCAGTTTGTTTACATTTTATGTTGCATAGTTAATGCCTTTCTCCAGAATTTGTGACGGTGTTTAAGGAACAGTTTAAAACCTTGTTTTACTGTATGTTGGTCGAGGCTTATTTTGGCTGTTTGCAGATATTTTTGTGTCTGATTGACTGCATGTGAAACTTCACCATAGTAGAAAAAGATAAATCAGAAAAGGATAGTCTCATACAAAAGATTGTTTATTTTAAATATACTGCTTTAAAATGGCTATGTTCTACCGCAAGGGTTGGAGTCACAAAATGCACCTGAAGTGAACTTGAAAGATCACAAATTCTTATTAATTTACTATGAAAAGTAATATATGTGGCAGAATTTAACTATGTAACTGGTAAGTCTTCAAATTAACTTCCATGTAGAATAAAATATTTTTAGTGGATTAGTGGTAAAAAGTGATAATTTTAGCAATTGTTTAGAAGTTAGACATAAGAAAATACTTTTTATTTTTTTTTTAAAGATTTTCTTGGGGAAAGGAAACAGAGTGTTTTTCCCAGGGCCCATCAGCTCCAAGTCAAGTTGTTGTCCTTCAGTATTCGTTGTGGAGGGCACAGCTCAACTCCAAGTCCATTCGCTGTTTTCATTGTAGTTGCGGGGGGTGCAGTCCACCATCCCATGCAGGAGTCAATCGGGAGTCTACCTTGCAACCTTCTTAAGAGCAAGCACTCTAATCAACTGAGCCATCTGGCCGCCCCAAGAAAAGATTTTTGTGTAAAGGTTATTGTATCTCTAACACCATTAGCATTATTATACAATGTGATAAGAATCAGATTGACTTAGTTTTATTACTATTTTTAAATTCTTCACAGATATTTCACCTCCTTATGCTTACATCAAAGCAGAATACTCCTACCTCCTAACCCTCGGAACCCAGTGGCTTTGAGTGTCCAACTAGCCCCCAGGGAAGGTGCTCAGATGGATCTGAGTATTCTGGGTGAGCCAAGACTTGGAGTAACCCCCGTGAGAGTCCAGGTTAAACCTCTGAGGAGATGTTGGTAGTGACAATAGTTAGTCTGGCAGAGGGAGGAAAGCGATCCCAAAAAATGTGTGGGAGACAGCTGAAAAAGAAAGATCCTAGCCCGTAGAAAATGTTACACATAAACTTTCTTAGCTTCTGCTGGGAGAAGGGAGTTGAACCTGCCCACAGTACTACAGAGAACCCTTGTGTGATGTGATACAATAAACCGTCTTGCATCCTGGTTCCTGGCACAGAGCACAGAAAACCCTTGGAATAGCCTCAGTGATAGTGATAAAGGAGCATTTTTTGTTATTCATAAAAAGTCCACTTCAACCAGATCTGAGTTATGCTAATGAGGTGGCTCTTGGATGATGGAGGCTGGTTACCAGAGAAATTAATCATGTGATTAGAGTGATTAGAGAGGGTGGAGAATTCAGCACTCTCCCCCACGCCACCCCATGGGAGATATGGAGATGACATAGTCACCAGTGACCAATGATTTAATCAATCATGCTTCCATTAAAAACCCTTAACAACAGGGTTTGGAGAGTTTCTGGGTTGATGAACACATTGAGGTACTGGGAGGTTTAGCATGCCCAGGGAGGGCACAGATACTCTGCATCCCTTCCCACACACCTTGTTGTATGCATCCCTTCCATTTAGCTGTTCCTGAGTTGTGTCCTTTATAAAAACCTAAAGGTAAAGCACTTTCCTGCTTTTCAAGCAAATTATCAAAGTTGAGGAGTGGATCTTGGAAACCCCCAGTTTACAACCAGTTGGATAGAAGTAAAGGCGACAACTTGGGCTTTGCAATTGGTATTTGAAGTGGGGGTCTGAGCCCTTAACCTATGGATTTGTGCTAACTCCAGGTATTTAGTGTTAGAATTGAACTGTAAGACACCCAGTTGTCCGCAGAGAATTGGAGCATTGCTTGCTGTGGAAAACCTACATATTTGATATTTGATGTCAGACGGATTGTTAAGTAGAGAAACAAGCTTTTTCCTTTACCTTGAATGACTACATCTTATTCTGCTGAAGCCTCCATGAGGCAGTGTCCTGGGAGCCAGTACAGGAAGCTCAGCAAGTGTTCAGTCAGAGATTTAGTGGTGAGCATGGCAAGCATTTGTCAATTGGGCCTCAAGCCAGTTTTTGGTTCTATGCCTAGAATCATAAAGGTCTCAAAGTATAGGGGCAGGCTCTTTCTTGATGTATTTTTTTTTCTCTCATGTCAGGGTCTTAAAATCTCTCTGGATCCAATGTTCTGAGAAGGATTGGACAGAAATAGAGCCTGTGTCTGGTATCAGATGGAATTGTAATCTCATTAGGCTCAGTGAAAATGAGTTTTCCACAATTAGAATCACTAGACTATTGAAGATAGCAATAAATCAAACATACCCCAAATGGAAGCAAGAAACCTTCTAAACAGTTGAGTTTAGAAGGATAAGTTCCTGATCTATATGCAACTGAAGTTGAGGTCCAGGGCTTAGAGGGACATGGAGTTTGACTAGAAATCAGCATAACCCTCTGTGGTGATATTTTCCTCTGGGAATGATGACTGGCTATTTCCAACTTGGCTTACTCTCTTCATGTGGTGTTTCCTCCCTCCCTGATTCATTTCCTTGTATTATTAGTGAGATGAACTGCCTGCTGTGGAGATTATAAGGTCCTTGAAGGTCAGAGGACTCTGACTCATGGGTCCCATCTCCACTCACTCTGCTTCACCTCCAACCTCCTGCTGTGCTTTTTTTTCTTAAAGTCTTTCAATACAAATTTGTGAAAAAGCGAAATATGATTTCTTTTTTTGTCTGTATCCCTGATGATTTCACCTTTACTTAGAACAGTTGTTTATCCTCTTCCTTAGACTTTCTCCTAGAGCCTCCAAAAGGAATGCAGCTCAGAATAATTTGTGTTTATCCCAATAAGACCCAATTTGGAATTTACATCTGCAGATATGTAAGGTAATTAATGGTTGGTTAAACCACCAAGTCTGTGATAATTATTACAACAGCAATAGGAAATTGACAGTGGGTTACACATCGTACCTGCCAGAGTACATTGCACATAATAAGTGCTTTGTGAATGTGTATTGAATGAATGGCCAAGCTTCCAGAATGTCTGATTCTTAGTTATGAAGAAGAGATTTTAGAAATAAATAAGGATGTTTCTGTGAGAATTCCAGACCACTAGTATGATGTGATTTGACCAGGTAGTTTTCTTCCAGTCTCTCTCTACTCTTTAAACCTCCTGAAATTTTCCAGGCTGAAAGATCAACAGGGGAAGTGAAAAGAGCACAGGATTTGTAGTCATCAGGCTACAACAAAATTGGGGATGAGGATATGGATGTAGGTGGCATCCTTAGTCCATGACAAGTGTTTTCCTTAACACATGAGAGGTATTCAAGAGGAATTCTTGAATAGAATTCTTTATAAAAGAAATGTAGACAAAATTATCAAGAGGGAGATTAGAATTCTTTATAGAAGAAATGTAGACAGAAATAAGACTGAGGCAATATTAGTCTTTTATATCCAAAATAGATTTTGCCATGTTTCAAGTTTAGGACTCTATAATGTAGTACAGAAATGTAGTACATCATGGTCAGGAAGAGGGAGGCCCTGGGGTTTAGCTTTGCAAAGATGCCCTGAGTATTTGTGTGCTGTGGATGCTCAGCTGAAACCCAGTGGGCTGTCATAGGGCTGTCATACCAGATTGAGTTGATTCAACCATCAAGTAGTGTATACTACTGGGCCATCTTTTGTGGTGGAGGATGTGGCAATAAATTCAGGGGTTGTGCAGGCAGCAGAATCCTGGTACAGCATCTTCAGCTCAGGAACACTGTTCCTGATAAAAGTCTAGACCCAGGTTACCTAACCAGTTCAGCAGTGGGCACATTCTGCAGCATGTTCAGCAGCTGGGTACACAAAGGAGATTGTGCCAGAGACTAGCAGGTGGCAGCCACCATGCAAGAAAAACCCTTTTTGATGCCAGGAGATTGCTGGAGACATTCTTTCCACCATACTTTGCGGAGAGACATGGGGGAAGGAAAGACTGAGTGATCAAGCGTTATTTTTTTCCAATGGGGATCAAGCAGTTCCTAAAAGTATACTTAAATTGTCAGATTGAATTAAGTTTAAAGTAGATTGAAACTTTAATTTTCCCCCCCTGCTAACCAGTGGATGGAAATTTGGGAGGGATATTAGATTCTAGACGAAAATAAGGGGAGTAAAATATTTTTCTACCATCATTTGAATTGTAGTGTAAGCCTTAGGATTTATCCCAAATTGCCCTTCTGCAAGGTCGTCAGATTTCTCCTTGGATAAGCTTTTCAGAACAGGAAGGAGAGGATCAGAGATGTACATAGTAATTTACATTTCACTCTTCCTCCCTCTCTTGCCCATCCCTGTTTCCGGGTCTGTCTTTGAGTTTGGGAAGTTGTAAGGTAATTTAAACTTGTATTCATAGCCCATTTGTTCTTATGTGATTCTCCCTTCTCTGTTTTTAGGAGAATTGTTTCCAGGCAGGAAGGTTTTCAAGATATACCCCCATTTAGCAAGCCTTTACTGAAGATTCAGTGTGTACGAGGCCCTATGATAGATACAGGGTACATACAGAAGAGAAAGCTGGTCTTGGCTAATACACAGGGAGCAGGGGAAACAGGCATTTAAATAAATGGTTGTTATAAATAACCATTTAAAGGAAAAAGAGCTGAGACTAACTTTTGTGCTGACTCTTTCTAGGCCCATGTCTGTGAAGCCATACCTGACCCCCATCAGTTATATTCTTTTATCTTTTGCTAACATTTCTACCTTGCATTTCCATGCCACTTTCCACATTTTATTTTGTTCTGTGTTCATTTTCCACTACCAGTCTGTGTACATCTTTGAAGTGAGATCTCTGCCTAATTCATTTTTTAAAGTTCTGAGTCCTGGCAAAATTCTAGATACGCAGAAAATGTTGAATGTCAGTGTTGGTCTCAGCCGGTGTAAAGTTGTAAGTTCAATGATGTTTGTTGCCTTGCTATTTATAATAGTGAAAATTTAGGAACCAGGTTGCCAACCCACAGAGATCTGGTTAATTACAAAGGGATATTATGCAGGAATTAAAATTAATTATTAAAGTAGATCAATATTGTTGATCTCAAAAGATGTTCATGGTAGATTTTGAGTGGAAAAGGAGATTATAGGAGAGTATGTATAATATACATTGCCATGTATGCGAAATTGTACATATTTATGTGTCCATACTCCTGAAAAGATGGTCATTAAAATGTTCAGAGAAATTAATCTACATGGTAGGATTTTGTGTTTTTCATTTCTTTTTGTATGTTTTCCCACAGTTTTGAACTACTTTCAGTAAATAAATGTTATTTAAAAAACTAAGAAACCTTTTAAAAAAAATTCCATCAAAATCTGATTCTATTTCTCCTACAAAACCTGTCAGGGTCTCATTGCATAATGCTTCTCATCTGGGATAGTCCAGCTGTGGGGGCATATGGCAATGTCTGGACAGATGTTTGTTTATCATGACTACAGGGAGTGCTACTAGCATCTACTGGGTAAAGGCCAGGGATGCCGCTAAACATACTATTACGCACAGCACAGTCCCTCACAAGAAAAAATTATCTGACCTCAAATATCAGTAGTGCAGAAGTTGAGAAATCTATCAGAATTGTCATGATCAGGTTCTTGACCACCATCTTGTGGTAAGAGAAGGGTCTGCAACTACCTTGGTGTGTCAGTGGGAAGCCAGATGTTTGAAGGAGGCTTCAGAAATAAGATGGGAGGCTATAAGAAGGATAGCTATAATTAGAATGGGAGGCAGGGGAAGAGCAAGGAAAATATGTCATCAAGCGTGTCTGTGATACTATTACTGAGACCAGTATTTTCTTATGAGATGACCATTCTGTATTTGTAAACCCTACATTAAGATTCTCAGTTTCCAGTTTGATTGTGATTCCAGAGACCCAGAATAACTAGGTGCCGAGGCTAGAAAGGCTTTGGCACCAATTATATGAATATAATTTGGCAAAAAAGAAGTGGTTTGGGGAAGATCTGCAATTGTACCCATAGGTGCATCCCCAGTACGCATGATGATGAAGCTACTTTCTTAGGAATAATTCCAGCCTGGAGCACATGGGACTGAGGCTGGGCTTCTTGTTTTGGCTCACGTTAACTATTACCTCCATTTCATTGCTCTTAAGGAATCCATTTGCAAGGTCTAGGCTTTCTTATTTGACACCACCCTTCTTATCCTTACCCCAAAGGCCATGTGGAAAGAGAATCTATTGCTGTCACCAGTTTTACTTCTCTTGTTTTCCCTCTCCTGTTTTCTGTTTTCTAGTATCACTTACTAATGAGTTGCTCATCTCCTGGCTGTGTGTCATGCTCCTCTCCAAACTCAATGGGGCTGTGGCCACTGCTTACTTTCCTGCCTGCTGCTCACTTCTGGAAGTCCTGCATTCTCTCACCTCTTCGATGGATGCACTTTTCTGACCAGTGTAGGAATGTTATGCAGCCTTTATTTCCTTTTTTGCACATTTAAAAAAAAAATTCTCTACAACTCCATTGCTGAAATCCATTTAGATGTAGCAATGTTTACCAAGACTATGTTCCATTAGCCATCTTTACAACTCCCTGTGCGTAACTGACTGTTGGCTGTGCTCCTGTTCCTCTTGTTAGGATAATTTCAGCCTCCTGGTTTCTGGTGGTTCAGTGCTTGCACGTGACTTCTATTACTTTAAATTTCCATCATCCCCATAGGTGTGAATGAGCCCAGCTCTGGATCAGCACTTCTGTCCTTACCCCTGGCCTGCAGAGGAGAGCCACCACTGAACTTCCTAGTGACATGGTGCCCATTGGCACATTCCTATGCCTTGGTGAATGTTGTGACTTTTGGGCTTTGCCGTGAAATGTAAGTCTCTTGTGGGTCTCCTGGCCCTGCAGAATATAACCACCCAGCATGCCCATCCTCCTGTCACCATTTAATTTTTTCCCTTATTATCTTCCAAGAACCTCAGGTATTTCTACTCTGCTCAGTGTGGGCTTTTGATTTCTCTAAACTTCTAAGAGCCTCCCTACTTTCTGTGATCATCCATTCTACAGTGTGTCCAATCCCCTAGGTCCTTGACTAAATATTAAAACTCATATCCCGAGAAAGTGTCCCCAAGTCAATGAATTATTGCATATCCAGTCTTATGTTCTAGCTCCCTTGATCAGGCACCCTCAAAATCCAATCCTGGGGTACTCCTTTGGCTCCTGCTGAGATATCTTGTGGCTCTTTTGGGATGTAATCTCTTTCCTTTTTTAGTAGGCCCAGCAGGTCACCATCTGGGTTCTTCTGGGATTTTACCCTAATTAACTACGACAGTCAGGAGAGGTAGTAAGGTAGCTCCTTCCCTCCATTCTGAGAGAGGCACTTATTATTTTGCAGAGGAGATGCTTCTGCAGTATCATCCCTGGCATGAGAAGTGCCAGCTCTCACTGTGGAGGGATGGGCTTCCTCTGCAAACTCTGAGGGTCCAGGGAGGCCTGCAGAGCTGCAATCCTTGGGGGTATATGCTGAGATGTCCAATTCCTGTTCCAGGTGGAAGCTGATGGAAGCAGAAATAAAAGCAGATTGAATTAATGGAGAGCTTGTGAGAAAGAAGATGGAAGCTCAGGGAAGTGGTCAGTCAGGTTAATGAATAGAAGATCTATGAAAATTTCTAACAGAGAAAATCAAACAGCTTGCTCTAACTGGCATTTTATTTTTAATGGCATTCTTTACTTGTGTTTTTCATAGATTTTATTAAACTATTCCTTTTTATAAGACCTACTTCTGGAATAGCAATGTGAGGAGCTTTATGGACCCATTCCTTAGTGAAATAGAGTAACTGGTGAAAGTGATTTAAAAAGCCAACCCATTAACGTTCCTGGAAATTATCCTAAGGGTGTACAACAAAGTAAAGAACATTTAGTCAGGAAACTGTATTAAAACTCGGTAAGAACAGTGAAAGAATCTATGGCATGGGCCAGGACAGCTCCTTTCCTCCATTCTGAGCAGGTGTGGGTCAAGAAGATGCGGTTTCCTCTCCCATAAGCTCCCAGTCAAGAGATAGAGAATCGCACTGGGAGGGTCTGGCAGTCAGCATTTCCATCCCCTCTAAGTTTGAGTTGCAGAGGCTGCATTTCAGGAGAGTGCTGCACCCAGCCCTACTCATAGGTGTGCAAGTCCTCCCACAGGGATGGTCAGCTGAAAATACTAGGACTTCCGTTGTCCTTGTGTCAGCTCATCTGCGAGCAGAGGTTCCGTGCTGGGAAAGGGAAGCCAAAAAGACTAGAGACACTGTCCTCACCCAGTGCCTGGATCACTGGCTCTGAGATTGTTCCCAGAGGAAAAGATAGTTCATAAGAACAGAGAGTCCTGAGTCGAGTGTCCTACCTAAATGAACTGGGTACGACTTGAAACAGAGTGTGGGGAAGTGCAAGACTAAGGTGTTCTTGAAAATGAAAAAATGGAGATTTTGGTGGTAAGCAGTTAACAGGAAGCTGATAACTCCATGGCAGCAAAACAATGCATTGAAACAATGGATTTCCTTTTAACTCAGAGGTGTCCAAATGCGGCCTGCGGGCCAACTGCGGCTGCAATCCATTTTTAATTGGCCCGCAGCAAATTCCAAAAATATATTTAGTTTACTTAAATAAACCAGGTGAGACAACATGTACTTCACCTTGAGTGAGTGTCCCGCTGTTTGTGTATTTTACCGCATATGGCCCTAGGTGAAAAACGCTGAAAAAAGTTTGGACACCCTTGTTTTAACTATAATGAGGAAGTCTGTCAAAAGAGCAGGTTTTGGGTGAGGGGATGTTTAGAATCCAGTTCTGAGCTTATTAAGGTTGAGATATCCTTAAGACATCCACCTGGAGGTGGTGAGTAGGCAGGTGTTCGATGTTTGGGGTGAGGTGTGTGTGAAATATATGTATTAGGAGGCATGAATGTGTAGGTGGTATTTAATGCCACGGGGACTGGGGACTCCTTAAGAGAGAGAGAGTCTAGATTGAAGGAAGACCAAAGATTGAGCATTGGAGTGTGCTAGCACTGAGAGTTCTAATAGAACATGAAGACCCAGTAAAGCAGAGTGATGTAGGAGGAAAAGAAGAGTACAGTGTCCTCAAATCCAAGTGAAGAAAGTGTTTCAGGGAGGAAAAATGTGGTAAAATGATGCTGGTACAGCAAGTAAGATAACAGAATAAAAAGTTGGATTTAGCAAAATAGAGGCCATTGATGACCTGTATTTGGTTAATGTCAGCTACATTATCTGTTTGAAATATCTGAACCATCTTTGATTTCATTCTTTTCCTACTAAATGTCACCACTTCCACCTCCAATATCTAGTAAGCTTGTCCTGTCAATTGTATTTAACAGCAATTATTCATCATCTACACTGGGATAAATAACCATTCTAGACGCTGAGCATATGGAGACGAACAAGACTTGGACCCTCTTCTTCAGGAGCTTAGAATTGAAGATGGGGTTCAGGCAAACTATATTTCAATATAGTAGCAATGATAATGTTAATAATTACTAGATTTTATTCTATTAACATGACTATTTCTGCTCTTGCTGCTGCTACTATTACTACCACCACCTAACATTATTGGAACACATACTCTGTGCCAGACATATATATTATCTCAAGTTGTCCTCACACCTCTATGAGGTAGCACTATTTTTTAGAGGTAAAAAGTGAAGCAGAGACAGGTTGAGTAACTCACCCAAGGACATAACAGCAAGTAAATGGTTGGGGGTTCTGTGGAAAACCAAGCAGTCTAACTTCCGAGTTTGTGTTTTTCACTTCAATTGCAAGCTGGCATTCCATAACTCTGAAAAGTTGACTTGTATCTACTGATTTATTCCCTTACTTTAAATTATGTTCCCCTTTTTCCTTTATCTTTTTAGATTTTACTGGGATAAATTTTCTACTAAATCACTTGCATGTGAATCTGTGTCTTAGGCCTACTTCCGAAGAACTGAACCTAAGATATATAATCTTCCATACTGCTAACGAATTGTGACAGTGACTTCTCTATACCTTTAACTGGTTGATTACTGTTTGAATAGGTGTAACTACTGATAAAGTACCAAAGGATGTCAATATTTTGAGATGCATTTGAGCTATAAGTTAAAATCAGACTTATGTAGAACTTACTATGACCTCACCTGTGATTTCCCAAGGGGTCCTCATTGAATATTCCTGCCATTTAAGCCCAAATGAGACTGTCTCAAGTTATAATGTGGTTATAATAAAATGTTACCTAAAATCAAAGGAATAAGGGATTTGGGAGTGTCAATGTAACATTATAGTAATTTAGAGAATACTTATTCTGTGTATGGCACTGTACTAAATTCTTTCTATATAGCAATTCATTTATTCTTCCCAAAATAGCATGAGAAATGTACTACTTTACAGATAGGGCACTTGAGCACAGAGAGGTTAAATTACATGTCCAAGGTCTCACAGGCATCACTACTACAAAGATAGTCGTATTGGTAATTAGCATTGACAGTGTCAGTGATGGTGCACACACTTTCCTTCACTGCCTTGTGCACTCATGCAGCACAGCACTACCAGAAAGGGCTGAATGGCTCTTTCAGACCTTAGTGACAGGTTAGAGTGATTAAAGGGAATTATAATTTTGAGGAATGGGGAAAAAGTTGTATGATTCATGTGTCTTCCCTATAGTTCCAAAGAGAAGCATGCCAAAACTTAAGGGGGTCAATTTTTAGACACACCCTGCTGTAGTCAGCTTAGGCTGCCATAACATAAAACCATAGTGTCATAGATTACAGAAATTTATTTCTGACAGTTCTGGAGCATCTACGAGCAAGGTGCTGGTTGATTCAGCTTCTGGTGAGGGTTCCCTTTCCATCTTGCAGATAGCTGCCTTCTTGCTTTGTGTGCGCATGGCATTCCCTTGGCTCATGCATGTGGAGAGAGAGAGAGATCTGTCTGGTGTCTCTTCTTATAAGGTCACTGATCCAATAATGAGGGCTCTGCCCTCATGAACTCAGCATACCCTAATTATCTCCCAACAACACCCCCTCCCCCAAATCACATTGTGAGTTAGGGCTTTGACATATGAATTTTGGGGAGACTCAAATATTTATTAACACACGCCATTCCCTAAACTTTCTCACGTTTGTATCCTCTCTCTGAGAGAGACCTACTTCAAAACTTCTCAGTGTAAATTTTACCTTCATTTGAGAAACTCACATCTTATTCATGTGGTTTGGTCATGTCTTAGAATATATCACCCTCCTAGCTCCATTCCTACAAGCCTTGTGACTTCTTTCCCACTGCACTTGGGATCTGTTGCTTAATATACTCTGGAATTCCCCTTATCTACTGATGTGGTGACCCTCAATTGTTATGTTTCTATGTTCCCCACTTTAAATGACTCTTAGAGACTCATTGCCTGTGAGCCTTATCTCTACTGGCCTCACAATTCTGGCCACCTCTAATCCTGTACCTACACCTGGTTCCAGTGTTTCCTACTCTTTCTGATGATGTGATTCTCATCCTTACTGTCACCATTCACCATTTCCCCTACTCCATTGGTCCTCAGGGCGCCTCCCTCAGTGACCCTAATCTAATAACACTGTAATCCCTTTAATCCTGACCCCACCTGATGACAGCTTTACTCTCTCTACTGCTATCACAGAAAACCCCATTCCTATATAGTCATCTTCTCTCTATCCCAATTTACTTTTTGCCATTTTTTCCCCTTGAGCACAGTCTCTGAATCTTATTTAATAACCACTCTTTTTTATTTATACATAACAATGTTGGCTTGAAAATCAAAGTTAATATATAATATATGATACTTCTTAGTTAGGAGCCATTATGGATTCTTTAAACAAATACAAAAGGCACTCAGCAAATGTTAACTGAATATTGCAGTTTTCAAGGATGCAGTGATGTGAGAGACAGGCACCATGCTCGGCAGCGGTTCTGTTTGTGTCACCATTTCAACATCATCATATTGGACCTATGAGGTCCTTTTAACTCTTACTGAGACTATTTTCCAGAGAACAAAATGGAAACCATACTGTACAAGAACACTTGTTTCCTCTATAATTTTTCTGTTTCAAGATTTCTTCTGGATACATGGGTCATTTGACCTCAAACTGAGAGTATGCTTGAAGCCCTTTGAGGGTATAAAGATAGCAGAATCTTGTCTGAATCAGGACAGAATCAGTACTCCTGTCTCCAAGCTCTGAAGATTCAAGTTAAGACTGCGGTGCCATAGATTGTTTGTCTGGCAATGGAGGGGTAAACATACCCCTTCCATGTAAGTAGAAGCCATAGATGCTCCCGTGTCTAACATGAAGAGATTTTCTTCTTTGTGTCAAGATTCCTTTAGATCATCAGCTTTGAGAACCTAACATAAGTCATTGTTTCAGAAGGTGTAGGATTGCAGAATGGTGATTTCTTTCCCCTCTCAGGGTTTTGGTTGGCTTCAGAGTGTGTTTTATTTTTATTCTGATAATGACCCTATGGCTCAAATAGCAAGAAGAGTCACAGGGTGACTGTTTTAGAGATAAGAAATTCCTTCCATTGTAACATAAAAAATAATTTATTGAAATATCAGAACCTAAAAACTGTATACTCTTTGATATTTTATTCTTGAAGGAATACTTTATAAAATCATTACTAGCATAATGAAATCAGGCCTTGTCCGTAGCCATGATTAAAATGGCTCCTTCAACTGGTCATAAAAGCTAGTCCTTCTTTGATTTGTACAAAGCACCAGGCTTTGAATACCTAAACCTTTGTGAACCATATGTTTTTTAGAAGCAGGCACAGGGAACTGCCAACATACCAGGGAAGAAGAAGGTATGGCTAGATGAGAAAAAAACAGTTACTTGATTTCTATTTACCATATTTGCTTGATAATGTTTCCTGAATTGATGCAGGCTCTATCGTGGTCAAGTCCCTTGTGTTCTTTCCCAGAACAGAATATGTCCATATATCACTATGGACTTTCCATGAATATTTTTTCATTCAAGGGTTAGTAACTTTTCTTCACAATTTCAGAAGGTATAAAAATACGCTTTAAGAAAGGCAATTTGTACCTTTTAGCCAAGAACTGTATATTGATTTGAACAATCATATATTAATAGTTAATCTATAGAAGTTTGTAGCAGGCTTCAATGATTTTGATTTCCCTGTAGGAAAATGTCTTTTTTGAGACTTCATATAATTTTACATGTTTTAAAATAAAAGAAAATTCTGAATAATAGTTTAAAATATGAAGTAGGCATTTTAAATGAATTTTATTTTATTTTTATCATATGTTCATATATTTTAGTAACCTGTTTTTAGACCAGAAGGAATTGAGACGAAGAAAAATGAAATCCTTCCAAAAGGAAATCTACTCTTGCAATGTTAATTGACTTATTTTTAGATGTTTCATTTGAAAAATGGAAATAATGAAGATTCTCGTTGTGAGAAGGAGGTCTCTTAGGATTGTTCAGGTACTATAATTCTTTTGTTCACATTCTCGTACTCTTGTGGTCATTGAGTATTACTGTTTTTTCAGGTCATCAAGCACGTCCTGCTTTGTGATTTCGAACCATTGATCAGGGATTTTACCTCTACCTATAAATTTTTTCTCATATTTTTCTTCTAGGTTTGATCTGAAGCGACAGACAAACCATTTCCAGTAGGGCTGGGTAGATGAGTCTGGGGTGATGCTCCATGTGGCATAGTCCCCTCCTGCCTGTCGATAGTTCTTATATGGGAATCTGCGGTCCTCACTCAAAATAAATGCACAATCACTTGCTACCGAACTAGTACAGTACTCAATGGCAAACTCTTCTGTTCTATGCCATTTCGTTCCAGTGAGAGCCTCAGGACGGTGGAAGGGAACACTGTGGTCTCCGTCATGTGTGCGGACTGTGTTTGTACAAATTGCTCCGCAGAAGGGACACTGTTTCCAGCAGCCACAGAGCTGGTCAGAGAGCATTTTCTGGATTTCAGGAACAATTTCTTCTACAGGCATACTCGAACACATCTGTTCTACCGTCTTCATTGAGGGATCCAAAACTTCAGTCATGGCTTCTTTGAGAAACTCAATATCTTTTATCTCCTGGTGTTCGATGCTTTTCAAGTCATTTCGTGGAAAGATCAAGTTACTTCCCAGGTGATCACAGAATAAATCCAACCACTTAGACATAGTGCTGCTTTTATCTTTGGCTATTGCTGTGGATTCATGAATAGCTGAGAGGATGACATTCTTGATGTCATCTAAACATCTTTGTAAAATCTTCATTGTTTTACTTCCTCTGTCTGAACAATATCTTCTAATTTGGGTTTGAATGTAATTCCTAAAACATGATTCTGGCTTATGAAGGTACTCCCAGTAATCATCAAAATTTTCTTTTTCTGCCAGAGAGATGAGAACGTGTTTCTCCAGGTTAGCTCTGTTTCCATTGAATGCAGGGAAGGTAGATTGTATGTCTCTAGCAATTCGAAGGGCCATGTTTTGCCACATGGTGGTAGAGACAGCAGGTGTGAGTTTTTTCCACAGAAAATCAACCAATGATTTGATGGAGATTGCTCCTTGACAAGAGATCTTAAAACTCATGAAGAAATCATCTTTCTTGCTTTCCAGATAGTTTACAGGATCATTTGAACTTTTGAATGCCTTGTGCATCTCCTTAAAATTCTCTGCTGCTCTTCGGAATAAAAACAAAGATAAGTCAATTTTATATTTACTTGTAAATGTGTATCTACCCTCAGTGGGGGGCGATTTCACCATCTCTTCTATTATTCTCAGGATTTTATGGAAATAACTTGGATTGTAATCATATTGTTGCCCTTGAATATTTTTAATGTATTCAGTAAATCTTGAAATAATGTTCTCAGTGGTCCTCTTTATGGACTCCTTATCGTGTTTTTCTAATTGTTTTGTAAATATGAGATATTTCTTGCTCATCTGGACATGTTCATCATAATTTTCTTGAAATGTTTGCCCAGAATATTTCTTAAGTATGCTCACCATGTCTCTCTCCGTTTTAAAATGCTCTAAAAGGATGTCTTCAGAATCCACATCAATGTTAGGGTCTGTGACTGGAGGGAGAGTTGAGGACAAAGCATTGATCCGTGTTTCCCAAAATGATTTGAATATGTCATGTAACTCTTCCTCCCTCAATTCCTTGCCCTTCACAGTTAAAGCTAAATTTCGGCTTTTTTCCAATAATTCCTGTTCATAATGTGACTTTTCACTATCCAGTCTTTCTTGACTCTTTTTATAATTAATAAGTTGCTCAACCTTTCTTTGGCTATCTAAAGTAAGTGACTCTTTTAGGGTCATTAGCTTATTTTCAAAATTTGCTTTCCACTGAATCAGTATTTCACTCTCTGGATCTTCATTAAAATATTTTTCAAGTTCTTGCTTGATGGCTTCATATTTTTCTGCAACTGGAGCCTCAATTATGCTTCTTCTGAGTGTCTGGACCTTTCCATTCTGAATCTGGTTTATCAGCTGGTTCTGTAAGCCTAGCACATGGCTCCTCAGCTCCCAGGTCCAGCTGTTATACATGGTTTCCAATTTGCTCATGGCCATGACCTCTCGGGTATTCCTGAAACTGAAAATAAAGTTCTCATTCACCAGGGCTCTCCATAGATCTTGAACTCGTGATTTTACATCTGATATCTTCATGATGCTCCCCCTGGATTCCTGTTTGGCAGTCATAAGAATTCTAGTTTTCAGTTCCTGGACGTTGTGGCTGTAGCGAGGATTGGGAGGGGCCATTGGGGGATTGCCATCCCAGAGGTGAGCAAAGTAGTAGACATGAGTATTGACATCAAACTTAATGACATCACTAAAGCGGGTTATATCTGAGCATTGTTCTTGCTCAGCCGCTATTGCTGCCATTTCATCCAGTCTCTGCTCTAAGCGCCTTCGTCCTTCCATAGTTTGGTCTTTAGCTGTAACTTCCCCCACATTCTGATGGACAAAGAGGCAACTTGGGGAGATTTTTACTTGCTTCATCCTCAAAAAGGCTTGGACAACGATTTGGAGAATATCTTGAATTTCTGATGGATTTTCCCCAAAAATATTGATCAGAGTCAAGTTTCCAAGTCCAATGACAAAGGTTGCCAACTCATTGTCACGATTCTTAGATTTGTTGCTCAGTTCTGGGGCCCGAAGTCCTTCTGTGTCCACAACAAGCACAAAATCAAAGCCAAATTCCTCTGAGAATGTCTCCTCCACCTTCAGGAGCTGCATGTAGGCCCCCCGGGTACACCTCCCAGCACTGACAGTGAACTGCAGCCCAAAAAGTGCATTCAGCAGGGTGGACTTCCCTGAGCTCTGCAGGCCAAGGACAGAGAGAACAAAGAGCCGTTTGTTTCCAAGTTTCTCAGAGAGCTTGTCAAAAAGAGCTGTCACCCACTTTAGAGGTACATAGGAAGCATCCCCATCCATCAGCTCAATGGGAACACCAGATATCATTAGATCTGCAGCAATCTGGGGAAGGGAGAGAAAAACGATATGTTTTGTGGAAGAAGTTTCTTCCAGAGCTTCATAGATCTGGCCAAATTCTCGGAGAAGTTGCTCAATTCCCAAGGTACATTCATCAATCTGTATGGAGATAGCTTCTATCTTATTTTGCCAACCTTTCAGGTTGTTGCTATTTGGTGCTTTTCGCTTTTCTGTTTCTATCAGAGACCATACAGATTTTTTCTCTTCATTCAGTTTTTCCAAGTGTCCTGCAGTCAGGTTGTCTAAACACATACTCAGCCATTGCAAAAAATAGAGTGTGGGGTGAGTTTCTGAATGTATTTGGAGAATTTCAAGGACAGAGCGCATTAAATCATTGAGAGGAAAGGCTTTGGTCAACTGTTGGTGTCGTATTCTTTGTTTTTCTGTCTGAATCTCACATTTGTGTTGTTCAATGCTCCGATTCCCCTTTTCTCTGAGGTGATAGAGTTCTTTGTCCTTTTTACACCAAAGGTGCCATAGTTGTCCCTGAAGGGGTAGTAAGTTTTCCTTCACCTGAGATATCTTCTTTTCTTTCAGAAGGGCCATTAGGATCTCTGCCTTTTCTCTGGCTTCCCTGCAATCTCTCTGGTCTTCATCAATAAGGAATCCTTGCTTGCGAGCAATCTGGGAACAGTCCTCTATGCTCAGAGCAGTGTGTGAGAGCTCTAGCAAACGTCTGATTATCGTAGCGAGCTCCTCTGTTAATTCCGCCTCATTTCTGTTCTTGATCCCAATGATCACTTTCTGGTTAGAGTTACTGGCCATGGCTTTTTCTTTGTTATCAAGCAAGCAGATCAGAGGTCTTTGTGATTGACTCAGGTCACGGACAATTTTTCGGTTTTCTTTATTTTCATCTGAAGTTGACATGAGGACAACAAAGAGAGAAGAGACCTCCTGCAGGAAGGTGAGTTGCTTCTCATGTTTCTTTGCATCTCCATGAAGATTGGTGAAGGTCAGGCAGTTGTCAAATCTATCTTTATATTCTCCACCAGGACAGAACCAGCAGACTTCCACCACACCTCCCATCAAGAGACAGTCTTTGCTGCTCCCTATGCAGTGTCGGTGAAAAAAGATATCATGTTTACGTTTACTGAGGAGACAGTTCATGATCTGAGATTTGGAAGCAGAGAAGCCATTTCCAACTCTAATAAAGGACACAATGGGGGTAGAGACACAACACATCTGCTTATTCTTGTAATTGTCCTTCTCGTTTGGTGATTTCCTGGCTTCTTGCCAGCTTCTTCTAATTTGACGGAGAGACCAGAGAGAGAATTCAATTTCAGAACTACAGGGATTAGGTATGAGAAAGGGGAGGGCAAACTGACAAACGGCAAGTTTGCCCATAATATATTGTCTGGCAAAATCATCTGCACAGTGAAGAATCGCCATCTGAATATCCATAGGATGAATATGGGGCCTAGGATTAGTGGCTGAAGGATTAGTGGGAGCATCAGTGTCTTCGAACAAGTCTTCATATGGATCAAAAGCCTCATTTTCCTGATTCAAGGCACTTGGATAGACTTCATTCTGTTTGTTTTCATCATCTCTGAAGACCAAGTATCTCAGCCCATAATCCAGCATCAGTAGCTTCTGCAGGAAATAGAAGGGAATCTCCTGTTCAGAACTGGGCTGGCTGTTGTACACAGAAGCCTTGCAGATCACGTGGAAGTTAGCTTTGCTCATCCTTTTTGGGTAGTAATGTGTTAGGCCTAAACGCTGGAGTAACTCTTGGAAGGCTCCATCTTCCTGTTTGCTGTTTTCATTATCAGGTGGTTCATGGGGCTCTTTCTTTTCATGGAAGATGCTTTGCAAATTTTTTCTCACCTCATCCATTTGCAGTGAAGAGGTGGTGGCTTCATAATTCCCATCAATGAGCAATCTCAAGTCTTTCTCTAGGTTTTCCCAATCATGATCTGCTTCAAGTTTGGTGAGGACATGTACCAGTTCTTTAGATAAAGATTGGCCCATGTGTTGTCTTATTAATGCCAAGCGTTGTGTTTTCTCCTCTGGAGACACAGCTGTGACTCCGACAGTAGTTCTAAGTCCTGTGAGCACCAGGAATGCCTGAGCCCTGTAGGTGCAAATAGTTTTGAGCTCCTGGTATTTATCTTGGGCAGTTTGCATTTCATTCAGAAGGGAGTCTATCTCCTCACACCCCAGGAGATACTCAAAACTATGGTTTCCCACATGATATCCTGCACCAGCTGCAATGTTAAGTAGCAAGAGCTGTGTGTCTGGCTGCTCTGTTTCTTGGAGGTAATTTAAGAAGCAGCCAAGAGACAAGCTCACCTTGTAAGTGGCCTTTCTTTGAGCTTCCTCCACTGTTTCTGCAGATTCAGATTTGGCCTTCACTTCCCAGAGTTCATTCTGCGTTTCCTCTAAGATTTTAATCAATTCAGAAAACTCAGAAATGTTGCTGTGCTCTTGTTCTGATTCTGGCTGGAAGATCCACTGCATGATGGAATGAGCCTGAGGAAAGTTTGTCACTCTGTAGATGTGAGGATTCAAAAGGCTGCACAACTGAGATTTAACAAATTTGGTTTTATAAATGGAAGACTTTTTGCAAAAGTTAACAGTGTTTATCAGAAAATTCTGCAGACTATAATCTGTGAGGCATATGTTAACCCAAGCATCATAACTTTCAATGTTTTGACTCAACATTTGCATGAAGTTTATAAGCTTTTTAAGCTTCTCTTCTGGATCAGATACCTCCCAGGATTTCACTTCCTCTAGGAAAACCCTAACCTCCTTCCCAACACTTAATAATTCTCCATCCTGGATCTTGGCAGTGACGCCAGTCAAAGCAGTGTAGCTGTCTTTTAGCAAGTTAGCTACCTGAAGAGGATCCTTAAAATCTGTTCTGTGCCTGGATAGGATGATGTCCCAAATGGGCACCAGCTGAAGTCCCCGGTCAATGACACACCAGGTTTGATTACTGGCAACTAGGCCAGCTTTCCACTGCAGAAAGCCATTTGCTTCTGGTGGGCCCCCTGTGTGGGCCACAGATAGTTGGATTTTGGTTTGAAGATTTTGGCAGGTTGTGATTTGGGAGGATGCGTTTGAATGTGAGTCTGACACATCTACACCTGCAGCGACGTTCACTCCAAAACCACTGTAGCTGCCCCTTACGTAACTATTCAGGGATTCTGCTGACAGCTCTTTCACTTCTGCCAGCTGCTCACTTCGGAATCCCTCTGAAATGGCTTTCCACCAGTAGATTCCTCCCAGGTGCAGAGGGCCCTGGTTAGCATGAGAGCCAAACCTGTGGAAGAAAGCTTCAGCCTTGTGCCTTAGCAAGAGGACTCTTGCTGGGTCTGCAGGCTGACCCAGGATATCTTCAATGCATTTCAATTCCTGGAGAGCAGCCTTGGAGAACTGGAGCTGATCAATGGGAAAGTGGAAGGAGGAGAGTGGGAAATAGATGAACTTAGTAGAGCAGAAATAAGAGTGATCAGAACTCGATTGATGGGTTTCCTTGGATTCTGAATGTTTGCTGTGATCCATACCAGTTTCCCAGCTAAATCCCCAACCTCCGCCCTTGGCAGAAGAAGTTATGCTGAAGCCCAGCATCTCCATTGTCTGGGTAAACATAGATTCTGCTTGAGTAGATTTAAATTCCTTTGTGTCCATCTGTGTGCCCTGCTGAGGGCCAAAGAGTAAGAAGTCCTTGGGGACACTGAGTAGTGCCTCTCTCTTCTCTATAAGGTCCCTTTGGTATCTGGTTTTGTAAATTCCCTGCAGGGCCAGCCCTCCAGATGCCCATCTCACCAGATCTCTATCTGGGAGGTTTTGCTTGTGAGACAGTGTCCCCTCCGTGAGGTTGAGTTGTGTATCCATGTTTCCCATGACTTCTCTTAGGGAGTTTTCAGGGGGTGGCCAGTACTCCTTGGGGATCTCCACCACCTGCCTCAGCTCTGCCTCTCTTTTCCTCGCTGCCTCTTCTTGTTGTCTGCCTTCTAACAGCAAGTCTTTCAATTCCTGCTGCACCTGTTCTGTCTTCTTTTGCTTTTCCTTTATCATTTCCACCTGTGACTCCTGGAACTCCGAAAGACTAATTGGGTGTGGCAGGAGAAGCAGCTTCTCCAGGGCCCTTTTCTCCCAGGGATATTGTGCCTGGGATTTCAGCTGCTGGAGGTCTTTGTCTTCTAGGTGTTGTAAGGCCTGGGCACAGGTCACACCCAGGTGTTCCTGCAGCTTGGGCAACCAGTACTCAACCTCCAGTCCTACTTCTCTCAGCATCTCTTGGAGATCTTGCTGTTTTTTGCCTCTGAGAAGGGGCTCATCAGCAGTGGACTTTGCTGTGTCTGTGGCTGTGGAAAGAAAAGATACTCAGCCTGTGTCGTGCCTTAAAGAAGTGTCAGCCACATGATGAAGAGGGTGAGTGTACTAAAGACGCAAGTCTTTAAGCCTTTCTCATCCCCTCCTTTCATTGTTCCAACAAATATATTTTAACAGTTAAAAAAAATGTGTGTGTGTGTGTGTGTGTGTGTAAGATATTTTTGTGGGTGTTCTGAACATGGACTTTTAGTTGCCTGGGTGAGTTGCAACTTAAAACCCTGGCTTTTGCACTTATAACACAGAATCAATTGCATCTCTATTGTCTGGGTAAACATAGATTCTGCTTGAGAAGATGTAAATTCCTTTGTTTCCGTCCATGTGCCCTCCCACTTGTAATTGCATGGAGAGCATTATGCTGAGGATTGCCACTTGTAAATATACATGAGTTTGATAGCTTGATGTTTGTTTTAAAAACAAAGTTGTGTCACCAATTGTCACTCTGCAGTTAGTTTCTGTCAAACCTATGTTGAATGGTTTTTTCCCGTCTTTCTGTCACTCCTTCTTAAGCCCTTTTGTGATATTTATTTTCTTTCCTGTCATTTAAAATGCACTTCTAGATGTTAGCCTCATGGTGGCAGTTCTTCCTCCTTTTTGTCCCCCTTTTAAAACAGCTAATGAGAGACAAATCCACAAACAAAAGTGCCCCTGTGGGAATTGAGGGCTGTAGCACCATAGGCCAAGGGATGTAAAAGGAGTCTCGCCGCCCTGTAACTGATAATAAGCGCAAGATCTCAATATGAGCCTGTCGTGCGGAGTGACAGGCGGGGTCTCTGGTCCTGCTCCCCACATAAGAACACAGGATATGGTGAGGCCAAAAAGGAACACCCACGGAGCCATAGGTAGGGGGGTCACACCACTATAGTCTCACTGGAGACTGGATTCACACGACGTGTGACCTGCTGTCCACTTTTCTGCCAACTGACCAACTCCCCTTGCAAGTTGCAATCCATCGTGCTAACTGCAATCCGTGCTTGCTAGCTGAGCCACCATCTTCTTGCTAGCCCCCATTTTTCTGCTAGCCTAGCCACAGCAGTTATATTAGAGGCCAATAGCTCACTGGTTACAGCTGACAGCCAACTAGCCACAGCTGATGGCCATGCAATCACAGTTGATGGCCATTTACTACCTGAGCCAGCACCTTTCCACGTGAGGCCGAGGGCCTGGAAACTGCACTCCTTGCTCTTTCCCCACAGAGCCGTAAAAGCAGCAGAGCCAGCAAACCTGTGCCAACTATCTCCCTGTTGCCTTACTGCTGCCAAACCATTTGTTCACCCACGCTCTTCCCAGGATTTCACAGCAAACTGAGGCCTGATGGAGAAATATCGGAAAAGCTCCTTTGAGGGGAAATCTCAGCAAACTGAGACCCGGTGGAATTATATAGGTCCCTCCCCTTCAATGGATTCCTTGGAGATATGCGTGTGTGTGAAGGCAAAATTCAGGCTGGAACACAATGGGAACTTTCTGAAAGACGGCCAGCAGGCTGCTAACACACAGATCTTGAGATTAACAATCACTACCTCTTTAGAAGTTTACCAATAAAAACTACACATTGGCCCAATTCGGGGTTCAGTCCCTGAGACTGTTCCCCTTGGCCGTGCTTGCACTCTATTCATGGCTACTGTCTTTTCTTAACCCTGTGCCGCCCTTCTCTTTCCTCACAACCCACATCGTGCTGGATGCGACATCTCCCAATGGTTGGAAAACCCTTAAAGTTCTGACTTGGGCAGATACCCACAGATGATTTGCAGAAGTCCAGTCTTCCCAAGGGGAGAGTCAAGCATGAGTTGGAAACGTTACATAGGCTAAACTATCTGGTGGTGGTGATCTTTCCAGTGGAGTAAATGGAAAGTGGCTGGTAGGTGTCTAGCTATCCCAGTTGTGTCAAACATGGGTAGAAAAACACATTGCCTTCTAGCAGCGCTCAGAGTATTGTATCATGGCCTCCATGACTGCGGGGAGGGAAAAGATGCAAAAGAAGCACTGAAGAATATCAAAGTGCATTGAGGAAAAAGGTGCCTGTTGATCCTTCTCAGGACTTTAGCAGGAAAGCCTCCCATGTCCCTCTGAGAGAACCTCGCCTGAAAATCTCCCCACTGGGTTTGTAGCAAACCCAATTCCTCGAGTGCTAAACCCAAACTCCACTCACACTGAGCCTGGCTCCTTGTGTATTCTCCTGAGTTCAGAAATGAGAGCTAGTGTTGTAAATGTATTGCTATCAAAAACACACACTAGGATCTTTGTGCAGGGGAGAAACCACACACTTGAGCTATAGTGCTACCTACTGCAAAAACATAAGAAAAATTTCCAATAGCCAGACTGGTAAGTTGTAACATCTAGAGAAGACCTAAAAGCTTATCAACTCTGCCATAAGAGAGAGCAAGCAGAGTGGAGCCGGGCTACCCATATAAAGGCAGATAAAAACCTAGATATACTGGCACCAATATAGGGAATAGCCTATCTGTAAGAAACGAGTAAAGATTTAAGGAGGTGTCTGCTACTTTGAATGCAAAGGCAACAATGCAATGATACACGGTAATAAAAAAATTCAGGAAACATGTCATCAACAAAAGATAATAATAATTCTCCAATAACCAAGCTTAAAGGCATGGAATTTTGTGACCTGACAACAAATTCAAAATAATTGTTTTGGAGAAACTCAGCAAGCAACAGGAAAACTCAGAAAGACAACTTAACAAAATCAGTGTAAAATATGTGAACAAAATGAGATATTCACCAAAGAAATAGAAATCATTCTAGATTTGAAAATTTTAATGAATGAAATGGAAAATGCAATAGATAGCATCTGTATTAGAGTAGCCCAAATGCAAGATACAGTAAGTGAATTAGATGGCAGGAAGTTTGAAACAACCTAGTTATTGAAGAATAAAGAAAGAAAAAAAGCAAAGAAATCCTCCATAATCTATTGGATTCCATAAAAAGAACAAAAATTAGAATAATCAGGATTGAACAAGGAGAAGAGGGGGAGAAGGGTGCAGAAAGTTTATTTAAAGAAATAATAGCTGTGGACTTCTCAAACCTGGGGAGACAATTGGACATCCATGTCCACAAAGCTGATACATCACCCTATTATTTCAATGCAAAAAGATCTCTGCAAGACACCTTATAATGAAACTGTGAAAAACCAAAGACAAAGAGAGAATCCTAAAAGCAGACAAGGAAAAAATATTGTAACCTACAAAGGAACCCCCATTTCGCTATTAGTGTATTTGTAAGCGGAAACCCTCCAAAAGCTAATAGAGTAGTATGACATTCAAAGTGTTGAAAGAGAAAAAAATGCCACCCAAGAATAATCTGGCTAAGTTATCCTTCAGATATGAAGGAAAAATAAAGACTTGCCCAGACAAACAAAAGCTGAGGGACCTGCCTGGCAAGAAATACTGAAAAGAGTTCGTTAAACTGAAATGAAAAGATGCTAAGCAGCAACATGAAAACATAACAAATTATACAACATACTGGTAAATGTAAATATTTGGAAAGCTAATTCTGTAATAGGATGGTATGTTAACCACTTAACTATAGTGTAAAATTTAATGGAAAAGAATATGAAAAATCACTATACCCATTATAATAGCTAATGAATACACAATATATAAAGAGGCATATATATATATGACATTAATAATGTAAAGGGGGGGAATAGAATGTAGGTGATAAAAGTTAAGTTGTTATTAGCTTAAAATGGATTGTTTCATCTATGAGGTGTTTTATGTAAGTCTCACAATAACCACAAAGCAAAACACAATGAATGATTTTATGCCAACAATTGGACAATCTGGAAGAAATGGATAAATTTCTTGAAACATACACTATTCCAAGACTGAACCAGGAAGAAACAGAAAATGTGAAGAAACTAATCACTGCTAAGGAAATTGAATCATAAGTCAAAAAACACCCAAAAAACAAAAGCCCAGGATTGGGGGCCTTCATAAGTGAATTTTACCAAACATTCACGGAAGAATTAATATCTATTCTCTCAAATTATTCCAAAAAAATTTAAGCGAAGGAAGGCTCTGGAACTCATTTTACAAGGCCAGCATTACCTGGATACCAAAGCCAGATAAAGACACTACAAAAAAAGAAAACTATAGACCAATTTCCTTGATGAACACAGATGCATAAATCCTCAAAAGTATATTAGCAAACTGATTTCAGCAATATAGTAAAAATCATACACCATGGTCAAGTGGGATTTATTCCTGGGATGCAAGATTGGTTGAAAATCTGCAAATCAATTAATGTATTATCCCACATAAACAAAATGAAGGATAAATATTGTATGATCATATCAATAGATACAGAAAAATCCATCATTTCTTCATGATAAAAACTCTCAGCAAAGTGGGGATAGAGGGAACATACCTCAACATAATCAAGGCCGTCTACGACAAACCCACAGCTAACAGCCTTAATGGGGAAAAGCTAAATGTGTTCTCCTTAAGATCAGGAACAAGACAAGGATGTCCACTTTCATCACTTTTATTCAACATAGTATTGGAAGTCCTGGTCAGAGAAATCAGTCAAGGAAACAAAATGCATCTGAATTGGAAAGGCTGAGGCAAAACTGTCATTATTTGCAGGTGACATGATAGTATATATAGAGACCCTTCACAATTCCACCAAAAAACTATTAGAACTAATAAATGAATTCAGTAAAGTAGCATGATACAAAATTAATATTCAGAGATCATTTGCATTTTATACACTAATAATGAACTATCAGAAAGAGAAATTAAGAAAACAATCCCATTTACACTTGCATAAAAATATACCTAGGAATAAATTTCACCAAGTTGGTGAAACAGCTATATTCATTAAACTATGACACATTGAAGAAAGAAATTGAAGAAGATACAAATAAATAGAAGGCCACACTAGACTCATGGATAGAAAGAAGCAACATATTTAAAATATCTATACTACACTAAGGAATCTGCAGATTTAATGTAATCTGTATCAAAATATCAATGATACTTTTCACAGAACTAGAACAAATAATCCTAAACTTTACATGGAACTTCAAATGTGAACCTGAAATACCAAAGCAATTCTGAGAAAGAAGAACAGAGATGTAGGTATCACGCTACCTGATATCAAACAATATTATAAGGCTGTAGTAATCAAAACAGCATGTTGCTGGCATAAAAACAGACACATAGATAAATGGGACAGAACAGAAAGCCCAGAAATAAACCCATGCCTATATGGTCAACTAATCTAGGATAAAGGAGACAAGAATATGCAGTGGGGGTAAAGACAGTATATTCGATAAATGGTGCTGTGAAAACTGGACAGATAAACATGTACAAAAGTGAAACTAGACCACTTTCTTACAGCACATAGAAAAATAAACTGAAAATGGATTAAAGGCTGGAATACAAGTCCTCAAATCAGAAAACTCCTAGAAGAAAACATAGTATGGTCTTTGAGCATTTTGTAAGGTATATAAATGTCTAGTCACTATGTTGTACACCTGAAACTAGTATTATATTGTATGTCTAGTGTAAATGAAAAATAAATGTAAAAAATTTATAATACATCACCTTAATAAAATGAAAGGTAAAAAAATCACATAATCACAATAGAGGCCAACAAAAGCACTTGACAAACTACAACATACTTTCATGATAAAAACCTTCAACAAGTTGTGTATAGAAGAAACACATCTCAACATAAGAAAGGCCATATATAAGAAACTCACAGCTAACATACTTAGTGGTGAAAAATTGAAAGCTTTACCTCTAAGATCAGGAATAAGACAATAGTGCCCACTCTAATTCCCTCTTATTCAATACAGTTCTGGAAGTTTTAGCTACAGCAGTTAGGCAAGACAGAGAAATAAAAGACATCCAAATGGGAAAGGAAGAGTAAAATTGTCATTACTGCAGACAATATGATCTTATACATAAAAAATCATAAGGACCAACCGAAAAAACAAACAAACAAAAAAACCCAAAAACTGTTGGAACCATCAATAAATTAAGTAAAGTTGCAGGACATAAAATCAGCATACAGCAATTGATGTGTTTCTATTCATTAACAATGAAACATCTAAAAAAAATAAAACTATTCCATTCACAATAGCATGATAAACATTACTTAGGAATAAATTAAACTGAGGAAGATAAAGATCTATACAATAAAAACAAGATTTTGATGAAAAAAATTGAAGAAGACAGAAACAAATGGAAAGATATGCATGTTCATGGATCAGAACAATTAATATTTTTAAAATGTCCGTACCACGAAAGCCATCTATAGGTTCAGCATAATCCTTATAATTCCAATTACATTTTTTTTCCACAAAAATAGAATAAGCAACCTTATAATTTGTGTGGAACCATAAAAGACCCCAAATAGTCAAAGCTATCCTGAGAAAGAAGAACAAAGCCAGAAGCATCACAATTCCTAATTTAAAACTCTTCTGCAAAACTATAAGAATTAAAACAATATGGTACTGGTATAAAAATAAATACATAGACCAAAGAAACAGAAGAGAAAGCCAAGAAATAAACTTCTGCATATATATGGTCAACTAATAATTGACATAGGAACCAAGAACTCTCAATGGGGAAAGAATAGTCTCTTCAATGAATGGTATTGGGAAACTGGATGACCACATACAGAAAAATGGAATAGGACCCTTATTTTATACCACTCACGAAAATTAACTCTATATGGTTTAAAGTCTTAAACATAAGCCCTGATACTGTAAAACTAGATTTAAACATAGGAAAGAAGCTCCATGACATGGTTCATTACAATGATTTTTTTTTTTATCTGACACCAAAACAAAAGTGACAAAAGCAAAAATCAACAAGTGAGACTACTACAAACTAAAAAGCTTTGCACAGCAGAAGAAGCAAACAAAAAAAGAAAGGGTAACCTGCTGAGTGGAGAAAAAATATTTGCAAACCATATATTTGATAGTTAGTTAATATCCAAAATACAAACAAAAACAAAACCTCATACAACTCAATAATGAAAACTCAAACAATCCAATTAAAAAATTGGCAGATAAACTAAATAGACATATTCCCAAAGAAGTCATCCAAATGGCCAACAAGTACATGAAAACATGCCCAACTAATCACTAATCATCAGGGGAATGCAGATGAAACAGCAATGAAATATCACCTCACACCTGTTAGAAGGACTATTATCCAGAAAACAAGAGATAAGAATTTATACTGACAAAGATGTTGAGAAAAGGGAACCTTCGTGTACTCTTGGTGGGAATATAAATTTGTTGAGTGAATATGAATGTAGTATGGGGATTCCTCTAAAAATTAAAAGTAGAACTACCATATGATCCAGTGATTCCACTTTTGGGCATATATTAAAAGAAGTGAAAACAGGATACTGAAGAGAGGTATGTATGCCCATGTTTTTTGCACTGTTTTTCACGATAGCCAAGATTACACACACACACACACACACACACACAAATATTATTCAGCCATGAAAAAGAAGGCAATCCTGCCTCTTGTGACTATGTAGATGGACCTTGAGGGCATTAGGCTGAGCTAAGTCAGAACGAGAAAAACAAAAACTGTATAACACCAAGTATATGTAGAATCCAAAAAAGCCAAACTTGTAAAATAGGAGCCTAGAATGATGATTATCAGGGGTTGGCAGGTGGGGGAATTCGGTAGATGTTGTTTAAAGGTACAACTTTGTAACCAGTAGATAAGTAAATTCTGGGCAACTAATGCTCATCATCGTGATTATAAACATACTATATTATAAACTTTAATGGTGCTAAGAGACTAGCTCTTAATTGTTCCCACCACAAAAAGAAATAATGAGGTGACACGATACAGGTATTGGCTGACTTTATGTTGGTAATGATATTGTAATACATAAATGTATCAGATCAACATGTTGTAGACGGTAAAACTACATAATGTTATGTTAATTATGTCATTAAAAATAAATACAATGCACTTTTAATGTTGTTTATGCATGTCCCTCCTTTCTTATTCTTTATCTGCCTTAGTTAATATCATCTTTGTATTATGATAACTGTGTTTGTGTTACGAATTGTGCATGTATTACAAACAATTGTCTGTACACTGTTGTCATCCTAATCTGTGTATATGAACCCAAAGATACTCTTGGATTCAATGTTTTATTATTATGCTTCCCCCACTTCTCCTTCACCCCACCCACCCACTGCTTTCAAGACATGTCCTTTGCCAGCATTTGAGATGAGATGATATTTTACATGTCTCAACTTCACACAGTATTCAGGTTTTCCCTCTTTCTGTGATTCCTGTCCTACTGAATGGTATTACCATACTTCCAAGCCAATGGGCATCCTACTCTACTTTCTTCTCCCTATAAATATAGTTTAAACTATAAATATAGTTTACCATATCTTTTTAATTTCTCCAGTTAAATCTCTCTTCAATCTCACTTCTTTTTCATTACTCACAAGCTCTCCCTTAGATTTCATCTGCATCCTGTCTTTGTTGTATACTGTAATTGTCACCTCTTCTTACACTCTCATCATCTGTTTTACATGTTTCCCAATATTACTAAAATTTGAATCTAGACTTTAACAGTAGAATCAACTATTCAGAACAACATTTCCAAATGAAGATATCTAGAATAGATAGATAAGATTTTAAGGTAAAGTCTTTAAAGCCTCAAAGAATTTAAAAGATAGTGAAGAATATCTGATAGAAGAGGCAAAGAATTTGAAGCAATAATGACTGAACCATTTCTATTACAAAATTAAAGACAAAATTCAAGACCTTACCAAATACCAAGCAGGACAAATAAATTCACATTCCCTCATATCATAGTGAAATTGCAGAATAACAAAACAGAACAACAAAAAGAAAGCATTCAGAGAAAAACAGAGTTCATCACCAAATGACTAACAGATAAAGAACTGACTTCTCAACAGCACCCATGGAATCCAGAAGACAGTGGAATGGAATCTTTATTTTATTGAAAGAGTATAGCTGAGAACTACGATTCTATACAGAGAGAAAAATTTTTAAAGAATTATGGTGGAGAAACCAAAATTGAAAACAACAAATTGACAGAATTTGCCATTACAAATTGCATATTGAAGGAACTACTAAATTAAAGTTTGTTTTTCATGAGAAGGAACATGTCACCAATGGAAGGTCAGGGTTGCCGGAAGAAATGAGCAATAAAAGAAGTAAATATAGATAAATCTAAATAAATGCATAAAACAGTGGGGTTTAAAATATGTAGCAATTGCATTCAAGTTGGAGTGTGTGACCAAATAGGTTTAAATTGCCCCCAGGTTCTTGCAGTATTTGGGCGAAGGGTCAAAAATAAGTGCATTTTGATACCTTTTGTTAAGTCAAGAATACGTGTTGCCATGTCTTGTATAATATGCAGATAGAACAGTCAAAGAATGTATAACTGCCAAACTTACAGAAGACAAATGAAATAATAAAAATGGTTGATTATACAGCTTATCATAATTTGTTGAATACAGAGAAAGCAGTGCTTGGAGGGAAATTTATAGCATTGAATATATATGTTAGAAAAGATTAAATATCTGAAATCAATAATCTAATCTTCAACCATGGGATATGAAGAGAAAATTAAATCCAAATAAGCGGAAAAAGAAACAAAAGAAACTGAAGCAGAAATCAATGAAATTGAAAACAGGAAATCAATAGAGATTGTCAATGAAGCCAAAATCTGGTTCTTTGAAAATACCAACAAAACTGATATGCTAGACTAAGAAAAAAGAGAGAAGACACAAATTACTAATATCGGAAATAGAGATTATGAATTCTGATCCTATAGACATTAAGAGGATATGAAAGGAGTACTATGGACAACTGTATGCTCACAACTTTGATGAAATGCCCCAATTCCTTGAAAGTCAACTTACCAAGTATGCAAAGCTGGTTCAACATTCAAAAAGCAAAGCAAAACATCACAACAGACTTAAGAAGAAAAGTCCAATTATATCAATAGATGGAGAAAAAGCATCTGACAAAATCCAACACTGATTCATTAAAAAAAATAATAAAACTCTCGGTACAAAGTAGCAATAGAGGGGAACTTCCTCAACTTGACAAAGAACATTTACAAAAACCCTACAGCTACCATCATATTTAATGGAGAGAAAGTGTGGGGACAGAGCCCCCAAAGCAGTTTCCAGGCTCTCGGCCTCACATAGAAAGGTGCTGGCTCAGGTAGTAAATGGCCGTCGACTGTGATCAAATGGCCATCAGCTGTAGCTAGTTGGCCTTCAGCTGTAACCAGTGAGCCATTGGGCACTAATATAACTGCCATTGCTACGCTAGCAGAAAAATGGGGGCTAGCAAGAAGATGGTGGCTGAGCTAGCAAGAGCGGATTGCAGAGAGGCAGATGCCGCCAGCGAGAGTATAGTGGTATGACTCCCCTACCTATGGCTCCGTGGGTGTTCCTTTTTGGCTTCACCATGTCCTGCGTTCTTGTGTGGGGAGTGGGACCAGAGACCCCACAGGCCGCCCCGCACGACAGAAAGTATAAGCTTTCCCTCTGAAATCAGAAACAGGCAAGGATCTGCCCTCTCACCACTCCTACTCAATATCCTAGTGAATGGATTAAGAAAAGGAAATAAAAGACATCTGGATTGGGAAGGAAGAAATAAAACAGTAGTTGTTCATTGATGACATGATTGTCTAGTAGAAAACCCCAAAGAATCAACAACAACAAAATTCCTCGAAATAACAAGTGAATATAGCAAGTTTGAAGGATACAAGGGTTAATATACAAAAAAGAAAAAAAAATATTTTTTCTATGTATAAGCTTTTGGAGTTTGATATTAAAAACACAATACCATTTGTATTAGCACCAAAAGAGAAATACTTAGATATAAACTTAACAAAATAAGGGGTGTATCCCATCAAGAGTAGGTATGGCCATTATCTGGGGATACATGTAACCTTCAATATATCCTTTATGATTCCTAATTCAATATTGAGTTGGTAGAAGGGACTTGGGTTTTGTGTGGCTCAGAAGTTGAGCTGGGCTATTCAGGACATGGAATTCATTTGGTGCCTCCATCTCTCTCCAGGTGGTAGAGGCAAATTTATTGAGATTATTCCTGGTTAAGAATGGCCTAGGAACCAAAGTACAGGAAACTGGAGATTGTAGCTGGAACACAAAGGAGAAAAAGTCTGCTTTAATAGGATAAGGTCTGAGAACCAGAGACTCCTACAGGACTGGGAATGGAAACCTAGGAAAAACAGAAGCTCCCAAGATAGAGGAACTCTATCCAATCTCCCAGAGACCTTGAAGACTGAAAGGGGAATGACAAATTAGCCACTGAAGGGAGCATAAATACAGGATTTTGGATTACCACATGTCAAATTATGATAAAGATTCAAAGCTTACATTGGCAATGAAAGGAATGATCAAGACAGAAGTGCCTGAAGTAAGCCTATGCTTTTTTCCCCTTTGAACTTTAATTTGAAACTACGTACCACAGCAGCAGCTAGAGGTGATCCTGTAGGTTAACTTTCGGAGGTTGCTTCCCATCTCCTGGAACCTCTGCAATGAATTAATAAGAAACATTAGCCATGGAAATTGCTACAATGTGGAGAATAAATTTCCATTTTGGTATAGACTGAAAGTTAAGGGAGATGCTATGTCTCTTTTCTGCTAATATTTCAGCAAGCCCTGTTTTTTTTTTCCCATGTCTCAAAATGGGGAGACTCCTTCCTCTAGGGGGATATAACAGATTGTGACCCAAGGAAGGGCTCTTCAGCCTTTGCATTCCCACAGCTATTAACCATGGAGTAGGTTAGGAAGGAACCAAAAGGTAGGATACAAGCTGCATCTGCTTTATCCTTCTAAGACTAAAGACTATACCTATTGAACTAGCATTTGCAGAGCTGTCACTTCAAGGCACATACAAAGGCATGCAGGAAGGAGGGTAGACTTCAGTGATACTTGTCTCCACTAAATAATCTGGCTCAGATTTGAATTAATAATATTCTGGTACTGAGAACTGGGAAATCAGTGTGTGTTCCATTATACTATCAGGCTCTTCTCACTCTGCACTCTGGATGAGTAAGCTCTGCAGGGCACTGTGCAAGAGAGTAATGGGTCAGAAGACGTTCTTCAAAACCTTCTCTGAAGGGAGCTGGCAGACCTTTGATATGTTCCCAAGGAACAAGATGATCCACTAGTGATTTGGGAGCATCAATTTGTACACTAATGGACACCACTGTATATTGAACAAAATGAAACAAGTAATATTTTATACTGACTAAAGAATAATATTGGAAAGCCATTCACATAATTAATTCTTGCTAAGATGGAGTCCCTGGTAGTTATGGAGTCTTCTAAGGTGATCTTTGCTGAAGAATAATACACAGGCCTTTACTAAGTGTAGTTGGTTCCAGAGAACACTAGTATTTTTCCCATGAGGAAGTTACCTTTATAGTTAAGGAATGTACTAGGCTCCCTCTTTCCTAGCCCAGCTAGAGAGTCTGGGAAGAAATCCTTTGCAGCCACATAAAAAGTCAACTTTGTCAGTTCCAGCAAGAACCTAATCATATTCACAGAGTTACATCCTTGTTCGAGACCTAGTTTCTCTTTTCACTGACTTATTCTCTAAGAAAAATACATACAAAATGGTGTGTTTATCCAAGTGCTGTATATCAGGCACTTGTTCTGAGAGTTTTCAAAGGCCACAAGCCATTCTTTGTAGCTTTGTGTGCCTCAGAGCAGGTGTTGGGGTTGTATAAGTGAGGAAGAAGTAGAAACACGGGTGGTAGTAGGAAGGAGTAGAAGCCACAAATGTCCCTTAGTCTTGTGAACTTTATTGTTGCCTCCTGAAAAGCACTTGATCCTGGAGGTACATTCCTTGCCCATACTTTGGGATGCTGGAAAGATTTAGACAGTGTTTTTTCCTCCTGGTCTATCATACAATTTGGTCTATTTGAATGCCGAGTTATAGAGATAGATTAAAAGCAGGCAGGGATCTATTCAAGAAAGGCAACATTGTAGCAAATTAATGGAGGTGTTAGTATGGTAATGTTCTCACTCCTCTGTTTGATTGAACTAGACTTGGTTTTAAGCCAATTTAGAGTTCAAAACATGAGTTAATATTTCCAAGTGTTTGTCCTCAATCTTTATTTTGTATAATTACCACCTGAGGACATCTTAAAAATGTGGATTTTCAGTCCGATTCCATAGATTCTGTTATGAGGGGGTCTGCTTATGGCTCTGGACCTATCATTTTAAAAAGTACCTCAAATTTCATTTTATAAATGCTGCCAAGTGTTCAATCATATTTTGAAAAAACACTATTCTAAGGAGAAAATTTTAGTGGAGAAATTGTGAAAGTGTACAAAATAAATTTATCTCCTGCAACTTTACAGTATTTATTCATATAATAGTCGTTTGGATTTTATATATATACAGCCATGTCATCTGCAAATAGTGACAGTTTTACTTTTTTATTCCCTATTTGGATGCCTTGTATTTTATTTTCTTGTCTGATTGTTTTGGCTTGAACTTCCAGTACTACGTTAAATAACAGTGGGGAGTTGGGCATCTTTCTCTTGTTTCTGATCTTAGAAAGGAAAAACTCTCCGTTTTTCACCACTGTGTTTGATATTATCTAAGGGTTTGTCATATTTGGGCTTTATTAGTTTGAGGTACTTTCCTTCTATACCATGTTATTGATTGTTTTGATCATAAATTGAAGTTGTGTGTTGTCAAACGCTTTTACTGCATGTATTGATATGATTTTATAATTTTTATCTTTTAAAGGTTAATGTGAAGTGTGGTGTACCAAATTGATTGTTTAGAGCAACTAATTTTTGACAAAAGAGCCTAAAACATACAGTGGAGAAAGTAATGTCTATTTAGTAAATATTGTTGGGAAAACTGAAAAGCTACATATAAAAGAATGAAGCTAGAGTCCTGTCTGACACTATACGTAAAAATGAAGTGAAATGGATTAAACACTTGAATTAAAACCCAAAACAATAAAATACATAAAAGAAAACATAGGCAATAAATTATGGACCTTGGTCTCAGAGGGATTTTTGTTAACTTGACCTCAAAGGCAAGGGAAGTCAAAGAAAACAATAAATAAATGGACTACATCAAACTAAAAAAGCTTCTGTAAAGCAAAAGAAACCATCAACCAAACAAAAAGGCAAGCACCAAATGGGAGAAGATATTTCCAAATGATACCTTCCATAAGTGGTTAATGTCCAAAATATATAAAGAACTCATACAACTCAAGGACAAAACATTCTCAACATCATTAGTTGTAAGTGAAATGCAAATCAAAATCAGAATGAGATACCACCTTATATTTGTTAGAACGGCCATTATCAATAAGACAAGAAATAACAAGTGTTGGAGCAGATGTGGAGATAAGGGAACACCTGCACACTGTTGGTGGTAATGTAAATTTGTGCAGCCATTGTGAAAAATTACCATATGACCTAGCAATCCCTCTTCAGTATATCTACCTGAAAAATTTGAGAACAATTATTTGTAAGGGTATATGTACCCCTATGTTCATTACAGCATTATTCACAATACCCAAGACATGGAGACAATCTACGTGTCTTTTGACAGATGACTATATAAAGAAGGTATGGTACATGTACACAGCAGAATACTACTGAGCCTTAAAAAGATGAAATAGTGCCATTTGTGGTAATATGGATGGGTCTTGAGAGTATTATGCTAAGTGAAATAAGACAGATGGAATAGCTCAAGAACCATATGATTTCACTCTGTGGGATTCAAAACAAAAAGCAACAAATGAACAAACAAAACAAACTAAACTATAAACTCATAGAGACACTAGAATGGTGGTTATCAGAGGACAAGGTGGGTGGGGGGAAGATGAAAAGAGTAAAGGGATCAAATGCACGGTGATGGAAGGAGACTAGGGTTTGGGTGGTGAGCACCCAATAGAGTATATAGATGTCGTATTTTAAAGTTGTACACATGAAATTTATATAATGTGATTAACCAATTTCAACCCAATAAATTTAATTTAAAAAATAAATAAATTTGCTATTCTGGGTGGCCTGCACATGAAAAATAACTCATTTGAGACATTTTACTTTCTAGTTTCCAATTGAAGTATTCTTTCTAGCTGAATAGTTGAATGAATACACCAGATAGCTCTACGACTATGTCAGAATGTTCAACTGAAGGATTTTTCAGAATTTAGCTTCAAAGGATAAAGAAAGTAAAAAGTCTGTAAAGAAATATAGAGCTCTGAAAGGAGACATGTAGGCTAGATGGAAAAGTGTTGCCAACATGTGACTGACTCTAATATGGTTTCCAGAAGGATAGATCAGAAGGAGTAGTGGAGAAAAATTATCAAAGAAACAATAGAACATTTTTAAAAGCTGCAATATGACCTGATTCTTTATAATAAAATATACATAAAATGTTGAACAGAATTAATAATAATAATAATAATTTCATTTAGATATATCCTGGCAATATTCTTATACTCTTAGAATAAAGAGTATAGAATTTAAAGATTAAACAAATGAATAAACATGTTAATTATACTTCATTTAAAACAGACAAGCAAACAAACAAAGCCAAACAGACAAAAACCAAATGAACAAATTATGTTATTTACAGATAAGTTAAAATCAGGCCAATATCAGAGTTCTCAGCAGCAGCATGGAACACTACATGATATTACAATTCTATTAAAATTCTGAAGTGCTATGATTTGAAACCTTGTATGTCAATCAAATTACTAAAGAAACTAGTAAAAACAGTAATGTAAGTAATTATTGTTTTATAAAGTATAAATTAAGACGAATCTATAATTAAAATTCCAACTGATTCAATATAGGAATGGTGGTATTTATGAAGAGGTGAGTTTGTGTGTGTGTGTGTGTGTGTGTGTGTGTGTGTGTGTGTGTGTGTTTATAGTGAATTTGTGCAAAGTTGATAGGAAATTATTTTTGAATGTATAGGATAAAAATGGAGGTTAGTTATGGCATAAAGGGTGATTGCATCTTAACTAATATAAAAAGAAAATGAAATTAAGAAATTTCAATCAGTACTACAAAGGTAGGAAAGAAAGAAAGAAACAATAAATCATGGAAATCACATAAAATAACAGTAATAAATCAAGATTTTTATTCCTGCATGTATGTCAATAGAATTGTGTGTACATATGCACCAAGACATATCCACTAGAATATTTATTGCAGCCCTACTCCTAAAGGTCACAAACTGGACACAACTCAATGTCCATTCACAGACAAATGGGTAAATAAATTGTGGCTTATTCATACAATGGAATGTTATACATAATGAAAACAAATGTCACAGCTACATACAGCAATATGAGAGAATCTTACAATATTAAGTTGTCAGAAAGAAGCCAAATACAAAAGAATGCATGCAATGTGATTCCATGTAAATAAAGCTAAACAACTGTCAAAATTTAACTTATGATATTAAAAGTCTGAATAGTGACTAGTGTAAACTTTTGGAAAGTAGAGAAGATTAATGATAAGAAGTAGATATGGGTATGAAAGATTGTTCTGGGATACAGGAAGTGTTCTCTATCTGGGCATGCTTACAGGGTCATTTAATTTGTGGTACTTCACTGAGCTGTCAAGCCTAGTGGGCTCTACTGTGATGGGATGATCTTCTCTATAGATTGTGAAGTCATGGGCAGGTAGAGGAAGGATCAGTAAGACCAGGAGAAAGGACCAAAGCAGTCTTTGTCTTGTTTTCATGACAGTCAAGTTCATCTGCATTCTTTGTACTTAAGTATTGTTGTAGGCACATGTTTTCTTGTTTTGGAGTTCAAATCTCTTGTAATCACAAAAGAGAAAGCAGGCAATCTCAGACCTCATATAGAGAAACCTGTGAGAGCTTGTGTCCCGTTTCTTGAGCTGTCTGAGAAGCCTGGGCATGGTCAGTCTGAGAGAGATTTAAAGGTACAGTTTGCCAGGAGTAGAGAAAAAATTGAATGCCATTGGGATAAGGTTCATGCCACTGGGAAGACATAATTTTTCAGAGACTGGCAGGTTGGTACAGACTTATTATTAACTGACTTATCCCCTCTAAAAAGGAGAACATAATTCTTCCTTTAATTTCTCGTGGTTTAAGAAACACAGATAAAATAGCAGGGACACCCATGGCCAGTCAGTACATTACATAAGAATTTGTTCCGAGATCTTCTCTGACATCCCCAAACTCCAAGTTTCTTTTCTACTGGTTACACATCCTCATCTTCTGAGTTTGTGTGAGTAAAGAGTAAGAAAGGGGAGAATAGGTCTTTCTGCTATATTCAGTAGAAATTTGCTTGGAGAAGGGATAGAGTTCGTAAGATAGATGTTATAAAAGCTTAGATAATAGTTCAGTTTTCTAACCCACATTGATTTATATCTTGTTAAACATGCAAATTGTTAATTACACCTTGCTCAGATTGCCAAGAAACTTTGAGGAATTCATAACTCAAGATGACTTCTTTCAGAGACAGGTATTTTTCTTTTTGACTCTTTTGTCTACGGAATTTGGATATATATATGTGGTTTGGGTATGCATGTAAAAAAAGAGAAAGTTCATTACATTGTCTGAATTAAAGACTTGCTATAGTTACAATAAAAAAAAACAAACAGTCTGGTGTAAGTTAAAGGACAGATATAGATGAATGGAAATGGAACAGATAAAGAGTCCAGAAATAGACTCAAACATGTACAGTAAATTATTTTCAAGTGGGAAAGGAAAGTCTTTTCAACAAATGATGCTGGAACAATTAGATATTGACCTGCACATAAATAAACATGGACCCTACGTCACACCAGACACAAAGTAATTCAAAATAGATGAAATAGACCAAAGGCTTAAATGTAAAAGCTAACCTATAATAGTTTTAGAAGAAAACATAGTGAAAAATGTCCATGGCCTTGTGGTTGGCAAAACTTTCCTAGCATATTAAAATTATGAACCATAAAAAAAAAATTTAAGTTAAAGTTTATTGGGGTGACAATTGTTAGTAAAGTTACATAGATTTCAGGTGTACAATTCTGTAATACATTATATCACATTGTGTGCTCAGAATGAAGGGACAAAAACTCATAGACACAGACAATAGTTTGGGGGGAGAGGGGCTCTAGAAGAGGGTAAACAGGGTCTAATATATGGTCATGAAAGAAAAATTTGATCAATTAGACTAATCAAAATAAAAACTTTTTGCTCTTTGAAAAATACCATTAAGAAAATTAAGAGCCAAACAAAAGAATGGAAGAAAATATTTGTAGTACATATATGCAACAAGGGAATGGTATCCCAATTATATGAACACTCCTACAGCTCAACAATATATAAGAGTATGAAATAAAAAATGGACAAAAGTCTGAACTGACAGTTCACAAAAGAAGATATGGAAGGGTCAACAAGCATATGAAAAGATGGTGAACATAATTAGTCATCAAGGAACTGCAAACTAAAACTGCAATGAGATAACATTACACACTCATTAGATGGCTTACATTGAAAAGATTGACAATATCAAGTGTCAGGGAGAATGGAGAGCAGCTAGAACTCTCACACACTGTTGTTGGTAACCGCTTTGGAAGATTGTTTGCCAATTTCGTAAAAAGTTAAACATACCCCTGCCATACAATTCATACATTTCAATTCTAGGTATCTCCCCAAGAGAAATAAAAATATATGTCCACACAAAGGTTTGTGTATAGATATTCATAGCACCTTTTTCCATAATAGCCCCCAATTGGAAATTCCCTCAATGTCCATCAATAGGTTAACAGATAAATAAAACACGGTATACAATGAAATTCTACTCAACAATCGAAATGGATAACTACTCATACAGGCAACAACATGGTTGAATTAAAAAAAATACTATGATTTGTGAAAGAAGCCATCCACAAAAAATACACAACTGTATTATTGTATCTATAGGAAATGCAAACTAATTTATAGTTACAAAAAGCATATCAGTGGTTGCCGGGGGCTGGGTCACAGTGAGGTATAGACTGCAAAGGGGCACTAGACATTTTTGGGGGGATGATGAAAATGTTTTTATCTTGATAATGTGAATGGTTTCAAGGTTTCAGTGCTTTCAACTTGGCAAAGTTCATCTAAATGTGTACCTTAAATGTGTGCACTTATTGTGAATAAATTATTTCTCAACACAGTTGACATAAAATAATAAAAACACATTTTAAGCCAGGATAGAGGACTGCAAATGATACCATCTCCTATGGTACATTTCAGTGGGAGACATAGGCCCATTTACATGGGAGTATGTGCTCACACTTAGACATGACATTCCTAGGATGAGTTTACCCCATATTCTAATTTGCTTTCAGACTAACAAGGCTTCTACGATGTTATCTGAAGTATTCTGAAGCCACATAGCAGGACGATAATTTTTCCCTTCCCTTGGTTTTTACATTTCTGTCCTTGTATATCTAGTGATTAGTAGTAAATCCCTTAGCTACAGTTGAAGCAAGAGGCACTGTTTTGAGGACAGAAAGGAACTGAACTGGACCCTAGACCAGGAACAGCCAAGTACTTGGAGGGTATTTGTGAATAATTGAGAAGAGGGAAGAAGAAAGTTAAATCTCTGAAGGGTGAAGGGAATGAAACTCCTGCAGGGCCAGCCTGACACATAGATGTGCGTCTCACCAGCGGGGTCCCGTGAAGTGGGATATAAATAAGTGCATCCCAAATTGCACCCACCACCTTCTTTCCAAACCTCTTATTTTTGTTTTTTCAAAACACTCATCCTGTTTCCATCTTCCCAGTGTCTCAGGTCCCAGGGTGTCATCTTTGACTCTTCTCTCTCCTTCACTGTCCACACTCACATAACATATCTTCATAATTTTACGTCTAAATTACTTATACTTATTGATCTCCTCCTAACTGCCAGGTACTTTGTTAGACAATGAGGTTGGAGAAATAACTAATAAAAGGTTTGAGAGGATCTGTTCAACCCACAATCCTGAAGCACAGAGAGAGGGCTAGGATTGCAGGAAAGATTACACCCAACACTATTAGTAGATCCTCATCTTTGGTGACTTACTTTTTTTTTTTTTTTAATTTATTGAGGTGACAATTGTTAGTAAAATTACATAGATTTCAGGTGTACAATTCTGTATCACATCATCTATAAATTACATTATGTGTTCACCACCCAGAGTCAGTTCTCCTTCCATCACCTGTCATAATAACAATGTTAAACTTTCCTGAGCCCCTTATTTCTGGAAAACAGTTAAAGAAATCTATCCACCCTTTTGCTCTAAGATATGGCTTCCTGCAAAGAACCATCCTTCCCCCATATGACTTAGATAGAAAAGACTCACTGGTGATTACCCTTTTCAATTATAATGAGACCAGATACAGATCCTTCAAATTCCCTTCTTGTTTTTATGGCCTCAAAAAAGATGAGCTGAGCTGTTTATTTCCATTCATCACTAAACCTTAACTAAGCTTCTGTCCTTTCTCCAGGCCCCTGAACTTTGAACTACCTACCTTCTAACTACCTACCTTTAATCCCTCCTTAAAACTCCTGCCTGAGAATCATCAAACCTCAAGGAGAAACATTCTCATTGTCCCACTCCCTCCACATCCTGTTCTTTCTAGCAGAACTTTGTTGATCAATCCCTATTAAGAAAATTCCTTTCTGCCTGGCTTGTCAGTTGCTTGCAGCTCTGTGGTTGTATTGTTTTCCCTATTGCAACAGTCTCCTTCCCCTCCTTGCAATAATCCTTTCAAATAAAGTCTCTTTTTACCTGTCTATGCTTATTTTTATTTAATAATACAAATTGCCAAATTCTTTAATTGTCTGTTTAGATCAGGGGTGTCCAAACTTTTTTCAACAGTTTTCACCAAGTGCCATGTGCGGTAAAATACACAAACAGCCGGGCCACTCACTCGAGGTGAAGTATGTATTGCCTCACCTGGTTTATTTAAGTAAACTAAATATATTTTTGGAATTTGCTGCGGGCCAATTAACAATGGATCGCGGGCTGCAGTTGGCCCGTTGGACGCAGTTTGGACACCCCTGGTTTAGATAATATCCTCCTTTTCCCCCATGTTTGGAGCTGTGCTTTGGAATAATGAAAATGCCAGATTCATGTTTGTGTTCTTATCAGGCCTTAATCTGCCTTTCTCTCTATTACCCATGATTATTTCCATCAATTTCTGTTTCTATTTTAGTGTTTGAGTCTGCCTTTGTATCTGTCTACCCTATTTCACTTCACCTACCTGTCTCCTTGACTCCAAACTCCTGTCTTCAGTTTGCTCCATGTGTTGCCAAAGGCTCTCAGGGATATCCTGAGGCAGACTCAACCCAGAGCAATGGTGACCAAGTTCTTGTCTTCATGTAAGAAAAAATACAAAAGCGAGACAGAAGCAGGAAAGCACAGGGAGTTTACTGAAGTCCAAGTCCACTTGAGAGGGCAGTGCAGGGGAACTCAGAGACTGAATCACCCTAAGGAAGTTCTGAGTGGGTTTTTTTATCTCCGTTAGTGACTGGATCCACCCCCTGGGTTAGACCCTCTGTTTCCCACTTTTCTTCCTTATTTGGTGCTGCTAGAACAGTCATGGTGTCAGATGTATGATGGGAGTTAAAATAACCACAATGTAAATGGGATTATAATGACATTAAAATTAGCTGAAGGTCAAGTCCTGGTCATGGATATTGTTCTTGCCAGATAAAGCATGTTCTTGTTTTTTCCTACCTGCAGATACTGGATCCACTTTGTTATAAAACTCTAACTAGGGTGGTGCCTCATGTTGTATCCTGAAGGGGGTGGTTTCCCTAAGTAACTTATCCTGCCTTATAAATCCCCCGAGGGATTTTCAGACCCATAGTCACATGGGGCACGAGGGGCAGGAAGTCAGGCCTCTGTAGCTGCTTCAGGTGGAGATGGGGTGTTGACCCTACCTAGCCTGGGACTGAAAATCCCTACCTGCCTGATCTAGGGGGTCAAGACCTCCCTCCAGTGTGGTCTCTGTTGAGGGTACCAGTTTAAATCCCTGAAGGACCATCATCTTTATGTGGAACTGCTGTAACCTGGAGGAGACAAATTTGATGAGGTTAAAAAGACATGGTCTGAACAGTAGTTCTAGTAGGATAAAGATCAAGGGTCTCAGCAGGGACAGGTACCAGGTTATGGAAGGCAAAATATTCTTTAGACTGTCAGACAAAGTCAGCTGTTGGATTTCTCCTTGTGAAATCATGAAGCCATTTAGCTTGATCAGATATCCTTTTAATATCTTCCTCTACCTGGCCAGTATATTAATATAGGTGCTCCAAGTCTTGTTAATAACTGCACATACACCTCCTTGTTTGGCTAGCAGATGATCAATCAAGAACCAATCAGTTGCCAAGGACAACGCTTGTGAGTGAATGGAGTGAGCATGGTAGGTTTTGGAGGGCATCCCCGGTGCTTTCCATTAGGGTAGCTGTACTCTTTGTCAGTGACTCTTAAAGTGACCTCATGATAGGCAAATCCTCCCTAAGGGGCCACTAGACCGATGGCAGCCCCAAAGCCAGCTAGGATAAGTCCTATGGCTCGCCTGGATCAGGGTTGGTTGATGTTATTCACAATCCCCGGAAATACCCTGAGGACCTAGGAACCTGAGGGTACATTGACCTTGGAACTGAGAATTGTGAATACGGATGTACACTAGAGCTACAGAGTGATAAAATCCATTGCGGGAGCCCTCACTGGGCTACATATTTGTGGTAGGATAACAGAGGAACAAGTATCTAGGTGGGGCACGTGCACAATTTGGGGAAGAGAAGTTAAACCATGTGGTTAGGTTGGGGCCCCAGTGGTCGATCTGAGTTATATTGGGAGGATAAAGGTCTTCCCCAAATCTCAGCATCTCTGGGCCTGGTTGGTGTCCTGTCTCCTTTAGGAGGTACATAGTATAGTCACCAGGTTTCCCTTTCAAGTCCCTCCCAATATGTGCACTGGTTTTAAGGGCTTTTATTTTTGTTTCTTTTTGGTCTCTAGAAAGGCATCGAGATCCATGAATCAAATGACAGCCTAAGTATTTAACGGCTGGAGGAGAGATTTGGGCCTTGGCTGGGGATACCTGACATCCCTTTTCTCCCAGAAAATTGAGATCTAGGATGGTGTTAGCATCAGAATCCTGTTTGGTGGGGCTACAAATCAGAATATCATCTACATATTGGAGGACGGTCCCTCAGGGCAATTTTAGTTTCCAGAGGTTTCACTCCAGAGCCTGCCCAAAGAGATGGGTGCTGCCCCAAAACCCCTGTGGGAGGACAATCCAGGAATATGGGGCAGTTTCATAGGTGTCAGGATCCGTCCATTGAAAAGCAGACAATGGCTGACTCTCAGAGTGAAGGGAAATGCAAAAGAATGCATCTTTGAGGTCTAGTACCATGAACCACTTTGTGTCATGGGGAACTTGAGTGCAAAGGGTATAAGGATTTGGGACTATGGGGTGATGGTGAACTACAGTCTCATCAGTAGTGCTCATGTCCTGGACATATGATATTCTCCATTTGGATTTTTTATAGGCAGTGTAGGGGTGTTATAAGGGGAGGGACGGAATTATCAGCCCATGATGGATAAATTTATCAAAGAGGTGTTTTATTCCCCTATGAGTTTCAGGGCTCAAGGGGTATTGGCACTTGCCTGGGTATCCTGCCATTTCCTTTAGCCTGATCTTATAGGAGGCACCTGAGTAGACTCTCTAAGCATCCCCTTATCTCATACTATAGTATTTACAACTGATCATATATGAGCAGGGATGGGAATCCCAAGAAACTTGCTTGGGCCAGGGTTTCAGGCCAAGAGGGATATTAAATGATTGGGTTTCCGAGGGGAGTTAAGAACCTGTATGTTTGTGCCAGATCATCATTCAATCCCTTCCAATTAAAGGAGTGTGGCATTCTGGCATAACTAAGAATTCTTGAGACTAGACAGTGTATAGTGAGGGGACAATAAAGGGGTGGGGTGAAGTACGTTTTCTGGGCTTGGTCATCTAACCCACTGATAGTGCAAACTTTACAGATCAAGAGCCCCACATGATCCATCAAGACCAAATAGGTGGCTCCCATATCAATTCAAAATTTATTTTCTTACCTGCTACCTCAAGGGTCACCGGGGTTCCTCTGTAGTCATGAGATGTCTTTTGTAAGGAGCCACCAGGAACCATGGGCCCCTTCAGTCCTCTTCACATAGGGCCATCATGGGTTTGGGGACCTGCCATTCCCTTCAGAGGTGGGGGTATTCATTTTTCCAGTGGCATGGTTGGTTGCACTGGGGACAGGGCCCAGGGGGCTCTTTCCTGTGTCGAGGACAGTGGTTGCTCTAATGCTCTGATTTTCCAGTTAAAGCAGACTCCTGTTTAGAGCTTCAGGGAATGTCCCTTTACACCATTTCTTTAACTCTATTGGTGACCCTGAGGTCGAAGAGCATTACTCAGAGTAACCGATAACATTTGAGCTTGACGCCTGGTCTGTCTGTTCTGATGCTGGGTCCTTTTATCCTCCTCAGCTTGGCCTCGATTGTTAAAGATGCTGAAGGCTATATATAATAATTGAGCCCCTGAGGTCTGAGGGCCATATTGAAGTTTTTGCAGCTTTCTCCTGATATCAGGAGCAGACTTATGAAGCATTGGCCAAATAGAGATTGTCCCTCAGGAGAGGAAGGGTCACTATTGGTAAATTTTCTGAAGCCTTCAACCAGCCACCCCTGGAACCAGACTGCGTTTTCTTCCCATTCCTGAATCACCTCCTTGACGTTTTCATAGTTGACTGGTTTGACTATATATTGTTTCGTACCTTCAATTAGGAAAAGCATTGTATGATCCCTCTTTGTAAGATCTTCTTGCCCCAGTTGATAATTCCAGGTAGGGAACTGATTTGGGACCACATTTGCTCCCCCTGGATGTCTGCCTGGCTGGGTGGCTGCCATCCTATCTGCATGTCCTTGTGTTGTGAGCCAAATTCTGTGTTTCTCCTCAGTAGGGCAGCAAGTGGACATGAGTATCTGGATGTCTCTCCAAGTTAGATCGAAAGACATTGTTAAGGCCTGGAATTCATCAGTAAATTTAGTTGTGTCCTTGGAAAAGCCCTTAGCTCAATTTTGCATTGGGAAGGTCTGTCATGGAGAATGGGACATGGATCCTAATGGTCCATTTACAACCGTTCTGAGCAGACATAGTTTGGTAGAATCCTGGTGATGAGTAGCTCCACTCTGGGTATGTCTTATGGGGCTATGTTCAACCGCCTCTTCTGGCAAAGGGGGTACAGAGAAGCACAAGGAGGAGATGAGGTAGGAAGACTTGTAGGTGGAGTGGAGGGTGAGGAGGAAGCTGAAGAAACTGGGCGTTCTGACCCTGGATCTGGCTGCCCTATGGATCCCTACCTGCCCGGACAATTAGCTTCCCAATAGGAGGGATTCATCTAAGAGGTCAGGACTATATTTAGGTGGGGCAGCCAGGGGAGTGTAAGTATAACAAATTTTACAGGAGTCCCTCTTTTCTGGGTCTTGATAGAGGGCGTTGAAGGCCTGTACATATGGAATCTGTGTCCATTTCTCTTCTCATTTACAGAAGAGGTCTAGTTGGAGGTCTAGTTGGAACCCTATAATTTAGGGTTCCATTTTCAGGTCAGTTTCCCTCAACTCCAGTTTATGTTGGGAACAGGCTATATTGCAAAAGAAAATAAGTTTCTGTTGCTTTAAGCCATGCAATTTAAAACCTTTCTAATTAGTTAAGTACACCTGAAACCTATGTAACTTTACTAACAATTCTCACCCCAATAAACTTTAATTAAAAAAAAAAAAAAGAAAGAAAAAAAAACAGCCAAGTCGTGGGTCTTCAGGTATTGACCAAGAATTTCCCATGATGCCTGGAACAAGAAAACAGAAACTAGAAGGCCAGACAAAGATACAGGTGTCCCCTGGTTTGGACAGTCTGACAAGCAGGACCCTGAAATCCGAAAGGTGAACCTGGGTGATCATTGATATTAAGATTTCTTGACCCCCTGTGATTCTGGGGTTTTGAATAGAATGGATGTTCCCAGGCAGGGAAGGGGGCTGATTGGAGGGCATAGGACCTTGTGAATGGTATTCGGACCTTCTATGGAATGGGCCTCAGATTGTTCATAGGTGGCTTGAAGAAGGGCAAGGAGACTAAACTCCTGAAGGGAAAAGTAGGCCTGGGGACAGTCTGTAGGAGCAGTGAATAAATGATCTAAAAATAAAGACCAGATGGGTTTTACCTATGAGATCAGTGTGAGACCAGCTGCAGAATCAACTGGACCTGAACATCCAGTGCCATGAACGTCAAGTGAAAAGGTGCCTCAAGAAGCAGAGAATTGCTACAGAAAGGGAGGCCTCCAAAGAGAGGTGTCTGACCTAGGAGCAGACAGGAGACCAGAGGGTCTGAATGCCGAGACAACATCGAGCCTATGGATGATGAAAATGAGCAAGGTGCAAAAGAAATAGGGAGTAAGAGGATTGCCCATTGAATGAAGAATGAGGCCGGAAAAAAAACACACAAAAAACACAAACAAAACAAAACAAAACAAAAAACGGTCCCGCTTGGGATCAAGGGACAAGATGGAAAGTTGAAGAGAGAGACCAGAAACTGGGGCAGAGTTAAAGCTAGAGTGAAGAGGGACCAAGTCTCAGAAAGCCATGATAATCCTGACAAGTGAGTCCCAGGTGAGAGGGGACAAATAGGAGGCTCAATAATACTGGAACTATGCACCTCATTGTACTGATATTGTTTTGATGTTGGGGGAGATGCCTAGAGCCAATCTAGCCCAGTTCATGACCAGCTTATCCTGTCTGGGAGTCTTCAAGAGGCGAGTGCCCTAATGTCCCTTGAGTGCTCAGCTTATGCCCACAATGTTGCTAAGGGCTTCCTGAGTCAGTCTTGGAAATGAAAAGAAAGTGAAAGATAAAAATGACTTTATTCTTACCTTAGGAGAAAAGATCAATCCAGTTGTTGGGGAAGGTCTCCTGATTGGCTGGCCAGAGAGGTTGTTGGAGGCTCCCAGGGATGTCTTGAGGTGGATTCAACCTGGAGCAGTGGTGACCAAGCTCTTGTCTTTGCGCAAAAAAAGAATTCAAGAGTGACAGAAGCATGAAAACAGAGAGCTGATTGAAGAAAAAGTACACACTAGAGAGGGAAATGTAGGCAAAGTCAGAATTGCGTTGCCTCCTGATGCTTGCATCGAGGCAAACTGCTTCTACCTCCCAACCCTTGGTACTAACTGGCTTTGAGTGTCCGGCTGAGCCCCAGGGAAGGTGCTCAGATGGATCTGAGTATTCTGGGTGAGCCAAGACTTGGAGTAACTCTGATGAGAGTCCAGTTTAAGCCTCTGAGGAGGTGTTGGTAGTGATTATAGTTAGTCTGGCAGAGGTGAGGAAAGTGGTCCCAAGCAATGTCTGGGAGGCAGCTGAAGAAGAAAGATCCTAGCCTGTAAAAAACAGTTAAACATAAAATTTCTTAGCTTCTGCTGGGAGAAGGGAGTTGAACCTGCCCACATCACTACAGAGAACCCTTGTGATGTGATCCAATAAAACATCTTACATGCTGATTTCTGGCAGAGAGTTCCAAAAACCCTTGGAATATCCTCAGTGATAGGGATAAAGGAGCATTTTTCGTTTTTCATAAAAAGTCCATTTCAACCATACCTGAGTTGTGCTAATGAGGTGACTTTTGGAGGATGCGGCATGGTTACCAGAGGAATTGATCATGTTTTTAGAGTGATTTGAGGGTGGAGATTTCAGCACTCCCCCTACCCCAGCCCCACACGAGATATGGGAGATGACATAATCACCAATGTCCAGTGATTTAATCAGTCATGCTTCCATTAAAAATTCTAAACAACAGGGTTTGGAGAGTTTCTGGGTTGATGAACACATTGAGGTACTGGGAGGTTAGCATGCCCTCACAGAAACTCTGCTTCCCTACCCACATCTCTCCCATTTAACTGTTCCTGAGTTGTACACTTTATATAAACCTGCAATAGTAAGTAAAGCACTTTCCTGCTGTTCAAGCAAAGTACTAAACTTGAGGAGTGGATCTTGGAAACCCCAAATTTATAGCCAGCTAGAGGTACAGGTGACAACCTGGGCCTTGCAATTGGTGTTTGAAGTGGGTGTCTTAGCCCTTAACCTATGGGTTTGCGCTAGCTCCAGGTAGTTAGTGTTAGAATTGAACTGTAGGACACGCAGTTGTTGTCCTCAGAGCATTAGAGCACTGCCTGGTATGGAAAACCTACATAATTGGTGTCAGAAGAATTGTAAGTAGAGATTACAAGCTTTTTCCTTTACACTGAATGACTGCATCTTATTCTGCTGAAGCCTCCACGAAGCAATGTCCTGGGAACCAGTACAGGAAGCTCAGCCAGTGTTCAGTCAGGGATTTAGTGGTGAGCATGGGAAGCATTTGCCAATTAGACCTCAAGCCAGCTTTTGGTTCTATGTCTAAAATCATAAAGGTGTAGAAGTATAGGGACAGGCTGTCTGTCTGCTGGTCACTTCTGGAAGTCCTGCATTCTCTCACCTCTTGAATGGATGCACTTGTCTGACAAGTATAGGAATATTATGCAGCCTTTATCTGCACTGTTTATATCCTACAACCCCATTGTTCAGATCCATTTAGATGTAGCAATGTTTACCAAGACCATGTTCCATTAGCCATCTTTACAACTCCCTGTGCTTAACGGACTGTTGGCTGTGCTCCTGTTCCTCTTGTTAGGGTACCTGCTGCTTCCTGGTTTCTGGTGGTTCAGTGCTTGCACATGACTTCTATTACTTTAAATTTCCATCATCCCCATAGGTGTTAATGAGCCCAGCTCTGGATCAGCACTTCTGTCCTCACCCCTGGCCTGCAGAGGAGAGCCACCACTGAACTTCCTAGTGACATGGTGCCCATTGGCACATTCCTATGCCTTGGTGAATGTTGTGACTTTTGGGCTTTGTCGTGAAATGTAAGTCTCTTGTGGGTCTCCTGGCCCTGCAGAATATAACCATCCAGCATGCCCATCCTCCTGTCACCATTTAATTTTTTCCCTTATTATCTTCCAAGAACCTCTGGTTTTTCTACTCTGCTCAGTGTGGGCTTTTGATTTCTCTAAGCTTCTAAGAGCCTCTCTATTTTCAGTGATGCTCCCTACTACAGTGAGTGTGTCCAATCCTCTTGCTTAGCATTATATCTCATATCTTGACAAAGTGTCCCCAAGTCAATGAATTTTCGCAGACCCAGTCTTATGTTTTCAAGCACCCTCAAAATCCAATCCTGGGATACTCCTTTGGCTCCTGCTGATATATACTAACTAGTCGTTGGCTCTTTTGAGGTATAATCATTTTTATCTTATTAGGTCTAGCAGGTTACCATCTGGGTTCTCCTGGGATTTAACTCTAATTAACTCCTGCAGTTTGAGAGGTTGTAAAGTAGCTCTTTCCCTCCATTCTGAGGGAGACACTTATTATTTTGTGGAGGAGATGCTTCTACAGTATCACCCCAAGCATGAGAAGTGCCAGCTCTTACTGTGGAGGGATGGGTTCCTCTGCAAACTCTGAGGTTCCAGGTGGCCTGGCAGAGCTGAAATCCTTGGGGGTATCCACTGAGATGTACAATTTATTCCCCCCCATTTTCTCCTGCCTCCCATTTTCTCAGTCTAGTTGTGTAGGACACAGCTCCCTGACCCATGCTGGTATTATGAGACTTGTGTTCCCCCTGGCTGAGGCAGTCGGTCATCAGTCCTGAGTCGTTTGTTCACAGCAGCTCACAGCAGCTCTCGCAGCCAGCTGCCGGCCACTCACACCAAACTTCAGCTGCTCACGGCAGCCCAGCTCCAGGGAGAACTGTTGGTCACAATCTTAGTTGTAGAGGGCACAACTCACTGGCCACGTGGGAATCGAATCGGCGACCTCAGTGTTAGGAGCTCGGCGCTCCAACTACCAGAACCACTGTGGGGCCTGATGTCCAATTTCTTGTTCCAGATGAAAGCTAATGGAAGCAGAAATGAAACAAAATTGAATTACTAGAGAGCTTGTGAGAAAGAAGAATGAAGCTCAGAGAAGTGGTTAGGCAGATTAGTTAATAGAAGACCCATGAAATTGTTTAACAGAGATCAAACAACTTGCTCTAAATGGAGTTCTTTAAATATTTATTTCATAGATTCTATGAATCTGTTCCTTTTTTGAAGAGTCCTGCTTCTGGAACAGCAGTGTGAGGCGGTCATGGACTCATTTCTCAGTGAAACAGAATAACTGGTGAAAATGATTAAAAAGTCAACCCATTAAAGTTCCTGGAAATTGTCCTAAGGCCATACAGCAAAGGAAAGGATATTTAGCCCGGAAAATCTCCTAAAACTTGGTAAGAACAGTGAAAGTGTGTATGGCATGAGCCAGGACACCTCCTTCCCTCCATTCTTAGCAGGTGTGGCCAAGATGATAGGACTTCCTCTCCCCTAAGGTCCCAGTCAAATGACAGGGTATCTTACTGAGAGTGTCAGGCAGCCAGGATTTCTCATCCCCTCCAACTCTGAGTTGCAGAGGCTAAATTGCAGGAGAGTGCTGTGGAGATGTTGGGGTTCCCTTCTTCCACCCAGTCCTACTCATAACTGTGCAAGTCCTACTATAGAGATGGTAGGCTGAAAATACTGGGACTTCCACTGTCCTTATGTCAGCTTATCTGTGAGAAGAATTTCCATGCTCAGAAAGGCAAGCCAAAAAGACTAGAGGCACTGTCCTCACCCAGTTCCCAGATCACTGGCTCTGAGATTGTTTTCCAACAGGAAATAGTAGTTAATAAGAACAGAGAGCCCTGAGTAGAGTGTCCTACCCAAAGGAACTGACTTTATTTGAAACAGAATGGGGGGAAGTTCAAGCCTAAGGGTGTTCTTAAAAACAGGGATTTTTGGTCAGAAGCAATTAAGAAGAGGCTAATAACTCCATTGCAACAAAACAGTAAACTGAAACAATGTCTATTTACCAGAGGCTGACCGTAGAGCAGGTTTTGGATGAGGGGATATTTAGATCAAGTTCTGAGAATGTTAAGCTTGAGATATCCTTAAGACATCCAAGTGGAGGTGTTAGGTAGGCAGGTGTTTGATGTTTGAAGAGAGGTGTCCCTGAGATATATGTATTAGAAGTCATGAATGTGTAGGTGATATTTAATGCCGTGAGTGATAAATTAAGAGAGAGAGTTTAGCCGTTGGTATGTGCTAGCATTGAGAATTCTAATAGAAGAGGAAGACACAGTAAAGAAGAGTGATGTAAGAGGAAAACAAGAGTATAGTATTCTCATATTCAAGTGAAAAAAAATGTTTCAGGGAGGGAAAAATGATAAAATGATCCTGGTACAGCAAGTGAGGTGATTAAGATGATTGGATTCAGCAAAATAAAGCCCACTGGTGACATTTAGTTAATGTCAGCTGCATTAACTGTTTGAAATATCAGAACCATTTTTGATATCTTTCTTTTCCTTCCAACTGTTACCACTTCCACCTCAAATATCTAGTAAACTTGTCCTGTCAACTATATATAACAGCCCCTATTCATCATCTATGCTGGGGTAAATACCATTCTAGATGCTGAGCCGATGGAGACAAACAAGACTTGGACCCTCTTCTTCAGGAGCTTACAATTGAGGATGGGTCCAAGCATAACTATATTTCAATATAACATCAATGATAATAATGGTAATAATTACTAGAATTTCTTCTGTTAACAACTTTTTCTGTTTGTTGCTGTTACTACTGCTGCCACCACCCAACATTATTGGAACACATACTCTGTGCCAGGCATATGTATTATCGGAAGCTGTCCTCACACCTCTATGAGGTGGCACCATTTTTTAGAGGTAAAAAGTGAAGCAGAGACAGTTTGAGTAACTCACCCAAGGACATACAGCTAGTAAATGGTGGAGGCTGTATGCAAAATCAAATAGTCTAACTTTCAAATTTGTGTTCTTCATTTCAGCTGAAAGCTGGCATTCCATAACTCTGAAAAGTTGACTTGTATATACTAATTTATTCCCTTTAAATTACATGCCCCTTCCTTCTTCCCCTTTTTAATTTTTACTGGGGTAACTTTTATAATAAACCACTTGCAAGTGAACCTATGTCTTTGGCCTGCTTCTGAGGAATCTAAGACATATCTTCCATAATGCTAAAGAATTGTGACAGTGACTTCTCTACATGTTTGACTGGTTAATTACTGTTTGAAATAGGTGTAACTACTGATAAAGTACCAAAGGACATCAATATTTTGAGATGCATTTGAGCCATAAGTTAAAATCGCATTTACTTAGAACTTACTATCACCTCAACTGCGATTTCCCAAGGAGTCCTTGTTGAATATTCCTGCCATTGAAGCCCAGATGAGACTATCTCAAGTTATCAATGTGATTGTAATAAAATGTTACCAAAGCAACTAATAAGGAACTTCGTAGAGGTAGTACAACATTACAATAACTTATACTTAGAGAATACTTATTAGGTGTATGGTACTGTAGTAAATGTTTTCTCTATAGCAATTCATTTACTCTTCATAACAATAGCACGAGAAATGTACTATTTTACAGACAGGGCACTTGAGCACAGAGAAATTAAATTACATACCCAAGGTCTCACAGGTATCCCTACTATAAAGATAGCAGCATTAGTAATTAGCATTGACAGTGCCAGTGATGGTACACACACTTTCCTTCACTACCTTGTGCACTCATGCACCACAGCACTACCATGAAGTGCTGAATGGCTGTTTCAGACCTTAGTTAAGGGTTAGAATGAATAAAGAGAATTATAATTTTGAGGGGAAGGGGGAAAAGTTGTATGTTTCATCTGTCTTTCGCTATAGTTCAAAGGAAGAGCATGCCAAAACTTAAGGGGGTCAATTTTTAGACACATCCTGTTGTACTCATCTCATGTTGCCATAAAATAAAACCATAGACTGTGTGTCTTAGATAACAAAAATTTATTTCTGACAGTTCTGGAGCATATAAGATCAAGTTGCTGGCTGATTTGGTTCCTGGGGAGGGCTTTCTTCCTGGCTTGCAGATGGCCACCTTCTTGCTCTACATGGCCTTTCATTGTCTCATGCATGTAGAGAGAGAGAGCTCCCTTGTGTCTCTCCTTGTAAGGTCACTGATCCCATCACTGAGCGCTGCCCCCATGAACTCATCATACCCAAGTTATTTCCCAAAGCACCCCTCTCTAAATCACATTGCAAGTTAGGGCTTCAACATAGGAATTCTGAGAGACTCAAACATTTAGTCCATAACACACCCCATTCTCCAGACTTTCTCAGATTTATATCCTGTCTCTGAGAGAGAGAGACCTATTTCAAAACTTCTCAGTTTAAATTTTCATGTTCATTTAAAAAACACTTCTTATTCATGTGATGAGATCATGCCTTAGAATCTATCAGCCTCCTAGCTCCATTCCTAGAGGCTTTGTGACTCCTTTCCCACTGCATTTGGGATCTCTTGCTTAACTTATTCTGGAAATCCCATAAGTTTACAGATGTGGTGACCTTCAATTTTTATGTTTCTATGTTCCCCATTTTCAATGACTCTGAGAGACCCATTCCATGTGAACCTTAACTCTACTGACCTCTACAACTGTGGCCACCTCTAATCCTGTACCTACACATGGGTCTAGTGTTCCTACTCTTTCTGATCATGTGATTCTCATCCTTACTGTCTCCATTTCCACTACTCCATTGGTCCTGAGGGCTCCTCCCTTAGTGACCCTAATCCAATGAGACTATAATCCCCTTAATCCTGACCCAACCTTGATGGTAGCGTTACTCTCCCACAGAAAACCCCATTTCCCTTAGTCATCGCCTGTTTATCCCAATTTAGTTCTTGCAAGTATTTTTTAATCCCTTTAGCTCAGCCTTTGAATCCATTTAATAATTATACTGTTTAAATGCCTGAGGAATTTATCAAAGGTATTTTTTATTTATACATAAAAATTTTGTCTTGTAAATCAAAGTTCATATATATGATACATGGTACTTCTTAGTTAAAAGCCATTATGAGTTAATTAAACAAATACAAAAAGCACTCAGCAAATGTCAAATGAATATTGCAACTTTCAAGGATGCAGTGATGTGAGAGACAGGCACCATGCTCTGCAAGGGTTTTGTTTGTGTCACCATTGCAACATCATCATATGAGGATGTCCTTTCAAGTCTTACTGAGACTCCTTTCCAGAGAACAAAATGGAAACCATACTGTTCAAGAACACCTGTTTCCTTTATAATTTTCCTGTTCCAGGATTTCTTCTGGAGACATGGGTCATTTGACCAACTTGAGAGTATGCTTGAAGCCGTTTAAGGGAACAAAGATAGCAGAATCAGCATTCACATCTTCCACCTCTGAAGATCCAAGTTTGGACTGCTGTTCCATGCATTGTCTCTTTTCACTGGCCATGGAGGGGTAGACAGTGTGCCTGTAAATAGAAGCCAATGGATGCTCTTGTGTCCAGCATGAAGAAATTTTCTTCTTTGTATCAGGATTCCTTTAGATCATCAGCTTTGAGAACCTAGCATAAGTCATTGTTTCAGAAGGTGTAGGATTGCAGAATGGTGATTTCTTTCTGCTCTCAGGTTTTTGGTTGGCTTCAGAGTGTGTTTTACTTTCATTCTTATTATGACCCAATGGCTCAAATAGCATGAAAAGTCATGAGGGTGACTGTTTTAGAGATAAGAATTTCCTTCCATTGTAGTACAAAAAAAAAGAATTTCTTATTGAACTATCAGAATGTGAAAACTACATACACTTTGCTATTTTATTCTTCAAGGGATAATTTTAAAAATAATTAATGGTATAATCAAATCAGACATTGTCCATAGCCTTGATTAAAATGGCCCTTTCACCTGGTCATAAGTCTTGTTCCAAAGCTAGTCCTTCTTTGATTTGTACAAAGAACCAGGCTTTGAATACCTAAATTCTTGTGATCCACATTATTTTTAAAAGAATGCACAGGGAACTGCAAAGATGCCAGGGAAGAAGAAGGTGATGGTTAAATGAGAAAAAAAACCAGTTACCTAATTTCTATTTTTCCATATTTGCTTGATAATGTTTCCTGAATTGATGCAGGCTGTATGCTGGTCAAGTCTTTTGTTTTTTCCTAGAACAGAATATGTCTACATACTGCTATACTTGGGAATCATGAACTTTCCATGAATATTTTTTTCATTCCAGGGTTAGTATCTTTCCTCACAATTTCAGAGGGTGAAAACAATACACTAAAAAACAGGCAATTTGTAGCTTCCAGCCAAAAACTATATATTGGTTTGACATAGGCATATAGTTAATCTATAGAAATTTGTAGCAGGCTGCAATGATTTTGATTTCCCTCTATGAAAATGACTTACTCTGAGAGTTTATATAATGTTATATATTTTAAAATAAAAGTACATTCTGAATAATAGTTTAAAATATAAAGTAGGTATTTTAAGTGGATTTTATTTGATTATTATCCTATGTTCATATATTTCAGTAACTTGTTTTTAAACCAGAAGGAATAGAGACAAAGAAAAATAAAGTCCTTTTAACAGGAAATCTTCAACTCTTGAATGTTTCATTTGAAAAATGGAAATAATGAAGTTTCTCATTGTGAGGTGGAGGTATCTCAGGATTCTTCAGGTAATGCAACTCTTTTGTTCAGATTCTGGTACTCTTTTGTGGTAACTGAGTATTATTATTTTTTCAAGTAATCAAGAACATCCCCCTCTCAGACATCATAGGAATGGCAGCAGCGAGGTGGTCTTCTTGAGTTCTCCTCTGGAATTTACCACAAATTGAACATCTGTAACCCATCAAAGGACTTTCTGCTCATCACACAGAACAGCTAAAAGAATCATACAAGGATTACTTGGAGGTGGGCAAACCGGGCAAGCAGGGAAAAAGGGAAGGGAGTGGTGCAGAGATCCGGCTGGCATCTGCGGCTGGCTGTGGGGACACAGGAACCTCAGGACACAGAACAGAGATCACAAGAGCCAGGAGGACGGCTCTTTCACTGCATCCCACAGCTGATCTCTCCTGCCAAGAGAGCAGCATATCCAGCATCTACCATTTGAGGCAGTAACCTCATTGGAGATCTCCACCTGGGCCCTAGGTCAGACAAAAAAAACAAATGCCATACCTGGGCCCCTCCCCCCACATGCCCACAGTAATCCTATCCCCGTCCTTCCAGAGTCTCAAGTTGGTCCCTGAACTGAAGAATAGTGTCAGATTACAGAGGAGCTGTAGTGCTCAGGACATGGAAAAAGCTGCTTTCCACGCTGTAACCTAGGGAAGAGGCTAGGAAGAGTGTGACACTACTGGGCTGGGAGACAGAAGACACCTCCCTTCCCAGGCCCCACCTTTTCTGGGCTGCTGCTGTGACAGGACACTTACAGCAGCCGAAACACAGGCAGGGGTTAATACCATGGGATAGAGGCGGCTCTAGGCTTTCAGCAGCTCAGAAATCTCGTGCCCTCCACATCCCCGAGAAGTGCCCTAAGACTCAGGAGACCTGTGCACAGGGAATAAACCCACCTCCCAGTGACTGGCTGTGGTGCTCTCAGAGCGCATTATAGGCAGGCGAGAGCAGAAACTGCACTGACTGTAAAAACTACCATCCACACCCCATAGCCTCACTCATCTAGAACTGCAGTGCCAGGGACTCTATGGGCGTCAGGTGGCCGGCTCTGCCTCCACAAGACACAGAGGCCTCTTTGTACAGCAGAGGACAACGTGGAGATTATTTGGTGGGCTGAAGTCAAGACTGGCACCTGCTTTTTTCTTTTTTCTTTTTTTTTTTTTGTATTTTTTATATTTTTGCCTGTGTTGAGTGTGAGTTATCACTTGTTTTTACATGTGAGAGTATTTGTTTTTTTCTTTGTTGTTGTTGTTGTTGCTGTTGTGCTTGTTGTTTGTTTTGTTCTGAAATTGCCCTACACCGGGGCCCAGCCCAAGAGGCACAACATTCAACACACCCAGAGGCCAACTCCAGACCAAACCAGAGTATTACTGGGTTTGACCTACAAGTGACAAATCCAGAGGGAATTCTCTACAGGCACAAGAGTCCATAGGGGCCAAGCCTCATCTGAGCAGTTAACTCCCACACGGTAGCTCATCCACTGTGGGAATAGCCAATTCTCACAACTAGTCAGTCTAGGAGTCAATCCCATCTACTCACAAGCCAATCGCAATTAAGGCTCAACTTCAAAAGGATACCCACAATACAAGGGTCACCTTTGGAGCACATACACAGGAGAATAGTGATCTTATTACCTAAGATCACCCAGCAAAGACCGAGAACCCTAGGGGATCTACCTAATACATCATAGCAAACACAGAGAGTCAGCCAGATGGGGGAACAAAGAAATTCATCCCAAATAAAAACAAAGAAGAAACCTCCAGAATTGGAACCAAATGAAATAGAGGTAACCAACCTATCAGAGACAGAGTTCAGAACACTGGTGATAAGAATATTTAAGGAGGAGTGACGTCATAGGAATGGCGGCAGCAGGGCGCACTATCTGAGTTCTCCTCCAGATCTTGTTGCAAACGGGAACTATAACCCATCGAGGAAATTTTCGCTCACCACACAATATTGTGGAGAGATTCGTGGATTGCTTGAAGCTAAGAAATTCTTGGGGATAAGCTAACTGGACGGAGCAAGGAGAGGAGGAGGAGAAGCGGCGTGGGAGCGCCCGGCCGGCAGCGGCGGGAGAGCCCAGCCCCCAGCGGAGCCTCAGCTGGCGGGGGCGAGGACCGAAAACCACGGAGCCGGGCAGGCGCGGGATCCCAGGCGGAACGGAGAGCGCAGAGACCGGGGGTAGGCCCTTTCCCTGCTCCCACGGCTGATTTCTCCCGCCGGGAAGGCGGCGCGCCCTGCGGCGGACGGAGGGCGCAGTCTCCATACCTGGGCCCCTCCCCCCCGCCCTGCCCTCCCAATCCTACCCCGCCCTTCCAGAGACTGGGACTGGAAACCGCGGTGCAGCCCCGCTGTGCCGGGCGCGCAGAGCGCAGAGACCGGGAGGCGGGCGCTTTCCCTGCGTCCCGCGGCTGATTTCTCCCGCCGGGAAGGCGGCGCGCCCTGCGGCGGACGGGGGGCGCAGTCTCCATACCTGGGCCCCTCCCCCCCGCCCTGCCCTCCCAATCTTACCCCGCCCTTCCAGAGACTTAAACCGGCCCCTGAACTGAGAAGTGGTATCTAACGCTCACGCTTTGGGAAGCCTGACGGGCAGCCCTGACCCAGGCAGACTGGGCAGTGTGCGTGATTTTGGCTGCGCTAGGAGAGAAGAGACGCCTCCACCCCCAGCCACCACCTTTTCTGGCCTGCGGGAAGAGGGCGACGCACGGCTGGGCTGGGAGAGTGAAGACCCCTCCATCTCCAGCCCCCACCCTTCCTGGCTTGCCTAGGGTGGGGTGGGTGCAGCGGCCGAGACACACCCGGAGATCAGCAGTGAGGCAGGCGCAGCTCTGGGCTTTCAGCAGATCAGAAATCTTCTGCCCGCACTCACACACACACACTGAAGAGGTGCCTTGAGACTCAAGAGTTTTGGTCACATATCTGGTGGTGCCACTCTCAGTGTGCATTTGTGCAGGCAAGGGCAGAAACTGCACTGATATTGTAAAAACTATCATCCAGACCCCTCAGGCCCACGCTTTTAAGTCTGCAGTCCCAAAGTCTCTCTGGGCACCAGGTGACCGGCTCTGCCTGCGCAATAAGCAGGGGGCTCCTTGGTACAGCAGAGAACAACCTGGACATTGCTTGGTGGGCTTAGGCCGAGACTGTCGCTGCTTTTTGTATTGCTTTGTTTTGTCTTGTTTTGCTTTGTCTTTATATCTTTGATATCTTTGCCTCTGTCGAGTGGGGTTATCAGGTGGTTTTTGCATGTGAACGTATTTGATATTTTTCTTTGTTGTTGTTGTTGTTGTTGTGCTTGGTGATTTGCTTTGTTCTGAAACTGCCCTGCCAGGGCCCAGCTTGTGAGGCACGGTCAGCAGATCAGAAATCTCCCGCCCGCACCCATACACACACACTGAAGGAGTGCCCTAGGACTCACGAGCTCTGGACAAAGGACTGGTGGTGCTCCTCTCGGTGTGCATACGTGCGGACAAGGGCAGAAGCTGCACTGACTTTGTGGAGACTATCATCCAGACCCCTCAGGCCCACGCTTTTAAGTCTGCAGTCCCAAAGTCTCTCTGAGCACCAGGTGACCGGCTCTGCCTGCGCAATAAGCAGGGGGCTCTTTGGTACAGCAGAGGACAACCTGGTCATTGCTTGATGGGCTCAGGCCGAGACGGTCGCTGCTTTTTGTTTTGCTTTGTTTTGCTTTGCTTGGTTTTGTTTTGCTTTATCTTGTATCTTTGATATCTTTGCCTGTGTTGAGCGGGGGTTATCGGCTGTTTTTTTTTTTTTTTTTTTTTTTTTTTTTTTTTTTTTTTTTTTTTTTTTTTTTTTTTCTTTTCTTCTTCTTTGCTGTTGTCGTTGCTGCTGTGCTTGGTGATTTGCCTTATTCTGGGACTTCCCTGCCGGGGCCCAGCTTGGGTGGCACGGGACTCGGCATATCTGGGGGCCAACTCCAGACCAAATCGGAGTGCAGCCGGGGTTGACCTACAGGTCACATACCTAGAGGGGGTTCTCGGCAGGCTCTGGAGCCCATAGAGGCCAAATCACATTGGGGTGGTCAACCCTCACGCAGCAGAGTGCCCTGCGGGGGGCAGAGCCAAGTCTCACGGCAGGTCAGCCCAGGAGTTGACCCCACCTGCTCATTAGCGGGAAGCAATTAAAGATCTTATTGAACGGGACAGTGTACACAACACAAGACTCACCTTTGGAGCACACGCAGAGGAGGACGACGTGGTGCGAGTCAAATATAAAGGACACATACTACACAAGATAACCTAGCAAGAACTAAGAACTCTAGGGGATCTACCTAATATATCAAAATAAACACAGTCAGCCAGAATGGGGAAACAAAGATACACGTCCCAAATAAAAGAACAGAAGAAGCTTCCACAACTGGAACCAAATGAAGCAGACGTAACCAACCTCTCAGAGACTGAGTTCAGAACACTGGTGATAAGAATGTTTAAGGAGCTTAGAGAAGACATAAAGAAGGATGTAGAAATCATAACAAACGAGCTTAGAGAAAACATAAAGAAGGATGTAGAAATCATAACGAAAAACCAGTTGGAACTAAAGAACACAATTACCGAAATTAAGAACTCACTTGAAGGAATTACCAGCAGGCTAGATGAAGCAGAGGATCGAATCAGCGACTTAGAAGACAAGGTAGCAGAGATCACCCAAACGGAACAACAAAAAGAAAAAAGAATAAAAAACAATGAAGATGGCCTAAGAGACCTCTGGGATAACATCAAGCGCAACAACATGCGCATCATAGGAATACCAGAAGGTGAAGAGAGCAAGCAAGGGATTGAGAACATATTTGAAGTAATAATGTCTGAAAACTTCCCCAACCTGATGAAGGAAACCAACATACAAGTCCAGGAAGTGCAGAGAGTTCCAACCAGGATTAACCCAAACAGGTCCACACCAAGACACATTATAGTTAAAATGGCAAAGCTTAAAGACAAAGAGACAATCCTAAAAGCAGCAAGAGAAAGACGGAGGGTTACATACAAGGGAACTCCCATAAGACTATCAAATGATTTTTCTACAGAAACATTGAAGGCCAGGAGGGAGTGGCAGGAGATACTTAAAGTGATGGAAAACAAAGGCCTACAACCTAGATTGCTTTATCCAGCAAGGCTATCATTTAAAGTTGATGGAGAGATAAAGAGCTTTCCAGAAAAAAATAAGCTAAAGGAATTTATTACCACCAAGCCAGCATTGCAAGAAATACTAAAAGGTCTTCTGTAAATAGGAGAAAGATCAAAACAACCTAACTACAAATTTAAAAATGGCAATATCTATGTACCTATCAATAATCACTTTAAATGTAAATGGATTAAATGCTCCAATCAAAAGACATAGGGTGGCTGACTGGATAAGACAGCAAGACCCTTGTATATGCGGTATACAAGAGACTCACCTCAGAACAAAAGACACACACAGGCTGAAAGTGAAGGGTTGGAGTAAGATATTTCATGCAAATGGAAACGAGAAAAAAGCTGGAGTTGCAATACTTATTTCTGACAAAATAGACTTTAAAATGAAGAACATACTAAAAGATAAAGATGGGCACTATATAATAATAAAGGGATCGATCCGACAAGAGGACATAACCCTAGTAAACATCTATGCACCCAACATAGGAGCACCTAAATATATAAAACAGGTACTGACTGACATAAAGGCAGAGATCAACAGTAACACTATTATAGTCGGGGACTTCAACACACCTCTGACCACAAGGGACAGGTCTTCCAGACAGAAAATCAATATGGAAACAACAGCCTTAAATGATACATTGGACCACTTGGATTTAATCGATATTTTCAGAACATTTCACCCCAATGCTGCAAAATACACCTTCTTCTCAAGCGCACATGGAACATTTTCCAAGATAGATCATATGTTAGGCCACAAAACAAGTCTTGATAAATTTAAGAAAATTGAAATCATACCAATTGTCTTCTCTGATCACAATGCTATGAAATTAGAAATGAACTACAGGAAAAAAACGGGAAGACACACCAATTCATGGAGGCTGAATAACTTATTACTAAATAATGAATGGGTCAAGCAGGAGATCAAGGAAGAAATCAAAAGATATTTCGAGATAAATGAAAATGAAAACACGACGACCCAAAATCTTTGGGATGCCGCGAAAGCAGTCCTAAGAGGGAAATTCATAGCTTTGCAGGCCTACCTAAAGAAACAAGAAACATCACTAATCAACAGTTTATCTTCACATTTAAGGGATCTGGAAAAAGAACAGCAAAATAAGCCCAAAAGGAACACAAGGAAGGAGATAATAAAGATCAGAGCAGAATTAAATGAAATAGAAACCAGAAAAACAATACAAAAGATCAAGGAATCCAAGAGTTGGTTCTTAGAGAAGATAAACAAAATCGACAAACCATTAGCCAGACTCATTAAAAAAAAGAGAGAGAGGACCCAAATTAATAAAATCAGAAACGAAAGAGGAGAAGTGACAACGGACACTGCAGAAATACAAAGAGTTTTAAGAAGTTACTATGAGCAACTATATGCCAACAAATTTGACAATTTGGAAGAAATGGACAATTTTCTAGAGGCGTACAACCTTCCAAGGCTAACTCAAGAAGAAACAGAAAACCTGAATAGACTGATTACCACCACGGAAATTGAATCAGTAATCAACAGTCTCCCAACAAACAAAAGCCCTGGACCAGATGGCTTTACAGGTGAATTTTACAAAGCGTTCAAAAAAGAATTATCACCAATTCTCCTCAAGCTCTTCCAAAAAATCCAGAAGGAGGGAAGACTCCCAAACACTTTTTACGAAGCCACTATCACCCTGATCCCAAAATTAGACAAAGACACCACAAAAAAAGAAAACTACAGGCCGATATCTTTAATGAACATAGATGCAAAAATCCTCAACAAAATATTAGCAAACAGAATTCAGCAATACATTAAAAAGATCATTCACCACGATCAAGTGGGATTCATTCCTGGTATGCAGGGGTGGTTCAACATCCGCAAATCTATTAATGTGATACACCACATTAACAAAATGAAAAATAAAAATCACATGATCATATCAATAGACGCAGAAAAAGCATTTGATAAAATTCAACAGCCATTTATGATAAAAACCCTTAAGAAAGTGGGAATAGAGGGATCTTATCTCAACATAATAAAGGCCATATATGACAAACCCACAGCTAACATCATACTCAATGGGGAAAAGCTAAAACCATTCCCCCTAAGATCAGGAACAAGGCAAGGATGCCCATTATCTCCGCTTCTATTCAACATAGTTCTGGAAGTTCTTGCCACAGCAATCAGACAAGAAAAAGAAATAAAAGGCATCCAGATTGGTAAGGAGGAAGTAAAGTTATCATTGTATGCAGATGATATGATACTATATATAGAGAACCCTAAAGACTCCACCAAGAAGCTATTAGAGCTGATAGATGAATTTAGTAAAGTGGCAGGATACAAAATTAATATTCAGAAATCAGTTGCATTTGTATATACCAATAATAAAACATCAGAAGGAGAAATTAAAAAAACAATCCCATTTACAATCGCTCCAAAGACTATAAAATACCTGGGAATAAATTTAACCAAAGAAGTAAAAGATCTATACTCAGAAAATTATAAGACACTGATGAAAGGAATGAAGGAAGATATAAATAGATGGAAACACATATCATGTTCATGGATAGGAAGAATTAATATAATTAAAATGTCCATACTGCCTAAGGCAATATACATATTCAATGCAATTCCTATCAAACTGCCAACGTCGTTTTTCACAGAAATAGAACATATAATCCTAAAATTTATATGGGACCATAAAAGACCCCGAATAGCAAAGGCAATCTTGAGAAATAAGAACAAAGTGGGAGGTATAACAATACCTGACTTCAAATTATACTACAAGGCTACAGTAATCAAAACAGCATGGTACTGGCATAAAAACAGACACATAGATCAATGGAACAGAATAGAGAGTCCAGAAATAAATCCACGCCTATATGGCCATTTAATCTACGACAAGGGAAGCAAGAATGTACGATGGAGTAATGACAGTCTATTCAATAAATGGTGCTGGGAAACCTGGACAGACACATGCAAAAAAATGAAGTTGGACCACCTCCTTACACCATATACAAAAATAAATTCAAAATGGCTTAAAGACTTAAATGTAAGGTCTGAAACCATAAAATACCTAGAAGAAAATATAGGAAGAAACTTCTCAGACATTACCCGGAGTAAGATTTTTACTGATATACACCCTCGCGCGAGGGAACTAAGAGAAAGAATAAACATGTGGGATTATATCAAACTAAAAAGTTTTTTCACAGCAAAGGAAACCATCAATAAAACAAGAAGGGATCCTACTGAATGGGAAAAGATATTTGCCAGTGATATATCTGATAAGGGATTAATATCACAAATCTATGGAAAACTTACTCAACCCAACTCCAAAAAAACAAACGATCCAATTAAAAAATGGGCAGAGGACTTGAAGAGACATTTTTCTGAAAAGGACATTCAGATGGCAAACAGACATATGAAGAAATGCTCAACCTCACTAACCATCAGAGAAATGCAAATAAAAACCACAATGAGATACCACCTCACCCCAGTCAGAATGGCTATCATCAATAAATCAACAAACAACAAGTGCTGGCGCGGATGTGGAGAAAAGGGAACGCTTGTGCACTGTTGGTGGGATTGCAGACTGGTGCAGCCGCTATGGAAAACAGTATGGAGGTATCTCAAAATTCTGAAAATGGAACTACCTTATGATCCAGTAATTCCACTCCTAGGTATCTATCCGGAGAAATCCAGGACTTCAATTCAAAAATCTCTATGCACTCCTATGTTTATTGCAGCACTATACACAATAGCTAAGACATGGAAACAACCAAAATGCCCATCGGTAGATGATTGGATTAAGAAACTGTGGTACATTTATACGATGGAGTATTATGCAGCCATAAGGAAGAAAGAAATCTTACCATTTGCAACAAGATGGATGGATCTAGAGAACATTATGTTAAGTGAAATAAGTCAGACAGAGAAAGATAAGTTCCATATGATCTCACTTATTTGCGGATTCTAAAGAAAAGAATAAGTGAATGAACTAATCAGAAACTGGGAGACAATGAGGAAAAACTGAGGGTTGCTAGATGGGCGGGGGGAGTGGGGGGTGGGGGGGAGGGTGAGGGGATTGGAGGACAGTCGGTGACCACAGGATGGCCACGGGGTTTGAAAATTAATCTGGGGAACGTAATTTGGTGGTTACCAGAGCGTAAGGGGGTTGGGGGGTGGGGGATGAGGGTGAGGGGGATCAAATGTACGGTGATGGAAGGGGAGCTGTCTCTGGGTGGTGAACACACAGTGTGATTTATGGATGATGTGATTCAGAATTGCACAACTGAAATCTATGTAATTCTACTAACAATTGTCACCCCAATAAATTAAAAAAATAAAAAAAAATATTAAAAAAAAAAAAAAAAAAAAAAGAATATTTAAGGAGCTTAGTGACGGCGTAAAGAAGGATAGAGAAATCATAAAGAACAACCAATTAGAACTGTAGAATACAATAACTGAAATAAAGAACACACTTGAAGGAATTACCAGCAGGTTAAATCAGCGATTTAGAAGACAAGTTCGCAGAAATCACCCAAATGGAACAACAAAAAGAAAAAAGAATAAAAAACAATGAAAATGGTTTAAGAGACCTCTGGGATAACATCAAGCACAACAACATGCTTATCATAAGAATACCAGAAGGTGAAGAGAGGGAGCAAGGGATCAAGAACATATTTGAAGTAATAATGACCAAAAACTTTCCTAACCTGGAGAAGGAAACTGACATACAAACTGAGGAAGTGCAGAGAGTTCCAACCAAGATGAACCCAAGACACATTACAGTTAAAATGACAAATTGTTAAAAACAATAGAGAATCTTAAAATCAGCAAGAGAAAGACAGTGGGTTACATACAAGGGAACTCCTATAAGACTATCAAATGACTTTTCTATAAAAACTTTGCAGGCCAGAAGGGAGTAGCAGGAGGTATTCAAAGTGATGAAAAACAAAAGCCTACAACCTAGATTGCTTTATCCAGCGAGGCTATCATTCAGAATTGAAGGATAGATAAAGAGCTTCCAGAAAAGAATAAGCTAAAGGAATTTATTACCATCAAGATAGTATTGCAGGAAATATTAAAAGGGATCTGTAAACCGAAGAAAGATGAAAACAATCTAACTAATGAAGACCAGAAATACAAATTAGAAAGGGCAATAACTATGTACCTATCAATAATCACTTTAAATGGATTAAATGCTCCAATCAAAAGACATAGGGTGGATGAGTAGATAACAAGACTCTTGCATATGCTGTATACAAGAGACTCACCTTAGACCAAAAGACACACACAGGCTGAAAGTGAAGGGTTGAAGTTAGATATTTCATGCAAATGAGAAATGCAAATGAGAAAAAAAAATGGAGCAGCAATACTTATATCTGACAAAATGACTTTAAAATGAAGAATATATTAAAATACAAAGATGGGCACTACGTAATAATAAAGGGATCGATCCAACAAGAGGACATAATCCTAGTAAACATCTATGCACCCAACATAGGAGCACCTAAATATGTAAAACAGATATTGACTGACATAAAAACAGAGATCAACAGAACACTATCATAGTAGGGGATTTCAACACACCACTGATTACAAGGGACAAGTCCTCCAGATGGAAAATAAATATGGAAACAGCAGCCTTAAATAACGCATTGGACCAGTTGGATTTAATCGATAGTTTCAAAGCATTTCACCCCAAAGCTGCAGAATACACATTCTTCTCAAGCACACATGGAACATTTTCTAAGATGGACCACATGTTAAGGCACAAAACAAGTCTCAATAAATTTAAGAAAATTGAAATTGTACCAAGGTTCTTCTCTGCTATGAAATTAGAAATCAACGACAGGAAAAAAAATCAGAAGAAACACAAATACAAAGAGGCTGAATAACATATTACTAATTAATGCATGAGTCAACAATGGCATCAAGGAAGCAATCAAAAGATATCTTGAGACAAACAAAAATGAAAACACGATGACTCAAAATCTGTGGGATGCAAAATCTATGGGATATGAAAACAGTACTAAGAGGGAAATTCACAGCAATACAGGCCTACCTAAAGAAACAAGAAAAATAACAAATCAACAGGTTATCCTTACACAGCAAACAACAGCAAAATAAATCCAAAGGGAGTACAAGGAAGGAGATAATAAAGATCAGAGTGGAAATAAATGAAATAGAGACCAAAAAAAAAAAAAAAATACAAAAGATCAATGAATCCAAGAGTTGGTTTTCAAGAAGATAAACAAAATTATCAACAAACCTTTAGCCAGACTCATCAAAAATTTGGAGAGAGAGTACCCAAATTAATAAAATCAGAAATGAAAGAGGAGAAGTGACAACAGACACCATAGACATACAGAAAAAGAAAAGAAACTACTATGAACAACTATATACCAACAAATTAGACAATCTAGAAGAAAGGGACAATTTTCTACAAGCATAAAACCTTCCAAGGTTAACTCAAGAAGAAACAGAAAACCTGAATAGACTGATTACTACCAGTGAAATTAAATCAGTAATCAACACGCTCCCAAAAACAAAAGTGCTGAACCAGAAAGCTTTACAGGAGAATTTTACAAAACATTCAAAAAAAGAATTATCACCTATTCTCCTCAAGCTCTTCCAAAAAATCCAGAAGGAAGGAAAGCTCCCAAATATTTTTTATGAGGCCACTATCACCCTGATCCCAAAATCAGACAAAGATATTACAAAAAAAGAAAACTACAGTCCAATATCCCTAATGAACATAGATGCAAAACTCCTCAACAAGATATTAGCAAACAGAATTCAGAAATACATTAAAAAGATCATGCACCATGATCAAGTGGGATTCATTCCTGGTATGCAAAGTTGATTCAAGATCCACAAATCAATTAATGTGATACACCACATTAACAAAATAAAAAATGAAAATCATATAATCGTATCAATAGATGCAGAAAAAGCGTTTGACAAAATCCAGCAGCCATTTATGATAAAAACTCTTAAGAAAGTGGGAGTAGAGGGACCATATCTCAACATAATAAAGACCATATATGATAAACCCACAGCTAACATCATACTCAAAGGGGAAAAGCTAAAACCATTCCCCTTAAGATCAGGAACAAGACAAGGTTGCCAATTTCTCCACTTCTAATCAACATAGTTCTGGAAGTTCTAGCCACTGCAATAAGAGAAGAGAAAAAAAAGACATCCAAATTGGTAAGGAGGTAGTAAAATTGTCATTATATGCAGATGACATGATGCTGTATACAGATAACCCCAAAGACTCTACCAAAAAACTATTAGAACTATAATTGAATTTAGTAAAGTAGCAGTATACAAAATTAATATTCAGAAATCAGTTGCTTTTCTATATACCAATAATAAAATATCAGAAGGAGAAATTAAGTAAACAGTCCCATTTGCAATTGCTTCAAAGACTGTAAAATACCTAGGAATAAATTTAACCAAAGAAGTAAAAGACCTGTACTGAGAAAATTATAAGACACTGAGGAGAGACATTAAAGAAGATACAAATAGATGGAAACACATACCATGATCATGGATAGGAAGAATTAATATCATTAAAATGTCCATACTGTCTAAGGCAATATACAGGTTCAATGCAATTCTTATCAAACTACCAAGGACATTTTTCACAGAAATAGAACATATAATCCTAAAATTTATATGGAACCATAAAAGACCCCGGATAGCCTCGGCAACCTTGAGAAATAAGAACAAAGTGGGAGGTATCACGATACTGACATCAAATTATACTACGAGGCTATAGTAATCAAAACAGCATGGTACTGGCATGAAAACAGATACATAGATCAATGGAACAGAATAGAGAGCCCAGAAATAAATCCATGCTTATATGAACATTAATCTATGACAATGGAAGCAAGAATTTACATTGGGGTAAAGACAGTCTATTCAATAAATGGTGCTGGGAAACCTGGACAGACACATGCAAAAAAATGAAGCTGGACCACTTCCTTACACCATATACAAGAATAAATTCAAAATGGATTAAAGACTTAAATGTAAGATCTGAAACCATAAATCTCCTAGAAGAAAATATAGGAAGAAAGTTTACAGACATTACCTGAGTAATATTTTTACTGATATATCCCCTCGGGCAAGGGAAGTAAGAGAAAAAATAAACATAAGGGATTACGTCAAACTAAAAAGTTTTTTCCCAGCTAAGGAAACCATCAATAAAACAAAAAGGGATCCTACTGAATGGGAGAAAACATTTGTCAATGATATATCTGATAAGGGACTAATTTCCAAAATTCATAAAAAACTCATTTAACTCAACACCAAAAACACAAACAACCCAATAAAAAAATGGGCAGAGGACATGAAGAGACATTTTTTTCTAAAGAGGACATACAGATGGCAAACAGACATGGGAAAAAATGCTCAACCTCATTAATCATTAGAGAAATGCAAAAAAAAACCGTAGTAAGCTACCACCTCACCCCCGTCAAAATGGCTATCATCAATAAATCAACAAACAAGTGCTGGTGAGAATGTGGAGAAAAAGGATCCCTTGTGCACTACTGGTGGGATTGCAGAATGGTGCAGCCCCAATGGAAAATCAGTATGGAGGTATTTTTAAAAAACTGGAAATGGAACTAGAACTACCTTATGACCCAGCAATTCCACTCTTAGGTATCTATCCAGAGAAATCCAAAACACTAATTTGAAAAAATGTTTGCACCCCTATGTTTATTGAGGGACTATTTACAATAGCCAAGACATGGAAACAACCAAAATGCCCATCGGTAGATGACTGGATTAAGAAACTGTGGTACATTTATGCAATGGAGTATTATGCAGCCATAAAGAAGAATGAAATCTTACCATTTCATGGATGGAACTAGAGAACATTATGCTAAGTGAAATACGTCAGACAGAGAAAGACAAATACTATATGATCTCACTTATATGTGGAATCTAAAGAAAAGAATAAATGAATGAACTAATCAGAAACAGTCTAAGAGACATAGAGAAAAAACTGAGGGTTGCTAGGTGGGGGTGGTGGGGATAAGGGGGCAGGTGAAGCGATTAGATAGCTGAATCGGTAACCACAAGATGGCCACGGGGATACGAAAGTCAATTTGGGGAATGTAATTAACAATGTTGTAAAGATTTTGCAGGGTATCCGATGGACACTTGTCTCATTAGGGAGACCAATAGGGATAATGTAGATGTCTGGTCACTACACTGTACACCTAAAGCTGAAGCTAAAGAATAATGAATGTCAACTACAATTTTATGTGTGTGTATATATATATATATATATATATATATATATATATATATATATACAAGAACCAAATAAAATATTAGGAATAGAGACAGTGGAAATGTAATGGCTGTGTGTGATGTCAGAGATGTAGTAGATTTGAGGAGGGGGATTATCACTGTGTGAGGGATATAATAAATGTCTAACTATTACATTGTTTGTACACCTTAAACTAATAAAAAGGAAATCCCTTCTTGGCTGGAGAGGATGATGTCCCAAATAGGCACCAGCTGAAGTCCCCGGTCAATGACACACCAGGTTTGATTACTGGCAACTAGGCCAGCTTTCCACTAGAAAAAGCCATTTGCTTCTGGTGGGTCACCTGTGGGGGCCACAGATAGTTGAGTTTTTGTTTGGAGATTTTTTCAGGTTGTGCTTTGGGAGGATACGTTTGAATATGAGCCTGACACATTGACACTTGCAGCGACTTTCACTCCAAAACCACTGTAGCTGCCCCTTATGTAACTATTCAGGGACTCTGCTGACAGCTCTTTCACTTCTGCCAGCTGCTCACTTTGGAAACCCTCTGAAATGGCTTTCCACCAGTAGATTCCTCCCAGGTGCAGAGGGCTCTGGTTAGCATGAGAGCCAAACCTGTGGAAGAAAGCTTCAACTCTGTGTCTTAGCAAAGGCAGTATGTCTAGGCCTTCAGGCTGACCGAGGATGTCTTCAATGTATTTTAATTCCTGGAGAGCAGCCTTGGAGAACTGGAGCTGATCGATGGGAAAGTGGAAGGAGGCGAGTGGAAAATAGCTGAACTTGGTAGAGCAGAAATAAGAGTGATCAGAACACGATTGATGGGTTTCCTTGGATTCTGAATATTCGCTGTGATCCATACCAGTTTCCCAGCTAAATCCCCAACCTCCGCCCTTGGCTGAAGAAGTTATGCTGAAGACCAGCATCTCCATTGTCTGGGTAAACATAGATTCTGCTTGAGTAGATGTAAATTCCTTTGTGTCCTGTGTGCCCTGCTGAGTGCCCCTGCTGAGGGCCAAAGAGTAAGAAGTCCTTGGGGACACTGAGTAGTTTCTCTCTCTTCTCTATAAGTCCCTTTGGTACCTAGTTTTGTAAATTTCCTGCAGGGCCAGCCTCCAGATCCCCATCTCACCAGATCTCTATCTGGGAGGTTTTGCTTGTGAGACAGTGTCCCCTCTGTGAGTTGTGCCTCCATGTTTCCCATGACTTCTCTTAGGGAGTTTACAGGGGGTGGCCAGTACTCTTTGGGGATCTCCATCGCTTGCCTCAGCTCTGCCTCTTTTTTCCTCGCTGCCTTCTCTTGTTGTTGTCTGCCTTCTAACAGCAAGTCTTTCAGTTCCTGCAGCACCTGTTCTGCCTTCTTTTGCTTTTTCTTTATCATTTCCACCTGTGACTTCTGGAACTCCGAAAGACTAATTGGGTGTGGCAGGAGAAGCAGCTTCTCCAGGGCCCTTTTCTCCCAGGGATACTGTGCCTGGGATTTCAGCTGCTGGAGGTCTTTCTCTTTTAGGTGTTGTAAGGCCTGGGCACAGGTCACACCCAGGTGTTCCTGCAGCTTGGGCAACCAGTACTCAACCTCCAGTCCTACTTCTCTCAGCATCTCTTGGAGATCTTGCTGTTTTTTGCCTCTGAGAAGGGGCTCATCAGCGGTGGACTTTGCTGTGTCCATGGCTGTGGAAAGAAGATACTCAGCCTAGGTCGTGCCCTAAAGAAGTGTCAGCCACATGATGAAGAGGGTGAGTGTACTAAAGACGCAAGTCTTTAAGGCTTTCTCATCCCCTACTTTCTAGGCTCCAACAAATATATTTTAACACTGTTTAAAAAAAAGTGTATGTGTGTGTGTGTGTGTAAGACATCTTTGTGGGTGTTCTGAACATGGACTGCATTTTAGTTGCCAGGGTGAGTTGCAACTTAAAAGTCTGTCTTTTGACACTTCCTATAACACAGAATCAATTGCATGGAGAGCATTATTCTGAGGATTACCATTTGTAAATATACATGAATTTGAAGCTTGATGTTTATTTTAAAAACAGAGTTGTGTCACAAATTATCACGCTGCAGTTAGTTTTTGTCAAACTTGTATTGAATGATTTTTTTCCCTGTCTTTCTGTCACTCCTTCTTAAGCCCTTTTGTGATATTTATTTACTTTCCTGTCTTTTAAAATGCACTTCTAAATGTTAGCATCATGGTGGCAGCTCTTCCTCCTTTTTGTCCCTCTTTTAAAAAAGCTAATGAGAGACAAATCCACAAACAAAAGTGCCCCTGTAGGAATTGTGGGCTGTAGCACCATATGCCAAGGGATATGAAAGGAGTCTTTCCCCCCGTATATCTGGTAATAAGCACAAGACCTCAGTACGGGCTGTAGAAGCAGGAGAGCCAGCAAACCATCTGTGTCAACCATCTTGCAATGGTTGGAAAAATCCTTAGAGTGCTGACATGGGCAGATACCCACAGATGATTTGCAGAAGTCCAGTCTTCCCAAGGGGAGAGTCCAGCATGAGTTCGGTGACATTTCTCTGGCTAAACTATCTGGTGTTGGTGATCTTTCCAGTGAGTGAAATGGAAAGGGGTGAGTCAATGTCTTGTTATCACAGTTGTGTTGGACATGGGTAGAAAAACACATTGCTTTCTAGCAGCAACCAGAGCATTGTAGCATGACCTCATGACTGTGGGGAGGGAAGAAATTGAAAAGAAGCAAATAAAAATATCAAAGAGCATTAAAGGAGCAAGGTGGTTTCTGATCCTGCCCAGGACCTATCAAGAAGTCCTCCTATGTCCTTCTGAGAGAACCTCACTTGAAAATCTCCCCCAATGGGTCTGCAGGCACCCCCAATACCTCGAGTTCTAAACCGATAACTCTACTCACTCTGTGGTCAGCTCCTTGTGTATGCTCCTGAGGTCAGAAATGAGGTCTAGTGTGGTAAATGTATTGCTATCAGAAAAACACACTAGGATCTGTGTGCAGGGGAGAAACCACACACTTGAGCTATGTCACTAACTACTGGAAAACCAAAGAGAAATTTCCAGTAGCCAGACTGTTGAGTTGTAACATCTAGAGAACATCTAAAAGCTTAAGAACTCTGGCACAAAAGAGGGCAAGAAGAGTGGAGCTTGGATTCCCATACAAGGGCAGAAAAAAACCTAGATATAGCACCAATAAAAAAAAATAGCCCATCTGAAGGCAACTAGTAAAGAATTAAGGAGATGTCTGCTACTTTGAATACAAAGGCAACAATGCAATACTACAAAGTCATGAAAAATTCAGGAAACATGTCATCACCAAAAGATAATAATAATTCTCCAAAAACTCAAAGGCATGGAATTTTGTGACCTGAGAGACAAAAATTTCAAAATAGCTGTTTTGACGAAATTCAACAAGCAACAGGGTAACTCAGAAATACAATTTAACAAAATCAGAGGAAAATATATGAACAAAATGAGATATTCACCAAAGAAATAGAAATCATTCTGGAATTGAAATATTTAATGAATGAAATGGAAAATGCAATAAATAGCATCTGTATTAGAGTAGCGCAAATGGAAGATAGAGGAAGTGAGTTATATGGCAGGAAGTTTGAAAAACCTAGTTAGAGAAGAATAAAGAATGAAAAAAAGTAAAGAAAGTCACCATAATCTATGGGATTCCGTAAAAATAACAATAATTAGAATAATCAGGATTCCACAAGGAGAAGAGGGGGAGAAGGGTGAAGTTTATTTAAAGGAATAATAGCTGTGGAATTCCCAAACCAGGGGAGACAATTGGACACCCAAGTTCACAAAGCTGATAGATCACCCTATTATCTCAATGGTAAAAGACCTTCTCCAAGACACCCTATAGTGAAACTGTGAAAAATCAATGACAAAGAGAGAATCCTAAAGCAGACAGGGAAAAAAAGATTGTAACTACAAAGCAACCCCCTTTAGGCTCTCAGTGGATTTCTCAGCAGAAATCCTGCAGGCCCTGATAGAGTGAGATGACATATTCAATGTTGAAAGAAAAACAAAATGCTACCCAAGAATACTCTGGCTAAGTTATCCTTCAGATATGAAGGAGAAATAAAGACTTGCCCAGACAAACAAAAGCTGAGGGATCTGCCTTGCAAGAAATGCTGAAAAGGGTTATTTACGCTGAAATGGAAAGATGCTAAGCAGCAACATGAAAACATATCAAATTATACAACACACTGGTAAATGTAAATATTTAGAAATCTAATTCTGTAATAAGATGGTATGTTAACCACTTAACTATAGTATAAAGATTAACGGAAAAGAATTTGAAAAATCATGACAGCTACTATAATAGCTTAATTAATAGACAATATATAAAGAGGCATATTATGACATTAATAATGTGAACAGGGAATAAAAGAGTGGATCTTTTGTAGGTGATCAAAGTTAAATTACTATTAGCTTAAAATGGATTGTTTTATCTATGAGGTATTTTATGTAAGTGTCATGATAGCCACAAAGCAAAATACAACGAACAATTTTATGCCAACAAATGGGACAACCTGAAAGAAATGGATAAATTCCTTGAAACATAAAATCTTCCAATACTAAATCAGGAAAAAACGAAATGTGAAGAAACTAATCACTACTAAAGAAATTAAATCATAAATCAAAAAACGCCCAACAAATAAAAGTGTAGGACCGGGGGCCTTCATAGGTGAATTTTATCAAATATTCAAGGAAAAATTAATAGCTATTCTCTCAAACTATTCCAAAAAATAGTAGAGGAGGGAAGGCTCCGGAGCTCATTTTACGAGGCCAGCATTACCTGGATACCAAAGCCAGACAAAGACACTACAAAAAAAGAAAATTATAGGCCAATATCCTTGATGAACATAGATACAAAAATCCTCAACAGAATATTAGCATACTGATTTCAGCAATATGGTAAAAAGATCATACACCATGGTCAAGTGGGATTTATATCTAGGATGCAATGTTGGTTCAATATATACAAATTAATCTGCTATTCCACATAAACAAAATAAACAAAATAAAGGATAAAAATCATATGATCTTATCAATAGATGTAGAAAAAGCACTGGACAAAATCCAACATTTCTTCATGACAAAAACTCTCAGCAAAGTGGGGATAGGGGGAACATACTTCAACATAATCAAGGCCGTCTACGACAAACCCACAGCTAACAGCCTTAATGGGGAAAAGCTAAAAGTGTTCTCCTTAAGATCAGGAACAAGACAAGGATGTCCACTTTCATCACTTTTATTCAACATAGTATTGGAAGTCCTGGTCACAGAAATCAGTCAAGGAAACAAAATGCATCTGAATTGGAAAGGAGAGGGAAAACTGTCATTATTTGCAGGTGACATGATAGTATATATAGAGAACCCTCATAATTCCACCAAAAACTATTAGAACTAATAAATGAATTCAGTAAAGTAGCATGATACAAAATTAATATTCAGAGATCATTTGCATTTTACACACTAATAGTGAACTATCAGAAAGAGAAATTAAGAAACCAATCCCGTTTACAATTGCATTTAAAAAAATACCTAGGAATAAATTTAACCAAGGAGGTAAAAGCTGTATTCATCAAACTATGACACACTGAAGAAAGAAATTGAAGAAGTTACATTGAAAAGACTGACAATATCAAGTGTCAGAGAGAATGTAGGGCAACTAGAACTCTTATACACTGTTTTTGGTAACCACCGTAGAAGAACAAGACAAACAAATGAAGGAACAAAAATTCATAGGTATAGACAATAGTTTAGGGGTTACCAGAGGGTAAGGTGAGAGAGGGCTCTAGAAGAGGGTAAACGGGGTCTAATATATGATGATAGAAAAGGAACTGACTCTGGGTGGTGAACACACAATGTGATATATAGATAATGTATTACAGAATTGTACACCTGAAATCTATGTAACTTTATTAACAACTGTCACCCCAATAAATTTTAAATCAAAATAAAAAAGTAAGCTATAAAAGTTTTAGAAGAAAATGTAGTGAAAAATGTCCATGGCCTTGCAGTAAACAAAACTTTCTAAGGACATTAAAATCATGAATCATAAAAGAAAAATTTGATCAATTAGACAATCAAAATAAAAAGTTTTTGCTCTTTGAAAAATACCCTTAAGAAAGTTAAGAGCCAAACAAAAATTGGAAGAAAATATTTGTAATGGATACATGCAATAAAGGATTGGTATCCCATTTATAATGAACACTCTTTCAGCGCAGTAACATATAAGATTATGCAATCAAAAAATGGGCAAAAAGTCTGAACCGACAATTCACAAAAAAGATATGGAAGGGTCAACAAGCACATGAAAAGATGATCAACATAATTAGTCATTAAGGAACTGCAAGTTAAAACTGCAATGAGATAACACGGCACACTCATTAGATGGCTTACATTGAAAAGATTGACAATATCAAGTGTCAAGGAGAATGTAGAGCAACTAGAGCTCTTATATACTGTTTTTGGTAACCACTTTAGGAGATTTTTTTGGCAATTTCTTAAAAAGTTAAAATTACATCTGCCATATAACCCATACATTTCAATTCTACATATCTACCCAAGAGAAATAAAAATATACTCGCATACAAAGATTTGTGTATAGATATATTCATAGCAGCTTTTTTTTTCTAGTTTCAGGTGTACAAAACAATGTAATAGTTAGACATTTATACCCCTCACAAAGTGATAACCCTCCTCCCCCTCTGACATCTACTATCCCTCTGACATAGCACACAGCCACTACATTTCCACTGTCTCTATTTCTTTCCACAGGGATACGAAAGTTTGGGGAATATAATCAATAATGTTGTGAAGATTTTGTGGGGTATCCGATGGACACTTGTCTAATTAGGGAGATCACTTCATGGACGGTGTAGATGTCTGGCCACTGCAGTGTACACCTGAACCATAGCAGCTTTTTTCATAATAGCCCCAAATTAGAAATTCCCTAAGTGTCCATGAATAGGTTAATAGATCAATAAAATATGGTATATAAAGAAACAGTACTCAACAATCGAAGTGGATAACTACTCATACACGCAACAACACTATTGAATTTAAAAATTATTATGATGAGTGAAAGAAGCCATCAACACAATAATATATAACTGATTATTACATTTATACGAAATGCAAACTAATTTATAGTAACAAAAAGCATTTCAGTGGTTGCCTGGGGCTGGGTCCGACTGAGGCATAGAATGCAAAGGGGCATTAGGCATTTTTGGGAGATGATGAAAATGTTTTGTATCTTGTTTGTGAGCGGTTTTGAGGTTTCAGTGCTTTCAACTTGGCAAAGTTTATCTAAATATGTACCTTAAGTGTGTGCATTTGATTGTGAATAACTTATTTCTTGATAGAGTTGACATAAATAATAAAATCAAATTTTAAGCCATGATAGAGGAAGGCTCATGATACCATCTCCTATGGTACATTTCAGCGGGAGACATAGGGCCCATTTATATGGGAGTATATGCTCACATTTAGACATGACATTCCTAAGACCAATTTACCCCCATATTATAATTAGGTTTCAGACTAGTGAGGCTTCTGGGGCATTACCCAAAGTATTCTGAAGCCACATAGCAGGAGGATAATTTTTCCTTTCCCTAGGTTTTACATTTCTGTCCTTGTATATCTAGTAACTGGTATGGTAGTAAACCTGTTAGCTGTAGTTGAAGCATGAAGCATTGTTTTAAGGACAGAAAGAAACCGAACTGGACCCCGGGCCAGGAACAGCCAAGTGCTTAGAGGGTATTTGTGAATAATTGAGAAGAGTGAAGAAGAAAGTTGAATCCCTGAAGGATGAAGGGAATGAAACCCCTCCAGGGCCAGCCTGGCACATGGATGTGCTTCTCACCATGGACCCTCCAGTCACCCAGCCCAGAAGGCCCCTCCAGCATTGTCACCCTGCTCACTCTATGCACCTTCTCTTTGTGGACTATCTCCCCTCTCTTGTACCCATCATGATAATGTGCCTTTCAGCAGAGTACATCATATAAGGATTATGGATCTGAGACTTAGCAAAGACATGTTAAAAATTCCAGCACTTATTCCACACATATGTATTGAGGGCTGTCAGCGTCCTGGGCAATGCTTTAGGTACTGTGGGATGATTGATGAATAAGAGAGATTAGATCCCTGCCCTTTGAGAGTTTACATTCTAGTCTAAGGAAACAGCCCATAAACTTTTAAATACTTGAATAAGCAAAATAATTTCATATTGTTTTAAGTATTAAGAAAGAAATAGGTAATGGAATGGAGAGTAACTTTAGGCTAGTTTTAATCATGTGGTTAGAGAATATGCGGTATGACAATTGTCCCAGTGATCTTACATTGGCAGCACTGTACCAACAGCTCGGTAAGGTTTCATAACTTTGGTATATCAGTGTCTCATAGCTGTGTTCGTGTCGACGTGTGGCGGTGTCTTGCTGAGTGGCATCCCTTATTGTTGTGTGTTTTTATGTGCCCTCGCAAGAATGTCTGAGCTTGAATTAGAGCAATGAACAAACATTACATTTCTTGTTAAACTTGGCAAGAGTGGAAGTGAAATCAGGGACATGTTAGTCCAAATTTATGGCAATAATGCCATGAAGAAAACGGTAGTGTTAACGTTTAGGATTAAACGTTTTTCTGAGGGGAGAGAACATGTCACTGATGAAGAGAGGTCAGGGCGGCCAGTAATGAGCAGAACTGATGAAAACATTGCAAATATTTATCAAATTATAAGGGTGGACTAGGTGCTGGCTTTGGTGCACAGCTTCCCAAGAGGAGTACTTCAAAGGTGACTATAGTGATATTCAGCAATTAGGTATGTAGCACTTTTTCTAGGATGAGTTCACAAACTTAATTTGCAGACCTATATTTCAGTCATTTGTCTACAAAATGTTGAAAGCTCTTCATTGGTTCATGATATGATCAAATTACTTGGCCCTGGTATTCAAGACCCCTCATATACTGGCAAGAATCAACCTAATTCCTTTCACAACCACTCGTTTTCCATTTCCTACCTTCTAGTTCACTTTCTTCACTTAGAAACTACACTCTATCATCGTTCCTCAACTTCATAGTTGTCTAAATCCTGCAAAGTGAGGGGGAGCAGATTACACCACCCCAACATGTGCCCCTTTTAAATGTTGATTGTTTTGAGTTGAAGGCATTGAAGACCCAGGAGACTCAGGAAAAGCTTTTAACCTCTCCCTTGACTGCCAGGAAGTATTTAGATGGGGGCCTGTACCACGCAGAGAGCTATTACCAGAGATAACTTCTTATATCAGAAAGACTTAATCTGCATGGCAGGGTAAACATTTGTTTACCAAACATTTGCTCTTTTCATCTTCCTCTGAATTGTCTTCCTCCTCTTTGAAGCTGCAGACACCTATCTTCTCCTTAGCTGAGGATGGCATATAAGCCTCAATTGCAAGACTGCCTTTGAGTCTTCATGTCTTTGTGGGGCTCCCATATGTATGTAATTATACTTGGTTTTCTCCTGTTAATCTGTCTATGTTAATTTAATCATTAGACCAGCCAACAAACTGAGAAGGGAAAAAAGGAAATTTTTCCTCCCCTATATTATTATGTTGCAGGAGTCCTTCTCCATCTTCTCTGCCCAGGGCCTTATACTTTTGACCCAGGTCAAGTTTCTCCTTATTTGTGAAGCGATTCATTTATCTTCCAGATTGACCTTGTACATCTCCTCTGTGCTTACGATAACACCTGTTACTTCCATGAATCATAATAACAATGTTAATCTTTTCCTGACCCCTTTACTCCTGGAAAACTATTAAAGAAATATATCCATCTTTTTTTTTGCTCTAAGATATGGCTTTCTGCAAAGAACCACCCTTCCCCATATAACTTGGATAGATAAGATTCACCAATGTCTCCCTTTTTCACTTCTAAGGAGCCAGATACACACCCTTCAAATTCCGTTTTTTGTTTTTTTTTGCCTCAGAAGATGAGCTGAGCTGTTTGTCTCCACTGGTCACTTGAAACAAAGCACTTGTAACTAAGCCTTCCTTAAGTTTCTGTCTTTTCTCCAGGCCCCCGAAATTGACCCACCTTTCTTCTGACCCAGGAAACAATCCCTCCTTAAAGATCCTGCCTGAGAAGCAGCCAATCTCATGGAAAATACCAATTACCCCACTCCCTCCATACCCTGTTTTTTCTAGTAGAACTTTGTTGATCAATCCCTATAAAAGAAAATTCCTTCCTACCTGGCCTGTCAGTTGCTTGAAGCAATATGGTTGGATTGTTTTCCCTATTGCAACAGTCTCCTTTCCCTTGTTGCAATAATCCTTTCAAATAAAGTCTCTTTTTATCTGTATAGATTTGTTTTATTTAACAATACAAATTGCTGAGTTCTTTAATGGTCTATTGAGATAATGTACCTCCTTTTCGCCCACATGTGGAGTTGTGCTTTGGAATAATGACAAGGCCAGATTCATGTTTCCTGATTTGGATGATTCAACTCTAAGTTGGGCTAGCTAAGTTTTTAAAGGTGTTTTGTGGGGGGAAAAAGAGTACAGAAGCACATTCTGTGTTTATGGTGAGAAAGAGAATTTTATTCGTCTCTATTTTTTATATTAGTGCTTTCTAGTCATGTTATTTCTGATAGTTGTCCCATGTTATTTCTGATAGTTGTTATTTCTGATAGTTGTTTTATATTAGTGCTTTCTAGTCATATTATTTCTGATAGCTGACACATGGCATAGCAAGCAGGGTCTCCCGCCTGATGCCCTGCATGACACTTTTCCATCTCAAATTTTCTCACATTTGAAAACAATTTTTGTATATGGTAAGGTCTCAGTAAATAAGTTCATTTCACTACAATGGCTTCCTGTTTTTCAGGTCAACATCCAATACAGAGAAAATACTTCTGGTTTCATTTCTTGTTCTCATCTCAATTCCCAGAAATGATTGTTTTTCACAGAAATGTTTGTTAAATGATTAATGAAAGTTCTTTGGAAGCTATCTCTAGGCTTTCCTACTTTCCTGCCAGTTTTCTAACTTAAGTCCCATTTGAAAAAACTTAAACCTATATAAAGCAGTTTGTTTTATTATCTTTCTCTGAATATAATTCATTATAATATTGATTGCTGACCAGTGCCCCTGTCCTATTGCTCTTCTATTTCAAACTTTTATAGTGTGGTGTATACATGTTCTTCCAGGTGAACTTCATAGTCATTTTTTTTTTTTTCTTTTTAGTTTCTCCAGAAACCCTACTCAAACTATCTATTTTTCTACTCTTTTCCTTAGATAAGAGCACTGGTGTTTCTTAATAAGCAAGAGATTTAATGTCTGTCAGAGACAGATTTGAGTTCAGCATCCAACTGTTACTAGCTGTATTTACTTCAGTCTTGGGTGTGGGAGGATGACCCAAGTAATGAGAGGAGCTGAGCAGTAGAATGAATTTGTGCCACTAGTATCTCACCTCACATGATGTTAATGGGGAAAAAAGGCTTGGCCTAAAGTAGTTATTCATATGAAAAATTTCTCCCTGGCACGTAATTAGTTTGAAGATCAAATCTATCAAGAAGACAAGAGGCATCAAGAGGAATGTCTCCAGCTGCAATCTTTCAACAAGTGTTTAGTTTGAACCTCTGAGAATTTCTATATTTGTGCCATCATCTTACAGTTCTTGGGGGATTTCTTTTTTGCACTCATACGCTGGGTCTTGTATCCATGTCTATGTTTTGTCTATTGCTACAATATGAGTCTACAATGATAAAGTCTGTGTCTTATTGTGGGGACAGAGCCAGGAGTGCACTTTCCAGGCTCTCGGCCTCACGTGGAAAGGTGCTGGCTCAGGTAGTAAATGGCCATCAACTGTTATTGGATGGTCATCAGCTGTAGCTAGTTGGCCGTCAGCTGTAACCAGTGAGCCATTGGCCACTCATATAACTGCTGTGGCGACGCTGGCAGAAAATGGGGGTTAGCAAGAAGATGGTGGCTGAGCTAGCAGGCGCGGATTGCAGTTAGCACAATGGATTGCAGTTAGCAAGTGGGGTTGGTTGGTTGGCAGAGAAGTGAATGGCAGGTTGTAGATAGTGTGGCTCCTGCTTCCTGTGTCTCCAACCCAGCCGCCAGCGAGACTATAGTGGTATGACTCCCCTACCTATGGCTTCGTGGGTGTTCCTTTTTGGCCTCACCATGTCCTGCATTCTTATGTGGGGAGCGGGAGCTGAGACCCCCCATGCCACCCTGCATGACACATGGCATAGCGAGCAGGGTCTGCCCCCTGACACCCTGCATGACACTTTTCCACCTCACATTTTCTCACATTTGAAAACAATTTTTGTATATGGTAAGGTCTCAGTAAATAAGTTCATTTCACTACAATGGCTTACTGTTTTTCAGGTCAACATCCAATACAGAGAAAAGACTTTTGGTTTCATTTCTCGTTCTCATCTCAATTCCCAGAAATGATTGTTTTTCACAGAAATGTTTGTTAAATGATTAATGAAAGTTCTTTGGAAGCTATCTCTAAGCTTTCCTACTTTCCTGCCAGTTTTCTAACTTAAGTCCCATTTGAAAAAGTCTAGCTTTATTTTGAATAAACTGAGGGAAAAAGAATACACTGAGACCTTGTCATGCAGGGTGCCATGCAGAGTCTCTGCTCCCTCTCCCCAAATAAGAACGCAGGACATGGTGAGGCCAAAAAGGAACACCCACGGAGCCATAGGTAGGGGAGTCATACCACTATAGTCTCGCTGGCGGCTGGGTTGGAGAAACAGGAGTCACACGATCCGCAATCCTCACTCCGCTGCTTGCTAGCTCAGCCACCATCTTCTTGCTAGCCCCCATTTTTTATGCTAGCATAGCCACAGCAGTTATATTAGAGGCCAATAGCTCAGTGGTAACAGCTGACAGCCAGCTAGCCACAGCTGATGGCCATCCAATCACAGTGGATGGCCATCTACTACCTGAGCCAGCACCTTTCTATGTGAGGCCGAGAGCCTAGAAACTGCTTTCTGGGGCTCTGTCCCCACAGACAGCCCTAGGAATACGAGAGAGCTGGTAACCCAGCCACCCCCCACTCAGGGCTTGGAGGAGGATGATGCCAGAGAGGCACTTGGGACATAAGGGAACTTGAGAGTGAGGGAGTGCTTAAATTTTGCACTCTAGGTGCCTCACCTGCCTCACCCTAGTTCCAGCCCTACTCCCCACTTTGACTAAAAGTCCTGTGGAGTGGGGCAATCCATTTCTAATCCATTCATAAGAGAGAAGGGCAGACGAGATCACCGAGACTCTGTTGCTTGGCATTTTCTCCTGATACTTTACCTCCAGCGGGCTCATCTTTGACTAGGAGAATAAACCTTTTAAGGGACTCTGTTAACTTCTTCTGAAATCTAGTGGCAGATACTTGCCGGCCAAGGCAGAAGGTGAAGAGGAAGAAAAATCACATAACCCAGGTGTATTAGTAACAACCCAGTTTTCCTTTATTTCAACACCAAATGTGCAGGTATTTTCCCTTCACCAAGCAATTCTGTGATGCTAACTGGGTGTCCTACAATTTAACTCATTCTGACACTTTCTATCTGGAGATGGTGTCAGATCCCACAGGTTAAGGATTCATCTCCCCCCCCACCCGCCCCGCCCTTCACCCCCACCACCACTTCAGATTCCAATCCCAAGTAGCAGGTCTCCAGGATACTCACAACTTCTGTCTGACTTGGTTACAAATTGGAAGTTCCCACAAACCTCTTCTCAGGTTCTTTTAATTTTTGAGAGTGGTTCACAGAACTCAGGAAAACACTTAACTTTTGTTTATCAGTTTATTAAAGGATATAATAAAGGATACATATGAACAACCCAATGAAGAGATACATAAGGAAGAGCCTGAGTGCAGGAGCTTATGTTCCCATGTAGTTGTGATTCTCACCCTCCCAGTATAGGGTTGTATACAAGAACCTGGAAGCTCTGCAAAACCCATGCTATTGGGATTTTATGGAGGCTTTCTTGTATACTTGTAGACTAAATCTGCTATGAATTTCTGGACCTTGTCTATTCTTTGGAGATGGGGATAGAGGTGGGGCTGAAAATACCAAGCTTCTAATCATGACTTTTTCTTTGCGGTGACCAGCCCCCAACCAGAAGCCATCCAGGAGCCCATCCAGAGTCACTTCATTAGATCAAAAGATGCTCCTAGTGATCTTATAACTTAGAAATTTTTACAAGGGTTTGAAGAGCTCTGTGTCTGGAAGTGGGATGAAAAGAAAATATATATTTCTTCTTATATCACAGTATCACACCAGGGAAAGACACAGACATCAGATCCTGGCTTTCGTGGACTTCTCTTCCTACCTCTGAAGGCAGTGCCCAGCTGTAACCAGTACGGTGATGGCTGTCAGAGGAGGTAGAAAGTAAGTGCATCCTCCTTTTGTCCTGTGATCCCTGAATTTTTCCTACTTCTGCTGTCTGATCATACCTCCATTCTACTCACCTCAGGAGCCATGGATTTCTGAGCAAATTATCAGGTGGTATTATCCTTGCAGATGACAGGGATATGAGAATTTGAGCTGACTTATTCTGTTAAGGGAGCTATTGTCATTAGTCCCCTTAAAGTCATGTATTACATGGAAAGTGGCCTCAGAATCCTTTCTCACTACTTTGTAACTGTGTGATTAGGATCACTTATTTAATCTCTGAGCCTTTCATCTTACCACTTTTCATTGTATTGGTCAAATGAGATAATCCCAATGCCTAACCTGGAGTAGAGGCTCAAGAAATTAATTCTTTTTTTTTTTTTTTAACATGTATACTTAGTTGTATTTTTTATTTGTTTTTTTTTTTCAGGTGTACAATTCTGTATCACATCATCTATAAATTACATTGTGTGTTCACCACCCAGAGTCAGTTCTCCTTCCATCACCATATATTTGATCCCCCTTACCCTCATCTCCCACCCCCCAACCCCCTTACCCTCTGGTAACCACTAAATTACGTTCCCCAGATTAATTTTCAAAACCCCTTGGCCATCTTGTGGTTACTGATTGTTTTCTAATCCCCTCACCTTCCCCCTTACCCCCACCCTTCCCACCCATCTAGCAACACTAAGTTTTTCCTCTTTGTCTCCAAAACTGTTTCTGATTAGTTCATTCACTTATTCTTTTCTTTAGATTCCGCATATAAGTGAGATCATATGGTACTTATCTTTCTCTGTCTGACTTATTTCACTTAACATAATGTTCTCTAGGTCCATCCATGTTGTTGCAAATGGTAAGATTTCTTTCTTCTTTATGGCTGCGTAATACTCCATTGTATAAATGTACCACAGTTTCTTAATCCAATCATCTACCGATGGGCATTTCGGTTGTTTCCATGTCTTAGCTATTGTGTATAGTGCTGCAATAAACATAGGAGTGCATAAAGATTTTTGAATTGGAGTTTTGGATTTCTCCGGATAGATACCTAGGAGTGGAATTACTGGATCATAGGGTAGTTCCATTTTCAGATTTTTGAGATACCTCCATACTGTTTTCCATAGTGGCTGCACCAATCTGCAATCCCACCAACAGTGCACAAGCGTTCCCTTTTCTCCACATCCACGCCAGCACTTGTTGTTTGTTGATTTATTGATGATAGCCATTTTGACTGGGGTGAGGTGGTATCTCATTGTGGTTTTTATTTGCATTTCTCTGATGGTTAGTGAGGTTGAGCATTTCTTCATATGTCTGTTTGCCATCTGTATGTCCTTTTTAGAAAAATGTCTCTTCAAGTCCTCTGCCCATTTTTTAATTGGATCGTTTGTTTTTTTGGAGTTGAGTTGAGTGAGTTTTTCATAGATTTGTGATATTAATCCCTTATCAGATATATCATTGGCAAATATCTTTTCCCATTCAGTAGGATCCCTTTTTGTTTTATTGATGGTTTCCTTTGCTGTGAAAAAACTTTTTAGTTTGATGTAATCCCACATGTTTATTTTTTCTCTTACTTCCCTCGCTCGAGGGGATATATCAGTAAAAATCTTACTCCGGGTAATGTCTGTGAAGTTTCTTCCTATATTTTCTTCTAGGTATTTTATGGTTTCAGATCTTACATTTAAGTCTTTGAGCCATTTTGAATTTATTTTTGTATATGGTGTAAGGAGGTGGTCCAGCTTCATTTTTTTGCATGTGTCTGTCCAGGTTTCCCAGCACCATTTATTGAATAGATTGTCTTTACCCCATCGTACATTCTTGCTTCCATTGTCATAGATTAAATGGCCATATAGGCATGGATTTATTTCTGGACTCTCTATTCTGTTCCATTGATCTATGTGTCTGTTTTTATGCCAGTACCATGCTGTTTTGATTACTGTAGCCTTGTAGTATAATTTGAAGTCAGGTATTGTTATACCTCCCACTTTGTTCTTATTTCTCAAGATTGCTGAGGCTATCCGGGGTCTTTTATGGTCCCATATAAATTTTAGGATTATATGTTCTATTTCTGTGAAAAACGTCCTTGGTAGTTTGATAGGAATTGCGTTGAATCTGTATATTGCCTTAGGCAGTATGGACATTTTAACTATATTAATTCTTCCTATCCATGAACATGATATGTGTTTCCATCTATTTATATCTTCTTTCATTCCTTTCTTCAGTGTCTTATAATTTTCTGAGTACAGATCTTTTACTTCTTTGGTTAAATTTATTCCCAGGTATTTTATAGTCTTTGGCGCAATTGTAAATGGGATTGTTCTTTTAATTTCTCCTTCTGATGCTTTATTATTGGTATATACAAATGCAACTGAATTCTGAATATTAATTTTGTGTCCTGCTACTTTACTAAATTCATCTATCAGCTCTAATAGCTTCTTGGTGGAGTCTTTAGGGTTCTCTATATATAGTATCATATCATCTGCATACAATGATAACTTTACTTCCTCCTTACCAATCTGGATGCCTTTTATTTCTTTTTCTTGTCTGATTGCTGTGGCTAGAACTTCCAGCACTATGTTGAATAGAAGCGGAGATAGTGGGCAACCTTGCCTTGTTCCTGATCTTAGGGGGAATGGTTTTAGCCTTTCCCCATTGAGTATGATGTTAGCTGTGGGTTTGTCATATATGTCCTTTATTATGTTAAGATATGATCCCTCTATTCCCACTTTCTTAAGGGTTTTTATCATAAATGGCTGTTGGATTTTATCAAATGCTTTTTCTGCATCTATTGATATGATCATGTGATTTTTATTTTTCATTTTGTTAATGTGGTGTATCACGTTAATTGATTTGCGGATGTTGAACCACCCTTGCATACCAGGGATGAATCCCACTTGAACATGGTGTATGATCTTTTTAATGTATTGCTGAATGCTGTTCGCTAATATTTTGTTGAGGATTTTTGCATCTATGTTCATTAGAGATATCGGCCTGTAGTTTTCTTTTTTTGTGGTGTCTTTGTCTGATTTTGGGATCAGGGTGATCGTGGCTTCGTAAAAAGTGTTTGGGAGTCTTCCCTCCTTCTGGATTTTTTGGAAGAGCTTGAGGAGAATAGGTGATAATTCTTTTTGAACGTTTTGTAAAATTCACCTGTAAAGCCATCTGGTCCAGGGCTTTTGTTTGTTGGGAGATTGTTGATTACTGATTCAATTTCCCTGGTGGTAATCAGTCTATACAGGTTTTCTGTTTCTTCTTGAGTTAGCCTTGGAAGGTTGTACGCCTCTAGAAAATTGTCCATTTCTTCCAGATTGTCAAATTTGTTGGTATATAGTTGCTCATAGTAATTTCTTAAAACTTTTTGTATATCTGCGGGGTCCATTGTCACTTCTCCTCTTTCATTTCTGATTTTATTAATTTGCGTCCTCTCTCTCTTTTTTTTTAATGAGTCTGGCTAAAGGTTTGCCAATTTTGTTTATCTTCTCTAAGAACCAACTCTTGGATTCATTGATCTTTTGTATTGTTTTTCTGGTTTCTATTTCATTTATTTTTGCTCTGATCTTTATTATCTCCTTCCTTGTGCTCCCTTTGGGCTTATTTTGCTGTTCTTTTTCCAGATCCCTTAAGTGTGAAGATAAACTCTTGATTAGTGATGTTTCTTGTTTCTTTAGGTAGGCCTGCAAAGCTATGAATTTCCCTTTTTGGACTGCTTTCGTGGCATCCCATAGATTTGGGGCATCCCATAGATTTTTGATGTTTTCATTTTCGTTTGTCTTGAGATATCTTTTGATTTCTTCCTTGATCTCCTGCTTGACCCATTCATTGTTTAGTAATGAGTTATTCAGCCTCCATGAATTGGTGTGTCTTCCAGTTTTTTTCCTGCAGTTCATTTCTAATTTCATAGCATTGTGATCAGAGAAGACAATTGGTATTATTTCAATTTTCTTAAATTTATCAAGACTTGTTTTGTGTCCTAACATATGGTCTATCTTGGAAAATGTTCCATGTGCGCTTGAGAAAAACGTGTATTTTGTAGCATTGGGGTGAAATGTTCTGAAAATATCGATTAAATCCAATTGGTCCAATGTATCATTTAAGGCTGTTGTTTCCATATTGATTTTCTGTCTGGAAGACCTGTCCCTTGTTGTCAGAGGTGTGTTGAAGTCCCCTAGTATGATAGTGTTACTGTTGATCTCTGTCTTTATGTCAGTCAGTACCTGTTTTATATATTTAGGTGCTCCTATGTTGGGTGCATAGATGTTTACTAGGGTTATGTCCTCTTGTCGGATCGATCCCTTTATTATTATATAGTGCCCATCTTTATCTTTTAATATGTTCTTCATTTTAAAGTCTATTTTGTCAGATATAAGTATTGCAACTCCAGCTTTTTTCTCATTTCCATTTGCATGAAATATCTTACTCCAACCCTTCACTTTCAGCCTGTGTGTGTCTTTTGTTCTGAGGTGAGTCTCTTGTATACAGCATATACAAGGGTCTTGCTTTCTTCTCCAGTCAGCCACCCTATGTCTCTTGATTGGAGCATTTAATCCATTTACATTTAAAGTGATTATTGATAGGTACATAGTTATTGCCATTTTTAAATTTGTAGTTAGGTTGTTTTGATCTTTCTTCTATTTACAGAAGTCCGTTTAGTATTTCTTGCAATGCTGGCTTGGTGGTAATAAATTCCTTTAGCTTATTTTTTTCTGGAAAGCTCTTTATCTCTCCATCAACTTTAAATGATAGCCTTGCTGGATAAAGCAATCTAGGTTGTAGGCCTTTGTTTTCCATCACTTTGAGTATCTCCTTCCACTCCCTCCTGGCCTTCAATGTTTCTGTAGAAAAGTCATTTGATAGTCTTATGGGGGTTCCCTTGTATGTAACCCTCTGTCTTTCTCTTGCTGCTTTTAGGATTCTCTCTTTGTCTTTAAGCTTTGCCATTTTAACTATAATGTGTCTTGGTGTGGACCTGGTTGGGTTTATCCTGGTTGGAACTCTCTGCACTTCCTGGGCTTGTATGTTGGTTTCCTTCATCAAGTTGGGGAAGTTTTCGGACATTATTACTTCAAATATGTTCTCAATCCCTTGCTTCCTCTCTTCACCTTCTGGTATTCCTATGATGCGCGTGTTGTTGCGCTTGATGTTATCCCAGAGGTCTCTTAATCCATCTTCATTGTTTTTTATTCTTTTTTCTTTCTGTTGTTCCGTTTGGCTGATCTCTGCTACCTTGTCTAAGTTGCTGATTCGATCCTCTGCTTCATCTAACCTGCTGGTAATTCCTTCAAGTGAGTTCTTAATTTTGGTAATTGTGTTCTTTAGTTCTAACTGGTTGTTCGTTATGATTTCTACATCCTTCTTTATGTCTTCTCTAAGCTCCTTAAACATTCTTATCACCAGTGTTCTGAACTCTGTCTCTGAAAGTTTGGTTACCTCTGCTTCATTTGGTTCCAGTTGTGGAGGTTTCTTCTGTTCTTTTATTTGGGACGTGTATCTCTGTTTCCCCATTCTGGCTGACTCTCTGTGTTTGCTTTGATGCATTAGGTAGATCCCCTAGAGTTCTTTGTTCTTGCTAGGTTATCTTATGTAGCATGTGTCCTTTATATTTGACTTGCACTACTTCATTCTTCTCCTCTGCATGTGCTCCAAAGGTGACTCTTGTGTTGTGTATATTGTCCTGTTCAAGAAGATCTTTAATTGCTTTTTGCTTGTGAGTAGGTGGGGTTAACTCCTAGGCTGACTCATTGTGAGACTTGGCTCTACCCACTGCAGGGCGTTCTGCTGCATGAGGGTTGACCACTTAAATGTGGATTGGCCTCTATGGGCTCTAGTGCCTGAGAGAATTCCCTCTGGGTGTGTGACTTGTAGGTCAAACCCGGTAGTACTCTGGTTTGGTCTGGAGTTGGCCTCTGGATATGTTGAATCCTGTGCCTCTTAAGCTGGGCCCTGGTAGGGCAATTTCAGAACAAAGCAAATCACCAAGCACAACAACAACAACAACAACAAAGAAAAAAATCAAATACATTCACATGTAAAAACACCCGATAACCCCCACTCGACACAAGCAAAGATATCAAAGATATAAAGACAAAGCAAAACAAAACAAAACAAAGCAAAACAAAAAGCAGCGCCAGTCTTGGCTGAAGCCCACCAAGTAATGTCCAGGTTGTCCTCTGCTGTACCAAAGAGCCCCTTGCTTATTGCGCAGGCAGAGCCGGTCACCTGGTGCCCAGAGTGACTTTGGGACTGTAGAGTTAAATGCGTGTGCCTGAGGGGTCTGGATGATAGTTTTTACAAAGTCAGTGCAGCTTCTGCCCTTGCCTGCACATATGCACACTGAGAGTAGCACCACCAGCCCCGTGTCCAGTACTCCTGAGTCTTAGGGCACTTTTTCATTGTGTGTGTGTGTATGGGGGGGGGGGTGCGGGCGGGAGATTTCTGATCTGCTGAAAGCCCAGAGCTGCGTCTGCCGTTTACTGCTGATCCCTGGGAGTGTCTCTGCAGTTGCAGTTGCCCTGCCCTAGGCAGGCCAGAAAGGGTGGGGGCTGGGGATGGAGGAGTCTCTTCTCTCCTAGCCCAGCCGCGCATCACACTCTTCCCGCAGGCCAGAAAAGGTGGTGGCTAGAGGTGGAAGAGTCTCTTCTCTCCTAGCCCAGCGAAAATCACACTCTTCCCAGCCTCTTCCCTGGGTCAGGGCTGCCTGTCAGTCTTCCCAGAGACTGAGCACTACTACAGCTCCTCTGTAATCTGACACTACTCCTCAGTTCAGGGGCCAGTTTAAGTCTCTGGAAGGGCGGGGTAGGATTGGAAGGGGGGGGCCAGGCATGGAGTCTGTGTTCTTTGTCCGCCCCAGGGCCCACTATCCGTCCTCCCGGTGGGAGAAATCAGCCATGGGATGCAGGGAAAGAGCCCACCTCCTGGTCTCTGTGCTCTCCGTTCCGCCCTGGGATCCCGTGCGTGCCCGGAACTGCGGTTGCCACCGCGGTTTTCACCGCCGCCTCCGCCACCTCCACTGCCGCTGGGACCCGCCGCGGGCCTGCGCGTTTTCACTCCGTTCCCTTCCTTCCTTCCTCTGCTCACCCAATTAGCGCACCTTCAAATAATCCTTCCAGGAGTCTCTTAGCTGTTCAAAGATCCAAAAAGCTGCCTTCAAGCACTAAAAATGCAGATTGCTTCAATCTTGCGCTCCTGCCAGCTCTCTTCCAAGTCACCTGCTTTCTTTGACCATCTCTCCTCTGACCTCCTGGCAGCATGCACTTCCCAGTCAGAAATGTTTTCACTGAAGATCTCAGGTAAAGACAGGATGGTTACAACCAAAAGCTCTCAGTCTGGCACATCCAGGACAGTTGCAGAAGCTTTTTGCCACCTTGTTTGGAAATACGAATTTGCAGGGGAAACAAAGATAACTGAAGAAATGCACAGACACATTCTTTATCATTACTATAGCTAGATGAAAACCTTGAGTAGGTAAGTGCCTATTTATTCTTTTTCAATTAAGCTTGCCAACTCATTCACTGAACCAATTTCTCTGTTTAACATTCCTCTGTGTATTATATATATTCCCTAGGCATCACTTCTTGCAGAAATTTTTTACTGGGGATCAATATCAATAAACTGTTTTAGTTTGTGTTTTTAATTTGTCTTCACTCTTTAATGATGGTTACCTGTGATTAGAATTCTAGGTGTGCAGTTAGTTATATTCCCTCAGCACTTTGAAGATTTTTCCCATTGTCCTAGTACCATTGAAAACTCCACTATCATCTAACTGTCTTTATTAGTGGATAATCCATACTTTATCTCTAGGAGGATTTAAAAGATTTTTGTTTAACATTGACATTCTATAGCTTCAGTACTGTGTGCATTTCTTTTTAGTTTTTGCTGCTCAGTACTTAGAAAATTGTCTACTCTCTTCAAGTATTACTGGAAGACAACACCAGGACGCACATACTCTGCACAGGTCATACTGGATTGCCAAAGGTCAATGAAAGGAAGATCTTGTAATTACAGACTCCACAGAGCACAGTCACACTGAATTAGAAATAGTCCAGGCTAAGAGAATCATGAAGGAAGCCATGGAGAAGGGAGCGAGGTGGAAGGCGTGTCTCACAGATGCCACAAAATCTACTTTAAAATCTGCATCGGAGCAGACCATGAAAGGTGCTCTTGCTTCCTGGTGTGTTCAGTCAGCAATTTAGAAATGGGCCATCCGTGCCTCCCTGAAGATGGGACAAAACCCTAGGGCCTCCAAGCTAATTTGCTGAGAGGTTTGTATAGGGATATCAGTCCAGGAAACCAGCCCAAAAGGATTTATTAACATCCCGTTTCCTGGACCAGGATTTCCAGGGGGGCCATTTCATCTGAGAAAATAAGTCCCTCTGAAGGTAGGGGTAAAATAGAGTAGAAAAGGTGATAGAATAAGGAGACAGAGTGACCTCCCCCAGGACAGGGCCCTGGCTCACTGTCGGCCCCAGGGACAAGCAGGCCAGGCACAGCAGGATCTCCCTTAGGCAGTTCTTTCAATATTTACTTCCTCCAGCTTCCTGCTGCTTTCATCTTTGCTCTCAGACCCTAGCAAGAGTGAATGAACGTCTGAGCATCTGGACCCAAGAACTCAGTCTGACAACTGCTCCAGAGCTAGATGTGCTTTCTACCTGGGAAACTGTATGAACGAAGCAGTTTCTCCGAATTCCCCACAGGTGTCAGAACAGAAAAGCCATCTTCTTGTTCCGTAGAAACTACCCAAGGACTGGATTAGCTCTCTGTCTGTGTCTTCGGCTTCTCTAGAGAAGCTCTGTGGAGGAACAGAAGGTACAGAAGGGCCCCGATAACTATCTCGGTCAGACTTCTCAGACTCTTAACCTAACTTAGCAAAAATTAAACCAATTGGATACTGCTAGAAAATCCCCACTCTACGGGAACATTTCCCCATTTCTATGGGAACATTTCTGACCATCAAACAATCCCAAGGCAGTCTGCATGGTTGGCCAGCTGGGCTTCTCACCACCTGAGGTAAGAGCATTGATTCTTTCAAGGAAGTGTGCAGCCTCCAGGAATGTTGAGTGGAGAAACAGAGCCCAAGCAGACCCTAAGATCTAAGCTGCTCCATCTTCCATCTTCTTTAGTGCTTTGAGCTCCATAGCCCTTCCCAATTCCTTCTATTCTTGGTGTTCTAAACAAGAAGAGGAATCAGTGAGGATGATGAAAGAATCTGTGCTACATGCCAGGCTTGGGTATCTGTTTCCTGGCAAAGTATCAGTACCTGTCTTTCGACTCCATTGGCTTTGCTGGCCTCTGATAAGGCATTTTTGCACTTGTCAGATAATACATGCCTCCAAAGGGCCATGTAAGAGCAGATGATGTGCCTGTCTTATGTTCTAATAACTTTTTACCATTCAAATCCTGTGGAGTCAGAAGAGGCCAATAGAAACCAGTGAGATGTCAAAATACATAAGCCACAATACAGGGAAATGATTTAGAGAAAGATGCTTCATGTACAGATTCTTTACTACATGTTCAGAGTTGGCTTTATCTGTCTAGTTCCCATGATGCATGACAATGATTTCCGTCAATCTCAGGGCTTGACTCTTCTGGCTTTTCTCGGGATTGGGTACCACGCTCCGACAGCAGCTTTTCAGAACAGGAGCTCTTCCTCTCTATCCCTGTGGCCCTCCAATGAAGTGTGGGTACTCTGGCCCTGCAGGAAGAAGAGTAGGGGTCTTGCAAGAAAGGGAAGCTAGGATTATTGAGCCTGATTACAACATACAATACATACTCTCTTGTTGCCTACACCTTTCACCATTTACCCAAACATAAACACTCTGATATTCCTGGGCAGAGCCTCATCTGTTATCATATTTCTGAGTCCTCCCAGGTCACATTTTATCATAACCAGTTAAAACAAACCAACAAATTAAAAAAAAAACCTGTTTAAAAAAAAGCACATATGTTTGCATTGATCCTGAAGGTTTAACTCTAAAAGCAACTGCATCTCAAGCACACGATCCTGTATTCTCAGACAATCTAGAATTCTTCTCTCTCATATGAAAAATGTGGAGCTCATCAAGAGAGGTGACTAAAGGGCACACATCTCAGCTCTTCCAGTGAGGCTTGTGTCTACAGCCTTGAGTGCTGCAAACAAATGTGGGTCTAAATTACATGGAAAAAGAAGTGGAAGTGCTTTATTGAAACTTAGTTCTATACCTTTTCAGGTTTTCATCTTCAAACAGGTCTCTGTAGAACACTAACTGGGTATTTAAATCATTAGCCTAACATTATTCTTATAAGATAGGTCCAAGAATAACCAAGGGTATGGGTACAGAAATTTGCTTTCTATTAAGAAAGAGATGATTTAATCTTTCTGGGAAGATACACATTCAGGTTTGATGACTGAATAATATTTTCATGTAGTGTCTCTTAATGTTTAGCTATGACTTTGACACGTGTTCTGCGTTTAGATGGTTCTTTATTAAGATACAATTAAAAGAGTCAGAAACTGAGAAATAGAGAGGTAAAGTCAGTAATATTGTGATAATTATGCATGGTGACATATGGTTACTAGAATTAATGGGTTATCATATTTTAAGTTATAAAAATGTCAAATCACTATATTATATGTCTGAAACTAATATAACCAACATAAGATTGTATACTAACTATACTTAAATAATAAAAAAAAAGAGGTAAAGTCATTTACCAGTGGGAAACGCATCACCTCATTGGATTTATTTTGGCCATTCTCAGGAGCTTTTCATGTTACAAAACCAAGCAACCATTTTGGCAAAGTTTCACCAACAATCCATTTGGTTCTAGGCAACTAATGGAACAGCTCAGAATGGAGCACTGGAACTCCACCCTGGGAAGTGGCTTCTTACTGACGGGGATCCTGAAGGACAGTGGGTCTCCTGAGCTGCTCTGTGCCACAATCTCAGCCCTGTACCTGATGGCCCTGACCAGCAATGGCCTGCTGCTCTTGGTTATCACAAAGGATGTCCGTCTCCACGTACCCATGTACCTCTTGCTTGGGCAGCTCTCATTGATGGACCTCCTCTTCACATCTGTTGTCACTCCCAAGGCCCTCGTGGACTTTCTGCGTAGTGAACCCACCATTTCCTTTGGGGGTTGTGCCCTTCAGATGTTTCTGGCACTGAGCCTGGGTGGTGCAGAGGACCTCCTACTGGCCTTCATGGCCTATGACAGGTATGTGGCCATTTGTCATCCTCTGAACTACATGGTCCTCGTGAGTCCGAGAGTCTGCTGGCTCATGGTGGCCACATCCTGGGTGCTGCCATCCCTAAGTGCTCTAGGACATACCTTGTATACCATGCACTATCCCTTCTGCATGTCCCGGAAAATCAGGCACCTGCTCTGTGAGATTCCACCTCTGCTGAAGTTGGCCTGTGCAGATACTTCCAGATATCAGCTCATGGTGTATGTAACGGGTGTGACTTTCCTCTTGCTCCCTCTTTCTGTCATTGTTACCTCCTACACACTAATCCTATTTACTGTGCTCCACATGCCCTCAAATGAGGGGCGGCAGAAAGCCCTAGTCACCTGTTCTTCTCACCTGACTGTGGTCGGGATGTTCTATGGAGCTGCCACATTCATGTACGTCCTGCCCAGTTCCCTCCACAGCCCCAAGCAAGACAACATCAGTGCTGTTTTCTACACAATTGTCACTCCAGCCCTGAACCCCCTCATCTACAGCCTGAGGAATAAGGAGGTCATGGGGGCCGTGAGGAGGTTCCTGGGAAAATACATATTGCCAACACAGTCCACCTTCTAGGGAGGGCTCATGGCTTGATTCCAAAATTCATTTCTCCTCAAAGTCAGAAGATTTTTGCTAAGAGTCAAATATTCATGATAAAAACACCATAATGCAGAATATATCTTTTAATATAAAAACGAAGGAATGTAACTTGACTTGTGAAATACTCTTTTAAAGCTTCTCTTTATGAGGTGACTTATAAGGCATGAGTGAGTTTCTATGTAAAATATACTCTGAATTAAATGGAGCTAGGGGCTTTTGACAACTTAGGGTATGTCCTCTGTCTTTGGGAGTCCAAAAGGATCAAAGTAAGAGTGAAAGAAAAGAGAGTGTCAAGTGGGAGGCCTAAGCCAAGCCCATAAATCCGGGCAGGGGAACTTAAGTTTTGCACAAATTTTAGGCCAAGTGACCTTGTTAAAAGATCATGTAGGCAGCCTAGTTTAATGCTCCAACTAGTGGTAGTTTGCATGTATTTGCTTCATGTTCACACCTCCCTTTCCAAACATCAGCCATTATAGAAACTCCCCCACCTGGACACTCCAGCAGATGTTTTCTGTTTGTTTGTCTTTGTTTTTTATTTGTTTTTGACATGGGTATTTTTTTATACTGCCTAAAATCCAAATATTACTGAAATGAATAAAATACAAAGTTAAGGCAGCTCATCATCTAGGCCCATGGGAAACAGCTATGCTTATTCCTTGGCAATAAACAAAACAGAAACAAAATGGTTTTCCATTATCTCAGGCTATCTTGAAACATCCCTACGATTGCAAAGGGTTCATATGCTTGATATGTGTGGATGTGTGACTCTGTGGATGTATATTTGTGCTGAAAAAGGAGGAACCAACATATAAATTCATTCTCTAGTAGCTTCAATATGCTGTACTACCATAGTTTGTTTATAAGTATGGAAGCATTTAAACAAAATCTGAGTTGTTTTGAAGACTTGAAATAGGACAGTTCATTAAGTGGCACTATTTTTTAGAATATTGCATTTTTTTTTTTTGCAAATTGTCCTACATTTCCTTTTTTTATTAAAAAATCAAACAGCACTGTTTCATCTTTAACACTAAAAGACGTTATTTTTTTAAAAAAATTAAGTAGGCAAAAACCAACTGAAAATTTCCTGTAGAATAGAGATTTTTTTTTCTTATTTAATATATAGTTATTCCCCCACCACCAACAACTACATTGTATGGTGGCGGTATAGATCAGTAACAGAGATCCTGGGGTCAGTTGTCAGAGTACCAAGGTTTAAATGTAATACACTCCCACTTACACAGTAGTCTGTGTCCCTATCCATGGTTTTGCTTTCCACAGTTTCAGTTACCTGGGACCAGCCATGGTCTGAAAATATTAAATGGAAAATTCCAGAAATAATTCATAAGATTTTTTTTTTAATTAAAGTTTATTTGGTTGACAATGATTAGTAAAGTTACACAGGTTTCAGATGTAGAATTCTGTAATAATCATCTCTATATCACATTGTGTGTTCACCAGAACAGAGTCAGTTCTCCTTCCATCACCATATATTTATAATCCCGTTTACCCTCATCTACCACCTCCCTCCCACCTTACTCTCTGACAACCACTATTTTCTGTGTCTATGAGTTTTTGTTTCTTTATTTGTTTGTCTTGTTCCTTTGTTGTTTTCAATTTTATATACCACATATCAGTGAAATCATATGGTTCTTGACTTTTCCTGTCTGACTTATTTTAAATTGTGTACTGTTCTGAGTAGTGTGATCAAATCTCACGTCATCCTTCCTAGGACGTACCTCAACCCTTTGCCCATGCTGTAAACGCTCTCCGCCCTTTAGTTACATAGTAGTAGTCATCTTGGTTATCAGATTGGCTGTCATCTTGTGATGCTTGTGTTCAAGTAGTCCTTGTTTTACTTAATAATGGCCCTGAAGCACAAGAGTAGTGATCTTGGCCACTCAGGTAGGCCAAAGAGTAGCCGTAAAGTGATTTTTTTTTAAGTGAAAAGGTGAAAGTTCTGGACTTAATACGGCATTTTATCCTCTCATGTCATGATCATAAGAAGGATGAGTACAGTACAATAAGAGATTTTGAGAGAAACCACATTCACATAACTTTTATTATAGTCTATTGTTATAATTGGTCTATTTTATTGTATGTATATGAAAAAACATAATATAGGGTTCGATACTATCCATGGTTTCAGGCATCCACTGGGGGTCTTGATACATATCCCCCAAGGATGAGGTGGGACTACTGTGTCACTTTGAGCATGTTACTTAACCTCTCTGTACTTAAGTCTGCACATCTATAAACTGTAAGTTGGCAATAATAGTAAGACCTACATCTTAGTTGTTGTGAGGATTAAATAAGTTAGTAAATATAAATGTAAGGCATTTAGGATAGCACCTGGCATATCATGAGTACTTAACAAAACTTAACTCCTACGTGAATAAATAACCTTGAAAATACTTTTATATAATGACATAATATTACATCATCTGGATGCTTTGTAATTGAATTGGCTATTTCATCACCATATACATTTAATGTTGTTGTTATCGTTGGTATTAGTGGGGTGTGTGAGTGCGTATGTGTGCATAAAAACAGCAATGTTGGTATCTTAGCTGTGTGATTGATTTTCCCCTTAAAATAAATTCTTATGAGTGAAATTGCTAAAACCAAGGTCAAAAATTTAATATTCTTGATATAAAGACACTGTTTTTTATAAATATTAAACTTTCTGCATTTTTACCAGGAACATGTAAGTGTACTTAATCCACCAGACATTTTGCCATCTTAAGATTAACATATAAATAGCCATTACTAATGTATTAGGTATAACATTTAAATCTATTGTTTTAATTTGTGTAATTAATTTATATTTTTCTTATTGGGTTGTTGAAATTCTTTACAGATTAGGGATGCTGATACTTTGATTGTTATATTTATGATAATAACTTTTTGCCCAATTTGTTATTTGATTTTTTAATATCTCTATGATAAGGATTTTTAAATAGAGATGTATTTGTGTAGTGAAATCTATACATCTTTTCTGTCTTGTTTTCTTTCAGTGATTTTATTGTTAAAATGTAATTTTCCACTCTCAGTAACAATTTATGTATTTTATTATTTCTTAATCATTTTACAATTTGCATTTAACTTTATTTTAAAATAAATTTATTAAAATATAGCTAACACACAATATTATATTAGTTTCAGGTGTACATCATAGTTATTCAACAGTACCCACCTGGCGCTATACAGAGTTATTACCACATTACTGATTATATTCCCTATGCTAAAGAAGTGATCACCATGATAAGTCCAGCAACCTTCTGACACTGTACCACACTATCACGATATTATTGACTATATTTCCTATGCTGTATATTATATCCCCAAGACTTATTTGTTTTATATCTGGAACTTTGAACCTTTTAGTATTCTTTATCCCCCCCGTTTTTAAATTTTTCAATTAGAGTTGACAGTGAATATTATTTTTTATTAGTTTCACATGTACAGGATAGTGTTTAGATATTTATATAATTTAGGAAATGATCCCCCTGACTAGTACCCACCTGGCACTATACATAGTTGTTACCATACTTGTGTTATTGATTATATTCCCTATACTTTACATCTCAGTGACTGTTTTGTAACTATCAATTTGTATTTCTTAATCCTTTCAGCTTTTTCACCCTGCCCCAACCCCCTCCCAACTAACACCCCAACAAATCTAGTAGCCATCTGACACCATACATAGTTATTATAATATTATTGACTCTGTTCCTTATGCTATACCCTACATTCCCATGACTGCTTTGTAACAACAAATTTTTACTTCTTAATCCCTTTCCCTTTTTAACCCATTCAGCACAATACCCTCAAGGTCCATCTATGTTGCACCTGAAAAGATTTCATTTTTTTTCACAGCTGAGTAATAGTCCATTGTGTGTGTGTATGTATACACACACACACACACACACACACACACACACACACATCACCTCTTCTTCATCCATTCATCCATTCAGACATACCCAGGTTGCCTTCATATCTTGGCTATTGTAAATAATGCTGCAACGAACATATGGATGGGCACATCCCTGCAAAGCAGCATTTTGGGTTTCTTCGGATAAATACCCAAAAGTGGAATTAATAGGTCCTTCTTTGTCTCTTGTAATAGTCTTCATTTTAAAGTCTATTTTGTCTCCTATAAGTATTGCTACCCCAGATTTTGTTCATTTGTTTCCATTTTCATGAAATATCTTTGTCCATCCCTTACTTTCAGTCTGTGTGTATCTTTCCATCTGAAGTGAGTCTCTTGTAGGCAGCATATGTAAGGGCCTTGTTTTCTTATCCATTCAGTCCCACCCTGTCTTTCGATTAGAGCATTTAATCCATTTATATTGAAAGTAATTCTTGATATGCATGTACTTATTGCCATTTTATTATTCATACTTTTGAATTTTTTTTCATCTTAAAGAAATCCCTCTAAGGTTCCTTATAATACTGGTTTGGTAATTACAAACTCCTTTAGCTTTTTCCTTGTCTGGGAAGCTCTTTATCTGTCCTTCAATTCTAAACGATAGCTTTGCTGGGTAGAATAATCTTGGTTGTAGGTACATACTTTTCATCACTTTGAATATTTCCTGCCAATCCCTTCTGGCCTTCAAAGTTTCTGTTGACAAATTAGCTGACAGTCTTATGGGAGCTGTCTTGTAGGTAACTCTTAATATTATAACTATTTTTCTCTTGCTGCTTTTAGGATTCTCTCTTTGTCTTTAACTTTTGGCTTTTTAATTATGCTGTCTTGGTGTTGGCCTCTTTGGGTTCATCTTGTTTAGGACTCTCTGTGCTTCCTGGGCTTTCATATCTATTTTCTTTGCCAGGTTCGGGAAGTTTTCCATCATTATTTCTTCAAATAAGTTTTCAATTCCTTGCTCTCTCTCTTCTCCTTCTGGCATCCCTATAATGCAAGTGTTGCTACTCTTGATATTGTTCCAGAGTCTCCTTAAACTCTCCTCACATTTTTTGGATTTTTTTTCTTTTTGCTGTTCTAATTGAGTGTTTTCTGCGACCTTATTTTCTAAATTGCTGATTTGATCTTCTGCTTCATCTAATCCACTGTTGATTCCCTGTAATGTATTCTTCATTTCCGTTATTGTATTCTTTATTTCTGACTGCTTCTTAGTTATGTTTTCTATCTCCATTTTTATGTAGCCCATCTCTTTGTTGAAGTTCTCCCTGAGATCACTGAGCATCCTTATAACCAGAGTTTGGAACTCTGCATCTGGTAAATTACTTGTTTCCATTTTGTTTAGTTCTTTTCCTGGAGCTTTGTTCTGTTCTTTTATTTGGGATAAATAAGCTCATTGGTTGTAAGGACTGGCTGTGACTACAGTGGAGGAGCTGTGGTGCAGGGGCTGACCCTATAGAGCAGGATCTGTCAGCAGGGCTCTGGTACCTATACAACCCGCCCCTTGGGTTTGTTGTCCTTGGAAGCAGCTGGGTGATGCTCCAGCTTGTTCCAAAGCTGACCACTGGGGGGCGCCAGCCCCAGAGCCGCCTGGGAGGGGACCTGCTGCAGGTCAAGTTCAGCCGCAGCCTGTGCCTCCTCCCGGGTCACCCGGCATGAGCCACAAACCAATATGCAGATGGCCACTGCCTGTGCCATACTTGGAAATGTCTCAAGAGGCCAAGTCACTAACCAAGGCCTGCTGCTACTAGTGCTGGGCTTATAGTTGCTCAGCCAGAGGTAGGTACAGAATATGCTCAAGCCAGATGCTGCTTGTCTGGGTTCTGCAAATCTTTGAGAGATGCTTAGAAAGTCTGCAGCATGAGCCAAGGCAGACAAAAGCCACTGAAAGTGGCTTGGGTGTTCTTAGAAACTTGGGCAGGGCATGGTCTCGAATCAGGACTTGGCAAATGAATGGTGTCAGCCAGCTTGATGGAGACTCAGATATGGCGGCCACCTGTGTCTGCACGCAGGGAAGGGGGAGGACTCAACAAAGAAACAATGGCCTCTGCCCACTTCTCCATCCAGAAGAAAGCTGCCCCTCTAGCCCCGACCGAAGCCAGACAACTCAGTTCCCCACCATATGTCCCTGCCGCCTCTCCAGCTGCTGCCCCAGTGCTAGAGCTCAGAGTGAGTGATTCCATTGGTAAGTCTGAGCGCGGTCCTTTTAAGAGGAGCGCCTGGGACTCCAACCCCCACCATCTTATTCAGTCACTATCTCTGCTGTTTGAAACAACCAGAAATTATGGGGACTTCTTTCCCAGCACTGGAACCCTGGGCTGGGACCCCTCACTCCTCTGAGGGAAACTTCCACAGCCAAGATATCTCTCCTGATTTTTAATGGTCACACGTGGTGTGGGACCAGCTGGTTCAGAATCTGTGCCTCTCCTACCAGTCTGGAGGCCGCTTCTTTTGCATGTCCTCAGCAAGATTTTAGGTGATTCTCAATGGTGGTTGTTTTGTAGTTTAGTTATAATTTTGATGTGGTTGTGAGAGAAGGTGAGTGTGGGGACAGAGCCAGGAATGTAGTTTCCAGGCTCTCGCCCTCACGTGGAAAGGTGCTCACTCAGATAGTCAATGGCCATCAACTGTGATTGGATGGCCATCAGCTGTGGCTAGTTGGCCGTCAGCTGTAACCAGTGAGCCATTGGCCACTAATATAACTGCCCTGGTTAGGCTAGCAGAAGATGGGGGCTAGCAAGAAGATGGTAGCTGAGCTAATAAGTGCAGATTGCAGTTAGCAAGTGGGGTTGGTTGGTTGATAGAGAAGCAGACGGCAGGTTGCAGATCATGTGGCTCCTGCTTCCTGTGTCTCCAACCCAGCCGCCAGAGAGACTATAGTGGTCTGACTCCCCTACTTATGGCTCCATTGGTGTTCCTTTTTGGCCTCACCATATCCTGCGTTCTTATGCGGGGAGCGGAACTAAAGACCCTGCATGACACCCGGCATGACAGTAAGCAAAGCATTTACTTATTGCACCATCTTGACCAGAACTCTGAATTTAACTTTTATAGTAAATTTCTGATTTATTGTGATATGGTAAGGTTTTAAGTTTGTTTTTGAAGTTGCCACTTTCCTAGTAATATTTAAAAATAATTCTTGCCTTTTCCATTAATTTCTTCTATTTATTTTATCATATGTTATGTTCTCATAAATATAGTATTAAGCTACATGTCTTGGCTATCTATTTAGTTCTAGCGTCTTTCTCTTCTCTACGTATTCTGAAGATATTTGATTCTATCATGTACGACTTACAAGCTTACTGGTAATTTGATCATGAATATATTCAACTTATAAATTCATTTGAAATTTGGGCATTTTTTGCAATACTCAGCCCTGCCTTCCAGAACACAGTACACTACCACATTTCCTGAACCCAGATTCAGGTTTTTTTCTTAAAATGATTATTTCACACCTTCTGTCTCGGCTGACGACCTTACCCCATACTTTACTTGGGATAGAAAGTAAAATTTGGGGTAAGAAGAGGAAGAGAAATAAGGAAAGGCAGTTCTATATCTTCCCCTCTTCAAAGCTTTCACCCACTTGTACGTCCCGGCACATTCATGTCCTGTTTTTCCCCTTTTCAACGGTCTATCAAAGGCTGACCCCTCCACCAGTGTTAGGGATCCCAATCTGATTCACATATCAAAGATTTTGCGCCTACAGAAGTCCTTTAATCTGAAACCATTTTCTTTCTTTCTTCTGGATCATTATCATAAGGATATAAATGTGCTCTGATTATTCCATCATAAAAAAAAAACATTTTTTACAACTCCACATCTTTTTCTGTTACCCATTTTTTTCCAGCTTCTCTTCAGAGAGAAAAAAAAATCTCAAAAGGGGTATCTCTCACTTTCTCCTCTGATGATTTTCTGTTCACATTTTAACCTACTCTGAATCAAGCTTTGATCTCTCTCCATTGATCTCTTTTTTGTCAAATTCATCATTGATGTTCCAAATAAAGGGGTCATTTCTATATCCTTTTCCTTTAACCTTTTGGCAATATTAACACAGTTGACATTTCCTGTCTCTTGAAACTTCTCTTGGCTTCCGGACTCTACACACTCCTGATTTTCCTTCTTCTTAGCTTTCTTTACCTTATTTGATCCCCTTCTCTTTCTGAATTTGGAGTTCCCCGTGGCACTGATATGGACCTCTCTTTCTTCTCACTCAATAACCTCTTCCTGAGTAATTTTATTTACTTGCATAGGTTAAAACATGACCTAGAGGCTTCTAACTCCCAAAGATCTGACTACTTCCATAAACCATAAGACTCATATCTAATTGCCTACTTGTCGCATCTAATAGGAATTTCAAACTTAATCCAAAACATAACACTTGATTCATTCTCCTACTAATCTGTTCTTCCCTCATTCTTTTCCTTCTAAATCAATAGCATTCCCATCCACACAACTGACCGAACTAAAAACTTAAATATAAACATGGTTTTCTCTTTTTTTCTTACTGCCCCAACAAATAATTCCTGTTGGCATAATCTATGCAATACAAATATGTGCACTTCTCTTGGTCTCACCTACAGGTATCTTAGCCCAAGTCACCATAATCTGTTGCCTGTACTCTACAATAGCTTCTTAAGAGTCTTCGTCTTTTAACTCTTCCCCACTATAATCTGTTTTCTTCATAATATACAGACTGACCTTCATAAACATAAATCAGATGTTATCACTTTGCAGCAAGAATGCACCTGATCTTACCCCTGCCTAACTTTCAGCCCATATTTGAAACTTTGTTGCCTTACACTCACTCTAATCTAACTCCATTGACCTTCTTGCTGTACAGTCCAAAATTGTTCCTGCTTTATGGCCAGTTAATAGCTATTCTCCTAGCCTGTGATTTTCTTCTGTTAAACATGCTTGGTTTACTACTTCTTATCATTCAGATTGCATCTTAAAATCTTAACTTCTCAAAGAGGTTACCAATTTAAGAGGTATGTAACCCAAACTAAAAGTCATTACTACACACTGTTTTATTTTCTCCACTGCACTTATTATGTGAAACTTATTTATTTATACCGTAGCTTACTTGTTTACTCTCTGCCTCCACCTTCTAAAATTAAAACTCTGTGAGAGCTTGGACTGTGCTATGTGTGTGTCAGGGCTTCTTTACCGTAAGATCTAGGTATACATATACCACTATCTCTACAATAACAATGTAAAAAGATATATGTGTATGAATGCATGTGTATAACTTCACTGAAGAAGTAAAGGAATAGGTCGTGTTCCTAGATAAAAATATTTACTATGTTAAATTTTTGCTACATAATCTATAAATTTAAAGTGATAACCATCAAAATTCTAATGGCATGCTAAAAAGTAGATTTTGATGAGCTTAGAGGTAGAAAGCATATGAATTATCAAGAAAATTGTGAAATAGAAGAAAAATAAGAGTTATGTCCTACCAACTAAAGCTACAGTAATTGAAATACCACAAAACAAGTGCAGTAATTGACAATATGCCATTATGCATGTTGAAATTTTATATATATGTGTGTGTGTGTGTGTGTGTGTGTGTACACACACACACACACACACACACACACATATAGTGATGCTATTTGCAATTATTGGGAAAAGAATGACTAATTATGATAGTAGAAAAAATGGCTAAATATTTAGGGGGAAAAGTACCATACTAACTCACATATATAAATTCTCCTAAAATAAATTCCAGATATTTTAAATATCTAATGGTTAAAAACAAAGTCCTATGTCAAGCTGCCCACTCCAGGTTCATGTCCCTCTTGTTTCCCAGCATTTATGTGGGGCCGTATGATTTAGTTTCCATAGATGGAATGTGAGCAGATATGATGTGTACTCCTTCTAAGCCATAAAACCTACCAGTGAACAATCCTTTTATCTTCATCTTCCTGGATGTTGACATGCAGGATGACCTTGAAAGCTCCAGATAGCAGAGCTTCTGTCAGCTTGGGTCTATATGCCTGCCCCTCTATCCTTCAACTAGAATTTATGTAAGTGAAAAAATTAACTTCTACCTGTTAAACCACTGAGATTTGGGATTTATCTGTTAGAGTAGAAGTTGATGAACATGTCCCTGGCGTCATGTTTTTTACAAATAAAATTTTATTGGAACACATTCATTTTTGTATTGTCTATGAGTGTTTTTCCACTACAATGACAGAGTTGAGTAGCTGTGATGGGGACAGTATGTCCTACAACACCTAAATTATTTATTATCTGACCCTTTAGAGAAAAAGTTTGCTGATCTCTATGTTAGAGCAACAAGTATTACCTTACATAAAGGAAAACTACAACTAGAACTAGAAGATAACATAGGAGAATATTTATTATGTTAGGGGTGAGGAAACCCTCTCTTAATAAAAAGAAAAATCTATGTACTCATCCCCTCTTATTCTCTGCTTGCCTCTTACTTCCACCGGTACGTACATTTACCTGGTTAGCTCTTTCATCCTTCAGTTTTCAACTTATAAATCGACTCCTTAGGAATGCATTATTTATATATCACACTGATGTAGTGCAGAACGGTACACTTGAAACCTATGTAATTTTACTAAGCACTGCCACTCCAATAAATTTTAATTAAAAAAGGGAAAAAATGCATTTTGTATGCTTTCTAAAAGTCTGAAACTTTTATTCCACTAATCTGCTGTAATAATCTTTGCAAAGGTCAATAATGACTGAATTGACAAATTCAATAGCCTTTATTAATATGTAAAACTCTGAGACATTTGAGAAATCTTTCCTGGAAGTCTTCTCCTTTCGACACTTCTGACACACCTGTATTCAACGTCTCCTGTTTCTCTGGTTCTTGCTGCTCCAGGCTTGATTGGCTACTCTTCATCCATCTTGAAATGCTGGTAACTCCAAGGTTCTGTCTTGGATTCTTTCCCATTGTCTTTCTTCAACATCACCTCTCATCAAGGATTGTGTTTCCGAATTATCTTGGAATGTTTTTTTACAAAACATATGTATTGCCTCGATCTTTGTCACTCTTATGATCTACAGTAGGACCAGGAACTTGCATTTTAATAGAACTCCTTCAAGATTGCAATGCATGTACTTGGTTTTCTGGCTAAAACTTTTGGCATACATCCTTAGGCGTGTCAAATTTCAGTTGCATTTATTTGCAGTAAACTTCTAAATCTATTTCCCCAGCTCATATCGCTCTCCTAAACTCTAGCTTTATTCACTTATTCAAAATGATATTTCTTGAGCAATGGGTAGTTTACTACAAGTAATAATATAAAGATCAACAAAGTCACTGTCTTTAATGCCATGGAATTCACAGTCAACTGAAGGAGCAGGACATTACGAAATAATTGCACCATTTGTTTATATAAAAGCCACTCCATTGCCTAAAAAGTAATATACCATTTTTAGTGTGCTTAAGAATCACCTGGAACTTGTTACAAATGTAGATTCCTGAGGTCAACTGCCCTACTCCATCCTTTACTAAAAAATATTTTCAAAAAAGCGACTCAGGAATCATTTCAAGTCACGATATGCAAAACTGTGGTCTACATCATAAATGCTTTACCAAGGCATAAATTGTCCCATCCCTCCTTTTCTTTAGCCTCATTTTCCATCACTGTCCCATAAATTCCTAATCTTCACCATTTTCAGAATTACATGCTGGGCAAATTCTTTAAAAATGAATTCAAAACATTTCTCAATCTAGACTCTTTGTTTTACTTTTAAGCCTGATATTTCACTATTTTCCCAGTGTTTTACATACTCTGAGAAAAATTTCTACCATGTTATTCCTTAAATGTGCTTTCTTTTAAATTTCAGATTGTTAAATTTAGAATTTAATGCCATGTTTAGAAATATAATACCTTGAAGACTTTACTTTTTATTTCTATATCTCCAGTTTCTAGAAATGTACCTGGGATATATAATAAGCATTCAAAATATGTTTGATGAGCACATGCAAAAATTAAGGAAATTACTCCATTTGCCAGAAATGCATTACCATATTTGTGATAGTTTTATTTATTTACTTTGTTCTTTGTTTTTGATATATAGCTGTAAATCTAGTTGTTTTAATTTCCTTATTAACTTATATAGGCTCAGAGATTAGTGACTGTTTACTTACCTGCCTTTTATTTCCTTTCTTCTTTCTTTCCTTCCTTTCTCTCTCCCTCCCTTCCTTCCTCCTCTTCCTTCTTTTTTCCCCTTTCCTTCCATTTCTATATTTCTTTCCTGTGTCTATCAAAGTGCCTTGATTGGAATAGGTAATTTGCCGAATTTATCTGAGGAGAAATGTTGAAAAATAGGAGAAGAAAGAAAAAAATGGAGGAATGGCATGGAAAGGGGAAAAGTTTACAAGAAAATCACTTCTCTCCACATTCCTAAAATTGTCATCATGATCATAGATTCCTACTTTCAAAAAGACTATTTTGCAGTCACTCTCCTGAGAGCCGCTTTGACATCCTTGTTCCTCAGACTGTAAATGATGGGGTTCAGCATGGGCGTCACTGCTGAGTAGAATACCGAGATCATTTTATCCCTTTCATTCATTATCTTGGAGTTTGGCCTCATGTAGGCAAATATTGCTGAGCCATAGAAGAGGACAACAACAATGAGATGGGAGCCACAGGTAGAGAAAATCTTGAGCCTCCCCTCCCCAGACTGTATCTGAATCACAGTACAGACAATATTCCAGTAGGAGACCAGGATCAGGGAGACAGGAGCTAAGAGGATGACCACACCCATTACAAAGATGGCCATTTCTGTGCTGTAGGTGTCTGCTGAAGCCAGCTTCAGGAGTGCAGGAGGCTCACAAAAAAAGTGGTTAATGATATTGTTCCCTCGATAGGGCAGATGCAACGTGAATGCGGTGTCTACAAGAGACACAAATGCTCCACTAGCCCAGGACCCTATGGCCAGCTGGACACATACCCAATGTGTCATGATAGTGGAATAGCGCAGGGGCTTGCAGACAGCCACGTAGCGGTCATAGGACATCACTGCCAGCAGCGCACACTCTGTACAGCCAACCAGAAGTAAAACAACTATCTGTGTTGAACATCCAGCAAAGGAAATTGTTTTCCTCTTTACCAGGAAGTGAATTAGCACCTGGGGAACTGTGGTAGTAGAAAAACAGAGATCAGCAAAGGACAAATTTCTAAGGAAAAAGTACATTGGTGTGTGGAGTCTGGAGTCTCTGTGAATGAGCACAATGATAAGCAGATTTCCCAGCACAGTCAGTAGGTAGATGATCAGAAAAAGGAAGAAGAGCAGGACTTGTGTCTGTGGATCCTGTGAAAGGCCCAGGAAGACAAATACAGTCACATAGGTTTGGTTTTCTTTTCCCATGAATATTTATAACTGTGTATAGGTCAGCACCAAGAAAAGAAATATATATTGGTCAGTTATAAAAAAAAAATCTGAGTAACTTTGATATTTTATTAATCAGTATACAAAACTGGGTTATTGATTTTCGTCTCTTAACAGCTTCTCTATGTCAGAAGACAGAGTTCTCTTTTTGCTTAGTAGTGCTGACAATTAAGAGATGTTTCTGATTTTCTCTCTTCTTGAATCTTTTAGTAGCACCAGATGGGCAGAAATCATCCTAATATGTTCCGTGAGCAAATCTGGGCTGGACCATGTAGTCCTGAGAAAACTATAGTGCTGCTCACAGTGCATCCTTCCTTTTATATAGGTTTGAGAAGCAAACAGTTTAATGTTGATTTGAACCAGTTAGATTTTTATACTACAAACTGCCTAATAACATTTATGAAAGCTGATTTGTTTCATCATATTTACAAAATAATCCTAAAGAAACATTCTGAGTAAGGAATAGGAATTTAAAGGAAGATGTAGTAGTCCGTGACCCTGGTTCTTAAACAAATTCTCCTGTCATTTGTTTTCAATGTGAAGAGGGTGCTGAGAAACATCAATAAACATAGCTGCTTCATAGGTCGTTGCATTCAGTAGCATCCCTTAAATATGCCCTTATCTGTCTTTCACACTTTTATCTTTTTGTGCAGGCACTTGGGCAATAATAATAATACTAATTATCGTGTATTGGGTACTCTCCTGGTGCCAGTCATTATTAATAGTTTCTTTATATTACATTTTTATTTTAAATCCTCTTTGAGTCCATATGAGGTAGCTATTATTTTCCTCAGTATACAGATGATGAAACAAAGACTCAGAAAATTTCAAACTGATTCCTCTAAGCCTTCTTCACTTGTTCTCTGTCCTGCAATTCTTTTTCTTTCCTACTCAAAAACTGAATATAGAAGAGGTTAAACTTTCACCCAATTATATCTGCCTATCCTCCACATGCACTTCTTGAAGACCAGCTCACAGACCTTCTCTATTTTAAGGGTTTTAAAGCTAATCCACTATGGCAGAGCTCTCTGCAGGCACAAAAATAACAGGCATATTTTAACAGATATTTTAAAACATTTTGGGGAGCCTTGCCCAAACAACAATAGAAAGAATTAAAGGAACAAATAATGAGAAAGTGATAAAGATTATTTGAAGATAATTTGATTGTAAATCTTTTAAAAAATCTTAAAAAGAGCCAGTTCAAGCCTGTAACTGGTAAGAAATGTGAGTTGTTACAAGGTGACGTAATTGATCATTCTTTATATATATATATATATATATATATATATATATATATATATATATATATGTGTGTGTGTGTGTGTGTGTGTGTATAAATATGTGTGTGTGTGTATATATATACATATATATGTATATATCGTTAGTGCTAAAAAAATAAAAATGTATGCATGTGGTCATTTTGGTCAATGTTGCTCAAGCAGTAGTTCGCCATAATCAGAAGTGTCTGGACGCTGATGGTAACTACTTTGAGCACCTCTTGTAATTGCAGAAGTCAAATATGACTTGTATTCATCTTTTGTTATTGGTATATATTGAGTATTACAATTTTAGTAGTGTTTTTCTTTCTTAAAATGTGTATACATTTTTTGGCACCATATATATATATACATATATATACATATATATATGTGTGTATATATATACACACACACACACACACACACACACACATATATATATATACCAAAAATAACCAATATATATATACCAAAAATAACCAAGTAGAGACATTAGTGAAAAAAGTCATTTGGAATAGTTACACTTAAAATATACACTTAAAAAGCATTCAAGACCTATTTGAAGAAAACTGAAACATGATGTCTGAGTATCTGAGTAAATGAATACACACACTGATTTTATGAATAGAACAACATAGTTTTATAAAGATATTCATTTCATCTGAATTAATCCATAAATTCACTGAAATTATAACCAAGTCCCCATAGGATTTTTGTAAGAGAATTCATAAGTTTATTCTAAATTTTATCTGGATGAGTAATTTTATGATAGAAAGTGAGATGTGGCAAAGAAAAATGAGGGAATAGAGGAAATATATCCTATCAGATATAAAATATATAGTAAACTTTCCCTGCCTTATTGACACAGTGTATACTGAGCAGGCATAAAACAGTTGGCCAATAAATATATTACAGAGCTGAAACAGATCCTAGTATGAAAATTTAATATATGACAATGGTGGCATCTTAAGTATATTACTTTACAAAACGTATGACACAATTGCTTGTTTACTTAGACCATATGTATACCTATATATATTCATACATATATTCATTTAGGTTTATATTTAAGCATATTTATACATATATTTAAGTATAAGCAATAATTGATCCCAAATGAATGATCTAATTTTAAAAAACATTTAAGTTTTCTATGAAATTAGGTAGTCTATCATCTATCTATCTATCTATCTATCTATCTATCTATCTATCTATCTTTCTATCTATCATCTATCAATCTACCTATCATCTCTATCAACCTGTCTATTTATTCAATCTTTGGATGATAAAACCTTTCTTAAACATGCACATAAAAAATCATAAAGGAAAATGCTAACAAACTTAGCAATTAAAAAAATCAGACTTCTATGTAATGTATGGCACTATAAACAAAATTTAAAAAGTGAGATAAATCTGAGAAAATATTTGCAAAAATTTTAGCAGAAAAAGTTTTATTCCTAATATAGAAAACCTCTTAAAAATCAATAACAAAATACATAATCCATTCCAAAACAAAATGGGTAAATGATTTAAATATCCAATTCACAGAAAAAAGTAAAACTGAGCAATAAACATGAAGCAAAAACATGCACATTAAAACAATAAATGGGGTATCATATTTGCCTTTTAGATATAATTTAAGAGGATATTGCATCCAAGTTTGTGACTTCGCAAGATGACTGCAATAGGTTATGAAGTAAAAAGCGAGCCATCAGACTCTATGTGTGATACATCATTTTAATGTTTTAAATGGAGTGTGAATGGGTGTATTTGTGTATACATGTGTATTTGTGGTATTTCCTCAGGCATTTTTCCTGCAGTGAGAGTCCACTGATCATGGACTGCCCTCATTTGTAAGGAGACAGTATACAGCTCACTGATTGGAAGTTGGGACTCTGCAGCTAAACTGAAGGGCTTGAATCCTGCCTTCTCTAGTTGATGTTCGACTAACAGCAAATTAGTTAGATTTTCTGTGTCTAATTTTCCTCATCTATAAAATATAAATAATACATATCTTATAATGTTTTTATAGAGATTAAATAAAATGTAAACCATTTAAAGACTTTAGGACAGTAACCAGGCTAGCTTATAATATTATATAACATCCCATTATAATAATGGGATCGTGATCTAGAAGTAACTGCAAGATTAGGAAAACAGTTGTTAGGACGATGCATTCTAACACCTGGCTGCTGTGTTTGTTTGAAGAAGATGCTTATTCTCTCTATTTTTACCCTTTGCATTCTTTTGCTCTTTATTCATCCTTTGGCACTGAAACTGTGTTGCTAGCAAAATTCAATGTCGGCACCAAATGTAATAGGAGCACATTGTCTTTTAAATATTTGTCTCCCTGTACTAACTAAATTGCTTCTTCAAGGTAGTAAAATGTATAACACTTAATTCTATTATCTATATGTCATATACATAGTAGGGGTTTTTAAAGTGAGTTGAATAAATAGACTCATGCTGACACTTCACAGCAACACATTAGCACACCAATGCATTCACTTTCTCAATAGAAATGTAGGTAAGAAGAGACTATGTTGGCTATTGAGATATTGAACTTTGACCTGTGGTTGGGAAGATCTTGGCTTAGAAAATCTCAGGATTGATCACCAGGTTAAATAGGATGAATGAACTGTCAGCTGCATCCAAATGAAGGGTGAATTCAGTGTGACAGGGAGAACAAGATACCAGTATCTGTATATGGCTGCACACGCAGTGTAACGTACTCATACAGCTTTGTGTGGCCAACCAGGGATGTCTGACCTCATGAAGATCCTGCTTGTGTCCCCTGGGGCAGAAGGTTCCAGGTTCATCCTGATCCTGCCTACTCCCAGTGTCCAAACACAAGTGGCTGCCAGGAATAAAGAAGGACTCCCTGAAAGGAGAGCATTGAGACAGCAAGGGGCAGAGGACAATCTGGCAGATTAGCTTTTAGAACAAAAGGAGAGGCAGTATGTGTCCATAGCCCTTGCAGTCACTCTAGTATTCTGATCAATATCTTAATCCTCCCCAGAGGACTTGCAGAACAGAATTCATGACGCTATTACTCAGGAGAAGCAGCAAAAAAGCAGAGCACATATTCTCTTTAGAAGTCAAATGGAAAAGAGAGACCGGCAGGAGAGTGAAAGGCAAAACCCACCCCAATGAGCAGTATCAAGATTTCTGACTCCCTAAAAGAATTAATTCCCCTTAATTATCCTACCCACTCTCACCTGGAGGACTGGCATGCGACAAACACAGGATAGTGGGGTCAGTGATGAAGAGGTAAGTTAGTGGATGAAGGAAGGTGTGCTTTCTGCCATCTGCTAATTCATATCCTAATAGGCACCCTCCACTGCAGTTTATCAAAGATTTTAAACGTTAGGACATCATCTGGGCTGAGTCTTATTCGATCCCAAGCCAAGGAGCACCCTTTTATTAAAATCCCAAATTCACCAAGGAACAAATTTGAAGGATCTTCCTGGAAGAAAGTCTTTAAACCTCAGGTCCTAAGAGCCACTGTAAATAAGGCAATTCTCTGGAGCAATCAGTGCTGTAAATTTTTTTAAACCTTTCTACAATGAGAGATACCCTGGGGCATTTTTTATTATAATCACAGATTAAATACCTGAATCTTATTTGATGTCACTACTGTTTCTCAAACCAGTCTAAGGACCTCTGGAGTCTCTGAGTTCTCTATCTGAATTTTTTAAATAGCATTTTTTGAAGAATGATGGCAACACAGAAGCAGCTGACATCAGTATACTCTGCATTGTCGGATGATAGCCCCCAAACTAAGAACTGCCAGGGGATTTCAGAACACTTGTCTGTAGTTGTACTCAAAATTCTTTAATTGCTAATGGGGAAAAACAAACAAAACAAGAGGTACATGATGCAGTTAAAGATGCCATGACATTTTTCATCTTGTACATCCTATCTTACCATCTTTTCTGCTTTTCCACTGCTAAAACCCTAATTAAGGCCATTATCTCTCCTCTGGACTACTGCAATAGAGCTCAGTCTTACTGATTGTTTTTCTTGCTTCCATGCTTGTGCATCTACCATTCATTCTCTATACAACACTCAAAGTGACATTTTAAAAGTATAACATCAAGATGGTTTTTTATTGAACATAAAATAGTCACCTTTTCAGGACTTCCAAGGCTGTAATGCGTTGAATTGTGTCATCCAAAAACATATGTCTACTTGAAACCTCAGAGTGTGACCTTATTTGTGTATCTATATATCAAAATGTAATTAAGGGAAGTCTCAAGATGAGATCATCCTGGATGAAGGTAGACTCTAAACCCAATGACAGATGTCCTTTTAAGAAAAGGGGAAGACACAGACAGAGGAAAGAAGGCACTGTGAAGAAAGAGGCAGAAATTGGAGTTATGCTGCCACAAGCCAAGGAACACCCAGAACACAAAAGCTGGAGGATGCAAGGAAGGCTCCTCTCCCAGAGCCTTCTGAGAGAGCATAGTCTGTAGATACTTTGATTTCAGACTTTTGGCCTCCAGAAATGTGAATTTCTATTGTTTTGAGCCACAAGGTTTGTGATGAGTTGTTATGGCAGCCTTAGGAAAATAATGCAGATCTGGCTTCTGCCTGTTTCTATGATCTCATTCATTGCCATTTTCCCTGTCACTCATCAACCCCCAATCACTGACCTTTCTCTGTCCTGGTCTCAAAAAACTCATTCCCATCCAAGCCATTTAGGCTCTATTCTCTCTGCCTAAAACCTCTTCCCTCAAATCTCTGCTTGTCTGATTCTTTATTCTTAATCTTCTGGTCACAGCACAAAATATTAAATTCTCTAAGATGTAAGATGTCTTTTAACTGAAATGCCACCTTCTCAGAAAGTCCTTTCCTGACACCTGCTAAAAAGTGCAACCCACTTTTCCTTGTTTTTATTTTCTCATAGCACTTATTACCATCAGACATATTCTGTGTTTTACTTATTTGTGTATTTATTTTTATCACCCTCTTCTAAAATGTAAGTTCTATGGGGATAGAAAATTTTTTTAGTATTTAGTTTTAAATTAAATTTTTGGGGATGACAATAGTTAGTAAAATTACATAACTTTCAAGTGTACAATTCTATAATATATTATCTATATATCAAATTGTGTGCTTACCACCTAGAGTCAGTTCTCCTTCCATCACCATATATTTAGCTCCCTTTACCCTCTTTTACCATCTCTCCTCCCCGCTTACCCTCTGGTAACCACTGTTATCTGTGTCTATGAGTTTTTGTTTCTTTGTTTGTTTGTCTTGTTCCTTTGTTACATTTAGTTTTTGTACCCCATATATGAGTGAAGTCATATGGTTCTTGACTTTTTCTGTCTGACTTATTTCAGTTAACATAATAATCTCAAGATCCATTCATGTTGTTGCAGATGGCACTATTTCATCTTTTCTTATGGCCAAGTAGTATTCCATTGTGTATATATGCCACATCTTCTTTATCCAGTCATCTCTTGAAGGATACTTCGGTTGTTTCCATGTCTTGGCCACTGTAAATAATGCTGAAATGAACATATATCTTTACAGATAAATGTCTTCAGATTTTTTGACTAGATACCCAGGAAAGGGACAACTGTGTCATACGGTAATTTTCTTCTTAATTTTTTGAGGAACCTCCATAATGTTTTCCATAACGGCTGTACCAACTTACGTTCCCACCAACAGTGTTTGAGGGTTCCTTTTTCTCCACAGTCTCTCCAACACTTGTTATTATTTGTCTTGTTGATGATATCCATTGAAAACCCAGAAATAAACACATATAAATATGGGCAGATAATTTTCGACAAAGGAGCCAAAAAAGCACAATGGAGAAAAGAAAACCTCTTCAATAAATGGTGCTGGGCAAATTGGAAAGCCACGTGCAAAAGAATGAAACCATACTGCTATCTGTCACCATATACCAAAATTAACTCAAAATGGATCAAAGACCTAAGCATATGAGGTCAGACAATAGGGTTTACGAACTCATCTGAGAAAAAGTGCTACATACCTCATTGCTGAATATCACTACAGTCACCTTCAATGTACTTCCTTTGGGAAGCTATGCACCAATGTTATTGCCTAGTCCACCCTTCAAAGCAATTTTGGAACTCTTTCTGGAATGGCCATCAGAGCTGTAGTCATATTACCCTTGATGTTCTGAATATCATCAAAATGCTTACCTTTCAATATTTCCTTTATCTGAGGGTAAAGAAAGAAGTTATTGGGTGCCAGATCAGGTGAGTGGATCACTGTTCCAATACAGTTATTTGTTTACTGACTAAAACCTCCCTTACAGAGAGTGCCATATGAGTTGCTGCATTGTCATGATGCAAGAGCCATGAAGTGTTGGCGAAAAGTTCAGGTCGTTTTCATCTAACTTTTTCATGCAGCCTTTTCAGCTCTTCCAAGTAGTAAACTTGGTTAACTCTTTGTCCAGTTGGTTCAAGTTCATAATGAATAATCCATCTGATATTAAAAAAAGGTTGGCAACATCGTGACAACAAGTTCGTGAACTTAACTGTCCAACCTCGTAAGACCTGAAACAATAAACTGCATAGAAGAAAACACAGGTACTAAACTTATGAACATTGGGTTCAAAGGGGATTTTATGAATTTGTCCTCAAAGGCAAGGGAAGTAAAAGCTAAAATAAATGAATGGGACTATATCAAACTGAAAAGCTTCTGCACAGCAAGTGAAACCATCAACGAAACAAAGAGGCAACCAACCAAATGGGAGAAGATTATTTGCAAACAATGCCTCTGATAAGGGGATAATGTCGAAATGTATAAATAACTTGCATAACTCAACAACAATAAAACAAACAATCCAATTAAAAAATGGGCAGAAGACCTGAATAGGCAGTTCTCCCAAGAATACATACAAATGGCCAACAGATATATGAAAAACATGCTCAATTTCACTAGCTATTAGGGAAATGCAAATTAAAACCACAATGAGGTGTCACCTCACACCTGTTAGAATGGGGACAGGAATTTTGAACTTCATTCGTTGTTATATATTCAGTACCTAGAAGAGTTCTTAAATATTTAGTTAATAAATGAATTATATATTCATTGAATAAATGAACTTAAACTGTGCTATTGAAATCAATGTCATTTGGGTTGACTAATGCAGAGTAACAGTCTTACAACCTGTGGCATAAATGAAAGAAAACTTATTTCCTTTAAAAACTGAAAAACTCTTTCCTTTACAAAACATGGGTAGTTCCCAGAATATGGTGACTTAAGTAGCTTGTTAGCTTCTCACTTACTATTATTCATCTAGCATCTGCTGCACAGTCATTAATTGCCTGGTATCAAGCCAGAGGATGGTGTTTTCATTTAGAAATATATGTCAATATCTGTGTTTTCTTACCCTGTTGACTCTACCATTTTCCTACTGAGGTCAGTTATACTGTTTTTATATAAATCAAAGATCATTCCAAGTATGTGATATGATTTCCCTTTTACTTAATGGCAAGCAAAGAGGAAGTGGTAAAGTGGACCTTTGAATGGTCATAAGGTAGCAGCATATCTGAAAGTTGCAGCTGTGTTTTTAAACATAGCTTCTCAAATAATTTTTAGTGCAGGACCAGTTTTTTTTTCCTTGTATAGATTCATGCTAGCCCACATAGTTTGAAAACAATACACATAGTGAATCTAGTATTGCACACATTTTTTCTGCCATGAAGAATCATTCTGTATATAATACATTCAATTCAGCAATGACATCATCACATGGAATTAAGCATTGGATACCCAGAACAGGCCATGGACACTGAAGCTGGAGCAGCCAGAAGTCAGTGGGGTAAGCTTGATTTTCATCAGGGCCTTCTTATTTTCTCTGGCTCATGCCATCCTTCATAATCATGCCATCCCATAATCACTTTGTTTGTAGGTGCCTTAAGAAAAGATCATGAAGTGAGAGTTGAATTCCGAGTTGAAATTACTCCCAGTTAAAGATAAAGTGCTCCCATACTCTTCTCATTTTGTGAAAGAAAGGTTTGGATATGGCTACAGCATTATCTTAATATGACAAAATTCCTACAAATGGCTCAATGGCAGGTGTGTGCGATGAGTCAGGGGATATATGTAAGTCTGGCAAATGAAGCACAGAGTAATGGTATATATTGGTGTCATGGGACTTCTGCCAGGAGAGGTGGAGATCCATGGGGGGAAATGGGCAGGATAATGATGGTCCCCAGCTGCTTCATGGCTCATGGGCCCTGAAGCCAGGGATGTGAATTGGTAATGTTTCTACGTACCAATAAAGTGTTGGGTCAATTCACTTAATACCTGGAGTTAGACCTTTAGTTGAAGATAAAGGAGAAGACAGCAGTGGATTTCCTTCCAAGGGAGGGGAAGTACATCTACTGAACTTCGGTGAAAAGCTACAGTTAGGTTTCCAGTGCTGCTTCTGCTGTAACAGAGGGTTATAGCAGTAGTTAGAAAAAACTAAAGGGGCAATTTCATCTTACAGAACAAGCTCCATCTTCTGGGATTGCTTATCATATCAGCATTCTCTTTCACTTAACCCAAAGAGAACTTAATGGGTACTGGCAAAATCAAACCTGAAGAAGAGGGGAGAGCATGTCTGAGGGGGCAACACCTGTGGTATACTAGTGTCACAGGGGTGTCTGACCTGACAGTTCTGATGTAGGCAGGTTGCTTCTCAATTCTAGTTCCCTCAAGCCAGCAATTGTCTTTGGAGGGTAACAGTGTGTGATATATGAAAGGTGTTTGCTGCAATATGAGATCCCACACATTATTGTTTATGCCAATAGCTCCCCCGTGTGCAATTAAATTGATTATAGCAGTATTTTGGGACTCTACAGAAAATAAGAAGCATGGTTCCATACCAGACCTTCAAGGTGTCATTGATTTTTTTCTCAAGGGAACTGTAAAGTCTAACATATTGACAAGTACAAGATCTATGGATGGCTGTAGATAATGTTGGCATGGGATGAGTCTGACAAGCAGCTGTGGAGTTTAGAGTTTAGAACTGAAAGGTAATATCTCTGTTGATAATTGATTAGTGAATTAATAAGGCAATTGTAAATGAGGATTCTGTTCAATATTTTAACATATTTATATAACATATAAATATAATGTTTTATATGTTAATATAATTTATATGTTATATATCATATTTGTATAACATATAAATATAATTTATAATACAATATCAAAAGAACTATTTTGAAGCAAGCAAGCTGCAACCACTTTTCCTTTATATTTCCAAGTGATCCTTTATCATTCTTCCAAGTAGGAAGGAAATTTTAAAAGATTATTTTATTTTTTATTTTTATTATTTTTTTTATTTTTTTTTATTTTTAATTTATTGGGGTGACAATTGTTAGTAAAATTACATAGATTTCAGGTTTGCAATTCTGTATCACATCATCCATAAATCACACTGTGTGTTCACCACCCAGAGTCAGCTCCCCTTCCATCACCATACATTTGATCCCCCTCACCCTCATCCCCCACCCCCCAACCCCTTTACCTTCTGGTAACCACCAAATTACGTTCCCCAGATTAATTTTCAAGCCCGTGGCCATCCTGTGGTCACCGACTGCCCTCCAATCCCCTCACCCTCCCCGCCACCCCCCACCCCTCCCGCCCATCTAGCAACCCTCAGTTTTTCCTCATTGTCTTTAGATTATGTTTTATTTTTATCTTTATTAAATTTATTGGGGTGAATTGGTTAGTAAAATTATATAGGTTTCAAGTGTACATTTCTATAACATATAGATGACGTATTAAAGAGATTATCTTCCTCATCCTTTCCTAAATTCTTCTCTGGATCAGAGAATCAAGGCTCAATGGCAAAAGTAAGGCATGATGAGACCTCATCATCACAGAGCCTAGACAGTTACATGAGGCCAGACTTAGGCAGCACCACACACTATGGAAGTCGGGAGACTGAATGCAGCTGCAATATCTGTCTGCATAGTTCAGTGTCTTATCTGGCATAACATTGTTCGAGTTCATTTGTGCTTCCGTTTGTATAAGAATATCCAGTTGGATAGATGCATCAGCAGGAAATCAATCACTGGTCCATTGCTCTGAAGCCAGACAGGAGACACTGATTCAAAGTCTTTACATTGCTGTACATCAAGAATAAGCAAGGAATAACACGGCTGGATCTGAGCTAATAGGGAAGGAGATTAGAAAGAGTTAGGGAAGGTAACAGGGTCATGGGCAAATGGCTGGGACTGAGGGCTGGAGTCTGATATCTCTGGGAAGGATTGAAGTACTAGTCCTAGAACTGCCCTTTGGAGTAGACATGTCAGAACAGACAGTCAGCCCACCTTGGAGGGCCATCTTGGGATAGGGGGAAGTCAAAGACTGCAAACATATAATGGCTTGTTTTCACACATAAGACACTACATCTAGCTGGTGGTATAGGAAAATGTCGTCAGATCAGTTGTGGCTAGACCACTGGCTCATAAACTGCCAAATGTAACTTGATTTCAAGACCACTGGGTGACAGTAAATTTTCTAATCATGAATTTCCATCCAGATTGGATATGAAACTGGGTTCACCCTGAACATAGAGGAAGATCCATGGGCTGTGAGGCACAAGGAAGAACTGGCAAAATTAAATAAGAAATAGCTTTCTTTTAGAGACAGTGTAGAGAATACACAAGAGGATCAATTTTTTAAAGTCTGCAACATCAATAGCCAAATAATCACTTGCGTAAGTCAGTTCTTTTGAAACTGATTTATAACACATTAGTGAATAATAAATATATTTAATGAGTAGCCATCAGTATTTATTAAAACTGAAATAGAAAAGAAAATAGCATCTCTTGTAATCATATAATTTTAATTTTCAGAAAACATTCATTTCCATTTTATTTGTGTGTATTATACTGTAAACTGTATTACAATGTAAACTGTATTCCTTAGAGATGGTCATTTTCAAATCTTTAAAAAGAATGCTGTTATAAGTTAAAAGTACTTAAGAACGAAAATAGAATAATCAATTACTGCCCCAGTTTTCCATTAATTTTGGTAAGACGGGTGGGCCAAGGATGAAACCTAAGAAACATTAATGTCTAAGAAGAAAAATTGCCAGTGAGTGAGGCAAGGAAGGGCAAAAACAAAGAAACAGATATATTTTTCCGTAGAACCAGGAGAATGAGGTCTCGTGGAAGCCAAGGAAGAGAAAGTTTCAAAGAGACATCCACTGGCAGATGTAGCACAGAGATTCAGTAAATATGAGTAGAATAAAAGTGCATGGATTTTAGAGATAAAGATATCATTGGCAAGTCTGGGTATGGAGGTTTCAGTGGAAGGTGAGAGAAGAGGCCAGACTGCTGTGATTTGAAAAGAGGAGGTGGGGAAGCTGAGATAGTGGGTATAAATTACACTTTCATAGTTTTAAATAAAAAGGTAGAAAGATTGGAAAGTAGCAAGAGGGGAAGGTTTTGGAAAGCAAGGTAGCCTTTTATGTTTTTATTATTTTCAGGATAGGAGGTGAGTTTAGCACATTTATAAAATGAGGGGAAGGATCCAGGAGAAAGAGGTTGAAGTTAAAGGAGATAAAGATTGAAAAAGGTCCAGGAGAAGTCAGGACAAATGTGTTCAAGAAGAGTAATTGAGAAGTTTTCCTTGGCTAGAGTTATGGGAACTTTATCTTCTTAGACTGGAAGCAAGGAGGTAAGGAAGGATATGAAAATATATTAATTAATATAAGAAGGAAGAAGATCAGGGGAAGATATTATAGTAAGCCAGACCTGGTGGATGTTCATGTGATTACATCTGACCTCAGTATTCTCAGGTAAGAAAGAAACATGATTATCTGCTAAGGGTGTGGAAGCTAGGCTTGAGAAGAGAGTGAAGTTTTGAATGCTTGGTGGGGAGAATAGGTGATACTGCTAACTAAGTAAAATACAAGGATTTCTTGATGGAATTGAAGGACTTGCTATGGTTGAAGGGTAGGGAATCACTATTTGTTTTTTCAGGGTTGGGGAGGGAGTTATGTCCACATATCCTCTCTTTCATCAGGTATAGAATCAGGAAAGATGGGTTACTGATACAGAATTGGAGATTTGTAAAAGAGATGGTGTGAGAGATTGGCGTGCAAGGCAACTGAGAGAATTAGTGAGAGAACCTTCAAAACCCAACTATGGAGTTCAAGCTGGGTAAAGATAAAGAATGGTCTAGAGAGGACTGAATAAAAGGAAATAATAGAAGCATCAAGGAACATATAGTTTTGTTTTTATTTTTATTTTTTGAGTTTGAAAAATTGTATGTGAGAGCTAATGTATGTGAGAATTGGAAGAATAGTAGATTATAATTAAAGAGTTAAACATGTGCTTCAAATTCAGAGGTAGAACAACAATGGGGACAAAATGAATAGTGAATCCACTGGAATGGGTGGCTTACATTGTATACATATGTTATTTGAGCTTAAAAAATATGGAACTAAGATCGGTCATTTCCATGGATACTGAAATCATCTAAGACAATGACAGAACAAGGCAGTTAAAAGATTATGATCTAAATGCCAAGGGTGTGAAGGAATGACCAGGGTGGTGGGAGATAAAAATGACAAGGAATGAAATATCCTCAAGGAGTAGAAAATGTTATATGAGAATAGAGATGTGGTGGTTTAGAAAGTGCTCCTGGGGGACAAGGAGAATGTCAAGTCCACCTCTCAACCCACAGGTACCGTATTTCCCCAAAAATAAGACTGGGTCTTACGTTAATTTTTGTTCCAAAAGATGCATTAGGGCTTATTTTCAGGGGATGTCTTATTTTTTCATATACAACAATCTACATTTATTCATTTATTCATGTACAAAAATCTACATTTATTCAAATACAGTCATGTCATCTTCTGGAACATCGTCATAACTCTCCAAACCCCTGAATTCTGGCTTGAATTTCTTGTGACTCCATTTCCTGTAGAACCATTGGCCCCAATCTCTCATGTCCAGCAATAGAGCTCTCCTTAAATGAGCACTTCTTGTCCATGTAGCCTGCTCGTAGTGCACTGGCACCACAGCTGTCAGTGATCCCATGAATTCTTCATCCAAGTCACAATCTCTTGCAGGCTACGCTTCACAAAGTTTCCATGCCGATTTCTCTCCATTCTATTTTCAATGTAGTCATTGATTTCCATGTGCAAATGGCCCTTGAATGGCTTGTTTTTTGCAATATCAAGAGTCTGGAGATAGGCAGTCATTCTGCGGAATCATTATTTGATCTATTCTTCTCTCTGCAAAGAAGTTCTTCATGTCTTTAGCACGGTGAGTGCTGGCTGAATCCCAAACTATCAGACCTCTTTGGCCATCATGCAAAACAAATGCCAGCATTAAATCAACCCACTTTCTTACAACTGCTTGTGTGTTCCAGGCTTTTTCGGTTTCAAGAACATAAATACCTGAAACACATTCAACCTTATCTTTCTTACCCTTAGTGATGATTAGAGGTGGGGCTTTCTTTCCATACAGATGATTTGTCAAAATACAGGTAACACATGCACTTTCATAACCAGTGGAGGTAATGTAGATTGACAAGGCACCCCTTTGATCAATTGTCATTTGAGATCCTTGGTCCATAAACACTGCAGTTTCATCCATAGTAATCATGTTGAAGAGTTGGTATTGAGAAAAGTTGCCATCAACAAAGGACTTGAATGCAAGTGCACGTTTAATAGCTTCAGTATCTTCCAGATTGAGCAGTATTGTCAATTTTCTTAGAGAATTCATATCGCTGAAGGAAGCCATCCAGCAAGTTTTGTGATACTTTGAATTCTTCTTGAGATATTTCTAACTGTGGTGCCATCACAAGGGCAAATGCTTGAATATCAGCCCTGCACACAACCAAAGCCCTTACTATCCTGTCAGCAATCCATTCACAGATGATGTCTTCCAGCTCAGGAAATAATGGTTGCCGACCTGATCCACATTTGCGCTTCTTAGCATTTCCCTCGTCCACCTGTTGACTGAAGTTATAATACTTTGCTTGCCATTTTTGGACCATTCGGACATCCAACTTCTTTTCTGTGCAGAAAACCATAAGATTCTTGCCCTGAGAGTCCTCCACAATTCTTTTCTTGTATTCCACGGAATGCCTCTTTCTTTTTGCACTCATCTTGTCTGGGGGTCAAAATATCATTCCCTTTAAATCTACCATTGAATCAAGTGTTAATTGAAGACTTACGAGACAGGAGTGGCAACAAAAATGATGACAGTTAAGAATAACGGTCCACACAAAAGCGACGAAAAATTGCAGGCATCAAAACTCAGAAAACGTTTCTTTATTTCACACGAGTGCATTAAGCACGTTCGTTACAACACATGACCTATTCATGAACTATGAAGATTCATGTTAGACACAACCACCTCCGTTCGTTATCAAGTGAGCACGTTATTCATGCGTTGTGTCTATGCTCCGATTGGTCATTCAGCAATAAGTCTCGAGTTCATCTGTTTACATAAGCGTTTACCTCTTGTTCAAAGGTGTCCACTTGAGTATTTATGAATACTTAATTATAATTTATATTATCATGTATTTTAAATATTAATGTCAATTATATTACTTATTTATATTTAACTATATATTATTATTATTTTATAATTCAATACGACTGTTGTGTGTTGCAATGGGTGCACTAAATGCGTCCATCTGACTGACAGTCTTAACTGGGGCTTATTTTTGGGGTAGGGCTTATATTACAAGCATCCTGAAAAAAAAACATGCTAGCTTTTATTTTCCAGTTAGGTCTTGTTTTCGGGGAAATATGGTAAGTAGGTGTTGAAGAGTGGTAAGAACTCACCAAAGAGGGCAACAGGAGTACAGGTTTCTTAGGGAATAGTCAAGATTTTGTTTAGTTAAGGAAGTGGAAGGACTATACTGTAGATTAAGGATATAGGAATGTTTGTGTAAGAAGGACCAAGGATTTCAAAGAACATAAAGTAAGGGTAAGAGAGTGAGGGTTGGTACACAGTGGGAAGTTGGGTAAGAAGAGAGGAAACAGATGTGAAAAGAAGAGTAGCTGAAAAGATAGCCATTTACAATCTAAAGGGTGACAAAGGATTAGGAGTGTGAAGCCTGGTGAGTTAGGTGACATTGAGTTCATGACTTTCTATTAATTTGAGCTCCCAAATTATGTCTTATCTCTTCCATGGTCCTGTCAATTTCCTTGGATATTACCCACACCTGGATTACTACAGTGTCCTTCTAATTGATTCCTATGGATTCAGTCTTATTTCCTGCAATCCATTTTCCACACTGTGGTGTTACGGAAAAAAAATTTAAGAACAGACATAGAAATATTAATATTACAACTCGTATGCCATTCTTCTTTAACATAGTTTAAACTACCCTCAAGACCAGCTGCAATCTTCTTGTCATACTATACAACATAGACCACAATCTGGCTAGGCTGACCTTTCCTCCCTGTTTCTTTTCTTTTTTTTCTTTTTTAAATTTCTATATATCACATTGTGTTTTCACCATCCAGAGTCAATTCTCCTTCCATCACCATATATTTGACCCCCTTTACCCTCTTCTATTACCTCCCTCCCCTCTTACTCTCTGGTAAATGCTTTGTTTTTCCTCCTTTGTTCCAGTTTTAATTTTTTTTATAATTTTCTCATTCAATATTTATTGAACTCTTACTATGTGCTAGATTTCAAATGCCAAATTACACAGCAGTGAAAAAATAGACAACTATCACTTATAACATGGATCTTACATTTTGGTGAGTGGGGAGAGAGAAAACAAGAAATAAAATATTAAAAGTGTTATATATTACGTGGTTTAAAGTGGTTTGCAGCCAAAAAAACAAGAGAAGGGGAATAGAGAATATGGGGAGGAGTAGTAAATTTAAATAGGGTGGTTAGGTCAGACCTTAATGAGAAGGTGACAATGAGCAAAACTTGAAGAACATTCTATGTAGAAAAAATAACCTCTTAAAGGTTCTGTGCTGGTACTGAGGAGAGCAGAAAGGAGACCAATGGAGCTGGGAACAGAGTGGGTGAACTAGGATATGTTAGGAGATGAGGTCAGAGAAGTAAGTGGAGTAAACATATTGACCCATTGTAAAGATTTTAGCTTTTACTCTGAGTAAAAGAGGAAGCTATAAGAGGACATTAAGTGGAGAATCAAAATAATGGTTTTTCATTTAATGGGATTCCCTTGGTTACTCTGTTAAGACCTAAGAGGGACAAGAAAAGAAGCAAGGCGACCAGATTATATTGCAATGATCCAAGAGGTAGCCAATGGCTTGGATCAGAGGGGTGGCAGTGGAAGAACTGTAAAGTGATATGATCCTGGATATATTTTGAAAAAGGATGTGTGTATTTAGAAATGTTAGTATATAAATGTTAGTATTGTCATGTTGGCTCTCTTCAGTTAAGCCAGGTAATTAGAACTCTATGCTGATTTCAGTCGATTAAAATTTTTCTCTGATACTGGGATTCATTTATGAATTCAACAAATAATTACTTCCTACTATGTGCCAGGTACTGTGCTAGGCATAGTGGACCCAATGTTAGAAAATACATAGTTTCTGCACTCTATATTGTAGTGGGTAAGATATTGAGAACCGTACAGATAGCTTATATGAGTGTCTGAATTCAGAAGGTCTTAGACAATCCAGAGTTTGCTAAGGAGGTGGATTTCTGAAGACTTCACAATGGCACCCCACTAGATACAGAGGGTGCCAATGTACTTCAAGTGTGAGGAAAGGAACTCAGGAAGAAGATAATTGTTACCCTCCCTAGATGGCCCTAAAGAAATCCCTATCTTCTATAACCTGTGGCTAAGATTTCTGAAAACCAAACCCAGAGTATCACTCTGCAATTGGCTGAATTATACTTCAAATTAAATTCCAAAGTTCCCAAGGTATGTTTTCTTAAAGTGAAGGCATTAATTGAGAAAGAATGGGATCCTGAAAATTATATTAGAGACATACATATAGATCCCAATGACTCTGGGGTCATGGAACCTTAAGTACTGATAAGTTTCTTTACCAATAGAAACATTACCAATAGCTCTTTTACCTCTGCCTGAGAGGTTAATACTCCTTTTCCATAAGAACCTGTAATGGCCTCCCCTGAGGTCATTGCCTTTCAAAGCACTGCTGATTATCCTTAGAGGCTACCATGACCATCTCTCTTGCCTTCTAAACCTGTAAGTACGCCCATGTTCCAGCAGACTCCAAAAGGTGGGGTACAAAGTGTGACCCCTGAGATGTGTTACATATCATTCAAACAACAACCTGATTTTTTTCCAATGTATACAAACAGAAATTTGGAAAATGTGTAGGAATGATTCTTATAGGTGTGGAATCATGGTGGAAGGAAAAAAAATGTTGTATCAGGCTGAATTTATTGATATGAGAATTTACAGAGATCCTGGATTCAGAGGTTAGAACGGGCTCTAAAGGTAGTTTAGCTGATTGGCTGAAACATGGACCCAAAGGTGGTCTACTACCTAAATAAAATTGAAATGTCTTGGTTTTTTTGACATAGTTTGAGGAGAATGGGTGTTAATTCTTTTTGAATGTTTGGTAAAATTCACCTGTGAAGCCATGTGGTCCAGGACTTTTGTATATTTGGAGCTTGTTGATTAATGATTCAATTTCATTAGTAGTAATCAGTCTGTTCAGATTTTCTGTTTCTTCTTGATTCAGCCTTGGAAGATTTTATGCTTCTAGGAATTTATCCATTTCTTTCAGACGGTCCAATTTGTTGGCACATACGAGTATTTGCTCATAGTATTTTTTTGAACCATTTTGTATTTCTGTGGTGTCCGTTGTCACTTTTCCTCATTCATTTCTGATTTTATTTATTTGGGTCCTCTCTCTCTTTTTCTTGATAAATCTGGTTAAAGGTTTGTAAATTTTGTTTATCTTTAAAAAAAAAACCAGTTCTTGGTTTCATTGATCTTTTGTATTGGTTTTTTAAATTTCTAATTCGCTTATTTGCACTCTGATTTTTATTATTTCCTTCCTTGGACTCACTTTGGGCTTTGTTTGCTGTTCTTTTTCCAATTCCTTTAAGTGTAAAGTTAGACTGTTTATTTGAAAAACTTTTTGTTCTTTTATGTAGGCCTGCATTACCATGAATTTCCCTCTTAGGACTGCTTTCACTGTGTCCCATTGTGTTTTCATTTTCATTTGTCTCAAGTTATCTTGATTTCTTCCTTGATCTCATTGTTGACCCATTCATCATTTAGTAGCATGTTATTTAGCCTCCAAATATTTGTGTGCTTTTCAATTTTTTTTCTTGTAATTGTTTTCTAGTTTTATACCATTGTGGTCAGAACATGCTTGATATGATTTCACTCTTCTTAAATTTATTGAGACTTGTTCTGTGGTCTAACATTTGGTCTATTTTGGAAAATGTTCCATGTACACTTGAAAAGAATGTATATTCTTCTGCTTTGGGATGAAATGCTCTAAAAATATCAAATCCATCTGGTCTAGTGTGTCATTTAAGGCCACTATTTCCATGATGATTTTCTATCTGGAAGATCTGTCCATTGGTGTCAGTAGGTTGTTAAAGTCCCCTACTATGATTGTGTTACTGTTGGTTTCTGCCTTTATGTCAGTCAATATTTATTTTATATATTTAGGTGCTCCTATGTTGGGTGCATAAATGTTTACTAGGGTGATGTCCTCTTTTTGGATTGATCCCTTTACTACTCTGTAATGTCCTTCTTTGTCTCTTGTTATAGTCTTTGTTTTAAAGTCTATTTTGTCCAATACAACTATTGCTACCCCAGCTTTTTTCTGGTTTCCATTTGCATAAAATATATTTCTCCATCAATTTACTTTCAATCTATATTTTTCTTTTGATGTGAGGTGGGTCTCTTGTAGACAGAATATCCATGGGTCTTGTTTTCTTATCCATTCAGCTACCCTATGTCTTTTGATTAGAGCATTTAATCCATTTACATCTAACTTAGTTATTGATAGGTACATAGTTGCCATTTTATTATTCATATTTTTGATTTTTGTTTTCTCCTCTCTCGTGCTTAAAGAAGTCCTTTTAACAATTCTTATAATACTGACATGATGGTAATGAATTCCTTTCACTTTTTCTTGTCTGGGAAGCTCTTTATCTGTCTTTTGACTCTAAACGATAGCTTTGCTGGGCAGAATAATCTTGGTTGTAGGTATTCACTTTTCATCACTTTGAATATTTCCTGCCACTCTCTTCTGGCCTGCAAAGTTTCTGTTGAGAAATTAACTAATAGTCTTATGGGAGCTCCCTTGTGAGTAACTAGTTGTCTTTTTTATTTCTGCTTTTAGGATTCTCTTTTTGTCTTTAACCTTTGCCATTTTAATTATGATGTGTCTTGATGTGAGCCTGTTAGAGTTCATCTTGTTTGGGACTCTCTGCACATTCTGTTCTTGTATATCTATTTTCTTCACCAGGTTAGGGAAGTTTTCAGTCATTATTTCTTCACATAGGTTTTCGATCCCCTGCTGCCTCTTTTCTCCTCCTGGTACCCCTATGCTGTGAATGTTTTTATGCTTGATGTTGTTCCACAGGTCCTTTAAACTATCTCCATTGTTTTTTATTTTTTTTTCTTTTTGCTGTTCTGATTGGATGTTTTCCTCTATCTTGTCTTCTAAATCACTGATTCAATCCCCTATTTCATCTAATCTGCTGTTGATGCCTTCTAGTGTATTCTTCATTTCAGTTATTGTATTCTTTATTTCTGACTGATTCTTTTTTGTGATTTCTATGTCCTTCTTTATGCTTGCTATCTCTTTGTTGAAATTCTCACTAAGTTCCTTAAACATACTTATAACCATTGTTTTAAACTCTGTCTCTGGTAAGTTGGTGGCCTCCATTTCATTTAGTTCTATTTCTGGAGGTTTCTCCTGTTCTTTTATTTTGGACATGTTTCTTTGTTTCCTCATTCTGGTTGCCTCTCTGTGTTTGTTTCTATGTATTACGTAGATCTCCTATGTCTTTCAGTCTTTGCTGGGTGGCCTTATGTATTTTGTGTCTTGTGTGGTCCAATGATGCAGTCTCCCTGATCTCCTTTGTGTGTGTTCCAGGAGTGTCCCTTGAGTATGTTGTGTGTATTCTCTTGTTGTAGTTCAGCCTTGATTGCTTTTGGCACTTCAGTAAGTGGGATGATTCCCAAGCTGACTGACTGTGAGGATTGGCTATGCCCACTGTATATGAGCTGCTGTGTGCGGGCTGTCCAGTCAGAGGAGGATTTGACCCCGTGAGCTCTTGTACCTGTTGAGACCATCTTTTGGATGTGCGGCTTGGAGGACTAACCAGGTAGTGCCTGGTATGTTCTGATTCTGGCCCCTGGATGTATTGTTTCTGGTGTCTCTTGGGAAAGGTTCCTGTGCAGGCCAATTTCAGCCTTGTAGATGTGGTTGGCTGCTGCCTGTGCTGAACCTGGAGGAGTGTGGGGGGGCTTCCCTATGAACTGAGGCTGGCTGCTACCAGTATTTGGCCTGAGGCAGCTTATCAAAAGACCCAGGGCCCCATTGGCCTGTTGCCACCTGCCAGCTGCATATAAGGCTTAGCTGTTGAAAGAGCCTCCTTAGGTGTGTGGGCTGGGCTTGTTCACACAGTGTTGAGAGTGCCTCCAATGATGCAGCACTAGCTGGGAGGGTGAGGTCTCAGGGAGTCACAGGTTTTGCTGGTGGTTTTCACAAGGTTAATGCAGATTCAGTTCTTATACCAGTGCCTGGCCTGTGACCACTTTGTTCTAAGAACACCACAGCCAGCCACCAGTCACCGCAGGCTTGCAGATCTCTGAAAACTGCCAAGAGAGGCTATGGCACAAGTTGTGACTCACTGCCCACCACCAAAATTTCCCCAGGCAGCTGTGGGTTGTCCCCTGCTGTAAAAGGATTCCACAGTTTGTGGGGCAGGGCTGGCCACCCAGGTGCCAAGAGTGTCCACTGGCAATACAGGTGTGTGTGGTGGGGGCAGGGTTTCAGGGAGCTATGGAGTGCGGGCAATTGTTTATAGAAAGTTAATGAAGTTTCAGTTCTTGTACCATCCTTGGGCCTGTGACCACTTCACAAAAATGCGCTGAGAACACCACAGCTAGTCACCATTCTCCTTAGGCCCACAGGTCCCTGAAAGCCTCCCAAGAGAGGCTACAGAACAGGTTGTGGCTCATTGCCCACCACCAAAAGTTTTGCAGGCAGCCACAGGCCATTCACTGCTGTAAAAGTCTTCTGAAGCTTTTGAGACAGGGTCAACGCTGGGAATGCTTTGGGTTAAGCAATACTAGCTGTCTGTGGTGGGTACCAAAGTGGTGCACTAACATGAATTTTCCAGACCAATATGGTCGCAGATTTGGCGCTTTGGGGGAACCAACATAGAAAAGATGGGACCCTCCTGCAAGCCACACATAAGGCAGGCTCCACACAGAGAAATGGCTGCTGTCCCTCCAACCCTCTCTCAAAGCCACACAACTCAGTCTTTCCCTGTATGTCTCTAGCACATCTCAAGTTGCCACCCCTCCACCGGAGACTGAGTATTTGCAAGCGAGTCTGTGTGGGCCTTTTAAGAGGGTGTGTGGCTTTCCAGCCGCCTTCCGTCTCACGGGGATGAACAGATTACACACTGATTTTCATGGCCTAATATTGTGGAAACTCCTCGTCCCCACATAGGACCTTTGGGCTGAGGAGCCCAGTAGGGGGCTGGGACCCCTTCCTCTTTTGGTGGGACCTCCACCACTAAGGTGTCCCTCCCAGTGTTCAACCACTGTCTATGGGTTTGGGGTCAGCCTGTTTCATGTCTCCACCCTTCGTACCATTCTGGATATAGCCTCTTCTTTATATCCTTAGTTACAGAGGTTTTGTTCAGCTAGTCTTTAGATGATTCTTGAGGTTGATTGTTCTATAGCTTATTTGTAATTTTGGTATGATCCTGGGATGCAATAGACATAGCATTTACCTAATCTGCCATCTTGTAAAATGTTATTAATATTTCCATTTTTCAAACAAGAAAATCAAGGCTAAAGATAAATAATAATTTTCCCAGAGAGATTGTATTAGTCAGTGTTATGTTATAGATAATGGAATTCACCTTAGTTTAAGCAAAAAGAGAATTTGGTTCTTGTAAAATCATAGAGAGGGCTTGAGTAGGGGGCTTTATTTAGGCTGAAACCCAGGAACAATTTTCAGCTCCCCCAAACCTCCTTGTCTTAACCACAATAAAGTTGTTGCTGTTGTTGCTGCTTCCTCTCCAGGGCCAATGAACCAGAATCTGCTGGACATAATCCACATCAGCTACTTGAATGCCCCACCCTCTGCCTCCCTCTGCATGTGACTTATGTGTGAATCAATGTCTCACATATGTGCATCAGACAGGAACCTAAACATAAATGAAGCCTGAGAATTATAATGTTAAGCTTTCCAGCCTCAGCATGTTAGAAAGTATTGAAATGGATATGAAGAACTAATCCATGATATTTCCTTTAATCTAAAAATTGGAAGAGTTAAGCGAAATAAGTCAGACAGAAAAAGTTGAGAACCATATGACTTCACTCATATATGGGATATAAAACTGAAAACAACAAACAAAAAGATAAAAACTTATAGACACAGACAACAGTTTAATGATTACCAGGGGGTAAGGGAGGATGATAGAAAAGGGTAAAGAGGGTCAAATATATGGTAATTGAAGGAGAACTGACTGCGTTGTGAACACACATTGTAATATACAGATGATGTTTTATAGAATTATAGACTTGAAGCCTGTGTAATTTTGCTAACCAATGTCATCCCAATAAATTTAATTTAAAATTTGGAAGATTAGAGAGAACAGAATATTTGAAATTGGAAGTATGCACCCAAATTTGTAAAGTATGGGCACTGTGGCTGTCAATTGAAAGTATGACATACATTCACAAAGGGCTTTATCCATCAAATATGTATTGACCATTGAATACATAATAATTAGAAATAACTTTTAGTAGCTGAGAGTCATAAAGAGATGTCTATGAAATAAGAAACTTGTAATCTAATAATGAGAAACAATATGTGAATTTGAATCATTATCAAATAAAAGGTGGAGTCTGGAAGAGTGTTATAACCAATATATTGTCACACTAAAAAGGAGCTAGGCACAGCTAGAGATCCTTTCTTCCTGATAGATGTGGCGACAAATCAGCACAAGCTGGAGTTTGGGAAAAAATGGCAAAACATCATGGAAGACTTGAGACTCCAGCTGAATTTTAAAGATGTTATGAGCAATTCTGCTTATCTTGTATTTTGTTGACTAATTTAGAAAAGTATGTGTCAAACGCTGTTCCAGATGCATTCATATGTATTCATTTTTATACAATCTTCATAAGAACTTTTGAAGGTAGGTATTATGACCCACATTTCGGAAACTGAAACTCAAAAAAAACCTGAAGTTCTAATAATCTACAGAAACCACAAAACTAATAATAGCTGGTAATGTCAGGGTCTTAAGCTAAATATTTGCCTCCCAAGATCATCTACATTCCTATTATTTTCCCAGTTACCAAATTGCTGGTGAAGCTGTTTTTAAAGTTCGATTACCATCATTTATTAAAAGATAATAAACTTGAATGAGTGAATTGGAAGCCCCTGGGAAAATATATTGGGGAAATTCTTCTATGGATCTTAAAATATAGTCTGATTTACTCTGCTAAGAGAAGCAGTGCAACCTAAAAGGTAAAAAGTAGTGGGGGTAGTTCTATGCAGTAAAGTCACTTATACTGGTTCAGAGATGAACTAAATGTTTCTTAGTGGCGTATAAAGTCTCATAATAAGTGGCAAAAAAGCTGAGTATAACATATTCAACACCTGAGTTTATTTTATTTTATTTTTAATTAAAGTTTATTGGAGTGACAATTGTTAGTAAAGTTACATAGATTTCAGGTTTACAATTCTGTGATACATCGCCTATATATCACATTGTGTGTTCACCACCCAAAGTCAGTTCTCCTTCCATCACCATATATTTGATCCCCTTTACACTCTCAATCCCCCCTTACCCTCTGGTAACCACTAAACTATTGTCTGTGTCTATGAGATTTTGTTTCTTTTTTTGTTTCTCTTTTTCTTTTGTTGTTTTTGCTTATATACCACATATCAGTGAAATCATATAGTTCTCTACTTTTTCTGTCTGACTTATTTCGCTTGGCATTATAATCTCAAGATCCATCCATGTTGTCACAAATAGTTCTATTTTATCTTTTCTTACCACCAAATAGTATTCCATTGTGTATATATACCACAACTTCTTTATCTATTCATCTATCAAAGGACATTTTGGTTGTTTCCATGTCTTGGTCACCGTAAATAAAGCTGCAATGAACATTGGAGCACACTTGTCTTTATGGATAAATGTTTTCAGATTTTTTGGGTAGATACCCAGGAGAGGGACTGCTGGGTCATATGGTAATTCTATTCATAATTTTTTGAGGAACCTCCACACTGCCTTCCATAGCAGCTGCACCAGTCTGCATTCCCACCAACAATGTATGAGGGTTCCTTTTTCTCCACAGCCTCTCCAACAATTGTTACTATTTGTCTTGTTGATGATAGCCATTCTGACTGGGGTGAGGTGATATCTCATTGTGGTTTTTATTTGCATTTCTCTGATGATTAGTGATGTTGAGCATTTTTTCATATGTCTATTTGCCATTTGTATGTCCTCTTTGGAAAAATGTCTCTTCAGTTCCTCTGCCCATTTTTCAATTGGGTTGTTTGTTTTTTGTTGTTGAGTTGCATGAGTTCCTTGTATATTTTGGATATTAGCCCCTTATCGGAGGCACTGTTTGCAAAAATCTTCTCCCATTCAGTTGGTTAACTCTTTATTTTGTCGATGGTTTTTTTTTGCTGTGCAGAAACTTTTAAGTTTAATATAGTCCCATTCATTTATTTTAGCTTTTACTTCCCTTGCCTTTGGAGTCAAATTCATAAAATGCTCTTTGAACCCAAGGTCCATAAGTTTAGTACCTATGTTTTCTTCTATGCAGTTTATTGTTTCACATCTTATGCTTAAGTCTTTGATCCATTTTGAATTAATTTTGGTACATGGTGACAGATAGCAGTCCAGTTTCATTCTTTTGCACGTGGCTTTCCAATTCTCCCAGCACCATTTATTGAAGAGGCTGTCTTTTCTCCGTTGTATGTGTTTTGCTTCTTTGTCAAAAATTATCTGTCCATATTTATGTGGTTTTATTTCTGGGTTCTCAATTCTATTCCATTGGTCTATGTGTCTGTTTTTCTGCCAATACCATGCTGTTGTGATTGTTGTTGCCCTGTAATACAAGCTAAAGTCAGGGAGTGTGATACCTCTAGCATTGTTCTTTTTTGTTAAGATTGCTTTGGCTATTCAGGGTCTTTTGTGGTTCCAAACAAATCTGATGAGTTTTGTTCTATTTCTTTAAAAAACGCCATTGGGATTTTGATGGGGATTGCATTAAATCTGTATATTGCTTTGGGTAATATGGCCATTTTAACTATGTCAATTCTCCCAATCCATGAGCATGGAATGTCTTTGCATTTCTTTATGTCTTCTTCAATTTATTTTAAGAATGTCTTATAGTTTTCAGCATATAGGTCTTTCACATTCTTGGTTAAGTTCATTCCTAGGTATTTTATTCTTTTCGTTGCAATTGCAAAAGGAATTGTGTTGGTTTTTTTTTTTTTTCATTTCTTTTTCTGAGATTTCATTGTTAGTATATAAGAATGCAATGGACTTTTGTACATTGATTTTGTAGCCAGCAACTTTACTGTATTCGTTGATTGTTTCTAATAGCTTTTTGGTGGAGTCTTTAGGGTTTTCTATATGTAGCATCATGTCATCTGCAAAGAGTGATAATTTAACTTCTTCATTCCCAATTTGGATGCCTTTGATTTCTTTCTCTTGCCTGATTGCTCTGGCGAGGACTTTCAACACTATGTTGAAAAGCAGAGGTGATAGGGGACAGCCCTGTCGTGTTCCTGAACGGAGACAAAGGGCTTCAGTTTTTTACATTAATTATGAGATTAGCTGAGGGTTTGTCATATATGGCCTTTATTATATTAAGGTATTTTCCTGTTATACCTATTTTATTAAGTGTTTTAATCATAAATGGATGTTGTATCTTGTCAAGCGTTTTTCTGCATCAGTTAATGTAATCATATGATTTTTGTCCTTTATTTTATGTGATGTATCACACTGATAGATTTGCATATATTGAACCATCCTTGTGTCCCTGGAATGAACCCCACTTTGTCGTGACGTATAATCTTTTTAATGCATTATTGCATTTGATTTGCTAGAATTTTGTTTAGGATTTTTGCATCTGTATTCATCAGAAATATTGGTCTGTAGTTTTATTTTTTTGTGTTGTCCTTACCAGGTTTTGGTATCAGGGTAATGTTGGCTTCATAAAATGAGTTAGGGAGTATTGTCTCTTCTTCAGTTTTTTTGGAAGAGTTTAAGTAGGACCAGTATTAGATCCTCAACACCTGAGTTTAAATTTGCTGAATGTGTTAGCTCAGACATCTCAGAATCAATTCAATTCAGCAGTGACATCATGTAGATGGTAGAAAGGTAGAAGTTTTTTATAAAGAAATATTTGAAAAATTAAATGTGGAACTAATGGTTTTGTATTTTAATTCACGTTCTGTCATATATCATACTTAAGTAGAAAATGAACTTTCCTTAGGTTGTGTTATTTATTTCAAAATATAAACTCATGTCAGTCTTTAAATTAGTATATTTATTCAAAGCATTCCCACTGACATTTACTTCAATTTGACTAATATTTATTAAATGTCATATATAGTCAGGATCTTAGTAAGAAACAGAAAGTAATTTCTGCTGAAATTTTTGAGTAGAATTAATTTCACAACTATGTGCCAAGGATTGGATGAGATGAAGACAACCAATAGGGATGTTGAGCCACGTAAGGACTGGTAGTGCAGATACCCAGTGACAGCTCCAGCTTTCGAAGGGGCACCCCTGTTGCAGAAGTTGTCATTGCCAGAGTCACAGAACCCAGGGAAGTAGGAAAGAATCCCTTGTCATCTTTATCCTGGCATCTTGAGTTTTCTGCTGGTGCCTCCCATTGACCCAACCAAATTGGAAGCCAGAGGCCAACAGAGCCAGAGTGATATAGTCCACAGGATCAATTCTTCTCACCCCTTGGGAGATTGGGTATACAAAGTGGTACAGGAATGCAAAGAACAGATAACTGGGGTGGGGGTTTGGGAAATAGAGGATAGCCATCACAGGTGCCTACAGTGTCAGGGACTATGGCCAATAATGTAGATTTAAGAGGAATAAGGTTGTTTCTGCCCTGGAGTAACTCACAGTCTAACAAGGAGTGAAACACAGACTGACATCTATTGGAATGAAAAGCTGCTGCAGGCAAGGCTGAATATTCAAAGTGAGTTCACTTTGTTCGTGCTTTATGAGTAACTGCCATTCACCTGGTAGAAGCACAACAACCTGAAGATCCAGTACTTGCAGAAACTAAAAATGCCTCTGTAGAAGTTATTATGTGTCCATAAATTTATGCAGTAAGAGAAAATTCACAGATTGGTTAGATTTGGATTGGTAAACATGAATGTTCTTTGTTATGTGAGCCCTTACTTCCTTACGTCACTTTATGCTAATCATCTTTCAGGTCTTTGAGTGTGCTGTTATCTCTCTTGATTCTTGGGTTTTTTTATCTCTGCAATCCTGACCTTCACTACTGCCCACCATTTTACATTTGTGTATTTCCTTCAAGTGTTAGCCTAAATGCTACTTCTTCTACTGGAACATTTTCTCTGCTCACACTAGTTCTACCTACCATTTGCTTCCATAGTATTTTGTACTTGCATCATCACACTTATAACTCTGAAGGTAATTGTGTCTTTATCTTTCATACTCATTATAGCTATTTGAAGGAAGAATCTGTGTCTATTTATTTTTTGTTGTTGTTGACCATTATATTCTCATAGGCTATTACAGGGCTTGCCAAGGGATAAAGGTACAAAAAATACTTAATCAGTGGATGAATGAATGAAGTTAAGCAAGATAAGAATTACTATAATGTAATTATTAAGTATATTAAGGTGACTGATATCATCAAAATGGATGTTTCATATCGAGGATCAATAAAAAACAAGATTGAGTTGGTGAATGCTAGAATGATTCCAAAATAATAATAATTAATCAAATGAGTAAGTACTATTTCATTCAAATTGAGAATTCTTAAGTAGTAGAGTGACATTATAAGAGCAATATATAAGAATGATTAGTCCAGGAGGTTGAATAATGTTGAGGATGGCTTAGGTCAAAATTAGGAGATCTATTTTATTTTATTTTATTTGTTTGTTTGTTTGTTTGTTTAAGGAAGGCACAGCTCACAGTGGCCCATGCAGGGATCGAACCAGCAACCTCGGAGTTATCAGCACCATGCCTTAACCAACTGAACTAACTGGGTACCCTGGAGACCAATTTTAGACTCTCACTTAAAATGGGCAGGATATAAAATGGGTAGCTCTTTCTGATTATTTCTCTCATATTTTAGATTCAGTTTGATCAATTGTGTGGAATTCTCCCTGGTACACAACATTTCCTTATCTAGTCAGTAGGTTCCCCAATGGTATTTAACACATTTGTCTTAGAAAATTTTGTATTTGTTTTCTGCCTAATTTGTGTATAGCATTTATGCTATATTGATGCATTGAGGGTTGAAACCCTCAATATATGCTCAGATATATGCTGATGTAATGATGTTCCATTAGTTTGCTGATAGTGATCATGATATAGCATGGAGGGCCACAAGAATCCAAGAGACCAAAAGAGAGTGTCTCAAGGGACACATAACTGCAAAATTTGCAGTAATACTGATTCTTTCTCATGAAACTTGATCCCAACCCTATAATGAGAAATGAGCTCTTATAGTCCTGGAAGGAGTCTAAAATTGGGAGAGGACTGGGAGATTATCAACATTATTTTTAATGTCAGTGGTAGTCCATCATCATCAACCCTATACAATCACAAACAGCGCTATCACCACCGCCACCACCACTACCACACCGTTATCAAATCTCATCGCACTTGCACATAACTTACTGACTGGATTGCTTATTCCTTCCAGGCATCAGAGTTTGTTAACTAATGTATACCTAGAGCTATTATCGCAGACTCTTAGATATAGAGAAAATCTAATACAGTTGTTTTAAAGTTAGACTCCCTGACTTCAAAAACAACTTTCACATTTTATTAAGTGTGCATCTTGGACAGCTTATTTAATCTCTCTTTGTGTGAATCAGTTTCCTATCTGTAAAATCAGGTAACTAATCATAGCTAACTCATAGTGTTATGAGAATAAAATAGTTTATTATGTGTAAAGAGCTAATAATACTACCTTACACATGTTAACCTTTATTATTATTACTCTGTAATTTCAAAGTACTGATTAAATATATAAATATAAGTTCACAAACTTAGTTGTCCAAACTTCATACAGTATATATTAAACATAGTTTAAGCAATACATGATATGTCATGTTTCAATTTTTAATTTTTTTCTCTCGTCCTATTCTGTGATTACTTTAAAAATCAAGATCTATAAAGCAAGCAAATATGCAGAATCATGATAAGTGTCATAGGAATGACATCCTTTCTCGGACACTGTTTCTTCCTCAAGGCAGCAGGGCTCAGCTGAGCAGGAGGCACTGGCCAACCCCCATGGTCTTTCTGATAGCATTCTTCACTTCCCCGTTCCTGAGAGAGTAGATGAAGGGATTTAGCATGTGTGTGAGGACTGCATACACAGCTGAGATTAATTTGTTGGAATTAAATGATGCAATAGTTCTGGATTGAACATACACGACAATCATGGCTATGCAATAAACTATGACTACAGTGAGGTGGGGTGCTCAGGTGGAGGATTTCTTCCCTCCCTGAGTGGAGGATATATGCAGAATGGCAGAGACAATGTAGATATGGGAGAGGATGGTAATGATGAAAGGGAAGGCAAAAGTGACAATAGCTAAAGCAAAGTCCACTTGCTGAGCTATGGACATGTCTTTACAGGCCAGTTCGAGGACCAGTGAGATGTCACCAAAAAAACAGTGGTTCATGACATTGGAGACACAGATGGTGACATGTAAAATGAAATAAACCTTGATCACAGCGATCATAAAACCAGTTATATAAAAGAAATCTACCAGCTGCACAGAATAACCTGTGATCATGATGACTGGCTATCAGAGAGGACCTATCAGTGCATTTTATTTATAATAACAAAAACACAGAAATATGTTAAACTTCTACAAATAGAGAATTGGTTAAATAATTTACAGTTTATAAATTATACATCTATCTATACAAATCTTTCTGCATCAGAATGTTTTCTATATTTTTGGTGTTTGTGACACATGTTGCCAAATTTCCTTCCAGCAAGCCTGAACCAATTTGTACCTCTCCATACTCTAGCGAAGCTTGAAGGGTTTAGTTCCTGCACCTCCCAATCCTAGCTATAGGTGTGACACACATGCCTGCCTACATGGCTCTAAATTATATTTATTTATTATGCTTTCTTATAGCCACCATATGCTAGACATTGTTCTGGGTCATGGTAATAAAATGATGAATAAGCAAATGTGATCCTTGTCTCCATGGAGCTTACAGTCTAATTAGGAAAATGGAAGATTAAACAAACAACTGCACTCAGCCACCAGTTCGATGTGTTAACTGACCTTTGTAAATCAAGAAATTAGGCAAAAACCTCTGTAGTCCCGAAGGTGATACGTTGTCAACACAAAAATTCACAGTTCCTTATCTCCTTGCCTTGTAATTCACACTAAAATTATAACTTCCTGGGCCCCGTTACCTCATAGGCTGCAGTCAGTGGCCTATAGCTAAAAGAATTATCATCCAGAGACTCCTGATGCTTTTCCATAATTAAGCCTTTGCTTCCCTGAATGGCTTCGTCCTTCTGCTTCCCTTTTCTATATCTTCTTCTTCAGAATCACAACCAAGAGCAATCCCAGGAAAGGCCATGAAGAGAGATGCCAGTTCTGCACTTGTTTGGTTGTTTAAATATTGAAGTGCAGTACCTTCTGCTCAGTCAATCCTTTCCACCCCATCAGGATGCATGATTCCTAAACCTGCTCTATGTAAATTACATAGAAATCCAGATGATAGCTGCTAGCTTACAATCCATTCCTCTTTCTCCTTCTTAACTAATTTCTTGGTGGTTTCATTGAACCTCTAATCCCTAATTTAGGCCCTAAAACTCCTCTGAACTTCATAGAAGACATAGACCCCAAATTTAAGAATATTTTCTAAGACTTAACACCTCCCTTCTACCCACCTCTTCTAGCTTTCCCAGGCTTAGCATCCTGGCCCTGGTACAGATGTAGAGTATGGCGTAGGGCTCTCTTGACCTCTTGGTTGCGCAAGCAGTAAATGATGGGGTTGAGCAATGGTACAATGACGGCGTAGAGTACAGAGACCAGCTTGTTGGTGTTAAAAGCTGAGAGTGCCTTTGGCCGGGCATAGATGAAGATGCTGGCTGCATAGAAGATGACCACAACAGTGAGATGAGAGGCACAGGTAGAAAAGGCTTTATGGCGCCCAGCAGCTGAGGAAATGCGCATCACAGCACCAGCAATGGCCATGTAGGAGGCCCCAGTGACAGAAAGTGGCCCTAGCAGGATAAAAATTGCCAGGACAAAGTCTGTAAGCTCTGCTGTGGACATGTCAGTGCATGAAAGGTTGAGCAATGGGGAGACATCACAGAAAAAGTGGTTGATGGTGTTTGGGCCACAGTAAGAGAGGCGAGAAATGAAAAAAACTTTGAGCATGGCGATACCAAAACCTCCAGCCCAGGAGCTGGCTGCCAGCTGCACACACAGCTGGCTACTGACAATGATGGGGTAGCGGAGAGGATGGCAGATGGCCACATAACGATCATAGGCCATAACAGCAAGAAGGACACACTCAGTGCAGGCCAGACCCAGGAAAAAGTAGAGCTGTGTCATGCAGCCCTCAAAGGAAATTAGCTGTCCATGGCCCTGTTTGGACCCAACAAAGCCAGCTAGCATCTTGGGAATAGTGACAGTCACATACCAGATCTCCAGGAAGGACATATTTGCCAGAAAGAAGTACATGGGTTTGTGGAGGGTGGGGTGGGTCCTAACTGCCACAATGATGAGTGTGTTCTCAATCAGGACCAACAGATAGGCCAGCAGAGCGATGGCAAACAGTAGTGCCCGCAGTGGCACAGGAGCTGGGAAGCCTACCAACACAAACTCACTTACTCTCCCACTTTGGTTCCTCCATTCCATGGGTTTGGTCTTGCCCGCTGTTCAGGAGGGAGAACAGAGTGTCTTCAGGAGGTAGCAGCAAGAACCCAGCCTTTCTCTTGATGGGTTTATATTAGTAGAATGCAATGTATGTAGTATATATAATTCACCACTGAGCAGAGGCCATTGCTCTCTTCTGTAACCTGGGAAAGAGCTAAGACAAACATGGACAATAATAAAGTGTGTTATTTTGGAGATAGTACAGGAAGGAGTCTGTTCTGGCACTTGAAGAAGCATGCATTGATAAGCACCAGGTAAAGATGACACTAGTTGGTCCCCAAAGAACATACATTAAAAAACAAAAATAGTAAGAGAATCTGATCTACCCTAACATGGAAGTTTGTCTGTGAGCTAGATTATGACTCTGTGTTGAGTCATAAGTTACATAATGAAGGAATAACAATAACATATAATACAATTGAGTATTTGTTGTGTTTTATTAGTGCAAGCATTCTAAAAATTTTGCAGATATTAATTCACTTAATCTTCAGAAAAACCTTGAGTTAGTACTGTTATTAACCCCACTTAACACCTAAGGAAACTGAGGTATAGTTAAGTACTTGTTTCAGGTCACACAGATAGTAAGAGGTGGAACCAGTAAGTCAGGACCTTAGAGTTTCCAAAATATTCAGGCAACATAAAGGAGGGACTGTGAGATTTACCCTGGATTTACATCCAAGAGAGGGAATCCTTAGGGTTCAGCTAGGAAAGCAGTTCCTCTTCTACAAGGGAAAAAAGGAGAACCCCAAAAGGTTCTACCTATAGAATGAAAGTCCTACATAACCTAGTACTTAAGAGGAGGACCTGGGACCCACCAGAAAATCACATTAGGAAGAGGATTCTGGATGGCAGAAAAATTGGAAATCCCAATGGTTCTGAAAGTTGTGCTCTCTTGGAATGAGAGTAAAAAAAAAAGTCTTCCTTTAGTATTGTTAAAAGATAAACTGAGGCACATTAAAATTTTCAAGAGTTTATTTGAGCAAACATCAATTCAAATCAGTCAGTGCCAAACAAATTGGTTAGATATGCTCTGTTGACAGAAGCTAGGGGCAAGGCTTTTATAGAGCAGGTGGAGAGGCAAAGCAAGGACATTATTTGACTGGTTATAGGTCAGGTGGTTGACTTTTGGGGAAAGGCCTAGTTGACTTCTTGTGATTGGTTGTTTTTAAATTTTGTTTTCTTGAATATGAGTGCATTTCCAGTTGACTCTGGCTTAAGTTTTTGATGGCTTACCAAGCCATTGTATGCTACCAAGCCATTAAAGCCACGTAATTCAATGGCATCCTTGTTTAATTACTTTAACAGTATCAAGACCAACATAAAAGCATATATTTAGAGAGTACTGTCTTTGTTTTCTGTGGTATCAAAAATAAAATTTGCCCTTTCCAAACATCAAGCCTCTTCTGGACCTACTGTTGATTTTTCCACATGGGGGTTGATACGAAGAAAAAGTTATTGGCCTCTATTGTCCCTGTATGGTTGTAGCATTGGAAGGGAGTATAGAGGTTAGAAGGGTGAATGGTGGCAGAAGAAGCTGAACACCTGGGTGCTAGTTCCCCTCAGGAGATTCCTTACATTTTAGTCTTAGGCCTGCCTGTTTCTGTGGGGTTAGCAAGGGCAGAACGCATTCACACATCAGATTTCAACCTGCAAATGTATTTTTTTCCAGCTTTATTGACATAAAATTGACATATAACATTGGGTAAATTTAAGTTGTACAATGTGACCATTTGATACAAGTATATATTGTGAAATGTGTACCACAATAAGATTAGTTAACACATCGTTTACCTCATATAATTACCATTTTGTTGTTGTGGTGGGAGTACTAAAGCTCTAATCCCATTGCAACCTTCAAGTATACAATAGAGTGTTGTTAACTGTACATATAATGTTGTACATTATATCAGAATGTATTCATCTTATACCTAAAAGTTTATACTCTTTGACCAATGTCTCCCCATTTTCCTAGCCCTCAGCTCCTGACACTCACTATTCCTCTTTCTGTTTCTATGAGTAGCCAAGACATGGGAACAACCTAAGTGTCCATCATCGATGGATGAATGGATAAAGAAAATGTGTGTGTGTTTGTGTATGTGTGTGTGTGTGTATTTCACCCACAAAAAAGGGAAATTCTCCCATTTGCAATGACATAGATAGACCTTAAAGGCATTCTACTAAGTGAAATAAGCCAGACAGAGAAAAATACTATATATCTCATACTATGTATCTTACTTATATATGGAATATAAAAACATTAAAGCTGGTAATGGTTTTTCTTCTCTTTATGCTGTGATCAATACTTGAGCATTACTCAGCACTTGAGCCCTTGGCATCCCTCAATACTAAAGTACTTTGTTACAACTACAAAATTCCTATATCCCTGGCTTACATTTCCCATCACTCCCATCCTTATTATCCACACCCACAATTTATTCGTTTCATAATTTATGGTAGATCAACTATGTTCCAGACCACAAGCCGAGTTGCATTACGTAAAAAGTAAAGAAAACTAAGTTATCAAGGAGCTCATAATCTAGTGGTAGAGACATATCTTCATCTTCTCATCTGTGAAAGCTTAAGCTACCACAACTATCCCTACATTATATACTAGCTTCATAAATGGGAATCTCAAAAGTACAATTGTCATTCATAATCGTAACTTTCATTCTTTCTTCTCAATACCAGCCTCATATGACATTTAATATGCATTTGATCATTTGGCCCCAGACCTTCCTGCTTATCCTTTCGTCTTCTCTACCTTCACATTTGATGCTCTGCATACTTGAATAAAAAGATTAGTTTCTTACACATGGACTGGTAATTGGTCTTATTGCCTATAATCTCTCCCCTAAAGTTGGAATCTGACCATTTCACTCCCCTACTTAAAGTCCTTCTATAACACCCCTTGCCTACACAATAATGTTCAAGCTATTTAACAAGGCATATAAGTACTTCATGACCTGCCACTCCTATCACCAAAACCTATCTCTTGCCACAACCTACCTTATATTTTATACTCTGAAGCTCTTGGCATATGGCATGGGTATTACCTCTGTAGCTTTGCTCATGCTGCAGTCTCCATGAGCATGGCTAACTCCTTCAAGCCTTCAAGTCTTGGCTGATGTGGCAACTCCTCATAGAGACAGCTGTCCTTCTTTCTTTCCTTTTCCCTTCACTGGTTTGGTGAACTTCCTCTCCTCACTGTTCCCATTCTACATTTCTAAAGACATAGATTAATTACTAGTATTTCTGTCTTTCTTTTTGACAATGTTCCTATGATAGGATCTGCTTTAGTAACTGTTTAGTAAAGGTATTATATTGTTGTATGGATGCATGGATGGGTGGGAAAATAAAGAAAATTATGATATGGGATGAACAGATGAATTGCAGGTGATAGGAATGGAATATAAAAAGGGCAGCATGTGAAAATGAATTGGATGAAAATGGTCAGGAGTGGAGAATTTAAATGAATTACCAGAAAATCTGACAGAGTTGAAATGACATGCAAGGAAAACAGACACTGAATGTAGAAAAGTGAGTAGATCTGCAGGAATCAGATAAAACATGAGGAAGTTGGATTACATGCAGAGAGAGTAAACTTTCTATGGATAAAATGGATGATATTTGGTAGGATAAATTTGCTATCTAGGCAACAGATCCAATGAGAGAAGATTAGGTAAAGATAACTATAATATAGAAAGGATAGACTAGCAATGGAAGATCATAGAAGCTGTAGCAAGAGCAGGCAGAGTATGAATAAATAAAGAGACCAGATATAAATGGAAAAGATGAAGAAAGTGATGTTGGTCTAAGTATCAATAGAATGGACGAGATCTGGAAAATGTTTGTAGGGGTTTGGGTTTTATTAGGTGTAGAGAGGAGTAGGAAGGAGAGTGTATTGGACAGAAAGTGAACATGAGAGAATTGACCACTTGAAGAGCAATGTAGCAGATAATAGAATCCACTCACTTTATTCAGATGTCTTTGATCCTCCTAAGATGACCAGGCTGCTTAGGAAAAGACTTAAGGAGTGTATATAAAAGAAAATTGAAGCATCAGGACAAAGAAAGGTGCCACAGAGACTCCACCATCTCTTCCTCTCATGATCAGAGAAACTGCCAAACCACAAAACATTCTTTTATCTTGTACCTCCCTCCTGTAGTCCGCATGTTGCCCTCCTTTGTGATGCTTTGGGATGGCTCTGAAGCTGGAGCCCAAGAGACCAAAAGAAAAGAAGAAAAAAAAAGACTGAGGTGCAAGACTGGAAAAAGGTATATTTGGGAAACTTAGGAAATAAAAGTTTATCAGGAAAGTTACATGTAGGTGTCACAATACCCCTACAACCTCATAGCTTCTCACCTTGCCTTTTCTTTCCTTGTCAGTCTCCATTTCTTTCTATCGTGCCTCATTCCTGTTCAAAGGAAAGCCTTCAGCTTGGGGCCAGGACAACCTGGGTTTATATCCTAGCTCTGTCACATAATCTTGGGCGATGTATTTAACCTCTTTTAACCTTGGATTGTTAATCCATTAAATGTGATTAATATACCTCACAGAGTTGTTGAGAAGAGTAAATGTTAGGAGATATACCTGGGAACATGATAGGGGTTCAACAATGCTAGAGTTTTTTTTTCTTTTATGTTCTGAACCCATATGGGTAACATCTATTAATTCTATGACATCATAGAAAGAGCACTGAATTAGGAGTTAGGGTTTCTGGGTTTTAGTTCCATGTTTGTAATTTATATTTTGTTTATTCTAGGTTTTTGTTATATATCAGTTTATTTTCCATAAAATGACATATATTACAGGTGTTTTGAAGATTAAATAAAACAAAGTTTGTGAAAGGTTTGGCACAGTACTCAGTCTATACTCAGCAGCTTAAGTACAGGTTAATAGTGTGGGCTCCACAGTCACACTACTTGTGTTAACTATGTGACCTTGGGGAAATTATTTAACCTCTCTATGCCTCCCTTTTCTTATCATTAAAATGGGAATAATTCTAATACCTACCTCACAGAGTTATGGATATTAAATGCATATATAGATGGAAGTTTCTCTTTTTTTATCCTTATTTTTTTTATTTATCTATTTATTTATTTATTTATTTATTTATTTATTTATTTATTTTTTATAACTTTTTAAAATTGGTTTCAGGTGCACAAAACAATTGTAATAGTTAGACATTTATCATTTATATCCCTCACACAGTGACAACCCCCTGCCCCCCATCCACTATCCCTCTGACATCGCACACAGCCATTACATTTCCACTGTCTCTATTCCTAATGCTGTACTCCGCTTCTTGTAACTATGTGTATATATATATATATATAAAATTGTAGTTGACATTCATTATTGTTCACCTTCAGCTTCAGGTGTACAGTGCAGTGATCAGGCATCTACATCATCCCTGAAGTGGTCTCCCTAACGAGACAAGTGTCCATCGGATACCCTACAAAATCTTTACAACATTATTGATTACATTCCCCAAATTGACTTTCATAACCCCGTGGCAATCTTGTGGTTACTGACTATGCTTTCTAATCCCCTCACATTTCCCCTTATCCCCACCCCTTATCCCACACCTCCCATCTAGCAACCCTCGGTTTTTCCTCTATGTCTCTGAGATTGTTTCTGATTACTTCATTCATTTATTCTTTTCTTTAGATTCCACACATAAGTAAGATCATATGGTATTTGTCTTTCTCATGTTGTTGCAAATTGTAAGATTTCTTTCTTCTTTATGGCTGCGTAATAGTCCATTGTATAAATGTACTACAGTTTCTTAAACCCATCGTCTACCGATGGGCATTTCGGTTGTTTCCATGTCTTGGATATTGTGTATAATGCTGCAATAAACATAGGGGTGCATAAATTTTTTTGAATTAGAGTTTTGGATTTCTCCGAATAGATACCTTGGAGTGGATTTGCTGGATCATAGACTAGTTCCATTTTAAGATTTTTGAGATACCTCCATACTGTTTTCCATGGTGGCTACACCAGTCTGCAATCCCACCAACAGTGCACAAGGGTTCCCTTTTCTCCACATCCTCGCCAGCACTTGTTGTTTGTTGATTTATTGATGATAGCCATTTTGACTGGGGTGAAGTGGTATCTCATTGTGGTTTTTATTTGCATTTCTCTAATGATTACTGAGGTTGAGCATTTTTTCATGTCTGTTTGCCATCTGTATGTCCTTTTTAGAAAAATGTCTCTTCATGTCCTCTGCCCATTTTTAAATTGGGTTGTTTGGTTTTTTTTTGGAGTTGAGTTGAGTGAGTTTTTTTAATAAATTTTGGATATTAACCCTTTATCAGATATATCATTGGCAAATATCTTCTCCCATTCAGTAGGATCTCTTTTTGTTTTATTGATGGTTTCCTTTGCTGTAAAAAAACTTCTTAGTCTGATGTAATCCCACGTGTTTATTTTTTCTCTTACTTCCTTCGCTCGAGGGGATATATCAGTAAAAATCTTACTCCGGGTAATGTCTGTAAATTTTCCCCTATATTTTCTTCTAGGAATTTTATGGTTTCAGATCTTACATTTAAGTTATTAATCCATTTTTAATTTATTCATGTATATGGCATAAGAAAGTGGTCCAGCTTCATTTTTTTGCATGTGTCTGTCCAGGTTTCCCAGCACCATTTATTGAATAGACTATCTTTACCCCACCATAAATTCTTGCTTCCATTGTCATAGATTAAATGACCGTCGAGGCATGGATTTATTTCTAGGCTTTCTATTCTGTTCCATTGATCTATGTGTCTGTTTTTATGCCAGTACCATGCTGTTTTGATTACTGTAGCCTTGTAGTATAATTTGATGTCAGGTATCATTATACCTCCCACTTTGTTCTTATTTCTCAAGATTGCCGAGGCTATCCGGGGTCTTTTATGGTTTCATATAAATTTTAGGATTATATGTTCTATTTCTGTGAAAAACGTCCTTCGTAGTTTGATAGGAATTGCATTGAATCTGTATATTGTCTTAGGCAGTATGGCCATTTTAACTATATTAATTCTTCCTATCCATGAGCATGGTATGTGTTTCCATCTATTTCTATCCTCTTTTATTTCTCTCTTCAGTGTCTCATAATTTTCTGAGTACACATCTTTTACTTCTTTGGTTAAATTTATTCCCAGGTATTTTATAGTCTTTGAATCAATTATAAATGGGACTGTTTTCTTAATTTCTCCTTCTGATATTTTATCATTAGTATATACAAATGCAACTGATTTCTGAATATTAATTTTGTATCCTGCCACTTTACTAAATTTGTTTATCAGCTCTAATAGTTTTTTGGTGGAGTCTTTAGGGTTCTCTATATATAGAATCATGTCATCTGCATATAATGACAATTTTACCTCCTCCTTACCAATGTGGATGCCTTTTATTTCTTTTTCTTGTCTGATTGCTATGGCTAGAACTTCCAGCACTATGTTGAATAGAAGCCTGCTTCTGTTCAACATAGAAAGTGGACAACCTTGCCTTCTTCCTGATCTTTTAGCCTTTCCCCATTGAGTATGATGTTAGCTGTGGGTTTATCATATATGGCCTTTACTATGTTAAGATATGGTCCCTCTAGTCCCACTTTCTTAAGGTTTTTTATCATAAATGGCTGCTGGATTTTGTCAAATGCTTTTTCTGCATCTATTGATAGGATCATATGATTTTTATTTTTCGTTTTGTTAATGTGGTGTATCACATTAATTGATTTGCGGATGTTGAACCACCCTTGCATATCAAGAATGAATCCCACTTGATCATGGTGTATGATGTTTTTAATGTATTGCTGAATTCTGTTTGCTTATATTTTGTTGATAATTTTTGCATCTATGTTCATTAGAGGTATCGGCCTGTAGTTTTCTTTTTTTGTAGTGTCTTTGTCTGATTTTGGGATCAGGGTGATAGTGGCCTCGTAAAAAGTGTTTGGGAGCCTTCCCTCTTTCTGGTTTTTTTGGAATAGTTGAGGAGAATAGGTGATAATTCTTTTTTGAATGTTTTGTAAAATTCACTTGTAAAGCCATCTGGTCTAGGGCTTTTGTTTGTTGGGAGCTTGTTGATTACTGATTCAATTTCCCTGGTGGTAATCAGTCTATTCAGGTTTTCTGTTTCTTCTTGAGTTAGCCTTTGAAGGTTGTATGCTTCTAGAAAATTGTCCATTTCTTCCAGATTGTCTAATTTGTTGCCATATAGTTGCTCATAGTAATTTCTTAAAATTTTGTGTGTTGCTGTGGTGTCTATTGCCACTTCACCTCTTTCATTTCTGATTTTTATTAATTTGGGTCCTCGCTCTCTTTTTTGGATGGAAGTTTCTTAAAACAGAACTTGCAACATAATGTTTCTCAATAAGTCTTAGCAGGTGTTCAAGAAATATTTGTTGAATCTGTGTCTGTTGAGAATGAACAGAATTTATTCATGGAAATATTTGGAGATATAAGAGAAGGATCTTTGATATTCTGAGTTTAAGAGGGATTCTCATAAGTAATTGGGAGGAACCGGTTCTTAAATAATAAGAACAAAATGAGTATGATTAGGCAGTAATCATTATCGAGATCACTGTGCTAGTCATAAGCCTCACTGATCTCATAATAGGAACAAAACTCGTTGCTTCAAGAATGGAAAAGATGTGGAGGAACTCATAGGGGAAGGAACCAACCCAGCTGTTAGGAGAGATAGAGCTTAAAAGAGTAACTGCTAATTCCCTTAAAATAGAAGCCTATTTTGAGTAAAATCATATGCCATAGACATTGTAGTAAATCTATTTTGAATAAAGGAAAAATATGTATATACATAAATATTATCAACAAGCTGTATTTTTAGTTGAAAAACTTCTAAAGCTAGCAGCTGGTTGAGTTAGCATTGGTTTGGTTGATGTAGTACTGTTTGAATAAGAAATGTTTTGCAAAAGTTTACATATATTGACATTGATGTCAGTTTGCTTTTCGTGTTTATTCCACAGTCAACAGACTACATCAATAGGCTAAATAAAATGAGCCATAATCCATTCAGTATATATACTATTATCCATTTGATAAAATCATCACCCTTGAGGACAGAGGGAATACATGCTTAAAATGAAAAATAAAGGTCCAAATTCTTTTATCCAAACAAATGGGGGCTCTTGGGTTTTTTAGATTTTGGAAAGGTGATATGCTGCCTGCACCATACATGTCCTAAAACTGCCAGAGTTCTCAAGCAGCATCCTATAATCTAACACATTAATATCTCTGTAGCAAAGCCTATGACTATTTTTATAATGTGGATGAAATAAAGGCAATAAATAATTTTATATCAGTTCATAACAGATTTTGTCATCCAATGAGTTTAGCCCCAAAACTTAGGAAATAAATATTCAATTTCCAAAGTTGGTTGGAATTTGAAATCATAGAGAAAGCCTTGTGGAATCAATATCTATTTAAAACTAAACATATATAAAAATGGAGAAATATAAGATATGTTCTTTTTAAAACAGAAGATGGCAAAAATATTCTTTATCAGAGCAGGAAAAAAACACAAATATGTGGAGATTAAACAACATATTATTAAAGAACAACTGGGTCAAAGAAGAAATAAAAGGAGAGTTCAAAAGATACGTAGAAACAAATGAGAATAAAAATACATCCTATCAAAATTATTGGGCTACAACAAAAGCAGTAATAAGAGGGAAATTTAAATCATTATAGGCCTATCTCAACAAGCAAGAAAAATTCCAGATAACCTAACATTACACCTTAAAGAACTAGGAAAAGAAGAACAAATGAAACCCAAAGTCAACAGAAGGAAGGAAATAATAAAAATCAGAGCAGAACTAAATGAAATAGAGAACAAAAAGACAATAGAAAAAATTAAATGCAACAAAGAGGTGGTTTTTTTAAAAGATTAATAAAATTGACAAACCCATGGCTAGACTCACTAAGATAAAAAGAGAAAAGACACAATTAAACAAAATCAGAAACGAAAGAGAAGTTACCATAGGAACCACAGAAATACAAAGGATCATCCAATAATACTATGAAGGACTATATGCTACCAAATTTAATGACCTAGAAGAAAAAGATAAGTTCTTAGAAACATATAACCTTCTTAGGCTGAATCACGAAGAACTGGAAAATGTAAACAGACTGATCAACAGTAAGGAAATTGAATTAGTCATCTGAAACCTTCCCAAAAGCAAAAGTCCAGGACCCGATACCTTCACTTGCGAATTCGGCCAAACATTCAAAGAGGATCATTTAACACCTGTCCTCCTCAAACTCTTCCAAAACTTTGAAGAAGAGGCAATACTTTCTAACTCATTTTATGAGACCAGCATTATCCTGATACCAAAACCTGCTAAGGATAACACACAAAAAAGGAAAATTACAGACCAATAGCTCTGATGAATTGAATACTGATGTAAAAATCCTAAACAAAATTCTAGCAAATTGAATACAACAATACATTAAGAAGATTATATGTCATGATCAAGTGAGGTTTATCCCAGGGGTACAAGGATGATTCATCATAAGCAAATCAATCAATGTGATATGTCACGTAAACAAAATAAAAGAATAAATCATATGATTATATCAATAGATGCAGAAAAAGCATTTGACAAGAGACAACATCCATTTATGATTAAAACACTTAATATAACGGGTACAGAAGGAAAATACCTTAACATAATAAAGGCCATATATGACAAACCCTCAGCTAACATCATAATTAATGATGAAAAACTGAAGCCTTTTTCCCTATGTTCAGGAACACGACAGGATTGCCCCCTATCACCACTGTTAGTCAACATAGTACTGGAAGTCCTAGCCAGAGCAATCAAGAGAAAGAAATAAAAGACATTCAAATTGGGAAAGAAGAAGTTAAATTGTCACTTTTTGCAGGTGATATGACTATTTATATAGAAAACCCTAAAGACTCCACCAAGAAGCTATTAGAAACAATAAAAGAATAAAGTTGTTGGCTACAGAAATCAATGCACAAAAATCCATAGCTTTTCTGTATAGTAACATTGAAATTTCAAAAAAAGAAAAGCACAATTCCTTTCACAATTGCAACAAAAAGGATAAAATTCCTAGGAATAAACTTAACAAAGGATGTGAAGGACCTACACTGAAAACTATAAGACATTTTTTGAAGTGACTGAAGAAGACACAAAGAAATGGAAAGACATTCCATGTTCATGGATTGGAAGAATCAGCATAGTTTTTTAACTATGGCCATATTACCCAAAGCATTATACAGATTTAATGCAATCGCCATCAAAATCCCAATAGCATATTTTAAAGAAATAGAACAGGAAATCATTTAATTTGTATGGAACTGCAACAGACCCCAAATAGCCAAAGCAATCCTAAGGGGGAAAAAAAGGCTGGAGGTATCACACTCCCTGACTTCAGCTCATAGTACAAAGTGACAGTAATCAAAACAGAATGGTATTTGCAGAAAAACAGACACACAGACCAATGGAATAGAATTAAAAAAAAAAAAACAGAAATAAACTCCATAAATATGAGCAGATAATTTTCAACAAAGGAGCCAAAAACATACAATGGAGAAAAGAAAACCTCTTCAATAAATGGTGCTAGGCAAATTGGGAAACCACATGCAAAAGAATGAAACTAGACTGATATCTGTCACCATATACCAAAATCAACTCAAAATGGATCAAAGACCTAAGCATAATACTTGAAACAATAAATTGCATAGAAGAAATCATAGGTACTAAAATTATGGACCTTGGGTTCAAAGAAGATTTTATGAATTTGACCTTAAAGGCAAGGAAAGCAAAAGCAAAAGAAAAAGTGAATGGGACTATATCAAACTTAAAAGCTTCTGTACATCAAAGGAAACCATCAACAAAACAAAGAGGCAACCAACCGAATGGGAGAAGGTATTTGCAAATAACACCTCCAATAGGGGATAATATCCAAAATATATAAAAACTCATACAACTCAACAAAAAAAAAAAAAAACAAACAACAGCAACAAAAAACAAACAATCCATTTAAAAAATGGACAGAGGACCTGAACAGACATTTCTCCCAAGAAGACATACAAACAGCCAGCGGATATATGAAAAAATGCTCAACTTCACTAGCTATTAGGGAAATGCAAATCAAAACCATAATGAAATATCACTTCATGCCTGTTAGAATGGCAATCATCAACAAGACAAATAATAACAAGTGTTGGAGAGGCTGTGGAGAAAAAGAAACCCACATACACTGTTGATGGGAATGTAAATTGGTACAGCCATTATGGAAAGCAGTGTGAAGGTTCCTCAAAAAATTAAGAATAGAATTACCATATGACCCAGCAATCCCTCTCTTGGATATCTACCCCAAAACATCTGAAAACATTTATCCGTAAAGATATATGTACTCTGATGTTCATTGCAGCATTATTTTTGGTGGCCAAGACATGGAAACAACAAAAGTGTCCTTTGATAGATGATTGGCTAACGAAGATGTGGTACATAGACACGATGGAATATTACTTGGCCATAAGAAAAGAAGAAATACTACCATTTGTGACAACATGGATGGATCTTGAGATTATTATACTAAGTGAAATAAGTCAGACAGAAAAAGTCGAGAACCATATGACTTCACTCAAATGTGAGATATAAAACTAAAAGCAACAAAGGAACAAGACAAACAAAAACTCATAGTCACAGACAACAGTTTAGTGGTTACCAGAGGGTAACGGGGAGGGGGAATGTAAAAGAGCATAAAGAGGATCACATAAATAGTGATGGAAAGAAAACTGACTCTGGGTGAGCACACAATATGATATATAGATGATATACTATAGAATTGTGTACTTGAAAACTATGTACCTAATTTTACTAATCATTATTACCCCAATTAATTTAATTAATAAAAAATATATATTCTTTATCCTCATTATTTCATCTTCTTAGGCAGTTTTTGTGAATATAATACATGAAAGAAATGTATAATAAATATTGAAAAGATAAATTCAAAATTATTATTTGCTTATATGATTAGGATCATGAAAAATAAGAGTACTAAATGAAAAACTGTTAGATAATTGTAAGAAATACTACATAAAGATTCTGTGTACTTTTTGTAGTTCCTATAACGATAACGATAACGTCTTACAAAATTATAGTACATTATCACAGAGTAACAACATAGATACAGAAAGGATACAGAGTATCTTCATCACAAGGATCCTCATGTTGTCCTTTTATACGCACACCCATTTCTCTCCTGCCCCTATCCTTTTCTTAAACTCTGAAAACTACTATGTGTTCTTCATTTCTATAATTTGTCATTTCAGAAATGCTATACAAATGGAGTCACACAGTTTATAATCATTTGGAATTGGCTTTTCACTTAACATAATTCTCTGGAGAGTCATTCAGATTGTGGTGTGTATCAATAGTTCATTTTTTAGTTGCTGAATAGTATTACATGCTATGGATGTACCTCAGTTTGTTTAAATATTCACCAGTTGAAGGACATCTGGGTTGTTTCCAGTTCAGGCTGTTATGAATAATGCTGCTATAAACATTTGTGTACAAGCTTTTATGTAAAACTAAGTTTTCATTACTTTGGGATAAATGCACGGAAGTGCAGTTGCTGAGTCATGTGTTAATTGCATACTTAATTTTTTAAAGAAATTGCCAAACTGTTTCCAGAGTGGATGTACCATTTTACATCACCACCACAGTTGTATGTGATACAGTTTCTCTGCATCCTTGCCACCATTTGTTGTTGTCACTATTTTTTTATTTTAGTGTTTTTGATAGATGTGTCATGGTTTCTTATTGTGACTTAATTTGCATTTACCTAATAGCTATGAAATTGAACATCTTTTCATGTATTTATTTGCCTCCTATATTGTTTCAGTGAAATGTTTTTGCCTGTTTTCCACTTGGATTGTTGTTTTTAGACTGTTGTTTTCAGAGCTGCTCATGTATTCTAGAGCCTAGTTCTGTATGCCTTGCAAATATATCATCCCTGTCTGTAGATTCTCTTTTGATCCTTTTGTCTTTCACAAAGCAAACATTTTTAATTTTGATAAAGTCTAATTTATTAATTTTTCTTTTATGGATTTTTTGGTGTGAATTACAAGAATTTTTTTGTCTACCCATAGTTCCCAAAGATTTTCTCTCATAGTTTTATAGTTTTGCATTTTACATGTAAGTGCATGATCTATTTTGAGTTAATTTTTGTATAAGACGTGAGACTTGGGTCAAGGTTCATTTTTTTCATCCATGGATGCTCAAATGTTCCAGCACTATTTGTTGAAAAGGGTTTCTTTCCTCCATATTACTTTCACACATTTTTAAAAAATCAGTGAGCATATGTCAATGGGTCTATTTTTAGATTCTCTATTCTGATTCATTGATCTGTATGTCTGCACTTCCATAAATAACACACAGTCTTGATTAACTGTAGTGTATATGATGTTACGGAAGTGTTAGCTAATACTATGGTGGTAATCACATTGCAATATATAAATGTATCAAATCAACACATTGTACACCTTAAACTTACAGAATGTTTTATGTCAATTATATTTCAACTAAAAAACAAGGAAAACTGAAGAGGAGAAGAATGTTGTTGTTGTTGTTTTTAACATTTAGAAGCTTTTTTATTTTACATATGTGGCGAACCTCAGGAGTTAAATGACTTTTCTTTTTTTAATTATGTTTTTCAGTTACAGTTGACATTCAATATTATTTTATGTTAGTTTCAGGTATACAGTATAGTAGTTAGACATTTATATAATTTATGCAATGATCATCCCAATTAGTCTATTTACCCATGCTTTTGCTTACGGTGTTCTTCCTTCCTATTGTTCTCAATCTCTTTGATCATTTCCTTTCAGGATAGAGGACTTCCTATAGCCATTCTTTAAGGATTTGTCTGCTGGTAACATATTCTCTTGGTTTCCCTTCATCTGAGAATGTCTAGATTTCTTTCTCATTCTTGAGAGAGATTTTCACTGGATATTGGGCTCAGAGTTGATTGCTTTTCTTCAGCACTTGAAAACTAGTGTGCCCTTTCCTTCTAGCCTCCATGGTTTCTGATGAGAAATTGATTGTCATTCGAATTGTCCTCCCCTAGAGGTAAGGTGTTTCTCCTTTACAGCTTCAAAGTTTTTAATTTATCTTCAGTTTTCAGAAATTTGTTTCACATGTATCTTGTGGATTTCATTGGGCTTATCATGTTTAGGGTCCATTTAGTTTCTTGCATCTGTAGATTTTCTGTTGCCAAATTGGGATATTTTCAGATATCACTTTTTGAGTACTTTTTCAGCCTCACTCTCTTGTTCCTCTCCTTACTGGACTCTGATAACCTGAATGTTAAGATATTTTGTTATAGTCTCACCAGTCTCTTCTGTTCCTCCCTCTGTTCTCTCCATTCTGATGTTTAGCCCATCCACTGAACTTTTTTATTTCCTTATTTTGTTTTTCAGCTGTAAAATTTCCATTTGTATCTTCTTTATGTGTTCTATTTCTTTGTTGAGATTTTCTATTTTTTCATGTGTTTTAAGAGTGTTTATCATTCCTCCTTATGATGGCTATTTAAAATTTTTTTGTCCATAATTCTGACATTTCTATAATGTCAGTATTGGCTTCTGTTGATTTTTTTTTTTAATATTCACTTTGAGATCTTCCTGGTTCTTGATATGATGACTAATTTTCTACTGAAACCAGAATACATTGGATATTCTCTTTTGAGGCTTGGATCTTATTTAAACCCTTTGCTTTAGCTGGTTTCCTTTGACATTTCTCCTATATGAACAGGAGGGATACGACCTTGTTATTGCCAGGTGCAGGTAGAAGTCTAGGCTCATTATTTACTCTCCACTGATATCCAAATGTGGAGCTTCTCATTACTGATGGGCAGGGATGGCAATTCCAACTCCCTGTTACTCTGCTGATACCTTCCTGGGAGGAGTAAGAGTGCTTAGTTACTGCTCACTGTGTGGACTCTACTGACACCACAGTGAGTGGCCTTGTTACTGCTGGATGGTGGTGAAAGTCCTGACTCTCCATTAGGCATCTTCTGACATAACTTTAGTATGAAAGGACTGGGACACCTTATTACTGCTGGATGAGGGTAGAATCGAAGCTCTTCACTGACATCTGGTGGCAGTAGGGCAGAGGAGCTCACCTCCCACCTCCCAGTGGGAATGAAATCCCTGGCTCCTTACCCAGCCTGGTAAGTGTGGAAGTCTAGACTCCCCACTCAACCTTTGCTAGTGTGGGTAGGGATAGAACCACAGTTTCTTTTTTAACTGGTTTTGGCTAAAGGAAAGTGGTTATTGTCTAAAACATTCTGTCTCCCTAGGTTGCCCCTTTCCTGGTTGTTAGGGAAGAGAGAGTATACTTTGATTGGAGTTTTTTCTTTGTACCTGTATTTAAAATGTCCAGATTTCTGGCTTCTCCACTATTAGGTCTGGGATATAGGAAACCAAAAGAAAACCCAGGGAACTCATTACCATTTCATTCCTTGGTCCATAAGGTCCCTAGCTAGTCTGCCTTCTTTCCTCCACCTTTCTGAAAATATATATATATATATATATATATATATATATATATATATATATTCCACAGTTTTTAGTTATGCTTATGGACAGAATTAATAAAAGTGGCCAATGAACTGTTATAGCAAAAATAATAACAGTGTGTTGTGAAATTTATAGAATATGTATAAGTAAAATGTATGACAGCAATAGCACAATAGAAAGAGAGGTAAATGGAAGTTTACTCTTAGAAATTTTACATTACACATGAATAGTTATATTACTTCTAGGTAGATTGCTATATGTTAAGGATGCATATGGCAATACTATAGAAAACACATGAACAAAGAAATAAATAATTCATAGGTATAGTTAAAATATCAAGAGAAAAGAAAAAAATAATCCAAAAGGAGGCAGGAAAGAATAGTACACACAAAACCCAACCACATCAAAATTAATTGTAAGGTTAGTCTATTTTAACAGAAGTTGATTTTCATACCAACAAATTTCACAACAATAAGCAATTACTTAAATGTAATTAGGAAATCAATATATGGTGATCTTTATGTCTACACAATTTACTCTGGATTATTGATGATAAATGTAGTAGTATTACATTATGATGCTTATGATAAAAATAAATACTTGCAGATTAAAACTGAGAACTAAATATTACCAATATTTACACTAAATATTTAATAAGAGTAAACTAAATATCCCTATTAAGAGACAGAGACTATCATTCTGGTATAAAAGCATGACCCAACTATGTACTGTCAGCAAGAGAGGCTTTTTAAATATAAAGACACAAATAGGTTGTAATATAAGAATGGATAAGTGTTATATAAAGCAAACACTAACCATAAGAAAATTAGAGCACCTGAGTTAATGACTGTATCAAGAATTTTCAGAAAAATAAAAAAGAAAGTATATTTCTAATACTAAAAAGATTGATTCGTCACATTAACATAACAATCCTAAATTTAAAGGCTTCTAATAAAACAGCTTCAAAATACATAAAACCAAAATAGAATGTAATGAATACAGATGCCAAATCCTAAACAAAATCAAATCCAACAATACATTAAAAAGATTATATATCACGATCAAATGGGGTTCATTCCAGGGGCGCAAGGATGGTTCAACATATGCAAATTGATCAATGTGATACACCACATAAACAAAATAAAGGATAAAAATTATATAATCATATCAATAGATACAGAAAAAGCATTTGACAAAATACAACATTCATTTATGATTAAAACACTTAAAATGGGTATAGCAGGGTTACCTCAACAAAATACCATAGTACCTCAACATAATAAAGCCTATATACAACAAACCCTCAGCTAATATCACATTTAATAGTGAAAAACTTAAAGCTTTTCCTGTAAGATCAGGAACAAGACAAGGATGCTAACTCTCACCGCTGTTATTCAATATAGTATGGCAAGTCCTAGCCAGAGCAATCAGGTAAGAGAAAAAAATAAACGACATCAAATTAGGAATAAAGAAGTCAAATGGTCTCTTTTTGCAAATGACATGTTTCTTTATAGATAAAAGAAAATCCTAAACACTCCACCAAAAAACTTAGAAACAACAAACAAATACAGTAAAATTGCAGAATACAAAATCAGTGTACAAAAATCCATTGCATTCATATATACTAACAATGAAACTTCACACAAAACAATTTTTTAAATAATTCCTTTTGCAATTGCAATAAAAAGAACAAAATACCTAGGAATAAACTTAACAAAGGATGTGAAGAACCTATACACTGCAAACTACAAGACATTATTAAAAGAAATTGAAGAATACACAAAGAAATGGAAAGATATTCCATATTCATGGATTCAAAGAACCAACATAGTTAAAATGGCCATATTACCCCCAGCAATATAGAGATTTAATGCAACCCCCATCAAAATCCCAATGGCATTTTTTAAAAAAATAGAACATAAAATCATCAGATTTGTATGAAATCACAAAAGATCCAAATAGCCAAAGCAATCTTGAGGAAAAAGAACAAGGCCCGAGGTATCACACTCCCTGAATTCAATTTACATTACAAAGCGGCAATAATAAAAACAGCATGGTATTGGCAGAAAAACAGACACAAGACCAATGGAACAGAATTGAGAACCCAGAAATAAACCCACATATATACAGAAAAAGGAACCAAAAACATACAATGGAGAAAAGAAAGCCTCTTCAATAAGTGATGCAGGGAAAATTGGGAAGACACATGCAAGAGAATGAAACTGGACTGCTATCTAGACCATATACCAAAATTAACTCAAAATGGTTCAAAGACCTAAACATAAGACCTGAAAAAATAAACTGCATAGAAGAAAACATAGGTACTAAAACTACTGGACCTTGGGTTCAAAGAGGATTTTATGATTTTGATCTCAAAGGCAAAGGAAGTAAAAGCAAAAATAAGTGAATGGGACTATATCAAACTTAAAAGCTTATGTCAAAATCACAGCAAAAGAAACCATCAACAGAACAAAGAGGCAACCAACTGAGTAGGAGAAGATATTTGCAAACACCTCCTCCAATAAGGGGCTAATATCCAAATTATATATATATATATATATATATATATATATATATATATATATATATATATATATATATATATATATATGTATGTATAAACTCATGCAACTCAACAACAATAAAAAACAAACAATCCAATTAAAAAATGGGCAGAGGATCTGAACAGATACTTCACCCAAGAAGACATACCAACGGCCAACAGATATATGAAAAAATGCTCAACTTCACTAACTATTAGGGAAATGCCAATCAAAATTACAATAAGGTACCATCTCATATCTGTTAGAATGGCTATTATGAACAAAACAATTAATAACAATTGTTGGAGAGGCCGTGGAGAAAAAGGAATCTTTATACTCTGCTGGTGGGAATGTAAACTGGTACGGTCATGATGGAAAATAGTATGGAGTTTCCTCAAATAGTGAGAATAGAATTAGCATGCAACCAAGCAATCCCTCTTCTGTTTATCTACCCAAAAAAATCTGAAAACTCTTATCCGTAAAGGTATACTCGTATGTACCTCTATGTTCAATGCAGCATTATTCATGGTGGCCAAGACATAGAAACAACAAGTGTCCTTTGATAGATGATTGGATAAAGAAGGTATGGTACATATACACAATGGAATATTACTCAGGCATAAAATAGATGAAATACTGCCATTTGTGACAACATGGGTGGATCTTGAGATTATCATGCTAAAAGAAGTAAGTCAGACAGAAAAAGTTGAGAACCAAGTGATTTCACTCATATTTGGGATATAAATCTGAAAGCAACAAACGAAGAAGATGAACAAACAAACAAAAACTCATAGACACAGACAACAGTTTAGTGGTTACCAGAGAGTAAGGGGAGAGTGGGAGTGGGAGTGGAAGGTAAAGGGGGTCAAAAATATGGTGATCGAAGAATTGGCTTCGGGTAGTGAACACACAATACAATATACAGATGATTTATTATAGAATTGTACACTTGAAACCTATATAATTTTACTAACCAATGTCATCCCAATAAATTTAATAAAAAAGTAAAATTGAAAAGATAAATAACAAGTCTACAATTATAATAGAAGTTTTCACCAATCCTCTCTCAGTAATTGATAAAGGACTAGACAAAAATACAGTAAGGATGTAAGAGATTTGAACATAATGTGCTGCTTTTCTGGCCTTTGAACAGGTAAGTGAGTATACTAAAACTAAAAATAAAAAGCTCTATTAATGTTACTTGACTAGCCAAATTTAGCATTTTATGTTATAGTTCATATTATTTTCTTTTTGTTTAAAAATAGAATTGCTGAGTTCCCAATTTGAATCTACAATTATTTTTATCATGATTGACCTCATAATGTAATACTGCTATTAATATCATTGATAATCCACAGAGTAAATTTTGTAGACATAAAGATCACTATATAATGATTCCCTAATTACATTAAAGCAATTGTTTATTGTTGTGAAATTGTCAGTATAAAAATCAACTTCTGTTAAAATTTGTGACTTGTCACATACATATTATTTTAAAATGTTATAAACTCAAAAATAAAATACTAAGATAATATATATTTATTTCCAGATGTTAGAAGTAAATTTTAGAAAAGTGTCAGTGTTTGAAAAAGGAGAGATATTTACAGGAAAATTTAAAGAAAAAATGGATTGTCAAATATATTTTGGAAAAAATAGGTAGGATGTTTTAAAAAAAAAAGGAAAAAAATCAGAACTACAACAGAATTTAGCACAAATATATCATTGATGTAACAATATTTTCTACCTTTCTGTGAAATCATAACTGATGAATTTCAATAACAAAACAATATAGCAAGTGAAACAGCCTCAAGAATCTGTTACAAATGAACGTATTTTCTGCCAATCTATCTACATGGTTGTATTATTTGAATATTAAACAACAGGACATTTGTTGAAAAATATCTATTTCTTTTTTCAATTAAATTTTTAAAAAATGGTTAGTAAAATTACATAGGTTTCAAGTGTACATTTCTATAATACATTACCTGTATATCACTTTGTGAGCTTATCACCCAGAGAAGTTCTCCTTCCATCACCATATATGTGACCCCCTTTATCCTCTTTTGCATTCCCGCCCCCCTTACCCTCTGGTAACCAATAAACTGTTGTCTGTGACTATGAGTTTTTGTTTCTTTGTTGTCTTGTTCCTTTGTTGGATTTAATTTTATATCCCACTTTTGAGTGAAGTCATATGGTTCTCGACTTTTTCTGTCTGACTTATTTCACTTAGCATAATAATCTCAAGATCTATCCATGTTGTCACAAATGGCAGTATTTCGTCTTTTCTTATGGCCAAGTAGTATTTCATTGCGTCTATGTCCCACATCTTCGTTAGCCAATCATCTATCAAAGGGCACTTTGGTTGTTTCCATGTCTTGGCCACCAAAAATAATGCTGCAATGAACATCGGAGTACATATATCTTTACGGATAAATGTTTTCAGACTTTTGGGGGTAGATATCCAGGAGAGGGATTGCTGGGTCATATGGTAATTCTATTCTTAATTTTTCCATTTCAATTAAGAAACTTCAACTTTCCAGAAGACAATACAGAGAGTGGGACATATTATATTACTATTTACAGTTCTTTTCTCTCTAGAGCAATGATATATCTGTGCACGGCTGAGGTCCAACTTGGGTGTGACTTACTGTACCTCTTCTGGGTGCAAGAATTTTACATCTCTTTCTGCTAAATTCAGATTTGGCCGTGTAACTTCCTTTGGCCCATGAAATGTGGGTGGAAGAGTGTGTCCTCTCTGTGTTGAAACTTTAACAGCTATATTGTGGTTCATCATCTCTCATTCTTCCTCAGCCATGAGATAGAGGATGCTCCACCTGCCTATGTCTTCCAATGAAGAAAACATGGAGCAACATTGCAGTAAACCCACACTGAAAATGTAGCACAAATATAAACCATTGTTGATGAAAGCCACTGAGACTTTAGTGCTGTTTTTTTGTTCATTACAATCTATACTATCCTGACTGACAGCTAGATGAGAGATACTTCTCTAACAATTACTCCAAAAATCCTTTCATTTGGACAAAATGGCTCAAAGAGAAAATAACAAAGATGCTGTTCTTCAGTAGATGACTATGAGCAATTGAATCTGAAGAAAGAGAAGCATTGAGAGTTCCAGTTCAAAATGGCAACGCAGGAGGACCCTGACCTCACCTTCTCCCACAGACACAGCAAATCTACAACTACATATGAGAAAATGTTCTTCTGAAAGAAACCCAAAAACTGGGTAAGTGACTCCTATATAGAAAACTACCCTCGTGGAAATGGGTGGGAGAGGCTGCGACACAATCTCACCATAAACCCCACCCCCTACATGGCAACCCACAATCAGGAGGGAACTCATAAACCCAAGCTTCTCCCTAGGATGAAGAGTTTGATCCCAGGCCTGGAACCCCAATTTTGAGACCTACCCCTGAAAGATAAGCCCCCACCTCCAACATCTACCTTTGAGAGCCAATTGGACTCGTGTCAAGATCCATAAGGCGATAGCGATCTGAGAAATAATTCTAAGAGGGCTCTTTGAAGACTCTCACAGCACAGGGACAGCTGACTGAAAAGCACTCAGACTTCTGTGGAAGAGGTAAATTTGCTTACCTTACAGCTTTGGCCTGAGGATCAGGCATCTAATTTAACACACACCTAGGAACCTGCTGAAATTTTCTTTTCTTCAAGAGAAAATCTGAACAGACCAATTACTAGTAAGGAGATTGAATCAGTAATCAAAAACCTCTCAACAAACAAAAATCCAGGACCAAATGGCTTCACCGGTGAATTCTACTAAACATTTAAAGAATAATTAATACCAATTCTTCTCAAACCTTTCCAGAAATATGAAGAGGAACACTTTTGAATTCATTCTGTGAGGTCACTATTACCCCCGATACCAAAACCAGACAAAGATCTATTTGAACTGTTGTGCCGATAATAACAGCAATAAAAGAGGTAAAAATTGATTGTAGAGGTAAGAAAAGAAGAATGATCTCAAATAAATATCCTAACATTCCATCTTAATAAACAGAAGAGCAAAATAAACACAAAGTGAGCATGAGGGAGGAAATAAGATGGAAGGAGAACTGACTCCTTCCATTGCGATGTGTTATAGAAATGTACACTTGAAACCTATATAATTTTACTAACCAAAGTCACCTAATAAATTTAAAAATATTATAGCAAAAATTAATCAAATATAAAATAAAAAAGAGGAAGTCAATATAATCAGAAGTTGGTTCTTGGAAAACATCCACAAAATTGACATTTAGACTAATCAAGAAAAAAAGAGAGAAGACTCAAATTACTAAAATAAGGAATGAAATAGGAATCATTATAGCCAATCTTGCCAAAATAAACATGATTATAAGGGATGCTGTGAGTAACAGCATGCCAACAAACTAGATAACCTAGGTAAAATGGAAAAATTCATGAAAAGGCACAAACCAAAACTGGTTAAAGAGAAATAGAAAATCTCAATAGAACTATAACAAGAAAAGAGCTGAAATTAATAATCAAAAACCTTCCCACAAACAAAAGCCCAGGACTAGATGGTTCACTGGTCAATTCTACCATACTTTCTTTCAAAAACTGTTCCAAAAAATTGAAGAGGAGGGAACACTTCCCAACTCACCCTTTGAGGTCAGTATTAACTTGATACCAAAACCAGGAAAAATATATATTTGGTTAAAATATTGTGAGTAAGGACAAGAGAGGTAAAAATTAATTGTGTAGGTAAGAAAAGGTCAGACCATTCAGAACTTATTTTTGACCATGTTGTAGATTTCACAAGTAGATATTAATCTAAATGCAGTGGCAGCCATTGAAGCGTTTTGAGCAAGGGAGTTGTTTTTTGTTTTGTTTTTTTTAAATAACTATGTCTACTGGGTAGATAATATATTGTACACGGCAAGAATGTGAAGAGAAAGACTAGTACAGGACTGGCAGTAGACCAGATATGAGCTGATGATGGTTTAGTTTTAGAAAGGTGTCAAAACTACACTCACATTTCTGGCATTATCAACCATGTTAATAAAAGTTCCTTTTAATGAGATGAGAAAATAAGGAGGATGAGCATATATGGCAGTAGAGGCATGGCAGCAAGAGAGAGGTCAAGAATTTAATTCCATTTTCTCAAAGAGAATACAGTATTTTGTATGTTTAAACTAGTATAATAAATACAAAAAGATTCAGTAAACCCACATGAACAGTTACTGAACCTAACTCAATCCATGATATGCAAGAACTTTCAGTCCAGTGAGAGATAGACATATAAACTTTAGGACCCTAGGTAATAAGACATGTATAAAGATTGCAAGTAGTAGCAAAGCAGTATGTGTAAGAAGGATTGGGAGCCAAGGTTTAAGATTGTACATGAGATAGGCATCCCAAGACAAATAAGTAGTAAGTGCAAAAAGTGCAGAAGCCTAATCTTCAAAATTTGTAAGAACATGAACTCTGAAGCCAAAATGCCTGTGTTTTAATTCTGGTTCTGTCTTTCTTAGTAGCTGTAAGATATTGGAAAAGTTACCATGACTCAGTGTCATCTATAAAATGGTGTTAATTGCAACACCTATTACACTGTGTGTTGGGAAGTTTAAATGAATTAGTATATGTAAAACACTGATACATACATAAGAAGCACTACACCAATGTTAATTATGATGATGGCAATCATGATAATGATGGTGGTGATAGAGGTGGTAATAAAGATGAAAATGATAACATGGGAGAAAAATCTGGACGAGACAAGGGTGGGAAGACAGGCAGGAGTCAAATATTCAAGGGTCTGCTATGCTGAGGACTTTAACTCTTACATATTTTGTGAACTATTTCTATTAAAAGGTTTTACGGGGAAGAATAATTAATTTCTACCCTTTTAAGTTATTCTGGATGGACTAATAATCAAAACAACATGAGACAAATTAATGGGAAAATGACTGTATTTATTACCTATGTACATACAGGGGTTCCATAAGATTATGAGACCCCAGGACAGATAGGGCAGATAAGGTTTATATACTATCTTGAGCTAAGGAGAAGGTGGGGTGGGGGGAGCGGAGGGAGGCGTCAAAGGGTAGGAAGGCAATTCACTTGGAGATATAAAAGCAAGTGTTTGCTAAATAAATGTTTGCTGGCCAATTTTAACAATGGGACACAGAGAGGACTTTGATCAAATGGGCCTTGCTATGTTCCTCCCTGTCTATCATATTTAGTTCATATTAAACTATAGTTACCTATGATAATATCCCTTCCTGGAGTAGACCCTCTGTCTAAATTCTTTTAGGTAGTTAAGGGGAAGTTCATAGATTTTTTTCTGAGTCCTTTATTTCTTAAAAATGACCATCTTAAAATAATCAATATCCCAAAAGACATTTGGGGTGGCAAACTCTACTCCCCCTCAGCATGAAGCAACAATCAGCTATGTGTTTGGAAAGATTGTCCTGGCAGTAACGTGGAGATGGGTGGCAAATGGACAAAGCGTGTGGGGTAGAGACTAGTCAAAAGGCTTATACAATTGTTCACGAGCCACAGACTCAATGCAGCACAAAATTACTTCTCAATCTCAGAATTTGAAGTCCTCCATCAAAATGGGTCAGAATAGCAGGCATTAAGCTGAGCTGACCCCTCAGAGTAAAATTGCTGCTGCTCTGGATTGCACTCACTCCTGTAAGCCTGCAGGCAGCAGGGACTTGAGCTTCAAAGCTGGACTGCTTGCCAAGATAAACTCATTTGGATGTATGGCTCTGCAATCTGAGTTCATTAGCCCTCTCCCCAGATCTAATCCTGTCTATTCACCTAAGATCTCCCTCTCGGCCTCAGGATAGGCCACTGGGAGTCTTGGTCTGATTTGTTCCCTGAACAGCAGTGTGCCTCATTAACAACTTTTTAATGAGGCCACAGTCTGTGACTGCTGATTAATAAGCTAGTTAGTCTACAACCCCAGAGGTAGAGGAAACTGAGGATAGAAGCCAGTGAGAACAGATCTCAGCCTAAGTATAGCTGCATCAGAGGTGGGGAAAACTAACTCCCTTTAGTAGAGACTCCTAGGCTTTTACTCTTAGGTCTCCAGGGTCCCTTCCAGATCTCAGAGACAATGATTCTGCAGGTAGAGGTCTGGAGGGACCAGGGATGTAGGTGGGGGGAATTACAACTGAGTCAGACAATCTCAAGCTTGGACCAGCCTTTGGTCTAGAATAATTGTTGAGGAAATGAAATGTTCTTCAGCCTTTCTTTGATGCTTGTGTAAATGAATAATACTCTTGAAGCTTTTTGTCATCTTGCCTTCCATAAGCATGGATTCTCTTGTTATTCCCCTCACATGTCCAAATGCAGATTGTTTGTATTATTTTTCAAGTCCTGTTAAACTATACTTATCCTAGGAATTCAGTGGTTGACACTCTTCTCCTCTACTGGTGTCTGTCTCTTAGAGGTCCTATCCATTGTCAGGGTTTCAATAAATTACCCCTCTGGAGAAGAAATGTGGGTATTGATTATACCCCAGCAGGATTATTGCTAAAGACTCCTAATTGGTCTTCCAGCCTCCAGTCATACTGTAGACTTTCATATACACCTCATTCTAATACAATTTCCTTAGCCTCTCCAGAGTTCTTTCTAAATACATATCTGATAATCTGTCATTGTAATGCTTAAAATTCTTATAATTCACCCTCATCTTCAGAATGAAACTATTTATTATTCTTAGCATGTCATACAGCCTCTTGTAGTTAAGCTCTAGTTTATCTTTCCAATTTCAGTTCTTACTATACCTCAACTACATATAGAAAAATTCGTTCAACAATTGTCATAAGCGATGATTTTCTTTCCCCCTACACCTGGTTTCTCTAATTATCATTGTTTTTTATTATCTTCAACAATTTGAAGTCTGAAAATTCTGGGTTCAAATCCTATCTACCAGCTATGCAAGTTTATGCAAATTACTCAAAATTTCTATGCTTCCATCTACCCAACCTGCTTCATAGGTTGATGTAAAGATAAAGAGGAGGATAATGAAACCTACTGTGAAAACGTTAAAGCCAGTTATTCTGTGGCAACAGAAGCACCATGTAGACAACCACTTCTACTTGTAGAATTTTATGCTTCTTTCTATTCTGTAGTATTTTTTGCAATTTAAAATAGGATAAAAGTTATGCAGAATTCTCAATTAGTTTGTTACTAATTATAACATAGGTAAATTATTAGGTTCCCTCCTTTCCCAGAGAGTAAGGTAAAGAAAGGAATTAACATATATTTGCTGTCAAATAAGAGTTACCTATTTGTAAATAAAGTATCATTTACTCATCATAGGTATTATCAGGATGTATAGAATAGGACAAGGGAACAAACAGTAAGTGTCAGAGCTTACATTTGAATCCAGGTTTATCTGACTTCAAAATATAATGTTTTTTACAATGTATCATATGTCTTCTGTAAAATATAAAGACAGAAACTATAAAGAAGTCAAAAGAAAAGAATGATATGTAACATGGAAGTCCAAGAGTCTTCAAGAGGAGCATAGGAGAAAACAAACCTTTGAGACGTGTGTGTGTGCGTGCGTGTGTGTGTGTGTGTGTGTGTGTGTGTATCAGGGAGATTTCTATTTCTTTGGGATCATTGAAAGGACTAATAAAGTTAGTTTTATTCTCCAAATAAAGTTACTTGGAATAGAATACATTTTCAACAAAAGGTAAACATTATTATTAAATATATCTTTACTCATTTCCTGCTTTTCATCTCATACTTCTCATACCAAGTTAACTTTTACATATTATTTAAGATTAAATTCTAATGTGGTTTTTTTTCTATTAATCTCTCCCTGATTCCTCTGGGCAAATCCAAGTTTACTTTCTTTGTACATATATGGTATCTTGCATATATCACTGTTAAGCATTAAAGACATTACAATTGTATTTTTATATGCGTAAAGGACAGGGTAAGGAGAATTTATTATTCGTATTTGTATTTCTGAGGCCTAGTCCAGTTTATGGCATACAGTAAGTACTCAATAAATGAATGCATAATCCCCAAATTGTTTTCCTAGCCCTGACCTCTCACTGAAATGTTTGTTCCATATTTCCAACTGCTACTAAGACATTTCTGCTTAGGTGTCAAGACATATGTCTAGCACCATGTTCCCAGACAAATTTATTCTCCCAGCCTCCGAATCTTGAAAAAAATTTCTTGTTACTTATTCCTCTTTTTGACCCCATTATTCATTGACATATTCTTTCGTTTAATCAGTGAATATATATGTACTGAATCCTGAAAAGATAGCAATGCTGCCCAAAAAGAGCTCCTGGCTCTGTGAGTGAGACAGACAAGTACACAAACAGCTATAGAACAAAAAGACAATATCATGCAAAGTGCTGTATTATATTATAATTCTACTCTGTGGTAAATGCTATCACAGAAGTGTTCAACCAGTCTCCTAATTCTGCTCATTCTTTCTTGGCAAAATTGTTCTTACTCAAACCTTACCACAATTCCCATTTTCATTGCCACTGCCATTACATGCCATTGTATGACACCATCCAGGCCCTTATTTCTAAATTATTATTATTATAAGAGCCTCCTCACTGTCCTCATTGCTTCCATATTCACTTCTTAATCCTCCTTTACACTCGCAGCTAAGTGCTGGATTTACGGGGATGAGCAAAACAGAGTCCCTGCCCTGAGGGACATTATAGTCCAAAGGAGAGGAAAGATATTAAACAAATCACTGTCAAATGAATATATAATTACAAATTTATATGATCACAATGAAGGAAAAGAACAAGGTGCTCTGAGAAAGAATAAAAGGAAGGAGTCTTAATTTACATTCAAGTCAGAGAAGACCTCACTGAGAAAGTGACATTTAAAGTAGTATGAGAAGAGTGTATAGGAGTTAACCAGATAAAAACAAACAGGAATAATATACAAAGCAAAAGGATTAGTATACACAGAGATTCTAAGTCAGTTGTTGTAGAAAAGGTGTAGGTGGCAGGAATAGCAGTGAGGCTGGTCATCATATAGGTTTGGAGTGCCCCTTGGCCTCCCTGATGGCACCTTTCCAGTCCCACGTCACATAGTATCCTGATGGAACCTTGTCACGTGTGACGTTTGACAGGGCTTGCCATGTTTTCTATACTTTATCTAATTTCCTTCTCACAACAGGTATTGGGCATTTTATACATGAGAAACTGAGACATGGAATAATTTTCTCCAGGTCATGAGGTTAGGACTCAGTGGAGGAGCATTAGTTTTGTTTTGTCTCAAATATCTCTTTTTTATTAAAAAGTAGAATACTTACACATGATAAAAATTCAACCAGACTCCTTTCTTCTGGAGGTGGAGATTAATTCCCCACCCCTTGCATGTGGGTTGGACTTAGTAACCTGCTTCTAAGGAATAGAGTATGCAAAGGAAATAGTGATGTCATGTTAATATCAGGCACATCCTGATGTGGTGAGATGAGAAGGGCACTTCACCCCAGCGATATTATTCCCCCATCTCAGGGGGGAGAAAAAAAAAGTCTGATCGTGAAAAAATCACCACACAAACTTTAATTGAGGGACAATTCTACAAAATACCTGACCAGTTACCCTTCAAAGGTGCCAAAGTCATTAAAAATAAGGGAACACTGTGAAAACATCAAAGATTGGACAAAAGTAAGGATATGTCATTATCTGGGATTGAATCCTGGTGCAGAAAACAGACTTGTATGGAAAAACTGATCAAATAAGGCCTATAGTTTAGTTAATAGTGTTGTACCAATGTTAATTTTTCTGACAAATGAACCATGTTTATATAAGATGTTAAAATTAGGGAAACCTGAATGGAGAGTAAAAAAGATTTTTTTTACTATCTTTGTGACTCTTATAAACCTAAAATAATTTCAAAATTAAGTGATTTAAGGAAAAAAAAATTCAATCAGTACAAAATTATATATAATCAAAAGTAGATTTCCCTCTCAGTACAGACCTCCATTACCCCAGTTCCTTGCCTAGAGGCAACTATTATCAATTTCTTGTATATCCTTATAGAAATGTTTTAATAATAAATTTAATGTATGTATTTGAAATTTTATTTTTATAAAATAGATGCAGTTTATGGTGTGTGATGTGTATATAATGTTCTTCACCTTGATTTTTTTAAATAAGCTTAAAATTCCTAAGAATCACGAACCAGAGAGATCCACTGCTGTGATTACATTTACATCACTGACTTCAAACTTTGTGCTTTATTCTACACTATGCTAGCCTTGAGTTTGCTTCTCTTTTCTTGAACTTCATCCTGTTGGCATATGAAATGCATCATGGTCTCAAAGGACAGTAGATTCAAGAAAGGTCAGGTCCCAAGAGGAAAGGAAGGAAGAGGAGCTAAGTTGAACCAAATAACACCTGGGGGAAAACACAAGTGCCAGCCCTTCAACTGGCCCCAGGACAAAAGAGGCACAGATGGAAATAAGTCTCCTAATCAGGACTGAGAGCATGGCAAACCCATGTATTTTCTTCACTCACACCTGAGAGAAAGCAGTAGTGACCTGGTTTTAGGTCCAGCCTTTAATGGACCTAAGACTTCCTTGGTTCCTCTTCTGGTTCTTCTGACAACAGAGCTGGAGCTTTTCAAATACTCAAGGACATGCATGAAATGTGGGTGTCAGGCAGATCTGAACAAAGCAGATCTCCCTGTTGGATACAGGTAAGGCTCTTTACTAAGGGTCAGATCAGCTGGGGTCCCTCTCCAGGTTCAGGTGCTTGACTGGACAAGGTTTGGGCAGGGTTCGGTGGAGCACCTAATTCTGTTCTTATGTCAACACTGGAAAGATATCATCAGTTTCTCTCTTATCTGGGCCTCATTTTCCTCTCTCTATGTCATAAGTGAGATCTGAGACTACAACAGGACATAAATTTCCTCCATTTTTTTACTTTCCTTTAATTAACTTAGGGAAGACTTACCTCAGTGGACCATTCGTGATGTAGAGGACATCAGAGTCCACTATCTCCTTAGAACAATTCTAAGTGTGGAGGCCTAGAAAAGGGAGTTCTTACTCCTGGGACAGTCAAATGATTAGCAGAGGGATGTTCCTGCAGAAGTTCTGGAGGAACTGGTAAGGAGCCATGGGCCACCAGGTTCTGTGATCTCTTCCACCCTCGAGCCAGGAGCTATCTCTTCTTCCCCCTTAGTTTCCAGAAGTTCTATGGGAAATCCCAATAAGATTTTTCATCTCTCCTCCCTCCTCCTTCCCAATTTTTCTCCACCAGCACGAAACACTACACTGTGTCCTGACATGGAGTTTCTAATGAAAGTGTAATTCTGACTAAAGGAAAAGTAGTCATTGAGAAAAGCAAGAACTCTAATGATGAATGGAAACTCTAGGAAGAATGAACTTTGTCAAATTCATGTATTCATTCATCTAATGAGTCATCCCCAAACACATAATAGCTTATCTGGGTGGACACTGGGTTTCCTCCTATAAAGATGACTAAGGTAGTTCATGTTGTGAAGGATTTTCCAGATTGAGATGTAACTAGGTCATTTTAATATCAAATTAATAAAAATGTTTTTAAAGAATATAGGAAAATAGAGAAGATGACTAATTCTATCTGGAAACATCACAGAAGAGACAGAAGTGAGTTTTGAGGATAGGAAGGAAGAAGTCTGACATCGTGTATTGTCAGAGGCAATGTCACATGCAATGGCATAGAGATACAAAAGGATTGAGTTGTTCAATAAATGATAAGAATTCTCTGCTCAACAGTGAAGCAGAGAAGGAAGAAATGCAAGTGGAGGACCAAAAATGACACTTAAGGTATATAGCTAATATTCATATTATATGCCTTGTTAATAGCCTTAGTGTGATTTTTATTATTATTCTGATTATGGTTTTAAGCGCAGGCTCTGTCCTTTATTCCCCATATAATTACAGAGTTTCTTAACTACAAAATTATATATCTGCCCTGAATTTGTGTTTATTCATTTCTAATGTGGGGTGGATAATGATGGTAGTTAAGTCACGGAGTTGTTGTGAGAAGAAAATGAGAATGAATGTAAAGCACAAAGCATAAATCTATTATATACTCAGCAAATATTGCCAACTTCATCATCATTAAGGCCATCATCATTTTTATTTTTAATGTTTTATTGCTATTATATAACAAATGTAGCTCACTGTAGAAAATTTGGAAATCCAGGAAAATAAAAATAAGAAAATAATTACTCACTTTCTTACCACTTAAAGTAGATCACTTTTGAATTTTGCATATACCTTTCAGCCTTTTTATAGAAGCATAGATTTACAAAATTGGAAATTGATCATATGTGTGCAGTGTTACAGTCCTATTTTTTATCTAATATTATATGGTGATTATTACACTACAGCATTCAATGTTCTTCAAAAATTACTTAAATAATTGTGTATTTCCTTAAGTACATTCTTTATAAATTGAATCATTCAATTATCTATTAATGATTGTTTTCAACTTATCTCTCTAATGGTTGGTACTGAACAAAGTTACACGTGAAATCATTGCCTCCATCATTTCTGCCAGAAGGAGTTCTTGTATCAAAATGTATGAACATTAAAAGATCCTCACACACTGTACCAAATAGATTTTCAGAGAAATTATTTTAATTTACACAGCCTTAAACAAAATAAGATATTGTTTAGTGCACCACTCCTTACTAACACTGAATATTATTCAATATTTCAAATTTGATGAAGAAATTGAATTTCTATATTGACAATTTTTTATTTTATTCCTAGCATAATAATTTTCATATGCTTACTGGCCATTCGCACCTTTTGGTGAAGTATATCTTTGTGTATCCTATTTTTTGGGGGGTAGATCATGTCTTTATAAAAATTATTTTATATGACACATCATGTATCAGATAGATAAATACTTTTTATTATTTATTGCCATTATTGCAAATATCTTCCCCAGTTTGTCATTTACCTTTCCTCTTTGTTTATGGGTTGTTTTGTGTTTTAAGAATTTTAGTCTTAATAATACCCAAGCATTTGTTCTTCAAAATAAAAAGCAATATATTTTCACAATGGATAATGTAAAAAATATAAAATGCAAATAAGAAATTTAAAACACTTGGAATTGCACCCCTAGGATATTAACAAGCGATTAGAACTGAAGAACCATATATGTATATGTGTATATATATGGTGCCAAAAAAACGTATACACATTTTAAGAAAGGAAAACTGTATTAAAATTGTAATACTCAATATATACCGATAACGAAAGATGAATACAAGTCATGTCCGACTTCTGCAATTACAAGAAGTGCTCAAAGTGGTTACACTTTTGATTATGGCGAACTACTGCTTGAACAACGTTGACAAAAGTGTCCACTTGTATACATTTTTTGGCACCCCTGATATATATATAAAATATGTAATACATAGGTAATTTTTCATTTTAAAAGAAATATCTTACATTTAAAATACTATTTTGTAGCCTGATTTATCAACTTACAGAATGTATTGAATATTTTTTCATGCCATTTGATATTCTTACAACATACTTTTAAATTACTTCATAGGATTTCATAGCATAGGTATAACACAATTTATTTCACCAATCTGCCATTTTTATATATTTATATTTTCCTTTATTGTTTACTTGTTTCAATTACTCTATTATAAATAAAACTGAGAGGAGCATTCTGATAAAGTCCATACTAATCTAAAATTGAAGATATGAGATTACTTGTTCAAAGAGTTTCTGATACATACTATAAAATCCACTTATCATTTGGAACTACACTGTTTGAATGTTTATATTCTTTCACTTTTGTCCAAAGTAAATATTGTCATATTTAAATTTTTAAAAGAAAATTAATCTCCTTTTAGAAAATTATGTTTGATTTCTGATGATGTGAATTAAATGATGATAAGTTTGCCTAATTTTCTCTTGGGCAATCTGTAACACTTTCTTGATGTGCATCTTGTAAATATTGCCTTCATTTGGAATTTACTTTTAATTTCTATGTCAGGCTTTTAATGTTCAAATGTATTTAATTTTTATGTGTTCAAATCAATGAAACTTTTTTTGGATTATGATTTAGAATATATGCCAACAAAGACATTCTGAACGCTAAAGTAAATATTAACCTATATTTTATTCAAATTCAACTAGAGCTTCATATTTACATTTAAATCATTATCCATATGGGATATGTTTTGTTGTATTGTTTAAGGTGAGAATATAGTATTTATTTCCCCCTCAACTTGCCCCAGAGCTGTTTCTGGAATTCCTCATGTATGCAGTGCTCCTGAGATCCATTCTATTTCAGTTATTAACCTGAAGTCCAATTCTTCAAAAAAGTATACGAATAGATACAATAAAATATTTTAATATTATGAGAGAATATAATAAAACATTATGAGGTAATATAACATGTTTTAATATCAGATAGTATATATACTTCTTGTTCTACTTTTCTTAATGTTTTTGGAATTACATCATTTTACTTATTGATTTGTTAGTAATAGATATCTTTATAATAATACCTTTTTCTTCCTGAAGACAATTTGTCGAAAGTCAATTTGTCCAAGACATTTTCTAACATTATATACAGGTCTGACAATTAAGTTCACGAACTTGTTACAACGATGTTGCTAACTTCTTTTTGATGTCAGAGGGATTATTCATTATCAATTTGTACCAACTGGACAAACAGTTAACCAAGTTTACTATTTGGAAGTGCTGGAAAGGCTGCATGAAAACGTTAGACGACCTGAACTTTTTGCCAACAATTCATGACTCTTGCATCAGGACAATGCACCAGCTCACACGGCACTGTCTGTGAGGGAGTTTTTAACCAGTAAACATCCTCCCTAGTCACCTGATTTGGCCCCCAATGACTTCTTTCTTTACTCAAAGATAGAGGAAACAATGAAAGGAAGACAGTTTGGTGGCATTCAGGACGTCAAGGGTAATACGACGGTAGCTCTGATGGCCATTCCAGAAAAAGAGTTCCAAAATTGCTCTGAAGGGTGGACTAGGCGCTGACATCACTGCATAGCTTCCCAAGGGGAGTACTTCGAAGGTGACCATAGTGATATTCAGTAATGAGGTATGTAGCACTTTTTCTAGGATGAGTTTGCGAACTTGTCAGACCTTTCGTAAAGTATACTACAGTCCATAAGAATGTGTCTATTTTTAATATGCTTATTCCAAAGTATTCAGTATTTTGATACAGTGAAACTTTGTTTCCTATCTTTTTTCATGAATATTGGAAAACTAGTTATTTGATATATCTGTTCTATAACTGGTCAACTCATTGAACTCCTTAGTATTAAATCTTTCATCTACTCGAAATGATGTTATCCTTTTCTTTCCAATGTTTATGCCTTATTTATTTTCCTAGTCTTATTGCATTAGCCAAAATCTCCAAAACTTATTGTGAAACTCAACTGGGAGTTTCTAGATGGGCTTCAGAAGATCTGAGAATTCCTCCATGCAATATTATAGATTTTGTTATTAGTTTCAGGTGTACAAAACATTATAATAGACATATACACCCCCACAGAGTGATAACCTCCCTCCCCCAATCTACTACCCCTCTGACATCATATATAGCTGTTATAATTCCATTGACTCTATTCCCTATACTGTACTCCATATCCCATGACTGTATATATATTATAGTTGACATTCAATATTATTCAGCTTCATCTTCAGGTGTACAGTACAGTGGTCAGGCATCTACACCATCCATGAAGCGGTCTCCCTAATAAAACAAGTGCCCAACTGACACCCTACAAAATCTTTACAGCATTATTGATATAGAAAAAAAACTGGTGGTTGCTAGATGTGAGGGGGTGGGGATGAGGGAAAAGGTGAGGGGATTAGAAAACACAAGTTGGTAGCAACAATATATAAATTTTTTTTAAGGAGAGAGATTCTGTGTTTTTTATCAGATTCTCAAAAGATTGTATAACCCCTCAAATTTAAGATCCCCTGCTCTAATTTTTCATTTGTAGGTGTAGTGTTGGCTACACCTACACCTATAGATATTCAGGTTGTGTTGAGAAAATAGCCTTCTATTTCTGGTGGACTAAAACTGACATTTTTAAAAGTCAGAAATAAACAATGAATTGCATAAAATATATTTTCAGGATCTACTGAGATTACCTTTTTTAAATTGACTTGTTGGTAAGATACGCCATATTAACTATGAACCATATTTGCACTTTTGAAATAAATTCTACTTTGGCATAATAAATTACTGAGATATAGTTTTGGATTCATTGTACTAGAATTAAATTTTATTTGAACTTTTTATATTTATACTCACAAGTGAGATTAATCCATGGAGATTTTTACATGTGCTACATTTTCAAATTCTGAAAAAAGACTTATGCTATTGTCATAACTACAAATTATAAATAATTCAATTAGCAGTTTTAAAAATTAATATTTGCATGATAATGTCTTTTTTCTAATTTTACTTTCAAACTACCTATATAATTATGTTTGCTCTGAGTTTCTTATAAACAACATATAGTTAGGTCATATCTTTTGACTCACTTTGCCAATCTCTCTCCTTTAATTTTGTATTTAGGACATTTGCATTTAATGTAATTATGTTAGAGCTTAAGTCTGTCATTTTATTTTTTGTTTTCTGTTTGTTCTCTTTCATTTCTCTGCTTTCTTTTTCTTTAAGTTACTTGAACATTTTTATTATTCCACATGATTGTTCTCTAGTGTTTTTGAATATATCTCTTTGTATAGGTTTTTTTAGTGACTACTGTAGATATTGCATTATATACACGTAACATCACAATCTACCAATGTGGTCATTTTACCAGTTTAAGTGCATTATAGAAACCTTGCCTTCTTTTACATCCCTTTGACCTCCCCTGTTTATAATATAATTTTCTTAAATATTTCTTCAAAATACATTTAGAACCATATTAGACAGTGTTATAAATCTGCTTCAACCAGTCATAATTTAGAAAACTCAAGAGTAGAAGTAAAGTCTACTATATCTACCCAGTTTTTTTGTTACCATTTTACCAGGACATTTTCAGTATGTGTTATTATGAGACTCTGAAGCTTATTTAAGCCTTCTGCTTTAGCTAGCTTCCTTTCACATTGCCCTTGCAGAGAAAGGAGGTGGGAGTGCCACCTCCTTATTGCCAGGGTAGGGGTAAAAGTCCAGGCTTCCCACATTGTCTTCACTGTCTTTAGGGAGGTGGACTTTCTTATTGCTTGGCAGGGATGCAAGTCCGGGCCATGCTAGGTCTTCTCTAATACCACCGCAGCAGATGGGTTAGAGACCTAATAGGGCTGCTGAGGATAGCAGTCTAAGTTCCCACTCAAACAGCTGCTATGAGTCAGGATCAGGCCACAGTTTTTTCTTTAATATTTAGCTGGAGTAGATGGGTTGTTGTCTAAAAGTCTTTCTAGACTGACTCTTTCTTTTTCCTTTGGCTAATGAAAGCAGGCTTTTGTTCAAGATTTTTTTCCCTGCGCTTCTTTGCATTTCAGTGTTACTTATATCTTCAGCGCCAAGTCTGAGACATATGAGGCAAAAAGAAAACCCAGCAAACTAACCTCCATGAGCCTTCTTGAGTTCTAAGGTTTCTAGCTTATTTACCATCTTCTCTCTACCTTTCAGAATCTTATGTTTCTTTTATATAAATATATATAAATATCTATATGTATATGTCTAGGGTTTTTAGTTATCCTTAGTGAGAAGAATAAGGAAAAGTACACCTACCCCATAGTCCTAGAAACAGAAGTTCCTTGATTTATTTTTTTCCTTTGTAATTGGCCTAGAGTTTTTCTTTAGTTGTGGTTTATAGAGGGTTTTTTTAGTTGAAATGTATTGGGGTGACTATAGTTAGTAAAGCTACATAGGTTTCAAGTGTACAATTCTATAATACATCATCTATATATAACATAGAGAGTTTTTAAAATTTGTTTTGTTTTGCTTTTATTATTTTCTAGGCTGGTTACTAAGTAGAATTTTTCACTATCCTCAAAATGAAAAAGAAAAACTTTCATTAATATAAAGACACATATTTGTGGGAATCTTTTTAAAAATTTGTCTTCTCTTTAGGGATTCTTTCATATAAAAAAGTCATGTTTTCCTTTAACTCAGAGATATTTATTCTTCCCCGGGTACTTCTTTAAACATTGTTTTTCTTCCCTCTCTTTTCATGTGTCATTCTGGAGTTCCTATTAAATTGATTTGATTTCCTGTGTTTTACTTCACTGTTCTCATTATTTTTTATCTCTCATAATTCTTCTCAGTAGTTTGGGTATTTCTCAAATTTGTATTCTAATCCACTAATTTAGTTTTCTTAAGTTTCTAGCAATATGTTCCACAGCCTTTTAATTCAATAATTATGATCTCCATCACCCCCTATGGTGGCCTTTTCTGACCTAAGACTATCATTTTCATGGCTACTTGAAAATATTCAATCTCATGTAGAGCTTTGATGAGATAGTGAAAACAATTCAATATCTCTGTAGTTTTCTCCAGACTCTTTTATTTTTTTTAGAAAGGAAACAACTGCTCTGATGTCTTATATTCATCACATTAATCTAAACTGTTATCTCTTCATATCTCCCATGACTTTCTCTGTTTACTTATTCTGAAAGACACACCACTGGCTTGTTTTGTACTGACAGTAGGACAGTTTCTAATTGAGATTTTCTGTTTGATGCATCACTGATCCTTTTATTTTTTTTTTAAACATGTATTTGGTCTTTCAGAAGTTGGGTTCAAAATTGCAGGCATTACTTCATTCAATTTTTAGTACTTTAGAAAAAATTTAGATCAGCCTGATCATTATTGTTTGGTAAGAACAATTTTATTTTCCTGCATAAATGTTTTATAGTTTTAAATACATATGTAAGTCAAATCATTATGCTGTACATCTTAAGCTCATACCGTGATATTTGTCACCTACATCTCAACTGGAAAAAATGTTCAGAAGTTTCCCAAGACTCAACTGGATTCCTATTTTGTAATACTTGTTTCTAATCTGTGACTGATTATCAACAAGCTCTTTTTTTCTTGTTATCTTGGTAACCTAGACTATTGAATTCTAATGGAGAAATTATGAGATGAAGTTGGAAAATGATACTGGCCAAGAGGCTTGAATAAATTTTAAAAAATAATTGGAAATGGCTAAGGAACTACTGTAAGAAAAATAAAAGCTTAATAACAGAAACATAAACATTATTAGGAGCAGTAAAAACCAGAATTGACACAAACTAAAAGAAAAACAAGAATGTACTCAATGTTTGGAGTATGTTACATTAACAGACTTTTATTCTATATGAAGGAATTTGAACCTTATTTTATATAGATAAAGAGAGCTACTTGAATATTTGAAGCAGTGACATTGTCCTATATGCCATATAGAAAGATTACTATTACATTGTTGTGAAAATGTGTGGAGTAAGTTAGGGTTAGGGAGGGATCAAAGCTGAATGCCAGCGATCGGGAAAAAAAAACAAAAATCAGGTGGTATGCTCATCCTTCAGTTCTGTTTTCACTTAAAATCCATTTTCAATCAGTAGAGAAGCTAAACAATGAAGAGAGTTTACATATTAGTAAGGTCATAGTAAATAATTTGAATTTCCAGGTTATATGAGGTTTGACAATTAAGTTCGAGAATTGGTTGCAACCATGTTGCTAATCTTTTCTGATATCAGAGAGATTATTCATTATGAATTTGTACCAACTGGACAAACAGTTAACCAAGTTTACTATTTGGAAGTGCTATAAAGACTGCATGAAAACGTTACACGCCCTGAACTTTTTGCCAATTCATGGCTCTTGCATCACGACAATGCACCAGCTCTCATGACACTGTCTGTGAGGGTGTTTTTAACCAGTAAACAAATAACTGTATTGGAACACCCTCCCTAGTCACCTGATCTGACCCCCAATGACTTCTTTCTTTACCCAAAGATAACAAAAATATTGAAAGGAAGACATTTTGATGACCTTTTGGAAATAAAGGGTAATATGACAACAGCTCTGATGGCCATTCCAGAAAGAGTTCCAAAATTGCTTTGAAGGGTGGACTAGGTGCTGGAATCGGTATATAGCTTCCCAAGGGGAGTACTTTGAAGGTGATCATACTGATATTCAGCAGTGAGGTATGTAGCACTTTTTCTAGGATGAGTTCTTGAACGTAATTGTCAAACCTCATACAATAAAAAGAAAAAAAATTATCTTTCTGATGAGAACACTTAGGATCTGCTCTCTTAACTTTTGTGTATATCACAGAGCAGTGTTAACTATAGTCATCATGTTGTATCTTAGATCTCTAGTACTTATCATCTTAATACTAGAAATTCATACCTTTTGACCACCTTCCTCTTATTCCTCCTCCCTCCAACTTCCATCTCTGGTAATCAAAAATCTAATCTCTTTTTCTATGAATTTGTTTTTGTTTTGTTTTGTTTTATTTGTTTTTTAGATTCCACATATAAGTGAGATCATACAGTATTTGTCTTTGTCTGTCTGACTTGTTTCACTTAGCATAATGCCCTCATGGTCCACCCATGTGATGCAAATGACAGGATTTCCTTGTTTTCTTTGGGTGAATAATATTCCATTATGTATACATATCACAACGTCTTTATCTATTCATTTGTCAATGGACACTTAGGTGTTTCCACCTTCTGAACATCTTGATATTAATGATGTTGATTGATTCCCTTGGTTCTTTTTCCTTCTGTCTTCACTGTGATTTTGCAGAAATCTCAATTATCATTCTCTTAAAAATTAATGATTTAGTCCTCAGATCAAGGCAGGACAGTCCAATGAAACATGATTCAGTAGAACTCAGAGGACTTTAGACTTTAACAGATGTGTTTTGGATTTCAGATCTGCAACTTTAACTGCTGTTGCTTCTCTGAGTTGTTTCCTCACCTACTAAATGAACATATAAGAGGAACAAATACATTCATATGTTAACTGTTCTCAATAGATGCTAGGTCCACCAGGCAAGAAAGATTCATTCAAGAGTAGAAAAGTTATTAGATGCATTAGCCTGTATTATAATTATATTTCTAAGTTTTGATAAATTCTCATGTATTCGTGCGTGTTTTTTAATGAAATCACGAATGTTGGGTTCACTTCTCAAAAGTTTAGGTGTTTTCAGGAATCTCACTGTCACCCAAAATGGGCCCTTTGATGACCCCTTCAGAGATACATGGTTGTGATTTGGCATGACCTTTTGGTATATTTTAATGTGCAAATAGGGAAATATCAATTCCTCCAAAAGCTGACCCAGACCCATCTCAGAGTGTAAGCTCTGGCCATTCTTCTTTGTGTTTTTATTCTTAGGCAACACAAGGACCTTCCTCTTCCAACTGAGACCCTGTTCTTGCCTCTTTCCCTGACACTAAGAAGGAATCTTAATAACAAATCTAGAATCTGACTCTTCCAATCAAGAATCTCTCTTCATGACCACAGCTGAAGATTTTTTCCTCTATCTATGGCTGGAGGAAACTGGACAAGAGTAAATGAGTTTATCCTCATGAGTTTCTCTTCTCTACCTACTGAAATACAATTGTTACTTTTTCTGACATTTCTAATAATCTACCTGGTCACTCTAATGGGAAATGGTCTCATTATTCTGGTTACTTTGGTTGACCCCATGCTGCATAGTCCCATGTACTTCTTCCTCAGGAACTTGTCCTTTTTGGAGATTGGCTTCAACCTAGTTATTGTGCCCCAAATGCTGGGGACTCTGCTTGCCCAGGACACAACCATTTCCTTTCCTTGCTGTGCCACACAGATGTATTTCTTCTTTTTCTTTGGGGTTGCTGAATGCTTTCTCCTGGCCACCATGGCATATGACCGCTATGTAGCCATCTGCAATCCCTTACACTACCCAGTCATCATGAACCAAAGGACAAGAGCCAAACTGGCTGTTGCCTCCTGGTTTCCAGGCTTTCCTGTAGCTACTGTGCAGACCACGTGGCTCTTCAGCTTTCCATTCTGTGGCACCAACAAGGTGAACCACTTCTTCTGTGACAGCCCACCTGTGCTGAGGCTAGTCTGTGCAGACACAGCACTGTTTGAGATCTATGCAATCATCGGAACCATTCTGGTTGTCATGATACCCTGCTTGCTGATCCTATGTTCCTACTCTCACATCGCTGCTGCCATCCTCAAGATTCCATCAACTAAAGGGAAGCATAAAGCTTTCTCTACCTGCTCCTCCCACCTTCTTGTTGTTTCCCTTTTCTATGTATCATCAGGCCTCACCTACTTCCGGCCTAAGGCCAATAATTCTCCTGAGAGCAAGAAGCTGCTATCATTGTCTTACACTGTTGTGACTCCCATGTTGAACCCCATCATCTACAGCCTGAGAAATAATGAGGTGAAGAATGCCCTTAGCCGGACCTTCCACAAAGCCTTAGGCCTTAGAAACTATATCCAATAAACATTAAAAGATAAGACTAAAGTTTATTGAATGGGAAACAGTCAGTTTTATATTTGGGATTCCTCTTTGCCTCACTTCATATCTCCTTTGAGATGAAACCCAACTACTGAAATGACTGTAAAAAACAACACAAAAAACAACACAAAGATTTGGTGGTTACCAGAGGGTAAGGGGGTTGGGGGGTGGGGGATGAGGGTGAGGGGGATCAAATGTATAGTGATGGAAGGGGAGCTGACTCTGGGTGGTGAACACACAGTGTGATTTATGGATGATGTGATACAGAATTGCACACCTGAAATCTATGTAATTTTACTAACAATTGTCACCCCAATAAATTTAAAAAAATTAAAAAAAAAAAAAACAACACAAAGGTAGTTTAGACCTATTGCTACCCCCTGGAAAACTCCTCTGCCTGCCCATTGTAGACGTATATTCTTTTTATTATTGATATTTCAATACATCTGTGGCCAAGTAATTCCAGATATTTACACTGTGTCCACATTGTGGATAGTATGAAACTGCTTATAATCTTAACTTAAGGACACGCATGGTAAAAGAGAGCAAAATCAATCAAATATCCTCTTGTCACTTTCTCTTCCTTTGAGAAAATCTGACTCCATTGATTAGATAGAAAACCCTATGTTCCCTCCAAAAACATAACTCTCCTTGTTGTCTTATTTCAATTCTCATGCCCCTTAGGTTATTGTTAGCTGTTTTAAGCTCACTGGTATGTGGTATGAATATAGGAAAGTGGATCAATAATATATACATTATAATATAAATAATACAGTACTATAATATATACAAATATATCTTTATAAGCCCAATAAGCATTTTCTTCCTCCCTCTCTTTTCCATGGGACCTCTCTCTATTCCATATTCACATTCTTAGCTTGTTGAAGTGATGTCATAAATTTCAATCATGGTGCTGCTTTCATCAAATTTCAAAATGGATCCCAGCTGATTCCAGCATAGCTCTTCTTTAACCACAAAAGATTTCTCACTTTTTTTATTACTTCATAGTACTTTATTTTATAGACATACCCTAGTTTTGAGTCTTTTATGATTACAAATCATGCTAAAGAATAGATTTATGAATATGCCTTTTTATGTTTTTGCCAGTATGGAAGTCTAGAAATAGAATTTCTTGGGCAAAGGGTAAACACATATGTAATGTTGCTATATATTGGCAAATTCCCCTCGAAAGCATACCATTTTACACTCCAACTAGCTTATTTCCCCACAGCCCTGTCAATAACATTTGTCATCACACATTTGGAATTTTACTTGTAAAATAATTTTTTAAAAACTCAATTAAATTTTAATTGGAATGAAATAAATTTTGAAAAATATGGAAGAAATATATAAGTAAATCAGAGAAAAGGCATGCATTTCATTCAGATTTCTTAGTTCATAGTTTAGATGATTAGCAGTTGGCGATGGTATTCTATTTTCTCTGCTTGAAAGGTTCTTTTTACCTTTATTTTAGCCAAATCCATCTCATCTTTCAAGGTCCCCTTGTGATCCCTTAAGCAGCATAAATTATTCTCTACTATATGCATCTATTCAAAGTTTATCAATAGATAACTTAAATTTTGTATATACTATGCTTTGCTTATTTTTACACATTTGTCTTCCAATGTACTTGTAAATCTTTGAAAATGAGAGCCGCACAAGTGTTTCTTTTTTCATAGGACATAGTGATTCCTATGAACCGTATGTTCTGCAAAACTCTGCACTAAAAATACTATGAGGAAATAGGGTTAGGGAAGACCACTCAAAATATATGCAACTGTGAAGCCAGAGCTTTAGCAGAAGCAATAGTCAGTACCTGGAGAGACAACATAGACTGCCCAGGAATGCAGCTCAGTGAGGCTGGAGGTCGCCACAGTAGGTATTTAATATGCACAATAATGTAGAATAAAAATGACAACAATGCTTTACTTAAAACAAGAGTATGTGGTGCTGAGACAATGCCGATGAATGTGATGTTCTGAACCAATGGAGCAGCCCTGAGATGGTCATGTGGGAGTCACTGCCACTTTCCAGGAGCCAAAAGCTGCACAAAGCAAGAGGTGCTTCTCTTTGGGGTTGGAGCCTCAGGTACCGGCAAATTTTCAACATTTTCTTAAAAACAATTAAGAGGGCTCCTGGCGAAGTCCTAAGGACATTTACTTCAGTGTTGAAGGTTATCACTTTACTCCATCTATTCTGGCTTGCTATGCCCAATAAAAACTTTCATATTACAATGAAATCATTCTCCTATGTTTCAACAGTACCTGAAAGATGAATAAATGGATAGGTAAACCAGCTGAGAAATGACGGTGACTTGGAGTAGAATGGTATCAGTAGAAAGTGAATCTAAATAACTTTTAGAGGAAGAATTGATATGACTTGATCGTGGATGCATGTGGGAAAAAGCATTGCTGAAGAGAGGCAGGTTGGTCCATGAACAAGACCAATTCCTGCAGTAGAGAATAGATGTTCTGGAAATCTGCAGGAGATCCGTCACAGAGGTATGAAAGTGATATTTTTTTCCAGAAAGAACAAGCCTAAAGCTTTTTTCTTCATATCCGTGTTATGAATCCCCTTTTACCTTTTAGGAATATCTACCCCAAACCTGCAGTAATTGATCATGACTTGGGACCAAAGGCTTTTATCATGGGCCACATTCTCCCAGAATCAGATATGGAGCCAAAAATTCAAGTTCAAGTGAGTTATTAGGGGAAAAACAGACAAACAAACAGACAAACAAACAAAAACAAAACATTAAATGAGTGGGGAAAGTGGAATAGGAATGGAGAAGAAACTAAGCGATACATGTAATTTCAGGGGAAAGCCCAGACTCAACCTGATCCAGCAGGGAACTCCAGAGCATAAACAAAGTTCAGAGTTTGTTCTGCTTCAGGTCATGGGAAGTAGGTTTTTGTCTTCCAACCCAGTCATCCATTAGCTACTAGTGAACCATGGGGTAGGAAAGAGGGAGAATTAAAACTCTCAGGCACCTCTGTCTCCTGGAGAGGATCCCCTGGGTCCAAGGGCATTCTTCTCAATGTCAGAACACTAAAAAAAGAAAAATTTTTTTAAATGACCACCAAAACCCTAAATCTAGGACTAAGTTCAATGTATAATGTCCTTTCCAAGTTCAACATCTACCCATCAGTGTAAGTTAGTGTTATATCTACTTTTATCCAGTAGTCCCCCCTTATCTGTGGTTTTGTTTTCCACAATTTCAGTTACCCATGGTCAACTGCAGTCTGAAAATATTAAATGGAAAATTCCAAATATCAACAATTCATAAGTTTTAAATTACACAGTGTTCTGCGTAGTGTGATGAAATTTTGCTCCATCTCGCTACATTCCACCTGGGAGATGAAATCACCGCTTTGTCAAGTTTTTCTGTGTTGTATAGGCTACCCACCCATTAGTCACTTAGTAGCCATGTTGGTTATCAAATTGACTGTCGCAGTATTGCAGTGCTTATGTTTATGTAACCATTATTTTACTTAATAATGGTCCCAAAGTGCAAGAGTAGTGATGCTGGCAATTCAGTTTGCCAAAGAGAAGCCATAAAGTGTATGTATGTGTAGGAAAAAATAACATAGTAGATAAAGGGTTTGGTACTATCCATTGTTTCAGACATCCACTGGGGGTCTTGGAACATATCCCCCATAGATATGGGTGGATTACTGTAAAGTTTTTAATTAAAGAAATTTTTATAAATTTATTGGGTTGACATTGGTTAATAAAATTATATAGGTTTCAAGTATACAATTCTATAATGAATCATCTGTATATTGCATTGTGTGTTCACCACCCATAGTTAAATCTTCTTCCGTCACCATATATTTGATCCCCTTTACTCTCCTCTACCTCCCCCACTTACTCTCTGGTCACCACTAAACTGTTATCAGTGTCTGAGTTTTTGCTTGTTTGTTCATCTTGTTTGTGTGTTGTTTTCAGTTTTACATCCCACATATGAGTGAAATCATATGGTTCTCAACTTTTTCTGTCTGACTCATTTCGCTTAGCATGCTAATCTCAAGATCCATCCATTTTGTTGCAAATGTCAGTATTTCATCTTTTCTTATGGCCAAGTAATATCCCATTGTATATATGTACCACATCTTCTTTATCTAATCATCTATCGAAGGACACTTTGTTTCCATATCTTGGCCACCATAAATAAAGTTGCAATGAACATAGGGATACATATAGCTTTACAGATAAATGTTTTCAGATTTTTTTTGGCAGATATCTAAAAGAGGGATTGTTAGGTCATGTGGTAATTCTATTCTTAATTTTTTAAGGAAACTCCATACTGTTTCCCATAGTAACTGTAGCAGTTTACATTTCCACCAGCTGTGTATGAGGGTTCTTTATTCTACACAGCCTCTCCAACACTTGTTATTACTTGTCTTATTGATAATAGCCATTCTAACAGGTGTGAGGTGGTATCTCATTGTGGTTTTTATTTGCATTTTCCCTAATAGCCAGTGAAGTTGAGCATTTTTTCATATATCTGTTGGCCATTTGTATGTCTTCTCGGGAGAAATGTGTGTTCAGCTCCTCTGCCCATTTTTTAATTGGATTGTTTGTTTTTTTGCTGATGACTTGTATGAATTCTATATATTTTGGATATTAACCTCTTATCGAAGGTGTTGTTTGCAAATATCTTCACCAATTCAGTTGGTTTCCTGTTTGTCTTATTGATGGTTTCTTTTTCTGTGCAGAAGGTTTTTAGTTTGATATGGTACCATTCATTTATTTTTGCTTTTACTTCCCTTGCCTTTGAGGTCAAATTCATAAAATCTTTCTAAGACCAACATCCATAAGTTTAGTACTTGGATGGGAGACTACTGTAATTTAAATACAAAGATATCCAAGTCCACCTCCCAAGCATATGCATTAATTGTCAGAAACAATAGAATCAAGCACATAAGTATGAAATAAAATTGTCTTATTTAATTCATCATTTTCAAGGTGATTTTATTTTTTATAATAGACTCAGAACCTCACATCATTATATAGAGCAGTGATGGTTCATTTTGTTCATCTCCCACTTTTGCAGGGGTCCTTTTGGCATTGTTGGGACTGAGAAAATAGCTCATAATGATTGATTTACCTCTTAAAGAGTTTTCACTAAGCCATCCAAAGACATGACTGAAGCTTTGAGGTTGCTATTCACAATAAATTCATTAAATTATTATTCAAGTCCCTCATACTCATAGTTATGTCCAAAGAATTGGGAAATGGTGGTGCTCTTTTTGCAGCTAACATCATTTTCTTCTAGTTATATATTCATCACAAGTTGTAATTTTACATTTTTATGTGAGTCTTTGATGTTTGTTTTCCCATTTTTATTCTGTGTTCCACAAGGCCAGGGACAATGTCTATTAAATTTACTACTGAAACCTCAGTGCCTTGTTCATGTTAGTTATCCAATAAATATTTTTGAATGAATGAACAAACATCCAAAGTGAATCTTATGTGTTTGTTCTTTGGCCAGTTGCTCCTCTTCCAAAGTAAGCAGGACTTGGGGAGAGGGAGAGGATGAGAGGAAAAATGACACAGAGAAGTCGTGTAGATGTTCATACTCTTACATTATCTTTGGCTGTAATCCCAAATAAACATGGGCACCAACAGGGGTTTAGATTATATACTAGACAAAGAAAAGAGTTATCAGGGCGAGGGGGTGGGGGAAGAATAAATAGCTATTCTTTTTTATCCACTGAGCCACCTCTCTATTATCACTTTTGTTGGAAACGTGGACCACTTTCCTAGAGCAAAGTGCAAGATGAATGTGCCATTTTAATCAATTAAAATGGAAAATCTCAAAATGGAAAGTTATATAGGTGGAAGATGTGCCAGGAGATTAGGATTTCAAATATGCCTTGGGTAAAAATGCAAGCACATATGTGTAGGCACTGTGCTAGATACTAAGCAAACAATAATAAACAAGTCAGATATGATGACTGTTTTCGGTAAGAAATATGCAATCAAATGTCTGTTTTGGAAGCACTGTAAGAAATGTTCAGATATGCATTAGAGTCTTGGGATAAAGCCCTAATCAGCTGGGGGAAATTTTATCTCAAAGCATGGACTTCATTTTACTCCCTCAACTTCAACTCCTATTCCAGAAAGGTTAGGATTTTGAGACTGTTAGTCAGACTATCTTCTCTTTATCTCAACCAGGAGTTAATAGCCTCTCCAACCAACAGCATCTCCAACCAACTGCCTACAGTTTTTATTAATATTCTCCACTTGGCTTAGATTATGATTAGTGGGCTTTCCTTCCCATACTTGAAAATTTCTCCTGAGTCCAGGTCAAAAACACTCCTGAGAACCAATTCAATAAAAATCAAAAGTGAGGGAAGATGTAAAAGAATACTGGCGTGAAGAAAATGAAATCACTGTCTTGAAGAGATCTTTGCACTGGCACTACCATATTCATTGAATCATTATTCACAATAGCCAAAACATAGAAACAGTCTAAGTATCCATTGGCAGATGAATGGATAAAGAAAATGTCACACACACACACACACACACACACACACACACACACACACACAGAGAGAGAGAGAGAGAGAGGAGTATTTATCATCCATTAAAGAAAGGAAATCCTGTCACTTGCAAAAACATGGATGGACCCTAAAGGCGTTATGCTAAGTGAAATAAGTCAGACAGAAAAAGGCAAATACTGTATGATCTCATTTATATGTAGAATCTAAAAAAAAGTACCAAACTTAGAGGAACAGAGAATAGAATAATGATTACCAGTGGCTGTATAAGGAGGGGAAAATGGGGAGATGTTGGTCAAAGGGTACAAACTCAGTTGTAAGATGAATAAATTCTGGGGATCTAATATATAACATGGTGACTACAGTTAACAATATTGTATTCTATACTTTAAAGTTGCTTTAAAAAAGTGTCTTAACTTTCACCATAAAATAGGTAATCATGGGAGGTGATGGAGGTGTTAATTAAACCTATTGTAGTAATCATTTCACATATATACATGTATCAAATCATCACTTTGTACACTTTATACTTATACAATGTTATATGTCAATTATATCTCAATAAAGCTGGAAAAAATTAAAAATTAAATTACAAAGAGAATACTGGCATGCTACTCAAATCTCTTTCAGATAGAAACCTTGAAGGACAGCCAGACTACTGAATTTAATCCCTTTGCTCTGTAGCCTCACAAGTCCAGGAACAATTGGAGCTTCAGTAGAGACCTTCCTTCAACTATGGAGTTGCAGAATCTTCATGAATTTTTGCACTCCTGGGAACTCCTCAAAACTCACACCTGTCAGAAAGTGAATCTGTGACTTCACCTGAGAAAGAAGAAGCACTGGGGGAATCACTTCCCTACAATAAACAGCAGGGACCAAAATAGTCCTGAGACTCAGGCTGGAATCCTCTAGAGGGATTGACAAAGGCCCAGCGAGCTTCTCTGGCGTGACTAATGCTGCACAGTTGAGCATCTTTATAAGGACCGGCCCAGCCACAGCCCAGGATTTACCTGAGATGTCTGGCACAGCTTCTTTAAGGCAAAGAAATTTTGAGAATATGCCAAGGCACAACATCAGGATTCACCAGCAGTGTGGACCAAGATAAGCACAGTCCAGAGTGTTTTTGGAATGACTGGCACAGACACAGTCCTGAGCTTTTCTGACATGACAAACACAGCCATAATTTAGGACTGCCCTGGAGTCACTCATTCAGACATAGTCTGCTCTAGAGTGACTCATGCAAACCAGGGCTTCTCCGGAAATGTGATACAGACAAGTCTCATTGACAGGAGGTAAGTAAAGGGCGAGTGGATAGGGCACAGGCTTGATCACTTGTAAAGAGAATAATGGCTCACTACCAAAAAAATGTGTCTTCTGTGACATATTTCTGAGAGACAAGAAAGAAAACCAGAGGTCTCAAGTAAAGAACATGGAGTTTTATAAGACTTAACAAATTAGGGAAACTGGGACAGAATAGAAAACAATGATGATATATGTATTGTGTTTTAGAATGCTTCAAAGTTTTGGCAAAAATATTATCTCATTTCACACCCACAACCACCCTGTCAGGTGGATAAGGCATTTATAATAATCATTATTTTATACTTGAGAAAACTATAACTCAGAAAATGTCATGTCAGTAGCTCTGTGTCTCACAGCTAATAAAATAATAACCAGAACTGTAACTCTGAATTTATGACTCCAACGTCCTGGCCATTATTGCTATGTCGTCTCAAACTATCATTTATGTGGCATTTTCACAGAGTTCTTTTAAGTACGTTATTTAGTTCTTCCTTGTTGAAACAAAACATGGAATCTCCAAGGTGTAATCCTTAAAAGGAGACACTTTGGCTAGAGCTGTAGCTGGCCAGCCAAGCTCAACCAAGTGTCCCCATAACTTCCCCTCCCCGCTAGGGTTCTCTCTCCTTCTCTCTGATGGCTGCAACCACAACCACACTTATCCAGGTCTCCAAGCTTGCAAAACTAGAAGTAAAACAGTACCTGAATTGTACTGCACTAATAACATCCTTACAGCCATACCTGTACTCATGCAGTTACAGGAAGTCAGATTTTCAAAGTCTTCCCAGCAACTTCCCCTCTACCATCCCTTCGCTATTTAGTAAGGAGAAACAGATAGAAAAATAAAAACAGGAGGGAAAGGTGAAACATATGAAAGAGAAATAGAAGGAAGGCTAGATCAAAAGAAGGAAATATAAAGGGAAGGGTTAGAGAAGGATCAAGGCAAATGAAGGAAAATATAGAATTACAACCATGGAAAGAAGGCAGAATCAAATCATGAATCATGCTTTCATATTGTGTTTTGTGCAGCCCTAAGGTCCTAAGAAGATGCATGAGGGGCCATTTCGAAGGACAGGTGAAAAGGGAAAGCCAAGCAAGTAGGGCTCTGAGCTCTGACTCCTGTCCTTGTTCATCCTCTTTGGGTTTAAGTACTGAGATTCTTTGTAAGATTTGGTTTGGGGAAAAAAAAAAAAAGGAGGGGGCACCTCTGCTTTAAAAGTCAAAAACCTCTTGTTAGGCAGGTGCAAGCTCCCCAGCTTCATTAACTAGACATTCAAAGATTCTCTTTGAAACGTCTGAATTTTGGGCCTGGGAACCTTTTTTCTCACGGCCTGTTGTCACATGTCGTCTAGCATCAAAATGTTCTCATCTGGTAGTGTGTCATTAGGAAATTTTCAACCTGTGTTGTACTACAGTTTTCCTCCAGTTTCAATTGTTATGGGTCTCAGTTATACTTCATTAGATCGTTTTCTATCTATACAACACTGCTTTACTAAAAGATTTGATTTAGAAACTATAGAAACTATAGTAATAGTTTTTTTTTAAATTATAGTAAAGTCAATAATAATAATGATAATGATAATGATAATTCAAATTTGTGTAGTGTTTTATAATTCTACATTTATTTCCATTTCTCTTACAAGACAATAATTTAAAACATTAAGAGGATTTTTTACAAACAAAAAATAACTGATTGGTTTAGTCCATCTGAAAGAACTGCATTAACTTTTGAAGATATTATTATGTTAAGCCAATTAACTAATGACATTAATATAAGTGTAAATTAGTAATTCAACAAATATTTATTGTTATAATGTTTGTCATAATAAGAGTATTTTAAGATACACAAGGGAGAGATTAATTAATTATACCTATTTGGAGTATGAGTGTGGTCAGAAGAAATTTTACAAGAAAGTTGATATTAGCTCTTGGATTAAAGAGTGAGTATTAATATGGTTTATCTGCATTTCAATAAGGCATTTGATGTACTCTTTCATGAGAACTGTGTTACTTCACTAAAGAGATATGTTCCAGATAACAGTAAACAATGTTTATTTATACCTAACCCATGTCTGAAATGATTTAAAGTCACTGCTATAAAAAAAATAATAAATGGCTTTGCTATTTGCCCAAAAATTAGCGATTAAAAATTGGTATCAAACCCTTTTGGGATATGGCTTAAGTGATATGCCCTGAGTCCTATGTGTCCTAGAAAATGTTTTGATTACATATTTGAGAGGAGTGGACATCCATGGCACACTGAGTGACACAAAGCTCTTTTAATAAAGTTTTTAAAATATTTTCTCAGAACATAGCAAAAAAGTTAAACGAAATAAATATACTTTGGAAGACAAAACTTGTACCACCTATAAAACACATACACACACACACACACACACACACACACACACACACTCACATACACATACAAGCCTTACTTGACTTAACTAGAGATCCAATAGTGTCTTCAAACTGCAAAGTAATTAAAAGTAATTAGACCTTAGGCTACATTAATTACTGAGCACTTGGAGATAAGTACTCCACTAACTATTGAAGCTACAATGACAAATGAATAGATTTGTCCTCATCGCATTAACAATTAGATAACATCAACACGATGTCTGACAATTAAGTTCCTGAACTCATCCTAGTAGAAAAAGTGCTACATACCTCATTGCTGAATATCACTACGGTCACCTTTGAAATACTCCCCTTGGGAAGCCAGCGCCTAGTCCACCCTTCAAATTTTGGAACTCTCTGGAATGGCCATCAGAGCTGTTGTCATATTACCCTTGATGTCCTGAATGTCATCAAAACGTCTTCCTTTAAAAATTTCCTTTATCTTCAGGTAAAGAAAGAAATCACTGGGGGCCAGATCAGGTGAGTAGGGAGGGTGTTTCAATACCGTTATTTGTTTACTGGCTAAAAACTCCCTCACAGACAGTGCCAAGTAAGTTGGTACATTGTCGTGATGCAAGAGCCATGAATTGTTGGTGAAAAGTTCAGGTCGTATAACTTTTTCATGCAGCCTTTTCAGCACTTCCAGATAGTAAACTTGGTTAACTGTTTGTCCAGTTGGTACAAATTCATAATAAATAATCCCTCTGATATCAAAAAAAGGTTAGCAACATTGTTGCAACAAGTCCATGAACTTAATTGTCAGACTTTGTAAATGTACGCATACACAGTTATAAAACTGCTCTAATAGAAGCTGACACCAAGTGCTATAAGGGAGTAAAAGAATAATCCCTTGATTAGCCAAGGGAAGAAAGGAAAACTTCACAAAGAAATGATGTTTCAGCTGAGATTTGCATGATAAGCAGGAAGTTATACATAACTGCAGAAAGAGGTATGAGAACCAGAGTAGAGAGCCACGTGCAGAAATACAAAGAGGGGAGAGAATATGAAGTGTGCGCAAAACAGGACATGTTTTCATGTGACGCGTGTATTGGCAGTGTAGGGAATTAAAAACTGGAAAAATAATCAGATATCACAGAGGAAAACCTTGTTAAAGGGACAGTAGGGAGTGACTGAAAGATGTTAGATAAGTAACTAATCAGAGTTGCTGTCAGATCACACACACGTCTAGGATGGTCTGAAGAGAATGGACTGGAATTGGGTTCCTACAATATTCCGGGCCAGAGAAAATAAGACCCATAATCTAAAGGCAGTGTGGTAGGGATGCAGAAGGTGACACTGAATCAGTGTTTAGGAGGAAAAATAATCAAGTGTGGGGGATGAAATAAAGTGTTTTTATCCCAGTTCCTGGGTTATACTGTGGGTGTCGGCATTTTCTGAAATGGGGTAGATAAAGAAAAGGCTTGGATTAAGGAACGTAATTGGGTATAATTTATAACTTGTGACTGTTTAAATCAGTGTATATTGTATGAGGCTGTATTGTTGATGTATGTAGTCTTTTGTGTCTAAATTCCTTATGTGTGGAGCTCACTGTATCCACATTCTGTCTATATAGATATTTCCCTGATCATTTCCCACATTTTCTTCATTATTTATTCATTCATTCAAATAACAATTTACCGGGCATTTACCTTGCTAGGAATTGGGATAAAAAAGTTGAATAACATAATTTCTACTATCAAGGAGTATACCATCTAGAGTATGAGATGGAGACATAAATAATTGATTATTCTAAAATAAGGACTATGAAATTGGTATTCCAGGTCTCCAGTGTTGCTAATATCTTGAAACTTCCTGCCCCTGTCTAGAAATTGTCTTGGTCTTTTCTCTCCTACTGCCACCCAAACCCAAACACTGAGGTTTGACCTCACCTGTGAGCTCAGACTCATTCTTATTTTCAGAGAGTGGGTGCGTGTTGCCTGATGAGTAAATCCATGATTTGGAGTTGGACTGCCCAGAATGCATATCCTGATGCCAACATTGCTGGCTGCCTAACTTTAGAAAAATCACTCAACTTCTCTGTGCCTCACATTCCTTGGCTATAAAATAATAGTCCCTATGTCTTCAGGTTGTTGTGAGACAAACAACATGATACATGCAAAAACACTTAGATTAGTATCTGGCATTTATTTGGTGTTCAAGAAATGTTAGTTCTTACTATGAAAATAGAGACAAGACATGCCCAAAAAAGTTTTCACAGAAGTGATGCCCCGTTTGAAGTTTGTAAAATGAATAGAATTCAGCAAAATTTTTGAAATAGTACTTTCTCACTGTTTTTGCTCTTTACCTCCCTTCTTCCTTCACCACTCTGACTTCACATCTTGCACCTGCTCAGGATTTTAATCAAATGTCATTTTTTTCAGTGAAGCTGTGACACTCCTCACACCCCAATGCCTGTCTCCTTCTTCACTGCTTTATTTTTCTCCATTGTTCTTATATCAAACGTACTGCATATTTTACCTACATAATTTGTTTATAATCTGTCTTCCCTACTAGAAGATGAGTTGTATGAAGGAAGAGATTTTTGTTTGTTTGACTCACTGTTGTATCATCTTTAGTACCTAGAACAGTGTCTGACACACAGAAGACAATATTTATTGAATAAATTATTCTTTTCTCTTAGATATTAAAGAGCAAGGGCTACAGTGAGTTTGGGCAATGGATTAGATGACAAGTGGATTTTGGAAGGTACTTCTAACATTATGTCATAATAATTATACTGGTTAGCATTTGTTGAGCATGTATTATGTTTCAGTCACCATGCTAAGCCACCATGCTAGATTTATTCCTTTATTAAGTGTATAGTTATCAGAAAGAATTTCAGAGTCCCAGTTTTGAAACTTAGTTTTTGATACAATGATTGAAACTTGTTTCTTTTTCACATGATTTACTATTATTAGTCACACCTGCATATTTAAGTTGGTATTTATTAACATGTAACACTTCATATTTCATGAGAGTGAAGGCACAGTTCAACCTATTGAAGCTGATGAAGGATTTCCACGTAACACACCTAGATTCTCTCTGTGGTCTGATACCTCTTGAGTCTGTATTCCTTTTGTCTGATCACATATGGCCACATGGAGAATATTTATCCCCAGGATCAAAATAAACCACAGTTTCTATATTGTGTTTCTTCTTGTTTAAACCGAAATTGTCTGAGTTTATAAATGAAGACTACTCCATTATTGCTGAAATCTTCCTAAGTGTGGGCTGCTGGAGACTGAGACACATTCAGGTTTCCTCAGGGATCCTTGGTAACTATTGTCTCACTTCCTTTGCTTTTCTCCTTCCCACCCTTTTGTTTTGCAGAAAACATATCCTGAATCACCTCACCACATTTCACCATGCGTCAAGAACACTTTTTTCAGAAATGTTTGGCCTGGCTTCTTAGCGTCATTGACTGATGCTAAAGGAAAGAGAAAAGCAGAGAAAAGTCAAGAGATGTATAGATATATATGGTGTGCCTCAGGTCAGTCTGATAAAAGGTTAGTATTCTTCCAAAAACTTGTGACTCCCATAGTCAGACTTATTTTTTGCATTTTTTTTAAGTACAGCTATTTGATCTTCAATAACTATAACAAGAGAGATAGAGAACGAGGCTGAAGAAGGTTCTCTTTCTAAGAATATAATAGAAGTCTAATTAACAAATGAAGACTTCTCCTTCCTGGAGTGTGAAGGCCCAATGACATCCTGGGCAGAAGAATGATGTGGGGAAACTGGACAACTGTTAGTGACTTTGTACTTGTGAGTTTCTCAAACTTGTCTTCTGAGCTACAAGCTCTACTCTTTCTCCTTTTTTTGACCATTTACCTGATTACCCTAATGGGCAATGTCCTCATCATCCTGGTCACTACAGCTGATTCTGCCCTACAAAGTCCCATGTACTTCTTCCTCAGGAACTTGTCCTTCCTGGAGATAGGTTTCAATTTGGTCATTGTGCCCAAGATGCTAGGGACCCTGATCATTCAAGACACAACCATTTCCTTCCTTGGCTGTGCCACTCAGATGTATTTCTTCTTCTTTTTTGGGGCTGCTGAGTGCTGCCTCCTGGCCACAATGGCATATGACCGCTTTGTGGCTATCTGTGACCCTTTGCGTTACCCAGTCATCATGGGCCGCAGGGCTTGTGCCCAGCTGGCAGCTGCTTCTTGGTTCTCAGGGTTTCCAGTGGCCACTGTGCAAACCACATGGATTTTCAGCTTCCCTTTTTGTGGCCCCAACAGGGTGAACCACTTCTTCTGTGACAGCCCCCCTGTCATTGCACTGGTTTGTGCAGATACCTCTCTGTTTGAACTGGAGGCTCTGACAGCCACTGTCCTATTCATCCTCTTCCCTTTCTTGCTGATCCTGGGGTCCTATGTCCGCATCCTCTCCACCATCTTCAGGATGCCCTCAGCTGAGGGGAAACGCAAGGCTTTCTCCACCTGTTCCTCCCACCTCCTGGTTGTCTCCCTCTTCTACAGCACTGCCATCCTCACATACTTCCGACCCCGGTCCAGCACTTCTCCTGAGAGCAAGAAGTTACTGTCACTCTCCTACACGGTGGTGACTCCCATGTTGAACCCCATCATCTACAGCCTAAGGAATAGTGAAGTGAAGGCGGCACTGAGGAGGGTCATCCACAGGACCCTGGGCCCACAGAAACTATGACTGACTTAGATGGGAACTAAAAAGGTAGATTGCAAGGACAAAGGAAAGAAAAGCAAAGTCCTCAAATGAGCTTCTGGTCTCCACTCTTTCCAGGAGCCACAGTATACCCACGGGGATTTTGGATCTTCCACTGGGATCCATTTTTGAATGAAAGAACATGAGCGGTGAGAAAAGAACTGCAGTGGGCCTGTCGTTCTATGGGACTGTGGCACAATGTTTCTGAGGATGCCAGGAGGTTACACAGATTGGGGGCCTGTTTGAAGGTGGACAACTTTGTTACAATTTGCCATTTTTGTTTTAACTTTTCTTGAACTTCTTCATCCATGGTATTTTATAATCTTCTGCTTTACTCTCTTGTGTTTCTCAAAAAACTCTACCTACACTTTTAAGGATCTGTTTACAAGGTAAAGTAATGATAATAAATAGTAGAGTTTTGATTCATTCTTTTATTTGTACTCAAAATTTCGACAAATTTTTGTTCATTACTCAGCTTGTGTTAGACACTGTTTAGACCCAGAAGACACATTGGTGAATGAAACAAATTTATTGCCTCATAAAAATTACATTCTAGTGAGAGAGATAAAAAGATATTTAAAACTTCCACTTGCTTTGGAAGTGAAACAAAGTTTCTTTGTTTACTAGATTTCTTTTTGTAATATTATTGTGATTGGATGAAATCAGCTATCCCTTTTAGCTTGGGTATCACTCAAACAATGTAGCAGCCCGTCCTTATGATTTTGTCCAGTGAACATTGTCCAACTCTGAACTCTTGACAAATAACAGGTTTGGGACATGGGCACCATAGCTTTGTGTAAACTTTTCATAAGAATGTATTGATAATTCACAAAATAAAATAGCATTTACTGCATAGGCATGTCTTCTCCACAAACTCTGTGTGCGATGGAGGTACCAGGACCAGTTCAATCTCCCACACAAAGTATCCTTCAGCTCTCATGTAGTCAAGGCTCCAGGAGAGGAGCACATTCTGAAGTACCGTAAGAACTTGCAAATGAAAAGGCAGATCACAGGACTCTACTTACATGATGGCAATCACACAATTAAGCAGATTGGCACCATTATAAATTTATCACCTCCAATTTTAGCCAGGCTTTAATCACTCCATCACATTCATTTCACTTGACCTTGGTATAAAAGGCAGAATAATGGGCCCACAAAGATGTCTGTGTTCTGGATCCAGAAACTGTACATGTGTTACCTTACATGGGACTTTGTAGATGTGATTAAATTAAGGATCTTCATGTGGGGAGGTTATCCTGGATGTTTTTTTAATACAGTAACAGGAAATCATAAGGTGGGCAGAGAATAGCTTTAGATATTCATCCACATGGCTTCCTCACTTCCATATACCTAAGTCCACAGCTCCTGCCTGGTAGCCTTCTATATGTAGCTACCCTCTCCAAACTCTAGTTGCCTCCTCTTGATCCGTTAGGCCTAGGGATGGTAACAGCTTCTCACTCTTGTTACCCTTGTTACCCTTGTTGGTTTCCAAAACCTTGTATTTACCTTCATAAAGGTGTTACCTGATAGATAAAACACTCATGTCTCCATCAAGAGTGTCAGAAGAAGTACAGCATAGCTCATAAATTTTGCTTCATTGTACTTGTACATTGTACTTGTACAATGTACTCTGTTCATTACCTACCTCACACACACGTAGGTACATGTACACATACATGTAGCAACTAGCTCACAGGAAGTGATTAAGTAATGTTTGCTAGTTTATTGATTATTTGATGATGCAAAGAGATACAGAAATACCAAAAGATAAAGGAGTTGGCATAGGATCTGAGATAGATAGATAGTAATATATAGCATGATAAAAAATATATATATACAGGTTCCAGGGTTTATAAAATGTGAATGTTTCTCAGGGCATTTCCTAATGCTTAGGTGCTAAAAGACCAACCAGAAGGAAGCAGACCCTCCTTCCTAGTGCTCCAAGAATTATTATTCTTTTTCTTCTACAAAGGAAGTACTGGGTAAAGGATGGAGAATGAGTCTATGGATAAGGCCCAAAGATAAGAATTGTACCACATTCCAGTCTTGCTGAGGGAACTACTTAGCAAGTCTTACAAGTAGGGCATCAGGAGGGTCTCACTGTCAGCCTGCATGGGAAATTCCTTGTGGCTACTTTCCTCAGAGCTCCCTTCACATCCTTGTTCCTCAAGCTGTAGATGAGGGGATTAAGCATGGGGGTCACCATTGCATAGAACACAGATGACAGTTTTTCCTGTTCTTTGGAAGACTTTGGTGTCATGTAGGTGATAATTGCTGATCCATAAAAGAAGATGACCACTATGAGGTGGGAGCCACAGGTGGAGAATGCCTTGAGCCTCCCCGCAGCTGACTTCATTTTAACCACAGTCACTATAATGCAGCCATAGGATACCAGAATTAGGGAAACAGGTATAAGGAGAATCATAACTCCCATGAGGAAAATGGCCATCTCTGAAGTCCGAGTGTCTGTGGATGCCAGGATCAACAGTGCAGGGGCCTCACAAAAGAAATGAGCAACACTATTGCTGCCTCGGTAGGGTAGCTTCAGTGTAAAGGTGGTGTCCACTACAGACACCAGAACGCCGCTGGTCCATGATCCCGCAGCCAGCTGCACGCACACCCTCCAAGTCATTATGCTGGGGTAATGCAAAGGGTTGCAGATGGACACATACCGATCATAGGACATTACTGCCAGAAGGGCACACTGTGTACACCCAAAAATGAGGAAGAGTAGAAGCTGAGCTGCACAACGTGTGAATGAAATGATCTTCTTCCTGGATAGCAGATGGACTAGGGCCTGAGGAATGATGTTGGTAGAGAAACAGAGGTCAGCCAGAGATAAATTGCAAAGAAAAAAATACATGGGTGTGTGAAGCAGGGAGTCAACATAAACAAGGGACATGAGAAGCAGATTTCCAAACACAGTGATCAGGTAGATACCCAGGAATAAGATGAATAGCAGCTGCTGGGTGTATGGGTCATCAGAAAGTCCCAGAAGGAGGAATTCTGTCACTTGTGTCTGATTTGTCTGTTTCATAGTTGTCTGATTTTTGAGCACGAAGTCACTACACACTAAACACAGGTGTGTATAACCTATAAAATGATATAATTCAGAGTCGAAGGGCTTAGGAATTGCCCCCAATCACTACCAACCATTTTTAGAATCCCTTTTATAAGGTTTTTAGAAGTAGATCATGCTACTTTAGTTGCAATGTTTTCAATGTTGCAAAATTGAATACTATATGAGATGGTGCATTCATTTTTAGTGTAGTAAGGGAAGTATAGAGTAGATTAAAAAATCATCTTCTTTATTCTAAATATCACACTTCTACCATGTTTCCCCAAAAATATAACCAGGTCTTATATTAATTAAGTTTTGCTCCAAAAGACGGAGGGCTTATGTTCAGGGGATGTCATCCTGAAAAATTATGCTAGGGATTATTTTCCAGTTAGGTCTTATTTGGGGGAAAATACGGTAATAATAAAACAATAGATTGAATTCATCTATAGAGTCATGCCATTTAATTTCACTTTTCAACTAAAACCTTTGAATCTTATACTGCTCTTGCCACAGAGCCCCCGTCTCATGATGGTGTAGATATTTTTAATTTTTTTGACATACAACTTCTTCTGTTGTCTCCTCACTGAAAAGATTGTCACAGGTGTAAGAAATCAAAAAGAGCCAAAGTACTCTGCAGAACTGACTTTTTCTTAGAGAAAACCTGTTTTGAAGGAGCTGGGAGAGCAAAACGTAACTCTAGATAGTGTGCCATAATCTCTTTGGAAATCCTATCCCCAGCTTCAGCTAGAGCTCCCAAATATCAGTCTTAACCATCAGTGAAATTTCAGAATAGCAGACACATCATCACAACATAATTTCCATTGTAAGCCACCAGCTTGGCTAGTTTTCTCTGTTCAGACTAAACAGCACTAATCTGCCACCTCCAGCCCATCAACTCTTCCTGCCTTGTGTTATCTGTCTACTCCTCCCAGAGTTTACAAGCTCCTTTGAAAATTGTGTCTATGTCTTTTTCATTTTTTTATACTTTATTAGACATAGCATAGAGCTTTGTTCAATAAGTTATTAATTAAATTAGCTAAATAAAAATAATTTGGTCACATAGTTTAGTAGAGTTGTTTAAAAGCCTGCCAATACCCCTAGAGAGATTTGCAAGAATTTGGGGCAATAGTAAAATATCATGGAGCTGTTCCAAAAAGAGAGAAAAGAAATTTATTTTAAAATTTAAGGCCCTATGCAAGACTGGGGCAGTCAACCCTTTATCTGTCCGGTAAAAGTGCTTCAACATAATGTTTTAAATAAATCAACTACATATACACATATATACATACACATGTACATATATACAAACATCAAATAGAATGTATAGGATTACCAAGAAAACCAATTATATCCAAATATAGTAATCAAAATAGTTTTAGAAAATAAATATGTGGGATAATAATACATGTGCTTCTTCAACATGTTAAATTTTAAAATGTGGAAGGTCTAATTACCACCTTAATTTCAAAATGATGAGCCTAAATGATATTTTGAGGCATCTTCAACAACTGAACTATGATATAAAACTACCTCTGATTTCTATTTGTGATAAAGTCATGGGTACTGATAATGCTGGTTTGGGTTGGTTACCTACATTCAAACAAGAAGGAAATTTTAAATTTCAGTTAGAATAAAGTAAACATAAATAAGTAGCATTCACATCTAAATTGAAGAAACTCCTAATTCCAAGTTAAGAACTCCTGGGCTGAAGGAATTCCCCGGAGTGTTCTCAAAAAGACAAAATTATACTCTATATAATCTGATAAAGGAGTCTAAGGTGTTTGGATGGATTCATGAATCAAAATGATGAAAGATTTCAATTCATCATTCAAATAATAAATGAATGAATAAAATGTCAATATGAATAATCACATCTCTGCTGGATGATCATAAATGGCTCCGTTGTCTGACCACAGTACACCTTTCCAGCCATTTCCTGCTACATAACTAGGACACACTGTATTTTTATGCCCCACTGGATTTTGCTCAACATAGTCCCTCTATTCTGAGGTATGCCCACTATATAGAGTTAGCATCATTTTTGTTGAACATTCATCATACTTTGAATATTCAGTAACTTTATTTATTGAGCAAATGTTATTGGTCAAAAGCACTTCCTTGGTAATGGGGATACAGACAGAAGACCCAGCTCCTGAGGCCAAAGAATCTCAGATAGGAGGGACCAAACTATAGTCATATTACATCCCCAGTGCCAGTTATTCCCTGGAACATCATAGATTCACAGCAAATATTGGTTTAATGAATGAATGTACGGGACCAAGTGAGTCCCTATGATCTAACAATTACTTAAACCAAACAGATATAGAATTGCCTCTAATGGGAAATATAGTCTATTGTTAAATAGCTTATATAAAGATAAATTTTGAGAACACAAGCTATTTTAAGACAGGTACTTTTGGAATTACCATCCATCTAGTGGAAGATACTACCTGATTGGTTCTTAGTCTCCATAATCTCCAGTTATGGTTCAGCTCAGGTCCTTTCTACTTACTTCTGTCACAATTCGCACCCTTCCCAGAGTAGAAATTAGTGCAATGGTATCAGTCATGTGTCTAGATCTCAGGGCTAATTAAATGGTAAGCAAACAATGTTTTTCAGTTTTTGGGTTTTTTTAAAAATTTATTGGGGAATATTGGCAAACAGTGTGTTTCTCAGGGCCCATCAGCTCCAAGTCGTTGTCTTTCAATCTAGTTGTGGAGGGCGCAGCTCAACTCCAAGTCCAGTTGCCATTTTCAATCTTTAGTTGCAGGGGGCACGCCCACCATCCTTTGCGGGAGTTGAGGAATCAAACTGGCAACCTTGTGGTTGAGAGGATGCGCTCCAACCAACTGAGCCATTTGGGAGGCAGCTCAGCTCAAGGTGCCATGTTCAATCTTAGTTACAGGGGGTGCTGCCCACCATCCCTTGCGGGACTTGAGGAATTGAACTGGCAACCTTGTGGTTGAGAGCCCACTGGCCGATGTGGGAATCGAACCGGCAGCCTTTGGAGTTAGGAGCATGGAGCTTTAACCGCCTGAGCCACCGGGCTGGCCCAATGTTTCTCAGTTTTGATGAAAAGAGATATAGAGGATAAAACTAAACCCTTGTTATAAAGTTCTAAGTGATGTCTACAATTGGTAGTTAACTTAATGAAAGGACAGCTTTCGGCTATTGCTGATTTCTAAGACTTCTTGGCCATTCTGTACTTCCAAGTATCTCCAACACACATAGACATAGACACACACAAGTACAAACATCTAGTATATTATAGATACATAAGTGTACTTTACAACATGATGTACTTACCTCCATCATAGCTCTTAACAAATTATATTGAAATTATTTACTTTCTCTGTGACTATAAGACATTCAAGGGCAGCAACTATATCTGACTCATCTTTATCATAGCACATAAGATAAATCCTGGCACAGAATAAGTGTTCAACACATGTTTTTTGAGCTGATTTGACCTGAACTAAAGTAACAGGAGACAAAGAGGCAAATATGAGTCAGAAACGAGTATGACTTGTGACCCATCAGATGGTAGGAGCACTGACCGTGCGAGTACAACATTAGAAGTTTACACCCCTGACCTCTCCCAATTTGTTTTTAAAAGCATGGTATTCTCCCATGTAAATGTGGAAGAAAAAATGCTCCCCCAGGCAACCTGACCTTTAGGGTTAGGGAGCTTCTGTAAGAAAATCATGTCTACTTTCAATCTTTTCTCATGTTATTCTGCCTTTTCTCCAGATTTAACATTAACTTATAAGTTCACTTCTCTAAAAAAAAGACATATTACTGGATATGGAGTAAGATAATAGGGTCACAGAGCCATGAACTGTCCAAACTGACATTTCTCGTAGGAAGAGGATACAGAGGAAATCCACAGTAACCAAGAGAAAATACTAAATTTATTTTCTTATTACAAGATCTTTCATCCTCAAAATCACCTATTCTCTACCCTCCATACCCACTTACTGTCTTCCAAGCCCAGTTCACAGCAGTGTAAGAATCTCCACCCAGAGGATCAATACTGGCTCCACGTAAGCAATGTTTATGTCTTCATCAAGTGAGGACCATGATTCTTTCTCACAGGGAATTCAAGATTGTAATTGTAGTTGGATAAGGTAGATCCATTGTGGAAAAACCTTGGCTAGATCTATTGCAGGAGATTTAGCCCTGAGAATCAGATTGTTTGTACAAAATTAGTTGAATTAAAAAAATCAACTCTATGAAGGGATTGAAACTAATTTCACTGCCAGTATATGCCAGGTTATCCCCTGTGTTCAACTCATGCCTTCTCTTTCCCTTCCTCTAATAATCTTACCAACGTTTTCTCATCTGGTGGAGAAGAAAGATCAAATTGGAATGTCAAAGTCAGTAAAGACATCTCACTGTTGAGGGGAAACTGCTGCAGGTGTATTGGCTGCAGAATGGGCAGTGGCGACTGAGAGCACTTGGTCACATAGTTAGAGAGCTCAGCAACATCAAGGACAAAGCAAGAAGGGGAAGCCCCACATCTCTGATGTCCTCATGGTCCACCCAGAGGTCTGACTTCAGGGCAGACTGTGCAAACAGTAGTTCTATTTAAATGAGGTGAACAGATGGATACATGAGCAGTCTCTGGAGCGGCTGACATGCTCCAGAGAATTCTGAATAATTAGGGTGGATTCTAAGCTGCGTTTCCCGTCAGAAGCTTCCCAAATGGTTATCAGGAAAACAGAAAATAACATGTAGTTAGCACTCACATCTCTGTTAATAGGAGAATGCAGATGCAAAAATCCTCAAAAAAAAAAATTAGAGCTAATTGAATGCAAAAGCATACTTACAAATAACACAGCATGATTAAAGATGATTTATCTCAAGGATGCAAATGTTTCAATATCAGAAACCCTACAAAGAAATTCACAAATTATTACACTAAAAGATAAAATCAGATAATAATCGCAGCAATGTAGAAAAAATGTGTTAAAGCAAAACACATCTTTATTATTTTTTAATCTTTGTAAACCAGGAATAAGACCCCAACAACTAAACCCCAACAACACATCTTATATTTAATAGAGAAATTTTAGGTGCAGTCTCTAAGATCAGAAACAAGACAAACGCTGCTACCACCATTACTGTTTAATATAATACTGAGAGTCACTAAGAACACCACAAAGAAAGAAAAAGATAAGAATTGGAAGAAAAGAAATAAAACTGTACTATTTGCTGATTAGAAAATTATTTTCAGTGAGCAAACTGTTAGAATAATAAAGAAATATTTGTACGTTTCCTGTATCAGAGCTCAACCTAAAAAAAAAAAAAAAGTAATTTACTCTACCTCTCTACCAGCAATAAACAACTGGAAAATATAATTTTAAAATAGGGTACAATTTTACAATAGCAACAGAAATTATAAACTATGTAGAAACAAATCAAAAATACATGAGATCTCCATGGGGGAAAATTAGCTTTAGTAAAGCAGAAGATTATTTGAATAAATGGAGAGATATTTCATCTCTTGGATCAGATGACTTTAATATTATAGAGATATAATTTGTCTCCAAATTGATGTATAAATTTAGGGTAATATCAATAATAATTCCAGTGAGGTTTTTTGAGTAACTCAGGAAGAGATTTACTTTTAAATTTATGTGGTGAAATAACAATCCACAATTAGTGAGAATATTGAAAGGAGTGATGTAGGAATGCCCTTCCAGATATTAAGACATATTGCCAAGCCAAAAATAAACCCAGGTGGTACTGCTAAAAGACTAATAAACAGAATTGAGAGCTCACAGCTTGACCCACGCGGAAATTTAATGTACAACAAAGTTAATTCCAAAAATCATTAGGGAGTGGACAAATAGTTCAGTAAATAGTGTTGGTAAAATTAGTTTACTACAATGAGAAAAATAAAATAAATGAGGTAAAATTAGTTTACTACAATGAGAAAATGTTGGTAAGATTATTTTTAATAAAGTAATTTTACCAACACAGTAAATAGTGTTGGTAAAATTAGTTTACTACTTAACATCACACAAAGTAGTAATCTCTAGATCAGGGGTGTCCAAACTTTTTTCAACATTTTTTTACCAAGGGCCATATGTGGTAAAATACACAAACAGCCGGGCCACTCACTCGAGGTGAAGTACGTATTGCCTCACCTGGTTTATTTAAGTAAACTAAATATATTTTTGGAATTTGCTGTGGGCCAATTAACAATGGACCGCTGACCGCAGTTGGCCCGCCAGCCACAGTTTTGACACCCCTGCTCTAGATGGATTAAATACCTGAAAGTTAAAATAGAACAATGGCATTATAGAAGAAAACACAGGAGTACATCTTTCTGATCTAGACTAAGGAAATTCCACAGCACAAACCATAATGAAAAATTTGATGAATTTGACTTCATCAAAATTTGGATTTAATTTAATAAAGAACACTAAGGACAAAGATAAAAGAGGTGAGAAAATGGATGAGATGTTTGCACTATCTAAAACCAATAAGAAATAATAATTTACTGTCAGGAATTTACAGTAAATTCTGAAAATCAACAAGGGAAAAACATAAACCCCCCCCCAAAAAAAAAAAGAAAGAGCAGAGGGTATAACTAGGAATTTACAAAAAAGTAACTTCAAAGGGCTACAAAAATATAAAGCAATACTCAAAATCAAAGATATAAAAGTAAAACAACAAAGAGATATCTATTTACCTGTATTAGACATGCAGAAATTAGAAAGTCAGATATTATAAAGGGCTGGAAAAACAGTAGAAAATAAAGGAACATTTATTCACATTTGGGAAGAATAGAGAGAGGCACAGTCATTCTGGGAAGGAATCCATCTTACGCTTATGCACATTTTATGATGTAGCAATTATTGAGCCAAACACATTCTCACACAGACTCATTCCTGGGATATTTGTGATTCTGTTATTTGTGTTGATGACACGTTGTGTAATTTGCATATCCCTCCCTAGGAGAGGAGATAAATGAAAAGATGATGGATGAATACCAAGGATATTCCACAGCATTCAGATAAGAGATTGGATGTCCATATGGCAGTATGAATGATCTTAAAGACTTAAGAGCTGAGTGGTAAAAGAAACAAAGAGACATATAACACAATATCATTTATATAAGTTAAAAATGCATTCACAAACAGAAAATCATTTTGTGAGAACAAAGAAAGTATTGCATACATTAGAATGGTTATGTGGTCAATGGAAATGAGGTATAGGTATATATTAAGCAAATAGTAAATAAAATAAATGTATAAATAAATAAACAAGAGAGGGGCTGTGAAATCATTTATCATACTAATGTGTCATACCCTGAAGAATGTAATTAACTCAGTTCTCCACACTTGAGAATCAAACAACAGGATGAATTAAGATTGCATGGTACTTGTACAGAAATAGAAAAACTAGAAAAGGAACAGATTAGTGAGTATAAAAATGGACCAAATCTAGTAGGAGTTTACTTTTCATTTTTAAATTAAATTTATTATGTAACATTGGTTAATAACATTATATAAATTTCAGTTATAAAATTTTATAATACATCATCTGTACATTCCATTGTGTGTCCACCACTTAAAGTCCAGTCTCCTTTCTTCACCATATATTTGACCGCTTTACCATTTTCATCCTCTCCCCACCCGCTTCCCCTCTAGTAACCACCATACTGTTGTCTGCCTCTAAGAGTTTTTCTATTTTATTTGTTGCTTTTTGTTTTATAGCCCATATACGAATGAAATCATATGGTTCTTGTCCTCTTCTGACTTATTTCTCTTAGCAAGATACTCTCAAGATCCATGGCAAATGGCAATATAGTTTTCCTGGATGGGACAGGGTAGCGACATAAATTTGACACGCCCTTCTCCCACCCACCGGAAGCTGGCATGCATCCATTCATTCCCGGCCCTAGGGCTCGATGCAAATCTACGGAGTGGGCAGGGCCTGGGGAAAGGGGCGGGACTGGAAAAGCCCCCTTTACAGACCAGGGGCTTGAGGGGCTTTTGCGGGGTTCCTTCCACGGCTGGTGTGCGTGCGCAGGAGTGTGCGGAGGCTGCCTTGGCAATTTGAAAGACTCAGAGCTCCCAGCGGCGTTTAGGGTCCGGGTGTGGCGAGGGCTTCCCGGTTGTGGCGTCACGCCAGCTCCCTTCGCCAGCCATGATGGTGACTTCCGCGGCTCCTCTCAGAACCGGCGCCTGGCGTGGCTGAACAGAGCCCTGGCTTGGAGCCGTGCTCGCAGGTATCACTCGGGTCAGCGCGGGGGTGAGGAGTGGTTGCGTGCAACTGGGAGTCCCGCTTCAGGGCGTCCACGCGGAACGCGCACTTGTGGTCTTGTGCGCTGCGCTCCGCTGTCTGCGGGACAAGCTGGAGGAGGGCGCAAGCTAACAGGGATGGGGGCGAGGGCTGCGGAAGGAAGCTGGTACTTGAGAGCAGAGATAAGGGAGTTAGAGGTGGGAAACAGGACGGCTGCGTTCTAGATTCAGTTCTGCTAAGCCAGGAATTTCACTTCGCTGCTGTTTCTTCCATTCCTTAATGGGGCAATCCCCAGGCGCTTAACCTGGGAAATGTATCTTGATCAGCTGGTTTTGGAATGACTGGTATTGGCAGGTATTGGGTATTGATGCCTCAGGGAAAGACCAGGTGTGACGGGATCAATCTACTGGAGAAGAAAATGGAGAAAAGTTCATTGCAACTTGCTGTGGGGACAGAGCCCCAGAGAGCAGTTTCCAGGCTCTCTGCCTCACATAGAAAGGTGCTGGCTCAGCTAGTAAATGGCCATCAACTGTGATTGGATGGCCATCAGCTGTGGCTAGTTGGCCGTCAGCTGTAACCAGTGAGCCATTGGCCACTAATATAACTGCCATGGCTACGCTAGCAGCAAATGGGGGCTAGCAAGAAGATGGTGGCTGAGCTGGCAAGTGCGGATTGCAGTTAGGATGGCGGGTTGCAGACAGTGTGGATCCAGCCTCCAGTGAGACTATAGTGCCGCCAGCGAGAATATAGTAGTATGACTCCCCTCTCTATGGCTCCTTGGGTGTTCCTTTTTGGCCTCACCATGTCCTGCGTTCTTATGTGGGGAGCGGGACCAGAGACCCCGCAGGCCGCCCCGCACTACACATGGCACAGCGAGCAGGGTCCCCCCCACACACTTGCTTTCCTTTCCTAATCATTCCTGGCCACGCCCCCAAAACTTTAAAACTTCCAGGCATCTTTATTTCAGACACTGGTTTGCAAACTATTTCTGCTGCTCTTTAGCAGCGCTAATCTCAAAATGCTTTCCTTACCTCAAGCTACTGCCCTACCTATGACCTATTAAAAACAACCCTCTTCACAGATAACTATCTTTCCCCCATAATTAGCACCTGGTCAAGTTTCTTTCTTTTTTTTTTTTTTTTTTAGGATTTTATTGGGGAAGGGGAACAGGACTTTATTGGGGAATAGTGTGTAATTCCAGGATATTTTCCAAGTCAGGTTGTTGTCCTTTCAATCGTAGTTGTGGAGGACGCAGTTAAGCTCCAGGTCCAGTTGCTATTGTTAGTTGTAAGGGGTGTAGCCCACCATCCCTTGTAGGAGTTGAACCCGCAACCTTGTGGCCTAGAGGACATGCTTCAACCAACTGAGCCATCCGGGAGCTCAGCTGCAGCTCAGCCCAAGGTGGTGTGTTCAATCTTAGTTGCAGGGGGCGCTGCCCACCATTCCTTGCGGGAGTTGAGGAGTCCAACCAGTAGCCTTGTGGTTGAGAGCCCATGTGGGAATCGAACCCACATTAGGAGCATGGAGCTCCAACCGCCTGAGCCACGGGGCCAGTGGTCCCATGTTCAAGTTTCTTGAAGCTGTAAAGTTCTTTGAGCTAGTGTCACCTGGTTATTTAATCAAACTCTATCTCCAGATTCCTATCACCTGAGCTTTACTGAGCCTTGCCCCAGGACTTCATTCTGAGTCCCACCATCATCCTCCAAGTCGACTATTCAGTACATTAGACTTTAAACAGTTCTTGACTTTGTTTATTCCACCGTTCATCACTTACAGACCACTTAAGGTACTGGCAGTCTGGGCCATACCTTGGCCTTTCTATCACCTAGACTGTTCTGAAATACTAAATGCAAGCATATCATCCTGAACTCATCTCTACCTGTCCTAGTTCTTTAATTAATTATTTATACCGAGTAATTTATTAACTTATATTTTAACCTATAAATCCCTAGTATATTCTGTTATTTTTTCTTACTTTGAGTTGAATGTTTAATTCATCTCATTCTTGCTTAATTATGTATGTAAGGCTTTGCCTTTGCCTTACAGTGGAGCTTGATCTATGCTCTATAGGTTGTGATGTACAATGTTTTTATTATTTTTAATTAGAGTTGTTTTTTAGAAGCAACATTTAAATTTCAAAGTAGTTGAGAGTGTTTTTTCTGTGTTTGTGTTAATTCTGGTTTTCATTCCAGGAATAAATGTGATCTGTACCACTCTATATATTTTTATTTATTGAGTTTTTTGGTAGCTGAATGAATAGCAGCTTTTGTAAACATTCGCATAAGTGCTTGAATAGAAACTACATTCTGTCTGGTTTATATATTAACCACTTAAAGAACTAACACCAATCCTTCTCAAACTATTTCAAAAAAATTGAAGAGACACTCCCGAACTCATTTTTCAGGCTGGCAGTACCATGATAACAAAGCTAAATGAGGATACTACAAGAAAAGAAAAATACAGGCTAATATCCCTTTTAAATATAGATGCAAAAATTCTCAACAAAATACTAGCAAACCAAATTCAACAGCATGTTTAAAGGATCATACACCATGATAAAGTGGGATCCATTCCTGGGATGCAAGGATGGTTCAACATATGCAAATCAGTAAATGTGATATAGTACATTAATAGAATGAATGATAAAAAATATGGTCAGACTAGGCATATTATTCATATCCACTATATTACTACTTAATTTTAGTTTAGTTTTTTGTTGTTGAGGACTGAGAAAGTTCCCCTAGTCTCCCATTTCTATTGTGTCATTGTTGATTTCATTTTATTTTCTGAGGGTTTTGCTATAAATGTATTTCAGTTGTGTTACTTGGTACATTTAATAACAGTCATATTTCGTTATGAGTTGTACCTTCAATCATTTAAACTTTTCCCATTGTCTATTTTAATGCATTTGTGCTTTTAATTCAATATGTCCTTGCATATTTTATTGTTTACATTTGCTTGTTGCATTTTTAATCATCCCCTTATTTTCACCTTTGGAATTCTTTTGTTTTGGATGTCTCTTGAGTGTGTTTTCTAGCTGGGTTTAAACTTTTACCCAGTACATTTATTGTTGCAATGAATATCCTTGTAATTTAATTTTTTAATTTTTCTGCTTCCTTGTTTTTTGTTTGTTTTATTTTTAACATATGGCCCATGAGCTTTTCCTCTATATTTATCCCATTGTGTAATTTTTAAAGTAATCTGAGCCTATAGTTCATTGTTTGGCTGAGACTCAGTGATACCTTTGGCACTTTGAAACTTCTTTTTTTAATGAAACTGGGCTTTCCTTAAGCTTTAGAGAAGGTTTGTTTTGGATCTCAGGAGTCAGGAAATACTTTTGTGCACAAAGTTTTCATCAATCTGTAAGATCTAACAAGCATACATACACATGTATATAAGATAATCTGTTGAGTGTTTTTTTAAAATAGGTACTATATGGTGCAGCAAGACGCAATGAAAAGTATTGAGAGATGGTATTCTGCCCATTTGCTTCTAGCTCTTTTTATTTTTTAAAAAAACTTTTGACCCCCTTCACTTATTTCTCCCATTCTCCCACCCGTTTCCTCTGATAACCACCAATCTGTTCTCTGAATCTATGAGCTTGGTTTTTTTGTTTTTTGGTTTGTTTTCTTTTCAGATTCCACATATAAGAGAGATAATAAGCTATTTGTCTTTCTCTGTTGACTTATTTCACTTAGCATGATGCCCTCGAGGTCTTTCCATGTTATCACAGATGGCAAGATTTCATTCTTTTTGTATGGCTGAGTAATATTCTGTGTGTGTGTGTCACAGTTTCTTCATTCATTTATTGATGGACATTTAGCTTGTTTCCATATCGTGGCTCTTGTAAACAGTGCTGCACTGTGTCTTTTTGAGTTACTGTTTTCATTTTCCTCAGATTAATACCCAGAAGTGGAATTCCTGAATCATATGGTAGTTCTGTTTTTCAATTTTTTTGAAGAAACTCCATACTTTTTTCCATAGTGACTGCACCAGTTTACATTCCCACCCACAGTGCATAAGCGTTCTCTTTTCTTCACATCCTCGACAACACTTATCATTTGTCTTTTTTATCATAGCCACTCTTACAGGTGGCATTTCATTGTGGTTTAGATTCGCATTTCCCTCATGATTAGTGATGTTGAGCATCTGTTCACATATCTGTTGGCCATCTGTATATTTTCTTTGGAAAAAAATGTATGTTCAGATCTGTCCATCTTTTAATTGGATTGTTTGTTTTTGCTATTGAATTGTATGAGTTCTCTATATATAGAAGGTACCAAAAAAATGTATACACATTTTAAGGAAGGAAAATATTATTAAAATTGTAATAATATATACCAATAACAAAAGATGAATACAAATCATGTTTGACTTCTGCAATTACAAAAGGTGCTCAAAGTTGTTACCATCAGTGTCCAGACACTTCTGATTATGGCGAACTACTGCTTGAGCAACATTGACCAAAATGTTCACTTATATAGATTTTTTTGGCACCCTTGGTATTTTGGATATGAATCCCTTATCAGATATATGATTTGCAAATATATCTACAAATCAGTCAGTGTGATACACGACATTAACAAAATGAAATATAAAAATCATAATATCAATAGAAAAAGTGTTTGACAAAATCCAACATCCATTTATAATAAAAACTCTCAACAAAGTGGGTATTGAGTGCTTACTATCTGCCTGAAGTGAGATGAATGTTCTTTTAATCACTATAATTCAATCATATATATATTTTTATAGCCATGTTATAGTTGAGAAAACTCAAGCTTTTGTTAAATAATTTGTTCAATTTCATAAATATAGTAACTTCAGCTGGGATTTAACCTCATGTCAGATATGACTCCAAAGTATGTACTCTTAATTACTATGTATTGCCTATAGCATGGTTTCTTAATCTTGGAATTATTGATATTTTGGGCTGGATAATTCTTTGTTATAGAAGGTTGTCTTCCACATTGCAGGATGTTTAGCAGCATCCCTGGTTTCGTCCCACTAGGTGCCAGTAATAACCCCCATTTGTGACAATCAAAACTGTTTCTAGACATTCCCAAATTTCCCCTGGTGGCAAAACTACTGAAAACCACTGGCCTAGAGGTGTATAATAAAAATGACCCCTGAATGGTAAATTGCGTCCAGACTGGGAGAATTGTAAATCAGATAGAAAGCTGTATCCGAACTTCCCTGAACATAATGACTGTTATAGTTGGGCAAGCTCTGTGCTCAGACTATAACAAGACTAAGACTATAACAGACTTGGTTGGGCGAGCTGTGCTCATAGAGTTGTTAGAAGAGATATTGGCTCCTGTGGGCAGGCTCTTCAGTTAAGATGCTTTCTGCACAACCTACTGGATCTCTTGACTTGAGCTATAGTCTATGAGAACTCCCACTGAAGACAAATGTCAGTCACTCACTCTGGTAGCAAGCTGTGTTTTCTGTCCAATAGCCTTCTGAATAAACTGGTGCCAAATTTGACTCATGGTAGTCTTGTGAGTCTAAATGTTTACCCTGTTTCCCCGAAAGTAAGACCTAGCCGGATCATCAGCTCTAATGTGTCTTTTGGAGCAAAAATTAATATAAGACCCAGCATTATATTATATTATATTATATTATATTATATTATATTATATTATATTATATTAAAGACCGGGTCTTATATTAAAATAAGACTGGGTCTTACATTAATTTTTGTTCCAAAAGACTCATTAGAGCTGATGGTCCGGCTAGCTCTCATTTTCGGGGAAACACAGTAGTTGAGCCTAAAATCTTCCTGGCGGACATTGCAGACTGACCCATAGTGAGTTCTAACAAATGAATTTTTTTAATTATTGTTGTCTAGGAATGCACTTTTTGATATACCCCTAACAATAAAATGGCTTATGGATATTTATTCTTGTACTTTTAAAATTATAGTTTCTTACCTTAATTTCTAGTGCTACTGCCAATTTTACTCATATATTAATAACTTTATTGGTATTTTAATGAGAACTTAGGAAAAGGTTTTTTTTTTTAGGCATCTCTAGTAAATCCTGACTGATGATTTGTTTTGCTTAGTTGTAAAGCAAAAGTGAATTGTTAACTTGGTACAGGAGAAATCTAACTGCAATTAAATTATGACGTTTGTTTTAATCAAAGGACTATTTCATTTATCACTTTTTTTGTGTGATGTCTGTGTTTGCTTCTCTGTCTTTTTGGTGGATGGTTGGGGGCAAAGAGACAACATATTTCCCTGTTCTAAAGAAGGAAAACAAGAATGAAGGGAGAATTCATAATATTTATTTTCTTAGGTCATTTTAAGAATATTATTTATATGATTTTATCTTTTAACACTATGCTAATACATGTTCATTATCTGTAGGTCATATTTATGTCTTTTTTCAGTCTCTCAGGTACCTGAATGTTGACGTTGTATCTGAAGCTCCTGGAATTTTTCTCTTGATACAAACTTGGCTCAAATTACACTGTATATATGTATACAGCTGCTTAGCCCAAGCCTAAGAATTGCTGGTCTTCTGGTAAGACAAATTCAAACAACTGGGAATTCTATCTAGGAAGATGCAGCCCCTGCACAAGTTGATGGCTGTCTCAAAACCTCAAAATGTGGCTCTACATGAGCAAAGTGATGTCCTGAGAGCAGATATGTCTTGGCAACAGGAAAGCATCCCAGTCATGGAGACCTATGACTCTGAGGCCTCTCGTCAAAAGTTCAGACATTTCCAGTACTTGGAAGTATCTGGGCCTCATGAAACCCTGAGCCAACTCTGGGAGCTGTGTCTTCAGTGGCTGAGACCAGAAGTTCATACAAAGAAGCAGATCCTAGAGCTGCTGGTGCTGGAACAATTCCTGACAATTCTCCCTGAGGAGGTCAGGACTTGGGTGAATTTACAACATCCAAAGAACAGCAAAGAAGTGGTGACCCTCATAGAGGATGTGATTGAAATGCTTCAAGACAAAGGTGAGAATATAGAATATTGGCACTAGAATAGTTGACCCATCTGTGGAATCTAGATACAAAAAAACAAAAATACAGAGCTCACACATTCAGAGAACAGATTGCCAATGGCGTTTACCAAAGGTGGTTGCCAAAGGCAGGGGGTAAAGGGTGGGCAAAATGGGTGAAGGAGGTCAAAATGTGCAAACTTCCAAGTATAAAATAAATATGTCATGTGGATGTAATGTACAGCACGGTGACTACAGTTAATACTGTATTACACATTTGAGAGTTGCTAAGAAAGTAAATCTTAAAAGTTGTCATAAGAGAAAATTAGTTACTATATATACCGTGTTTCCCCAAAAATAAGACCGGGTCTTATATTAAGTTGTGCTCCAAAAGACGCATTAGGGCTTATGTTCAGGGGACGTCATCCTGAAAAATCATGCTAGGGCTTATTTTCCGGTTAGGTCTTATTTTCAGGGAAACACGGTAGTGACAGAAGTGAACTAGACTTATTGTGGTGATCATTTCATAACATATACAAATACTGAATTATTATGTTGTACACCTGAAGCTAATATGTCATATATGCCTCAATTAAAAAGAAAGAAAAAAGTAGTTGACCCTTCCCGTATGAAGAGAAATTATCTTTTTTGAGGCTAGAGGGCAACAAGGCTCAGATCATGAAGGAATTTACTATATCCAGGGACAGGGATTTTATTCTGTAGGCAACAGAGATAGAATGAGATCTCACAGATTGGGTAGGGGAGTAAAACAATTTGATTTGCATTTTAAAAATATGTTGGTATCATTGTAGAGTGGGGATTGGCAAACTATGACCCACAGGCAAAATATTTTTGGAAATAAAGTTTTACTGGAATACAGCCATGCCCATTCATTTATATTTTGTCTACAGTTGCTTTCATGCTATGGCCAGAGTTGGTTAGTTGTAGCAAAAACTGCATTGCCTGCAAAGCCTAAAATATTTACTATCTAGATCTTTACAGAAAAAGTTAATGAACTTTTCATGTAAATGTTAGACCTAGGGCTCTAAAAATAGAAAAACCAGTTAGGAGACTATTGTAATAGGTTAGGTGTTACAGAATGAAGGGAGCATTGGAAAAACAGAGGAATTTGAATGTAAAGAATTTATTAACTACCTGATAAATTTAGCAAAGTTTCAAGATTCTAGACCAACATACAAAAATCAGTTGTATTTTTATACACTACCAATGAGCAATCCTAAAATGAAATTAAGAAAACAGTTTAATTTACAATAACATCAAAAAGAATGAAATACTTAAGTATAAATTTAACTATGGGGATGTAATACTTGTCCACTGAAAACTGCAAAACATTGTTGAAAGAAATTAAAGAAGGCTTAAATAAATGGAAAGATACCCATGTTTATGGACTGGAAGATAGTACTGTTAAAATGATAATACTGCCCGAAGCAATTTACAGATTCAAATGCAATTTACATCTAAATTTCAGTTACCTTTTTTTGCAGAAATGGACAAGCTGGTCCTAAAATTCATATGGAATTATAAAGGACTCCAAATAGCCAGAACAACCTTGATAAAGAACAAGGTTTGAAGGTACACACTTGTCTAATTTCAAAACTTACTACAAAGCTAAAATAATCAAAACCATGTGTACTGGAATAAGACAGACATATAGATCAAGGGAATAGAATTGAGAGTTCAGAAAGAAACTCATACTTCAATGGTTTATTGATTTTCAACAAGGGTACTAAGACCAATGGGAAAATTTTTTTAATAAATGGTACTGGAACAACTTGATATCCACAGGCAAAAGATTGAAGTAGGACTTTATACCTATGCAAAAATTAACTCAAAATGGGTCAACAAACCTAAATATAAGAGCTAAAGCTAAAATTCTTAGAAGAAAAAAATAGGAATAATTCTTCATCTCTTTGACTTTGGTAGTTGATACTTAGATATGGCACCAAAAATACAAGCAACAAGAGAAAATTTAGACTTCATCAAAATTAAACACTTTGTGTATCAAAGGATACTATCAAGAAAGTGAAAAGGAAACCTACAGAATGAGAGAAAATATTTGAAAATTGTATCTGATAAAGGCCCAGTATTGGGAACATATTGGGAAAAGAACTCTTACAACTCAACAATATAAAGACAAGCTATGCAATTTTTTAAATGGGCAAAGGACTTGAATAGCTATTTCTCCAAAGAAGATATACAAATGGCCAACAAGAATTGTTCATCATTAGTCATTAGGGAATTAAATATCAAACCCACAATGAGATACCACTTGACATCCACTAGGATGGCTATATTAATAAAAGGAGGGGGAAAAAAGTGTTGGCGAGACTATGGAGTAATCTGAACCCTCATACATTGCGTTTGGGAATGTAAAATGGTGCAGTCACTCTGGAAAACAGTTTGGTAGTTCCTTAAAAAATTAAATATAGATTTACCATATACTGAAGAGAATTGAAAACATGTTTACACAAAAATTTGTACATGAATCTTTATAGCAGCATTATAATAGCCAAAAAGTAGAAACAATCCAAATGTCTATCAACTGAATGGATAAAGAAATGGTATATCTATACAATGGAATAATATTCAGCCATTAAAAGGAATGAAGTACTGATACATAGTACATCATGGATGGACCTCCAAAATATTATGCTAATTTAAAGAAGTCAGACACAGAAAGTCACATGCCATATGATTGTATTTATATGGAATGCCCAGAATAAAGAGTATCAGAGGGAGGTTGAATGGGATTGACTTATTAATGGGGGCTTATTTCATTTCCTTTTTTAGGAAATGAAAATATTCTGGAATTAAATAAAGGTGATGGTTGCATCACAATTTGAACATACTAAAAGCCACTGAATTGTATATTTTAAAATGTTTAATATGGAGAATTTTATGTTACATAAATTGTACCTCAATTTTTAGAAAGGGTACATAAGAGAGATTATTGGATCAAACTAAGATTGGGTGTTAGATGTAAAGGACAAGTGTTTAAGGAATTTGAAGACTCTAAAAAGAGTACTGAAAGTGATTTACCATGAAATTAAGCTGCATGGAGAGGAACGTGACTTCATAAGAGGTGATAGACTGGGAGAAAAGGAGAGAATCAATGTACTGTGGTAGGACCTTGATAAAAGTTGGAGAATATACTAAGAGCAAGAAAGTGAAAATTGAAAGGATAGGAAAATGTAGTTAGGGATTGATTTATTCAAGTTTGTCTCATAGTAGAACAATTCTAAGTAATGACCCAAATATTGGAAAGGAAGTAGCTTGGTTGCTGATGGTTATTAGAAATACGTTTATCAAGGGTCTTCAGGCTGGGTTGTCTGTGCCAGTGTTGAAGTAACCTGTCATGATATTGGTAGGATTTAGGGTGGAAATCAACAATGTGAGCTAAATAACCAGAGTTTTTGTTGACCTAATTATTTAATGTATTTCATTCACAGTAGACTATAGGCTCTCTGACGGCAGGTATTTGTGTGTCTCACACATAGGAAACACTCCGTAAATATGTGTTGAATAAATGAATGAGCAATTGCTTAGTTTATTACAACACTAAGAAGTCCATAGCTAAATGGTCTGAACCTATAAGAAAAAATTTTTGTATGAGTAGAAAAATCTTTATGAGGAAGTGAGAACAGAGAGGTATGAGTATATCAAAACAACTTCCAAGACCATACTACAAAGAAGTGTTTTGATGATGGCCAAGATTCATCTTAGATTAGAAGGGAGAAGGAATGAATATCCTATAAAAGAGCTTGAGAATGCATATGAATTTTTCTTTGAATGGAATAACAGTTTCTGAGAATACACTTGTAAAGATTGAAGAAGGTCAGCAGGGAAGAAGAATTAAGAGAAGGAAATAGTATTCAGTGAGAGCCATCAATAAGGGAGTAACTGATTGGAGATTTTTATAAGATATCTCACATATTTCCAAGAATGACAAAAAGGAACAATGTTGTATTGACTGTCCTAGGGGTTATGGGATTGAGTTGACAGGTTTCACAAACTGTTATAGGTCTGAGTAAAGTTTACAAACCGTAATCTTTGCATCATTCAAAAGTTATGTTGCTGAGAAATTTGGATTTTTTTTTCAAATTCTGGCCTTTATTTACAAAATGGTCTCATAAAATATCTCCTACATTGTTTCTATTTTTTCTTCTTTCACCCTGAATCAATGGAAACTTCCTCACAGACTAGTATTGGTTTGTAGTCTGGCATTTGAGGATCACTGGTGTAACTAATGAATTTGGAGAAACTTTAGGAAAGTGGCCCTTGGATATACTTCTCACCAGAGGGCTGGAGAAAATAATTGGTTGCCATTCAGATTTTTATGTCCTTTAGTTAGTTCTAGGTGACCAAACTGCCTAAGCCTGTGTATAATTTAGAGGAAAGGAGCCCTTGAGTAGAATTCTCCCCAATGTGTTTGAGGAAGGGATTGGTTGGATAAAATCTTCTTAGCTCCCAGTAGAATTAGTCTGTGGTGGCTATGCCTTAGTTAGGCATTAGTTTTGATGGGATTAAAATTAGTTTTGGGAATCTGCTACAACCACAGATGAGCCCTCAAAATATTTTGGCCCTCTTCGCTCTGTCCAGTAGTTCTCAACCCTTGATATTATATCAAAATCACTTTTAGAGCTTTTTAAAAGTATGAGATCTAAGGGCGGCAAGTTAGCTCAGTTGGTTAGAACACAGTGCTCTTAACAACAAGGTTGCCGGTTCGATCCCCACATGGGACACTGTGAGCTGTGCCCTCCACAACTAGATTGAAACAATTACTTGACTTGGAGCTGATGGGTCCTGGAAAAACACACTTAAATAAATAAAAGTTAAATACATATATATATATGTATATATATATATGAATACATATGTATGAATATATATATTCTAATATATATATATTCAAAATTCTAAAGTTGATGCCTATGAGTAATAATAGCCTGTTAAAAACTACTAATATAATCATTAAAAGTTTCTCCAGGGCAAAACTGGTCTCCCATATGTTTTCCTTTATCTTCCTCAGATACAGCCTGCAGGGATTCTGTCCTACTCCAGAAGGGGAGCATTGAGAAGGAGAGAATGGAAGCAGACTCACTAACAGGCCAATCCCAGGTGAATTAGGCTTTCACTCTTTACTGAAATGACCTGCTTTTTCTTTTTTGGCCTCTGAACTTTTGCCAAACATAGTTCTATCTCAGGACAGGAGATTTGGTCTCCCACAGGAAATTGGACCTATTTTAGTTGGTGATACACTCTTTGGAAAATATAATCTTTGTATATTCTCTGTGCATCTATTTCTTCAAGATTATAGATGATAATTGAAGCCATAGAAATAGAGTCTACCCAAGAATGTTTAGAGTTAAAAGTGAAGGGAGCTAAGGGCCGAATCCTGAGCAATGTCATTTAATTGGCAGGAGCAGAAGAAACCCTAAAGGATACTGAAATGAGAGGACCAAAGTGGTGGAGAAAAACCAGGAAAATATGTCACTGAAAGCAAAGAATGAGAATATTTCAAGGAGAAATCCTTTAAAGTTCAGGAAAATCCAGCCTGAGTAGTGTCTTATTCACTGACCATCAGGGAGATACTAATATGCATGGAATAGAAGCCAGGTTGTTGAGGGTTGAGGACAGAGGAGAAGGACAGGACGTAGGTAAAAATGAATATAGATAACTTATTCACAAAAGAGATGGGCTCTGAAGTAGAGGAAGGGAAAGGATTTGTATATTTCAGTGTGATTGCAGGTGCCAATAATGACAAAGTTGAGAATGTTAAAGAGAGAAGTACAACTGACGGTGTGAGAGCCATTGTAACAAATATTTATGCAGTGCCCAATATGCCAGACACTTTTTCTAAGGGCTGGGAATATGAAACAAAACCCCTATCTTTGTGGAGATTACATTCTAGTGGAAGCAGATAGGCAAACTCTAGCACATAAGATAATCGTAAATAGTAATAATTACTACAAAGAAAGAAACGTAACACAGTGGAGACTGATTAGGAGGATGGCTACTTTGGGTAATTGGGAAAGGCCTGTCTGACAAGGTGACATTGGGCTGTGAGAACTGAATTAGCAGGCTGCATTTTTCAATTAGAGAAAATGCCATACGTCTTCTGCTAGCAGAGCCTGCATCTTCATTACAAATCTGCCTTAAATACTTTGTGTTCTGAACTCCTTTTATGTAAATTATATGTACTCTACAATAATTTTTTCCCACAATTAATCTGTTTCTCCTCAACCAAAATGTAAGCTAATCTATAGTTAGGACTGTACTTCATTTTCCTTTCACAGCCCTCACAGAGTACCAAGTTGATAGGCCCCTTGTCTAATTGATTTTTGTCACTTAAAACCCCAAACATTGTCCTATCAATTTCTTATGTATTCTGGCCACCTATCCTATTCTTTCCAAATTCATTTCTCCTCTAGTAATATTTTTGGGAATGACCTTTGATTAAAAAGGAACTTAATGTTTTAGGAACCAGTGACATTCAAAGATGTGGTTCTGGAATTCAGCAAGGAAGAGTGGGGACAACTGGACCCGGCTGTAAAGAACCTGTACAGGAATGTGATGCTGGAGAACTATAAGAACCTGAATTCATTACATAAAGGTGACTTTTAAGTATTTACCTAATTTGCCCTTTAGTAGTGTCCTCACCTAGTGTTAAAAACTACAGGACTGCTGAAGTGGTTATGCGCATTTGGGCTTGGGGTCAGAATGCCTAATGTCCTTTGGGCACAATGGAAAATTTTCATGGTTGAAAGTCTTTTCTTATGCAGTTAGAAATACACAGGTCTGTGGTGATCTCGAGCCTTAATTTTCAGCAGCTTAGACTACTATATTGGGGTGAAATTCCCTTCCCTATAAAGATGCCTGAAGTGTCATGTATATTTGTTTGTTGTTGTTTTCATTTTCCCCATGAACAGAGCATCTATTTTCCAAACCAGTTGAAGTCCCCAAGTTGGAAAGTAAGAAAAAAGGATGGTTAATGGAGCAAGAAATCCCAAAAACAACCATTTTTGGTAAGAACCAGGCAGATACGAGGCATTTGTAAAAAGCCTCTGTGAAATATACAAACCATGTACAACCAGCCTTTGAGTTGATATTATAGTTGGGGAGGTGACAACAGAACCACCTAAAAAAATCATTATTGCTTTATGTTCACAAATTCTTTTTCTTATATGGACAGGAAAAATAGTGTTAGGGTTAGAAACAGACACTGAACCTAAAGCTGTGTGGCCTGTCTGTATCCTCATCTGTAACAGAGTGTAAATAATTTTATCTGTCTCCAATGAGTTGATACGTATAAGACATTTATAACAGTGCCTGTCATGTGGTAAGTGCTATATAAACAAACATCAGGCAACATAACATTGATTGATACTCTTTCTTTTGAAGAAAACAGAAAACTGCTTTATCCTAGAGTGGCTTCAGTTCTCGTCCATTTTTCCTTCTTTTACTATAGAACTGCTTAACTTGTGCCTTAACTCCCTGCCGTCATCGTAATTTCTTTATTATTATTAACATTTTGTGAGAGATTATAAACCATGTGGGTTTAATATAAATTTTAGTAAGTACAGAAAAATATGAAGAGGACCCATTACCGCACTACCCAGAGCTATGCAGTGTTAACATTTGGTTTTTTTCTTAAGCCTTTTTTTTTGGGGGGGTGGGGGGTATGTATCTCTGTGGCTTGTGAAAATTTCTTTTTTCCAAAATTGGGGTCATATGTCATTATATATTCTGCTTTTTCCACCTAATATGATATCATGAATAATTATCTATTTCACTAAATAGTTTGTGAAAATGTGATTTCTAGTTCACATATAACATATCATCACATACATATACCAATATATTTAATCATTCCTCCCCCCACCCCCAAAAGTTGGACATTTAGGTGGTTGCCAATTTTTCAAGCATGTCTGATGACTTCGATAGGATACCTTATTGGAAGTACATCAAAGTTTATAAATATATTTAACTTTTAACTGTCTTGTTACACTCGCTACATTGTCTACCAAAGATTATTACCAACTCAGACTCTCACTAATAATGACTATTATCTCTCTTTTATTTCTCTATTATTATCACTCTAGCAAACATTGGGTATTGTTTACTTGAAATTTTCATTAATTCGATAGGCAAATTATCTCTTCCTTTCTAAGGTAAATCGTCTCCCTCAGTTATCTTTTGGATCCCATTTTTTTAAAATGGTCTTTCTCCTATTCTTTGCCTTCTTGACTCCTATTCTTCCTTTGGATCTCAAATGGGTTCACAATTCAGGGAAAACTTTCTTCACTAGTTTCATTTTATTCTGTTATATAATCCCATAGCACCATATTCTTCCCCTTTTAGCACTTAATACAATTATATTTTACATGTATCTGTGTGAATCGTTGTCTCCCACACCAGGCTTTATGTTCCTTGAGGGTAGGGACCGTGCCTCTTTTGCCCTTTATATCTCCAGCCCTTAACACATATACAGGAACCAAAGGAAAAAAAAATGGATAAGTGGGTACTGGAGTATGAGAAAGTTAAAAATTATTTCATTTGTTTTGGTCATTTGTGATTCAGTAAATGGTTTTATGTCCTTTATCAAAAATTTAGAGGTTTTTAATTAATATATGAGGATCTTATGTAAAGTCTCACTATTGACCACAGTTATGGTAAATAAGCTATCTCTGAGGTGTTCTCTTTATTTTTTTATTCATGGCGGTCATCATACATATTTTTTAAATTTATGTTATGAGGTACCTTCCCCTATTTTATATCTGTTAATTTTATACATAAGAATTTTTCCATCCCCAAACTAAGAAACTTACTCCCTGACTTTATTCTGATTTCATCTAGTTCATCATTTAAGTAACATATGTTAATCAATCTGGAATTTGCTTCAATATATACATATAATTTATTTTCCAAAATAGTTAATGGATTGTGGTGAATTAAATATGGCCACAAAATCTTTGTCACTCTTCTTCATCAAGATAAAGACTTTGTTTCCCCTCCCCCTTGAATCCAAGCTAGACTGTTTGATCAGCAAAATGCAGCAGAAGAGATACTATGATACTATGGTATGCCACCCCATCCCAATTCATATGCTGATATTTTACCCAAACTCTACGTATTCTCCTTAGTGTTCCTGAATGGCCTCCTCTTATTTTATGATCTCCTAACTTTCTTTTTAATATTTTTATCTTATTTATTTCTTCTATACTTCTCCTTTTCTAGCCTCGCCTCACATTTTCATTCTGTATTTAAGACCCATAAAATATGCATATACGTTTATATGGTTCAGCCTCCCTCTCCCAATTAAGCAATTTCCCGCCTTCTAGTTTGTGGAATTTTTTATTTCTTTTTAGACAGACAGACAATTTCAGAAAATCAAGATTCATTTCCAAAGCAGAGAATTTCTGGAGAAGAACCATCCCATGGAGCAATTATGACAAAACTGACGACCCAAAGTGGACATCTTTCTGTAGATGCCTGGAAAGGTGGTGACTCGTTATATAGGAGCCAGAAACACTGGGACATAAATTTGCCTCAGGAGGCTTTCATTCACAAGACAATGTACACTGAGGAGGGAGACTTTGAATGCAGTGAAAATAAGAAAAATTTTGATGGTAAGTCAGTTAACTCAGTTTTTGATACACAACAGGGAATTCTGATGAGAAAGGGGTCCCCTAAGTGTGATAAGTTTAAAACTAACTTCAAATTTAATTTAGACTCAGTAGGTAAGCAACATTCAGAATATCATGAATGTGGAAATGCCTTGAGCCTGCGTATAGATATTCATCACCCAAAAAGTCATACCACAATGAATTCCTATGAATGTTATCAGTGTGGGAAAGCCTTCAGCCGGAGTTCGTCTCTTGTTCGACATCAGATCATTCACACAGGAGAGAAACCCTATAAATGTAGTGAATGTGGGAGATTCTTCAATAGACGTACAAACCTTACTAAGCATCAAAAAATTCATATGAAAGCCAAGGCCTCTGAAGGCAATGAATGTGGAACAGCCTTCACTAAGAGTGAAGACAGTAATAAAAATCCAAGTCCTATGAATAATGCCTATGAATGTGTTAGCTGTGGAAAATCCTTTGATCGGAGCTCCTCGCTTATTCGACATCAAATGATTCATACAGGAGAGAAACCATTTAAATGTAAGGAATGTGAGAAAACCTTCAACAGGAGTTCAAACCTGAATAAACACCAACAACTTCATACTCGAGAGAAGTCCTATAACAGGAAGAAATGTGAGATTACTTTCAGTCAGAGTGCAGAACGCCTTCAACATCCATAAATTTATGCTGGAAGGAATCTTATGAAAGTAATAAATGGGAGAAAATGTTTGTCAGAGATTATTCTTTAATTGATCTGACAGAATTAATATTGGAGAGAAATCTGTTATTGGATAGAAATCTGAGGGAGTTTTTCCAGGCTTCCAGATGAAGCTACAGGGTTTGGAGTAAAGCTTATCACCATATAAGTGTTTGTATCATTATTCTGATGTCCATTACCGTCATCTTTCCCTAGTTCATAAATAGGACCTATTCACCTGGTCTATTGATGAAATACATATTAGGGAGAAGCCAAGCAATATCCTTGACATTGATATTTAATAAAACTCAAACTTTCAGTTCTAATAAGAAGGTCACAAGAAACCTGGAGCTCATAAAAATATAGGAGGACATTTGTAAGGACTGAATTCTCTGAATTAATGGCAAAGACCACAGTGACAGCCAGTTACTCCACCCCTCCTAATTTCCGTGGGCTGTCCTGATGCTGAGTGGGGACTAGAATTGGAAGAGGATTATCAACTGCAATTGGAGGTGGATGTGTTGTTGTTAATCTACATGTATTTTTTAATATCTACATTTTTAAAAAGTACTCTTTGGGATCTAGGCTGGAGAGACATCCATAGCCCTAGATCTAGCATTTATCCTAAACATTATAAAGTCAATAAAGTGTCCTAATTCTCTGTGTACCACAACTGCCTCTTCGTTCTAAAAACGACTTCAGGATCCCAAAGAGTTCTTGAGCTAAGAAGTTTATCTTAATCTGCCCAAAAAGATTCATACTGGAGGCACTCCCAATGACTGACGATGGTGGCTTTTTGTCTGAGTCCATATCTTGTTCAAAAGCAGAAGAAGTATACTGGAGTGAACACTAGGATGAGTTAATAAATGTGGGAAATTATTCTATGTTCGTTTCTTCATCCTTTATATCACAACACCAATTGTATTAAGACAAAACTCTACACAAATATTTGATATGGAAATTCGTATAAACATAAGGCAACTTGATAGAGGGTCCTAACAAGGGAAAAACACTCTGTAGAAAATTCTTGGGGTATATAGTTCAGTCATTTGTTAGCGCAATTACATGTTCAATATAATGGAGTCTAACATTCTCATTGGGTCTAAGTAAAATGATTTTTTTCTCCTAAATCTCTAATCTTTCTAAAAAATAAAATGTCTGTTTACCATTTACTATATTAAAATACATAGCTTCAAAGAATGCCTCTTTAGAGTGCATTTAAAATTTAATTTTTGCAAGACATTTACAGCCAATTAACACCTTCCCCTAACTTTTCCCATAAACCTACTTAATATATATTTGAATTTTACTGTATGCATTCAAGGGCAGATAGCTAAGCTGAACATGAAGAAAAAATGGAAATTAGATTGCGGGGGGAGGGTGGGAATTTTAGAGGAGAAATGATAAAGAAAAACAGCAGTACAAAGCTGTAGATGGATGAGGGCATGACATCAGAAAACAAGTTCCCTGGCTAGAATATGGCACTGGAAAAGAATGGAGCAGTAATACATTATTGAGGTAAAAGCTAGAGAGAGATTCAGGCCATGTTATGAAAGGCCTTGTAAGCCACCTTAGAAATCTGGAGTTTATCCTAAAGGGAATGGCAAACAAAATTTCACAATTATTTAGTGCTGTGAAAGTGCTAATTGAAATAATGAGAGAAGGAAAATAAATGAAAATTGGAAAGGAAGAATGTCATTTGTAGACCATCAGGACAACCTAAAAAAATCAATTGAAAAGCTTAGATTTAATAAATGAATTTGAATATACCCCACTTCCCTCAAAAAATATTTTGAATAAATGGAAAGATGTTTCTGGATGAAAAGACTATTGTAGAGATGTTGACTCTTCCCACATTAAAAAAAAATTCTAATCAAATATTTCATTGGAAAGATTATTTCACAAAATGATTATAAAGTTTATTTTGTAGGTACCACTCTAGTAAGTGAAAATCGTAAGAGGTATCTATAACTAATTAAATATATATGACAATGAGTATGGTGGCTAAAGAGCAAAGCTTATGAGAAAAAATATGATTAGTATTTTGATTTTCATTTTTTGATGAAACTGCTTATAAAACACCTATATCTACTAAAATAGTCTTAAGATATGTGGAAAATCAAACTTCTAGGTTTTAATTTTGGATTCGCCACTAATTGTCCTATAACTAGTTGTTTAACTTGGGATTCTAATATCTCACCTAAGAATGGGGATACCTGGCCCATGTTTTAATTATTATACAGCTCAAATTAGATAATACAGGACTTAGTTCTTAAGTACAGTAAATACAAATGAAATGAAAATGTATGATTTTAATATTATTGCATATTAGAGCTCAGTGATTTAGTACAGTGGCTCATAGTGCTAAAAAAATCATAGCCATAAATTATTATAATCTACCAAAGAAGCAGTAGCCTGGCTCAGCAAGTAACAATCAACCCTTCAAAACATCAAATGAATAAATTCTAGTTCTAGGGATGAAGAATTACCCAACTATGTGTGCTTAGGAAGTTTTCTAAGAGTCATACATAATGATTCAGTGAAAGAAATTTCAGCATCACAATTCATCATAGATACAGCCATTCATTTTTAAACGGATAGATCCCACCCTACTCCCACCATTTACATTAACATTTTCAATTGTGAAATGGTTTGAAAACTTTCAAAAGGAGTCATGCCTTTACTTTTCCTATCTATCCTTAAACTAGAAAACAAAGCTAAGAACTCTTGGAGACCTATTCAAAGGTCTCTAAGGACCTTCAAGATATTCAAAGGACCTATTCGAGATAAATATAAACTATGGAAAAAGCCATTCAAAACTTCTGTGGCAATAAATACTCTCAGAAATCTGGATGTGTGTATCTGTTTATGCATGTGAATGCAGCCTTACCAAATATAGCAGATATTGACCAGACCAAAGCAATTATTTCAGAAACAAGACCTACTGAAAACTAACAGGTGTATTCTCCAGTTGCCTGACAATCTAAAGGTAAGTACTGATGGGCATCTGCCCCAGAGGGAGACAACAGGAGAGCAAAGGGGGGTTTTGACCCACAGCAAGACAAAACCAAAGTTATCTGATATAATACTAAAATATACACATCATGGAGGAAACCAAGTAATTTAAAAAGAATGGTTGAAGGAAGAAAGGGAAGAGGCTATTAGAAGATTAGGTTCCAAGAATAATTTTCCTTTATGTTCATGGATGTAAAATGGTAACGTCTCAGAGGGTTTGACTTCTGAATGAAAATGTGTAACTTTTTGGAATCGATAAAAATTCTATTCTGCATCAGCTACTGGTTGGCTCTTTGATTCTAAATTCCTACATGCTCCATTAGTGGATAATAGTGGAGAGAGAGAAAGCTGACATGAGGACCACCTTCAGAATGTACAGACTTGAATGTACATGACTGTTTTAAAGTTGTATTTCTTTATGAACATAGTAATTATTAAAAAGAGTGTTGTAGCTTAAAGAAATTAAAGGGAATTTTTCTGTTAGGTTTCTCTTCCTGTGAATCGGTTTTCATATAAAAGCAACAAAATATTTCTGAATGGGACCCCTGTAAACATTTTATTGCATTCTTTGCTCCTAAACCGCCAAATTTTATTTTTTCTCTCAATATACTTGGAATCATTTGAAGATGTGGTGGAGTTATGGTGATGCTGTGTATTCAACAACATCCATCCCTTAAATATTTAGTCTGTCAACACTGCACTAGAAGCTGGAAACACACCAGGAACTCATAATACCTAAACATTACATAGGTGGCAGGTACTAGGCAAATGATGTAAAAGTACAGGAGTCCAGAGACCAGATTTGGCAAACTTTAAGCCTCCAGCGTGGAGGTAAAATCTTCAGGATGACTATGATACTGCATTTCGGGATGGAGAAGAAACACCTACTGACTTGAGCCCTGGCTGCGAAGGGTTCCGTCTATCCCTCTTTTCTCTGCACCTTTGCTAGGGAAGGGCAGAATGATGAGAAGAAAAGGAGTCTGTGGACCGTCCTTTTGTAAGTCTGAAGAAATTAGCTAGATCTTCGCTATGTGCGACTACAATTTGTAGCTTCAGCCTATCAACAAAAAACGAGAAATTAATAACGCTCTGCTCGCCCTCGCGAGCCCCTTCAATCTGAGAGGGTAGGACAGGCTGGAAGGCTCGAACTGCCTGCCAAGGCAGGAATACTCCAGCCAATGCTTAAGGAACTCGCTCACCATTTACCCTCAGGAACTCATCCCAGCCGGTAGGCTTCTCCCCCGCGGGGCGGGGTCCTGGTGACCGGAAGTGGAGGCCGCTGGGAGCCTGCGGGGTAGTTTTTGGCTGCCACGGTCCACCTGCGAAGGTACGGTGGCTTTCCGCCAACAGGGTAGGTTCTTGGACCCGACGTTCCTGTCTTCTTTGCGGACCCCGGAATCCACAAGCTTTCTCAGGAAAACCTGGTAACATCTTTTGCGCTTCTCTCTTTAATTGCTATTGAAGTGTACCATGACTTCCAGTCCCATGAAAACGCTTGAAGATGTGGTGACGTTTCCCTCGGGGCCGTTCCACTTGGTGTCTTGGGGTTGGTTAATCGTGAACCTTTCTGAGCCACAAGTTCTCTGAACTATGGAGTGCGCTTAGAAATTAGAATGACTGTTGAGAAGACCTCCCAGAATCGGTGTGCTGTGGAAATTAATACTTTATTATGTAGTAGACACTTTTTTAGTTTAGAGATAAAAGAAAAATTCAGTTAAAAGACCTTAAGAACTGTTATTTCAACCCCTTTAATTTACAGCAAAGGATACTTAAGCTCAGAGACGTCAAATGATTAGCCTAATCCTATGCCATCAGATCCTGGATCAAAGGCCAGCAAATTCTTAAACTATTTCAGCCACTGTGTTTTTCACTTCACTAGGAAACTTTTTCAAAGACTGTTAGAGTTCTAATTCATTTGCCAATTAATTTTAATGTTTAGTGAAAGACACTTGCACACGACTCTATGTATTCTAAATTTTAGGGCCTGAAATGAACAAAAACTATTGCATTACCTTTTGTACTGGATTTTTCAGCCTCTGCATAGCCTATTACAATACTCAGTAGGTATTAAGATTTAATCAATCAATTTGGTAGGCGTTTCTGACAGGCTCTGCCTGATTGATTCTTGGCTTACCAGGATTGTGAATGACAGTCTGCATTATTCCCAGTTCACATTGACCCAATGATTATAAAAGTTTGTTGACGTTAGGTAGAACTATACCCTGCCTTCAAAAAAACAAAAAAACCATCTGAGCTCAGGCAGCCTAGCTCTTAAACCACTTATTCCTAAGACTTTACATATTTTGCTCACTGTGCCTGAAACACTTTTACCCCCCCTCCACACATACACACACAGACACACACACCTTATTTCAATTTATTCTGGACTAAGATTAAAACCATTCTGGAAAGCCTCCCCTGACTCCTCCCCAAGGTTGTATTTGACTATTCGCATGGCAGAATCTGAGTTTTAGATTATCCGGATGAAAAAAAACCCTAGACTTTTAGGAGTAGCCCAAACCCCAGCATGAAATCATTACTCTGGACAGACTGATTTCACTGTTTCTAAAACACTGCTCAACTACAAGTTACTACAAACAATTCCTCTTAAACAATTTCACCTTTTTATCTATTAAAATACTATCTAAAGTCCAGTTTTAAAACTACCTTCTGATATATTCATCATACTCAAAATATATTCAAAATTTGATTTCTCTCATCTCCACTGTTAACACTATGTTAACACCTCCTCTCTCTTAGGTGTCATGCAGTACCTTCTCATTAGAATCCTGGCTTTGGCTCTAGCCTCTACCTTTAGTCAATTCTTAATACAGCATTCAGAGTCTGCCTGTTAAAATTTAAAGTTAGATCATGTCACTTAAAACCTCCAATGGCTTTTCATACTACATTTAACCTCGTTTTTTTTTTAAGTAAATACGATTTCCAAATTTACTATGGTGACCACACTAATGAAGGGAAAAATAAAACCAACAATTAAAAAGGAAACTGCCTCCTGTCCAAACTCATTGACACCACCTAGTTGTCTTGTCTACTGAATAGTCTTGGGACCTCCACTCTTGCTCATTCTCTTCCTCTCACTCTACAACATATCTAATCTCTGCAGTGTTGTTAAAGTTACCTTTTCAAAAGGAGTGTTGTTCTTTTGTTTAAACTTCTTTAATGTTTCTCCATTTTTTAGCTTGGCATAGGAAGTCTTTCATGATCTGGCCATCCTCTACTCTAACCTCTCCTTCCACTTATACACTTTATACCCCAACAATGTCAAGCTACTTGTAGTTAGCTGTATATATCATGTAATTTCATTATTCCAGTTCTTTGCACAAATTATACCTTCTCCTATCTTTTAACCCAATAACTGAATACAGAAAATTATTATAAAAATTACCTAATAGAAAACTTCATACATAATGACATAGCAGTTCAGTTCACGATATAAAAATGAAAACAGTCTAAGTCCCTGATAATATAGATAATTATTAAAGTATAGCCACACAATGGAATATCATGTAACATTTTAAATAAGTTGTATGTAAGTGATTTTTATTTTTTATGAAAATAAGACATCAATAAAATATAAAAAATACAGAAAAGTTTGAAGAACATAAAGATAACCACAATCCATCCCGTCAAAGAGACCCACTAACAGTTTTACATGTATCCAATATTTTCCCATGGAAATATCCATATAAATATATATAAATGGAATCTTAACCCATGTGCAGTTCTATATTTTGTACTTTTCACTTAACACCGTAAGTATGTTCTTATCATTACAATATTCTTGGAAAATGTTTTAATGACTGCATAACATTTCATCATATAGATGCATCATAATTTATTTGACCTTTCCCCTATTTTGTGGAGAGGGCAACATAAAAAATACTGCAAAAAATATCTTGAATATTTATCTTTGTGTGTGTTCTAATGAAGTTTAGAATGCTTGGCCAAACGAACCAGTTTCTGGGGAAACCTATTTGAACATCAGCCCTTAATGAGCATGTCATATGCCTTAGCACCCCATCCCTGGGCATGTCTGAAGGGACGAGAGTGATCATCTGATAAAAGTTAGCCATTCCAAAGGCTTACCAGTAGCCTATATAGTTTGGCCTGGCCTCAAAGGCTTGTTCAGAGGTAGTAATTATATGTTGAGTCAATCATCTTACCCCACTCAGAAATCTGAATAGAGATCCAGAAGGAAGTTACAAATGAGTGGCAGGCAACAAAATTGAAAAAATATTCAGGGATGTGACGGCAATTATAAGCATACATAGAGTAAACAAGTCGATCTGTAGAGAGAAAAGAGGATACCCAAAGAGTAACAAGCTCTTGAAAGAGTAGCCTCATTGAATAATGTCTTTGTAGAGCAAGTTCCCATAACTGAAGCTTCTGTCCCTGGATTTTTTTTTTGGTGAGATTTTAAAATACATTATATAACTCCATATTTAAATGAGATAACCTAAGTAGATCTCTGTTCTTTGCAAATAGAAATTCCTGAATAGTGTGTAACTCTAGGATACATGCCTAGATATGAAATCACTGTAGGAAAGAGTAGGATTTTGCCAAGAAGCTTTTCAAAAAAACATGTATCAATTTTCCCTCAGCATAAGTAGTATATAAGTATCCACCACTCTGTACTCACTAAAAATTGCTATTATAATTTTAATAAAGCGGTATTTTATTGCTTTAATCTGTTGATGTCCTTTGCCAATTTTTTACTAGATGTCCATTTTATTAAATTATAAAAGTTCGTAACTGTCATAATCATCACATATTTTTCCTATTGTTACCTGACTTCCATATGTTCTTAACCTACAGTTTAAAAAATTTTATGTGGTCAAAATTCTAGGCATTTTTTCTGGGTTCTTCCATTTCATCTAACTCAAAAAATGCATGTGTGTTTTCAATATAAAAACCTGCTTTACTGAATTTTAAGAATTTGTGTTTAAAGTGGTGGAACCTCCTTTTAAAAGAGGAAATCTTATGCTAATTTTGAATATGACTCATATAAAAATGGGGTTAAATTTGTGATTCTTTCGTTTCTGATAAACCAGCCTTCATGAAACCATACGTAGGTTCTTAGAACACAGCTTGAAAACTTGTGCTTTAATCAGCGTATGTATACACATATGCATGTATATGATGTAAGTCATGAGATGAAAGCCTAATTTTATTTTTCACCAAAGAAATAATTTTCTCAGCACTATTTACTGAATAAACCTTCTCCTAGTCATTAATTTTTATCATATGTAAAGTATGTTAACATATGTACTACATGATATGTATATACAGAGGGTGCCAAAAAAATGTATACACATTTTAAGAAAGGAAAACTTTATTAAAATTGTAGTATGCAATATATACTGGTAACAAAAGATGAATACAAGTCTTGTTTGACTTCTGCAATTACAAGAGGTTCTCAAAGTGGTTACCATCAGCGTCCGGATACTTCTGATTATGGCAAACTATTGCTTGAGCAATGTTGACCAAACTGTCCAGTTGCATACATTTTTTTGGCACCCCCAATCCCTCTCTCTCTCTCTCTCTCTCTCTCTCTCTCTCTCTGTCTCTCTCTCTCTCTCACACACACACACACACACAATCCATACACTGGTCTACTTCTAAGCTAGTGACTGAGTATTCTGAACATTTTTCAAATATATAACCCAGTTCTCCATTATTTTAACCTCAATATATATAGCATTATCTGTTGGCAATCTTAATCTTTCTTATAATTCTCTGCCCTTATCTAATGTCTGTTTTTCTTAAAAGATTTTAGAATCTCATTTTTTAAATTTCAAATGTCATTGGGATTTTGATGAAATTTTAAATAAGTCTATAAATTTACTTAGGAACATTCCCTCTAAACGTAAATAAGACTCTGTTCAAGTCCATTTTTATTTTCAATTAAGTGTTTTTTCATTTTTTTCATTCTACATTTTTATGTTCCTTGCTAAGACATTTTAGTTTTATTACAAATCATGTTTTTTCCACCCATTTTATTTTCTGATTATTGCAAGAGTTTAAGAAAATGTTGGTTTTCATATTTTTACCCATTTTAATGGGGATAATTAGTTCATTTTTTTAATTTATAAAAACATATTGTAGATACTCCCTTTATGTTTGCCTAATAAACTTAGCCTGTTCTTTTACATCAGTAAAATTAATGTTAATGTTGAGCAATTGATCAATTATTCAATATCATTTTGCTTTAATGTTCTCATTTGTAATAGCATATAAGTAAAAATTTTAAAAATCAAGGTTTTCAAAATTTTTTAATGGAGAATTTAACCTATTTTGGTAAACTTTTTTCTCATCTTGATACGTTCTCAAATTTTTTAGGATATCTTCTTGGTTTTTTGTCTGTCTTTGGCTATAGCGACTGAACTTTTATTTTATCTTCGCTTTTTTCTCCTGTTTTGAAAGGTATATGTGTTTTTAGTTCTCTTAGTTGCAATTTCTTATGTAAAAAAATATATATTAGAATTTTATTTCTTGAACTTTTAAAGTCAAGAAGAAAATGTAACAGTCCATACTACTTAAGATCAGAAATGTAGCGCACTTTCTTTTGCTGTTTTTCTCATAGGGTTGCTGGATTTAGCAAATGAAAAACACACGATGCCTAGGTAAATTTGAATTTCATATAAACAAATAATATATTAGTATAAGTCCCATGCAATATTTGGAACATATTTATACTAAAAAATTATTCACGTATATCTGAAATTCAAACTTAACTGGGTGTCATGTATTTAATCTGACAACTCTACTTCCCAAAACTTTTATATATACTCTGCTTTTATACTCAGCATTTGTATATTAAATATTTTCTTGCACAACTATTTAAAATTTTTGAAGTTTTTAAACAAATTAACAATTATTCAGACTTAATGGCATGTTTTATCTAAGTGCTCATAACCCGTCCTTTTATACCATGACTTCCACATTCTTGAATTCTTTTAAAAAAAGGCACGTTTTATGTTTCTTGCTTATCTAATTTGTTATCTGTACGTATAAAAGACAATTTAGTTGATTTAAAAAAAAATCCTGTAGGTGATATCAGAGTTTTTAACCTCACAATTCCAAAGGTGTTGTTCCGTTGTCTTTTGACATTTTATTGTTGCCTAGGTCTTTATCCATCCTCCCTTTTTGGTTTTGTGGACAACTAGAATTTTTCTTTCTGCATTGTTCTTTTTGTCCTAAGTTGTTTCTAAGCGTGGTTTTTATACTTGTTTTCCCTAAAATCTAGTGAGCATATACTTTTAGCTTAGAAACAATTTAATTTCTTTAATCATTGATTCTACACATATTCCAAATGTTCTTTTATCTTCCTTAGAAACACCATTCTTACATTGGAATCGCCATTCTCTGCACTTCACGTCTTTCCTGTCATTGTTCTCATCTCATTATCCTCTACTTACACATTTAAGATCATCTCAAGTTTATTCATTACAGTATTTGATGTTCTGCAGTGTCAGTTTTGCTCCTTGTTGCCTTTCACTTTGATACAGTATTTTAAAGTTCCCTGTAGTCCTTCTTCATTTTATGTATTTTTCTTTTTTATCTTAGAGTTTCTTCTGTACTTATGGATTTCTACTCTAGTTTTATTGATTTCAGGTTTTCTGTCATGCTACTGAGGACACCAATTGTTTTGAAAATTCTTCTGGAGACCAAAATAGTTCATTTTTAGGGCCATAGAATTCTGAGTCTTTACAATGATATTCCTTTCTTTGGATTGCAACTTCCTCTTATTTCCCTAAACAGGTCTACTTATTTTTTCTTGTGTCGTGATACCCAAATATATTTATATATCAATAATTAGGACCTGTGTATTACTGTTTCTACTCCATTTTTATAATGGCCAGATTCTCTCTTCTTACATAATTAGCTTGAATTCATTTTTGCACATAGCTGTGAGTTCATTTCTGTTTCTACCAGATATTTCTCTATTACCACTCTCTTCTACTGAGATTAAATCAAATTCTACTGCTTGGATTTCTGTGAACCTATGGAGTATCTTCAGTTTCTAGCATTCACTTCTACCAGATTTTGTCAACATCTTTCACACCTTACTTAGAGAAACTAAATCTTGTGCTTCTTATTACTTATCTGAACTTATGAGTAAGTGTGGAAAGCTGGGGAGGAGGGTGGATTAGAGTGCATTGTGGTAACCTGAAAGTGCAGCACCCCTGCAACAAAAAGATGGCTCTTGAGATTTCTGGGTGACAAAGATAACATCTCTAAACTATCCTATCTCGGATAAAGGGTCACACAGTGTTTTCCTATCTGTTGTCATAAGCAATTGAATTCTACTGGCCCTAGAGTTAATTCTTCCACATTTGACTAACAGCTTGTCTACCAGCTTCAATTTCAAGTCTAGTGTGTTTTCCTTTTTTTTCTGTGGCTTCCTAGGGACTTTATAGGAGAGTCAAGATTTTATTCCATAGATAGACAGCTATTTTCAGTTCAAACCAAAATGTAAATACAGATAAATGTTTTGAAGTAAGTGGAATTACAAAGTTGAACATACAGTATGATTTCATGCACAAAAAAAAGCACAGAAAGAAAGACTAGAATGAAAGAGGATGAAGAGTTTTCTCAAATTTTTTACATATTTTATAATAACTATAATATTTATAGAAAAAAAACTTTAATTTTTTAAATACACAGGAATCCTAAGGATCTCATGTTGAAGTAAATGTTTCTTAGTGGGTATTAGGGGAAACTGTAAATGTTGCTTGGGATTACTTGGGTTATTTATAGAATTTTCTTCCCAGCAGCATTTACTGGGCTTAAGGTTAAGCTTTGATTAAAGCTTCTGTTAACTAAATGCACAGAATTATAAGGTTTCTCTTCTGTGATTATTGTGAAGATGTGAATTCTTATCAAATCTCCTATAATACTCATGGCATTTATGGGGTTTCTCTCCTGTGTGGACTCTCTGATGAATTCGAAGAGCTGAGCTATGACTGAAACCCTTACCACACTTAGCACATTGATAAGGCTTCTCTCCTGTGTGGACCCTCTGATGAATGTGAAGATTAGAGCTGTGACTGAAGCCCTTTCCACAATCATCACATTTATAGGGCTTTTCTCCTGTATGGACTCTCTGATGAATGAGAAGGTGTGAACGCTGACTGAATCCCTTACCACACTGTTCACATTTATAGGGTTTCTCTCCAGTATGTACTCTTTGGTGAGTGTGAAGCTTTGAACTCTTGCTGAAGCCCTTCCCACATTCATGACAAGTATAGGGTTTCTCCCCTGTATGTACCCTCTGATGAATGCGAAGATCTGAGCTGTGACTGAAGTCCTTCCCACAGTTGTCACATTTATAAGGCTTCTCTCCTGTATGCACTCTCTGATGAATTTGAAGATTTGAGCGCTGGGTAAAGCCCTTACCACAGTTATCACATTTATAGGACTTCTCTCCTGTGTGGACTAGCTGATGAATTCGAAGATTTGAGCTCTGACTGAAGCCTTTACCACACTCATCACATTTATATGGTTTCTCTCCTGTGTGGACTCGCTGATGAACATGAAGTACTGAACTCCGACTGAAACTCTTACCACACTGATCACACTTAAAAGGCTTCTCTCCTACGTGAAGTCTCTGATGAATGTGAAGTAATGGGTTTCTACTGAGGTCCTTAATACACTCAAATTCATAGAGTTTCTCTTCTGTATGGACTCTTTGATGATTGTGAAAACTAGAGATCTGACTGAAGCTCTTACCACATATATTACATATATAAGGAGGAACCTTCCCTCTGTGGACTCTCTGATGAAAGTGAACACCTAAGCTCTGACTAAAGTTACTGTCAACTTCGTCACATCCGTGCAGCTTCTTACCTATGTGGAATCTTGGATGTCTGTATAAGTCTGATCCCTGAGAGAAACATGCTGTGCTGATGGAGCATTGATAGAACTTTTCTCCAAGTTGATTTTTCTTGTGGAGAACACACTGCGAGTTCCAATAATAAATTTCTTTACATTTACTACATCCACAGTATTTATCTTCCATAGAGTCTTTCAGTAGGTCATTTTGGCATATCTCCTCAATGTACTCTGGAAGGGCGTCCTCTATTGGGACACAGGAATGCTGAACTATGAATTTATGTTCTTTTTCCATGGACAGATGTTTCCTGGATATGCCAAGATGGTATCTGTTTCCTTGAAAACCATGTGAATCACTCATGTAGATTTCTCTACCATAGTCTTGAGAGTGTTTTGTTTCTAAGGGCTGCCAAGGTATAAACTTCGTATATTTTAAGTTCCTGGGACTTTTGCCTTCAAAAGCCAGTTCATAGTCCCCATAGCCTGGTACTTGTGTGGAGAGTATTAACCATTCTTGATAATGCAAAAAGTCTTGTTGCTTTTGGTCTTTGGAATCTGTCCCTCGAATGGTTTTCACATAGTTTCGGTTCTCGTATATCTGAGTGCTTGCATTCCTCCAACCTCGCCAGCAGGAAAGATTTTCGTGTTCTAAATATCTGAATCTTTCTTTTTGGGGTTTGTAGCTCTTTTTCCAGTTTCCTAGAAGTATAAACAGATAATCCAGTGGTGATATTAAGTCTGTGTTTAAAAATTTCCAAGTATCTTAATCAATGGCCTCCAGAATTATAGGAATATATATGTAGGAGTGGGAAAGAAGGTTATGACTTAGGCTGCTCCGTATTTGGGTCTGAAATTCATTTGTTTGTTTATTCATATATGTATTCATTCACTCACTCATTCCACAAACGTATCTTGAGCATCTACTGTGTACTCTTAGAAATAAAAGAGTAAGGCTGGCTGACTGACTGCTTCATGGAAATAGTCTTGGAAGACCAAGATTTAATTAGATTACTCTATTTGGGGCATTATTATAAGAAATAAAATACTGCTTCTAGAATTTTTGTTTTAGAATAGTGTCATAGATTATGTATAAAAAGATGGCTGTATTAACTCTCTATTTTAATCTATATCTTTTGGTGTTTCTCTTCCACACTGACTGTAGGCTTGGCTGTACAATTATCTTTGGTCACTGGGACACCAGCAAAAGTGATATAAGCAGAGACTTGAAAATTGCTTGTGCATTGGGGCTTTGCCTCTCTTGCTCGTTTTGAAAATTCTGTGATCCCCACCATGTAAACGAACCTGGATAGCCTGTTTGTGAGGGACATATAGTTAACCCAATTCCATTCTCCCCACTGATATTTACCAACTGCCAGAAATGTGAGTCAGGCTGTCCAGCTCCAACCAAGTGACTCCATGATAGAAGATCCATGTAACCAATTAGAATCATAAACAGTAGTTTGTTTTATATCATTAAGTATGGGGTTATACAGCAAAAGCACACTTGTACAAATAGTACGGACAACAATTTTAGGACCACACAAAACTAATTGTGTGTGATCTGTGCTTTAAATGTAATACAGAAAATAAGAAGAACAATCAAATACCTATTAATTACATAGTCTTGGAAGATGTCTTGCTTTGTATATCTTCTATTTGTCCTCTGATTTAAGACCCATTTCTGACACTTGTTTCTTCCACCTCAATACAATACCTGGATAAAGAAGCAAACTAATCTACACAATTGGTCCCAGAAGAAACAGTTCCCTAAGAACTGGGATAACTTTACCTACTGACATGACATTTGTGTAGTTCTCCCACATGACCTCTCTGTAGAGCTTTTTTTGAGAAAAGTCCAGGAATTTCCACTCCTCCCAGGTAAATATAACCGTCACATCTTCAAATGTTACTGCCATGGGGTCAAAGATCAGCCTTTCCGGGAAGAAGAAATCTATGTAAGAAGATGGACAAAGAAAAAGACATTCATCAGGTAACATAAATGGCAAATCAAATAGAAAAAGAAAGAACTTCAATAATGACAAAAAACAAGAAAGGCAAGAGGAGACATACTAGTAGTCAAATGGCTAAATAATGTATCCAGTCATTGAACCCCATCACTATTATAAGAAACATTTATATAGCATTTGTCTGCTAACCACTAGGTTAACTACTTCATATGTATTTCAAGTAATCCTCACAGCAATCCCATCTTGTGCATATTACTATTACCTCTTTTTTACAAATTAATAAGCACTGATTGCAAAATATTAAGTATATTCCTAAGATTCAAACATTAATCTTGAATGTTGAATTAATCAACAATGAAACATTAGACACAAATAACTCAAAAATGAGGAAATTCAGTGATCTTTATTTTTATATGTTTATAAAATAAAAGTTAAAAAATTGAAAAATAATGTTTAATACAAATGAATATATAAATAAGAAAATTGGGATGCTCAGAAACCCAGACTACAGGACTGAAAAGTGTGGAAAATAAATGAACTCACTGGTCCTTCATTTTGTAAAAAATACAGAAAAATAAAAATTTAATATGCTAAAGAAGCCATTGGCAGAAATATATACATAGTGATTCCATGTATATAATGTTCAAAATTGGCAAACTAAATAATTTTGTCTAGAGATGCAGACATAAGTCGTTAAAACTGCAAAAAAAAAAAAAACACTTAAGGAATAATAAACACAAGATTTAAGGTAGCCATTGCCTCTCTAGGAGAGGGCGGGAATGAAATTGTGGGGTCATTGGGACTTTTAAAACTTTTCGCTGGTCTAGATGGTGGGTGTCCAGGTTATTGTATTTAAATTGTACATATTTCTTTTAATATACTTTTTGCATTATGTAATACATCACAATAAAAGTTCAAATTAATTAACATAAAATACAATTACATAATTTAGAAAAAGTTTGGACACAAATAGTAATCTTTGAAAGTTATTTTTAAAATAATATTTAACAACAGTAATTTAAAAATATAAATTTTTAAAAATTAGTTTAACAAAAACACTTAAAACCTATATAAAGATAGCTTTAGAATTTCGAAATACTCCACAATCTTAGGCAGGAGAAAGAAATGTAATTTTGTTCTCACTAAACTTACCTATATTTTTAATGGGCTCCCAATCAAGATACTAACAAGGTTTGGGGGAGTGGAGAGGGGAGAAGAAGGTACCTGACAAACTGATTTTCAAGTGCTTTCATGAGAAAAAGAAAAATTGTGAAAAAGAGGAGACTAACCCAGTGGTATATGGAAACTTATATAATAAGGCTTCTAATTATACCACCATGGGGTTGACATAGGAATAGAGATCAATGGAAAGACTAGAAATCCAGAAATGGACTCAAATATAGCAATGAATTCTAAACATGATAAAGGTGATATCAAATTGGTGGGGAGAAGATGGAAAAAAAAAAAAAAAAGCTAGATTCCCTGCCTAAATTCTTGTGCCTTAGTAACTAGAGAGTTATCAGATACCGGGTTTCCCCAAAAATAAGACCTAGCTGGACCATCAGCTCTAATGCATCTTTTGGAGCAAAAATTAATATAAGACCTGGTCTTATATTTTATTATATAAGACCCAGTCTTACTTTACAATAAGACATGTACTATAAGATACAGTATAAGATACAGTAAAATAAGACCGGGTCTTATATTAATTTTTGCTCCAAAAGATGCACAGCTGATGGTCCGGCTAGGTCTTATTTTCGGGGAAACCCGGTATGCATTATATTTCAAATATTAACTAACATAATGGCACCCAATTGTTAATGAGTTCTAGTTGTCAAGCACTGTACTAAGTCTTTTACATGTGTGATCTTATTTAACCTTAACAACTCTGTATAGTAGGCTCTATTTTCCCACTTCAGTTGAGAAACTGGTTAAGTAACTGAATCTAGTTCACATAACCAAGAAGTTGTGGAGGCATGAAACAAGTTTAGGTAGTAAGTCCAGAGCCTGTATTTTGTCCAATATGCTATACTAATAAAACACACTGAAAGGTTAATATATTCAATATCTAAAAGTTATTATATGTTACTTTTACTTCCTTTTTCCAAAATAGAAATCATAATGTTATTCTGTGGAATATTCCCAGTATGTAAGCTATCTTTCTTTATCCTCACTGAGTAAAGAGGAAAGGCTAAATTCCTCTTTATTACCCATTAAATCCACTGTGTATAAAGGAACAAGATTAAATACATTATGATACCAATATTAAGAATTGAGAAAAGAGTCTATGAAACAGGATAGCCCCAGAAGTGACCTGTGTTACATTTGTGTATGTGCATGTGTGTGTAAAGAATGTAGTGATTTGGATAAGAAAAGGTAGTACCACAATCAGTGGAGAAAGGAAATGTTACTAGAAAAATAAAGTAAATAAGAAAAAAGAATGTTTAAGTTTCAGTTCAATTTTTAAAATACTAGAAACTATAAAATACAATTGAAAAAATGAAAGTAATATTTGAGAATGAAGACCTTTCAAAGCATAAACCTATATAAATAAAAAGAAATAAGATTTCACTTCGTGCAAATTTTTAAAATTTCAAAACTTTAATTTCTCTATATAATGTATCTTAGATAAATCCATGTGTGTATATTTGTACGTATGTGTATGTATATGTATGCATACATATTGTGTATACAGATTAGTATGTATATATATTAAGTATTAGATAAAAGACTGTAAGTCAATAATGGCTGCCTCTGGCTGATGTGCAGGGGACTCTAGAGTGGTTCACGAGAATAAGTAACCCATTAAATATTATCAGCCCTCCACAAATGGCCTCACCTTATGCATTCATATTTATACTCTACTGCAACTACCCAATTTCCTATTTCTTCCTTCAAATTCTGCCTGAGATTAAATGATGGCCTTCCTGTCTGGAATGATTATCTTCCTAAACGTAATGATTATTCAAATCTGAGTTTCTGTTCCTGTCTTTTAAGTGCGGCTCGTACTGGCACTGTTTAATGTGCAGTAATTTTAGAAATACTATTAACTTCATATGGTTTATTTTCCCAATCTTGTATTTATCTCAGAGCTCTAAGGAAAACATGAATTGTATAGTAGACTTGAATGACTGAATAAATGTTGGGAAAAGACACTGGGTGGGAGGCAGGGACTTGCTATATAGGAAGCTGTCCAGGCAAGAGAGGAACATACTCTGTTCTGTCTGGTATATGCATTCCCATGGCCACTTCAACTACTAGGAGAATTCACGGGTATTTTATAAATGAGGAAAGACAATCCTACGAGGTATGATCAAATAATATGGTGAATGGTTAAATACAAAATAATTTATTACAGTGAAAGATACATTAGTATTGATTCCCCTCAAAATACTCCCCCTCGCTTCAAACACATTTATCCCATCATTCTTGCCACTTTCTGAAGAAGTTCTGGAAGTCCTCTTTCGTGAGAGTTTTTAGTTGTGCTGTCATGGCTGCCTCAATGTCCTGAATCGATTCAAAATGTTTTCCTTTCATGGTCATTCTGACTTTGGAGAAGAGCCAGAAGTTGTACGGTGCCAGATCCGGTGACTAAGATGAGTGAGGACACACCGTAATGTTTTTATTCGACAGAAATTGCCATACCAGAAGTGATGTGTGACATGGAGCATTGTCATGATGGAGGATGAAATAAAGACACGAAAAGAGGACTTCTAGAACTGCTTCAGAAAGTGGCAAGAACAATGAGATAACTGTGTTCAAAGTGAGGGGGATTAATGGCAATATGTCTTTTCTGTAATTTTTTTTAACTTAAACATTCACTATATTTTTTTATCACACCTCCTACTCACCTGGGATCAGATAATGAGGAAAATAGTAATTATTCCTTCTAACTTTGTGCTTCTCTTGTGGGTAAGGGTGGAGTGTTGAGAAGGCTGAGCTGAGGAATGAAAGACAGCATGACTTGAAATTCCCAAACCCACTACATTCTCCACATACTAATGGGGCATGACCCCAAATCCCCAAGGAAGAGGTCGGAAAAAACCCAAGAACATTTCTGTTCCCTTTCAAGAACCAGGAGAATTATTAGGACTGGTATCAGGACTTTATTTCTGACCCTCTAGAAACTTCAAAAATACAATTCTACTTTGAGCATGAAAACACAGAATTTGATCTCAGTTTAATCCCTCCAAAGATGCAGATGCTTTCTATGTAATTTAATCTCTCTGACCCTCAAGGCTTTTCTAGTTTATTATTAAGAACAATAAAAATAATAGAAATAATAGGGTAGTTAAATAGTTTCTATTCTTTATTTTTTTATTTTGTTCATCAGTTAAGTAGAAAGATAATGCCACTGCTCTCCCCTACTGTTAAACACAGAAATACGGATTTATTACCAGAGTACCTAGAGTTTTAGATCCTGATTATCGTCTCAACTCCACCACCAACCACTTGTGGAACTTTAAAAAGGACCAAACTTCTAGACTTCCCACTTCCCTCACCTGTAAAATGGGGTGCATGAGCGTTTGCCACCCAGGTCCTGCCTTGCTGATCACAGGTCCCTGGGGAAAATGATAAGCAGTAAGAGCCCTCTTTCTCTAGAGAGAAAAATGATTCATGGGTGTCCTAAGAGCAGGGCAGGTTTGGGCTCCCCCACTGAGCAACGGGCTGCCCGGGTGCCCGGCTTCAGACCACAAACGGTTCTCAAGGAGCGGGATCTCCCTGTCTCAGGGCCACGATCTGCGCGGCCTCCGTTCCGCTGTCCAGACCGTAGACCCAAGCGGTGTCCCAACACCTCCCAACCCCGAGCACCTCGGCCCCAGGGCCCAAGTTGCCTCTTGCCCTTCTCTCTCCTTCCCCTTACTCAGTTTTAACATGGGCAGGGCGGCTGGGAAGAACCCACCTACACTGGTGTCTCCGGGATTTCTAAGCCGGAGCTATTTCTCTGCCCTGGACCCTCCCTGTTCTTCCACTCTTTCTTCAGTCACAGCTTTTCCCGCCCTTGTCCGTTTCTGGCTCAGTGCTCCCAAGAGTCCGCGTCACTTACGGAGCCTCTGATGGGTACGGGGACGACCAAATCACTCCGTCTACACAAACAATGGCCGCAGCGCCGCAGCACCGAACCGAAGCCCCAAGGCCTGGTATAGACACTCGGAGTGTTTCCATGGAGACGGGAGGGGGCAGGCAGGGAAGGAGAGCGCAGGAGAACGTCGTTCCTGATTGGCCAGAAAGATCGGGGCGCAGTCCGGCGCTGTGCCAAAAGCGTTCCAGGGCCGGAGGTTTGTGCACTCGCTCACTCTGAGCAGGGGATGGGGCCGAACTAACCACCCCCTCACCCATGCTAACGAAATAGTACTGTGCTTCTAGGGCCCCTGGGAAGGGGGCGGGGCTGGGGATTCGAGGAAATGAGCGGCCGGGCTTGGAGAATTCTGGGACTCTCAACAACCCGCGAGTGCGGAACCCCCACAACAGGAACCTGGGGAAACCTTTGCTGTCAGGTCCCCTTTGAGGACGAGAGGTGGTTGCCCCTGTTGTCTCGCGCCCTCGACGAAATGGGCACCCCCATTGGCTCTGGCCCTAGCATCGTCCCTAAACTCGAGGTTGGAGTCACGCAGAAGATCTTTCCAATTCTAGTTCATGGTTGCCTGGACCGCTTAGCTCCTGCTTATTCACTGGTGGAATCTGGCTTTCCTTCTCTCTTCCTGACAATTCTTGGGCTCCTCTGGTGGCTCCTGGCAGACACAGGAAAGGCAAGATGGAACGTAGGTGGAGCCCTGGGAAGGACCATCTTCATGGTATCCTGGGAATGGCAGTACTTGATCTTCTATCATGTAGTTGAGTGTGTTATCTTGGGAAAATGTTTTCATTTCCTTAAGCACTTTCTCTCAAACTTGAGTTGGATCCGTAATTTTCAATTTAGTAGGCAAGAAACCTTTGTTAGGACAGTCTTTGAAAGCAAGGGACTCCTTGGATTCTAATCTGACTACACTACTTACTAGTGATGTGACTTTGGCTGAATGACCTTTTTGTGTCAGCGTCCCCACCTTTAAAATAGATATAACTGTAGTAACCATTTCAGAGGCTTGTTAGAATTATAATAATTGAGGGCAGTTATTAAAATGCTTAATCTAGTCCCTGGCATATAGGAAGTATTCTATAAATGTTAACTATGTATCTACAGTTAAATGTCTACCAGGGGTGGATAGTCCAGGGCCTACCCCTCTCGCCCCTGCTAGGAAATGAGCCTCTGAGTTACTTACGATTCCCAAGACCACATTTTGAAAATCATTGTGTAGACCCATCCCGGGCTTAAACATTCAGAGACAAAATGGCATATCGTTTAGGAGCTTGCTTAGGCTTTGCTGTTTGACAGAACTGATTTTAAAATTGTTATTCATTAAAGGATGTTAGGCAAGTTCTTTAATTTTTTGTCCTCAGTTTTCTCATCTGTAAGATGACGATTGTAATATGGTTAAATAGTTATAGTTGTTAAAATCTAAAATCCTGAATGCACAGACATTGACCAGTAAAAACAAGCTCTGCCAGGCTTCTTCCAACCTGTCAGTCCTTATTGCAATGTATCAGTCCTGATTGTTAAAGAATAAGTGGGATAATCCATGTAATTTGTTTTTTTGACATTTTGGCACATAAAAACATCAAATGTTAGTTGTTGATGCCATTATTTAACTTATAGTCTCATTTTTAAAGTGTGATTTGAAACTAAACTACTTACTGTTTAATCAGAGGATCTCACAGGTATAACGGAATCTCCTGGACTTGGAGCTGTTGTGAACTTATTTTGAAATGGAAGTGGAAAACAGGGTTTGTTTTAAGTAACTGATTGTTTGCAAATTAATTAATTAATAACACTACTCCTTAAGGCTTTTCACCCCAGACACACTGATAATGTCTTCTCCTTGCCAAAGTTGGAGTATACTGGGAAAAATTGGGGCTTTTCATATAAAAGAAAGTGAGTGGGTCTCCCATTTTATAAGGTCATTCACAGAACAGGGCAGTAGCTCTCAGTTAGATATGGATCGTGCGGGAGAGTCTCAGAAAGGGCTGCCTAATGAGCTCTTCTATTTCCTGCTCTAGCTGCCTGCTTCTAAGAGAAACGGGGCTTATGGAGAGAAATGTTGAGTTTAGAGCACTGGTTTAGAGGTTTAGAGACTTGATGTTGGACCTCCCTTCATCCTTCTGGGTTGATAAGAAGGTGGAGAATGGCATCAGAGCCTAGGTGCTGAGTACTTGAAAGTGGCATTTCTTGAAAAGATCCTGGACCTCAGGTCTGTGGACCCCAGTAGGAGACCTGTATAAATTTGCTGGGGTTCTTTGACTCCCAAGAAACCAAGAAGATGAACGGGTAGGCGGGCAGTCCCCTGTGCTGAATCCAAGAAATTATAAGGAGACTAGGAAGCAAGAAGGTTTTATCCAGGTGCCTCAGTAGGAGAATGGCAGGCTTCATGCTTCTACTCAATAGCCAGCAGCGGGAAAGACCCCTTCCCCCAACTGTGGGACTGCTGCCACTTAAAATGTTCCATTAACCAGACCTGAACCTCAAACTGACAAAAACAAAACAAAACAACTAAGACAGAGAATGATGAGTAGAAACAAACAAAATGTGCATCTAGGGATATATAACTGCTAGAACAGCAGATGACAGTATTAATAACAAAAAGAGTATCAAGTACAGCATAAATACTTTTTGAAATTAAAAATATATATGCTTTTAAAATTTTAAATTTAAAAAGATACCTATATTTATATCTATCTATATGTAGTTTCCTAATTAAGACATTGGCAATTTAATTGGAGATGGTCCCTTTTGAGACCCAAGAACTAGATGATTTAAAGACATAACCCAAAGCACAGAGGAAAAAAGACAGAGATGGAAATCATGAAGGAAAAAAAGATATGACTTAAAGGATAGACCTATGAGACCTAATATGCAGACATAAAAGTTCCAGAAGGAAAAAATAAGTGGATTAAAAAAATTAATGAATAACAAAAAATAGAAAATTTCTGTAGGCTGAAAATTATTAAGGCCTGAATCTGCAGATATAAAGAACTCACTACATTTCAGTTTGGATTAATGAGTAAAGACTCACAGTATGCATACGCGTATACAGATATAGTTTCTAAAACTAAAGATGAAGAGAGAACTCAAGGTTTTAGGCAGAAATGTCAAGTTATCTAAAAAGAAAATGACATTAGATTTCTCATTTGTAATGTTGGAAGCTAAAAAATGGTTAGATAGCAGCTACAGACTGACATAAAGGCGTGGCAATCCATCAGCCAAAATGTAGTCACCTGCCCTGGTGAAGTAAATATCTGAGGATTTATAAAAATTCAGTCTGTATCACTCAGGTCTCCCCCATCTGAAGAAACAATTCAAGAAAGGACTCTAAACAAATGGCAAACTAACAACAGAAAAATTATGGAAAAGGAAACCGAGGTGTAAAATAAATAATAAAACTAAAGTCATATATAAAGAATGCAATAAATTATCAGTCATTGTGCTAAAGGTGAATGGACTGAATTTTCTTATACAAAGGCAGAGACGGGGCCAAACAGCAAAATCCAGCCATATACTGTTTACAAGAACACCTGTGAGCTTTGTCAGAAAGCTATCAGGCAAACAAAAGAGCAGAAATTTCAACATTGCAGAAAACAAAGTGAAAGTTAATTTAAGAATCAAAGAAAGATGAACTTTACATGTTGATAAAAGACAATTTCTGAAGACGTATAAGAGTATCAAACCTACTAAATGCATAGAGCAAAAATGTATAAATTTGAGAACTATAAAAAAATTCAGTTCTGTGGGAAAGTTCAATACATTTGTGTGAGAATTAGATCTAGCAGACAAAAAATAAGGCCATACAGAAATCAAATAATTAAAAATCTTGATTAAATATGCTTAAGTATAATTAAAAAGCTTGATTTAAAAGATACATAGAAACTTATATCCTGAGAATAGAAAACATATTTTTGTGTCCGTAGAAAATTAACAACCAAGCATGAGATGGTCATTACCAAGGCTTTTAGAATGCAGTTTCTCATTTGAGGTGGCCATGACCACAAAACATTTTTCCAACTAGGTTTTCTTTCTTCTACTAGTATGTTGCTAGCATTCAGCCTATTGGGAACATTTTATTAAAAATATTTTTAAAAATTAAAAAAAAATAAAATTAAAAAGGAAAACTAATCATGAGTTGCCATCCTCATTCTCAGCTGATGAATGTGGTTTTAATTGCCCTTATTAACTTTGCACCCTATTAATTTAGTTTTATGAAGAGACATCTTTAAATTCTTTCCAAGATACTTTTTTGCTAGTAAATGTTAATTAAAGAGACTTGCATTTTCAATTTTATTATATAGCATTTTGAGGAAAAAAATTAACTTTTTTGAAAAGTAATGGAGACAAAACAGAACGTTCTTTAATAATAATGCAAAAAGGGGCAAGCAATCCTCACAAGGGTTGCTTTCCAGGTGAGAGCTAAATAAAAAGGGAAAAACAAAAAATTGCACTAAAATGTATGATTGTAAAACTTAAGTGTTTATGTAAAATTAAATATAGTCAGGTATATGTAAATTGAAATGGAAAACGTTTTCATTCATTTTATTAGGTACAGTTTAGGACTTTTTGTGCTTCTAAAGTTTTACTTGAACGGTCTCAGTTTCTTATTTTTCATGGACTAAATATGTTCTATTTTATGTTTTTACAAGCATGTTAGAAATGGTTTTAGAACCCAAACCTGTAACATTCATAGCTTTCTTAAGGTGTACGTATTTGTGAATATAACATTCAGCATATTACCTGAGTGGCTGTTACATAATCAATGAACATAGTAGGTTGGAGCCCAAACCAAGAGAGTTTACCTTGTTTTTCTCTCACCTCTATAGTGTTGGTCGTTCTTTTGGGTTAGTTTTTATATGAATCTTATAATCTGGGGCTCTGATTTCTGACTGGGATTGAGGTTATTGGCTCCATCTTGCCCTTAGTATCAGTTGCCTACAGGGTACAGTTTAATGCCAATGAACACTGGCTCCTACTTTGTCAGTAAGGTTAAAAGCTCTCCATGGAGATTCCAGCTGGAGAGATGATACTTTAAACAAGGTTATGGACAACTCTAGAACCTCACAAATCTTGCAGCTATGTCAATTGGAAAAGGTCTTTAGAATGGATAACCCGGAGAAAAAGGAAGCTGTCCTATGAGAACACACATTTGCCCGTTTGATCTAGAGTGCTCTCATCTGAGAGACAATTCTAATTCCTGAAGCGGCTGGACCCATTAAGGTCTAAGCCAATTTTGAGATCCCTGTCTTCAGGGACCAAGGCCATAAATTTACACCAGAGTAGTTCTGGTCATGTAGCATTTGTATGAAATTGCACTATTTACATATCAACACAGATATCAACACAGAGTCATGGTGACTTTGATGTTTGATTTGACTCAAATGTTCCTCAAATATATCAAGCAGGCTCTTGTCTGAGGGCCTTTGCAGTAGCTATTGCCTTCTGGATTGCTCCATCTCCCAGATATCTCATGGCTCATGCTCTTGCTTTCTGCAAATGTCACCTTAACAGAGTGTCTTCCCTTTCTACCCAAAGAGAAGTAGGGTCCACCTCCTAGCCCACAACCCCTGCACAAGGTCTGTTTTCTTCATAGCAATGATCATTATCTGATATACTACCTCATTATCTGTGTTTCTTCAATACAATGCAAGCTCCATGGGAGGTGGGTGGGGGAGGGAGGAAGAGAAACTTTGGATGTTTCATTCACTGCTAGAGAGGGCTCAGAAAACTGCCAGGCACGAAGTAGGTGCTCAAAAATTATATGGATTATTGGGAGTCAGCCAGTGTGAGAAAGGTCAACCGAAGCTATGGTCCAATTCCCAGACCCCCTCCCTCCCGCTCCACACCCCCAACCCCATCTCCCACGTGTTATTGGTTATCAGGAAAGGAAGGACGCTGAGCACCCCCAGGTGTGCTGCGCGCAGAACAACCTATATAGAACAATGTATCTTCTCCCAGGAAGATTGCTTGGTAGAGAGAGTCGGAGGCTCAGGCCCGGCGGGGGAGCGTGGGAGCAGCCCCTTTCCTGGCCAGCCAATGGGAAGAGAGCCTCGCTGGGCGGGTGGGGAGGGTCCACACCGCATTCTCGACCCACGCAGGGCTCTTTGCGCGTTTGTTCGGCTCGCGGAGGAGGAGGGAGAGTAGGCAGAAAGAGCCAAAGAGCGGGTTTACCTTTAGCATCAGCCGACAGTTGCCTGTTGAGCCGTTGTTTTCACTTTTTCTCTCTTGCGTTCGCTCGTGGCTTTCAGAGCAGAGATTTAACCTTCGCCACCTACTCCCACTGTGACCACAGGTATGGAATGACTCTCCTCTGGGTGTGTTTTGCCGGTCCCCAAATAGGAAGTTAGATTCAGTGGGAGTGTTTGCGGCACCCACATTGTATGTGGCAGACAAGGAAGGGGATGCGGACCTCGGGGGGAGGCCCAAGAGTAAGAGCTGCCAGGACCCCCATGGTGGAGACTGCAGCCGATTTGCGGGCGTGGGCACGGGCGGAGACCCGGCGGGAGAGACCACTTTCCCCGGGGCGAGGCAGCGGTCACCTTGTGTGGCGGGGAGCCCAGGACTGAGGTGCGCACGTGGGTAACAAGTCCACTTCGGGTGGGGACCTAGTGTGGCTTGAATTCAGGTGGTATTATTATACCCACTTTCACCAGTACTGATGAATTCAGGCACCCCTCTGTCGTCCCGGCAGGAAGCAGGTGTCGGTCATTCACTCCGGGAATATTCCCGCCACCTGTGCTCTGCGGTGATTCCCCAACCGCCCTCCGTGTGATGCCTCCTCGGAGCCCCTCTCGCTCCATTGAAGACAAACATTCTAAAACTTTCCATACCCTGTGCTGCGCTACCAGTTTCTCTCTCCTTCCTAGCAAAGTTTTAGAAAGAATGCCCTTGTTAGCTCTCTGAGTGAGGTCATCCTCTACCCATAGTGGTGAGATTTTATCACTCTAAAGAGGTTACCATGAGTTCCCACCCGCCAAATTCGAGTGCAGTTGGCAAGCATTCATTTCTGTATTTCCTTTGGGATTTGACAACTTGCCATCGCCTTCCTTTTATCGTTCCACATATTTAAAGAACGTATTGTGGTTTTAAAAAGTCACAAATTGCCCTAAACCCAAAACACAGCCATGGTTAATATTTTGGTATATTTTCGTTGTCCATTTTTTATGTGGAGGTTTGGTTTTAATTCCGTGGTTGTAATCATATTCCTACCATATGCTTTTAACCCTGCATGTGTTTGCATATTGCTGCATGAAGAGGTCATTTTTATGATGGAAAAAATCAAGTGTGTGCCATATTTTTATGCATTTATTTCATTAATCATAATTGAATTTTAATTTGGTGACACACCTACTCACAAAACTTTTTTCTGCATTTGGGATTATTTCCATTGGATAATTTCCCAGAGAAGAGGATACCGATTGGAAAGTCATGCATACTATTAAAGTTCTCCATAGTTGTGGACATGCAGCTTTCCAAAGGTGTATTAGTTAACATTTATACTAACAATATCTGCTCCAATCCGTTCTCATTGTCATACGGTATTATTTTTTAAAAGCTTATTTTTGCCATTTTGATCATTGTGAAGTGATATCACTTGGTTTGTATTAGTTTTTGTATCTGCTTAACTTCCAGTGTTTTCTGAAGTACTTGTTAGCCATTAACCTTTTTTTTCTGCATGAAGTTCTTGCAGTAATTTGCTTGTAGTGCTTTCCTTATCTTTTTGTGTGTTATGTCTTTCTGGTGATATGAATCTTTTTAAAACCATATTTTAGTGTGAACTATGATTCGTATAAAAGAGTTCATTGGGGCGGCTGGTTGTCACAGTGGTTAGAGCGCAGTGCTCATAACACCAAGGTTGTTGGTTGGTTTCCCACATAGGCCAGTAAGCTGCGCCCTCCACGACTAGATTGAAAAAACGACTTGACATGGAAATGATGGGTCCTGGAAAAACACACTGTTCGCCAATATTCCCCAATAAAAAAAAAGTTCATTAAACATAAACGTGCAGCTTAGAGAATGATTACCAAGTAACTAATCATCCATGTAAACAATCACGAGGTCAAGGAACACAGCATCACCAGAGCTCAAGAGCCCCAGGGGTACCTCCCTGATCACAGTGTCTCCTTCCGTGCAGAGGTAACACTAAACCAACTTTTAGGAGTAAGTTACTACCTTACCCCCAGCCCATTAAAAAAAAAATGGCTTTAATACACATGTGTCCATAAATAGTATAGTTTTCCATATTTTAGTTTTGATCTTTTTGTAATTAGAATTATGTGATACATAATCTTTTGGGGTTTGGCTGCTTTCACTGATTGTTTTTGAGATACAGCGTAGTGGCATGTAGCTGCAGATCATATATTTGCATTGCTGTATAGGATTTCATTGGATGAATTTGCCACAATTTATATATCGGTTCCACTATAGGTGGACTCTTGGATCTTTTCCAGGGCTTAGGAATTACAAACAATGCTGCAGTGACTATTCTTGTACTCATATGTCATGTGGTGTACCCGCACACACATTTCTGCTGGGTATATTCCGAGGAGTGTAATTGCCAGGCCACAGAGTATGCAGACCTTCAATTAAAAAAAATAACCATTTTCGTTTTGAATAGTTTTAGATTTTGCAGAAAGAGTTCTCATATACTTCTCCCCCCATTTCTCCTATTTTTAACATCTTGTGTTGCTATAGTATATTTGTAAAAACTAAGAAAATTAAGTCACACTTCATTCAGAAGACCCAGTCTTATTTTAATAAAATATAAGACCAGGTCTTATATAATATAATAATATAATATAATACCTAAGGTTTTATATTAATTTTTGCTCCAAAAGACGCATTAGCGCTGATGGTCTGGCTAGGTCTTATTTTCAGGGAAACACGGTCGTTGTATCCTGGTTCTTTTTCTATACAGGCACACCTTATTTTATTACACTTTACTTTATTGTGCTTCACACATGTTGCATTTTTTACAAGCTGAAGGCAAGACCTTCCTACAGCAAAAAGATAATGACATACTTCATTATAATACTTGTTTTGTGGTGGTGGTCTGGAGCCAAACCTGCAATATCTCCAACGTATGCCTGTACTTCGATCCTCTACAGGACACCGTATTACACTTAGTCATCTTTTCTTCTTAGTCTTCTGTGGCCTATAACATTTTCTCAGTCTTTCCTTGTTTTTCATGACGTTGACAATTTTGAGTACTAGTCAGATATTTTGTAGTATGTCACTTTGGGTTTGTCTGATGTTTTCCTCATGGTTGGACTGGGATTATGGGTTTAGGAGAGGAACATCATAATGGTGACATGCCATTCTCAGCATATCGTATCAGTGGCACATACTATCAACAGTGACTGTTGATCAGTGATACTAACCTTAATCCCCAAGCAGAGGCTGTGTTTATCAAGTTTCTCCACTTAGCAAATCATTAAGCACAGTTCACACTCATGGGTGGGAATGGGCTGGGTTATAATCTATCTCCTGGAGGAGGATATATCTGCGTAAAGTATTTGTAATTCTTCTTTAAGAGAGATTTGTCTCCCCACCCCCCGCATTTATTCATTCATTCAGTCAGTCAGTCAGTTATCTGTCAGTATGGCTCAAGGAAATTTGGTTCATATTTTGGGTTATAATCCAATGCTACGTTATTTATTTTGGCCATTGGGAGCTCTTTCTGGTTGGCTCCTGTGTCTTTTTGACATACCCTATCCTTTTCTTTTCCTTACTTTCTGGCAGTACAAGAAGCTCTAGGTTCAGCTAGTATATTCCCTGCCCCAGCCCTAGAATCAGCAATTTCTCCAAGGAGCCCGGATTCTTCTTATTGGAGAGTAGTATTAGAAACCAAGATCGGGGTCTGGGGGCCTATCTCCAACTTTAGTGGTTAATGCCAACAGTTCTAAAGTGGTCTTACTAATTTACACTTTATCTCTTTGTCAAGTTTCCCAAAAATTTTTTTGCTGAGTTTGGTTTATCTTTTGTGTTTGAATTCTTATGGACAAGTGGTTTTAATTTCAATATAGTCAATAATATATTTCCTAATATTTATCCTAATTCTTGATCATTTGTGTTATTGTGTCCAAGGTGATGAGTCCGTCCTCCCCTATGGCGTGATGAATGTCAGCTATTTTTCCCCCTCTGGTTTGAAGTATTAATGTTTTACTGATTTATTATATCTGAGAGTTATTCTGTGAGGGCAATAATTAATTTTTATCTGAATGGTTTACAAATTATCCAAAAAATTTGCACTGAGTGCTTCCCTTCCCAATTATGGCATTTTTTCTATTATACATTAGAATCTCCCGGAATTGCCTTTTCTAAGCTATCTACTCTGTTTTTGATTTGTTCATTATGGTGATATCACGGGGAAGGATTGATGAGTTATACAGTTAACAATAGAGGGTAATGCTTTAGAAATGGTTTCAATTGGGGGCAGTTTGCTAAAGACATTTTGTTTGTCACAACTATGGGAGATTGAGAGTTCTAATGGCATCTAGTGGGTAGAGGCCAGGAACGCTGCTAAACATCACACAGTGTCCCCCAAATAAAGAACTATCTGGCAAAAAAATTGTTAGTAGTGATGAGGTTGATAAACTGCTATAGAAGATTCTGTTAGACCAACCAAGAAAGGAAATAGGGCAGCGGTGTGTGAAAGGGTGGGAATATCCTGTTTCCTAGATAAAATTTCACTTCCCCAAGACCTTCTCATTTCTACCCTCCATAGAACTACTAGAGCTCAAAAGATTGCCATTATATAGCTTAGAGGTCTTCCTCTTCCCCTGGCCCAGTGTTCATCACAAAATCAGGCATCACAGAGCATGGCCACATAAATTTCATTTAACTCTGAATTCCCAGTACCTAGGAAAATTGAAATCAAAAGGCAGTGGTACGTAATAGAAAGAATGAGCTTTATAGTTTGATATGCTACTTATCAACTTTGTAACCTGGGCAAGTATCTCTATTTTCGAGTTCTTCTATCTGTAAAGTATGGAGAAAACCAAACTTTCATGAGTATTTTTAAGATGAGAAAATTTTCATGAAGAACCTTTCACAGTAGATCCTCAACAAATATGATCATTATTAACATGTGCTGAATAAATAAATTATTTTGAACAAATATGCTTTAATCATTATAGATGGTAAAAATTCACATCAGTAAATTTGCAAATTGAAATTGATCCTTTTAGACCATAGGTTCCCATTTGAGTTTAGAACATTCTGGAATTTATGAATATCTTCACATAAGAGGAACAACATCAGACATCTATTTTCCCCTTCCCAAAAATATAAACGAAGACCACAAACAAAAAAACAAATTCCTTCAAGTACGGCATAAAACCTTTGGGAAGGAGGACGGAGTATATCGTGCTCTCTATCAGAATTGTAGCTACTGTGTAGTAGAAACCCAGTAGGATTCAGAACCATGTAGATATTGGTTCAAAGAGACACCCAGAAAGGCAAGAGAAAAATAATGAAGAAAATAGGGGATTATGACAGTCAAGGGGAGAGAGAATATCAAGAATTAAGGAATTGTTAAAATAGTGTTATACATATGGCACCCTATAAATTAGGTGCATGCAGTATCTTTGAATCCTTGCAGGTACTGTTATTTTTCCTGCTTACAGATAATGGAAATTGAATCCAAAATGCCTGTTGGGTTTTGCAATAGGGTGATAATTGTTATGAGTTATCTCAGTAGAAGTATGGTTGCAAAACTTAGATGGATTGAGGATAGGTAAAGTATGAAAGATTCTAAAGTTTGACTCTAAGATGATGGGGATGTGAAGTAAAGGGAACATTTGTAAAAGACTAAAGTAGACTTGGGCATGTTTAAATGTTAATAAGGACTTAGAGGACAGGGAGAAGTTGAAGATAGAGAAGATAGATCATTAATGGATTAAGTCCCTTAATATTGGATTCTGATGAGACTCAGATCACAGGTGGAGAGATGAGCTATACAAAAAGGGAGAGAGCCCCTTTTATTGTAGGAAAGCAGAACAAGGTTTTAGTGATACCTGTAAATTTCTAGGGAGGAAGTTGAGGGTGTTGTGTTTTATGCCTCATTTTCCCTCACTTACCATAATTCATATGTCTTGGAGAAATTTCAGAAAGTTTTGCTCAAATTTACTCCTTTTGCTTTTTTTTTTTAATTTAAATTACTCTGAAAGTTGTTTAGGTCAGCTCCTAATCTGTAATGTGTAATCTAGATCCTAATCTGTAACTGCAGTGCAGTTAAAACATACACCAACTTTCCCCGCAACAACAACAACAACAAAACAAAAAACAGCTGATAAACTTATCATTTACTGTAGGGTATTACCCTGATTCATTGTATAACTTGATTATATATGATTTGATACTATATGATCCACTTTCTGTTTAAGAAGTAAAATCTCCCTTTGGTACCAGTTTTTTATTTGCCCCATCCTACTTTTCCAGTCTCATTGGCAAACACAGGGGGAGGCATTGTGAAAGACTGTAATGGAGAGAGGGTTTAGAGAAAAATCAGCTGCACTGCGGACTGGCTGTGTCTCTTTAGGCAAATCACTGAAGAGATGAGAAACTTTAAGATACGGTTTAAGTGATTAACTGGAGTGCCCATGCTGAATAAGAAATTGAATAAGGCTCTTAAATTGAGTGAGATGGGTGGTAAATGAGAGGAAAACACAGGGCTCAAAAGACCAGGGTTTCGTGCTGTTTGAAGAACTGTCACAGTGGGAATGAGGCCATGAAACTGCTCAATTAACTGGAAGGTATTAATAGAGAATGGATTATGGGACTTCGGAGTTTAAGAGATTGAATAGTCGTTGCTGATAAGGTCTGGAGTGAAAGCATCATAGTGAAATGCTGAAGTGAAATAAGGTCATGGGAGTCAGGGTCAAGGATGTGAGAGAGGGGTGTTTTGTGTGGGCTTTAACTTTGAGCTCCCCCAGAAAAATTGTGATGGGGAGTGGATGTGAAAGGAGCTTGTAAATTAGGAATGCAGACCCTCGGTGACTGCATATGGGTGTGTGACCAGAGGTGACATGACACGAAGGGGTAGATGGTGGAATATTCCAGTCACATGTGCTTCAAGAGTAATGATGTGTTTGGTTGGGTACAATAACAGTGTTTTATAGGCTGAGATATATGTTGGGTGTTGGTGGCGGAGAGAAGGGATGGGGAAAGTTGCCAGTACTTAGTAGGAGCCTGTTCTGTGCTAGGTGATACATGCAGTCTACCTCATGTAATCCATACCACAGTCCTCTGAGGTTGCCGCTGGTACCTCATTTTGCAGAAGAGTAAACTGAGGCTCAGAGAGATGAATGGTCTGTCTTTATTTCTTATAGCTCATCAGTGATAGGACTGGGAGTAGCTCTTAAGGTGGAAGAAATATATAGTGGTCTATATTAGAGGAATTTTTTTTATGATAGCAAATGTATTACAGAGGATAGTAGGTCAGCATTGAGCCGAATTTAGTGGGCTCCAACACATTTTTGTTGAATTAATCTGTATTTTTATAGGTATTTCATGTTCTAATCTTACTTTTCCCTAGGTCCCATTTATTCCAATTATTTTTTCAGGCACAAGATGACAGATTTGTCGTCATCTTCCTTCTTTTCTGATTTTGGGCTCCTGTTGTATTTGGAGGAGCTAAACAAAGAGGAATTAAAGAAATTCAAGTTACTCCTCAAGAATGAGGCCATGGAGCCTGGGGACTGCCTGATCCCCTGGGCTGAAGTGAAGAAGGCCAAGCGGGAGGATTTGGCTAACTTGATGAAGAAGCATTATTCAGGGGAGCGGGCCTGGGATGTGGCTCTCAAAATCTTTGGCAAGATGAACCTGAAGGATCTGTGTGAGAGAGCAAAAGCAGAGATCAACTGTGAGTGATACTAGGGACATATCTGGGGGGGTAGGGAGAAGGAAGTGCTTTCTGGAGCCCGCTGGAGTGATTCTATGAAAGGGTTTAATCTCCAAGAGATTAAACCACTCTGGGACACAAGCTCCATGGTGCTTAAGTACATTGGGAGCCTGTTGGATCATTTGAGGAGCACTGAAGAGGCAGGAGGGTTTTGAGTACTGTTACTCAGCCTGGCTCCTTAATTGGGGGCAATTCATCCATTTTGCACTAATTACAATGCTTAACGGAACTGAGGGATAAGAATTGTCCCATCTAGTGTTCCTTTGCCTAAACTACAGATAAAGTCATAGGTTAGGCTAAATTTTAAGGAATCTCAAATATGATTTAAAATCTTTGCTGAAATAGGACTGGGGAAAATTATTAAGGGACATAAGCTAAGTCAGTATTTTTAGTCATTCCCAAGTATGAAATATGGTAGATACCTAAAATTCGTTATTCACATACAAGTCTTACAAAGTGTATATCCATTATTTCCTTTGGGGCTCACTGAATCACTGTGAGGTCATTACAGACAAAGAAATTTGAGCTTAGACTAGACCGCTGGCCCTGTTACAGGGTCGGGGGCATGACAAGAGGCCTCCTATTTCATGTTGTTCATACCACATCACTTCTCCCTCAGCTAGACGGGTAGTGTCTGAGGCTCTGATGGCGTTACTTTTCTTAAACAGGTAGTCATAAAATTAGACCACTGAGGAGAATTCTGGCCCCTGTTCTGGCCATTACCAAAGCTCTCCTTGTTTTTGGCAAATCTCATGGTCCTTTTGGAACCTGTTGCAGGGGCAGCCCAGACCATGGGACCAGACAACACCAGGGAGGGAGAGGCACAAGATGATCAAGAGACAGTGCTGGGTGAGTAGATGGGCTTTAGTCAGATTTGGGAGGAGTAGAAGCTTTTGAAGCAGGATGGGGTTTATCTCCCAGGGGACTTTTATCCAACTCATGTTAACTTCCTCTACTCTGCCACCTGTTTGCTGATTCTCATTCAAAAAGAGTCAACAAGCTGGCTCCCTGGCCAAAGTCAGCATCAAGGCCACGTTGATTCAGGGCCTCAAGAGAGCCCTGAATTTGGAAATGTCCAATCAAAGATGACAATCTTAATGAGCAAAGGTATATTCATGTCTGTGTTTTATGGACTAAAGAATCCCTGAGTTAGCAGGGGCTATTTGGCTTATCACATCTATTCCCTTTTTTTAGAAATGATGCTATAATTGAATCCAGGGATGGTGACCAATTACTCCATATAAAATGTAATTTCTAGAATCAGGTTTTCTCACTCTTAGTTCAGTACCATTTCCATTCCCCCTACTTTGTTTTGATTTCTATGTAGTTGACTTCCAGTCTGTAAGAGGAATTACAATACAAAGAAAACTGGTCCAGGAGAGAAACCTTTATTCTTAATTCGGATCTGCTGCTTTCTAACAAGCCACACTATTTCATTCAAGAAATAATTAAGAACTTATTAGTACTTGGAACTTCATTCTAAGTATTTATCAGTACTTGGAATTTCATTCTAAGTACTAATAAATAATTTGCTGATTGTATTAAATGATCTTGAAGATGACTTCCCACTTTGACTTTAATTTCTGATCCAATATAAGGAAGTTTATTTTTGTGGTATAACTATAACTGGCCATAAATGTAAGAAACCAGCGTTCTATCTTCATAGAGATTGTTCTGTTAGAAAATTTAGAATCTGGATAAAAGTATAATGAAGAAAGTAAAAATCATCCTTATAATCTCAATTTTAAGTACTGCACTGTACTAGATATTATACCCTAAAAAGAAAGAATACCTGCCTTCTAATTCCATAACTTTTCCTGGGGAAGAACTAGGCATAATTTAATGGAATATGAACTATGTTAGACTTTTGTCGTGAATGTCCTAGAAAAACAAAGGAAAGAATTATTCACAGTTGTCCCTCAGTATCTGAGGGGGATTGGTTCCAGGACCCTCCTCCGATCTAGAATCCGTGGATGCTGAATGAAGTCCTTTGTAGAAGATGGTATAGAACCGCACATAGAGTGTTGGCCCTCCTCATCTGCAGATTCCCAGCCTCAGATCAAAAATATTATTTGAGGTTGGCTGAATTTGTGAATGTGAAACCTAGGGATACACAGGGCCGACTGTATATTTATTGAAAACAAATCCACTTATAAGTGGTCCCACGCAGTTCAAACCTGTGTTTACTTTAAAAATTAAATAGAATAATTACAGCTTGTGATAAGTGCTATGAATGAAAAATAAATTGTTTTATGGGAATATGTGAGAGAGAATTTTTCTAGCGTCGGGGCTTAAGAGACGACTTCCTTCCTGAGATAGTGACATTTAAATTGAGATCTAAAGATGGGATCAGACTTTAGGTAAAAATGAAACCATATTTTCATTCTACTTGCACACTTGGGAATTTTTTTCTGCTCTTTTAAATATTCTTCACACTATTTTTCAGTGTTCATTTCTATTAATGTTTTCCCTTTACAAAGTGGATTATTTTGAAGCTTCAGATCTGTCTTCAGGTCCTATCTGGCTATTACTGTTAATTGTTGTCTGTGTTCATTTTTAATCTGGATGATGACTATTGTACACATGTATCATCTTATTTTCTCTGTAGAGCAAAAGTACAAAATAGAGAAAATATTTCTAGAATGAATTTAATTTTTATTTTCCATCACAAATTCATTTGTCATTGTCAGTTCTATTTTTCCAGTTTCTAATGTAGATTTTAAATCTACAGGACTATTTTTGTTTTATTTACATTCTTTTCTTAGCTAATCCAGCCTGCACTTTGATTTCAGCCTGTATCACTTCTTGTTCCTAACTCCAAGTCCAGTATTCTTAACATTGCAAGTCATAGAATTTGTTTTGATCACGTGTATCTTTGTTTTGTTTTTCCTGCTCCATTCTGACTTAGGTGATGGAACAGAATACAGAATTCAAATACAGGAAAAATTTTGCATCATGCGGAATAGGAAGTGTTTGCTTGGAGAACCTAAAGATTTCCGTCATGAAATTGCTGAGGAAGGTCGAGAACTATTGGAACAGTTGTTTGATGTGGATGTCAAAACCGGTGAGCAGCCACAGACAGTGGTACTTCAGGGGGCTGCTGGAGTTGGAAAAACCACCTTGGTGAGAAAGGCATTATTAGATTGGGCCCAGGGCAATCTCTATCACCAGAAATTTACTTACATTTTTTATCTCAATGCAAGAGAAATTAACCAGTTGAGAGAAAGAAGCTTTGTTCAAATGATATCAAAGGACTGGCCCAGCACAGAAGGCCCCATTGAAAGGATTATGTCCCAGCCAAATAGTCTCCTTTTTATAATTGATAGTTTTGATGAGCTGAACTTCGCATTTGAGGAACCTGAGTTGGCACTGTGCGAAGACTGGACCCAGGTACACCCAGTGTCCTTCCTCATGAGTAGTTTGCTGAGGAAAGTGATGCTCCCTGAGTCGTCCTTACTGGTGACAACGAGACTCACAGCTTGCAAGAAACTAAAGCCTCTGTTGAAAAGCCAGCATTCTGTAGAGCTACTAGGAATGTCTGAGGATGCAAGAGAGGAGTATATTTACCAGTTTTTTGAAGACAAGAAGTTGGCCTTGCAAGTACTGGATTTACTAAGAAACAACGAGATGCTGTTTAGCATGTGCAAAGTCCCCCTAGTGTGCTGGGTCATTTGTACTTGTCTGGAGCAGCAAATGGAGAAGGGTGGTGATATCAGGTTGACCTGCAAAACCACCACGGCTCTGTTTACCTGCTATATCTCTAGCTTGTTCACACAGGTAGATGGAAGCTGTCCTAATCTACCCAACCAAACCCAACTGAAGAGGCTGTGCCACTTGGCCGTTAAAGGAGTATGGACTATGACACATGTGTTTTACAGGGAAAATCTCAGAAAGCATGGGTTAACTAAATCTGATGTCTCAGTTTTCCTGGACATGAATATTCTTCAGAAGGACATAGAGTATGAAAACTGCTATGAGTTCACGCACCTACACATTCAGGAGTTTTTTGCCGCTATGTTCTATATGTTGAAAGACAGTTGGGGAGTCACAGATCGTTCCTCTCAGTCTTTTGAAGACTTGAAGCTGTTAGTTGAAAGCAACAGCCATAGAAACCCCCATCTGATGCAGATGAAATGCTTTTTGTTTGGCCTTTTGAATGAAGATCGAGTAAAACAACTGGAGGAAACTTTTAACTGTAAAATGTCACTGGAGATAAAATGGAAGATACTTCAGTGGATGAAAATATTAGGAAAGAGTGAATATTTCTCATCACAGCTGGAATGTCTGGAGTTGTTTCACTGTCTGTATGAGACTCAAGATGAAGCATTTATAAGCCAGGCAATGAGATATTTACAAAAGGTTGTCATTAATATTTATGGGAAAATCCATTTGCTTGTGTCTTCATTCTGCCTTAAGCATTGCCAAGGTTTACAGACCATTAAACTGTCTGTGGTATTTGAGAAGATGTTAAATTTAAGCCCCCCAGCTGAAACTTGGTAAGTGTGTTAGGTCAGTTCCCGGGATGTGTTCTGTGGGGGAGTGAAGGAAGTAGATTTTCTCAGAGGGAAAGGAGGAGTTGTTTAGCTGAGATCCCAGAGCCAGGATAACCTTTCAGAGTTTTCCCACCTTGAGAAAAAGACGCCAGGCACTGAAACCCCTTATTGACCAGTCACAGCTACTGGTGAGGAATATGCAAAAACTTGCCTGAAGTATCCATCTTGGCCTGACGGGAATCCCAGGAGAGGGACTGGCTGAGCACTGTCAGCTGTCAACACTCCCAACAACTAGGGAATGAGTGCTTCAGTCCTCAAGGAGGGATATGGCATAGCCCAAACTTACACCCATCATCTTACATATATTTAACTTTTAGAAATAATGCCCTCCAGAAGAATAGGAACTAGGAATTTCTTGCTAAACCTAGTGTACATAGGTCATCTCTGTGGGCTCTGTTCCACTGTATTCTACTGATTTAGCTCCTTCCCCATTGCCTAGATATACCCGGCCTTTGTATGAAAAGTCTCAGCCCTTTAACAACTAACTGGAGAGAGTCAGATGTGGGTAAGAAATAGTACGTGCTAGATGAATGTTTTGAAAGAATAAATGAACTTCAGCATTTTCTGCTTATTATTACACCCTCTTCCCTTCCTCAGGTTGCCTTTCCTGACTCTACCCATCTAAGTCTGGGGGAACAATCGAACTATGGAATTAGTTCCATATTAAACTAAAATTAATTGAGGGCTTACAATGTGGTATACAGTTACAGAGTGCACAGGATGTTTAACATTCCCAGTTTAATGCTAGTAAAAGCCATATCTCAGTTTATTTTTGAGATTACAAAACTGAGATGCAGAGTTCACCTAGAAAGTAAGTGTGCAATCATTGATTCAAGCACACATCAAATAGTAGCTAACATTTGCTTAATACATACCTGACAGTCTTCTAAGCCCCAAATCATTTAGCCTCCTAAAAATCCAAGGTAGATGCTACTTTTACTTATAAAAAACTGAGGTAACTTGACTGAGGTCACATGTTTTATCCATAGTATCTGTACACAGTAAGCACTTGAATGTTTGAATCAGTAATTTATTGCCTAGTTTTCTCTAAAATGTCAGGTGATGTAGAGGTCACCACTCTATAATGGCATTCATTCCGATTTAAATAAGGTATCGGGGAAATAAGGGAGGAAATCAATATTTATTGAGTAGTGAAGGGGATCAGGATATGTCACTCCAAAATATGCCATTTTTACAAAAGAATTATTTTGAGCTGAAAGCCTTTGAGTTCCTGAAATACCTTATCTGCCTAAAAGCAGAGCTTCCCAAAAGAACTCAACTGTCATAAATCCCCTCCTAGGAGCAACCCTAATTTCTTTTTGGAGACGGAAGTTGACACTACCCAGACAAACGTCACAAGCTATCATGTCTGTCATCTGTTCTCCTAAATCCCATTTATCTTTCCAAAAAATCATTTGTTTTTCCATAAACACCCTTTCTCCCTTGCCTTTACCCCGCGAGTTAGGTGTTTAGATCCCAAATTTTAACCATCCCATTGAGTTACTAGTAAGTGAGTTTCCCCTATGTGTACCCATGATGCACATGCTAATAAAATTTGCATGCTTTTCTCTTGTTAATCTGTCTTTTGTCAATCTAATTTACAGGGCCCTGGCCAGGAAATCTAGGAGGGCAGAGGGAAAAAGGTATTTTTTTTTCCTGCCCTACAGTAGCTATTATGTATAAGGCAACATGCTAGACTTTTATGTACTTTAAATAACAGCAGCTACCAATTGTCAGGAGCATTTACAATGTGAAACACTGGCTCAGCATTTTCTACAGATTGTCTTACTGAATTTCACAGTAATCCTAAGAAACAGATACAATTAGCATCACTTTTTATGTTGAAGAAGCTGAGGCTCATATAGGTTAGTAATGTTGTCAGAATCACTCAGTTTGGTGAATGGTGGTAGAGTTGGAACTCAGAACTATTCTATTGTAGAGCTCATGCTTTTACAATCGCTAGACTACCTGTTTTATTATCACCTTTTTTGTGTATAATGAGTCTATTGATAGTATGCCTAATAATTATACAGCATCTTAAAATTTACACCATGCTTTTGTGTACCCACTAAAATTGGCTATTAAATCCTCAAACCCTGTGAAAGGAGATGGCATTTCCACTTTATAGATGAAGAAAATTCAGAGTTCATGGAATTGATGTGACTTGCTGAAAGTAATTTTGCTAGTAAGTGGTAGTACTGGGCTCAAACCTGTGGTTCTTAACCTGTGTCACAGTCCCATAATGTCTACCCGCAGTCCTAATCTTACTTATTGGGGTCGGATGTTATTTTTCTTCTCGATATTGGCTCTTCAGGTTTTTGAAGACTTCTCTCTTCCCTGCGTCTCTTTCTCCTAAATGAAGTAGCTCTTGTGCATCAAAGGAGTGTGTCCAGGGGCTTGGGAAAGCTATTGGGCAAATAAAGCCTCCGGAGTGCCAAGAGGAAGGCTTCCCGATGAACTGTGCCCAACCAGGCCAGCACTGGGTGTTCTTGCCATTCCCAAAGCCCACTTACTTCCACCCTGTACCATTTTCTGAGAGTTGCCTGGGCTGAACTAGGATCATTGGTCTTTTCTTTTCCCAATTATTTAGGCAAAGGGATGTTGGTTGCATTACTCATTGCTGGCAAGATCTCTGCTCTGTGCTTCATACAAATGAACACTTGAGAGAATTGGACCTGTGTCATAGCAACCTTGATGAGTTAGCAATGAAGACTTTTTATCAAGAACTAAGGCACCCAAACTGTAAACTACAGAAACTATTGTAAGTCTGACATGAGAAAATTTAATGGCGTTATTCCAGTTTTTTTCTTTGTCCCACCTCCCACTCCTACTTCTTAGGGGAAACAGTAAACAAATACTTAAAATCCACTGAGTAAAATAACTAAGATTGTGACCAGTGGAAACCTCTGAGGACATGGAAGCATACCTGATTTATTCTGGGAAAGATAGCACAGAACATAGTAGCTGTTGACATGGTTTTTTGAGGCTTGATTAGGAATTATCTAGATGAACACAGAGCTAAGGCATTCTAGGCAGGTCAACAAAGCATTTTCAAAGAAGTTCTGGAACACTTTTTAAATTTTTTTATTGAAGAATAATTTATGTTCAATAAAATGCATAGATGTTAAGTGTTCAGTTTGTTGAGTGTTGACAATTGCATACACCTCTGTAACCAATACCCAAAACAAGACAAAATAATTCTATCATCTCAGAAAGTTTCCTTGTACCCCTTTCTATTCAGTCCTCTCACCCCATCCAGTCCCAAAGGCAACCACTTTCTAACCTCTATAACTATATATTAGCTTTTTCTGTACTTGGAAGTCATTTAGATTGATTCAACAATATATGTATTTTGTGTCCATCATTTGCTCAACAAAATGTTTTTAAAAATTTATCCGTTACTGCATGTTTTAATAGTTTACTTCTGTTTTTAATTGTTAATTATTTAATTAAATTTATTGGGGTGACCATGGTTAGTAAAATTATATGGGTTTCAAGTGTACATTTCAGTAATACATCATCCATGTATCATATTGTGTGTTCACCACCCAGAGTCAGTTCTTCCACCACCATATATTTGAGTCCCCTTTTCCCTTTTCTACGACCCCCCTCCCTCATTTCTCTCTGATAACCACTAAACTATTGTCTGTGTCTATTAGTTTTTGTTTCTTGTTCCTTTCTTTTTATCTCTGATTAGCATTCCATTGTATGATATACTACAACTTGCTCATTCATTCTCTGTGAATAGACCTCTGGGTTTCCAATTCTTGGCTATCATGGATAAGGCTGGTGTGCATATTCTTGTGAAAATCTTTTATTTTTTTTTATTTTGTGACATGTTTTCTTCTCTTGAGCTAACACCTAGGAATGGAATTGCTAGTTCATAGGTATATATTTAACTTTTTAAGAAATAACCACCCAGTTTCCCAGAGTGGTTTTATCATTTCATAGTCCTACGAGCAATATGCAAAAGTTGCAGCTGCTCCTCATTCTTGCAGACATTTGCTGTTTTATCTTTAATTTGATTCCAGATACTCGCGTCACATTTTTACATTTGCTTGTTTACATGTCTCCCTCTTGTCCATTGGCTCTACTAGGAGCTGAAACTGATCCTGGTTTTTTCTGTATTCAGTGCCCATCAATGCACACGTGGCCTATTTGGTGCTCAGTAATATGTGCTGAATGCTGAAAGAATGATACGTGTGGGTTCCTATAAGCACTGAAGATTAATGTTCTTTTTTGGGGGATACAGGCTTCCCCCTAAATATTTCTCTTAGAATCTCAGTGTTTTTAGTGAAATCTGACCTTAGATTTCAAGCAACTAGATTAGGTCTGGATTTGCATATAGATGTAGTAGGCAGTTACATATATGTTATAATTCAGGGGTTCCTGGAAGTCGTTTTCGCTAACCCTCAAATATCTCCCCCACACATTGTCCCTTGCCATTAATACAATAGCTAATGTCTTCTTTTGGGTTAAATGGTTTCCTCTTTTAGAATGCAAGGGTACCCTAATACTGTGAAGGTAGCTTTTGGCCTTTCCCACCTTAGTGGGGCCTTACTCAAGTCCCATTTCCCTAACAAGTGAGACTGTACTTTTGATTTACATTTAGAGAGTGCCTTAGCCACTTTTACTAGATGATGATGGTTAGTGCTCTAAATGGGGAAAAGCTTTATTTTCTTGTGCTTGCCTGGAAGGAGGTCAGGGTGAAGGGTAGGTAAGTTGTGGGCAAAAGGGAAGTTTTGAACAATTAGCAGTGTGAACATGCTAAGCATTTGGGGCCAGCAGAGGCACTACAGAAGAATCAAGTACGGCTAACAGTGACTGAGTTCGGAGATGGAAAAAGCAAAAGAAAAATGGGAGGATTTAACTTCCTTCGTATTTTGCTTTGGGCTGTCTCTGTACACCTAACAAAGTTCACAAGATGACAGCCTTTTTGCAATAATGTGTTTTCCTAATGCATATCAAACAGTTGATGTTAACTGTGGACTCACCTTGGCTTATTTAATGGATTAAATATTGTGAATGTTGTAATTACAGTATTTGGAATAATCCCAATAATTTTTGGTCACCATTTCTGGGATTTAAGAGTTTAAAAACTCCTCTTCTTCTTTTCCTGATGTTATCAACTTTTCATAGTCAAACAAAATTGAGAGTATCAGTTGTCAGGATATAATGTAATGGACACCTAAGTGGTAACCCAATTGTTTTTCTAAACAACATCCTGAAACTTGAATTTATGACCTGCCCTGGAATATGAGGAACCCTCAGTAAGATAAGAAATGGCAGGAATATTTAGAAAACATCTAAGAGTTATTTAGGTTTGAAAAGAAAGGGGTGCTGTAACTAGGGACAGAGATGATTTTGTAATCCCTCCTGTATATTTTTGTCCTAAAGGTTGAGATTTCTTTCTTTCCCTGATGGTTGTCAGAATATCTCTAGTTCTTTGACTCACAACCAGAATCTGATGCATCTCGACCTGAAAGGGAGTGATGTAGGGGACAGTGGAGTAAAGTCATTATGTGAAGCCTTGAAACACCCAGACTGTAAACTACAGAATCTGAGGTAAGCTGTGAGGTTTTTATTACAATTGATACTTTGTCCAAATAGACTCTTCCAGCCTGGAATTGCTGCTTATAGCGCCACCTTAAATCTACTCGTACTTGCATGATACGGAATAGCGGGGGTCAGGCGATTGAGGCTGCTTTCCTACTGATAGGACTTCTAACTCCTTCCATCCCCCCCATCGGAAGACACCTCATTGTACAGTTCTCTGTGTCTCCATCTCCTAAATTGGGGGTGGGGGTCAGACCCAGAATTTATAAAGATTTAAGTTTTTTCATACTTAAATTCAGGAATATGTGTATTCATTGTGTCTTTAAATTCTCATAGAGAAGGACTAATGGTAATAGGGCAGTGCTGTGCCAGGCTCTGTTTTATTTAATTTTGATAGTGAATTGCCCTCACCTTATAAGTGCAACTCCGTGACCAGTACAGAAAGTTGAGGAAGAACAGTGTAGCAGCTGTCAACTGTGAAGGTGCTCACTCGCTGTCATATATACTCTGGATCTTAGTGGTGGGCCTGATTTGCTTACTTTGTGAAAGTGAGCTTAACAATCATACTTGGTCTCCACACTGTGTGACAGATTTGAAGAAAGATCTTATTTTACAATGAAAAATATTCAGTTCCTGACAAAAGAAAAATAAAAATCATTGCAGTTGGTTTTACCTTTGAAGTTTTTGTAATTCCTGGAGTCAGTTGGTGGTGGTGGTCAAGAATGAACCTTGATGCAACAAAGGCCAAGACAGGTCTGTATTTGTGGGAAGCATGATAATCTGTGTAGGAAAAAAAAAATCAAGTAAAATCTGAGAAGATCTTTTTGACTATGAATTCTGTTACCATTGGGTATTTTAAGTCTCACCAGTTTTTACAGGATGAAATTCACTTACAGCATGTCTGGAAAGTTGTTGGATAATTCTTGAACATGTGTTAAGTTATAAGCAGGCCAGGTTAGGGTATGGGTTATACTATCTATGAAGTAGTTGTAGGACATTTTGAGGAATTGTCTGTAACCTGCAGCCTCTGCTCTAGAACCCAGGTGAGAAGTAGGTCATTGGTTCCTGTCTAAAAGTGAAACATACTAGTAGCAAACAGCTGTTAAATGGAGGGCGAGATGTTTTCCTACAGTGGGAGCCCTGGATCCAAGACAAAATACCTTGGCACTTGACAGATCAGCAGGACTTGATAAAATCTCTTTCATCAGTTGCGGTTTGATAAACCTTGATGTAGATCCAGTTACTAGACATTCAGACAGGAAAACATCTCTCTGGGCCAACTAGTCAGCTTCCTTGCACCAGTGAATAGAACATTTGGGTGGCAGAAGTCATCAAAGCTTTGTAATAACCAAACACTGCACTATGTAGGACTGGATGTGCTGTTGTGAGTAGCCACTGGGGAGTAATCAAGAGGCCTGTATAGACTGTTGCCATTTCATGTGGGAAAAGTTCCAGTTGTGTGTTTATTTTAGACCTCATGTTATAAGAGCTATGGACAGTTGACTGGCCATATAATATATGTGCTTATGTTCTGTCCCTCTAGTGTAATGTTCTTTTTCTGTTAAACCTTAGTAATTTATCAACAGTTCCCATAACATTGGAATCTTTTGGTTTCTAGATGGGCTCTATCCAAATACAATGTATAAGATTTCATTTCCCTGTATGCTTGGTTGCTGATGTAATACCCTTTAGTATTACAGTGTTTCCCCGAAAATAAGACCTAGCTGGACAATCAGCTCTAATGCGTCTTTTGGAGCAAATATTAATACAAGACCCGGTCTTATTTTACTATAAGACCGGGTATAATATAATATAACATAATATAATAATATAATAATGTGATATAATATGTAATATAATATGTAATATATAATATAATATATAACATGCATAATATATAATATATATAATTAATATAATGTAATAAAATATAATACCAGGTCTTATATAATATACTATAATATAATAACCGGTCTTACATTAATTTTTGCTCCAAAAGACACATTAGAGTTGATGGTCCGGCTAGGTCTTATTTTCAGGGAAACATGGTAGTCTCCTTGGGCTGCTATAAAAAAGTATTACAAACTGGGTAGCTTAAACAACAAATTTATTTCTCGCAGTTTGGGAGGCTGGAAATACATAATCAAGGTGCTGGCAGGATTGGTTTCTGGTAAGGCTTCTCTCTCTGGCTTGCAGATGGCCACCTTCTTGCTGTGTCTTCACATGACCATTTTTGTGTATTCGCATTCCTGGTGTCTCTTCTTACAATGACACCAGTCCTATTGTATTAGGAGGTCTGCTCTCATGACCTCATTTAAGACCTAATTACTTTCTCAAAGACCCTGTCTCCAAATACAGTCACATTGGGGGTTAGGGCTTCAACATATGAATTTTAGGGAGCATTATTCAGTCCATAATACCTTTTCAGGGCAAGTGAGGTTTTCAGCCTGAGCCTATGTCCTGAGCCTAGAATCTGTTGAGGTCTGATTCTGGACCGAGGCAGGATCGCCTTCTGTTTCTACCTCTGTACACTCTGATTTTGATAAAGAGAACCAATTCCCAAGGGACTCAAGTTGATAAGTCCTTGATTAAAAGGAATAGAGCAACTCCACATTCCAGGAATGCTGCTGATGCAGGACTCTTCTTACAAATAGCTGGTATCAGGCTCAGCCTCATCCAAAGTGCAAGTTGTCTCTAAATATGAGTCTCAAACTATGGACTCTACATGGACTACTTCTGCTTCCCTTCCTTTATTTTTTAGAAACTTTTATTTCCAATTTACTTCTTGTTTTCACTCTTAAGGACTGGATTCCTCAGAAAGCATGTGTTGGCTCCCATAAATAAATGAGCTCTTGGCAGACAGGGGAGTCACAGGTTTTATTCCTGCTTTCCCGTCCATCTATTTTAGAAGTCAGAGAATGCAAGGCTAGAGCCATACTTCAGTCCACCATCTCCCACGTTGTAGTTAAAGGATATTCCTCCAACATTAAAAAAAAAAAAATGAGGATCATTTAAAAATATTTTTATATGTATTTTCATAAGAAATTGGGGAGGTGGGGATGGAAAAGACATACTTGCCATCCTTCCCTCCTAACTCTCTATTAGAGCCCTGTGCTTGAATTAAATAACTCATTCTATGCAGGGAAGCTATATTTTCACAAAAGGTCCCAAAGACCCATATCCAAGTCACCACATGCTCTGTCTGAGTGAACAGTGGTTATAATTCTTCTCCAAGTAGTGGTCATTTCTATTTTTCTGTGTTTTCCAGTTTGGAATCCTGCAACCTAACTACACTTTGTTGTCTGAATATCTCTAAGGCTCTTGTCAGAAGCCAGAGCCTGGTATTTCTGAATCTGTCAACCAATAATCTATTAGATGATGGAGTGGAGCTGTTGTGTGAGGCCTTGAGACATCCAAAGTGTCACCTAGAGAGACTGTCGTGAGTCTTTTTGCTTTGTTTTCTGTAGAGTCATTTTGTTTAATCTTGGATAGCTTAGTTATGATATGAATGGGAAAACTGCCTGGGTCTTGACACGAATTGGGTCATTTGTCTATCCTGGATGAGCTCCTCTTTTTCTTCCTCTACCTCCCTTCCTCTTTTACCTGACTTTTAGACACCTCTTCATGATTGAATTCTTAATTTTCATTTCTTTCCAGGCTTCTCCTCTCCTATGTTTTGTTTTATCATACCCTATACATTGCTGCAATGGAATCCATCATTTTTAGTGGCTTTAATGACGTTGAGTCTATAGTTGAGGTGTAGGAAATGTAAGTACCAGCTAACTTCTCTGTGAAGGAGAAGAGAAGCATGAACTTTGGAATTTGACTGATCCCTTACCGTCTGTTTCTCCTACAGCTTAGAAAGCTGTGGCCTCACAGTGGCTGGTTGCCAGGATCTGTCTTTGGCTCTTACCAGCAATAAAAGGCTGACACATTTATGCTTGGCGGATAACAACTTGGGAGATGATGGACTAAAACTTATGAGTGATGCCTTGAAACACCCACAGTGCATTCTACAGAGCCTTGTGTAAGTGTCTCCCCATTTTCAGCCTTCCATTATAATACACATTTTGAAATACATTTAAAATGGGAAAATATTAATGAATGTATTCTGCCTCCTGCTTTTCCCCTGTCATCCTTAATGATAATGAAGATGATGAGCTTGATGATATTAATAACTACCATTTATTGTGTCCTTATTGTGTGCTGGGCCCTGTGCTATATTTGTTTAATCTGCACACAAATACTTGGTGTCAAATTGGCCACCTGAGTTCTCAGTGTCTTGTTGTACAGATGAGGAATATGGGGCTTAGAAAGATTATGCAACTTGCCTGATGATCACAAGAAAATGATGGATTTAGAACTAAAGTCCACATATCCAACTCCATATTCTGGGGTCAGAACAGGTAAGGAATACCATTAAGTAGAAATATAGCATTCCATGGTATGGCTAGATCACTCTGTGATTATTCTGTTAGTTGCTGTTAGGTAATGTCCTAGATATCGAATTGATAAGTCAAATATTTTATTGGCAATATGGTTAAATTGCCTCCTGATAAATTGTTTATATTCCCTCAGCAATCAATCTAGGGGCCTGAATTTTAATATCGTCACTGAGTATCTACAGTCTTTTTTTTTTTTGATCAATATTAATTAGATAATTGAAAATAACTTTACAAAGGATTTGATGTTGAGCATCTTTTCAGATGTTTTTGGCCTTTAGTAGTCTAGGAATTGCCTCATCATAGGCTTAGTTTTCATCTGGATGTTTTCTTTTATATATGTTATATATTATGGTTATTAATATCCCATGTACATTGTTACTATTACTTTTATATATTATAAATAATTTACCTAGAATGTTGCTGTATTTCTAATTTTCTTTAGTCATTTTTAGAATATGGAAGTTTAAAATTTTTGTGAAATCTAATTATGTTCTCCCTTATGACTTAAAAATTTTCTCATAATTGAAAATAACATTTTTTTAAATGCCACTTATGTTATCTTTTTCATACTCTTTAAGGTTTAATTTTTAACATTTAAATATTAAACTATTCCAAATTAATTTTGTTATAAGGCTTAAACTTATTTCTCCCCATATGTCAGGTCTGTTGTCCCCAATTTATGACATAATATATCTTTTCCTTACTGATTGAAAAAGCCACTTTTATTATGTACAAAAAGTACTTTATTATGATTACTCTCATTCTTTTCCATATGCCTGTTCCTCTGCTCTATGTAGTTACTTCTGCAACAGAGGACTATATTTATATACAATGTAGAGGTTAACATTTCATTTATAGCAATAAAAAGAACATGAATCCAGCTTTAGCCCAATCTGGTGCAAATCTGTTTCCCAAGTGAGATAGCCAAAGAGGCAATGAGGGAAGAGAGTATTTGATCTGAGATGGAGTGTTGGCAAGTACATAAGGGATCGTAACGTGAAACGTTTTCAAAGATATACATCTCTGGGCCGTAGAGCAGTGATTCTATCTTTTCCTCTCACTGTCTTTCTTGTAGGCTAAGACGTTGCCATTTCACTTCACTTAGCGGTGAACATCTTTCATCTTCTCTCCTGCACAACAAAAGCCTGACTCATCTGGATCTGGGGTCAAACTGGCTACAAGATGATGGAGTAAAGCTGCTGTGTGATGTCTTTCGGCATCCAAGCTGTAATCTTCAGGACCTGGAGTAGGTATTCTTTGACCTTACTTTTGTGTAGCTTTAAATACTGTGAGGGCAAGAGAGGAATGGAAAGAAAGGTACTGAGAACTGAGTGTCAGAGAAAAGAATACACAGCTGATTCCCTCTCTCTCATTCTGCCTTAGACTAGCTGGAGAAGTCTGTTCATCAATTTTTTTAAAATTAGTATAGTAATCACAGTTAACTGCCCTCAGGTAAGGAGGACCAGAGCCATCATGCTGAACAGTAGCCATTTTATTTTTCCCTTGGTTGTGCCTCAGTGAGTCTACTGTGTGTCCTACCTTACATCCATGTAGCTGAAATTGTGCTCTATTAGTTTTTCTTTCTTAAAATTCAGGTTTATAAATAGGTCAACTTTTAAAGAAACTGGGAATGGAATTTTTAAAATTATCCAACAATCCAGTCATTCTTAAACAGCAACCGTTTTATTCCTGTTATGTTCTTTCTTACTCTGTGAGTGGGTGCATGGTATGTGTATATGTAATTGTGATTACTGTGTAGACATGACTTTGAGGTTTTCTTTTCATGTGATAGTATTTCAGAAACACATTTAAATACTTCTGTAGTTATCTTATTGATTATCTTAATGGTTGCATGATATTTAATATTTAATTATATAAATGCTGTGGCTAGCGTGACACAAGATAGAGGTGTCCCTTAGAGATCTCAGCTTACTTTCCCACTAGGGCCTCCCATGGGACTAGTAGCCTGGGTGAGTCATTAAGGGTCTAACCCCAGCATGGTTTTTTTAAGAACTATAAATTCAAGATTGTTGGTATACCCAGAAGTGTTTGGCTTGACTGGACTGACTCATGATAAGCAAATTTCCAAATGAGTTTAATAGTTGATTGTCACATCTATAAACACTAAAGTGATTGAACTCTTGGGTCCAATAAGCACCTGTACTTTCAGAAAACGTATGTAATATGAATTACAGTGTGATTCTCTGATATTTCCTTGATTATTATCCAATTAGAAAATAAAATTTTACTTAATGGAAATTGTCATTGAATCCAATACCTCTATTTCAGCTACAGAGATACAATTTCTAAGTGACCTATACAAAGAAGATGTTTGCTTAGCTCAGTTACTTGTCTTAGCATTGCTGTAAACACATAGACTAATTGTGCTTTCTTAGCTACCTCCATAGTCTCTCTACAGGCCATGCCACTGCCTCAACAAGTGTTTACAGCAAATTGAGCTAGACGCTGAGGGGACTAAAGGTTATTATTAAAGTGATGCTCTTGTCCTCAGATAACTCACAAAATGCTAATAGGGAGATAATATAAAGCCAACTATAATATTAATATATTCCATATGTTGTTATAAAGAAATTTCAAGGAGCAAGGAGTGGGACAGAGGAGACTGAGTTACTTTAGTCTTGAAAGATGAAGAGGATTTTGTTATATGCAGATGTCTGTCAGAACGAAAGAAGAGAGAAAAGGGGAACAAGGATAGATACGGTATATTTGGGGGAAAAAAACAGATGTGTATGGTTAGAGAATAGGGTAGGGAGAAAGTATGGAAAGTGAATGCTTGAGGCCAGATTGTGAATACCCTTGAATGTCCTACAAAGTACAGGAAAAATGTCTTTTATATGTAACTTGCTTTTTTCTTCTTTGGAGGTAATACTTCGAGACAGATTCCTGGAAAACAATTTTGTTTCAAAAATATATTAGAAACTGAAATTATAGAGATCTGTGGGTTCCTTGGGAAAGCTTACAATACTTTTTTAGTATTGGTGGAAATAAATGCTTATACCCTTGATTTGGGAAACTTGATCGATAATAACCTGTTTGTGGAAGAAAGCAGTTTTATCCACTATTTTTTCCTGCTCATTAAGAAAGTCCATCTGTTTCTACTGGTAATGTTAGATCTTCTTATGAGTGTCCTGAATTGTAGATAAAAAAGGGTCAATAGAAAGGCTCAAATACTTGGGCATCTCTTTATTTCTCCCAGAAATAAAGTAATTAAGCCTCACAACTAAAGGTGTCAGTTTTCTTTTGTATTTCTTGCAGATTGATGGGCTGTGTTCTCACTAGTGCGTGTTGCCAGGATCTGGCTTCTGCTATTTTGAACAACTCTAACCTGCGGAGCCTGGACCTTGGGAACAATGACTTGCAGGATGAGGGAGTAAAAATTCTGCATGAGGCTTTGAGACATCCAAACTGTAATATTCAGAGGCTTGGGTGAGTTCAGTTTTTCATTAGGAAAATGATACCTATTTGGTGGCTTGTATACCTAGAAGAAATTTAGTATATGGAGAGAGAATGGGAATAAATGGGCCTAGAAGGTAAGTTACTCTCAGAAATGAGAATCCTAAGTTCAAATATAGGGATCAATGTGTACTACATGTTGTTAGTATAGAAGCAGTATTTCACATTTCTTTGTGTCTTCCTCAGTGCATTGGACAGGGTATGTATTAAATAAATAGTACTTGATTTAGGTCTTCTACATGCTATCACCCTTCAGATAGCCCATCTGTCCTTGAATTAATTATTCTTATTAAATCAAAGATTTTACTAATCATCTTCTATCTAGAAAAATGCTATTGATGCTTTCAAAGAACTTGCAATCTAATCTTATCCTATGTTCTGCGTACTTTTTATGTTCAGTTATATATTGTTTAGATTTTTTTCTCTTTAAAATCTTGAATTGATATTGGATAGCACATTTATACTTATACAACATGAATAATTGACCTCTGAGTCAAAATTTTGCTTTACATGTGAGAAGCCCAGACACTATGATATGTCTCCCTGAATCTTCCAAGAAAGTGCTGCTTTTCCTGTTTTCATTGACCATTTATATGTTTTTATCACAACAATGATGTTGTAACTATTGGGTCTGAAATTTAATTTTGTCCTACTTAACACCCAATAAGTTAGCCTATTACTGTCTCATGGGTGCTGGCAGGAGACATAGAATCCTACCATAGACAGACACTTTATTACTCATAGCATAGCCAACTGCACAGCATTTGGCATGTTTGTGTCAGTTTCCCTTGTGCCCCAAGTCCCACAAGGTCAGTGTGGAGGGCCTGAATGGATGCCGGTACATGCTGTGGCTTGCGTCCCAGTAGAGGAACATTAGATTTGGGGACCCATCATCTTATAGCAAGCAGTAATAAGCCTGCTCTTCGTCCTAAAGGGGGAGACGTTCATCAAGGTTTCTCACTGCAAATGCTTTCTAGAAAACAGCCCAGGTAAAAAGTTGTCAGGAGCTTGCATTTTTGTCAGCAAAAATATAGGAGGGAGAAAGACCCATAGAAGAATGTCTCCCAGCGATATAGACCCCTTTTTTGCCTACACAATATAGTCCTAGCTGCTGGTGAATCTTCACAAGGACATGATACTCCACTGGCCTCTTGATTAATCTGACCAACTTTATATACAGGGAATCGTGCTTTATATATTCTTTTGTGTTATGGTTGTGTGTTTTTGTTTTTTTTTTGTTTTTTTTGCTTAATGTTATGATTATAAGAGTCATCTAGTTGCTTCATGTAACTGTGGTTAATTCATTTTTATTGCTGTAAAAGATTCTGACGAATGCCCATACCAAAAACTATAACCATTCTATTGTAGGTGGAGACTTGGGGTTGTTTTCATTTTCTTTCTTTTATGACTTAGTGATGCTATAAATATTTTAATACATAAATTCTGAGGCACCTGCATAGACATTTATCTAGAATAAACAGGAGTGAGCTTGTTATGTTACAGGGAATATATGTCTTCAAATTTATCAGATATTGTCAAAAGGATTGTACCAATTTATTCTGCCACTGCCAGAGTTTCTATTGCTTTCTATTCTTGGCAGTTTTGTCAGACTTAATTTTTAAAATTTTAGCCAGTTCTTTATTGAGTAATTTTTGGTAATATTATTCCTATGACTTTATCTTTTCATCTACATTTTAAAACTTATTGGCAAGTGTCTAATAATATTTTATTATCTGCTTCATTTTTGTATCATTTCTAATGATTTAGATATCTAGAGATGTTTTATTAATTATTCTTTCTATCTTATTCTACTTTTGTTGAATTTATTTTACCATTCTTTTTCTAAGTTCTTGAGTTGGATGCTTAGTGCATAAATATTTCTTCTTTTCCAACACAGACTTGAGGTTATGATTTTCTTTTAAATCATTGCATTAATTTCATCCTACAAGTTTTTATACTGTATACAATGTTTTTGTTATTTTTGAGTCTAAAATATTTAATTTCAAACCATTATTTTAAAGTGTATTTCTTAATTTTCAAACATAAGAGTGGTTTCTTGTTATTTTTTTATATTTACACTCTAGCATTGTGGTCTGAGAACATACAGTGCATGATTTCAGTTCTTTGAAATATGTTGACATTTGCTTCATGGCCTAGTATATAGTCAGTTTTTATATGTGTTCCCTAGTGCACTTGAAAAGAATATGAAGAGCTATTGGTTGCTGTATTTCGTATTAGTAAGATTATTAATTCTATTTTTTGTGATTTTTTTTCCCAGATAATTATGGTAAAATGTTTAAAGTCTTTTTTTTATAATTATTTGTCTTTCATTTTGTAGTTCTGTTTTTGTTTTCTGTATTTTGAGACTTTTATTAGTGACTACAAATTTAGAATGATTTGTTTCTTGATGAATTCTTGATAATCTTTTATGTCTTATAATGAGTTTCACCCTAAGGTTTATTTTGTGTGATATTTATGTACGTTGTGACACAATTAGTGGTACTATTGCTCTATTATGTTAATGTGTGTTCCATGTGGGCAGCAGCTTAAGAAAAAGTTTTGTATACTCAGTCCCTATATAGATCCTCAATTGTTGAATGACTAGATAAACATAAGGTGAAAATTAAATTTAAATTGGTTGGGGGAATCATCAGGTGCAGAAGGTTGAGTTTAACATGCTTCTTTAGTTCATGGTATTGTATTATCATTGGTTTATGCAAGGGCCCACAACTGATTGATTGTTGGTTGGTTAGTTGGTTAATTTATCTCCATTAACCATTCTCCTTCCCACCCATGGACAGCTGACCTAATGTGTTTGAAATTTGCCATAGAATTGTGTGTATCCTTGTAAAAGATGTAATGTTGTTTTTTGGTGTATGCATTTTTACTTACATAAATGGCATGGTGCTAGAGATCTCATTATATAACTTGCTAAATACTCAATACCATATTTCTAAAATCTACTTAGGTTGCTGTATTTTTAATGCTGCTCAAGGATTCAACTGCTTTATAGTTTTCCTTAGTGTGCTACCATATTTTATTTATCCCTTAGACTATAATTATGAATTTGTAATTCATGATATTGGAAGGGGTAGATTCAGTCCATAAATGTCTAGTAGTAATGAATATTATAAATACTTATATTCCTTGGATATACCCTAATTGTACTCATTTTTTAAGCTTCTGGAGTTAACCTACACTCCCAGCTCACAGATCTCTTGTGTGCTTGCTCTCTGCCATGGGATAAAGTTAACTTTATCTGTAGTCTCTCTTCCCTGCAGGCTGGAATATTGTGGTTTGACCTCTCTCTGTTGTCAGGATCTCTCCTCTACTCTTAGCAGCAACCAAAGATTGATAAAAATTAACCTGACACAGAATACCTTAGGTTGTGAAGGAATTACGAAGTTATGTGAAGGTTTGATGTCTCCTGAATGTAAACTACAAGTTCTAGGGTAAGTCTTCATTGGCTTCTTAGAAGAAAAGTTTTCTGGAGTGAGGAATCTGGGGAGACACTCGTTTATTGCAGGCTTCAGGAGCAATCTGATTGTGGACCCTTGGATATTTTCTAGGCCTTTTTTTTTTCCTCCCATAGAGCACGGAATTTCAAGAGATGTAATACAGAATAGTGGTTAAGAGCCACAAACTCTAGAGCCAGCCTACCTGAATTTCATTTCTGGCCTTGTCACTTAACTAGATATTTGATCTTGTGCTAGTCCCAAATCTCTCTCTGTAAAATGGATGAAATGATAATATCTACATAGGTTTATTGTAAGGATCGATCACTTTCATCAGTATAGGCAATCTTTAAAACAGTATCTAACATAAAATAAACAATGTGTTAGCTATTTTCATCAGTATCATTAGTAGTACTGTTTCTCTTGACTAGAAAAATGCTCTTGGAGGATCCTTTTAATTTTTAATGTTTCTCTCTCTTCTATATTCCATTTTCCTTCAACTATGGTATCTCCCTTACTGTATCCCTCAGGTTCCTTTCCCACTCCCCCGCCATGTTAATATTCTCTCCCTACTTTAACAGAACAGTTTTTTTCTTTCTGAAATAAATTTTCCAGAGAAAGTAAAGTACTGTGGGAAAGTTGAGTACAAGAAGAGATGTTCCCTTGTTTTCTCAGGTTGTGCAAAGAGGCATTTGATGCGGAAGCCCAGAAGCTGCTGGAAGCTGTGCGAGTTAGCAATCCTCACCTAGTCATTAAGCAAGATTGTAATGATCATAATGAAGAAGATGGTTCCTGGTGGCGGTGTTTCTGATTTGAAGAACCTGATATTCTTTAAAAAAAAAAAAAAAAAGTAAACTAAAATAAAGACCTTAGAGTGGTCTGGGACTCTTAGCTTAGATACTCTTTGCCCAGACATATTGCATTTGATATCTGTTAGATATAGGTTAATCACTTCTCTGTAAAATGTCTGTTCTACTTCCCACAGGAGTTGAGAAGCTAAAATAAATAGAAAAACACAAAACTGTGAAAATTGTACCGTGATTTTAATTGGATGCAGTGCTTAAGAATCCAGATGTGAGGAGCCTAGAAATGAGACCAGAGGGTGGGGCCAGGAAAGATTGTGTTAAAGCGTCTTGTTTCCTTTCCCTCGTTCCCACTGCCATGGCTTACTTCACAGCCTCACCATCTCTGGTTCATTTTATTGAATGCTTTTCCGTGTGTGTTCTTAGATTCCCAGGGTCAAAATCACTTAGGTGTTACTTAAAATGCAGATTCCTGAACCCCATACTAGACTTAATGAATCAGAATATCTGGGTGAAGGGCTTAGGAACTGGCATTTTAAAGTATTTCCCAGGCTATTCTTTGGTACATTAATATTTTAGAATCACTAGTCTTAATAGAAATGGGAGTCCAGTTCTGCAGTGAACTATTGTCTATAGTCTACTGTGAAGATATAAGGAGATACAAAGATTATTAGGGTTAGAGCTAAAAACAGGTTCCTCTGACAGAAACATTGCACAGGAAAATTTTCTGTAAAAGAACGTTTTCATTATTTATTGCTATGTAACACACCATCCCAAAACTTAGTGGCTTAAAACAACCACTTTGTTATATGTCATGACTTGGTATATTAAAATTCAGAAAAGGCTCAGCTAAGCATTTCTTATGTTCCACATGACATCATCTGGAGTCCCTTGGTGGTATTCAGCTGACAGCCAGGTTGCTCTGGAAGCCCCAAGATGACTTTAGTCACATGCCTGGTGCCTTGGAGAGGATGGCTGGAAGGCTGGTTTGGGTTGGGCCCCTCCTCCCTCTAATCTCAGAGCCTCTCCATGTGGTCTCTCCAACAGAGAAGATAAAGTTCTTTGATGAGAGTTCAGAGTTTGAAGAGGCCAAGTGGAAGTTGCCAGTTCCTGTAGAAGCTAGGCCCAGAACTGGCAAAGTTGCTTCTGTCTTACTCCATTGGTCAAAACAGTACAGGCCAGCCCAGGTTCAAGGGCAGTCACTTCTTGATGAGAGTAGTGTCAAAAAATGTGTGGCCTTCTTTTGTCTACTGCAAGTGCTATCATTTTTTTCTTCCTTTCTGGAGAAGATAAAAAAGCCTCTTAGCTGGTATAGTAGCTCCTGAGTCAATATGGCAGGGATAGAGACAAGAGTGGACCGTGGCAGTTAGAAGGGGGCAGACGGCAATCGTCAAAATTTATAGGTAATGTTACTGGAGCTGATACTACACAGAACAAGGATATGGCTGACATTTGTCATAGACAATACTTGGAAAAGGAGTCGTTACTGAGGTTGATTCCCAGTGATTATAGTCATACAGGCTAAAGAAAGCTACCTCAGGCTGTTAGAACAAACTCAGAAAAGGAAGTACAGTAGTCCCCCCTTATATGCGAAGGATACTTTCTAAGTCCCCTAGTGGATGCCTGAAACTGCAGATAGTACTGAACCCTATATATACTATATTTTTTTCTTATGCGTACATACCTTTTCACTTAAAGGAAGTACTTTATGGCTTCTCTTTGGCATAACTGAATTGCCAACATCACTTGCCCTTTGGGGCCATTATTAAGTAAAATAAGTTACTTGAACATAAGCTCTGTGATACCACAACAGTTGACCTGATAAGAGAGGGCTATTAAGTGACTAAAAGTGGAGAGTGTATACAGCATGGACAAAGCGTGGACAAACGGATCATTCATGTTCAGGGCAGGATGGAGCGGGATGGTGTGAGATTTCACTCAGAACAGCACAATTTAAGACTTATGAATTGTTTATTTTTGGAATTTTTCTATGTAATATTTTTGGACCATGATTGACCTTGGGTAACTGAAACCTTGGAATTTGATACTTTGAATACGGGGAGACTACTGTATGCATCAGAGAAGTGGCATTCCTTTCACATGCAATGAGCATCTTTCACAAGACAACAGGATTTCCAAGCTGCCCAAGTAAAAGTCCAAGTTGTTGATAAATGCTTATCAAGGTGATCTGTACCAAACTTTCAGATTTTTAAAAATTTGTTTAAAAAAATTCTTTTGTTTTTTAAACAACTTCCAAGCATAACAGAGGAAGATAATTTTCCCATTTCATTTTATAAAGCTGAAAAAACTTTGATAATAAACCACACAGAGATAGCACTATAGAAAAATATATAGTTGAATGTCACTTATGAATATGTATGCAAAGACCAAATATAAATATTTGAAAACGAATTCCAGCATTCAATTAAAATATACCATGAGTATTATGATTTATAACAGAAATGCAAGAGAGGACAAGTATTAGGAGGAATATTGTTAAAATTTATGGCATCAGTTAGTTGATGGAGAAAGACCAAATAATCACCTTAATAGATATTGAAAAAGGATTTAATCAAATTTAGGGTTTTTTGTCAGGTACTTCCATAACATGATAAGGAATATTTGCCCTAAATTAACAACAAAATACTAGCATCATTGCCATTTAAAATTTGAAAACATGCCTCGTATCACTGTTATCAGATAATCCATGGGCCAGGATTAGGGTGAGGCAACTGAGGCACCTTTTCTCAGGGTTGTGCCAGCTCAGAGTTAGTTACTATCTTTATTTAAATTTGTGATATTTGTTATCATGGATATTTTTGCATTAATTTTGATTTTTAGAAATATTCCACTAAAATATTATTTATCTTGATTACTGAGGGTTTTGTTTGTTTGTTTGTTTTGGCATCCCCTTAAATTTTGTGCACCAAGCAAATCACTCCCCTCATCATAAACACAGACCCTCTAAAAAATCTTCTAATTTTTGCTGTTTAATCTATCAATTATTGGGAACATTTTCATTCAATCTTCTAATATGATCGAGAAATTTTCTATTTTTTCCTGTAAGTAAATTTTTAAGTAATTTAAATTTTTACTTTAGATATTTTGAGGCTATTTGGGGTAAACGGGGTAGAAATATGTCACAGGCAGCTTTGAACTTGCATGCTTTCAGCTTAGCAACCAAGGAGAAAAGATGTCTTCTGGTCCCCTGCTTTGGTTGAAAATGTCTTCCAAAGACTCTAATTGGACCATTGTGGATCCCGTGATGCAGTAAAATATAATTTTCAAGGATTTTAAAGCATAGCTCTAATACTTATGCAGAGTGAACACTTGTCAAAGATTGTCATCAATTCAGTAGTAAGGGAACCAATGAGATGCAGGTATTTGAGGAACAAGGGTTTATATATCCATCATAAAAGTGTTAACCTAAAAATAAAAGGCCAAAGTGAGAGGCAACCAGCATTTATCTGAGATTGAAACAATATCTATTTGGGAAGCACTATTTTGATAGAAGCCCAAATAGTGTTCCAATTTAGGAGGCAAAGGCAAGGGGTTTTGATGAGAAAAGGAAGGGGGACAATTATACCAATAGAAGGAAAGCATTTCTGTTGGTGCAAGTAAACTAATGTGGTGATGCTAATTCTAAACAATGGTTTTAATTTTTAGCCCAGTAGTCATAATATCTGCTTTCCTTTATTTTTATTTTTATTTTTTATTGGGGAACTATAAAACATAGCTCCCCAATGGGTCCTGTTTTTCCAGGACCCATCAGCTCCAAGTGAAGTCATCATTCTCAATCCAATTGTAGAGGGCACAGCTCACTGGCCCATGTGGGAATGGAACCGGCGACCTTGGTGTTATGAGCACTGTGCTCTAACCAACTGAGCCAACCGGCTGCCCCAGTATCTGCTTTCTTGTTATCTTTGCAGACAGTTCTTTGGGACATAATACTGCTTTAGGCTCAGTCCAAAGGTTATTTTGCCCTGTTTTAATATTACAAAGGTTTGAAGAATAAGACATGCAAAGCAGTTCTTCTGGGATGGCAGCTCAGACTCCATTTTTAAAGTGGCTCCATTTATATTTTCGTATTTTTTTTTCTTTTTGATCAAGTTCCTTGAAAGCATCATTAGTCATTTATCAGAAAGCAACATTGGTTAGTTATTAAAAGCATCATTTGGGGGACGTCATAATATTGTCGGTCCCTCATCACCATGATGAGGGTATGTCCCACTTAGAAGGAAAAGGGTCTTCCTTTGTTTTTCCCCTTAGGAGCCTTAGGCCACATTTGAGCAACAAGAGCACCAGAACAGAGGAAGGCTTTACAGTTAAAGAGCAAATATCTTCTGTAGTTTCTTGAGGTTTTTCATACGAAGTCTCATAGGCCTTATTATCTCAAAACGGTGAGCAACCATTATCAGAGTGGTGTCTTTTTAATATTAAGCTGTGCAAAACAAAGTTTTATAACAGCCAAAATTTCTATATATAATAACAAAACAAAATGCCAAGTCAAATTTGAAGAATAGAGCTGAATCAGGAGGCAATACTTGTCAACTGAAGATACTAAAGAATAATGAGGTGTCAGTAACTAATCATTTGGCTTGTGCCTGGATTTTATCTAGTTTCATCTTCGTTTCACCAGAGGTGTTTTATCCAAGTATAATAAGAGAGATTATCAACACAGCAAACACCACCTTGTTCAGTTAGGATATGGTCACAGTTCTGTTGTCTAATATAACAACAGGAATTTAAAGATTTTTCTGGTTGGTTATTGCTGTGGCAGTCATTGTAATACCTGCCCAAGGAAAAAGTATTCTTCCAAATCTGGTACCTTTAACTGGGGTTGACATCACCAGGCATTCAACATCCTAGCCTATCTCTGCAACCGGTTGCATATTCTGATCTGTGAAGTAGGTTTAAAGATGATGCCCAATGTTGAATTATCTTTCCAGTCAGAAATTTAGGGGGAAAAGGAAACAATAATATACTGAGTGCTTGGCCTCTCATATTATTTGTGAGATAGGAAGGAACTGAAGTAAGGAAAAAGGGGAAAATGAAGGTGTAGATTATACAATAATGGCCTGGTCTGGAATCTTAGTTCAGTAGTCCACAACAGGAGTCGTCTGCTTCACTTTCTAGTAGTTTTAAATTTTAAATCTTATGTTGGTTGACCAGTCCAGTTAGGTGCAATAGAGTTCTTTAAATGGGAAACATGAATTCAAGAGTTAAAACACCTTTAAATTTGGTCACACATGGATTAGTTAAGAGTACCTGAAATTTTGGAGGAATCATGTAGAAATGGAAAGGTAAATGTTTTAATTTTGCTTAAAAGGTGTAATTTACCAAATAACTACAGGTCATAGGTAGCTTAGGAGAAAAAAAATGTATCTGGAAAACAAAGATCAAATACAGTAACATTTTATATAAAAAGTCTTAAAAATTATAACCATTCTTACCAGTTCGTTTAGTCCCATGTTGTTAATTTTTGTTGATCTTGATCTTTTTGTTAGCCATTTTCCTAAGAGTTCTGTTCATTTTTACCGTTTAGTTTTATGTTTTTAAAATGATGAGAAACCGGCATTTTAGAGTACTTGTCAGTGTTTTTTTAAAAAAACATCTTTGAAGATGAAATACGTTTATAAGAACTTTTTTTTGTTTGTTTTGTTTTGCCAAAGCATCAGAGTAAAACAGTAAGTGTAAATGATAAAGACTTTAAAATGTCCATGGTTAAAAATCTGATGAGAATTCACATACATACACATACAAATAATGAAATTGAAATTGACTTGTTTTCCATTGAAATCTTTAGCTTGACCATATATAAAATTCTTAAGATCCCTCGCCCATAAACCTTCTGCAACTTTCATATGCCTTTCAGCTTTTGTCCTATCTTTTCCTTTTTTATTTTGAAACAATCATTTTACTTTAGAACAAAATTACTTTTTTTTCCTTCCTTTACCAACTCCCTCATGTCTTTTATATCTTTCCTTATACAGAAAACACATTTTGTTTTTTCTTCATAAAAATGCATCTCCATGCTTCATACCTTTTACTAAAGATGGCCTGGCCTAAAAACAATCCTTTCTTTTTTCTTTTGCTAATAGCCCCTTTGCCCCACCTTTCTTTCTGTAAAAACCTTCAGTTTGTACAACCCCTCAGAGTGTGCATATAGTTGCTAGATGAAATGCTGCCTGATTCATGAATCAATAAAGTCAACTAGAGCTCCAAATTTCTGTTTATTAAACAGTATCTAACAACATAATATTAAATTACATGAAGTAAAAGTGGACAAAAATGAAGAGAAATTGACAAATCCAGAATTGGGGGAAATTTCAAATCAATTCTCAGTTTTTGACAATCCGATCAAAAAATAGGATAGGGAAGATTTGACTATTACAATATAAGGAAAGAATTCTATGCCAACATTTAGAGAATATACTTCTCAAGTATATATGGAACATTAAACACACACTCACACATGCACACACATTAGGTCACAAAGCAAAAATCTCCCCAGCTCAGTATGAGAAAGAAAATTATAGGCCAGTACCTTTTATGCTCAGAAATGTAAAATGTTTGTAAAGTATGAGCAAATAAAAATCAATATATTAAAAAGTGAATGCATCTCACACAGGTTTAACTTAGAAATATAATGACTTAATAAACTTCTTAATCGCAGTTCATCACATGAACTGATGTGATATATTTAACTGCCATTCACGCGTGGTAAAAAATCTTAAAACCTTAGAAGTGTCCCCATTGAAGTCAGAAACACAAAAATGCCTGCTTTCACTGCCTCAATATTATATAGCTATTACAGTAAACCAATGTAACACATATAAATGTGTGTATATACACACATAAAGACATGGTTATTCAGTTAACTTTTCATCTTAGAAACCTTTGCAAAATTTATACTACAAAAAAAAAAAAAAAAACACCAGTCCAAACCACACTCAATATATTATTTTAAAAAGTTTTTAGACGTTGCTGTCTCTAGCAAAGATACGTTCACCAAGTTATTCTTCACACTTGTGTTTCATTCAGAGACTATTGTAAGGAACAAATCTGAATTGTGTTAATTGTTGTACATGAGCCCCAAATACTTAAGAGTACCTCCTCTTTCAAGAGGAAGAGGCGAAGGCTTCAGTTAATGTTTGCTCAGGTGCTACTTCCATGAGTGTCCAAATGCTCTCACGTTTTGCTGTTAGTTACAAGGTGACTTTCTGTGCAATACCTTTATTTGAAAGGGTAGTTTCAATGCTGCCTAACTCTGAGCCCTTTGAAGATCGAAAAACTGAAGAAAATGGTGCATCCAAAGAACGGCTCCCTCCTTATTCCAACCAACCCCCCCCCCCCCCCCACACACACACACACACACACACTTACCAAGTCTTCCCCTTTGGCAAGTGTGAAAGAGCAAATAACATGTACAAACTTTCAAACTGTTATCACTATTTCATTTTTCTTTTAAATTCTTTTTCAATTATAGTTAACATTCAATACTTCATTTTTCAATGTTTTGGGGTTTTTTTGCTTAAAAATGGTTTTGGTCACTTGGATTGTATGTAATACATTATGATTCCCATCAAGAGTAATATAGGGGAAAAACACTTTTTTTTTTAACCTAACATCTTTTCATTTCTCAACAGAGCTTTCAGGAGTTAATTAAAGACCTTAAGGCAGGTTAATAAGTCTTTTTAAGTTTAGAGACTGGAAAGTTACCAAACTGCCAATCTTCCCGGATGGGCCTGCCTTCCTGGCCCAACCAACCAATCACAACTAGAGCCCAGCCAGGCGGCGGGAACCAGACCCAAGCGGTACAAACCGGAGCGTTCCGCCTGCGCACCAGGGGGCGGCAACTGCGGTTCTCCGACTCCGCGCCGCCGCGCCGTCCGACCTGCCGTCCGACCTGCCGACCGGTAGAAGCGGCCCTCAGGCAGTGGACTCAAAGGCCAAGACGGTCGTTGCCTCTTCGCCTCCCACCGCTACTGATCACTCGACCCGCCGACATGGTCGAAGCAGATCGCCCGGGAAAGCTCTTCATTGGCGGGCTCAGCCTCGATACCAACGAGAAAGCCCTCGACGCCGAGTTTGGCAAATATGGCCCCATCACCGAGGTGCTCCTGATGAAAGACCGAGAAACCAGCAAGTCTAGAGGCTTCGCGTTCATCACCTTCGAAAATCCCGCTGACGCCAAGGCAGCCGCCAGAGACATGAACGGCAAGTCTCTAGATGGTAAGGCCATCAAGGTGGCCCAGGCCACCAAGCCGGCGTTTGAGAGCGGCCGGCGGGGCCCGCTGCCGCTGTCCCGTAGCCGCGGTCGCCTGAGGGGCCTGCGCGGAAACCGCGGGGGCGGCCGAGGCCCGCGTCGATCCCCCTCCCGGGGTGGGACTTCCGATGGCGGCTACGGGGGTTATTTCGATCCGCGGTCTTCCAGGGCCCCGATGCCCATGAAGCGCGGCCCGCCGCCACACAGGGCGGGCCCGCCCCCCAAGAGGGCCACGTCGTCCGTCCCCGCTCACAGTGGTGGCGGTGGAATGCATGGGCGGGTTCCGGCCGCGCGTGGGCGAGATGGCTACCCGGGCCCGCCGCGACGGGAGCCGCCACCTCCGCGCCGGGATCCCTACCTGGGCCCCTGGGACGAGGGCTACTCGCCCAGGGACAGCTACTCGAGCCGAGACTACCCGAGCACCCGCGACCCTCGGGATTTCGCTCCATCGCCCCGAGAATACACCTACCGGGATTACGGCCACTCCAGTGCCCGTGACGACTGTCCATCGAGAGGCTACGGCGACCGAGACGGCTACGGGGGTCGCGACCGTGACTACGCGGATCATCCGAGCGGAGGCTCCTACCGAGACCCCTTCGAGAGCTACGGAGACCCGCGCAGCACCGCCTCCGGACGGGGGCCCCAACCATCCTACGGCAGCGGAGGCCGCTACGACGAGTACCGGGGCTGCTCGCCCGACGCCTACGGCGGCGGGCGCGATAGTTACAGCAGTGGTCGGAGCGATCGCTACTCGAGGGGCCGTGACCAGGTCGACCGAGCCAATCGCGGGGGACCCCCGTCCATGGAAAGGGAGTGCCCTCCGCCGCGCGATTCTTACAGCCGGTCGGTCCGCAGGGTTCCCAGAAGCGGAAGCCGCTTAGGAAGCCGCTCCGAGAGAGGGCGAGGCCGAAGCAGATATTAAGTACAGCCGGCTCGCGACCAAAATCCGTCGTCAAAGAATCTAACGTAAAGAAGAACCAGTTCTATGGTAACTACCTAAGGACTAGTACAAGGAAGAGTTGATTTTACCTTTTGAGAATTTCCTGTTAACTTCCTCTCCATAATTTTGGTGCTTTTGGGAGGAAAAAGTTAAAACTCGTTTAATTTCGTTTTGGAATTGTTAACGTTTCTTTCAACAAGCTCATGTTAAAAGACAAATCTGCGTACTAGTCTTCTTATATTTCCGAGTAGAAATTCTCCTAAAGGCTTCCTCCCTTCTCAATTTTCCTGATAAATGAGGCAAACAGTCCTAAGATCTTTTTCAAATATTTGCTCAACTAAAATCAAAAATGGATCATTCTGTCCATTCAAACCAACTAGATTTTGCAGGGGAGAGTGGGAGGGATTGGTGTATGCTACTCTAAGGATACCAAGGGTCTTTCAACCTGAATCTCAGTGTTCCCAGTATTAAAAAACAAAGACAAGCAACAACAAAAAACACTTAAATCAGATGCTTATTTAAAGAAAGTTCTACTCACTTCGTAAATCAAAAAAGCAAATGGATAATGCTGGCCATATTTTGCCTTTTTACTTTTTCTTTGGGCTTCTGCACAATCTCTTGTCCCCTTGCTCCCCAAAATACTATTCATATGCGTTGAGCAGGCATGGAATACTAAATTAAAGATTTAGCCAATCAACCACAAAGCTTCAAAAACAAAACAAAAAAACACCCCATAAAACATCTAATGGCATTTATTTTGACCACCACCAAATTAATAAGAAACAAGTAGAAAAATACCAATGGTGGATTTGGGGACATAATGGCTTCTGTTCCTAATTCCAAACTACTTGGCCCTTGGCTCTAGAGGCAGCTGCTGGCTCCTGTGGAGAGAACTGGGTTTCTTCCCCTAGGTGTGGAGGAGTTGAATGTGACCAGCGTACTACCAGGTTTCAGAAGCTTGAGAATCCCTGAGAGAGCTTGGCGGTTCAGCATCTGAGAATCTCAACCTGATATGAGGGACCCTGGTCTTCTGTCCACAAAAGGCAAGAAGATGGGTTGAATGTTCCATAGTCTTAAGTTGGGGAAAGGGTTTGAGCAGACAAGAATCGGAGAGGCTTCCTCCAGGGTGCCTCAGGAGGGATGTAACAGTCTCTTTTCCCCAAGCACAGGGCAAGAAACACTTTTTCCATTCAGGACCTGTGGAATTTATTGAGTATCTGAGAGAAGGTAATTGTACATACAATCAAGGGACTCTAGTGACCAGGGAAGGAAAGATCAGTTTAAAATACTAGGATCCATGTTCAGTGTAATAATTGCTGGAGGAACACCTGCACAACAGCAAAAAAATGTAAACCACTCACATATACAACTCTAAAAACATGGTTTTTCAACAAAAGTGAAGTTACAGGAGGCTGCATAGTGGCCCAGAAGACCAATAGAAATAGCTCAAAAAAAGATTCCTGGAATTAATCTAGCAAAACTGGGTAAGACCTTTATGGATAAATTGTTAATCTTTATTAAAGAACATAAAAGAAGACTAAATAAATGGAGAGTCATATCATGAAATGGTTGGGAAGACTTTTTATAACTGTTCTCCACCTCATCAAATTAATTTGGAAAATCAGTACTACTTCAAATGAAATTACAACATGATTTTTTCCCCACACAGCTCCCCTCCTAGCTTTCCTAATAACACCACTTATTTGTGTTGATCAACGATGGAATATTAAATAAAAGATTTGGCTATTCAACCACAAAATTACAAAAAAAAACCACTTCATTTCACTATCAACAAATTAAGAAACAGGTTTAAAAAAAGAAAAGCACTTATGGGAGCTTTAGCTAATCCTAAAACTTACATGGTGAAATACAGAGTAAGAAGAGCCAAAACAATTCTGAAAAACAGTGATTAGAAAGGACCTACCCTACCAGACAATCAAGATTTACTATAAAGTTCTGGTAGTTTAAGCTGTATGTTATCAACAAAACAAGGATAGGTAGACCAATGGACTAAAACAGTAAGCCTAGAAACAGGCCCACTTGTATATGAAAACATGATATATGGCAGATAGCTTTAAAAGTCATTGTGAACGCATGGACTTTAAAAAATGGCTATTTCTTTGCAAAAAGATAAAATGAAATTTCCTAACAGCATACACAAAAATACATCCTAGATGGTTTGAAGATACAAAGGTGAAAAAAATTTAAAAACAAGAAAATAAAGAAGATAATGTACTATACTGGGGTAGAGAATTCCTTTTTAAGACATAAAAAGCACAAGCCTAGAAGAAAAATGATACAATTTTCCACATTATTATTAAGATATTTTTTTACGATTAAGGACATTTAACAAAGTGATATATCAAACCATAGATTGGGAGAATTTATTTGCATTGAAATCAACTTCCAATACTTAGAAATAAAAAAGAAAAAACAAAAAAATGGGCAAAAGACTCATACCTTTTTGATGCATAAATAGACACAATCACTTTGGAAATAATTCTCTGGCAATGCCTAGTAATGTGGGAGGATGCATGCCTTATGACCCAGAAATTTCACTCGAAGGAGAGGACCCAGAGAAATTTGCATGTGTACACAGGAGATATGCTCAAGATTGGGCCTTACAGCACAATTTGAATGTTTAAAAAAATAAACAGTCTACCTGGAATGGATCAACAGGCTTATTGTTATGAAGTTCAATGTAGAAGTCAACCAGACCCACCTGCATCAGCATAGGTAAATATTGAAATATTTGGGGGAAAAGGCAAATTGCATAAATGTAGGTATAATTAATAAAAGGATAAAAATGTGTTGGGAGTGGTACACAAAAAGGATATTTAGTGTAAGGAGAAAGAGAGGAGAGGATGAGTAGTGGGCCTTAGCTGAATCTGTAATGTTTTATTTCCTAAAAAGAGATGGGTTGTAAGCAAAAATAACAATGTTAAATCTTAAATTTCTGTGGTCTGTACATCAACATGTCGTTCTATAATTTCAAAATCCTTCATAATACAAAGTTTAATATGAAAAATAGAGTTTAGCACAGCACCAGCATATAATGGCTACTTAAAAAAATGTTATCTATTATTCTGAAACTTTCAGTTGCAGCACTCTTCTCTTTCCAATGATTCTCCCAGCTTTGTTCTCTCATCAATATGGGTGATGCCTTACTCTGTTTGACTTAGTTTACAGAACCTTCCTATCCTACACTGCTCATAGCTAGCTCACCATAACCTCAAGGCTAGAAATTGCATATCTGAGAACCAAATCTTAGAGGAAAGTGCACCTTTTCCCTTTGACATTCTTTTTTGAAGCATGATAGTGATGAAAAACTTTCCAATTTACAGAATAGCTATTTCTGGAGTAATCTGAATACTGAAACTATTAATAACTTTATTTAAAAAGGTGAGGTGTAAACATTTGGAAATAAAGACCCAGAGCTTAGATAGGTTCGAGATCATAGCTTACAAAGGCTGTGGATTTCTTGTACGTGTATAACAGCCCCAATATTTTTTTACTGAATATTAATAAAGCTATCTTCATAGGAAAATATGCAAGAGATCTAGTGATTTGAGAGCTCTTGTTTATACTTGCTTTCATAATAATGAGGGGGGAGGGAGGAGAAAGAGAGTGAGAAAATCAGGTGTTTTGCAGGAGTTATCCACTGGGTAAAATTTAAGAAGTGTGCGTCTCATAACCAAAAAACTCAATGTTCTCAATTTTGAGCTTGCCTAATCATCCTACTCCTGAGATCCCATCTCCACATTCCTTCTGTCCAAAACAGGGTTCCAGGAGCATCCAAACTGTCCATGTGGCAACAGACAGCATTACTAAATATTTCCCTACCAGGTGAAGCCTGAGCTTCCATCTGTGACTGCAACCTGAATCCTCTGTGGGTCCTGGGGCTCCCTTAGAGTGCTGGAGGTAGACTTCATTCCCCCTGTTCCTTTAGCTCCCCTTTTTCCCTTGCCTTGGGCCAGGTAAGATGGGAAGCCTTTTCTGCCTATATTCCTCTTAACTGGGGCCTCTCTAATTTCTCAACCTGTAGATTATGTGGGGTCCATGTGCCTTCCTTTTAGCCTTTATCTTAAAGGTGATGTGACTTTCCTTCTCTTCCTCCACAGAAATGTCCTTTTTGGGGACAGGTACTATGTCCTCTTTTGGGCATACTCTGGAACTCACCAAGCAGATTCAGACTGTTGCTTTTGCTGTGCATACATGGAATCCAGTGGTTGTGGGAATTCCTTTCAGAATCTGTATGTTCTGTTTGTGGTGACTTTCCTTCTGAAGCTAATTTCTCTTATACTGGAGCACATTGAAGAACCCTTTAAGAATGATTGTGAGTCTGAATATTTCAAGGGTGACATGAGCATGAGTATTAAGTGTAAAAAATAGCTCTAGAGGAACTACAGAGCAATGATGACCCTGTCAAATGTATTTCATTATATTAAAATGCTCAAGGAGAATGAAAACCTGAGTATCAAGAAATTTTTAGGAAAAAAATATTGAGGAGAAAAATAGGCTTCCCCATGTTTGTAAGCTGCTTGTTATAGTAGAAAGGTAATCTTTAAAAACAAAAAAAACAAAAAACTTTTTATTTATTTTAAGTGTGTTTTTCCAGGACCCATCAGCTCCAAGTCAAGTAGTTGTTTCAATCTAGTTGTGGAGGTCATTGCTCACAGGGGCCCATGTAGGGATTGAACTGGCAACCTTGTTGTAAAGAGCACTGTGTTCTAACCAACTGAGCTAACCGGCCACCACTAGAAAGGTAATCTTTTGGTCATATGTAATCTTTAGTCATATGTAATCTAGAAAGATAATTTTTTTGGTCAAATAACAGTCTTCATTCTGTTATTTAGGTGGCTTAGGCAATTTTCTTAAAATTTTTGACCTTCATTTTTTTGTTTTTTGTTTTTCCATGTGCAAGTGGTGATATCATCTCATGAAATTTTTGAAAATTTAAAATAAGAGAATGCGTATAAAGCATCTAGCACAGTGCCTGGAATGCAGTGGGGTTTATTAAATGGTACAGCATTCTACACACAGAGGAGGCCCAGACTTCCCTTTGGAATTTATCTTTTCCAGTGAACAGTACAATTGCTTATGTACTAAAAGTCTTCAGAAAAGTTCATCTTGCGCATTTTATTGTATTTATTCAAGCAATATTCTCCCAGCTTGAAATCTTAGAGACATACTTGACTCTTTACAGACCACATTTATATTCTGTTGCCTCTGTCTTCTCTACTTCTTGACAGCTAGGGTGACCCAATCTTTCCACCAGCAGGTCCAATCTTTCCACAGTGTCCCATTCCTAACCAGTCTAAAGTGAGGTACATAGATGTTATTATTAAGACTTGGAATCCTTCAAATCATGTAGGGTTTAGAATTATTACTCACTGGCATAATAGCCTCAGACTTCACTTTACCCCATAAATATAACATCTAGTACGGTGCCTGGATTTTAAAGAGTGTGGCTATTACTATTGTTACTGTTATTCACAATTTATCTAGGGCCTGACACACCTAGGGAAGCCCCTGAGTTGCAATAGAATGCAGTGATCTAAAATGAATAGTATGGAATCTGGTAGATCTGAATTCAGATCCTATATCTGCCATTTACTAACCATGTGATCTTGATCAGGTTACTTGATCACTCTCTGTTTTGTTTCTCTTACTTATAAAATAGACACAAAGATGCTTACCTCATGAGGTTCTTTGTCCATCTGTTCATTATATTCAATGTTGAGCAGATATTTATGTAGTACCCACTATATGTCAAGCCCTGTGCTAGTATCATACCATGCCAACAGGCAAACAGCAAAGCAGCACACATACTTAGCTGCTGAATTCATGTTCATTAAGAAGGAGTCACGGAGGCAGAGCAGCAGCAGTTGGTGGCTGCCCACATGCATTGTAGGGGAATGCAGAGATGCAGCATTGGGTATCAGCTTTGGAAGAGAACTTACTACTTTTGGGCTCTGGGGCTTTGAGTTGCATAATACAGGAAGTGCCAGCCCTATCCTGGAATTCTTAGGGTTAGGGTGTAATAGCAATATGTCATGGCAAAACCTTAGCTCTAACCCTCTTGTCACTCAGTGCTCATGGTTGGGATTTGAAGAAGTTAAGGCCTTGATAATGAAATCTATCTGCCTTACCTCACTTATTCAAAACGGGACACTAAGACTCCTGGTGGAGTTTTTTGGCCAGCCCTGCTGTCAAGAACCGGAGAAGTCAGAGACAGTAGAATATAAATGGCAGGGGTGGGGGTGGGGTAGGGGGTGCTGGGTGGTGGTGGGCAGCAAAGATGTCAGTGTGAGTAACACCGCTTCTAAGATGTTGTGGGGGCTGGAGCAAAGTTGAAGCTGTATGGAATAGCAAACTAGTGGCAGGATTTGCTGCGTCAGCATTCATGATGGAGGGAAGCATTAGCCCTTTTCTAACATCATAGCTGTAGGAGCAACAGTGGTCCAAGTTGTGCAGCTGATTGATTGCCTTAAAAACTGGGCCTTAACCAGTTTCCACAGAACTTTGTGTAAGGCCAATCTTTTACTTGGAAGCAACTCTGCTGGCGATTGGTTTTGGACAAGTTAATTCTTATCTCTTAGATGAGCAACGGAGACACCTTGGTGAACAAAAGTATTAATTAATACATTATTAATCCTCAAAGGGATCGGTGTTCAAAAGGGAAGCTGAATTTTGGTTAAAAATGTAACAATTTAACTATTGTAAGCATGAAAGAGATGCATAGTACTATGAGATTCTATATTAATAAAGGTTTGGTATAGTTTATGGCGTCAGAGAATGCATCCTTGAGGAAGTGATGATTGAATTAAGATGTGAAGGATGAGTAAGAACTAGCTTGCTGTGAAAATTAAATACCACAATATATTAAAGCATGTAGCACACAGCTCTGTAAACAGAGGCTGTGGTTTTCTATTGCTATTCTTTTTTGACAATATAGTTTTTGCTGGAAATTTATATAGCTAAGGGTGAAGGAACACAGGTTAATCACTAACATATTAATTTAAGAAAGTATATCTTGAGGTTGATTACCAGGAGAACAGAAATGAGGAACACCAAAATGTGAATCGATAAATAAGAAAGACAGAAATTATGAGATCAGATTAAGGTCAGACTAATAGGAAAAAATGAACAAGTAAATTGTAGAAACTGGGAAACAGGAATGGATTGTCTGGATTAATGTCCTGGAATGAACTGCATATGCATTGATACCTCCTTTAAAGTCTCCGAGTTACCTTCACAGAGAAAGTCACTCTTCTTAAGGTGTCAAGGCAATTTGAATCTGGGATGAACCAGATGCTATCTTTATCCTCAAGGCACTCACAATCTAGTGTGGGTGACAGATTGTTCTGCATCAAACTACCTAAAATGCAAAACAGGGAGAGATAAATGCTATGAGATAGGCATGGGCAGTGTGCTAAGGGAACAAATGAATGAATTCTGATCAGAGGAAGTCTTTCCAGAGGATGTGAATTTCAAGGTTTTCCCTGAAACAAGGAAGCTCCTTTTTAGTGTGTGTATGTTGCCCATTTTAAGTACAGATAGGTCCTTTGTTTCTATTTGTAGTTAATTTTAGGATTGTCCTTATCTTTGTTGATTTTATTTCCCTCTCTGCTAATTTACATGTACTTTATTTGATTGCCAACTGGAAGTCATTGAAACTTTGAAAGACAGGTGTGGCGATCTGAGCTGCACTTGACTGTTATATCCTTGGCTCCTTGGCATCTTAAAAGTGGACCGCAGAGAAAGGTTGGAGGTAGAGAGCCATCTTATACATGTGTGGGGACAGAGCCCAGGAGAGCAGTTTCCAGGCTCTCGGCCTCACATAGAAAGGTGTTGGCTCGGGTAGTAGGTGGTCATCAGCTGTGATTGGTTGGCCATCAGCTGTTACCGGTTAGCCATTAGACACTGATATAACTGCCGTGGCTAAGCTAGCAAGGTGTGGTGTCGTGGTGGTGTGGTGGTGTGGCGTGGCGTGGCATGGCGTGGTGTGGCGTGGCGTAGCATGGCAGAGTGTGGATTGCAGATTGCAGAGAGGCGGATTGCAGTTAGCAAGTGAGGTTGGTTGGCAGAGACAAGTGGACGGCGGGTTGGGGATAGTGTGGCTCCTGCTTCCTGTGTCTCCAACTCAGCTGCCAGTGAGACTATAGTGTTATGACTCCCCTACCTATGGCTCCGTGGGTGTTCCTTTTTGGTCTCGCCATATCCTGCGTTCTTATGCAGGGAGCGGGACCAGAGACCTTGCATGACACAGCACGTGATAACATGGTAAGGCTTAAATTTTTTATATTTACAGTTGCCCAAGTGAATTAAGAAGCTGGGGGAAGAGTGTTTCCTTACTCAGAACAGAGGTCTACCCATGAAAATGTCCACTAGATGGCACCAAAAGCTTATGGATTTTGGCTTCATGTTTCCTTGTACCTGCCACCTGAATTTCGGCTCCAGGGCGCGCACAATTTGTGTCTGGGTAGTGCTTGTGCCATTCATTCTGGATATGATGGAAATGAAATAGAGGCAACTGAAAATCTTCATATAATCAAATACTGAGCATTGTGTACAGTTGGAAAGACTAGAAGTATATCCAAGTGTGTATAAGTATTCAAATTGGTAGGAAAAGATGAATAATTCAAAAGGTAATGCTGATTTAATTAGCTAAATACTTTTAAAAACTTCGCCTGCGCACGTGTGTGTGTGTATGTATGTGTACATGTGTATATGTATACTTATTTTAAAAGAAGTTCCAGATGGATAAACTTTATTTTTAGGTAAGGTTTCTTTTAAAAAGTTTTAAATTGTGGTAAAATACACATAAAATTTACCATCTTAACCATTTTCAGGTGTACAGTTCAGTGGCATTAAATGTATTCACACTGTTGTGCTACCATCCTCACCATCCATCCACAGAACTCTTTTCATCTTCTTATAGATTAACATTTTAAATGTAAAAAATAGAAACTGCAAAAACTTAGAAGATATAGGTGGGTTTATATATAATCTTGAGTTGGGAAAGATTTTTCTAGGCCCAGCAGCAGAGGTATAAAAAGTTATATATTGATTAATTTGATTACATAAAGACTAAAACTTTGTTTCCATCTAACTAAATAAATTTAGTAATTTGTCATACGTATTTATACCTATATATTCTCTTGGCAGAATTCATATTCATATGATAGATAACTATAAAATTGAGGTCCCCGTTTCCTTGCTGGCTGTCAGCAAGGGACTGCTCTCAACTACTAGTGGCCACCCCTCAATTCCTTGCCATGTGACGTTGTCACAGGCCCTTTCATAACATGGCAGCTTATTTCTTCAAAGAGAGAAGAATTCTACGAGAGAGTGTCCAATCTGCTAATACAGACTCTTACAACAACCAAACAGAACAGAACGTTAGTCTTATATAACATCTGGGTAGCATCTCCATAATCATGGAGGTGACATCCCATCACCTTTGCCACTTAATGTAACCTAATAAAGGGAATACCCTCCATGTATATTTATCACACGGAGGAAACATGAACTACGAGTTTTAAGAGGATACTAAAAAATTAGATGAGAATAGGGACTTTGTTAAGTAATGTGTAGATTACAGCTATATTTTTAAACAAATTTAAAGTCTAAATTCATATTGGAACTTAATTGCTCTAAAGAAACTGTACAGTTGAAAAAGAGGTCTTATATACTTAGGATAAATATCAGAATATTAGTGAAAATTATGTAAACATTTAGTCTGCTTAGCCTAATATTCTTCAAATTCATAAATAAGAGGTTGATAGAGGTTGAGATAATTTTGACTTGGATGATCTCTAAGTGTCCTTTCTGGCTTTAAAGATATTAACAGAAATAACTAACATTTCTGAGTGATTCTCCTGAGCAGGCATTGAAATAATCCACCTCATTTAGTATTTACAATGACGCTATGAAGTAGATGCCTTTTTATACCCATACTACAGATGAGGAAACTGAGGTCTAGAGTAGGTAAGTAGTTTGCCTAAGGTTACAGCAATAGAAATTTGGTAAAGTAATAATTTTAATCCAACTAAGTGGCCTGTAGAGTTTAAGGATTTACTTCCTAGTTTATACTGCCTGAAAAAAAGTCACCTGTGCCAAGCAGGCAATAGCATAAGAACCCAGGTCTCTATGATGTCAATCCAGGTGGCTCAGTTCTCACCTTGAAGTTCTAGGAAAAAATACTAAATGGGGACTGTTCTATTCCCTATTTAATAAATATTTATATTTCAGAATTATAGAAAATATTTAATGAGAAGAAAAATATGTTAAAAATTAGTATGTACATTACTTAACAAAGATAAAGAGCTACTCAACCCCTAGGCTCACCCAATGTGTTAGTGATATCATTTTGTAACGCACACTTCACTCTTCCTCCACAGAAGATATGTAAAGATAGACCGTGGCATTGTGTAAGCTGCTGAGTATTCTTAACTACTTTTATCATCAGCGTCTTTATAATTAGCATCTTACCCCGCAATCATAACAGCTGTTTTGAACTGAGAAACCTCACACTGCATCTTGAATTGGGATTGACAACATATATTTTGTAAAAACCTTGTATTGATTTTTGGTATCAAATCCAGAGTCAAGAGCAGCATTGTTGGAATTTTGAGGCACACACCACCTTCATATCTACTGCTTTCTGGTGACAATTGTCTGGATGTGACTTGAGATAAATCTTTCTCAGTGTTTGCCTCCTTCATTCAATCATACCCGCCCCCAAATTCTCCAACTACCGCACAGGCAGCAACTCATTGACCCTTGTCTGGGTTGAGATTGTAAACTCACAAATGTCCTAATTTTCCCCATTACATTATGATACTGTCTGCTTTTATTTTTCTAGTAACATCAAGATACATAATAGTGTTCTATCTCCAGTCACGAAATTGTGCCAGAGAACTCAATTGTACAATTTTCCTATTTTTATTTGTGTTTTATTTCATTATTGAGGCCACACGTAGCAGCGTATGGTTTTAGCCTTCCTTTTAATCTTGACATTTAATTTTTATAAACCTTTTTTTTTTTCTCCAGACCTCATTCTGGGTGAGACCCTAAACCTTCTACAGTTGATATTATGATGGGTGTTTCCACTAAAATCAGAGACTTGGGAAAACGAACCATTTGTATGCTATTTAATTAGGGGTGGATGTCCTTGGCATTATAATCACTCTGGGCCTTTTGACAGCCTGGAAATGCAGTTCCACTTTTTAGATGCTCAGTGGTATTTCAGAAAATGTCCAACCCACTGGAGAGGAATGAAGGGGCACAGGGCATCTGCGCTTGCAGTTGTCCTCAGATTTCCATTCCCTCATTTAGTAAAGATTAATTTAACACTTACTATTGGCCAAGCATGGTTCTGAAAAGTGGAAATGTCGATCTGTGACACTGATTATGGTCTCTCTCTATCATTGAGTATTTGTCTTTCAGTCCAGTGGAGAAGGAAAACACAAACTAGCAATTGCAACCCAACTCACATAGAGTACAAATGAAAACACTTCACACTAGTAGTGGAAATGAAGCTTTTGCTTTGGAATAGAAGGAAAATTGAAGACCAGGAATGAACCTAAATAAAAAGGCTGAAGTAAATTAGGGTCTGGATAAAACCATTATGTGTTTCCTCTTTTATGTCCAGTGAAATATTTTTGACAGCAGAGCTCTAAAAATATAACAGTGAATTGAAAAATTGCTTTAAAGAAATACCATTTCTCTGATCTAAAGAAGCATAACTATTATGATAATGCTAAAATAGCAAACTAAGAAGATTAGTTCTCACCAAATGTGTTTTATGGCCTCAATAATAATACTGCTTTATTTATTTTCATTATTTCCAGTGGTGTAAACACTCCACATGTAACTAATATATTTGGATTAACTCCTCTGTGCTTTATTTGTTCTGGGAAGGATTAGCAGCAAAGCTAGATTTATGAACTTTGGGGGAGGGATGTGCTGTTTTGAAACACTCATCTGATTTTATACATGCTTCTAAACAACCATGTTCATAGACCCAAAATGATGCCCAGGAGAGATGAAATTAACCAGGCCTCAGCTTCTTAAGCGTGTAACTAACTTGGCTAACCAGAATAATAACTACAAAATTAAGAATAGAAATAGGACTCAGTCAAGGGTTAAGCCGCTGCTGAGGTGACTATTCCTGGCCTGGTGTGAGGGCCAGGTACTGTGCTTTCCTAATCCTTTTGGGTGGTGCTTCCCCTACCTAGCCTCAGATAGATTCCTCACATGTACTCACTGCTCAGTACTTGGATGGATGCTTTAGGTAGACCCTTTGCAGATGTCTGGAGTTCTCTTTTTGTGCCACACTCTTCTTTCTGGTACTCTGGCCTGCATATGGTAATGGCCTTGTTCCCCTCTGGACTCCCGTCTCTGTATCCTCAACTACGGGCTTCTTAGTTAAGGCCAGGCTCTGCCTGGATTCCCGGTCCCTGCACTCAGTCAAGTAGGCACTTTAATAGAAAAATATAAATTGTAGAATAGATTCAGAATACATAGAGTATATAAATAGGATAATAACTATGGAAGCAATTTAAAATCTGTGAAAGAATGAACTCTTAAAGCACACTTGTTCAAATTTTAAAGAAATAATTCCCATGCTATATAAAATCAATGAAGAATATTTTAAGAGATAGACAATGTCTAAATTCATTTTACAAGCCAGTGTTAACTTGCTACCAAAACCTGACGAAAATAGAAAACTATGAAAATAGGCTACCTTTGATCCATAAATGTAGATAAAAATATATTCTCAATAACAGTAAATTAAACCACACATTTAAACAATAATATACCATGAACAAGTAGGAATGTACTTTTATAAACTCTATTAATATAATCTTTTATACAGTAGACTAAAAGAAAAGGTCACGACCTCCATAGATTCCATTGAATCATTAATAAAAACTCAGTGTCCATTTTTGATACAAACTCTTAGTAAACCCAAAATATAACATGTTAAATGTATTGCAAGATATATCAGCTAACAGCATTGTTAATACAAAACAGAAGGAATCTAACTGAAGCAAGAAATAAGACAGGGATATTACTATTACAATTATTCAGTATTGGTCTAGAATGTCAGCATATGAAAAAAGGCAAATTAAAAGGAATTAAATAAAGAGACGAAATATAATTATGCACTGATGACATGATTATTTACATTTAATTGTTTATTAAAGAGGAAAGAGCTGTACTTTCTTTTTTTATGATTAAAGCACTTGATATATTGCCAAGAACATAAGAATAATCACCATTACAATAATAAATTGGCTAATATTTACTGAGTCCTTACTATGTTCCAGACAAGTTCTATTATTATCTCCATTTTACAGCTGTGAAAAGCTAAGCATAAGGAAGTGAGGTAACTCACACAGTTTATTGATAAAAATGATAAAGCAAGTATTCAAAGCTTATAATATAAAGGTATATATTTTATATAACTATCATCCATGTCACCCTTTTATTTCACCGGTGGAAAGAAATGGTGATTATTATTTTCATTTAATTTTTTGAAGTTTTTCAATGACAGTTGACATATAATATCATATTAGTTTCAGGTGTACACCATAGTGATTAGACATTTATATAATTTACAGAGTGATCACCCCAGTAAGTCTAGTACCCATCTGACACCATACATAGTTATTACAATATAATTGACTACAGTCCCTATGCTGTACTTTACATCCTCATGACTATACTTTCAATGTCAAGAATGAAACATTATTTTTAACAACCCCCTCATTTTTCAAAAACAGAAAATTAGAATGTTTCTTTCTTCTCCCTCATTTCCTCCCATTACCCTTTGCATTTTTGAGTGAAATCATTGGGATTTCAAATTTTAATAATTTATTGTTTTATGTAGCTGCTCTGTCAAAAATAATTAGTGACAATTTCATTTAATCCCATTAGGATATTTTAAAATTATGTAGGATAAGCTTTGTTTGTTTTTAATATTTACTACCAATTTTTTTTATACCATCTTCCTTTTTATTATGTTTTTAAAAATTTAAATTCATTTTGTGGTCAGCTACAGTAGAACCTGGAAATAGCTTTTAAGGATAGAAATGTGGTTGGTAGATTTTATGAGTTCTTACATGGTTGGGAGTGTCTTTCATTTGATTGTTGAATGAATGGTTGCAAGACCAGAACAGAAAAGGTTGATGTGTCTATCGCTAATGCTAAATTGTTTTCTGGCAGTTATTGTTATGGAGCAGAATATGAGGCCAACAGGACTGTATTTTTCCTCTGTGGTTCATCATCTTACTTAAATGCTAGTTTGAACTTATTTTTTAATCCTTAAAAATTCACAAGTTTTATGAAAATATATACTTTTTTTTTGTTGTTGTATTTGCTTGTGAGTAATGTGAAACATTTCAACCGGAAAGTTCAAGCAGTTCTTTAGTTCAAGGCATATTTTTCTTTTATTTCATTGATTTTGAACCACACAACACATTTAAAGATTAATACACCACAAACAAAAAGGAATGTCGTTTTATAAAATCTATTAATATAACCTTTCATCAGTAAACCAAAAGAAAAAGTCACTATCATATCCCTAGATTCTAATAAAGCCTTAATGAAAATTCAATATCCATTTTGATACAAACTCTTGAGATATCTCTCAATCTTGTGTTGTGTTTTCTTCATAATTTTGTATTCTATTTTCATAAATCATAATGTACCTCCAAATCTGGTTGAGTGTGTGGGTTGTAGATTTTTCTAATGATTTTTCTGTTTCAGGGCAAAAAGTCAGTTTACTTGGGGTGCCAGTGGGTGGGGCATTACCTGGATTTGTCAGCTTGGTCCCTCTTTCTCACTGCTGAGTTTTTTCATAGTCCTATTGTCTTTGTTCTGTTTCATTATATCTGCAGAGGGATGTCTCTGTTTTAGCAGTGGGGAAGCAGAGTGGCTTTTGTCTGACACTTAGTTCCTTTTAAATACTTGAAACACCAACAGGAGACATTCTAATTCTCTCAGGTTTTACTTTGACATTTGAGAGATTCAGAAACCTAAGAGGAAAATTAAAACTGTAGAGCCAGGAGCAGCCAAAACAAGAAGTGTTGGCTTGATGCTCAAAAGATAGGTTTCCGTATTTATTGTGACAATTCAAGTTAGGGAGCTATGTGCCTTCGTTTTTCCTTCTTAGCTTCCTACTCCTCTGCTGTCATCCTCCTCCTCTTAGTTTTATTTATTTTTGTCTTGGTTTCCTTGTTAATGTTTATTGCAAAATATATCATACATGCAGAAAAGAGTAGAAAATTTTTTGTACAGTTGAGAGAAAAATTGTAAAGTGAACACTGACTAGATTCCTGTAATCACTAACTAGATCAAGCCAGACACAAGAGGTCAGTCCCACATTGCCTCTCTCCAAATGTCACTCCCCTCACTCTCCTGGACGTAATAATTTTCTTGACTTTTGTATAATCATATTCTTGCTTTTCTTTATTTTAATAATCTAACTGTATTCTTAAATAAGAGTGATATAGTTTTACTGGATTTTATTTTATATGAAAGGAATTAATACTGTATATTTTGTGACTTTCTTCTTCCACTCAGTATCATATTTGTAAGATTTATCCATATTTTTGAATGAGGTAGTAGTTCGTTAATTTTCATTGCTCTAGTGATTTTCATTCCATTGTATGAGTATACCATAATTTATTCACCCATTTAGTGTTCGTAAATATCAGCATCATTTCCAGTTTGAGACAATTTTGAACAATACTGTTCTCCACATCTTTGTGTCTTTGGACCTAGAGTGTTGACTAAATAATGCCAAACTGCCTTTCAAATGTCATGGCCTCAAAATATAGTTCACCTAGTCATGTTTGTGAATAGCTGTTGTTTCACCTCCTTTCAACTCTGGATACCATCACACATTCATTTATTTACCAGTCAGTTTGATAGGTGCTCGGCTCAGTGCCAAAGCAATCCCTTGGATGTGTGAAGTTGGGAAGGCAGCTTTATGTCTGTCTTGCCCATATACTGAGGGTACAGCTCTTTGGAGGGAGGCTGTTCTTTCAGAATCCTCACCCAGATGCAGTTTCGATTTAGTCTTATCTCCCAAGACAAAGCAAAGCCTTGGAAACTACTGTTCAAGTTCAGGTGATTTGGCAAATGTTGTCCTAGCAAAAGTTTCTTCACTTACATTTGGCCTGATAATTTCTTACTATTTTGTCAGATCTTTGAAGTATTTAGGAAGATTTATTTTTGTTATATATATTTTGTTCAAAATTTGAGGGTTTTTTTGTTGTTGTTTAATCTCTCTAGAGCAGATTGGGTGGGTTCAAATATCCTTAAGCCTATAATTTTTCCTCTCATAGTTGGCATTTTTGTCTTTTAAAAATATTACCACAGCAGGACCCTCACCTTAATTATTCGGTAATCTGTGCTATGAGGCTGGATTCTTTATTTGGACAATGTCATTTCCCGTTAGGTTCCAGCAGGATTTAAATAGACCTCCTTTCCTGCAAATGCTCCAGTTTGCTCTCCCTTCAGCGTCAAATAAAGGCACAGTGAAGGTAACTAGGGAATTACTTTTGATTAATTAAGAATTACCTTGGCATTACTTTCCATTTATTCCCAGGCAGGCTTTATTATCTCCTGCAGGAAATTACAGTTGGTAATTTTTTTCCTTATATCCATTATATCTTTCAGTATATTCTCAATGTAACTGACAGGTAAAATACAACCTTCCATAGGTTGATTCTTTTCCCCTTCATTGTCTTCTTCGTCTTTTCAATTAGAATTCAGAAGGGATTGAAGATAGAAGTTAAACAAATATATTCCTGATGCCACCCTGAATAAGAATTCTGTTTTGTATATTATAAAATCTTATTGGGAATGTACTATACTCCTAAGCTATTTAGGAAACCTGTGCTTTTATTTTTTTTAAATTTCAACTTCTCTGCCACTACTGGCTTTACTCTATCAACATTTATTATAAATGTACTCAAGTCTCTAAAAAATCTCTCTTGATCACCAAACCCTCTCTAGTTATCACCCTATGACTCTCCTTCCCTTAACAGCCAAATTTTCTCTATTTTCTTTTTTTTTTAACTTCTCATTTTTTTAAGTGTGTTTTTCCAGGACACATCAGCTCCCCCAGTCAAGCAGTTGTTTCAGTCTAGTTGTGGAGGGTGCAGCTCACAGTGGCCAGTGTGGGGATCGAACCGGCAACCTTGTTGTTAAGAGAGCACCACACTCTAACCAACTAAGCTATCAGGCTGCCCCTCTATTTTCTTATTTACTAAGTCTTATGGGGTTTTTCCCTAAATGATAAGATTGGAAATCAACTTGTCAAGTGCCTTAAAAAAATTGTTTTCTGCTTTGATTACAAATACACCAGAATTATAGATAAATTTAGTGTGAATTGGTATTTCCAAAATACTTGCAGATAATAGGAGTTGTGTCATTCAAGAACAGTTTGCTTTTCTACTTACTAAAGTTTCTTTCATATCCTTAGGGAAAAATAAAGCCATTTTCTTCATATAGATTTTGTTAGGTATATTCCAATGTATTTAACAATTTGCCTTCCTGCGGTGAAGGCTTTTCCTTCTCAGTCTTTTCTAATTATTGTTGGTTGATACGGAGGCTGGTTGATTATGGAGGCTGTCGATCTTTGTAGACTTCTCTCATGTACGGACAACTTTGTCAACATTTAAAACTTCCAACAGTTTTTCAGTTGATTTTATTATTATATTCTAAGGAGAAAGTCATAGCTTACAATATAGTACTTTTTTCCTCTTTTCCTAATACTTGTATCTCTTTATAGTTTTCTTGTCTTGTTGAAATGGGTGCCACCCTCAATAAAATTTTTACTAATAACAGTGATAATGAGAATCCTCATGAACTTTATTGCAGTTGTTTAGCGGGCTTCTAATATTTAACATGAAGCATGGTATTTGCTGTGGGTTTGTTAAAAGAGCTTTACTTTATTCCTAGTTTGCTAAAAGTATGGGGTTTTATTTTTTTAATCAGGAATGGTTGTTGAACATGAACAACTGCTTATGGAATATCTATCTATCAGGTCATATGTTTTCCTTTAAACTGATAATGTACAAATGTCTTCAGATAAACCTTACAGAGTCATGATGTATTATTTTTTAATGCACTGCTGGATTTAGTTTTCTAATATTGATTTATTATTTTTTCATCTGTCTTCAAAAGTGAATATAGTCTGTAGTTTGTGTTTATGTTTGTTTTTATTTTCTAGTTTAGGTATCAGGGTTAGGTAAACCTGGAATAATGGTACTGTTCTCCTGTAAGTCTGGGCATTACTTGCAAATAATATGATAATTTCCATACAGTACTTGTTCAAAATCTTATGCAATACATTTGACTGGGTGCCCATGGGAAAAAAAAATGGAATAGGAGGATGGATAGGACATTAACAAACAAAACAATAGAATATATTAACCAAGGGAAGGACCTTGCACAAAATGATAATGACTTATAGAGCATGATCAGCTCAATTCCCTGCACCTGGGTTTAATTTTTTTATATTAAAAGAAAAAAACAAATGACCTGTCCAGGAAGAGCAAGGACAGGGAATGTGGTCTGACACTTGAGAACAAAGCCCTCTTTATCCTAGTGTGTAAGGTTTCTACAGCAAAATGTCCAGCCTCCTGCCTGCTCACTCTTAAGTAGTTACCTTAAATTCCAATGTGAACAGGAACCAGATAGGTCACACATACACACATGTCTAAAATGTGCTGCAAGCAGAACAGCCACCAGTTCTCGGCCAACTGGCATTTGTGAGTGTGGGCCTAGTGCTGCTATCGTGTTTGCCCGATAATAAGACCTAACCAGAAAATAAGCCCTCGCATGATGTTTCAGGATGACATCCCCTGAACATAAGCCCTAACGTGTCTTTTGGAGCAAAAATTAATATAAGACCCGGTCATATTTTTGAGGAAACATGGTAGGTAGATAGTCTGTTTTTCAAAAGAAGCTAGAAGTATAATTTACATATCACACCCCAATTTTAAATTATTTACAATTAATTTATAAAATTTACAATCTGCTTTATAAAAATTAAGTCACTATGTGAGTCCTGATTTGTTTCGTGGACCAGTGGTTTAATACATTTGAACAGGTATAAAGTCTTCCTGTTGCTAAATTTCATCCACATCAACAGCATTTATAGACAGTCTTATTCCCTTTATTATTAAATATGGACAACTATGAATCATCAGATATTTAAGGGATGCCTGCAGCATGACCAAGGTAGACATACTGAAAACTGATCCTTTGGGAAACAGGTAATTCTGGAAACAGAAGACAAGTTTAACTGTATCACACGTAGTAACCTCCTTTTCAAGTTTTATAGCTATTGATGAGTCCTACAATGTAAGTCCTAGAAGGTCAGAAATTAGTCTCCTTATTGGCCTGCTGGGATTAAGAGAAATTAAATACCTATTCTAGAAAGTAATGCACATTGCAAAATTCTACTGTGTTGATGGATCATTCATGTCTGACTCTTTCTCCACACTGTCTGCAGAATAAGAAAAATGTCACCACACCACCACAGAATACTCAGGTGACTGACAGAATGATGACCAATTTAATTCTTGTGAGAAACATCACCATGCGGGGGATGTGCGTTGTTCTTGAGGAGACACATCAAGCTCCACCGGCCCAAGATAGGATTTGATAACAGGACATTTTCTTTGTTGTTTTTGCATTATGTTATCCTAAGATATTTTTAGGACTATGTAAAAAAGAAAATGTCAATTCCTTCATATCTCCTTCTAGTTTTCAAGAGTAATAAGACATAATAAGACCAAGAGCAAATATTTATTATAATAAGCTATATGCTTTTAAGGAATAATTAGAACAAAGTACAGACTTCCTTAGTTTGAACTCCAGTCTTACTAGGAATTTGTGTTTTAAGATTGGTGAATTCTGAGCTTTAAATAGAAGAGTTGAACAGAAAAATTTGCTTGAATATATTTTAGAAAAATATTTGTTCCTTAAATAAAATTTGTGCCTTTAATGATTCTTTTAGTGACCAAGATCTACATTTCTCCATTCAAAACTGTTTGCCACTTACTATACAGTTTGCGTTTTCTTAATTTAACTAAATATATTGCGTTTTCTTAATTTAACTAAAATATACTGAGCAGCTATCAAAGCACAGGGCTGGGGTGGGGTGGAAGAGGGATCCAAAGGTAAATCTAAAGTAAGCTCTGCCCTCAAGATGCTCATGCTTGAAAATCGCTGGTCATTTGCATTAGGTCCAAAAAGAATACTGTATTATATTATACTTTGCCAGAAATAGTATAATGGAGTGGGTTAAAAATTGCAGACTCTACAATTAGACTGCCTGAGTCCAAATCAGCTCCATAAATCCAAGCTGTGTGACCTTGAATACATTACTGAAACTTTCTCTCTGTTTTTTCATCTGTAAAGTTTTAGTAATAAGTAGTACCTACCACAGAGATTGTTGTGAAGACTTAATGCAATACTACTTGTAAAGAGTTGGGGAGCTGATTCTGGATTCTCACATCATATGGAAATTTGAGAATTTAATTTTTATAATCACCCTTTGAAACATTTGTATGGTGATAAGGAAACCAAGGTTTAAGAAGATTGAGTAACTTTTTAATGAATCCACAGATAATACCAGAGCTAGGTCTGAACCTCTATTCAATTTTCATATTGCAAACAGAGTTCTAGAATTTTCTGAGAGTAACATTTTCAGATGTTCTGTGTCGTAATGACACTGTGTCCCATTTTTGGGTCTGTAAACTATAATCTCCATAATCCTCACTGCCTCTTTATGAATGGGATTTTCAAGGCTCAAGCCCCTGAAGGTGATTAGAGAAGGGGATATTTGAGAAAAAGAGCAATGCCTTCCTGACTAGAGAAAATCTGTTTCCTACCTTCATACCTTTGCTCATGCTGTGTACTTTACCTACTCCCACCCCCTCTCGCCTTTGCCAAATACAATTTTGATCCATCTTGTGTGTCTACATTGGACCTTGTATAGTCTTGGGTGATAGGTCACAGATTTCACCAACGTGCAGTTGTGAGGACCTGATGTGTTTATATTATTATACTCATTCTTTCAGTGCTTCATTGTAAAAATACCTATTCCTGTGGGGACTGCGTGGCGTGGGTGGAGGAGGTGGCCTGGGCTAATGAGTCCTGTGGGGGTGGGCGGAAGGAGAATTTTTTGTAAACAGGGAAAATGACCAACTATATCAAGAATAATGGGAGCCAGTTTTTTTTTTTCTCTCTGAGAGAAAGGATATTCAAAAATTGAAAGGGTAAAAGAATGAACAGAGTGTTATTAGATTGGAATTGGAGGTATCAGATGAAGTCTTTCTCTGTAGATCTATCTACTGGTATCTATCTATCAATCATCTAGAGAGAAATGGAAATAGATGTGTGTGTGTGTGTGTGTGTGTGTGTGTGTGTGTGTGTGTGTGTAGATAAATATATTTGTGTACCGTATATGTATGTGTACATTTTTTAGCTCTCTGCTGAGAGAGCCTAAATGTAATGGAACCCCAGTAGCAAAGAGCACATCTAATACCTAGATCTTGGAGTCTAAATATCTTCCTCCAATAAGAGAAAACTTCTTAGAGAAATGTTTAATTCCATGCCTTCTTAGAGAAATGTTTAATTTCAGGGCTGGGGCAGGAAAAGAAGATAATCCTAGAATGTCTTGATTTGTCCTAAAGCAAGGAAGTGATAAAACATTATGAGAACTTCTCAGAAGGACACGGGACCCAGCTTAAAGGAAAATTGGGACAGTCTGAGTATCAAAATAAATAATGACTATAACGGATTACACCCTATTGATTAATATAAGGATCAATGAGTCTATAAATGAATGAATGAACAAATATAGGGAAAACTCTTACACTATAATACCAATGGATAAATGTAGAAGGAATGATAGGGTTAAGAAGTCATCATTAGGAAAACATCATAGTGATTATTTAGTCAAGAATCATCAATAGAGCATAAAACTAGTGAGTACAAGTTTGATGAGGAATGGGGTAATAATGTAATCTCAAAGGATCTCTCTCCAAGATACGTATTAATTACAAAGGGAAAACTGACTTTATAGTGAAGAAATTGGATAGGCACCCCTTTAACCCAGTGATGAAAGTTAACATCACTAGGAAGGATGCAAATCAACACTGTGTCCTTGCTAAGGCACCCTGAAAAGAACACAGCGTCACTTCTGGGACATTCCTGCCAAAAAATGTATAACCTGAATTTAATATTGAGGACACATGAGTAAAATCAAATTGAGGGGAATTCTAAAAAATAGCTATCATGTATTCTTTAAAAACATCAAGATCGTGAACCAAGAAAGACTGAGGAACTATTCCAGACTGAAAGTCAAAAGAAGTGGCAATGAAATGTAGCACTAAATCCCCAGGTGATCTTGAGCCAGAACTTTTCTTTCCTTTAAAGTACAAAGTTTATAGGAAACTTTAGTTTGTGGAATTTGAATGGGGTTTATGGGTTATATGGTTCTCAGTGTTAACTTCATGGTTACATAGGGGAGTGTTCTTTTCTTTAGGAAATAGCAGTAGTGGGTCATCATGCCTGAAACCTGTTTGGGGGGGGGGGAAATGTGTGTGTGGGTGTCTACACACACACACACACACACACACACGCATACACATGAACAAAGAGAGAGAGAGAGAGAGAGAGAGAGAGAGAGAGAGAGAGAGAGAGAAGAGAGGAAGGAAGGAAGGAAGGAAGGAAGGAAGGAAGGAAGGAAGGAAGGAAGGAAGGAAGGAAGGAAGGAAGGAAGGAAGGAAGGAAGGAAGGAAGAAGGAAGAAGAAAGAAAGAAAGAAAGAAAGAAGAAAGAAAGAAAGAAAGAAAGAAAGAAAGAAAGAAAGAAAGAAAGAAAGAAAGAAAGAGAAAGAAAGGGAGAAAGAAAAGAAGGAAAATAAGAAAGGAAAGAAAGAGAAAGGAAGAAAGAAAATGTGTCAAATGTTAACAGTTGGGAAACCTGGCTGAAGGCATACTTGGAGTTCTTTTTACTATTCTTGCATCCTTTTTGTAACTTTGGAATTATTTTTAAAAAATCATTATTTCTCTGATTCTTTACTTCCATTGTTCTTCTGACTTCAACTTTCTTCTAATGAGCCCCAAAGGCACATGGAAGCAAATTAGTGAAACACAGAAGTGAATTCATTAAAATGAGTAAGTAGAAAAACATGGGTTAAGCTTCTGGGGCTCTTGATCAGACTGTTTGAGTTCAAAATCCCATCCCACTGTGGGTTTGAGTAAGCCACTTCACCTCTCCAGGCCTGTTTTCTCTTCTGTAGAATGAGAATGATATGAAGGCCCACTTCATGATGGTTTGGGGAGCATTAAATTATTTAACACATTTAAAACACTTAACACAGTGTCCAGCACATGGTAAATATGTAAATTAATGTATATTCAATTTTTTCACAGAGGACTATTGAGAGTTTACCGCTGAAGAATAAGCTGATTTGTGTGGCATTTTGTGTACTGTAATCTCTTTAGAGCCATATATGGCTGACAATCCTAAAGAACCTCCCATATCCATTTTGAATTAATTGAATTCAAATAGAATTAATTCAATATTGAATTAATTCAGTATCTCCAAGCCATGAAAATGCAAGACGTTTGATATCACAGGCCGAGGAATCACCCGTTTGTGAGGTTTTTGATTAATTAAAATAATGAGCGGGTTTTCTTGTTAATATCACTTAAAAACCCTGCCACCACTGCCCAAAATTATCAGAGAATAGGGAAGATTGAGGGGAGGGGAAAGCAGCTACTTTTACTGAGGATTCAGAAGAACAGAACAAACTCTGGGTGCTGCAGGCAATGCCTGAGAGTGATTTCATGAGCTATTTAGAAGCTTATTTTAAGAAATATTGGATTTTTATCAGGTCAGTCAGTGAAGCAGAAAAAGCTCAGCTTGCCTGTGGTGCTTCTTGAAAACAAGAAATGTATCTGCACTAGAGCATAGAGGAGCAGTATAGGAAAAGAGATATAAGAAAAAAACAACTGGATGAGGGGGAAACACAATTAAAATCTCATGCTCCTAGCTCTCAGTCTAAAATACAGTCCTGTTCAAGTGAGGCCCAACACAGATTGTCTTTGAAGGACACGTATTGTGGTGAAGAACACTGGCTTTAGAGCCAGGCAAGTCTTTTGGTGAATCTTTTTTTTAAATTAGTTTCTGGTGTACAAAACAATGTAATGGTTAGACATTTACACCCCTCACAAAGTGTAACCCCCCCGCCCCCAATCTACTACCCCTCTGACATTGTATGTAGCTGTTACAATTCTATCGATTGGTGAATCTTTGTTGCTTGATAACCAACAGTGTGACTATGTACCAGTTATTTAACCTCTCTAAGCCTTAGATAACTGCAAATATAAAATGGGGGTAATGTTACTTGCCTCACAATGTAATGTGATCATCAAATATGCTCAGTAAATATTGTTCTTATTCTGATAGGAAGCATAAAGCAATGACAAAGACAGAATTGGTAAGAAAACGGTTCTACTCTTCTTTGAAGATGAAGGTAAGATTGTTTCGTGTTTTTTTTTAACTTTATTTTGAGATAATTATAGATTCATATGCAGTTGTAAGAAATAAGATGGCGATTCGAGTTTAGAGTACCTTTTACTCAGTTTAGAGTACCTTTTACTCAGAGTACCTTTTGCTCAGTTTAGAGTACCCTTTCCTTATCCCCTGGCAAGCACTAGCCAGTTTTCCACTTCCATGGTTTTGTAATTTTAAGAATGTTATATAAATGGAATCATACAGTATGGAACCTTTTGGGATTGGCTTCTTTTTTTTTTTACACAACACCTGGAGATTCATCCACGTTTTTATGTTCATCAATAGTTTTTTTTTTATTATTATTGCAGAGCAGTATTCCAAAATATGGATGTACCACACTTTGTTTAACTATTCACCCATCCAAGAGGCCTGTGGGGTTGTTTCGGCTATTATGAATAAAGCATCTATAAACATTTGTTCACAGGTTTTTGCATGAACCAAAGTTTATTTCTCTGTGATAAATAGCCATGAGTACAGTTGCTAGATCATTTGGTAGTTGTGTGTAAGTTTTTAAACACTGCCACATTGTTTTCCACAGGGGCTGTACCATTGTACATTCACACCAGCAATGCATGAGTGATTCAGTTTCTCTGACATTTTGGACTCACTGTTTTTAATTTTAGCCATTCTGATATGTGTGTAATAATATCTCATTTATCTTTTAAATTTGCATTTCTCAATGACTAATGATACTGAACATCTTTTATGTGCTTATTTGCCATCTGTGTCTCTTCTTTGGTGGAATTTCTCTTCATGTCCTTTTTCCATTTCCTAAATGTATTGTTGGTTTTATTGCTGGTGAATTTAGAGAATTCTTTATATTTTCTTGATATTAGTCCTTTGTCAGATATTTGGTTTGTAAATATTTTCTTGTACTCTGTAGCTTGCCCCTTTATCCTCTTAATAGTCTTTCAAAGAGAAAAAGTTTTCATTTTGATTAAGTCCAACATTAATTTTTCCTTTTATGGCTCGTGGTGACAAGTCTAAGAAATTTTTGTGTAGCCATGGTATCCCTAAGATTTTCTTCTAGGTTTTTCTTAAACATTAGTTTTATATCTTGACTAATGGAAATAATGTTGCAATGAACATAGGGGTATATATATCTTTTTGAATTAGTGTTTTCATTTCCTTCAGTTAAATACCCAGAAGTGGAATTGCTGGGTCATAAGGTAGTTCTATTTTTAATTTTTTGAAGAATATCCATATTGTTTTCCATGATGGCTGCACTCTTTTCTCTACATCTTCACCAAGACTTTTTGTTTGTTGATTTGTTAATAGTTGCCATTCTGATAGGTGGTATCTCATTGTCGTTTTAATTTGCATTTCTCTGATTAGTATGATCTGTGTGTCCTCTTTGGAGAAATGTGTATTCAGGTCCTCTGCACATTTTTTGATTGGATCGTTTATTTTTTTGTTATTCAGTTGTATGTGTTCCTTATATATTTGGGATATTAACCACTTATCTTATATATCATTTGTGAATGTATTCTCCCATTTAGTGGGTTGTGTTTTCATTTTGTTGATGGTTTTCTTCACTGTGCAGAAACTTTTTGTTTTATGTAGTCCCATTTGTTTATTTTTGCTTTTGTTTTCCTTGTTTGAGGGGACGTATCCAAGAAGACATTACTAAGACTGATGTCAAAGAGTTTACTACCTATGTTTTCTTCTAGAAGTTTCAGGGTTTCAGGTCTTACATTTAAGTCTTTGACCCACTTTGAGTTTATTTTTGTAAATGGTATAAGAGAGTGGTCCAGTTTCATTTTTGTTGCAAGTATGTATGGTGACAAATGATTACTAGACTGATCACATTGTAAGGTATATAAATGTTGAATCACTATATTGTACACCTGAACTAATAATATTGTAGGCCAACTATACTTAAATTTTAAAAATTACATTTTTTTTACATTTTACAATTAAGTCTGATCCATTTTGAATTAATTCTGTATAAAGTATGAAAGTTAGATTTATACTTAAGTGTGTCCTTTTTCAAGTGATTTTGTGTGGTATGGTATTTTTAATTTCATTTCTCAGGTTATCCTTGTTAGTGCAAAATCTGTATGTTTATCTTGTATCCCCTTACCTTCTGAACCTACTTACTAGTTCTAGGAGTTTTTGGTGGATTCCATGATATTTTCTACCTGACCCTCATGTCATCTACTTAGAGGGACAGCTTTATTTCTCAAGTATAATACTCCATTGCTTAGAGGAAAACTTCCACCTTGAGGACCAAATTTAAGTTCCCTAGCCTAACCTTCAAGTCTTTATGATATAGCCCTTGCTTCACTTCCAAGTCTCATCTCTCCCAGTTCTCTCAGCTCCTAACCCAATTCCTGAGGTAGGGAGCATGTATCTAGTGTGGAAGAGAGACAATAGTCCAACAATCACACAAATAGAAGAAATACCACAACTGTAACAAATATAACACATGTGATGAAGGAGAAAAGCATGTTACTATACGATCATAAAATAAGATATATGTAACTCTTGGTTGTGTTACAAATATTTGCAAGTTCAGAAATGGAGCAAACATGCTTCTGTATTCCAATAATACCTACATCCAATGAAAGCAAAACAGACAACAAATATAATTGCAGTTATGCAGGACACTAGGAAGGGGCTTAGAACACCTTCAGACACAGACACTAATTCTAAGACCCAAGAAAGGCAGCATCTCTTCAACACTCCCTTCTAGAAGTTGTACTCAAGAGCTCAAGTCAATTCTTAGAGCTGGGTTGATGGCGCCCCACTCTCCAGGCTACCTTGGAATTGAAAAGAGCACCTGCACATGTCTTCATCTAATACGATGCTATTTTCAAAATTCTCTTCTGTGTACCATTCTCCATCTTCTTTTGGCCCATCACTTCTTCTTACTGTTTATAAAATGTATCTACCAATCACTGTTTCTAACAACTTGTTTCTTTTTCCCTTTCTCTTGTGTTAGTCTCTCTGAAGGAAGCTAACTACTATAACAGGAGAGGCCCACATAGCAAAGAACTGAGGCCTCTTGCTAACAGCCACACAAATGAACTTGAAAGCAGATCCTTCAGTCCCAATCCAGCCTTCAGATAACTGTAGCCCCAGCCAAAATCTAGACAACCTCATGAGAGACCCCGAGACAGAACAACCCAGCTGAGCAACTTCTGAATTCCTGACCCTCAGAAACTCTGTGAGATAATAAATGTTTGTTATCTTAATCCACCAAGTTTTGCAGCAGTTTGTTGAACAGCAGTACATAACTAAAACACTTACTCATATTTAAGAATGGGAATGGAGGCTGACTAGGAGCTCTGAGTGTGTGGGTGGGCTTATCGACTGGAAGTTTTCCTTTAACATAAATTCTTAGAAAGGGGCAAATTTTGTGAAAAGTAGGGCCAACTTTTTTGTGACAACAGCCTTATTAGGTACCCTAGTTCCCCCTTAATAGTTCATTTAATTTCTTTACAGATTTTTTTTTCCCGGTGATAAATGCTGGGCTGCCTAAGCTCTTCCCGTGGCAATGAGGGCTGGAAGAGTCTTCTCTATACGCAGATCTTCAATCGATCTTTTTTGTTTTTAACCTCACTTCTAACTCTCACCTTCTGACTGTAGAGCTTTGCCAGGCATATGGTTTTCTTTCCCTGTGGTACCTTACAGCTCTATTCAGGCTATGACTTCCTCCAGTTTATTGCATTTGTCAACACTCTTCCATCTGCTTCCAAAAATATGTTGGAATATTTTGTCTGCTGGGACTGCATCTTCATACTTCCCCTCTGCCTTCTGTTGTTCCCTTTGCTATTTGTTTATACTATATAAAAAGTGTTATTTTACTATTATTTTAGTAGGATTTAGGGTTTGGGTAAAGCAAAGTATGCTCTCTGCCATCTTGAACCAGAAGTCTTCTGTATAGCATCTTTTATTCCATTCTTTCAGTGCACAACACTTCACTTTTAAAGATCCAAAGCAGGCTACTGTTATTATGTGCTTTTTTTCCGAGAGGCCTCTTGAGCCATTGCTCTCCCTTCCTTCACTCTTCTTCTAGCCTCACCAGTGGGGTCACTGTCTCTCTCCAGGTTATGTCTCCATTCTCTCTAACCTCTCCCCTCACCCCCCCAAAACAACCACAGGTATTTTATGGAACCCCGATCTTTCATACAAGAAATGATCCTCTCTTGTCTGATCATTTCAGACAAGAAATGGTCTGATGTCACATAGACCTCTAGGGAGTCCTGGTTGGGAAAGATCTGATGACACAGACATCTAGTCAAGTCCTGGCCTTCCTTGATAGAACGATACCAAATGGGGCTGGAGGGAACAGCCCTGCTGGGGCGAGCAGAAAAAGTCTTTGTGATGAAGACTCCATTCCCATTTCTCCTTCTGGAAGTGTTCTCAGTCTTGGGCCACAAGATACTCCTTCCCATAGATGACTGCATCAACAGGAACCCTGGACTACAGAAAAATAAAGCACAGTGTTTAGAATAAAAGACCTTCGCTCCTTCCCCCTCCTTCTTAAACACAGAGAAAGGCAGTTCTGGAAAGGAAACTCTTGATAACTGTCCCAAGTTCCTAAACCAGCTCTGTATATAGCTTTCATATCAAGGTTTGTAAGATAATAATTGCCACTGGGATACTTCAAGTTTCTGATAGTGGTGCTGTCCGTGTACGGACTGTATGACTTCTCCTCTCTACATGTAGACTGTTGATAAACACTAGAGTCATAATTTAAAAATTGAGTCTGTATCCTTCATTATCACAATATTGACCCCCAACCAAAAAAGGTATATTTCATATGAACAGCCAGTGACAAAGGAATCCAAGAGAGTGGCGTGGTATTTTACCACGTAGACAAAGTATAGTGGTGAAGAATACAATGCAGATGATATTTGGAGGTACCTGGGCATGTTTTAGACATTTGGAAGGTCTGGGCACAGAGGTAGGCTCCTTTCTGGGGGATTTCATTTAGAGAATTAACTCCAATAATTAACTTACCAAGAACATGACAGAGCCTCAGTTTCAGAAAGGGAGTGGAAGATGAGGCAGGTCAGGACCTCAAGAACTCAAGGACTTCAGTTTCACCAGAGACCTTGGGAAAATGCCAAAATCAGGTCATGTGAAACATGGATGTTACACTTTTTTTTTCCTGCTTGAACTAAGTATTAAATAATTTAACCTCATTAAATACAGCAAAAACAGACTTAGTTTGGTTTATCGCCAGAGGAAGAATTGCCAGAAGTGCAGGGGATGCTCAACAGCAGTGCTGACCTTGTGCTTTGAGTCCCATCCAGTCCTTGGAGCTCTTTCTCTGCCCAGCTTCAGTGGAGGCCATTGTTCTGGGCCTGGGCATCACCAGGCCTTCGTTCTTAGCAGGTCTAAGACAGACTGAAATCCCAAAAACTGTGCCAGGTCTGAATGAAAAGCATAGGAAAATAATTAGTAACAGGTGGAATGTCAAACATTTCATTGAACAAAATCCAGGGATCCAATCCTATCATGTCTAGTTTGTCGAGGCTTCTATATTTGGCCCTAATTCATTGAAATCTTATCTATGTCTCTTCCTTCCCAATTTCTGGCCAGTTTCTATGTATCAGTTTTGATTTTGATTACCTTGTTCTCACCTGTTACTGATGAACTCCATAAAAACCTTGCCACTTTTCAGTGTAGACTAACAGAAAGACTTTGCATATCTGTTGTCCACTTTTTCAATTCTGGTTTTCAGTCTGAAAAATTTGGCTTATTCCTCATGTAACTGACACCAGGAATAGCTTTCAGGTGAGACTTTGACCCAGCTCCCATATGTATAGACCCATGGCTTTATATTACAGGCTGAGAAGTTGGCTCATCTCATTCAAATAGCAAACACACTATCCTTACAACTGGGTTACACACATAATAGTAACAGGTGAGTTGTTCCCTCACTTAGGGGCCAGTTTCATTTATATACACACACACACACACACACACACACACGCACACACCCATATACATGGGGGTGCCAAAAAATGTATACAAGTGGACACTTTAGTCAGTGTTGCTCAAGCAGTAGTTTGCTGTAATCAGAAATGTCTGGTCTTTGAGCACCTCTTGTAATTGCAGAAGTCAAATGTGACTTGTAGTCATCTTTTGTTATTGGTATATATTGAGTATTACAATTTTAATAGTTTTTTCCTTTCTTAAAATGTGTATACATTTTTTGGCATCCTCTGTATCTATAGCTATCTATTTGTCTATCTATTTATCTGTTTATATATATATATATATATATATATATATATATATATATATATATATATATATATTTAAAGCAGATGGTCATTTTGTTTCATGGGTCGAAAAGGATTTAAGATGAATTCCTCTATTCTTTTACTTATGGGGAAGAGAAAGAGTTCCCAGAGAGAATGAGGAAATACTGCAAATAGCAAATCTGAAAGTAGAGGATTCTAATGACCTGAAGAAGAATTAAAGCCTGATCAGAGTTGGGATTGTGGAGAAGGGTGCCTAGAGGAGGTAAAGATGCAAAGGAAACTCTAAACAACTGAAGGTACACAATCAGGATGATTTCCGTGGAGGGGAAGACAGATTCTGGGAGAGAACAGAACGCTCAAAATAAGGAATGTGTCTTTGTTAGAAGAAAAAAATGGTGGCATTTGGTAAACTATAGGAGTTAGTATTTTTAGGGGACCTAGGAATAACTGAATTGCACACTAGATGATAGCTATGTATCTCCATAAAATTTATGCCTATAAGGAATAATAAAAAATAGGAAGCAAAATATAACTTGTTTCCTAGACTTGGGCCCTAAGCCCTAATGCAGAGAATTCTTATAAATTACACTGGTGGGCACAGTTTAAGGGGCCTCTATTTCATGTTTCTTCTTAGAAGCCCAATGCCTCAACTTCAGAATTGTTTACATTACCAGACTAGAGTGATCCTAAAGCCCCTTACCATTTTGCTGAAGAAGAAAAAGGAGAGAGAACCAATATATGGCCAATCTTTAAATTTACAGTGACCCTTTATCACTATTAAATGTGACCCAGTTAGTGGCCTGGATCCAACTAATTAAAACAGTGTTTCTCCTTAGCAGGAAAAATTAAGAATAGGCAGGGTTGGTATAAGAGCCGTATGAGAAAAGTTTAAAAAAATTTGTAATTCCCCTTAAAGTTCTATTCCTAGTCTAGCAAGAGGCATAGATTAAAAGGATGTTCTGGAATATACTTGTTTTTTTTATAATCTTACTTTACACCATGCCAGTTTTCTTGATAATACTTTGACTGTTTAGCAATTCCTCCTTGCTATCTACACAACTGTTTCTTTGTTTTGGTCTCTTCTATTGTTACTGACTTTTTTCTCTGCTTGATTAAGTGTCTTAGTAGAGTTATATGAAGTCTCCCCCTTGTGATAGTGCACTTGTTGATTTTCCCTTGTAGTTTCAATAAATTTTACTGTATATATTTTAAAGCTGTGTCAGTAAATACCTAGCATTTAATTTTTTAAATGTTTTCCGAGTAAATTGAAACTTTTATGAATTAACAGCACCAAATCCCAATGAAAATGAAAGCTCTGCAGGGCTATGCTTCAACATGGATAAATCTCAAAGACAATGCTGAGAAAAACATGCAGATTACAGAAGAGTACACCTAAAATTCAAAACCCTGAAAAACTGAACAATGTGTTGGTGGTATAGATGAACACAGGGTGGTATAGGTCGTGAAATTCTGTAAAACCCAGGATAGTGGTAACTTATGGGGGAAGGGAAAGGGTCATGTTTAGGGAAGAGTGCATGGGGGCCTTCAAAGATTCTGGTAATATTCTGTGTCTTAACAGTGGTTGGTGTATGTTTCATTATTATTTAGTCTATACATATGCTATGTATTCTTTTGTATGTATTCATATAGCGTGTTTGTGTGTGCTACATAATGAAAATAACCAAATAATTGTATAGGCAAAGAGGTTAGACACAATTTTAAGATTGCCCTGCATAAATCCCAGAAGCTGGGATCAGTTTCCTCTCCACCTGAGATTCTGAAGACGAGTGCTCCTCAGAGCAGATTTATCTATAATATAAGGCCATGCTCTCAGCTCAGCAGAGGCTTCTGGGCCTGGGCCAAGTATACCAGAGTGACTCTCACTTCCACATTTGTGACTGTGTTACAGTCATTCAGTCTCCTATTCTTCACTAAATTTTCAAACCTGAAAACACTCCCAAGTTTCACCCCCATTTACTTCCTATAATTAGTCTTCTGCATTAGTTCCCATTCAAACAACCTGTTAAATAACAACTAAGTTGGAATGCTTGCTTTGTGCTAGGCTTTACATATTCTACTTTACTTATATTCACTTAAATTTCACAGCAGTCTTGTGAGGTGAGTACTGTTAGTTTTTCCACTTTGTAGATAAAAAAAAAAGCAGGGTAAAGAAATTAAATAATTTGCCCAAGATTTTTCAGCTTGAAAGTGGGTCTAAAATCAAACACTCTGGCTTCAAGTTCGATGCTCTGAACCACAAAGGTCAGGCCTTTCTCTTGCTAATTCTCTTTCCAGAAGCTGTGGTCTTATCCCTGAATTTCAGTCCAACCAACTAAACGTGAATATCTTGGGTGCCAGCAGTCTCTCTCCCAGCCCGTCAGAGTCGTGCTCTTTGTAGATTCGCCATCACTGCTCTCCACCTCCTGTTGGTTCAGCAGCTGTTTCGGTGCTGTCCTTTTGCCCCAAACTCAATATTTTTTAGACACCATGGATTGTGGATATGGCTTGAGAACCACTGTCATCCAAGAAAGTCACTTCATGTGCCTCTGCACTGTTTAGGTGGGTGAATCTGTAGCCAGGTTGTGACTTCTTTTCCTACCTGCATTTATCTTGCTGTGAGTAAACCACTAGCTTTGCCTATGAATTATAAGCCATAACAGATGTGCAAAATAATAAATAAATAATCAATCAGTCTGACAGGAAGTGAGAAAAATACTGCCTTTGTATGAAGAAGATATGTGCCTGTAAGAAAACGCAGGAACTGAGAGAGGACCTTCTCCTCTGAGCGTGGCAGGCCAACAGAAGAGAGGAACTGTAGTGAAATAATCATGGACACCCACAGGCCGCTGGGCGAGAAAGGAATAGATGATTCCTGACACAGTGCCTGCTGCATAATAGGTGATCAATATAAAATGTCTGCTTGTGGAATATGACTGAACGGTGCACACTTCGTGCAAAACATAAACTGGCAGAGGTAGGATATTGTCATGAAAGGGAATGAGAATTAACTAGGTATCTGGAGAATACCTCCAGTTGAAAGCAGAGTCTGGAAAGATCTTTATTCCTGTGAAATTTTATTTTCCAAAAGTAGGGAAAGAACTAGAGCAACAAAGGGCCTGTGATGGTTAATTTTATGTGTCAACTTCACTGGCTACTGGATGGCCAGATACTTGGTCAAACATGATTCTGGGTGTGTCTGTGAGGGTGTTTTTGGGTGAGATTAACATTTGAGTCAGTAGACAAGGTAAAGAAGATTGTCCTCATGGATATGGGTGGGACTCAACCAGTCATTTGAAGGCCTGGAAAGAACAAAAAGGCTGATTCTCCTCCGTGTAAGAGGGAACTGCTCTGGTCTGACTGCTGAGCTGGGACATTGGTCTTTTCCTACCTTCACACTCACACTGAAACATTGGCTCTTCTTGGGTCTCAGTCTGCTGGCTTTTGGACTAGAACTACACCATCAGCTCTCCTGCATCTCCAGCTTGCTGACTGCTAATCTTGGGACTTCTCAGTCTCCACTTGAGCCAATTCTTTATAATAAATCAATCTCGTCTCTCCTCTCTCTCTCTCTCTCTCTCTCTCTCTCTCACACACACACACACACACACACACACACACACACATAAGCCATAACAGATGTGCAATATATACATACACACACGTGTATGTATGTGTGAGATATATATATATGTGTATATATATATATATATATATATATATATATATATATATATATATATATATATCAGAGAGAGGGAGAAATACATCTCCTGTTGGTTCTGTTTCTCTGGAGAACCTTGATTAATACAGGACCTAATTCTAACCAATAACAAGAATTTGTTGGTGATGTGAAAATTAAGAAAAAATAAAAGGGTAGTATTAGATCTGAAAATGGTAAATATTCTAAAGATAAGAAAAATAGACAATTGTAGTTTTGCAAAGTGACACTTTAAATGGAAAGCTGGCTTTAAAAGAATGGAAAACTCTGATTAAAAAAATACAAAATATACTACTAAGAAAGAAGAAAAGCAAGAGGCACATGAAGATGTCAAGAAGACTGTAGAGGGAGCTGTCTGATCAGCTCAGATACTACAGGACAACTCAAAGATGAAGGAAGAGCACACGACCAAAGACTGCCTTGTGTGCATTCTTCACTGAGGATTAACTTAATAAACATTTGTATGAATAAAATTGAAGTGAAGGACAATGATGAGACATACAAGAATTGTGTCCAGAAAAATTACATCTAAGTATGCTAGAATTGCAAAAAAATGCTATGGGGCAAAGAAATGGAGGAGCTTTATTTTTAGCTACAGGCTTTAAAAGAACCAATGCTGTTCTAAGAAGGAATAGACCCTACTGGAAGACCATGTTCTAACACTTACGGGGCCAAACAAGAAAATAAATGTCTCAGTCTTGATTTGGTTCTGTTTTATATTTCACGGTATATTATTGGGCTGAGAAGGGTTACAAGAACTCCGGAGAGAGAGAAGAGAGTGCAGAGTGGGGGTGGAGCATTAGAGAACCCAGCCTATCTCCAGATCCAGGACTTACATTCCACCTCCTGCGAGTTTGCAAAGGGATTTCCTGACATACTCACAGTTTACCCACTTCAGTAATAATTTATCAAGCATGTGTCCTGTGCCTGGCACCAGATCAGACACTTGAAACGTAGAGATGAAGACAATAGAAGATAGTCTCCCAGGAGCTTGAGGAATTCCAGAGAATGAAACAGGTGCTGGAGATCAGGAAATGTTCTGATCTTTCTAAGGGAAATGAAGTGGAATCCTCAAACTATCAGCTTCCTGGTTCTCAGATAATCAGGCTTCGAATCAAGCTGACCCACCCCATATCAAATATCTGCTGGGCAGTAAAAGTGAGATTCAGGCTTCTGAAACATGGATCCTTCTTTCTTTGATTCTGCCCTAGGCCCTAATCCTTCTTCTGTTGCTATGTCCTCCTGGCTTCTAGTCCTTAGCTTTTGTCTCTTGGTTATAATTCTGTCCTTTTTGAATAAAATGCCAGATGTAACTTTCATTCATTCATTTTTTTCAAGGAATAATGATTGAATGTTTATTATGTACCAGACTCTGTCGTGGGTGCTGGGAGTGTATCAGTGAGTAAAACAAAGTCCCGTCCTAATGGAACTTACCTTCTGGTACTGGCTGTAGTGGTGGAGGTCTATCGCTATATAGATGGATTTGTTTAGATGGATAAATAAGATAGATAGACAGACAGACAGACACAGACGTGGTTTACAGCGGTGCCATGAAGAAAAATAAAATTCTTCAGCATAAGAGGGACAGGGAGTAGTCTGGGGGTTGCTATTTTATGTACTGTGATCAGGAATGTCTTCTCGAATAAGGCAACTCTTGAACAGAGATTGGAAGGAATTTAGAGTGAGAGTTATGCTTGTGTGTCTGGTGGGAAGGCTATCCCAGGAGAGGGAAATGCTAGTGTAAAGGCTGGAACAGAATGAATAAAAGAAGACTGGTAAGAGGAAAGGTCAGAGTGGTAGTAAAGCCCAGGGGAGCCTAGGGTATAGAGCCTTCTAAGCCGCGGTCAAGACTTCGGTTTAAATCTGAGACTGTAGCTCTTGAAATACCCTGTAGCAGGGAAATACCCTCATCTGAAATGTTTTAAAAGTACAACTTGGACTTTCATAGGAGAATAGTCTTGGGGTGGGAGAGAGAGAAGGTTAGAGGGCAGTTAGGAATCTCAGAATTTCCTAGGAAAGAGCTGATAGTGCCGTGGACCAGGTTATAATGGTTAGAGGCAGAAGAAGTGACGCAATTCTGAGTATGTTTTGAAGGTATAACTGAAAGAATCTGCTGTTGGATTGGATGTGGAGTATGTGGAGCATCAGAGAGGGGCTAGTCCTGGCTTTGACCATCAGTACTCTCTAAGACATGGCTTATCCTCAGCTTTTGACGTTACCCACTTCTAGGCACTTTGGTGGCCAACTCTTTCTACCCCCATTGAGAACCTTGGCACTCAGCTCTGCCATTGGCCTTCCCTGCCAGTGCTCTTACTAGGCTTGCTCTAACCCCTGGAGGAGAATTAGAAAGATGGTTTCTTCCCTTAAGTTAAAAATAAAAACAAAAAAACTGATTGAACTGACTTCTGTTGTGTCCTGAAAGTGTATATCAGTCTAAGGAAAATTGGATTAACTATATATGAAAATGAAGCATTTTATTTACTTTTTCTTCTTGATTAAGGGATGAGTGGTTAGGGACTTAGCTGATCAAAATGAAAATGAGCACATGAATCCTGACTAAAGAGGAGAATGTCCTAGAAAAAATGAATCTGTGTTTCTGTATTAAGTCAAAAGAGAAAAGATTCAGAAGAAATCTTTCCTTCATGTTGTGGTAATGAATTTAGCCCGGAAACTTCTAACTGATTCTGGCAGTAGTCTCATGACTACAAGAGGAACTATGTTGTTGCCTGTTCCATTTATCCACAGTTGAGGTGCGTGTCATCTGCCCTACCACTGCTTTCTCCCCTTTTACACTAATTGGAACCCAGGCCAGGGTCTTTGGAGCAGGAGCTGTAGGTGGCATTACTGCACCCCTGGGTCAGATCAAGGGAACCCAGCTTTGCTTCTCTGTTTCGGCTGTTACACAGATGGCTTGCCATCCCCACACACAAACAGGAGCTGATTAGCAGTCCGGTGCCCCATTTAAGCTTTGTGCCTCCAGAGAGAAGAAGCTATTTTGAAAAGTGAAAAGATTACACTCCGATAATAGACCATAGGCCTTACACATGTGGCTGGCTCACAGAGGATTAAAAGAGCAGAGCCAGAATAAATGCAGCCTGCACCGGATGGAACAATGAAGGTGACTCGCTTTCACACTGACTGCAGGGGCTGTTTGAAGGAAGTTCCCTGCTTAGATCATCCATGCCTCTGTGAGCCAACACAATGGCAGGTGGTTTGGGGGCCCAGTGTCTGATCCAACTGCTGTCTTCTCCAGGACCAATTAGACCACTTCACACTCCTTTGATGTCTCAAGGGTCTTAGGTCCTAATTGGTAGACTCCTGTCTCCAAAATTTATTTGATCTTTTCCTGAGTGTTCCTGCGTGGAAACATTTTCCCAGGGTCCCTAATCATCTGTAGTAGATGAATGGGGAAATTTACACTTGTTCTAATTTATTTTAAAAGATGATGCAGAGTGAAATTTTGTTCATTTCAGACCAAGATTCCCTAGAAGATGCTCTAAGAGGGGACCATGGTTGGACAAGGCCTTTAAGTCCTGTCAGTCAGATTTAAGGTGGTCAAGGCTTTGGGATGAGTAGCTCCCTCAACTGTGATAATACCCATGTGTTCATATGTTTATTTATCAAGAGAAATTATATGGTCCGAGGATGCAAACTTTATTACTATAACATTGGTCTTAATGCATTTTCTGTCCAGGAAAGTCAACCTAGGACACTAAGTTACTAAACAAGTATATTCAACATTTGTTAAACATATATTGTGTGTCAAGAACCATGCCTGGCACTGAAGATTCAATGATGAAAGAGGATTAAGGCATTGGTCTTGGTGTCTGTGACTGATGAGGAGGAAACTGTTGAAATTGCACCCCTACTCCCCAATCCTGTGGATGGTATGGGGGTCCTTTATGTAATCCATGATGTTTGTCCTAGAAACTTTCAGGTGTCTATCTGGTCTGTTTTCGATTCAAGCATATGTGTCATAGATAGAAATGAATGCAGAACACCAGGCCAAAGGTACAGCCACAGAACATCCTCACGTTTTATATTATCTGAGGTGGTCCACGGGATGATGTTACAGCAGTCACTGTGTGTAAGGGGAAGAGGCACCTGCCGCCTGGAGCAGGAGGCCTTCCCCTCTGCAAGGGACTGCCACTTGCTCATTGTTCTTGCCTGATCATCTCGGTCAGTCACAGTGAGCTGGGGCACATTTCTTGGGCTAGAGGATCAGGTAGGATGGCCTCGGCTGTGCCAGTTTTCAAGCTTGTAAGACCTGGAATCTGTTTGGTGGATCTGACAACCTGGAAGGTAGAGTTTGGACCTCTTTGGGGAAGCTGTCTTTGTCCGGTTTTGACATCAGGGTTATATCAGCTTCGTAACCTTTCTCTAAGCTCTGGAACAGTTTAAAAGGAATTGGAATTATTTACTTACTGGTTTGAAAGACTTGACCTGTGAAATTGGATAGAATTGGTACTGTTCAGGGGAAGTTATAGGAAATGAGACAATGGGCAAGAGAGAAGCTTTAATACCCTAGCCAAGACTTTGGCTCCACATTCCAGAGTACTCCCCAGTTGGGGTCTGCGGGAACACTTGGAGAATTCTCACCTAGAAAAGATGGACCTATCTGTCCTTGTAGAGAGCAGACTGAAATGCCTACCTCGCCTCTTTCCTTAAACTCACACAAGAATCTGGGATTTTATCTCTCTGTGTAAGGAAAGACCACACTAAGGCCTTATAGTTGGTACAAAAATAACAGGACAAAAACAAAAGCTTCCGAGTTTGATGTAATGTTCATTAAGACTACTAACCTTTCAGGCTCAGGCCCATCCCTAGAATTTTGGTTCAGTCTAAAGTGGGACCTGGGATTTAACATTTTGAACAAGGCAGTGTTGATTGGTCCTGTGACCACACTTTTGAGTAACCATTGCCTTGGTTATACTTTGTATAGAAAAAAAAAAAAAAAGAATAAATGCTTCATTGTTTCTCTTTATTTTTCAGTTTTTTGAATAATAATTCAGTTCCCCAGCAACCTTCAAAATGACCAGTGGTTTTTATTTTCATAACATTATGATCTCAAGCATTGTTTTAAACATATTTAATGTGTTTCAATTACTTGCAGTTATTTGCTTTCTTTCTGGAGCTCTAGTGATGTCATGTTTGGCCTATGGGGACTTCTTCAAGTTGGCTCCATGTGTTCTTTTGACCTGACCCATTCCAACAGCTTTTGAAAGCTTCCTTATTTTGGGGTATCAACAAAATGCTGCAGGCTCACCTTAAAATTTTATACTCCAAACTTGAAATTCATCCATTTCTCCGAAGAGTCTTGGTTCCTTTTAATGTGAATCTGGATTATATTTTTGCCCGTTTTTTTTCTAACTATAAAAGCATATTCTCATTGCAGAAAATGTGGAGATAGCATAATAGTGTTATCTATTAGGAAAAATAGCAAAAAAGAAGCAGAAAAACAATCCTACCATTTTAAACTAACTACTGATAATATTATAAATATATTCCTTTTCCAGATCTTTTGTAATGAAATTCTACATGGTTGAAACCACATTATGTACGTATATAAAATAATATCTTGCATTTTTTCATTTAAAAAAAAACATTCATAACAATTTTCCTATATCATTAAAAACTTCCATAAGGATCACTTTAACAGTAGCATCTAGTCCTATTATATGGACTTACCGTAATTTCGTTAATCATTCTGCAAATAGTAAACATTTGTCTTATTCTTGTAAATTATGTCTCAGACAACAGCTGTGTGCTTAATTCTTTGATTCCATTTTATATTGTTTTCTTAGAATCTATTCCAGAAGTAGAATTCCTGGATCAGAAGATATGAACATATTTAAAGCTTTTGAAGTCTATTACTGAATTGTTATCCAGAAGCCTTTGCCAACCTTGAGCATTCTCATTTTAAAAATCTTTGCGAGTATGATAGGTGAAAAATTACTCATTGTTGTCATTTGAATTTTTATTCTAAATATAATAACACTTGATCTGTTATGATATTGCAAATATTTTCCCCAGTTTATCATTTGCTTTTCAGTTGTGGATTAGTTTTTGATACACTGAAAACTTCTATATTCATCTGCTAATGCCTTATTTTGAAACCTCTTCCAATGGACTTATAATGTCTACATCGATTACACAAATAAAAGGGAAGTTTGAATCCAGTATACATAAATTAACTATCGAACTAATTTTATTAGAGCACATATGTTCTATAAAGTAAGAAATAAGAGCAGGAAGACTTGCCAGTCTACCGTGTGGTCACACGTGAGTGGAGACCCGCCTTCACACTGTACTCTGGGTGTGACAGGACCCTTTCTTCCCAGCTCTGCTCATCTGTGAGAAGCAATTGAGTCTCCCATATTTGATGGGGGCATGTTTTGTTGAGCAAGTCATGGCTGAAAACCATCTGTGATTTAATAATCCACATGGGCTACAAACTTCAAACGTGTCTCAGTCACATCTTTGTGAGGGGACTAGGGACAACAAAGACTTTCTTTGGCCACTCTGCCAGAGCCTTGCTAGTCTCCATCTACTTTCTCTCTCCCTATGTGAGCTTTCACCTTTCCTCCTGCAATTCTTTCTCATTAAGTCATTTGGTACCATTTCTGCACCCTCCCTCTTCAGTCAGGAAACTCCCTTCACACTTTAGAATTAAGAGTTTCCTCCTTTGCATTTTGCAAACTCCACTAGTGTCCCATGTTTATTCCATGTGCTCACTGCAGTTTCCTTCTGTTCAGTTGATTGGTAGGTTGAGAGTGGTGAGGTGGGTGAACCTTAACTTTATTTTCCTAAAAAGAAAACTCAAAACTAGATTAAAAAAATTTTAGCCTAACATGTAAACACATCTCATCAAGGTGAGTATTATTTTTCTTAAAGACAATACAATTTAATATATACCGAGAGAGAAACAATTTGTATGAGCATGACTCCAGGCCTTGCCCATTTTGAAACAATAAAGCTCACCATTATTGTATTAAGGAGCACTTGGCAATGTCTGAGCCTGGCCAGCTTTACAGAAGGAACCACACTAGCACTAAAAGGCCCTTTCCCTGCTACACAGGATGGATGCTGCCTGCTCCAATTAATTTGAGAGTCAGTTCATCTCACCTCAAAATGGCAGGCTCCCCACCTGTCACCAAGATAAAATATGTTCCTGGAGGATTGTCAGCCTCCATATCTGCTTTGGCTCATCTACTACTTGTGTTTTTTTCAGAATAAATTTATACACGTACACATTTTTTAGAGGGAGAAATGTAAGTTGAATTTTGCTTATATAAGTGGGTAACTTTTGAGGTAGAAAATTCAGCTTTATGGCAGTCTTTTATTTCTACTGATGGAGATAGTAATTGAGAAGATTTTCCTCATTATAAGCAAAACACTTGGATGGCTATTTGAATGTATGACCAGTAGGCCTACCTTGCCCTGGGACTAGGTTTAAAAGGGCACCTTTCTCTCTTTATGTAGCTATGCAAAAAGCTAAGGTCCTGTCCTCATGGTGTGCTGAGCTCACGGGAGGACATGAAATGATTTGCATAAGGAGATGTGATGATAGAAAACCTCCTGGAGTCAATCTGCATAGCAAACATGAGGTTCAGGGCTGGAAATTATACAGAGATCCCTAGACAGGTGTTCTCTATGTGTGGGTCTGGGCTGAGGTCAAGAGCACAACATATGAGGCCTTGAGTGGGGCTGGCGGGGCTCTGCCTCAGTCTGTGCTTGAGGTTGGCAAATGTAGCTGACTCAGTGACGCCACTAGGGTGTGAACGTTGGGAGAAAGGGCTAAGCATGTGTTCTTAAACTGACCAAGGTATAAGCTTGGAATTGAAGCATTGAGGCCCTGCTGTGGCAGTGAGGTATTTTTACAGAGATTATTGCTGCAGCTGTAGACAAGCACCCCTCTGATCTTATGAAACCAGGACTCAAATATTACGAGATAGTGGTGGGAACAATGGAGGTTTGGGAGGAACATGCTTTTCAGTTTTCCTTCTTCATATGTTTTTGGAAGCCAGATGAATATCTTCAAACTAAGTAAGTTGGGAGGGGTGGCATCTCAGAGAATCACCTGCGGCAGTGCAAATGAACCATGTTAGCCAGTTGATGGAGACTCAGATATGGTGGCTGCCTGTGTTTGCATGCTGGGCTCTGGGAGGGCTCAAGTGAAAAACGGTGGCTTCCATCAGCTCCTCCGTCTAGGAAAAAGCTGCTCTTCCAGCCCTTGCCCTGAAGCCAGACAATTCAGTTCCTCCCATTATGTCCCTGGTGCCTTTTGAGCTGCTGCCCCCCAGTGCTGGAGCTCAGAGCAAGTGAGTCTGTCAATGAGTATCTCCATGTCCAGGCCCTTGAAAAGGAGCACCTGGAACTCCAGGAGCACTGCATCTCACCCAGCCGCTATCTCTGTTGATTTTAACAACCAGAAGTAATGGAGACTTCTCTCCCTAGGCTGGGGAGCCTGGTGTGGGACTGGGACCCCTTGCTCCTCAGTGGGGCTGGGGGCGAGAGGAACGTCCACAGCTGAGATATCCCTCTTGATTTTTTACAGTCACATGCAGGTATAGGGCTAGCCTATTCTGCATCTGTCCCTCTTACCAATCTCAAGGTGGCTTCTTCTGTATGTCCTTAGAGGTAGGACTTCGGTTCAGTTCGACTTGGTTGGTTTTCTGTAATTTAGTTGTAATTGTGATGTGGTCATGCGAGAAGGTAAGCACAGCGTTTACCTACACCACCGTCTTGACCAGACTCCTTAAATAAGTTTTTATACATCTTAGAACAATAGAAATAATAGTAACAATAAATGGTAAAAGACATCCTTTCTTGCTTCTTTCCTATTCACTGGAGAACTGCTGCCCTTGGCAGAAACAATTACCAGCAAATGACCACGTTACAAGTGATCAAATATGACAAGGCTCTGTCTGCTTCATTATAGATTGTCTTTTCAGCTTGTGGGAAAGGAAGAAATGCAGAGAAATAATCTTATATTAAATTGTATGTGAGAGAGACCTAAACTAATTAATAATCTCTTCCTCTCACTTAGGGAAAAATTCTGCTTTTCCTTTGGAAACTGTAGGCCCCTTTTGGAGGCAAAAGTTTGCTTTTCCTAACTCCATGAGGTGTCCGGTTCCCTGTAGCAGCCTGCTTTGGAAGACGGCTCCCACTGCCAGCTTTAAGTAGGCTTGGCATTTGTCTCCTTGTGTTCATCCCACTGGGCCCCATGACAGGCAGATGGAGTTAATTCTAAACCGACCTGCTGAGCTTGGGTATGATGCTTTCAGATATGAAATCTTGATTAACAGCAAATGTTAATTGAAGCAATGAATTATTGAAGTGTTTTTCCATAAATGATAAATGCTGTTGTTGGCTCTTTTGCCTCTTGTGACATCATACAACTTTCCAAGAAGTTGCTAGCTTTGTCTAAGGAAAACAGAAAACAAATTTTTCCCTGAACTCCAGATGTGTAAACACAATTATTATTGGGCAACTCCACCCAATGCCTCCGTGGGATCTCAAAGTCATATTCATTCATTTAACAAATACTTACCTAGTACCTACCGTCTATCTCCAGTGCCACTTTGGTGCTACTTTGTTCTAGGCACCAGGGAAACCATAATGAATAAAATAGATATAGCTCCTTGTGGAACTTACATTGTACTGGGGAGGTGAGGAAACAGATAAACTAAGACAGGCCCTTATGGGAGCAGAGAGTGCTGAGCACTGGAGGTGGTGGTGCCAGTGATACGTGTTTCTATAAGGTGCTCAGGGAATATCCCATTAGATGACATTTGAGCAGAAACATAGAAGAAATTCTAGATGGATCTAACATTTAAACATAAAAAAAAGAATCTATAAAATATTCCAAATTTTCTTTTCAGATTTCCCTCTTGTCCTACATTTACAGTCTTGGGGAATGTTGCACCCATTCTCTGGAGTCACATTCGTGGGGTGATCTTCCTCCCCCACCTCTATATTTGCAGGAGAAAACATCTTCTCACCCATCCTGAATTCTTGCTCACCCCAAGCGGGAACTCACGCCTTCACAGAGGCATCAGGTCGAATATTCTGCCTCTTGTCCAGCCTCATTGGCTCTTCCCCATAGGAGAAGGGTGATGGATCTTACAGGCTAGATATAGAATCTCTCATCTGCTAGTCCAGTTTCTCTAGTGTTCTCTGGCAGTGCTTCTCAGACTTTAATGTCCAGAGCACTGAGCTGGTGATCTCGTTCAAATGCAGACTCTGATCCAGTAGGTCTTTGCTGGGACCTGAGTTCTGCATTTCTGTTGAACTCTTAGGTAACGCTGATGCAGCTGGTCTGTGGACCATACGCTGAGTAACAAAAGTCTACAGAGTGTGAGAAGGCTTCAGTCCTTCATGCTGAGTACCTTTCCAGCAGCCCCAGCTCTCCTCACATGTAGGGCCCAATATATGGGCTTGAGAGCAAGTGTTAGGAAGCCCATTTTCACTTCAAATCCAAGCCAAATACTCCAATCCAGATTTATCAGGTTAAAACCTATATGCTGATTTCTATTTGACACCTATCTATTCTGCAGTTGGTTCAGAAGTTGGGATACATAGGAAGAAGATGTTGTTATCATTTCCATTTTACAGATGAGAAAATTGAATCTTAATGAAGTTGAACAACAGATTTAAAGCCTAAAGGGAGGAAGTACAGACCGAGATTTGAAGCCTATCAGTCTGACCCTGGCATTGACTCTCTTACCTGCTGTTTTGTACTTCTTCCACTTAAACTGCTCGGTCCCACGTGATCTGGTCCCTCTGTACCATGTGATTCCTGTCTTGCAGTGAATGACACTGCCTTCACTATCCCCTCCTTTGTACCTCCACATCAGTCACAGATTCTTTATCCCTTTTTGCTACTTGGCCATTTTTTCACCTATCGATATGCTGACCAAGGTCTATCTCCATTGTGAAACTTTTCTTCGATGCTTCAGCAAGAAATAATCCCTTCCTATTTGTCTCTAGGTTTACTGTATACAGAATTCCATCAGTTCCCTTGCAAAGGATACCACATTGATTTGTTACATGCCAATTTCCTCTACGATTCTGAAAGATAGGAATGGTGTTTGATTCATCTTTTCTTCCTAGCACCATGCTCAGGGCTTGCACTTATGAAGTGCTAAATATATACTGAATGAATGTTTAATGCTTATGTTACAACTTAGTGGCTGAATACTTTTATGCTCAGTCCTGTTTTCTCTCTCCTCCACTTCACTCCCGTGCATTTTGTTTGAAGTATCTCTTTCCTTTATCCCCTGTATGAACAGAAATAGAGAGGGCAGGGGTACTATCTTACTATGTTAGAGACCTGCTCATCATTTGGTGAAGACCTTGCATAAACTTGTGCTAAAGTAAACTTTGATAATAAAATGTTTTTGTGTCCTGAGAAGAGCTAAATGAGAGCTAAATCAGAGTTAAATGAACCAGGTCTTCCATTAATAAGTATATGATCTTGGGCCAGTTACCTAAATTATCTGAACTTCATTGTCCTCATCTGTAAGATGGTGGTGTTCACATCTACATTGCAGGATTATTGAAGGATCAGATGAAATATTGAATCTTAGAGAACAGCAGGGGCTCAGTAATTCAATCTCCTGGCGTCCTCTTGTCCATTCTTGCTGCTAACATGAGGTTTAGGCCCTCATTGTGGTTGCTTCTTTCTACTTCCTGTCTCTCCCTCTTTGTCCATTTTACATATGCTTCCTTGGTCCTCTCCCTAAACACAATATTTATCCTGCTGCTCTTCTGCTCTAAGATCATATCAGCAGCAAGATAAAATCCAAGCAGCTGTCTTCCAAGGTGTCATTTGAGCCTTCCACTGTGCCCTGGCACCAGCTCCTGCTGCAGGCAGAATGAGCAGCCACTACTTCTTTGAACATAGTTTTACTTTTTCATCGCTGGGCCATTTCTCACATGGTTCCAGCTAATTATACCCAGCTAATTATACCCAACTATTACTTAAGAATCCAAATCTTATCTTCAAAACAGTGCAGGTCTTAATTTCCCAATCACCAGATATAATGTGTGTTTGCTCTTCTTACCTGTGTATCCCACTTAGGTAATTAGTTTTGCAGTTTCTTGTTGGAATAGTACAATTTCTGTTGTTTGAAAAGGCTCTTTTAAGCTTGCTTCATCATTATTTCCTCTTCTATCAGAGGGTAAATCCTCAGGAGCAGAGACCATGTCTTGTATCTCACACATCTCTGTATTCCAACCACTGCCTAACATGCAATCTAATGTTTATAAACCCCATGTTGAGCAGTTCACTCTATACCAGGTACTCAGCACATGAAAATAAATATCCAGACAAGGCATATTAGGATTTCTTAATCTAATTATAAAAACAGACAATAAGTAAGTGGAATGCAGTGGATGTAATAGATCAAAATGTCCATGGATTCTTTGTAACTTCTTTCACCAAAAAGTGAAGTCTGTTCCCCTGTACCTTGAATTTGGCTGGCCTTTTGACATGCTTTCCAGTAGAATGTAGCGGAAGTGATGTCATTGGAGTTTTTGCAGCTTATACCCTCATTCTCTTGGGAGACTTCAACCATGAGAACAAGTCAAGGCCAACTTCATTAAAGATGAGGGACAATGTGGAGAGAGGGTGGCCCAACTTTCCTCACCATCTCCATGAGTGAACCCAGCCACCATGTAGAGCAAAGATGAACTATCCCAGCTGAACGCAACCCAAATTGTTGACCCACTGAGTCATGAGAAATAATTGATTGTTATTTTAAGCCACTGAGGTTTGGGTATGGTTTTTAAGCACCAAAAACTAAATGATACAGTGGAATAAGTGCTGTGATATATCAGTATAATAAAACCCAGCCTATTGGGGACAGAGACTAGACAAGGAAAAATCTCCTAAGGGTGATATTTGACCTTAATATTTTATGCATAGAAGTTTCCAGAATGAATTGTTAGAGGGGGAACACATAGATGCTTAACAAAATTATATTGCTTTAATTATAAAATTTAAAAAACCTAAGAAAAATTATAATTATGTCTTTATCTCACATTTAACATGATGTAAATTATTGGGCCAATGTGTGGGAACAAAAAGAAATATAAGACCAGTTATTGCTAGGGAGTAGCTAGCACTCTAACTGAAATATAGGGTATTTAGGCAAAAACAAGATACACATTCAAAGCATATATAATAAGTGGAACAGGAAGTGGAATAGCAGGTGGGAAGAGGGAAGAATATTATAGAATTGTGTCTCTCAGGAGAGCTTCATGTAAGAGGCAGGGTAGGGACTAAATTGTAAAGATGGGGAATGCCTAAAACTCAGAGAAAATTAGGTTCCATTCAAAATAGGAAGGAGGAGAGGGCATTTCTGAAAGGAAAATGGCGAGAACAAACTCCGGAGGCAAGCATATGGCCCATCAGGAGAAGGAGGGGATACTTGGAAGTAGCAAGTGTAACTGGTTGGGGATGGTTTTGGAAAGGTAGTTATGGACCTTGTAATGGGTCTTGAATTGTAGAATGAGGATGTTTAGTTTCACTTTGTGAAACGGGAGCATTGAAGATTTTCAGTAAGACCACAACATTAACAGGGCTCTGTGAAAAACCAACCTATGTGAAAATCGTCTAGCTAGTTGCAACACAAGTTTTTCTCCTGAAGCCCAGAGGCCATTCTCCTAATATCCAGTTTGCTTTTTTTCCACCTCCCAACTTTTGTGACCAAACCGAGTATAGGAAAGTACTAGGAAGATCTCCAAATAGGTGGATCTGGAGTTTGGGCATATTTCAATACAGAAAGTGGTTAGTTAACACACTTCTAATTTGATTAAGTAGCTGAGTTAGGAATAATAGATCTAACTTCCCATTGCTCTGCTGTTCCATACTCCAGCTTTTCAGACTCACCTGCTTGCTTCTCAGTGACACATGGAGTATGTCAGTTCTATAATGGGCCCATTAGTACCTCATATTCTTCTTTGACCTTAGTAGCAAACAATTAAAAGATGGTAAAGAATTATTCTTTGTTCCACAAATATCTATTGATACCTTTTCTCAGCTAAGTATTTGGGATTAGAAAAGTCAAATAAGGTGCTGTTTGCTACCCCTTTATGAACCACTAATGAAAGCAGATACATCAAAATACAGCCTGCAAGGTGCTGTAGTGGGTGATATCAATGGTCTCACTCAGCTTCAGTTGTCTTCTTTCTGGTGAGCTTTGCTGTTTGCAAAGGCTGAAAAACTAAAAACTGTATTTTCTAGACTCCCTTTCAACAAGAGTTCTGGATAAATTAGCTTCCACCAATATGATGCACTCACGTATGATTTGGAAGGGCAAATCCCTGCCCCTTTGGTTGTTTTCTGTTGGCAAGCAAGGTCCTAGAGACTGGTTATTCTGCTGCAGCATTCCAAGGCCCATTTACCAACTTTGTAGTTGCCAAGAGGCAATTTCAGTTGAAGTACCGGCAACGTTTTCTGACCCCTAGATCATAGGTAAGGTGTGTGCTTTCTTACTAAGGCCAATTCAGTGATGATGTGAGAGTCATTTCAGGAGACCTAGCCTAGAACCCTTGCAACAATTTTGTAAGCATCTAAATCTCCTTTTGCTTAATACACTTAGTGTGGTTTCTATTTCCTGCACTGAACATTTACAGATGGTATAAAAGGTGTATAAACAAAGCAGTTGAGAATCTAGCCAAATGCATGACTAATTCTGCCAGGGAGAGTTGGAGAAGTTTCCATGGAGGAAGTGATAATATTATCTATCTTGAAGGATGAGTAGTAATTATTATTCAATAGGCAGCTAAGGATGGAAAAGGCAATCTAGGTATTGAAAAGAACTTGTGTAGAAGCACAAAGGTGTCAAGGATAATAGCATTCAGGGTCAATAGGGAGACATTTCTGCTTAATTTCTGCTGCCATTTCTGGCCTGTTTTTTAGTACATTCTTTTAATATAGTTATACCTCAGTGAGCATTTCCCCATAGAGTGCCAATTCCTTATAGTGTTTTCCATGTCACAAGGAATGTGTGTGTGTGTGTATGTGTGAGTGTGTGTATGTGTGTATGTGTGATCACACACACACTCACACATACACACACTCACACATACACACACACACACAAGTTCAGACAAGTTCACAAACTCATCCTAGAAAAAGTGCTACATACCTCATTGCTGAATATCTCTATGGTCACCTTCAAAGTACTCGCCTTGGGAAGCTATGCACTGATGCCACCTCCTAGTCAACCCTTCAAAGCAGTTTTGGAACTCTTTTTCTGGAATGGCCATCAGAGCTGTCATCGTATTACCCTTGATGTCCTGAATGTCATCAAAATGTCTTCCTTTCCTTTAAGTATTGCCTTTATCTTTGGGTAAAGAAGTCATTGGGGGCCTGATCAGGTAAGTAGGGAGGGTGTTCCAATACAGTTCTTTGTTTACTGGCTAAAAACTCTCTCACAGACAGTGCTATGTGAGCTGGTGCGTTGTCGTGATGCAAGAGCCATGAATTGGTGAAAAGTTCAGGTCGTCTAACTTTTTCACGTAGCCTTTTCAGCACTTCCAAATAGTAAACCTAGTTAACTGTTTGTCCAGTTGGTACAAATTCATAATGAACAATCCCTCTGGTATCAAAAAAGGTTAGCAGCATCGTTGCAACAAGTTCACAAACTTAATTGTCAGAACTGCGTGTGTGTGTGTGTGTGTGTGTGTGTTTCCCAGGTCCAATCAACCAGTAGAGTAGATATCAGAAAGTCATATAGTAAGGTGATTAGGATACGGGCTTAGAAGCCATACTGCCTTGATGTGAACCCCTCTCTCCATTTCCTGCTCTGTAAAAATTAGAATAATAATAGTACCCTCCCCCAAAAGAATTGTTTTGAAAATTAGAATTAACACATGTAAAATGCATAGGACATAGTAGACATGCAGAAAGCCCTCAATCAATGTGAGTGTGGTAATTCATTATTCTCCTGATTGTGCTCTCAGCCAGTGGGTGCTACTGTGCTAGCCCGTGCTCTTTGCATTTGGAATGACTTTCACAAATCTGTTTGTTTTCCATGCTATGATGTTTCTTTCTACTGTTCTTAACTTGTTTTTGAGAACTATTTGGACCTTTTCTGGCTATTAAAAGATATGCCAAGAGAGTGCTTGTAGTGCCACAAAACTGCCAAGGAAAATTGTCATGCTGGATATTCAAATACAAAGTTTATGATGGTTCAAGGCATTTGATATAATGGACAAGGCAACAGAAGATAAATTTCAGCGGGAATTGGTGGAAATCCTTTGACATTTTAAAGGGCATTATAAACATTACTGCAGACCAATAATTGTTTGACATAACCTAGAAGGAACTATGGAACGGGCATAGAGACAGTTAAAACAGCTCTGAAACTTAGTTAACATGATCATTTCCAAGAAAATATTTCCTACACTAAAAGAGCTATGCCTGTACCTTCTTTTGAAATCTATATTATCCATTTGTATTGTCCTCTTCCCATCCTTATCACTCTCCCACATTTCTTGATATCTTTGGGACTTGACTTTTTGTTGTCCATTCTACAGAGTTTCCGCCAACACACAGAAAAACTTCAACTGAAAAACTTCAAGTTTCAGCTCTATCTAATGGCCACTTGGTAGAACTACAACATAGGCCTCTGTTTTCCAGCAACTTGGACCTTCTCTTACATTAGGAATCTCCACATTAAGAAAGATTTTCAAATCCCCCATTCTCCCTTTGGATCTGCTCTACCCTAGAGAACTTGACTTCCTTTTTTCATACCCCATCCTTGGATTTCCTCTATCAGACTACACTTTTTTAAAGTTTTGCATTTTTTCTTATTCTAAAACAAAACAAAACTCTTCCCTTTGTCTTTGTCATTAATCCAATTATTTCTTCATATTCTTTCTTTCAGCCAACATTTACTAAAATAGCCACTATATGTGTTCTAGGCTCTTGGGCGTCAGAACAGAAAGACACCATCCCTATTCCCAAGGAACATTCAGTGTGAATGAAACTTACAAAAACAGGTGATTCAAGCTATGATATAAGGAGCTGCAGAATTCCGTAGGCAAACTGAGCAGGGACACAGAACCAAGACTACCCTGAGGTGAAAAACTATAGAGTTCAATCTTGGAAGACATGTGGAGATGGCAGAGATTTTGTTCTTGTGGTTTTTGGTGATTTATACATTTTTAACAGCTTTCTTAAGATATAATTCACATACCACACAATTCACCCATTTAAAGTATACAGTTTAGTGGCTTTTATTGTACTCACAGATATGTAGATCTATTACCACATTCAATTTTAGAACAAACTTTAGAATAAATTATACTTCATAGCTGATTTTTTTCATGTAGCATAATGTTTTCAAGGTTCATCCATGTTGTAGCATGTATCAGTACTTTATTTTTTTGCCAAATAATATTTTATTGTATAGATATACTATATTTTATTTATCTGCTCCTAATTCTATGGACTTTTGAACTGTTTCCACTTTTTGGCCACTATGAATAATGCTCCTATGACTATTCATGTATGAGTTTCTATGTGAACATGTTTTCTGTTCTCTTGGGTATATACCTGGGAGTAGAAGGACTAAATCATATGAAAACTCTGTGTTTAACTATTTATGGAACTTCCAGACTGTTTTTAAAAGTGGCTACATCATATTACATTTTGACCAGCAGTGTATAGGTTCCAATTTCTTCACATCCTTGCCATGTTTGTTATTGTCTGTCTTTTGATTATAGCCATCCAAGTTGGGCATGAAGTGGCAACCTTAAATTTTAGAACAGAGGAAAGGGAAAAAGACATATAGACAGAAGCATAGGAAATTCAAAGGCAGAGAATCAAGAGAAAATAGATTGTGTTCTGTGACTTGTTGGAAACTAAGTATGTTGGAGCATGGGCTTTATGAGGAGAAGATTCAGGAAATAAATGGAAGATATAGTCAATTAGTCAACAAATGTTGAATGCCATCATGTGCCAGGCAGTGTTTTTTTTGTACCAGGATATAGCGGTGAACAAATAGATGAAGTTTCTGCCCACGAGGAAGATTGAAAATAAAAATATTATAAAATAAGCAGATCAGAACTTTTCAAGAGCTAAATTCTCTGAAGAAAATGGCATCACCTAACATGATAGAGAGTAACTTAAGGTGACAGTAACTTGCTAGAAGGAAGTGGCATTTAAGCAGAGACCTGAATGATTACAAACCAGTCAGTTGTATGAAGCCCTGGTATACGAGCACTCCAATCAGAAGACACAGCAAGGGCAAAGCCCCTGAGACAGTGTACACTTTAGAATGCACTGGGCTGCCAGTAAAAAGAAAGCCCAACGCAAAGTGGCTTAAAAACAGGGATTTGCCATTTCACACAAGAATCTGGTGATAGATGATCCTGGTTTGTTTAACTAGCAGCACAGCAGTGACTTCAAGGATGCAGGCACTTTCCATTTTCCTATTCTGTCACTTTTAGATTTCCTCTTAATGTGTGATGTGGAGACTGACAGTGGGCTTTCGCTTGGTCCAACTATCAGACAAGCAAATGCGGCACAGAATTGTACCCAGTACAAAAGTGGTGGGGTTCAGGAGCGGGTCTCACATTTTCCTTTGCTTCCAGGATTTTGTAATGTTATGAGCTAAGTTAAATGGATCATTTTTTCTTAAGCAGAAGAATCTTTACAATATTTATTTATGAAATGGGAAATGATTGTAAAAATCCTTTAAACTTCACATATTGTTTCATGACAAGGAATATTAAAATAATTGTCAAAGCTGAACTACACGTTTTTCTCTTTTAAAAAGGTAAACATTTCACATTTACTTACCTTTTCTTCAATATGTGCCATTGGTATACTACTTAGCAGATGTTTTTGAAAAAATAGACTCATTTAATTTCTTCTTCAAGGAAAATGTGATGTTTATTAATGAAATAAATTTAAGTCTGGAGTGAACATTTTGAAAATGATTTTTGGGAAACATTTCAATTATGTGATTTTGCTGCTGAAAAGGTTATGTGTCACCTATAAAACTCTGCTGCTTGCATACCTTAAAAATGTAGAAACAATTTTTCTAACATTTAAAAATATTCTCAAGGGTTTCAGCTGGTTGTAAACTTGGCTGTTTAAAACATATAAATGTAGCGCTTTCTCATTCATTTACAAGACCACTTTAGGATATTTTCTCCTGAATTTACATGAGAGCCTCTGGTGGATGATGGAGAGGATATGAAAATTAATTTCATTATTAAGTCAGGGTAACCAAAGAAACTTGTTCCCTTTGAAGCAGTTACGCCATTTACATCTCTGTATTATTTTGAGGTATGATTTTCATTTGGGAGAGCCATTAAGAACTAAGAATCAAAATATACTAATCTTTGTCATGGTTTTATAAATTAATGTCTAGGCCTGTTAGTTGTTCTTGAATCTGTCTATATCATTTCTCTAGAATTAAGATTTGAGATTTGTCTTTTGACTTACTCTTTTTGCCTTCTTCTTTGCTATTTTCAGGAGTTTTTATAATTCTTCATTTTCATCCAAACTGTTCAGTTCTTGTATACTTTTATAGTTGATGTTGTCTACTTCACATTCTTCTGGTGACAAAGGCCAAAGGGGCATATCGACAGTTATAAACAGGATCTAGTAATAAACTAAGTTTTTCTGGGTCTGGTCCTCACCTAACATTACGTGTTTCCCACTCTGCAAATTCTCTTTCTATTGTTTTTAGAAGTCTCCAGTGAGCATTCACATGTGTGCATTAGCAGTCTCTTAGGTCTGCTGATTGCATGTACCATGTACCTCCTGTAGCCCACATTGCTAATGAAGGTGCTTTGTCATCATCAATGCACCCAAAGCTCACGCTTGTGGACGTGATGTCTGGCCAGTGATGCTATGTGCTCTAACTCCCATAGAGGAGGGCAATAAATAAATACTGGAAAGATTGAAACAATATTTTCTTATCTGTGAGATAATAGCTGTATAGTTAGAAAACTTCAAAAAATTGGTAAAAACTAATAACATTAATTTTTTAATGGAGAAGACATGTCACTTGCAAGAAAAAAATCAATTAATAATCTAACGTATTAATAATAAATGGAGAATCAAAGCAGGAAAGGCCCTCCCTCAGTATAACACACACACACACACACACACACACACACACACACACACCACCACACAAATACAAACACATACCAAAGGCATTGGGCATTGGGATGAAGTAACAATACATAGATTCATAATGAAAATAATAAAACCTTGATAAATATATATAAAAATTTTGAGTAAATATAGCAAGGTACATTAATAGATGAAAGAATGAACATCTGCTAACTCTGGCTGGAGTTCTAGGATCTAGAGCTGGAAGAGGAAAACAGGAGAAGCTGGCAAATAGTCTAAGATAATAGAATCAGAACAATAGGAAAAAAACATAGCACCCAGCAGGAAACACAGTCAGAAACCAAGGAAACTCTCCAAAGGATGTGACCAATAATAAAAAGAGAAGTAAAGGAAAAGGAATAAAGTTCAACACTAAAGGTCTACATTAAAGCTTACCAAACAAGAGAATAGATCAGTAGATGGGGGGATGGGGGGGGAGGGCGTGTTGCATACATGAGGACTAAGAGAGCCTGAAGAGTTTCCCAGAAATACTGATTCCAATCGTCTTTCATATGTAGTCAGAGGCCACATATGCCAGTGTTACAAATGCCAAAATAATTCAATAGTTACTGTCCAACAGTTAATGGAGAAGTTACACATAATTCAGATGAACACTCCAACAAGATATCATATTAGAAAACAACAACATGCTTCTAAACTTCATAGGAAAAATGAACAGGTCACACAGTCACAGAACTTACAAAAGATCAGCAAACGTACCTGTTCTACCAAGTATCAGAACATGGTAAACACTAAAATATTAGGCTTCTGATTCTAACGTAGAGTAAAAGATATGATTGGAAGAGAGTAGAACTTTCAAAACTGTATAATGAAATAATCAGTATCACGAAACAACTGAAAAAGAAGACCATTTATTAAATAACAAGTTGGTAGCTGGATAATAATGTGAGAAACCAGTATTTAATTCCAATACACACTAAATTTGTACCTCTCACCTAAATGAATTGCTGAAGAATAAATGAGTAAACATTTAATAAAGTCAAATCATAGAATGCCCATATGAAAAGTATTCAGATAATTGCATGTACAATATTCTTTTAAGGCTTTAAGTCATAAAACAAAAACAAGCTCAAGATATCTCTTTTTATGTGGATGCTTCTCTGACTACTCTGCCCTGGCCCCACTTCTTCTCCTCTGTGATTCTTACATGTCTACCTCTCATGTAAGAGTCTGAGGTTCTTAAAGAATTCAAGCATACACGAGGTCAGACAATTAAGTTCGCGAACTCATCCTAGAAAAAGTGCTATATACCTCATTGCTGAATATCACTATGGTCACCTTCGCAGTACTCCCCTTGGGAAGCTCTGCACTGACATGAGCACCTAGTCCACCCTTCAAAGCAATTTTGAAACTCTTTTTCTGGAATGGCCATCAGAGCTGTTGTATTACCCTTGATGTCCTGAATGTCATCAAAATGTCTTCCTTTCAATATTTCCTTTATCTTCGAGTAAAGAAAGAAGTCATTGGGGTCCAAATCAGGTGAGTAGGGTGGGTGTTTCAATACAGTTATTTGTTTACTGGCTAAAAACTCCCTCACAGACAGTGCTGTGTGAGCTGGTGCATTGTGAGGCAAGAGCCATGAATTGTTGGCAAAAAGTTCAGGTTGTTTTCGTCTAACTTTTTCATGCAGCCTTTTCAGCACTTCCAAATAGTAAACTTGGTTAACTGTTTGTCCAGTTGGAACAAATTCATAAGGAATAAGCCCTCTGATATCAAAAAAGGTTAACAACATCATTAACAACTCTTGATTTGGACTGATGGAACTTTTTTGGTCGTGGAGAATTGGCTGACTTCCATTGTGCACTTTGATGCTTTGTTTCAGGGTTGTATTGGTAACACAGCCCCAAACATGGTCTTGCCTCTCCAAAAGGCCTTGGCAAACTTCAGCTCTCCTTTGCTTTTGTTTGTCAATGAGCTCCTTTGGGACCATTTTTGCACACACCTTTCTCATGCCAAGATTTTCAGTTAAGATTTTTCTGTTTCTCTGTCAATGTTTACTTGGTCTGCTATGCCTCTCACAGTCAGCCAATGATTTGGACTCACTATTTCACAACTTTTTGCAATGGTTTTATCAGTTCTTCTCATTACTGGCCGCCCTGAATTCTCTTCATCAGTGACACATTCTCTCCCCTCAGAAATAAGTTGAATCCATTTGTACACTGCTGTTTTCTTCATGGCATTATCCCCATAAACTTGGACTAACTTGTCTCTGATTCCACTTCCACTCTTGCCAAGTTAAACAAGAAATTTAATGTTTGTTCGTTGCTCTAATTCAAGCTCAGACATTCTTGCGACGACATGCAAAAACATGCAACAACAATAATGAATGCCACTCAGCAAGACATTGCCATACGTCGACACAAACACAGCTGTGAGACACTGATAAACCAAGGTTATGAAACCTTACCCAGCTGTTTGTATAGTGCTGCCAATGTAAGCGCATGGTAGCAAGTTCTCAAACTTAATTGTCAGACCTCAGATGTGTATTAATATGATTTAGTTTTTATACGTCAAGGGAAAAAATGGAAGCTATCTTAGCAATAACAAATATGTTTATTGCTGGAGAGTAGGATTACTCTAGGATAGTGGTTTTCAATTTCTTTTGTCTTTGGACTTCTTTATATTCTTCAAAATTATTGAGGACCCCAAGGAGCTTTGTTTATGTGAGTTATATCTGTAAATATCTATTACGTCAAAAGTAAAACTGAAAACTTAAAAAAAAAGTATCTATTATTTTATTTTAAATTACAACAATGAACCCATGTCAATGTAAATAACATATTTATATAGACAAATAACCACATTTTCTAAAATAAATTAGTGAGAAGAGTGACATTATTTTACCTTTTTGTAATTCTCTTTAATGTCTGGCTAGCTAGAGACAGCTGGATTCTTATTTTGCTTCTGAATTCAATCTGATATACTCTTGAGGGAATTAGAGTCAAAGAGAAAAATAAAATCTTAATATTATTATGAAAATAGTTTTGACCCAGATCTCTAGACAACACTTTGCGAACTACTTCTCTAGAAGAGAAGAGAAAGATTTTGTTTTCACCAATAGATATTCTGTTTTATAGTTCTCTAAGACTTATCTTTTAAATAGGAAAAATACTGCTTTATAAAATCTTTGTGAGGAGTATGTATAATGTGCTTAGAAGAAAAATACACACATTTCAGTCAAGTAATAAATGATAGATATTATTATAATAATCATTTGTTATGGTGATGATCAAATTTAAAGCCTGGATGAAAACTTTAAATCCAGTGCTCTTTTCACTGAGGCCAGGTTATGGCTTAGAGGCTACAGACAGGGTTGTAAAGGGTAATGTACCGTTTTGGGAAAACTGTGTATTTTTAGTCAGGGAAAGCCCCGTTTGCCAAAGTGGGATTCCAGGGTGGTTGGGATAAATGCTGAAGCCATCCTTGGACACTGATGGGTCCTTAGGGCACTGATATTTTCAAATAAAATAAATGGAGGATAAAGGTGGCCACCCAGACCTCTGAAAAGAGAGGCCAGGGAAAGTGTGAGTAGTGAAATGGAGCCAGTGCAACCATTTAATCAACTCAGGGCTGTTTTCTATGAAGGACCCACATGGGCTTACCCCCAGGGCAGGGTTGGGCGTAGCTCCAGAAGGGTGTTGGGGCTGGTAGTCTAAGAAGTGACGGTTGAATACAATGATGTTGAATAGTGGAGCAGACCCGTCAGAGTACAGACCAACACTGGGGCCATGGCAAGGGCATGGGTGCTTTCCCCATATTTCACCTGCTCCCCCACATTCTCAACACTTGTGGTTAAGTGGGGTCAACATGACTGGTTTTGGACAATGGGCACAATAAAAAGGGATAAAAAAATCTAAGATATATATATATATTATCAAATGACTTAAAAGGCATGAAGGATATTTATTTGATAGGCGTCCAAAAGAATCTAATAGAAGAAATGAAAGATAAATATCTGAAGAGATAAAAATTGAAAATTTCAGAATCAAATAAATACATGATTCCTTAGACTGAAAGTGCATCCTTAGAATAAAAAAGGATACAGATAATGCACCACAGCTAGAAATTTCACAGTGAACCTGCAGAGCAACAAGAATGAAAGAAAATCTTTAATGGCAATTAGAGGAAAAATATAGATTACATTGAAAGCAACAACAATTATCTTGATAGTAGTTGACCTCTCAGTAACAATAGATAGCAGAAGATAAAAGAGTAATGTTGAATGCTAAAGTACTAATCAAGACTGAGAGAAAAATGAAAATATTTTCAGCTTTTCTTTAGAAAGATAAAAGGTTAGAGGGAAAGAATGGGAAATAAATGATTTTAAGTGTGCTGAATATTGCCTGAGGCTATACTCTCAGGTTCTACACACATTGAAAGCCAGGAAACAGGGAACATAGCTAAGTTACCTGGGATTCTATAACGAAATCTGCCACATCTACAATGTCACAGTGGAGCAGTAAACAAAACAATCATTAAAAGGCCACATACTAGACCAGAGAATTGGGGGGATGCATCTGCAAAATCATTAAATAAGAAAAGGTAAACACAGAAGAAAAGGGAAAAAATAAAAAGAAGGAAAAAAATATTTTAACAGTCAACATTGAGCTTGCAAGGCAAAATCTGAACCTATGAAGAGACTCGGTGTTAAAACAGTGTACAGTTACAGGCAGGATGGCGCAGTAGGTAAACACTGTGCTTGCCTCCTCTCACGGCCACATCAAAATTACAATCAACTACAGCAGTAGGCTTCGGCATGTCCCATAACTTGCTGAGCAGCCCTAACCCCAGCACTAGCGACATAATATAAACTCTTATAATATAAACTGAATATAAACTCTTGAGAAGTGAATTGGATATTTGGAAGAAATAAATTTGAAACTCATCCAGCAGTAAATCTTTGTGACCTGGATTAGGCAATATTATGTTAGATATGACACCTAAAGCACAAGCAACCGAAGACAAAATAAATTGCAGTTCATCAAAATTAAAAACGTCTGTGTTTCAAAGGGCAATATGAGAAAGTGAAAAGACAAATCACAGATTGGGAGAAAATCCTATCTGATAAGGATCTAGTATCTCAGTCATATACAAATGAATGAGAACAATATCGATACTGGATTTCATCAGCATCACTGAATACAAGAAGACATCATCCTATATTAAAAGCACTTCCTTTTAAAACAGGAACAGAAGAAAGGCCATGTGTTCTCATAACGAGGAAAAGTCATTCCAAATCAATCTATTGATCCAGTGCAATTTCAATTAAAATAACTCAGAGCACTTTTATGGAATTTACTAAGCTAATTCTAAAATACTTATGGAGAAATTATGGGCCAAAAAATAGAAAAGCCATTTTGCAGAAAAAGACCAGGGGTAAGATATGACTTAACATTGTGAGATTACTTTAGGTCCAAATTATTTCTGTGCAGAAAAAGGACTAAATGCTTTTATAATTAGTTTATTTTCCAATGTATTACTCATATGAATCTAGAATTAATTTAAATATTAATAACATCCCACTGAATATTTACACAGCATGTACGTAAACTGAAAAATCAAAGTTAGACACTGAACAGATTAAATTTCCCCAAACATTCAAACATTTGATTGCAAACTTAATCAAACACTTACAAACCTTTAATTAGAATCTTTTTGAATATATGAGTCTCTTAAATGCTCTAAAATTTCAAAAAGCTGTCAAAATGCATGTTTAATATAGGAATTATAAAACTGATCAGATACCAGAAAACCTGAGTATTAACTATTTAAACCAAGGTTTTTAAATTATTTCTGTGTTATCTTTATTCTTATGCCTATTTCTTATTGGAGTTGCCTTTAAGATGAAGTTAAGTAATAATTACTTTTACACCTTCTTAAATTTTCATTAATTTTTCAGACCCTTTTCAGAAAAGAGGTACTTTTATGAGAACTGGGATTACAGGATGTAGATATGGGCTACCTTATTCCCGGTCAGGACACGTGAAGTTGAGTCCTTCTTTATAATAAAGCTTTTCTATTCTCCATCTGCTATATTGATACTAATTTTTGACACTTGGCATCTTTCCCAGAAATGATCTATTCTTTATATTTCAAATGACCAACAGCATTTGTTCTTTGTTTTTTTAATCATCATATATAATATAGGTCTGGTCTAACATTTTCTATTATATTTACAATTAGAAATCTAAGGTATGAAGATACTATGATATTGACTAAGGGATCAGAATAGAAAGCCCACAAATAGACCCAAGCAGGTATGGGAAACTTAATTTATTGCAGAAGTGACATGACTAATCAGTGGGGAAAATGATGGGTAGCTGAATATATTATATATAATATGAAGCTGGGATAATTGGTTACCCATATAAAAAAAAATGAGTTCATTTTCTAAAATAAATAAGTTCCTGGTGCATTAAAATGTAAATGTTAAAAACAAAACTTAAAAATTTTTTTTAATTGAAATGTATTGGGGTGATGATGGTTAGTAAAGTTTCAGGTGTACAATTCTGTAATACAACATCTATATATCACAATGTGTGTTCACCACCCAGAGTAAGTTTTCCTTCCATCACCATATATTTGTTCCCTTTACCCTCATCTACTTTAAAATTTTGAGCAGAAAATACAGGAGAATATATTTATGACGTTGGGACAGGAAAGGATTTCTTCTTAACACACCACATAAATACACATATAATAAATATTATTGACATATTTTACGGTATTAAATTAAAATTTCTTCCACAATATAAAAACCCCCCAGTTTTACTGAATTAACTTGAATCAATAGAATGCAAATACAAAGCAACCTTATACAACTACACTTTCAGACCTGCATTTCAACTTGATCTTTCATGGTCTCTAGATGAAATTTAAGTGAATTCTCCTAGTTTGGGGTCACTATCAGGGAATAAAATAAACTTTTTCTTATGCTATACTATAAAACTCTGAACTCTGATTAAATATAATTTTTTTTTCCCTTTCCCAAATTGAGTTTTATTTCAGAGTAGGAAGCCTGCATTGGTGGATGGCGCATGCTGATTTCTCTTTTTCCAGTCTTCTCCTCCTCCTTTCTTGAGTCTCAGATGATGTTTATGGCCTCTCCAGGGCGGAGTGAGGAGAAAGGTAGGGTGGATAAAGGCACAACTTAATGTGACTGGCAAAGTTAGAGTTGATGTTAGTGCTTCCAGGTGCCGCAGATATTCGAAGCTGTCTATTCCTCTAATGGGACTTTTCAGAGGCCACCTCTGTCCTGACCCTCAGGAAAAATCTGACAGCTGTGTCCTTGTTGCAGTCCCTGCTCAGGATGGCTTTTTTGACTCCTTCTCTCAGCCCCTAGGCCTCAGGCAGTCACATTTATTTTTTGATCAGAAGTGCATGCAATCAAGTTTATTGATTTATTATATTTGTACTAACCTGAAGTAGTATCACAAATAATGAGTACAGCTACATGAGAAGGTTTTTTTTATTTTTATTACTTTTACTTTCCAACTTATCAGATCTCATCTTAGTGGATCTGACAGATCTTGTCATCTGGTAGATCCAAATGAAATGGCACACAGAATTGCTACCGACATGTGAAATGGCCTGAAGAAACAAGTGTTTTCATGATTAAACTCCTACATATTTTCATCAATAAGTTGATGTGAACAGTATAAGAAAATAAACTAATTTCAAAATTATGTAGCTCAACACAGCACAGCAGTAACTTAAAAATCATTTGAATTGATCTGTGTATCTTAATTTCAGAATGATTTTGTATGATTTTTTTTCCAAAATAATTGTGATTATAATGGGAAGGAAATATCCTAGGAGAAGCCAAAAAATGCAATTTGATCGAAAGAAAGCAGAAAGTTCATAATGTCTAAATTATGATAACCATGCTAAAGGAAATACTGAACCACTTCCCCCAAATCTTGGGCCTACTACTCTTTTACACAAAGTTCAAAGACACAGTATTGGATAAAATATTGTTGCATAGGCAGTTGACAAGGAAAATAGAACATGTATAAATGTCTAGAAAATCTGTATTGTCAGAACCATGAGAGGGATACAGTAATTAAAGATTTTGTGTTCCCCTTTTTCTGATATATCAGTAATAAAACATAGAGAAATAAATATTTTAGAATATTTTCTTGAAACTGTTCCCAATGCTAAATTACTTGTACACACTGTTAAAAAGTCTAGTTAAATGTATTTTCAGATAATGCAGTCCAGGCAAAAATAGTGACAGATTTCTGGCCTTTTAGTTCTATATGAGATGCCAGAAAAAATAAACATAGTTCACCATTAGGTATCAGAGTCAAAAAGTAGTAGTGAATGACTGATAATCAGCATAATTTACCAGGTGAAAAGTACTGACATGTCAGTACACCAACTCTTTTTAAAAATAAAACTAGGTTAGAATCACCTAAAAGAGAATCATTGCAATATTTTTCAAACATCCAAGCAAAAAATGGGTGTTGTACCAGATGTGTATAATTACAGGTTTTGTCCATTATTTCCTGACTCAAGGCAGATGTACCCTCCAGCACTGAGTGGGCCTATAGTTCTATCCTGAGAGCTAATGATAATGCATACAACCTACTACTAAAAGAATCTGAAATAATCATGGTCCCCTGAATACTGCTAAGCCTCAGCTAATTTGATGAAAAAATCTAAGAGGTGCTTAAAAAAAATTCCAGACAAGACCCCCATATAGGGTTAACTATGTATGGTAGTCACCCCTTATTCATGCTTTCACTCTTTGTGGTTTCAGTTACCCACAGTCATCTGTGACCCAAAAATATTAAATGGAAAATTCCAGGAATAAACAATTCATAAGTTTAAATTACTCACCACTGTGAGTAGTATGATGAAAACTCACGCCGTCCTGCTTCATCCTGCAGGGGATATGAATTTTCCCTTTGTCCAACGTATATACATTTCCCACCTGTTAGTCACTTAGTAGCCCTCTGGGTTATCAGATCAACTGTCATGGCATCACAGTGTTTGTGTTCAAGTAGCCTTTATTTTACTTAATAATGGCCCCAACATGTAAGAGTAGTGATGCTGGCAATTCAGTTATGCCAAAGAGAAGCCATAAGTGCTTCCTTTCAGTGAAAAGGTATGTATGCATAGGAAAAAACATAATATATATAGGGTTCGGTACTATCCAGTTTCAAGCATCCATCGGGGGTCTTGAAACGTATCTCCTGCAGATAATAGGGGATTACTGTAACTCAGTTCTAGTCAATGAGACAGAAGTGGACTTTGTTGAATGAAGTTCCTGAGAAAACTAAAGGGCAGCATGCTCAATTGGAACACCTTTTATGTCTTTTGCCATTACCTTCCAGTCTGGAATACAGCTGAGATATCCAGTGGCAGAGCAGTTGTCATGTACCCATTAGTTAAACATACATGCTAAGGATATCTGAGTAGACAGGAGCACTGGTTTGACATACTTGACCAGAAACTAACCAGCCTGCAATCACCCATTATATCAGAAACATAAACTCTGAAGTTGTTAAGCCACAAAATTTTAGAGAACATGTGTGTGTGTGTGTGTTTTAGGATTCTTCTTAATCCTAAAGATTAAGTATAAAATTCTTCCTTTTCCGCATGTTTGTACTCATAAAACATATAATACTGTTTAAGATAGCTTAACATTTTACATTAATGAGATCATCTGTACTTATTTGACAACTTGCTTTTTTAAAGTTAAGTATTATGATTTTAAAATTTATATATATTAATAATATATGTAGATCTCGATCATTTAAACCACTGTACAGTAGTCCATTGTTTGAAAATGTTACAGTTTGGTTATTTAATCTACTTCCCCTATTGATGGACATTTAGATCACTGACAATTTTTCATTTTACAATGCTACAATAAATATCCTGGCATATATGTCTCCTTGTGCACATGTGCTAGGGTAGGAAAACATAATTTACTATAACAACTAAAAAATAACCAGTTGTTTATAACACAAATAATGAAATTTATAAAATTATAAGATTTTACCAAAGACCGTAAATAATTAGGGCTAGATTGTTTTAGGATAGAAAGACTTTGTATATAAAGAAAGAGGTCATATCGTATGTCTGTGTATGTTTTCAATGCAATTCCAATAAAAATACCAACAGAATTTCTTTTCTACTTTACAATTATAAAAATGTATAATTTTGAAAATACTAAAAAATTCTGAGAAAGAAGAGTAATGAGAGCATCTTGCTTTAGCACATAATAAAATCCATTACAAAGTTAAAATCATTAAAGATATATGTTACTGGTGCAAAGCCAGAATGAACTATGGAAAGAATCCAACTCCAGACTTTGAACCAAGTGTATATAAGGAGTTTATGTCTATAAAGGTAGCTTTTTAGACTAGTAGGGAAAACAAAGATTAGTAAATGAAGTTAAGAAGCTTGCGATTTGGAAAAAATAAAAAAGATCTGGATTCCTACCTCTCTTACTATATATAATACAATAAATTCTTGCTGGAACTATAAAATATTAAACCATTCGTGATCATATCTTTGGGTTGGGGAAGACCTTTCTAAGTTTGTCTCAGCATCAGAAAATATAGTAGGAAAGATTGGTAAACTTGACTACTTAAAAAATGAAACTTCTGTGTAAAATTAAACACCACAAAAAGGTTGAAAGGTAGACGACAAATTGGAAAACTATTTGCAAAATGTTAGACAAAGAAAAAATATCCCCGATAGAAAGCTCTTGAAATTAATAGAGAAAATATTTAATGTTTTAATGAAAAAATGGGCAAAATACTGTGAGGCAAATTACCAAAAAACACAAAAACATCAGAAAAAGATTTAGCTTCAGGAATAATCAAAGAAATACTAGTAAAATGTGAATAGTCTTTTTCCCTCCATCAAACCAGCAAAGATTAAAATTACTGCCCACCTCAAATTTGCAAGTATGAGGGGCATTGAGTGTTCTGCAGTATTGTTGAGAGTGGAAAACAGTCACGTCACCTTAGGAAAGGACCACCCAGCAGTATTTGTTGAAATGTAAAATATTTCATTTTGCAACACACTTCTGGTAATTTACTCTAATTAGATGAATGCACATTATACTCTATTTACAATATTGAAAATGTGAAACAATCTTAATGTCCATCAATAATGCACTGGTAAAGTAAATTATGAGGGAGGAATTTCATACAGTTCTTGAAAGTGTACTCTATATTTACTGATTGGAAAGATCTTATTGAAATAAAAAATAAAGGTTTCAGAATACAGGCTATGTAAAATTGTAATAATAGATTGATATGCCTGTTTAAGAACAGTAAGATGCTTGAAAGGATGCTCACCGTCTCCCACAGAAGCAGGAATAAAAAATAATGCATGTTTCATGTTAAACAAGTCAAAAGCTACAGAACTGTAAACAGTAGAAGGTGAAAGTGCACCTCTCACTTCTTTGATGGATTCCCCACAACACCTGCCCCCAGGAAGAAGCCGTGGTAACAAACAGTTCTAACCTTAAAATCTTAAAATCCAGATCTATCCTTACGTAGAATTAACTAGCCAAATCATCCTCCTGTGGCATGACCTTCCTCTTCCTCACTGGGTTGTTTTTTAGTATCTTTCTGATCTTTTAATATCTTCATTGATGTTTTGATTCAAAGAATATGTGTCCTTTGATTTCTCTAAGAAGGTAGGGAAAGGTATGATTTCAAGTTTTTCTTTTTCTGTAGTTTCTATGTATGTACCTCATGTGATCTGCTTTACGCTAATTATCTAGAATTAAGGAGCAAGACCACCATTTATACTTGTACAATCATGTACTCCAAACCTCTAGGAGGCATCCTTCATGTAGTTGCAGTACAGAGCTTGCAAAATTTATACAGCAGGCCTAGAGATCAGTGTATGGAAAGTTGTATTTACTCAAGAATCATATGCATTAATTCTCCTTGATTCTCCTCTCTGATAACGTGGACACTGTTTTAATTGTGCCATTATAAATTGAGCTAGAGAATTGTTTCACAGTTTTTAATCCCTGTACAGTATTTCAGTTATTGTCAGGAGACAGGAAGCAAGGATTGGAGCAACCAGTATACTGAGGCAGCCTTAATTCAGAAATGTTGTGTCATGGCACTGTGGCAGAGACTTCTACCTGAGCACACAACTATACTGTTTGGCCGCCATTGCTGTTAGGTGTGACTACATGACAAAGTTCTCACTAAGGGAATGTGAGCTCAACTCCTGGGAGTCACTGCCAGGATGAAGTGGTTAAGAAGCTGAAAAGCCTTCTCCACTGTGAATATGGTATAATGAGAGTATTTATCTTTGTCCTGGGTTCCTTGTACCAAGCTCCTAAAATCCTTGGAATCTCTTGAGTGAAAAGAGTGTCTTTTGTATGTTAATGAGATGACTCCTGGCCAGAGGGAATGGGGGGCTAGATAGCTTCAGGATGGGGGATGGTAGCTTGAAAAACTAAGTCATGATTAGATGGTTAGGACATTCAGCCCCACCTGCTGACCGGTATGGAGAAGAGAAGGGTTGGAGATTGAGTTAGTCACCAATGGCCAATGAATGATTCAATCATGCCTCTGTAATGAAACCTTCATAAAAACCTCTCAATGAAGGGGTTCAGAGAGCCTCTGAATATATCGAAGTGCTGAGAGGGCGATGCACCTGGAGAAGGCATGGGTGTGCATGGTGTTCATGTTGAAGGGCAGCCTGGCATGATAGTCAGAAACCAAGTGGGTGGGAAGGGCATCATCCACACTGAAGGGATTCCTGGCATGGACTCTGGCACCAGAGTAAGTAGAGGAGAGCATCCATGTGGGGAAGAAGGCAGGCAGAGTAATGGAAGATTGGCTACAAACCATGGAGTTGATTTTGAAAAAGTAAATATAAGAAGGGTAATTCCCGTTATATTTCTCACTGTCACAGGAACTACAAATATGGATGATCCTATGGTGTCCGATTGGAATTAGAGATATTGGTGTAAACTCCTGGACTTCTATAAATATAGATAGATACAGAAATAAATGTAGATGTAAGTGTGTGTGAATGCTCTGTTGACTGAGAGGTCCGGGAGGCCTCACCTCAATGGCACATGTAGTGCCCAGATCTTGGCTTCTAAATACCATTTTCCAATAAAAGAAACTAGTGCTCTTTGGAGAAATGGCTGATTCCAAGGCTGGAGCAGGGAAAGTTCAAAATGAGCCCAGATCATCTTTTTAATACCAGAAAGCAAGAAAGTGTTGAAAGAATGGTAAGACATGTCGAAAGGACACCAGAGCCATCTTTTAAAGTTATCACATTTGAGCATCAAAATAAATCATGCGAGTTAAGGATTACAGTTGACCTTTGAACAATGCAGGTTTGAACTGCATGGCTCCACTTACACGTGGATTTTTTTTTTTTCTATTGACCTGCTCAGTTCACTTGACCCACAGAGTTCAAATCCAAGTTGTTCAAGGGTCAACTGGAGATTGAGAATCTGCCTATTTGGAGGGCTGAACTTACTTATACATGCATTTTTGATGGCATGGGCTGTAGGGGCCCCTAACTCTGGAGTTGTTCAAAATGCAAAACATAGTCCATTTTGATCTAAATAAGTAAATAAGAAAGTTTGATGAGCAATGGGATATTTATGTAGTTTCAAAGAACCTCTTCACAAAACACTTATTAATTTCAAAGGAAAAAAATGTCCCAGTAAAGAAGTGTGGCATAAACTACCTTAAATACATGATGCAACTGAACATCACCAGTGACGGGAACAGTTGAAATCTTGTATAACCTGATAAGATGCAGTAGCAACACAGCATTACTCTCTGATGTATGTGCCAGGTTGCATAACTCAACTGTAATAGTGAGGAGACATCAGACACCCCAAAATGGAGAGACATGGTACAAAATAACTGGCCATAAAAACTTAAATGGGCTCTGAAGCTTAAATGATATTAATGTACCACATTAGTTTCCTGATTTTGATGTTCATATTATGATTATGAGACAATATTCGTGTTTGTAGGAAAACACACTGAAGTATTCGGGGAATAACAGGGCATCAGGTCGATACTTAACATTCAGTTTTTTTGGTACTATACACACCATTTTTCCGCAAGTTTGAGGTTGTCCCAAAACAGAAAATATATGCCAAAGAAAGAATAAAATGTTTTGTGGGATTTTGTATGATCTTGAAATCAACTACCAAACTTCCATCTCCAGTCCCAAGTGGGTTTTCCTACAGTGTGTGCTCACCTCCCAGCCTTGAGCAGCTTCTTTTCTCAAAAAGCTCACATGGCACTGGTCACGCTTCCCACTCCCGTCTCCTCTTCACTACTGTTCACTGGATGTTTCTGGACTTGGGTTGTGCTTATTTTTAGAAGCATCAAAAGGGAGGTGTAAATGCCTTAGGCACATTTCAGCACATCCTGTATTCATGTTGACAGAAACGTGAGGTCAGAGCCTTTAGTAGGTATGATGCTATAATTTGTATTTTTGTTCCAGTGCATTATATTTGATTCTAATGAAAACTTCTATTTATTATATGAACCAAATGACACTACATTATGTATTTTGTCACAAATACTCAGACTATAAAAGTTTACATATATAGAAATATATTTTATCTTATTTTCATAATTAAAACTTCTGAAAATTATCAATGATTTCTTTAAAGTTTGCAAATATATTTATTCTTGAGAAGTGAAGGATAAATATTGCAATGTATTGGTATAAGCATAGTATACTCTGTGTGTAGGAAACCGAATTATCTGTCAGGGAAAACACAGTATGTTTATTGCCATCTGCCTAGATAAGTAGAAAATATATAAATCAAGTAACTGAAGGAGAAATGAAAACCAAAGATATTCCCTCATATGTATTGAGGAAATGATTGCTTAACTATTTGGGTACTTTCTTTGGAATGGAGGGACTTATTAATTTAAGTATGCACCTTATAACTCAACTCAAACTAAATGAGATATTATTAGCACTGCTATGGTTGTTTGATACAAGAACTAGATGTGTACATTACTGGGTCATAAAATAGGAAATTGATTTGGCTACTTTATTTCTCACTATGATGGTCTAGCAGTGTCAGCCTGCTTATACCATGACAATCCAGTTGACATTAAAGTAGCCCACTATATTTGCCTGTATGTCCCATAATGGCCCCATATATGCCATATCATCCCAAAATATGTCAGTATGGTGACCCATGCCAGTTCACTACACACTGTGACAGCCCCATATATAGCCTCATAGATCAATCTGCATGCAGCATGACAACCAAGTATACTTGTATATATGACAACACAGCATATGTCAGCTAGCCTGCATCTTGAGAGCTGTTTACACTGTGGATGATCAGTGTGTGTCAATTTCATACACCATGACACTGGCATGTTTGCTGTAACAGCCCAGAGATGTCAGGATGTATGTTTCATAACAGCCAATAAGAACTGTGATGGGACATGACCTATCAGCCAGCATGCATTATAACAGCCTTCTTTTACGTGACTTGACAGGTAAAAAAAAAGCATACTAGTTAGAAACAGAAGTAGGGTTAAGAGAGGGTTTGTTTGTTTTTATTTGTTTTGTGGGAGAAATAATAGTATGTTCACAGGCTGGTAAGGAAGTTCCAGAAGAGAGCAAATTTGTTATTTTAGGAGCAAGAGGGAAAACTTGCAAGAGCAATGTCCTTGAGTGACAAGAAGGGGTGAGATCTAGCACATCTAGTGGGTTTCTGAGTCCCTCTCATACAGGCTCTCACGAGCAGATGGTGAGCATCTCTTCCCAACTCCAAGTTCAGTGACGTCACATTGGTAGCTTGAAATAGGCCATCATGGGACTATTTATACCACAGAAATCCAAAGATGCTACAAATCTGGGCTTTGTCCCCTAGGATAATAAGCATTTATGAGCATGCCACTGAGTTCACCAATGGAGGAGCTGGCCTTAGATAAACACAGGAAGTACTTATTCATCATTAGGAGGGAAAGAAGAGAGTGAATAAAGGTGCAAATTCTGGTAGAGGTATGTAACATGCTTGTCCTGGTGACTAGTACACAATAACTGATTAATGATTATGTGTATCACTTATTCATTCATACCACATTGCCTCTAGCTACAATATGTAGCTAGGTAGTAGAGCATGTGTCTTTAAAAAGGAGAAAGATAAGATCTTCAGTCTCTGTGAATTAAGACTTTAAACTTGATTCACTAATTTATTTATTCACTAAACATTTATTTAGTATAACGTGCTCCAAATTGTGTTGTGCACTCAATCAAGTATGTCCAATAAATATTTAATAAGAAATGACAATAGATGAAGTATTTTAGTGGGTACAGTAAAGGACCAAAGATGACTCCTAGTTAAAAAAAAAAAATTACACATAAGTTCTAAAACAAATAAGTTGTATGGTGTAAACATATGAAATAAATCCATAGTCAAAATGCTTATAGCAGAACTAAATCTGTTATATATAATTTTGTGAATTTTAGGCATAGGCTAAGCATCACTTATCAGTATGCATTTTATTTTTCAGTAATTCACTGAGAATCTAATTCTATCCAATTTGGGAACAGGAACAAGTGGAGAAGTCTGGGAGCCAGAAGAAAGTTTAATACCTGTTGTTTTCTTTATCCTATTGGACTTGTCTTTAGCATATTTCCTATTTAGGAAATAATATTATTCCATTTTTAAGCTCTCCCACTTGGTTTCTGTAATCACATCATATTTTGGTTCTATATCACTGACCTCTATTTTGAAGGAAAAAGGATCCTTCTCTGCCCTCCCATATTATTATATTTTGGTGTTCCCCAGAAATCTGGCCTTTCTTGATCTCTTCTTTGCTCAATGTTCCTGGGTAATTATATCTATGCAATTACAGTTTCAAGTGTCACCCAAATGCAGACAAATGATAGCTGTGTCTTCTACTTTGTAAATATCCTGTATTCTAGAGCTGTAAATCCTAACCAGCCTTTTGAAATCTCCCTCAAGATGTCTTATAACTTCCTTAAAATCAATACATGCACCTCCGAGAAACCAAGAAATTACCTGAATTCTTTCTCTCTTACTCTACTATATCTGCTCAGACACCAAGTTCTCCCTTTAATATTCATACTCCCTGCCAACTCCTTGGTTCAGTAATTACTATTTTTACCTGATTATTGCTAATAGTCTCCCATTTTGCTTCCCTATTTCCAATTCTTTTTCCCTTTCATCAGAATTATCTTTCTAATCTGATCAGATTACATTCCTTTTTAAAATTCTGCAACTCTATCCTAAGGATATAGTGTAATGTTTAATATAAACACAAATGCATGTAGGAAGATGTTGATCATAGTACCAGTGAAAAATGAAAATGACATAAATTTTCCAACAATAAGGAAATGGGTAAGTTGACTATAATGTATCCATTCAATAGAATATCCAGCAGCCAACAGTAATAATTTTCTAGGAAACAAGAGCAGACTAAATCTGAGGGATGCATATTGGAGCTGATACAAATTTATGTTCCCATTTTTTTCTAGAACCCACACAGACTTCTTCTGACTTAATACTCCAAGAAGTTGCTCATGTTCCTGGAGGTCACATGAAACTCAAACAGATCTCAGAAACTCTTCAAAGCTTATCCCAGTTAAACTCTAAGCAGTCTCCTAGAGGCAGTCACTAACTTCTGTGCCTATTGCTCTTGCTATTTTAATCCCTGATTTTTGTCTCCTGGACCCATACCCTAAATTTAATATCCAACTCTAGTGCCATTGGATTTGAACAAATTCAGCACAGATCCTTCTGGCTCTCTTCAGAATTCATGTCACCAGCTGGGCTTTATGCATGCCTTTGTTTTTGGTGCCCTTTGCCCCTCTTTTTTTGAGTAAAGATTTCCTTGCTCCAGTCCCAAGTCCTACAGTACAGTGCATCTTCAGAATTTATACATGGAATTCCTAATTCCCAGTCTTCCATCACTCACGCAAGGCAATTGATGAGAAATGATCACTGGGCTACCTCTGCAAAAGGGAATGCAGTCCCATTGTATGAGACTGTGAAGTTACACAGACAGGAAACTGCTATCACTACACATTTGACACCTATGAAGCTTGAATTTGTGGTAGAATATTTACAAGAACTGTGAGAAAAGGTATTCCCTGCCCCTTCCTCAGGTTGCTTCCTAAGATTGATTTGAGGTGGATGGAGTGAACAGAGGGAAGGGATGCCCAAAAGAATGCCCAGACTTTTTCCTACATAAATGACCTACTGTTTGCAATGACCCCTGAAAGAAGCTTTTCTTGTCTGCTTATTTAAGGAGAAGGAGCCGTTAGTGGGTGGTCTACATCCCCAGTAAAAGGGAGTCCCTTTTAATGGGATGCAAAGGATTCTGGAACTCAAAGTGTAATATAGTGACAGTATAATATGTAATAATTTTGACATCCTATATATATTCTATATATCCTAAATATCCTAAATTCAGGACATACTGAATGCTGATGAAAATGAATGTTTCTCTCTGGCAAGGTAAAGAAAGAAGTTGGAGCCTTTTTATATCCCAGCATTTATTTAGCTGGTTTACCATCTAGAAAGAAACCTCGTCCTTTTGTGGGCTGAGGAAAGACTTCATTTTCTTTTTCATAGGCCTTAATACCACATGAGGGAAGGGAAGGTGTGTTCTACTCACCACTGTCTCCCCAGAGTCTAGCACAGCTTCTGGCACACAGGTATTGAATAGATATTTGTTGCATGAGTGAAGTAATGACTGCCTCTTTGCCTCAGGGCCTGTGCATGTGAAGGTTTCTACCTCTGCACAGAGACAAGGATATTCTTCTCTGAGTGTAGCATTTCCCAGTTAGTGTAATTTTATCTCGCCATCTGATTCTGCATGTTGCCTGGGCACCAATTACCTCTTCAGTCTGCTGTGCTCAGGTTTATTCTCACCAAGTTACCAGTGATCTCTTTGTGGCCAAATCAAACTATTTTATCGGACTTTTCTGCTGTACATTATCCTAATCCCCCTTCTTGAAATCTTCTCATTTCTTCATTGAACTCTGTCTGTAAATTTCATTTTCAAACATATATGTCCTTAATCCAGGTCTCTCTCTTAAATGGAGTCTGAAATAGCCAATTAACTGTCCAAGAAGAATCTCAAATTCAATGTGTCCAAAATTTGATTTATAATCACCCCCTTAAACAAGCTCCTTGTCCTGTATTTATCATCTTGGTTAATAAATTGGATTAATCAAAGTATGTTTGTTCTGCTTGTCTTCAATTGATTTTGAAGTTCTATACCTATTTCAAGTTTTCTACTGGTTTCCTTAATTTAAATAAACATTTGAGCCTTTGTTTTTCTCTAGTGGTAAGAATAAAATAGCAATGTTTCTGCCCTCTCAATGATATGCTAATAATAATAGCGATGATGATGATGATGATGATAGATGATGTTTATTAAGCACTTACGATATGTTAAATACCTTTCTAAGCCCTTTCTATGTACTAATTTCTTCTTCACAACAACCCTATGAAACAGATGCTATTATCAATCCTTTTATAATGAGGAGGAAACCAAGGCACAAGAGATTAAATAATTTGCTCTTGATTATAATAACCAGAAAACGATAGAAGTAGCAGTTAATCTTGAGAATCCGTACTCTTGAGTTTATTCTTATATTGTTATTCATTTTTTCTTACATTATGTCCTTTCTCTTTCCAGAATTCTTTCTGAACAATTTCCACATATTTCAGGAGCATAGTACTGTTATTTAGGTTGAATTTCTACTAGTCTCATTGATTGCTACTGTTTCTTGTATATTAAATTTTCACCATCTTGAGATCTTTATGCTAATGCAATTTTCATTTGGCTAGAGTACTTTTATGAGAATCTTCTTTTTTCAGAAAGGAAATATGTATGTGATACTTTCTAAGTGTTTGCATGTCTAAAAATTTCTTGCCATCATGAATGAACAAAATTTAGCTGAATATGTTCATGCAGAATTACCATCTCTTTTCCTTAAAAATCCATAGATATTTTTCCATTGATACTTTATATCCAGTATTGCATATGATGATATTGATGCCAATCAATATCATCAAAATAAATGATGCCAATTATTTTTTAGGTAACTGCTGTGGAACCTTTTCGGTCTTTATCTTTTGATTCCAACATGTCACCAGCATGTGTCTAAGTGTATGTAGATAGTTTATCGATAATCTTGGCCAGTATTTGGCCAAGAAAAATTTCTTCCAGTTCAACTTTTATTGCCACTTATCCTCCATTAGCTCTTTTCTCTCCCTTCATTCCTCTCATTTTTCAGATTGGAGCACCTAGATTTATCCTCCATGAGTTTTCTCATATTTTCTATCTCTTTGTCTTCTTGCTCTGTGGTCTGGGAGGATTATTTGTTTCAATAATTAAACTCTAATTTGGTGTTTGGTGGCATACATTCTTCTGTTCATTGCCTCTATTGAATTTTTTATTTTTGGAAAATATGATTTTTATGCTGAAAAACACTTTTTTATTGCCAAATTTCTCTTTAGCATGGCAGCCTGCTGTGTTTTCCTATTTCCTACATTAACTCTTTTTTAAAAATCTTGGCCTATTAGTCCTGATTACTCAGATTTATACTCTATTTTGATGTGCTAATTTGTTTTATTTGCTCCATGATTTATTTCCCCTTTGAAGAGCTACATAGACCCCCTCAAAACACACACACACACACACACACACACACACACACACACACACACACACACACACTGGAGTGGATTAATGAAAATCCTATGTAATTCTGGCCTAGAGAAGCAGCCGTTGGATTTAATTCCTGAAAGAACATAGATGAGAGGAAGGCAGGCCCTCGGTACAAGGCATATCTTAAGTAAGTCTCTTCTAAGAGTTAAATGACTATAAGATCCTAATATGGTGCAGTTAACTATCGGAATTCCCTCCCTGTTAATTCCTTGGAAGGTAATAAAGAACGGAGGTGCCAGAAATACGACTGCCAAGCAGGACCCTTTGATCTAGGCAGGCAGCTATGGGTCGTTTTGGTTCACAACTTTTTCTAGGAAAGCAAGGTAACTGCAGTCAGGCAGCATGGGTCTGAGAAAGCCAAGAGAGCTGCCACCTGGCCAGCTTCTACTTGCATGCAGTGACTAAAGGCAGGGAGTGGGCACCTGGTTGTCCTTTCATCCATCCCCCTATGAACATCGTTTTATGAACCTAAAGTTGGTTTGGTCTCTCTCTGTTTTCCAATAATAATAACATTGGTTGGATTGTCTCAGTAACAAATTGAATTTAGGTTCCTGGATTCTCAGAATTGTAAGTATCCTTTATATGTTATTTTTCCTAACTTCAATTTCAAAGTGACATAGGTACATTTTTTTTATCTCTAGGCACTGACCATAGTCTCAGTTCATTTCCACCTCTTCAAACATATGTGCCCTAGAATGCTCAGTAAAAATTGCCAAGTGGCCCTCAACCCTATAGTTCTTTTCCTTGGACAATGTAGTCTGATGAGGGATGCCATGAAAACATAACTCACTTCCGAAAAAGTCTCCATATGTGGGAAAGGATGATCCAAATGGATCGGCAGAAGCAAGACATGGTAGTAAGAGAAATATGATAGATTCTGGAAATTACAAAAGGTCTGGCATGTCTGTAGTGGAGTGTGGATGAGATAAGGCTAGGGAGCCGGGTAAGAGCTCAATCATGAGGATCTTTTTAATGCCCTGACAAAGAGTTTGAACATTATCCAGAAGGCAGTAGGAAGCGGAAGGCTTTTAAGGAAGGGAAGCAAAAAGATTAGATGTGTGTTACAAGCAGATCATTCTGGTAGTGTGAAAAATGAATTGGATGAGAGGAGAATGGAGTGAAGAAACCCATTAGGAAGCTATTAAAGAGGCTTAGGTGAGAATTTATGAAGCTTTTAGTAGGGCCAGTAGCAATATGGGGAATAGTGGAAAAATTCAAAAGCTACTTAGCAAGTGGAATAAACAGAGTTGGTGTTTGATTGTATGTGGAATGAGAAGGAGAAGTCAGAGCCTAGAATGGCTTGGTGATAAGTGTGTCTGGTGATACCATTACTTGAGGTAGAGCATATAGGAGGAGAATTGCATTTGGAGAAAAAGAGGACATATTGTATATAACTTGTCTAAGATATTTGAATGTAAATCACACATACGTAGCAAAACTGTTCAGTCAGGATATATGAGACAGATTTATAGCTATGGATATCAACAGCATATAGTTGATGTCTGAAGAAAGAATAATAATAGTAAATACAATTTTGGGGTTATTAGTAATGGTCTAAATAGCATACTGGTGCTTTAGGGATGGACAGAAGAAAAGAGTCTAGAATCTAGAATCTCAGAGATTTGATCCAGAGAAGTAAACAGAGTTTGAGGAGAAAGTGAGGTCAAAAAATGTGGGGGAGGGAGAGAAGGGAGTTTCAAAGTAGAATGAAGTCATATTCTAGAGATATCAAACAAGTTGAGGAGTAAAAAGTGTCTTTTGACTTTGACAATTAGGAAATCACTGAAATTCTAATTAAAGGGTATGGAAGAGTTACAATTTTTTAGAACTGACTTTGATAAGTCAAGTTTTGAACAAGTTGTAGAGAAAGTACCTGAGATTAGAAGGAAGTCTCTGAGAAGAAAAAGTGTGGTTGTGATTGCTTATTGTTGGAAGTGAATAGAGCCAAATTCCTGGAGAGAGAGAGAGAGAAGAGATAAAACAAATCCCTCTCCCTCAGAGCAGGTTGAGACAAATGAACAAAATCACCTCAGTGTTGCCTGAATCCCACCATATCTAATGCAGCAGAAGGGATGGGCAAGGCTGACGTACCTGAATAGGCTTCAATAGGGGGACTGAGAGGGAGGAAGGGTGAATGTACTAGATGCTGGGGACTGTCATCTAGGTCCCTCTTCCAGGAGTGAGGCGCGCATTTTTCCAGTTGTCAGGAAGGTTGACTGCTGGTTGGTCATGGCTGAATCCCTCCACAGAAATTGTCCTTCATAAAGGTTATGCTCCCTCCCCGGGGACAGTCAGTATTCATTGATGGTTGGTTTGGTGATATCAGAACCCAGTCCCCTTGCTTCAATTCAGGATGTCTCTGAAGGGCCATTCCAGCTTCAGAGCTCCCATAAGATTGGCTGAAACTGAGTGCAATCACATAGCACTTTTACCTCTTTCTCAGCAGAATCCCATTTCTTATACCCATTTATAGGCATCGGTCTCAAGAACAGTGTTCAATACCTCCTGCATCAAATGTTTGCAGAGTCTATTTCTGAGGAACCCAATCTAAGGGGGTGAATATATATGTTATAATTAGTTTTGTATCTCCTAGATTTGGATCTAACTAACAGGAACAGAGTTTGGATTTCATCATGCGTAGGACTGATCAAAAGACTCCTAAATGAGAAGTTAGCATGATGCAATTCCAAAGTGGTAGTTCTCAACTGGGAACCACAGGATAGAGATAGGGAAGGTAGGTCCTGTGGCTGTGCCCAAGTGTGTCCATCCTTGATACCTTTCTTCCCCAAATTCTGATACCCCACAATGACCCCGCCACCTCCTTGAGAAACACTGTTCCACTATGGAACTATCTGCACACTGGGGGGGACCTGTTCCAGTGTGTGTGTGTGTGTGTGTGTGTGTGTGTGTGTGTGTGTATCACAGCACATAGAAAGCCTATAGGTGACACACTGTAGTCACTAGAGGAGAGGGGAGGGGCAGAGGAGACCTGTTTTGGTTTTAATTTTTTAAGGTAGGAACTTTAGTATATTTAATATATTTTAGTATATTCTGAATTAAAAAGACCAGTGGAGATACAGTTCTAAATACAGGAGAAAGAAGAAATAATAATAAAAGGACCACTTTGCCTGAAAAGACCCTATACCAACCAATCCCTGTAAATTTTTCTCCAATAGTCTCATCCCCACACTCATAATTCTGACCTCTTATTCTGCATGTTTAGAATTACAGTTCCTGTCTCCAAACCCCCAAACTCCAAAGAATGGAGGTTAGTGATATTTGATAGAGACTTCCAATTAGTTTTTTTAATAACAAAGAGAACATAGCCTGAGGTATTGCCATATTTTGTGGGGGGGGGTTGTTTTTTTTGAAGTATAATCAGCATCTAACATTATATTTCAGGTGTACAACAGAATGATTCATTTGTGTACACTGTGAAATGATCACCACAATAAGTCTACTTAACATTTGTCGCCATACATGAGTACCAAAAAACAAATTCTCTTTTTTTCTGGTGATGAGGACTTTGAAGATCTACTACTCTCTTAGCAATTTTCAAATGTGCAATAGAGTGTTTTTGACTACAGTCACCACGCTGTCTGCTACATCCCCGTGACTGACTGACTTTATAACTGGAAGTTTGTACCTTTTGAGCCCCTTCACCCATTTTACCCACCCAATGTTCTTCTGACCCATTTCTAAGTGACTTGCTCACACTGGTTCTCAACTGCTGGGGGTCATCATGAGAGAGCAAATTTCAGCCTCTTTGGGAGATCTATTTATGATGCACTACACTTCTTGCTTAAAACTTTCCTGAAGGTCTGGGTAGTTTTGCAATGGCCATCCTACCCCTTGAATTAAAACCCAAGGTTAGTAAGTCCCTTCATATCTAACAGCTAATATAAGCTATAATTATGATGAAACAAAACTGAGAGTCCAGGTAAACGTTCTTACTACTGAAGGAAGTGTGTGTTCAGGAGTGGTCATGAGATAAGGCTTCACTGAAATTAGAAATCATGCCTAGATGTTGACACCTCCCTTTGAGTTTAAGCAGGAGAATCAACTGGATAAGAGGAAGGGACAGGACATGTAAGAGAAGGAATAAATTTTAAAAGATGTCTGACAGATTGCAGCTTGAATGTTGAATTTATTTTTTTAACTGCTTTGGGGAATGAAAACAAATTTCTCTGGTAAGAAACGATAGCTTTACAGGACCAGCTTGGGGCTATTAACAAGATATGATCTGAGTGCAATTCTCCCCACGGGTCAGAAAGATGACTATATGCGGGAGCTGATCATTAGAAAAATGATTAAGGCTATTATTAACCCATTACTCAATTACTTATTAATTACTTTAAAATGTGGCTAGAAATGAGGCAATTAGGAGTTTGCAATTCTAATTGGTATTTGAAATCACAGAAGGTGAATTGATGGCCACCAGCTGCTCTGACATTTTGCCTGGTGCTCAGCTACTGAGGAAGTAGCTGTAGAACAATACTCTAGAATCTCTCTTTTCACAGCATGACCACACTCAGGGAGGACAGATGTTTTCCCTGGGAGAATAAAAAAGCACTCACACTTCCATTTGACTAGATAGCCATGAAGTCAAGATCAAGCTAAAGCGTTCAGCCTTGGTAGAAAGTAGGAGGAAAGCTGTGCACTGGCCTTTCCCATAGTAGACACTGGAACTAAAGCTGCATCCAGGAAATGTGGGATGACTGTAGGTATGGTTGAGTTCAAAATTAAACTTCTGGCCCAAGTGGGTTATTGGCCAGCCAGGGATGGTATAGATACCAATACTACACACATCGTTCAGTGTCCTCTTGCTTGTTGAGAGTAGGAGGGCTAACCACTCAAGACTCCCTACGTTCCTCATTCAGGTCTTCAAAAGGTATTTTGGTGTCTTGATCATGTGTCCATCAGCTCTGTGATAACGAGTCAAAGTGCTCAAGGATGTGGCCTCCTCCCACAAATTTCCCAGAGTTTTCTTCCTCCAAGGAGATATCTTTATGATATTAAATATGTCCTAATATTGTTATGTATATCTTTCTGTTTTCCTCATAGATGTCTTTAATCATATCATTTTGAAACAGGAGGAACAATTCTCATTATATCACAGCTATGGAGAGTTAGTGTTCTCATGATAAGTAACTAAGTTAAAACGATGACAGTCTTTACCAATAAGTCTACAGTTGTCTTAAAACACACACACACACACACAAAAATAAAATGACTTTGGTTTTCATGGGAAAATAGAATATAGAAAGAAACATGTTTGAAAGGAGGGCAGGAGGGCATGGGACATAGAGAAGAATGAAAGAAGGAACAGAGAAAAGATCTGAATAAAGAAGCAGAAAAGAGTGAGAAGAATAGATAGGCAGTAGAAAGCTTATGAAGTGTGCTGCCTGAAAATCTCAAGCATATAAAAGCAGGGACATCTCCCTGTTTCCATCTGTGATGGTTAGTTTTATGTGTCAACTGGGCCATGGGGTGCCCAGACATTTGGTCAAACATTATTCTGGATGTATCTGTGAGAGTGTTTCTGGAGAAGACTGACATTTGAATTGTTAGACTGAGTAGAGCAGATTGTTCTCCTAATATGGATGGGTCTCAACCAATCACTTGAAGGCCTGAGTAGAACAAAAAGGCTGGGTAAGAAAGAACTTCCCCTACTTGACTACTGGAGCTGGTCTTTTCCAGCCTTCAAACTTGGACTGAAACATTAGCTTTTCTTGGGTCTCAAGCCTGCCAGATTTCAGAGATTTCAACTGTTAACACCATTGGCTCTCCTGGTTCTCAGACCTCAGACTCACACTGGAACTACACCTTGGCTCTTGTGGGTCTCCAGCTTGCTGACTATGAAGTTGGGATTTCTCACCCTCCATAATCAGGTGAGCCAATTCCTTAAAATAAATATATGGTATCAGTCATATCATATCATATCATGTCCTGTCATGTCATATCATATCAGGATTACCCAGAGAAACAGAAACAATAGGATGTCTATATGCCCCATTGGAAAAAAAGTATGTCAGAAATATATATATTATATATATCTCTTGTATCTCATTGGTTCTATTTCTCTGGAAAATCCTGACTAAGATACCACCCCAAAGCTTTCCTTTCTACATGTATTTGAGGGAAAAAGGAGTTTGTCTCACATTTACTGCTTGGCCAGTTCATGCTGAAGACTTTTCTATTAATATCTAGTTTCTCATACCTACTTTCATATATATATCTACTTACATTGCTGTGGGGCCATCACCTAGAGCTTTGGAGCTGCCATTCTTTATCACATTGATCTGCCACTTCTATGACCTCAATAAAAGGATCATTCAGAGGTCATTTTTCTTCAGAGTTCCATCTTAATTCTTTAGAGAGCCACTAGTGGAAGGAAGTTGTATGTAACTGAAAATTTAGGGCTAAGTAGAAAGAATTTTAATGGACTCATGGTACCAATCAGTTTTTCTGCCCAGCATCTCTTCCTCTTTGTCTAGTCATAGCACCCTCTTCCTTTGAGAGATCATTTCCCTTCCATTTGGTTCTGGTAGGGTATCATCACAGTGCCCACACCTCATGGAAACAGTATTTGATCCAAGGAGTAGACATATGACCCAAAAAAGGAAATCGGAATACTTCCTTGGGATTTATATATGGACACTGAGAAAGTACTTACCTTTGCATTGGGCTTACTAAACTCGGATAGTGGAAACTTGGAGTTGCTGGCAACCATCTTCCCTAACTGCACAGAAAAAGTTCACCTATAGTAGGAGAAAATGAGGCAAGTACAGAGAGTAACAGAATTAAAAAATGAGCAAGAAGAGGAGCAGGAGGAGGAATAGGAGGGAGAAGAAGAGGAGGAGGAAGCTAATGAAATAGGTTAAGCCCGTCAGTGCAGCCGTGCCTGAAAGGACCCATTAACCCCTGGACTTTCCAAGTATAGGAGCCAATGTAGTTCATTTGTCGTTTAAGGTAGTTTCACTTGAGGTTCTGTTACTTGCAATCTAAAGCATTCTGATTAATACCAAAATTGGTACAGACATTGGAATGTTACAACTAACAGACTTGTAATTATAGAACCAGCAAAGAGCTTGGGTGTTGGATAGTGAGGCCCCTTGCTGAGAAGTTGACCATCGTGGTTGAGTGATTGTCAAACAGCTAGTTAAACTGCCATCTATTTGGATTTTGAGTCAGATGCTTTGCCTACTCTAATACTGGGATTTCAGAGAAATTGGTGGAAAAATGTAAGGGTGTTGAAGCAGTTTTGCTACTTCTGATGCCCTTCACAAACATCCTATAATAAAAGAGATAAGCTTTTGGTTCCGAGATAAGCTTTGGCCCATCTGAAAATAGTAAATAGGAAAATAAAACAGCATATGGCTGTATAAAGAGATGCCCTTCAGCCCTAGGACAAACAACCCAAGCCCATGGAGGGGAGGAGAGGCATCAGATGATCATAAGTCTTTTGAAAATGCAAAAGCTTAATTATCTGCCTCTACAAAGTCAAGGAAGTGGCAAAAGTAGAAAATACTGTTGGGATCTGAAAAACTTAAGGGATCTTGTGGAATTTATGCTTCCTTCCTTAAGAGAGGAAGAGCAATTGTGGTTTCCTTTGCTTTTTATCTAAGAAATTTTACAGATATGTAAAAACACAGAGAATAATATGACAAATATCTATTCTCCCACAACCTAGAATTAATGGTGGTTAATTGCTCACAGACATAGATAACCTATATATAGTTCAACATTTTTATTCACTGTAGAGTATTTCACAACATGACTATAAACATAACAAGTTTTACTTGTCTGTTCCGTTTGTAATAGACATTTAGGTGGCTGTCAGCTTTATAGTATCATAAACAATAGATTACTTGCTTTCACTATATATGTTTTGTGGCACATCCATATGAGAATTTCTAGTTCATCTAGAAGTGGACTGCTGGATCATAAAGTTTGCATAGTTTTAATTTTGCTAGCTGCTACCAATTGCTCTCTAAAATTGCTATACCACTTTATATTCTTACCGGTAATGTTTTCCCCAAAAACCGGTACAGTGTTTTCCCCAAATCCTTGCAAATTATTGATATTGTCAGACTTTTTAATATTTGCCTATTTGATGAGAGAAAAATGGCATTATACTGTTGCTTTACTTTGCAGTTTGCAAAATCCAAATGAGGTTGAACTTTTTTTGCATGTTTATTGCCCATTCAGATTTCTTCTTCTATGAACTTTATAACCTGTGACTATTTTTTTTTTTTATGTTTTCTCTTCTTGATTTGTGGGAGACCTTTTGTATATTCTGCATGTGAATTCTTTGTTTGGGTGGTGGTTGTAAAATATAGACTTTGACCCAATTTGCCTCTGTTTAAATTTTAGGTTGTAACTAATCAATAAGTTACTTAATTCCTCGGTGCTTCAGTTTTCTTATCTGTAAGCGAGAGATGATAATAGTTCCTCCTTCATATTGTTATCGTGAGGATTTATTGAATTAATAGCTAATAGAGGGATTTAGAGCAGTGCTTGATAACTTGTCAGAATGTGAAGCAGAGAAAACACAGTGAGAAAAACACAAAGCTCACATTCTTTCCAATTTTTTTTCAGCAGCAGAAACAAAACAACCATTAAGTAGGTCAATAAATTATCCTGGTACACACCATATAGTATTTTTGACAGTTTCCATAACTTTTCACATGCCCTTTCTTGGCCTGTCCCCATTCTGTGTGCCATTCAAGCTTCATTTGCAAATTTAGCACAAATAGCATGTTTAACAGAATTTATTAGATGATCTCCCCTTTGGTTCTCAAAGCTTTTTTTTGAACATATCTTGAGCATAGCCCTTCGCTCACAGTATTGTAATATGTTCTACACCTCTGCTCAACCCTGTTAGGGACTTACAGGTAAAAGACTGCCTCATTCATCTTAATATCCTCAGTAGGATCATGGCTGCCACTTAGAAAGGATTCACAGAAATGTTGAATAACTGACTGCCTGACAGAAGCTGTTTCCAGCTGGAGGAAAAAGAATGCTTTAAAATCTGTTCCCAGCTAATCAGTAATTAAAGGCGTAGTAGTATTTGTGAAGGTTGATTTCGGAATCATTTATTAAATATAGTTTTCGTAAATTGTTCTGTTTGGGAAATCTAGTCCACATGTATTGGGTGCATGTAGCACCTAGGCGCTAGCAGATCATGAGCATACACACACATTATATTGTAGAAATAACAGCAAAATCTTGGGGAACATGTAGCTCACTGTAGCTCTTCCTAGAGCTCATCTTAGAGATTATTTAAAAGAAACAATTCATTCCTTTTGAGGCCTCAGCACAGAACTCTGCTAAACTGAGCTCCTGGGCTGGTAACACATCAGAGAGAAAGGAAGGTGTCACTTGGCAATTTGGCTGCTGCTAATGACACAGTCATCTTTCAGGAAAAAGTTAGCTCCGGGGGAGGGCTGCGTATTAGAGTAAAAGGATAGGAAGTTAAGAGAATTGGTTGCTAGGTTTTCTTTGAAGGAAAGCATGCGAATTTTCTTTTCTTTTTTTTCTTTTTGCTGAGTATGAGAAAAATGCAACTTATTTATTTCCCACTAGAAAAGGGGAAGCCAAAAATCGTAACTACAAATCTTGAGAGGCACAGGGACTGTGTGGTCACTAGGGGAAGAAATCACACTGGCTTCATTCACCCTTTGTATACTGAGGGCCTAACATAACATCTGGCACTAATAAGCACTTGGTAAACATTTGTTGAATGAGTATATGAGTGAATGTCTCCTAGAATTTAGAAATATCCGCTTATCCTTCTTCTCAACAGTTCTTTAATTATTATTAAAATATAATATTCTGAGTATATTCAAAATTACAAAAAAATAGACTAAAAGAAAACAAATTCATAATCCACCCATAAAGATACAATTAAGTTTTAAATATTTTCCTGCAGTCATTTTTATGCATGCATGTATATTGGTATTTGTATGTGTGCATGCATAGATATACACAAATTTATGATGTTATGTAAACATGAAATATTTCATTCTAAATTTTATTTGTATTATGAATATTTTTCAATTTAATTAACTAATTTCTTTGAGATTATGATTTATAATTGCTGAAAATATATTATTAATCCATCAATATCAAATGATTCTTCCATATTATTAGAAAATTAAACTTTTAAAATAGCTTCTATTTTAAACACATAAATTCCAATTAATAAAGTTACTTTAGACAGAGGATATTAATATTTAACTACTTTGGTATACTTTTCCAAAATTTTTTCCCAGACAGGATTGTACCTAATGCTGGTATAGCCCTCACTAACACTGAGTATTATAGCTTTTAAAGATTTTTTTCAAATTTAGAATCAGGAAAATACTGTTCCATTGTTATTTTATCCCACATTTCTTTCATAACTAAAAAGATCAAACTTTTAAAAAAAATATTTTTTGGCTTCTTATGCTTCTTTGGTGAATTATCTAACCATAGCCTTTGTCCATTATTATCTATTGAGGTACTAGTGTGTTTCTTCTTGATTTGAGAGCAATTTTAAAAATATATTTTAAGAAGATGAAGTCTTTGTCTACAAATAATTTCCCAGTTTGTCAAATTTCTTTTAATGTTATTTTATGGTGACTTATGAGAAGTAGGTTTTAGATTTTTAAGTAATCCGGTTTTTGTTTGTTTGGTTATTTGTTATTTGCATAGTGATTTCTTTTATGTCTTTCATTCTTAGAAAAAATAATTTTCCTTCCAGGGTCAACAAAATGCTCATATATAGTTTATTCTAATTTAGTTTACTTTGGTTTTAGTATTATTTTGTCTTAAATTTAAGCACATCACTAAGTCATTTCAATCTAGCTTTATTTTTCTCTAAATACCTAATCAATTGTTCCAACATCATTTATTGAATACGCCTTCCTTTACACATTGATTTATGATGGAAATTTAACTATACATTAAATTCTTACATATGAGAGTGTTGGTTTCTAAAATGTTTATATTGCTCCATTGATCAAACTGTCAATTCTTGTCCTAGATATACACAGCATCTTAATAACTGAAAGCTTATTGTAGGCCTTATTATTTTGTAAGACAAATCCCTCTTCATTACTCTTTCCATCTTATTTTATCTTTTTGGAAATTTTTTGCTGTTCAAAACAATATACTTTTAAAAAATTAACTATGTTATCACTTTGTCAAGGAAAAAAATAGAACTCTTAGGCAATTTTTATTGGAATCACATTAGATCTTTAAGTTATTTGGGAAGAATTAATTACCTTTATAATATTTAGTAGTATCATTCAGGAACATGGTATATCTCTCCATTTATTTTCCTGTTGTATCTCTCCATATGGTTTCCAGTTCTCTTCATATAGATGATACAATACTCTAAATTATTTTTCACCGATTTCTTATTAGTTATTTGTAAATTTGCTTATTTTTGATGATATAGAATAAAATAATTTCACCATAATTTCGACTAGATTATTGCTGGCAAAAAGAAGGAACTAGTAATATTTTTTATTTATGTTTGCATCTGAACATTTCCCTAACTTTTCTAATTTGTTTGAATAATTTGTTAAATGTTTTTGGGTCTTCTAGATCAACAAAGCAATAATTTGTAAAATGTTTTTCTCCTTAGTTTAATAGCTGTAGCTTACTTCCCACATGGTAGGGAACTGAAGGAGGTCTCTAGCTAGCAAAACCTCAGGCCCTCAATACAAAAGCCTGTAAGGAAATGAAGCAGCAAACAACCACATGAGTGAGGTAGGAAGGGGATTGATTTTCCCCCTGACAAGCCTTCGGATGAGACCACAGACCTGATTACGGCTTGACTACAACCTCAAGAGAAACCTAGAGCCAGAACCCAGCTAAGTCACATCTGTATTCCTGGCCCACAGAGACTGTGAGATAATACTTGGAAATGTTAGTTGCTTAAAGTTTCTAAGTTTTAGGGTAATTTGTTATGTCACAACAGATAATTAATTCAGTGGGAAAAATAATCAATTATATGTCACAGATAGTTGATATATTTGGGAGAAGACTCTGATTTGGGATTCTGAATGGAATCAAATGTTTAATAGAGTCAAAGTGTAGGAAATCCAATGATACGTTCAAGGATGCAGCACCGCATAAAGCACCATGCCACAGGATTATACCAAACCACCCATTTTCATGATGCCACTTGATTCTTAAGATATGTATGTAAATCTGTCTTAGAAGAGACAACACAAAGGCTCACGTGGAGCCTAGTGGGACAACCATGACTTGTCTTCCCTCCCTTCCTAATGAATACAGAAAGTGACACAGGAATATTGGTAGAAAATCTGGGAGATCCCAAGTAAAGCCACTCACCAGCATGTAGAGGGGACCTTAAGTGAGGAGAACGCTGAGAAGGCTCTCACCCACCAAAGGCTGCAGAAGAGCCACTCTCAAAAAAAAAAAAAAAAAAGAAGAGCCACTTTCCTTGTACCCGTCTACCTCCAACAACACGCACAATCTCTTCGTTAGTAAGTCTCTACCTGTATGCTTTTAGGGAATTCAATTTCTAGTATTCAACATAGCCGAGGGCATATATAGGCAGATGGTGGAGCACTGTATTCAGAGACATCAAGTTGATAGTATAAAAGGGTAGAGGCAGAGAAAGCATTGAAACCTCCTTACTCTTATAAGTACATATTTTTTGAAATTAAAGTTTATTGGGGTGAGAGTTGTTAATAAAGTTACATAGATTTCAGGTGTACAATTCTGTAATACCTCGATTATATATATATATATATATATATATATATATATATATATATATATATATAAAATCACCTTGTGGGTTCACCACCCAGAGTCAGTACATTTTTTTTATTATAGCCATGGGCTGTTACAACAAATTCTGTGTTTCCCGTCCTTGTATTTGCCTTGTTATAACCCTAAAAATTAATCAATTCTAAATACATAATTGCCAAAGTTCTGTTCTATCTTAAACTGTGCTTTTATTTAATATTCACATTACAAGTCCATTTCTAGAATCTGTCTGCAGCAGGGGCCTGGCCAGCAAAATAATGTGGTCTTGCAGTTAATAAAGCAGTCGAAGCAGATGTCTGGGTTTGAACCCTCACTCTCCTATTTCCTGGCTGTGTCACTTTGGGCAAGTGACTTACTCTCTCCAAGCGTCAGCTTCCTCACTGGTAAGATGGATAATAATGGCATCCACTTGATAGCATTATTTTGAGGATTCGATAAATTAATGCTTGTAAAGTGCTTACAACAGCAACAGCTCCACAAATGGGTTTGCTCTATGTTAGCCATTAGTTTTGTAATAGAAGAGCAAATGCTGGGGGAGGGGAGGGGTGTTGGTGGACAAGAAAGGAAACCTTAAGCTTCTCCAGTACAGAGAAGTTCCTTTTGCCTCAGGAGTCATCCTGACCCAGAAACAGTGTTAGTGATGTGACATAAGGCTGTTTTGTGTTTTCTGAAAATCCCAGATTAGTATTAATACTCCTGGGATGGTCTCCAGAGGCCCAGACTTGGACCTGATTACACCTTAGCCCTGTTGGGCCTTAACTCAGGGCTCTGAGTAATATTTACTCAGACAAGTATGGCTAAACTGGGGGAAGAGTCATCTTATTGGGCCTTTGTTTTTCATTTTATGGTTTTGTCTTTTCTTTTGGAAAACAGATGATTTATTCTCTTACCCCTCTGAGATCAGAGCAGGTCATAAACTGAAAACAATGTCTGTGGAAAAAAGCTTTGCAGACAACCGTTCTTCTAACCAACAGAATATCATCTATTCAGTAAAGAAAGCCAAGTTCACTTGCTTACTATATTTTAATACTCTTAAAAACAAACAAACAAACAAACAAACAAAAGCCCTGAGACTGGTAGCTTTCCCATGGTCATCTTTATCTAAGCTTCACAGTGAATGGAATTCTCTCCCCAGGATTAGGGAATGGAGGCCCAAGAATTGACAAGCAAGAGGCATGAAGCCCCTCACCCTATCCCACCCCCGGCTTGTTCTCTCGGATAAGCTCTGCTAACTTGGAGGATAGCTTCTGGTTTGAGGTTGGGCTGGTAATTCTGTGGGGCATAAAGAAGTCCTTTCTTCTTACTGGTCTAATCAACACAAACAATGCACACTCAGAGAGTCTCTCTCATACATCTTGCAGGCACATGCTACTAAATTTCACATTTACTCTCTTAACATTTTGTGTATGTGCGTGCGCGAACACACACACACCTATAAACACCCACATCTTTAAGATACATTCATATATGGAGGCACATGGTAGTTATAATGTGAGGCGTTAAGAGTCAGAAAGGATCATGGAGCGGTGAGGGGCATACATCAGTTCAGAAAAGGGAGACTTTTGATAGACTGCTATCAGAGTGAACTAAGATATAGAGACTTTCTCAAGCCCTTTGGAAGAATTTGATGGGTCAGGCAATGCCCTGGGCACTGAGGTAGAGGGATGATTGAGACATGACGCCTACCCCATCGTAGTCTAACGGGAGATAAGGCTAACACATATGAAACAAGATCAGTGTTATATTGTCAGCACCCAAAAGGACCTTGTCTTGTCAAACATGTTTGTTTTGGCAATGGGACACTGATATCCAGAGTCACTTTCTTGGGGCCACACAATCATATAATACACAAATGCTTCTTGATAGAACTACTCTATCCATCCCTCTGCATTGTTTTATAATTCTATGAAATGCCTTAACAAGACCCTGTGTTTTAACGAGGTACCACCCATCTGTCACTATCCAGGACTGTGCAGTCCCGCAAGGTAAGAACCTAATCTTACGTATTTTTCAAAGCTTACAGTGACTGACACAGTCATAATCATCCAGAAAGTGCTCAATTCATCAGCCTAAAGTGACCTGAAATCATCCAGGTAACTGTCCTCTTGGCTCAGGGCTCCATTAATTACACAAGGAAGCAGCACAGGTAGTAAAGAAATAAATCTTAAATACAAATTTAAATAAAATATTTCCTACTTGGATAAAAATTACAGAAATGTTTCCAAGCCCTTCTGTTTCCTTATTCATTTTGTCCTCAGCTCTTGTATAATTTTACGGACAAAGGTAATACATTTTCATTTCAGCAGCAGGAAAAGGTCAGATTCCTCAGGTGTTTTTGACTTTTCATAGTCACAGACAGAATCACTGAAAGGTTTTGATATATTTCTCCTAAGGGTGTTTTGAAATCATACCAGGTCATCCAATCATCAAACATTTATTAACAAGAATTTTTAAAATCATCTGCTCTGTGCCAAATATTGGGTAAGTTGTTCGCTACAGACTTGCCTGGCTGAGTTATTGAACACTTGCTCTATGCCCAGGAAAAACAAACAAACAAACAAACAAATACAAACACACAAAAAATCCAGCGTAGCTGTTATATTATTTTTCTAGGGTTGCTATAACAAACTAACTTGGTGGCTTAAAACAACAGAAATTTATTACCTCACAATTCTGGAAGACTGAAATCAAGGTGTTGAGAGGGCCACACTCCTTCTGGAGGCTCTAGGGAAGAATCCTTCCATGCCTTTTCCTAGCTTCTGGTGGCCCCAGGCAATTCCTTGGCACTCCCTGGTCTGTTACTGCATCACTCCAATCCCTGCCTCTGTCTTCTTCTTTGTGTATCTCTCTGTATCCCCTCTCTTCTAGAAGGAGCCCACCCTAAATTCAGGACGATTGCCTCTCTATATCCTTCACTAACTACATTTGCAAAGACCTTGTTTCCAAATAAGGTCACATTCTTGAGGTTCCAGGTAGACATGAACTTGGGTGGGGGGACATACTCAACAGCTATCATTGCACTTGGCTAGCTTGGGTCTGTGTTGATAAAACTGACAGTGTAAAAGATGATACTGGAGGGAAACTTAACTTTGTTTCCATGAGCAAGATCCTCTCATATTGCTTCTGGTCTTACTTGGATTCTGAGCTCCTGATTCACGTGACTCGTTGATACAGGACACTGGTTCTGATGTGTTTGCCAAGCTACTGACCCATGCTCTCATGAGTACCCTGGCCCATCTAAATTTGCTGCCCTTCATTGCCTATCTTCTTTCATTTGACAAATATTCACTGGACACTTCCTAAGTGTCAGGCACTATCTTGGATGCTGAATTCTCTGCAGTGACAGACAAGGTCCCTACCCTCATGGGGAATGAAGCATGGGGATAAGTATAAAGCAAGCAAACACATACATGGCACCCAGAACAGTTTCTGGCACAGAGTAGGTGCTCACTAAATATCTGTGATTTTATATGACGAGCAAGATAGTTTCTGATTGTGTTAAGTGATGTGAAGGAAATAGATTAGTAAGAAATAGAGCATTTAAATAGAGTCAGTGAGGAAGGCCTCTGTAAGAAGGTGATGTTTAGGCTAAAAATGTGAAGAAAATGAAGGAGTCAGCTGAGGGTGTGTGTGTCTGAGGTAGAGGAAAGAGCAAGTAATACATCACTGAATTGAGAACAAACTGATTATATTTGGGGACAGAAAGAGAACAATGTGACTGAGACAAACTGAGCAAAGGGAAGAGTAGTACATGATGGTATCAGAAAGGTAGAGGAAAGCTCTGTTATGCTGGACACTACAGACCAAACAAAGGAGTTTGGGTTTAATTACCAGTATAATTGGAAGTCATTTGAGATTTAAGCAGTGAATTGATGTGACTTAACTCATGAATTAAAAGATCACTATAGAGGCTCTAAGGAGAAAGAATTGTAGGAGGCAAGACTGGGAAAAGGAAGACTTCTTAGGAAGTGCATTCGTTAGGATGTTTTATCACATGAACAAGTTATAAGTGTAAAAGATACTGATCCCTTCGGTCCTTATGTAACGAGGAGAGGACTGGGCTGGACAAAGCCACAGGATTGGTTTGTTTTCAAACAAGCTCATCCTTTAACGTGAGCTTGCTAAATAGATAGCATCATTTTCCATGTCTGCTACAAGGTGGAAAAAACTGGAAAGCACTGTGCTGATGAACATTTTTCATGCTGTCTGGTCATCCAGCTCCTTTTATGCACTCTTTCTAAATTTCCCACTATGGTAACCAGCCTCCAAGATGGCCTCCAGTGATCCCCACAGCTGGTACTCACACCCTTGTGTAATCCCCTCTCACACTGTACCAGGGTTTAGTTTGCGTAACTAATACAACAAAACAAAATGATAGTACATCACTTCTAAGATTAAGGTATAATCTAAGATTAGACTGTGGCTTATGTCTGGGGCTCTAGCTCTCTTTAGGATCACTCACTGTGGCATAGCCACCTGCTGTGTTTTATACCCAGGTATTCCTGTGGAGAGGTCCACATGGCAAGGAACTGAGACTTCTAGCAACAGCCAACCAATAAGCCTTCTTGAAAGCAGCTCCGGTCAAGCCTGCAGATGATGCAGTCCTGCCTGATAATTTGACAGCAATCTCATGAGCGACCCTCAGCCAGTATAACCCAGTAAGCAGCTCCCACATTCCTGATGGTCAGAAGCTGTGAAATAACAAATGTTTGTTGGTTTAAGTTGCTAAGTTTTGGGGTAGTTTGTCACATTGCAATAGATAAATAATGCATCCCCTTTTTGAGCCCTGCCACCTCAAGATGGAAGCCAGAAACTGTCTTTATTAGCCTCCCTTGCAGCTAGAATGAAGGCAAGTGGCCCAAACTTTGCCAGTCTGACTTATCTGACCGAGACTTCAATTCAGGAAATGACATGAAGAAGGGGGTACTGCAGAGAACTGATCCTGGGGAAGGTGGTAGAGGGAAATTCAGCTTTCACAGGAGGCAGAGGTAAGTTGTTAGTGGTGAATCTCATGCTCAACCTCTATCACTGTGAACTGCTGTGCCTGCACCCGTGGTGGTGGGAGTGGTAAGGTCTTCATTGGATCTGTCTGCTGATGTAACATGGATATTGTCCCTAGATTCCAAACTGGATTCACTCAAGGACATTCTTTCATAATGTGCTTAAACTATCTACTCTGTTTCCCCGAAACTAAGACCTAGCCGAACAATCAACTCTAATCTGTCTTTTGGAGCAAAAATTAATTGGTCCACATATAAGCAAATATAATTGCTTATATTATATAAGACACGGTTTTATATTATAGTAAAATAAGACCAGGTCTTATATTAATTTTTGCTCCAAAAGACGCATGAGAGCTGATTGTCTGGCTAGGTCTTATTTTCAGGGAAACACGGTAATAGGCTCTATTATTGGCAACTAGGAATTCAGATTGATACAGAAGCCTTTCAAAGCAAGTAACAGAAAACACTGCCTCAAAGTGGCTTAAGTAATATGGAAATGAATCCTCCTCCTATAACAGAAGCACAGAGGTAGGGGTCTGTGGGGAGAGGCCATCAAGACTCTGGCTCCACTTTACTAGGGCTCTTGAGGCCGTGCCCTTCTTTGTGTGTTCGTTCCATTTTCTCTGGCTGGTTGCAGTTTGGCTGTGGCAGTTCTGGTATCAGATTAGACATACGCATGTCCAGAGGTAGAAGGAGGCTCTATATTCCTTCTATCCCTTTGTAAGAGTGAGGAGCCTTACTCAGGAGTCCTCTATAAACTTTCGTTTATGTCTCATTGGCCACAATTTGGTCAGATGCTCCTTCCTAAATCAGTCACTGGTAAGGAGACTAGTATTGGCACAATTGCTTTGGACTAATTGGGTTCTACTCTGGGATCCGGGATTGGGGCTAGACTCTCTTGAAGCACCTGGCTGGTGGGAGAAAGTGGCTACATGAAAAACATTAGGGTTCTCTTAGATATTAATAGATGCTGGGTAAACAACCAATACTGTCCGCTATAGGAGGTAATTACAGGGCCCAGGCAGAAGATAATAGTCTTTTTTATTAGGGTAATGGAGTGGAAACAGAGAGAAGGAAACAGATTGGGGATATAATACACATCTAAAAGCAAAAAGATTTGCTGGTGGATTAAATTAGGAAGGAGAGGAAGGGGAATGGGACAAGGGGAATGATACATTACTTTAGACTTGAGCATTTAAATCAATAATTCACTTAAATGAAGAGGGTTGGGAAAAAACAGGTTGAGGTGAAGGTGAACTTACACATTGAAATGATTATCAAATAGGCAGTTTTACATATGAGTTTGGAGTTAACGGGGAAATCATGGATGGAGATATAAACTTGGAACTCATCAATATATAGGCAGAATTTAAAATCCTACGACTGAATGAAATGCCTTAGGGAAAAGTATAGCAAGAGAGGAGTAGAGGTCTAAGAACCAAGCTCGGGCATCCAACAGTTAATTAGAAGTTAAGTAGAAGAGGAGAAGTCAGCAAAGGATAACAAAAGAGAGTAGCCTGTGAGGAAAGAAAACAAAGATAGATCTCAAAGGACAGGAGATGCTTCAAGTAATAGTTCTCCAACCTCTCCAGTCCTTCCCACCCTCTCCCACTCCATCCCTGGGTATCTGTGTTTGAAGGTAATAACCATTTTCTGTGTTTTAACTTGCATCTATGTTTGAAGTTTCATATGAAAGATTTATTTCAAGTGAGTTCACCCCCAGTTGAGCCTAAAAACCACTGAAGACTGAAGAAAAATAGGAACATAATTGAGGGGAAAAACCATTTCAGAAAATTTGTCTACTTTTTCTTTCTTGAATAATATATGCAAAACATTTTCCTCATAAATGTCAAGATTAAAGACTAAAAAGTGAACCCACAAAACAAGCTTTGAATATATCTTTTTTTAATGTTATTTTTTAATTTATTGGGGTGACAATTGTTAGTAAAATTACATAGATTTCAGGTGTGCAATTCTGAATATATCTTTTAATACCCCCAAACATTTTAAAACAAAAAATGTACAAGACCATATCTTACTTTTACTGAAGCTGTATCCTTAAAGCAGTTTACAACACAATATTTTCTTAAATAGAACTATTTTCAAATAGGACAACTGATATATAATAATCTCTTTTTTTCAAGATCTGAAAGAAAATTAAGGCATGTGCTTTTATTTTAATCAATGGGAGTTAAAGTTATAGTTTAAAAGTACACCTCTTCTTCTAATTAAACACTCAAAGTCAGACAGCCATCTACAGTTCATTAAAGTTCAGATTTTGCATAAAACCTTCATTATCTGAACTTGATTAGTTTCCCTTCTTTTCAATACACTGCACTCTCTCAGAAGAGGTCTGAATTCAAAAGACCCTTCAAAAATAGAGAAATAAGCCCTCACTGCTCACTGCTGTGCCCTAACGAACCTGAAGAATTCTAACTCTCCTTGGAAACAATTATTCTACCTCAGGAAATAAAATGGTTCAATAGAAAAAAAAAATGTTCATTTGCTACATCCATATGCACCCAGGGAAGTTGCTTTGTGTTGCATCAGTAGAATCCCTCATTACTTCCTGTACTTGCCAAGCCCTGAGGAAACTGGCTCTCACACACACACACACACACACACACACACACACCCATATTGGGGGGGGGGGCAAAAAAATGTATACACGTGACTTGGATTCATCTTTTGTTATCGGTATATATTGAGTATTACAATTTAAATACAGTTTTTTTCCTTTTTAAAAATGTGTATACATTTTTTGGCACCCTCTATATTTTAGAGACCCATATGAAAATGAGAAAAAGAGATAACAGAGAAACATACAGCCCAGGTACATGAGAATAGTTTTGTGGTAAAGAACAGCAATTATTTTGCAGTTATTGAATGGGAGGAAAACTTACGTCTAGTTAGTGGAAACCCTCTATGCAAAATCTGAACTTTGATGAGTTGCACAGAGAAACTGAGGTCTGTGTTGGAGAAAGGCAATTCTAACACCTACACAAAAGGAAGACATGCAGAAGAGAAGGAGCGAAAGGATGCATGCTAGGAGAAACCGAGGGGAGGGATCCAGACCACAGTGGGATCACCAGTCTTCCAATCAGTTGGGCCTGGGTTAGCAGAATAATAGGAGCACAGAGTGTTTTGCTGGTCGTGTTAATCACCTGGGCTTTAATCAATTCTTTAGTAGGCTGTATATAATTCATTTCAGAGTGTGGATTCGGTTTTTCTGCCATTGTCCAGGGAGAGCATGAGTCTCCAAGAATGTATATAACTTGAAAAATCCTGCCAGCAAGTCTGATATGAAATTCACCAGAAGGTATGTTGTGTAATAGTTAAATTTCAGTCTCTGGAGTCTCGCCAACGTGGGTTTGAATCTCTGTTCCATAGCTTGCTAGATGACCTTGGGCAGTTGACTTAGGCCTCAGAATTTCAATGTTCCCATCCATAAAATAAGGATGATAATAACATTATCTATTTCAGATGGTTGTGGTAAGGATTCATTTAAGGCAAGCACGTAAAGCACAGCATACAATATGTGATACAGAGAAATTGCTCAGTAAATGTCTGCTATAAATAGAAACTCCGGACAGTCTGGAAAGACCACACAGGACTTAAATGTACATTGGGCAGACCCTGCCCATCCTCACATACAGAAAACAAAACCAAGCCATAGATCCGATAGCATCCGCCAGAGGCGGTGATGGCACAGTGCTGCTCTTTTGGCCATTTGGGTTCATTCAGCTTCAGGATGTGGGCTCTGTGCTCTCACCTGGACCCACTATACTCACCTGCAGAGGAGGGCGGTGTTAAGGGCAGAGCTCAGGAGTCACACTGCCCATCACAACCACTGACTGACTAGCTGTGTGACCTGCGGCAGGCTACTTAAATTCTGTGCTCATGTTTCCTCCGTTGGAAAGTAGTAACGATAACAATACCCTCCTCATAGGGTTGATATGGAGCTTATGTGAGTTAATATATTTAGAGCATTTTTTAGAGTGTCTGGCATACAGCATGAGCTCAAAAAACTGTAGTAAAAATAATAGTAACGTAATAATTATAACTTTGAAATAGATCTCTAGGATTCCGAATTCTACTTGCTTCCTGAAAGAGAGCTTTACAGAATGGATTTATGGAAAGAAAATGAGAAAAAAGAAAATTAGAAACAGGCAGGTTACAAGTGGGAAAGAAAAGTCACGAAGATTTGCAATAGGGATAACTCGAAGTATAAGCAATACTGAAAGGATACAGTTTTGAACGATGGATGCAAGGTAAAAGAAGAAGCTTAAATATGTAAATTTAATATTCAACTTAGAAGTTGTATCAAAAAATCCTCACTTAGTGAGCATTCAGTAGTGTCGGAAGGGAGAAAACTCCCCCCTCTGCCCTTCCTGGGTTCTTACCACTGGACTAATAATAAAATTGACACAAAACCATATTAAATGGAAAAAAAACAATTTAATATGAGCATGTGGGAGATAGTGAATGATGCTCAGAGAAATGATATAAACAGTCCAGCTTTTCATAGTTTTTAGACAAAGAAACCATGCATTTGTGAAGATTTGACAGTACAAAGAAACTTAGGTTTGGGTGCTCTTTAATGAGGAATCTAAGCAAAGTTTGAGCTTGGGTAGTAAATTAGTAAAATAGTACCAAGCTTTGTTTATATAGGCTTATTCTTCTGAATAAAGCTAGAGGACCATAAAATGGATGTCTCTCTCTCTCTCTCTGTCTGTCTCTCTCTCTCTTCCTCCCTCCCTCCCTCCTTTTCTCCCTCCCTCCCTCCCAGCCCCCAGAGATTTTGGTCAGAGCCATTTGTTGTGAAACAAAAGATCAAGAAAGGGATTGTTGAAAGTCTTACTTAAGTGCTTAATACCTTAATATCCTCACCATAAGTGTGCACATTGACCTCTGCTCTTAATAAGCAGGCACCTGACTGCAGGCCAACCTGCTCCAAAGCCATTTTCAATACTGAGGATGGAGGGAAGCTTGCTGTGGAAGACAAGGAAAGGTGTTGATTATTTGGAATCATTTCTTCTGATACCTCTTTAGCTAGTTGGGTATTCTACGACCACTGTGACACAGTCCAGCCAATTTTGCACTTCATCATCCTCTCTCTTTCCAGACCTGTCCAGGGTGAAGGACATCAGCTACTTTGAAAGGCAGCTCCAGGGACACAAAAAAGTATTTTTTAAAAAAGTTACTGAGTGTTGGAGGGTCCCGAGGTCCAGATTTTTCTCAGTCAGCAGAAATCTGACCTCTGCTTTCTCCTCTGGCCTCATTCTGAAAAGATGAACAAATGTGGAACCATGAGTGTCTTCTAAGAAGAGACAGTGGGGGAGTGCCAGGCCTTCTGACCCGGAACACTGCCTTCTGTTCCTTTCGGTATACTTCTTTTATGGGGTATCTTTTAGATATTAAAGCTAATAAATCTCTACTTTCTTTAAAGTCAAAGAAATTGGAATTATAACTTTGTAATTGGCAATTATAAAACTGGGAAGGAACTGACACAGCCCAGGATGGAATATTAAAGATTTTGAACATCCCAGATCAACTTGCTACTTGGTACCATAACAGACATACAGGCAAAGTGGAACTACCCAATCCAAAATTTGCCTTTATTTCATCACTCAAGAAAAATTTACTCCAAACAGTGAAGGGCCAAGCTCAGAGATTTAAAGAAAGATTGATGCCCAAGATGAGAGAGTGGTTGTCACAAAACATGAGCTCAATTCTAGTCTCCTCCTGGTCTAGGTGAGTTATATTTAAGGCTCTCAATCAAGTGTAAGGATGAATACCAGTTCAGGATAATGAAGCAAGAGGTTTGTGGGTATTTCGTGGGAGTGCTAATCACTGGAAGAGAGCATGGGCTCACTGAAAACAGTTCATGCCAGTCAAATCTTACTTTGTTAAAGGCAACTATCTGGCAAGGAAGTGAATCAAACAAAATGACAATTAATAGAAAGTTCTGCCATTAGGAATATCAAACCATTACTGAAGTACAGAATCCGGGTCTTGGGAGAAGGAGTGAGGATATGGTCTAAAAACAGCATGAAAGACGTATGGGGTTCCTTTTATTATTTTTCCAGCTTTACTGAGGAATAATTGACAAATAAAATTGTATATACTCAAAGTGCCTTTTAACCTACATCTCTCTAATTCCCCCGCCCCTGGCCCCTGGCAGCCACCATGTCTATGAGATTAGTTTTTTTGGTTTTTGTGTGTGTGTTTTTTTAAGATTACACAATAAGTGATACTATATAGTATTTGTCTTTCTCTGTCTGGATTATTTCAATTAACATTATGCCCACCATGTTCGTCCATGTGGTCTCAAATGCCAGGATTTCCTTCTTTTTTCTGCTGAATAATATTGCATTATATATATAATGCAACACACACACACACACACACACACACACACACACACGCACCAGATTTTCTTTATCTATCTTTATCCCTTATCTGTCAGTGGACACGTAGGTTTTTTCCATGTTTTAGGTATTGTGAATAATGACCATAGGGGTGCAGATATTTCTTTGAGATATTGATTTCATTTCCTGCAGATATATACCAATAAATGGGGTAACTGGATCATTTGGTAGTTCTATTTTTAATTTTTTAGGAAACTCCATACTGTTTTCCATAGTGGCTGTACCCATTTACGTTCCCACCGATAGTGCACCAGGGTTCCTTTTTCTCCACATCTTAGCCAACCACCATTCTGACACCAGAATACCACTTTCACACATTCTGTTGGTAAAAGTAAGTTGCAGGTCCAGCCCAGATTTAAGGGGAAGGGAAACAGACTTGACTTCTTGGTGGGAGGAGTGGTAAAGTCACATTGCAAAAGGACATGTGGAATGAGAGGGATGGTTGTGGCTGCCTCTGGAAACAATTTACCAGTTTGTCCTTGGGAAAATTATTTAACCACCTGCTTTCATTTTCTTCACCTGTAAAATAGGAAACAATAACATCTACCACTTAGGGATGTTGTGAGTAGTAATTAAGAAACTGTTTAGTACCTAGCACATTGTAGTAGACAGACAACAGCAACAACAAAAACATGTATTGATTGAGCCCTTACGATGTGGCAGCACTATGCTAAGTGCTTTATGTAATCTTGTAACAACCCAGTGATGCCTGTATTAGTATTGTCTAATGAGAAACATGAGGCACAAAAACATTTAAGTAACGTGCACAAGATAGGTTTCACAGTAACTATTCTTTCTAACTTGTGAATGTCTTAATCGTCTGCTGCATCCGAAAAACACAGTTTCTTTTTTCTTTAAGTTCTGTTGACAGTTGATGCTGTTGATTACTCCTTCATCCACCACTCCTCCTCATTTGGCCCCCATGACTCCCCTTTGTCTGATTTCTCCTCCTTCTATGATTGTTGCTTTTCAGCCTCATCCTTGTTAAGCCACATTTTACACGACAAAGCTCTCTCCTGTTTCTCCAGCTCTTCTTTCCTGGAGGAACTTATCCAATGTGGCAACTCAATCTCTACCTTTCTATGCATGATTGCCAGTTTCCCCAGTGAACCCCGAGAAGGAATGTATCTGCCAAAAAGGACTCCTCATGGCTAACTGGGCCCAAAATCATAACCAGAGTCTAGCAGCCATTGCTGATAGGGGCTTCTCACTCACACTGAATTTCAGGAAAAGTCACAATCTGAGCTGCCAAGCCTACTACATTGTGTTCCTGCCATCTGAACTGAACCTTATAAAGGAGTTTCTGGAATCATCTTTTGACCAATGGACTGTCACAACCAATTGGAACTGTACAGCTCTATCCTTATTTGCATCTATACTGACCAATCAGAGTGGGTTCATAAGGACAGATCAGAACATGGGAAACTGACCAATCAGGACAGTGCTATTCGGACCAATTAAACTGCAAATTTTGATTCCTTACTGAGTTGCATAAAAATTGACCAATCAGGTACCAAGATGGGAACTTTCTCTATTAAAGTGTGCCTCGTCTTTGTCTCTGGAAAGTGAAATTTCGGTTTCTTCTAGAGGCTGTGTTTCCCTGGTTTGCAAACTGCTCGCCTGAATAAAGTTTCTCCTTTTACAGCACCTCAGATTGGGGACTCCTGTTGACGTTAGATTGGTGGCCGGTGACATTAGATTGATACCCGTCTCTCCTAAACTCTAGGCTTGAAATTCAAGGTGCCATCAGGGACCAACCACATATGAGCCAGGTCAGTTTTTGAAACTTCTTTGTCTTTCATTCTCTCTCATTCTGTTGGTCTCAATCTTGTCAATTAACATTTGAAATATTTTTCAAATTTGGATGTTCCTGGAAATCAACCAATGCCTTTAGCCTGATCTAGGCCCTCATTATATTTTGCCAGACTTATCAAAGTAATTTTTCTTCATTTTTTATTAAAGTATAGTTGACATACAATATTATATTAATTTCAGTGTACATTATAGTGGTTATACATTTATATACCTTATGATGTGATCACATAATAAGTCTAGTAACCATCTGTCACCATACAAAGCTATTACAATATTATTGACTGTATTCCCTATACTGTACATTATACCCCCTTGACTTATTTATGTTATAAGTGGAAGTTTATACTTCTTATTCTCCTTCATCTTTTTCATCCATCCCCTCACTCACCACCCCTTTGGCAACCATCAGTTTGTTCTCTGTATCTATGAGTCTGTTTTGTTTGTTAATTTGTCATGTTTTGTTTTGTTTTAGATTCTACATATAAGTGAAATCATATAGTATTTGTCTTTCTCTGTCTGATTTCACTTAGCATAATACCCTCTAGGTCCATCCATGTTGTCGCTCAAAGTAACTTCTTAACTTGTTGTTTTTAGTTCCTCTCTGACATAGTCCATCAGCGTTAGACTTCTATTAGGTTGGTGCAAAAGTAATTGCGGTTTAAAAGGTTAAAAATAATTGCAAAAACAGTAGTTACTTTTGCACCAGCCTAATACATGCTTTACCACAGCTCCCCGCCACCATTATTACACCAGCTCAGCACCATACTGTCTGATTCCCCCTCCACCTCACATGTTCTTCCCTTCCATTCAGGGACCAGTTTCTCTGCTCTCCCTCCTCCATAGGCACACTCTCAGCAGGTTTCTTCTCCCCCCTTATTTTCTAGGTCAGAGAGTCTACTTGTCTTTTCACAACTCTCTGGAGTTACCTTTACAGCTCTGCATTTTCTCTGCTATTCCAGTAGAAGGTCCTTGAGACCCAAGCACCATTCACAGTAGGATTTCAAAGACTTGTCTGTGTAGGATGAACACTCTATGACATCTTGAATTATCTTTCTGCACAATATGACTTGCTATGAGATGTTCCTGGCAACAGCAAAGCCTTATGGCTAAGAATACCAGTTGTAGAGACTCTATTCTAATTGTTTTAGAGTGGGGCCTGGATACTAGTATGTAAAATAAGGGGGGGGGGGAACCAAGGTTACCTTGCCTCCCCATAGATGAACTTGGGCAGGTGACACCTTTCTGAGTCTCAGGTTTTTCATTCGTAAAACAGGGGTAACATTTATAGAGACCTTGTTGGGCTATCGAGGAAATTAAATGAGCTTATATATTTAAAAAGATTGTGGCACAGTGCCCGGCACACACAAACAAAAGAGCCCAGTACTCCGCAGTTATTTCTGGGCTTATTGCCTGAAAGGCTGAAGAAAGGTGACCAGTGTTCCCTTCCAAACATTAGAGATTCGGTGATAGTCTTCCTTAGTGGGTGCTGGGAACACCTTGGCAAACCTCGGATTTCCAATCAGCTGCTGAGAAAACCACCCATCCTGTGAAGGACCTAGGGAGCTTCAGTAAGACCCAGGTCTTTCTCAGGTGCCACTTATTAGACCTTAGTTCTGATCTGAGAGCCTGCACATTCTCCCAATCACTAGGGTGGTCGAAAAGGCACTCTGCTTGGGAAATCTTTCTTTTGTTGGCGAAACTTGGACCCAAACCCCACATTTGGGCATCTAGCACCCACAGACCAATGGTTTATGTACAGAAGGCGCTTTTCAAGTTTGAAGCCGGCACTTTGTTCTCCAGATCTGGCGGGTGTGGTCCAGATTGCACTTTTCGTGCAACGCACCTCAAAATATGCTTTGGCCACCTGCGGCGAGGGGCGGTGGGAGAGGTTGGTTTGCATCAGGTCCGAGGGGTGCGGTGGCGAGAGCGCCCGGAGCGCGCACCCGCTCACACTCTCCCAGCTGGGCGCGGCCGCTGTGAGCCGAGGTCCGGAGCCCAGTACCGCGCTCCTCTAGCAGCCGGAGAGCTTTCGCCGTGCTCCGCTGGCGCCCAAACTGGCCGCCGGGATCCCACCCTGCGGCGCGCACCCCCGACCCAGCCCCGCCCCCGGAGGCCACGAGAGGCGGGCGGAGCGCTCGGAGCCGGGCGCGCTGGGCTGTGCGGCCCCGCCTCTCCTCGTGTCGGGGGAGGAACGGAGGGGCTAGAAGGGAGAGAGAAAAATCCCGACCCACCGACCGGCTGGCAAAGAGCTGCATGCAACCGGTGGGAGGCCGGGCCGGCTGCGGCTGGGGCTCGGGCCGTTTCTCGGCGGGTCCCTGGCGGCGAGCGCGGACGGCCCGGAGGCGGCGGCTCTGAGCTGGCAGGCGGAGGGCTGTCTCCCGCGCCCGCCTGCCCGGCGCGGTCCGAGGATGCGGGGGGGCGATGCCCGGGGCCAGGGACGCGCTCTGTCACCAGGCGCTGCAGCTGCTGGCCGAGCTTTGTGCCCGTGGGGCCCTGGAGCACGAGAGCTGCCAGGATTTCATCTACCACCTGCGGGACCGCGCCAGACCCCGGCTCCGCGATCCAGGTGAGTGCCGCTGCCGCTGCCAGGCGCGACCAGAGGGCCCTGGGCTGGGAGTTGGGGCCGCACCCGGGCCTGAGGCAGAAGAGTGACGCGGACTGGAGGAAGAGGTGGTGTTGGTGGGGCGGGGGGTGGCCACTGACCTAGAGGAGGGTATCTAGAACCAGCGCACTGGGGCCTGATGCTGGAACCGCGCGGGGACCCCCAGCGGAGGCTGCTCTGCGGAGGCCGAGATCGGGTGGGTTGGGGTAGGGTTGGAGGGACCACGCCCGCCACCTGCGCGCCCATCCCTGGGGCTCCTGGGGGCGGCTCCTGAGCTCTGAGCTCCGCGCTGCACTTCCCGGGCTCTGCGCTCCAGGCGAGGGGAGGCCGCGACGGCCTCACGAGCGGTGGGAAGGGGGAAGAGGCCGGAGGAAACTCTGGGAAGTTGGGAGTTGGGGACGGCCCCGGGCTGCGACTGAATCCCACTGGGCCCTTCTCATCCTGGCACCGGAGTGCCCATTTACCTTCCTTGGTCTAGGTTGAGAAAGGCGGAGCAGGACCCGGCGTTGGGCTAGGGACAGGGAGTCCCGGGTCCAGGGCAGCCGGGCCTGAACCCGTTCCCTGCGGGTCGCTTGGCGTGGAGGCGGCCAGGGCCTGGGCGTCTGGCTGGACCAGCTGCCACCGCTGGGCGCACACGGGTCGGTGGGCTCGCTGGTCACGGCTTGTGCACCTGCAGTTATCGCTAGTAAAAGTGCAAAGCTCCTAAGTTTGGAAAGTTCATTTATGTTGGCATTTGACCAATTAAGATTGGAGGAGGGAGTTTCAGTGGAGCCTTTGCTTTCCCCAAGGACCCTGGGTCTACCACTTCTGTCTTCTCATACACTACTGGTTACTGGAAGACACATTCCTTCCAAATATTTGCTTGAGATTCTACTCACCTGGAGAAATTTTCTCGAATATTCTCTGAGCCTAAGTACTATTGTAAAAGGAAAAAAAAAATCGCGTTGTGGTTGGATTGTTAAAGATAGGGTGAAAAAACCTTTCCCCCTGATACTCATTCCTGTGTATAAATATTGGAAATGAGCTATTGCTGTGCAAATTATCCAGCATGAATTTACCTCATTTTAAGGCAATCTATTACATAAAAATCCATTTACGCAAAGGGTAGAGAATTATTTGATTCTGGAAAGAGATGCACACTGGGCCTGACTTAAATAGCATTTCCTTGGTAGTATTATATATTAAAAAATGGGACTGTAGGGTAATGAGAATTCATCTGTTAAAAGTTTATATCAGATTTTCCCTACTCAAAGGCTTTTTTTCTATTGAAAAAGAAAGATTATTGTTCCTCTTTGCCTGTGGTTACATTAATTGAGTTTATCGGATGATCACTAATGTGTTACTTAGAAGTGGAGAATTAAGTCAAGAAATACTGTTGATCCCAGATGATTTCCCCGGATAAACTTTAACATCCAGCCTTTGTGTGGCTCGTTGCTGGATGTGGTGTGTTGCAGACCGCAGACATGAATGAGAGTGCCTCATCTCATGAACTAGGAGCCCAGGATGATGTCCTGAGAGGGCAAAGTTCTGTCCTTAAGCAGCAGGAACAAGAAAATTATTTAGCATGCTTCATCCAAAACCAGTGTTAGTGTTGATATGTCCCAGTTCCTCACCTGTGACAGTGCCATGAGTTCCCGTTGTTATCCCGCGTAAGCAGTCATCTTTGGCTTTTGTACAAGAGAAGATAGATGAGGCCTCTGGCTGAGTTGCCATGTTTAACACTGCACATCTTTTTGGCTGATTTTATACCTCCTCTGTTCTTTTTAACGCGCAAGCTGGATTCTATGTTCTTAGGTCTTTCTCAGCCCCTGCACTGGGCAGCCCTTGAGAAAGAATCAGAGAAGACCCCTTACAAGAGACAGATCTGATTCCTTGGCTGAGAAATAGCCATAGATAAGAGGATGCCTTGCTACTCTTTGAGTTCCTAAAAGCACTGCTCTGCTTTCTTAAAGTAGAGCACAGGAGCTTTGAGGTAGCCCATGCTCCTCAGATCCTTGGTTGATGACGGGAAGTATCCTGCTTATGAGGAAGGAGTTGGACGGGCTGCACTGTCGGTGCAGGATGCGGGGAACTGAGCCTGATGCCCATATCCAGAGTGCACTCTTCCAGGGCACTTCATCTCAGGCCAGAATCTCTCTTCACATTCCTTTTTCCTCTCCTTGCCCACATTAATTCTTACATCAGATGCATTTATCTCCATCCTTCTGAAGCTGTCTGATTGTACAAGCCAAGGCAGCTTGTACATGGGTTCCATTTAAGAAGAATTGAGTCTAAGTCAAAGTAGCTTCTTTGGTAAACTCATCACACATACTAAGAATCCAGGAGTTACTGTCAATGAAAATTTCCTAGGTATTTTTTCGTAAGAGCCACCTTTAGACCTACTTTCTCTGTTCTGTACTTCTATACTGGATTTACTCTCTAAGTGTAGGTTAAATTCTATGCAGTTATAAAGATTCAGCTAAGTTTTTGGTTATGGATTTTTGAATTATATGAGTTTGAATGATATGAAATATTTGAATTTTATGAATTATTCAGGATACTGGTTTTCCATTGATCTTCCAGCTTTGTATTTCTAGAAATTTTTCTTCATTTTCTGGTGACCTAGCAACTGTTCACCTGGTCAGGGTGTGAAGCAGAGCCTTACGACACATTATTGATGACTCCTCTTTCTAGGTGAATGTTAACCCTATTCAGGAAAAGCTTTTTCTAGACCAGTGGTTTTCAGTGTTGGCTGACCATTAGAAACATTTAGGGAGCTCTAACAAGCAAGCAAACAAACAAACAAAACTAAAACAAAAAATTAAGAGATTAAATCAGAATCTCTGAGGCTGGGGCGTAGTATCAGTATAGGAGTATTTTTGGAGTTCCTCAGCTGATTCGAATAAGCACGCTGGTGGAGGACAACTGTTGAGACCCTCAAATGAAGTGTGAATCCACCTGACTCTTCTCTGCTCAGCTCACATTTCTTTCTTGCAAACTTAGGAAAACTGGTATCAAGTCAGGGGTTTTGACTGTTACCTTTGTTGTAGGTACTACCCAAATGAACTGATTCTTAGGTTTCTTTTGACGTTATTACCCCGAACTTTTATTTTGCAGGCTCTTTAAAAATATCATGAAAATCTATTATGTTCATGTGATTGGGGAGGAAAAAAGAACAAATTTAGAAAATTGTGTCCAACTAGTGTTTCATTAAAAGGCCAGAATGTGGAAACTTCACTAATGTCACACTATATTAAATTGGAGTAAAGTAACTTATTAGAAGATATAATGTACATGTAAAACAATAAATATTGTTCCTAAGGAAAAATTTCCAAAATAATCATCAAGATTAAATATTAACCTTAATTCAAATTTTCTGATAGTCAAAAGAGAATCAATCTTAAACACTGGATTTTTATGAATAGACATTGATGTGATTATGCACAATAGGATTAATTTTTAAAAAATAATGTTAATTGCAATCAGGAAATGAGAGTCTTCTAAGGAATGAGTGGCATACTGGATGCACAATATGTGAAGATCTAACTTGCATTTACTTCAGTGACATTTTAGAGCTTCTTTATACATATTTTATTCAAACAAGTGTGTTTGGATCTCTGTGGGATTCCTCTACATGGACCAGTGCGTGGTTTAGTCATGAGATAATTATCAAGAGCGAACTGTAGTAAACTGTACTAAAGGCATTACAGGCAGCCGTGTGGCCAGCTGCTTCTTCCAGAATAAACAATCAAAAGCACAAACTTTGTGATGTGGGCTAACCTCTCAAGGAAAAATTAAGCTGACACCTAAGGGAAGTCACCCTGAACTTTTCTATTATGTAAAGAGGATAGGCATTGCTTTCACTGTCAAAGCATATTGGCACTTTTGTGTTTGTGTGTGCACACGTGCTATCCCGTATGCTTGGCTTTAAAAAATTCATATTCCCTTAACTGACTTCCTTGAAGGAACTAACAAGTTCACATGCTGAAGTGTATAGAGAAAGAGGAGGAGCTTAATGAGAGGCAGATGTGGGAGAGTAGTGCATTTCAAAAGGATAACTTGGAGTATGTGTTTCAACTCTAAATGAAATCATAATTTCAGCCATAAATGGGCATCATGACTTTTTCTTTCAAGTGTTTCATCGGGTTTGCTCTAGGAATGGCTTTAAACCAAAGCAACCACCCCACAACTAGGCTTGGCAGATCTTGAAATATTCATCCTGTGCATGTATTTTATCATACCAGAATTTTTATAGCAACATCGATAAAACTGCGTCTGAAAAAAAAAAAAACTCATCAAGGAAATCAGAATGACAAAGGGAAATAAGCAAGAGCTTTGGAGTCAGAATATGTTTCTGTACTTACTAGCTTTATGACCCTGAGCAAAATACTTAACTCTTCACTTTATTTACCTGTAAAATGCGGTCGGGAGGTTGTTACAGCACAGTACCTAGAGTAAGGGCTCAATAAATGGGTTTTGGTGGTAGGTAGTGTCACCTGTTTGTGTTTCCTCTCAACTCTGTCCATGAACATGCATGTGTTTCACTTATTTGTAATCATTCATAAACAAAAATGTTCTGTTCTACTTTTTTGTCAGCTTAGCGTTTTATCACAACTTATTAGCTGTATGTCCTTGGGCAAGTTCACCTCTGTGTCTTTTTCTCATCTGTAAAATGAATTACTAGTATCCAGATAAAATACAGGGAGCCCAGTTCAATTTGAATTTCAGATGAACAACAGATAATATTGCATGGGACATACTTATACTAAATAATTATTATTGTTTATCAGATTCAAATTGAATTGGACATCTTTTATCTTTATTTGCTAAATCTGGCAACCCTCTATTCGTTCTTATCTCATAATTCATATGAAATACCAAATAGCAAATGCTCAATAAATATTAACCATTATTCCTATTATTATTATAATTCATGATGAACAGTCATTATTGTGCAATTATTGTGATGACTATGTGTATATTCCTAAGAGTAGATATACCTTTTTTACTTAACTATTCTTTTTGGGCATTTCTAGCTTCTGACTGTTCATTACTATAAATAATATATTTATAGTATCCCTTTTGGGAAAATTTCGTAATGATAAATTATAAACAATGGGCTCAAATGGCTTCCCAGTAGCTCTATGGCAGTAAGCCCTGCTACACGACAACAGTAAATCCACTAGCATTAGGTAGTGCAATGTGAACACAAGGCTGCTAATTAAACAGGGTGTGCATATGCTCATTTGATTGTACTTTTTAAAGTGGTTCCCTCATTGTTGTTTGAATTTGTACTTTTTGTTGGTAGGATTGAATTTGTACTTTTTGTTGGTAGGATTGAATTTGTACTTTTTGTTGGTAGGATTGAATATTTTTAATATTTTAAACCTACTTATATTTCCTCTTACATGACTTTTCTTTACCATGTGCCAATTTATTTTTTGAGAATCTTAATGTTTTTCTTACCAATTTGCATTAGTTAGAATATACATATTCTTTCAAATTAGCTCATAGGAGCTCTGTATAGTGAATGAACTCGGGTTGTCTGACTAGAATCAGTCCATTATACTAACTGAACTGCCTTTAAAACTTTTAGGGGTGCAACAGGAAATAGAGATTCATTGTAACATTCTCTTTCTGGGGGGAGGTTAAGCTTTAACTGAACGATGTTGAGAAGTTGGAGTTTTTCATTTTCTGCCCATAATGGCAAAGAGATGAAAACTGACACACTGTAACATTCTTTCCAATGAAAGCTGCTGCCTTTATTTATATGAAGTATATAAAAAAAAGTCTGTTGTTCCATAACTTGGACCACTTTTTCTTTGTATTTTCTTTCCCCTTTCCAACCCCCCTCTCCTCCCAGCACTTAGGTAGCCTTTACTATAGCCACACTGATATAATCACTCTTTTCTAATTATAATTAAGTGAGTTTAAAAAAGATTTGTTGAGTGCCTCTTACTTAAGTGCCAAGTACTAGGTAATTCAGAGGTATATTAGACATGGTTACTGCCTCTGTGGAATAGAGATAAAACAATAATTACAATTGATAAAATAAAGACAAGAATGAATATACTGGATGTAGAGCAGAAAAGGAGAGAATTAGCTGACTTGAGTGGGTCTGCAGAGGATTCCTAGAGAAGCTAATTCTTGGGTAGAGCACTTTACCTGGAATGTGTGAGTGGGAAGGACATTCTAGGGATTTACAAGGGTCCTAAGACAGGAGAGAGTGGGTCTTTGGCAATAGTAAGTGGAGTGTGTGTTGGGAATGTTGAAGGATGAGTCTGTTTCTAGTAAACACTGGTCATATCATGGAAGTTCTTGTATGCCGTTGTCAGAGTCCCACAGAGGACTTGGGCTAGAGCACTCTGAACCAGAAATTGTGAAAGAAGTACATTGTACTGAGATGAGCCCAAAGGATCTATTCTCAGCAAAGTACTGCAGAAGATTTCAGGATGGGGGAAATTCTGTGAGTCACTTCTCAAGTCTTTCTGGTTCTTTATGGGAAATAAGCTCAAGCTGGTAACGATGATGTTCTTCCTGTCCAAGGTAAGTTCCTGACAATTGGAATTACTGAATGAGAGGTTACCTATTTTAGATCCCCAATCATGTCACCCTGAAACTCAAGTATAATTATCCCATGTGATTGTAAGAACTGCCGTTAGCAAGTTTACTCATCTGGTTCAAACATCTGGGCTCCACATATAATTTCAGACTATGCCAACAGTGACATCTTGCTTCCATGCCTGGTTATTTAATAATGAAAAAGCAACATGTTCAACTGCATTGCAACCATGCAGTTTGTAGATATGCACAGTCTGTTTTCTCTGATGTTATAGGGCTCAGGAGGGAGTAAGCATGGCAGGTCTGCCTACTGCCTACCAAGCCGTGCTGTGGAGATGGTTCTTTATTCTGTATACAGGGGTTGCCAAGTAGCCGGCACAGTTTGTTAAAATAATTGAATTGAATGCTCTTAGGGGGGTCATACACTCTCCACTTTCATACCCACACCTCTCCACACACATCCCTCACACATAAACTTACCACATTTATGGGATATGCCTGCTACTGAAGATGTTTTAGTTTGTATCAGCTATAACACTACAGAGCCAGCAGTGGGACTGTAGTGGATTTGGCAAGGAAGAGAGAAGTAGTCAGGGAGGTCAAAGAGGTGATGGCAGGCTGATCATAGCGCCCTATAAGCCATTGTAAGGAATATCACTTTTACTCAGAATAAGATGGGAAGCCATTAGAAAGTTTCAAGCAGAAAAATGATAATATCTGACTTAGAAATAGAAAGGATCACCCTGACTGACATATAGAAAGCAGACTGCAGAAGAGTAAGGGTGAAATCAGGGTGAACTGTGATGTGGTTGGTGTGAGAGACGGGGGTGGCTGGGACCAGAGTGATAGCGGTAGAGGTAGTGAGAAGTGGTCCGATTTCGGGGAGCTTGAACGTAGAGCTGACAGGATTTACTGATAGGTGGATGTAGGGTGTGCAAAACGGAGAGGAATCAAGAATGACACCAAGGGCAAGCAGGTTGGTTGAGTTGGTTAGAGCGCAGTGCTCATAACACCAAGGTTGTCGGTTTGATTCCCGCATGGGCCAGTGAGCTGCACCCTCCACAACTAGAGTGAAAACAATGACTTGACTTGGAGCTGAACTGTGCCCTCTACAACTAGATTGAAAACGACTTGACTTGGAGTTGATGGGTCCTGGAAAACCACACTGTTCCCCAATATTCCCCAATAAAAATTTTTAAAAACTAATAATGACACCAAGATTTTGGTCTAAGCAAGAGACTAGAGGTGTAATAGAAATAAGCTTGAGAGGAATGATTAGGAGTTCACTTTTGGATTGTTAAGTTGGAGATGCTTCTTAGTGAGCCAAGTAAGGAACAGACTAGAAGGTTGGATATATATGTAATACACTTATAAGTCTGGAGTTTGGGAAAGATGACTGGACGAGATATATAAATGTGAGAGTTGCAGGCATAAAGATATTTAAAATGAGTCTGGCTGAAGTCATCTAGGAAGGCAGTGTGACTAGAGGAGAGAAGAGGACCAAGACCGAGATCTGGAACTCTTCAACACTAAGAGGTGGAGAGAAGTTGAGAAACCAGCAAGAGAAGACTAATAAAGAGGGACCAGAAAACCCAAGCAAGAGTGTTGAACTGAAAGCCACGATGAAGAAGTTGTATTAAAGAGGAAGGAATACAGTCATGTCACATGCTACCATTAGCTAAGTAGAATGAGCGCTGAGTACTGACCACTGCAGCTGGTAATGTGGGAGTCACTGGAAGTGGTATTAACAAGCAGTTTTGGTAAAGAGGTGGGAACAAGAGCCTGACTGGAGTGGCCTTAAGGTAAATTGACCAGAGAGGAATTGGGGGCAATGAGTATAGACTACTCTCTCAAGTTTTTCTGCAGACAAAGCAGAGAAATGTGTTAGCAGTTGCTGATGAGGAGGGTGAGATCAAGGTTTTCTTTGTTTTGTTTTAAATTATAAGAGATAACAGCACTAATGTGATGGGAATGATCTGGTAGAGAACAAAAATGCATGATGTAGGATGAGGAGGAGAGGATTGCTGGAGCTGTATCCTTGAATGAATATTTAGATATCCTTCCTAGGAGTTCAAGGAAGAAGTTTAGCCTACACATTTAGGTACCATCAGCATAAACATGATATTTAAAGCCAAGAAACTAGATTAGCTCACCAAAAGGAGAATGAAGATGAAAGTCAAACAACTAGTTAGAGGTTAGGGAGATGAGAAGGAACCAGCAAAGGAGACTGAAAAGGATCAGCAGGTACAGTGGGAGGAAAATCAGGAGTGTGGTGGCCTGGAGTGAAGAAAGTACTCCTGGAAAGGGAGAAGGATCCCCTGGGGGAAATGCAGCTGATAAGTCAGGTAAGATGAGGGCTGAGAACTGACCATTGCATTTGGCAACAAGCAGGTTCTTTGCCTGGAACTGAGTGATTTTGGAGGAGTGATGGATGAGTGGAGTTGGTGAAAGAATGACTAGTCTCTTCAAGAGAGAACAAGAGGAGAGAAGTTGAAGAAAGAATGTACATTACTTTTTGGAGTTTTGTTGTGAAACGAAAGAATACTTCAAAAGGCGGTTTTTAACAAAAGGAGAAAATAACTGTTGGAGAGATGTTAAAAATGATGCAGAGGGTTAAACTGCCTGAGAGATGTGCTTGAGTAGGTAGGTTTTTCAACAGTTTGTTCATTGTCAATGAGTCGGGGAGAGTGTATTGGTCCAGGTGGGTAGATATGGTTTGGGGATCTTATAGAAGTTGATCTTCTGATTGCTCTTCCATTATGGGTGAAAAAGGAAGCAGCAAGGTTCTCAGCTGAGAGTAAGGATGGAGTAGGAGGTGATGGAGGCTTGAAAACAGGAGAGGTATAAATGATACTAATGGAGATGAGAGAGTGAATGGGTTAGGGAAGTGGAGTATGTTTGCCAGGCAACGTTAAGGGCCCATTTGAAGTTGGTGATCATGAATTTAAAGTGTGAATTTTCCTCCCACCACATGCAGCTCTGTTTGTGCTGGCATGAAGAGACAGGAGTTTGTGTTCAAGCAGGGTTGTGCTTATGTGTGATGGGGAAAAAGTAGCAAAGAATTGAGGCTATATAGAATGGAGTGACTGGAATGATTAACTCTGAAATTTCGTCTGAGTAAGGAGAGTAAAGTGGACATATTGTGTTAGGGACAGTGAAGAGGTGGTAGGGTTAGTAGATTGTAGTTCCTCTGGGGTGGGATGCTTACTGGCAATGCAGTGAAGAGGAGGGGCCAGAGATTATGGAGGGGCTTTGGTTGTTGGACGACTGGGTATAAGGCGTGATCATGGGAGTGAGGCCCTAAGGTAGAGTGGAGGACAAGTTATTAAAGGAGACAGGGAAAAGAACAAAAAGACCAGCGTTTTGGAGGTATTGAATTAGCCAAAAATTAAGGTAGTATTGGAGAGAGTAAGCCAGAGATGGAGGACAGTGACCTGAGGAATAGTGGATGCCCATGACAATGACGGGTAGTTGTGGTGTAGTGGTGCATTCAGGTGACACGAGGCTCCAAGCTGGGGGATTTTAGAGAAAACACCAGAAGTAGTAGACTGTTAGTATTTATCTAAGCAGAAATATTGAAGGAATGCTTTAAAGAAATGGGGTTGGAGAAGAGGTAATAGACATAAAAAATATTTAAGAGGTAAATATTTAAGAGGTAAAATAACAGTACAATGACGTAAAGTGGAGGGATCCTAATTCCTAGATTTTTGGCATAAGTACCTGGGAGGATGGTCGTGTGATTTACTAGGTTTTCTATGGGAAGTTTAGCATGTTTTGTGGGAAAATAATAAGATTAATTTTGAATGCATTAAGTTCAAGGATATTTATGAGATCTGATACAGATATCCAGGGCAGTTAACTGGTAAACCATTGGGAAGAAGTTACTGGAAATGAAAAAGAATGAGAAATGGTTGAATTCTAAGGCTACTTCTAACTTGAAGGGTTTTGGAAAGTGAGTCTCAATTCCAGCTATGCATAAGAATCAGTTGGGAATTTTTTTTTTTTCTCACATTGTCTCAATTGGGAAACTTTTGAAGACACAACTGCCCTATCCTAGACTGACTAAATCAATCTTCTGGGCTGACATCTAAAATATCTCTACACCCAAGTCTGGTGTGCAGCCAGGGTTGCAAATGACATGCATTTATGGCTTTTATGGATTGAAATTACTTTTTATAGCCCCATTATCAAAATAAATGCTCTACCCATTTGTATAAAACTGTTATAAAATATTAGGCAAGGAAATCCAAGCACAAAAATGCATTTACTATCTGTCATTGATCCTTTTTTTTTCTCACCACATTGCGAGTTATCACTAAGTATTTGTAAGTACAACTGCTGTTGGCACAACTAATAATAAGTTCTGTAGCAAATTTAGCTGGAGGATGTAACTGTAGCATCCTGGCACTAACTGTAATCATGGTCTTCTTTATTGCTAGGCATGTAGTAATGAGATTATCATTTATTTTTAATTTAGGATAACCGTACTATAAATAAACTAAAAATTCTACCTGGGCTGGGAACTTACAGAAGAACATGGTTGCTTGATTCCTGTAGGCTCTCTCTCATTCTTGCCAATACACTTACTTCCTGTCAGAAAAATCTGAGAAACAAAGAAAGAGGCATGAATGAGGGGCCACATTAGAACCACTTTTAATGCTTTTCAGAAAATCTTATGTCAAACATATTTTCAGTTCTGAATTCTTCAAATAATATGGATGTCAATGGATGACGTAGCTGAGCTAGCTCTGAAAGCTTCCCAAATTATTCCAGAGAGAGGGAGAAAACTGTTTGCTTTTCTTTAATCCGTTCCACCACAACTGCTACTTTAGAATTAATGTCACTGTAATATCCTGAATTTATAGGTCATCCTTCTTTTAGGGCTTTTAAAATGTTTTGTGTAAATTACTTTAATTTTCAGGGAGCTAAAATTTATTATATTATGGAATCTATTTCAGAGAGAGCCTACAAAGAGAACTAGAAAATCCCCCGAGTGTTTCTTTTCTCCTTCTACCTGCTATTGGTAGAACCATCCATTGATTCTAACTCCTCACTGCTTTAGAGCCCATTTATGTGTGGGGAGAATCTAATCCCCACAGCTTCAGTTTGGGAGGATCCACAATGTAGGCCGATAAAGGTTAAAATTGCAGCTGTTTTCCATTACAGTGGGTTTTTTTAATCTTTTAATTTTTATGTTGTCTTATGCTTCAGTGATTCAATCATAACTATTTTCCCAGTACCTCAGTGTGGGAATTGGAAAGTTAAATTTTTGGACAGTTTCACAAAACAAGAGCGCTATAGCATATGCTTTTATAGTAAAAGGTGATGGCTTAGGTCACAGTGCTACTGACAGTCAGCAGATTTGATCCAAGGAAGCTCATGGAGAGCAGCAGGTGTTAAATAGTGACCTTAATGATTCAGCTCAGAACATGGGGAAATATCAAGAGGATCAGAGTTGGCTTTACCCTACCTGATTCTTTAAATATCCTGGAAATAGTTTCACTAAACATATTAAAATAACAAGCACAATGTATCAGTGGATTTTATATTATATCTGCTCTTTTTCCAAAGCTTCATGCTAATTAGACTAACATTCCTATAATAAATGTGCAGAATATGACATAAAAGTCATTAAATAAAACTTATTTTAAATTGATAAATAGTACAATAACCAATGAAGGCTTAGCAGCCGTAAACTTTTACATTGAAGGAATGAAGCAATATTTATATAGCACCATGTTGTTGAAACTTAAGAAGTCAGAAAAATTAGAATTATAGTGGGAGACTACCATACTTCACTAATATGACACTTCAGATAGACAAAATAGAATGTATAAATAAAGGATAGAAAAATGTTGAAAGTTTGATTTATATGAAATACTTATGGAATTTTCTGCTCACCAAGAGGAAAATAATGTTCATAGAATATTTCAAAAAATTGGTCAGTACCATAAAAAGGGAACTGATCAGGCTGTAAAAAGGGAGCATTCATTCCAAAAGATCAAAAATATATGGGCCACATTTAGTGACCATAATGCAGTAAAACTATTAGTGAATGGCAAGAAACAACACCAAAAACCCTAACACCTGAAAATTAAACTCTTTCAGAAATCTCTTGAGTAAAACAAAATAGTCAGAAATGGAAACAAATGATAGACATTGAAAATAAAATGGAAATAATAGTACATATATCAAAACTGTGGAGTCCAGCCAAAGCTATATTTAAATGCAAATTCATAACTTTAACTTGTAGTAAATGGAATGATAGAAAATAAATAAACCAAGCATTAAATTTTAGAACCTAGAAATGGAAAAATAAAATACCGAAAAGTGAAGGAACAAAGCATTAATGAAACCAAAAGAAAAAATTAATAAACTATAAAGTGAAAAATAAAAAACAAAAACAAAGAAAAAATCATTTTAATAAACAAAACCAAGATGTGTTTCTTTGAATTACAAATAAGTAAATACTTTGCTATTCTGACCAAGAAAAAATGTGAGAAAGCACAAATATAAAGCAAAAGGAATGAGAAAGGGCATTTAATAATCAATATAGAAGAGATGAAAAAACATAAGAAAATGCCATATATGCCAATGATGTGGAAATACAAGCTGAGTGGAAGGTATAAACATTTCAGAGCAGGTATAAAAATATTTAGAAGACACTGTAAGGTGGTCCAAGAACTACTCCCCATCAAAAGCTATAGGCCCTAATATTTCTATAGGTCAAGTCTATCAAAATATCGAGTTAATGTATCATCTTTTTTGTTGGAACAGTAAGAGTTATTACAAATTTATTTTTAATTCTCATTGCAAACATTTTAAATGAGCACAAGAATTAAATAAAGGTCATCAGCACTCCACTGTCTAGAAAGAGTCACTGTTACGTATTTATTTTTACTAGGAGTGGAATTGTAGATGTAGGCTTACTGCACATTAAATGTTTTGAAACAAAATTATCAAGTTGTTCTCTGAAAAGGCATAACAGTTCATATATTTTTAAAACTATTCAATAGCATAGAAAAAATATAGAAAACATTCCAATTCACTTTATGAGGCTAGTATCATACTGATATCCAATCTGAAACAATAGAAAAAAACTCTTTATGCACATAAAAAAAATCTCAGCACATAAATGCCCAAATTCTATTTTAAATAATAGTAAAATAAATACATCTTTGTGTTCAAAGAATGATACACTGTAATCTCGTGGGGTTTATTTCAAGAATACAAGAATGGTAAAGAACTAGGAAACCTATTATCACACTAATAGGTTTTGTTATTGAGATAGATAGATAGATATAGATATACACACATATGTAATTTTTGACCATGTTTACACAAATAAGTAACATAAACTTTGCACATTTTTCTCAATCTCCAGCCATTCCCTTACTTAAAAAAATAACTTTTTGAGGCATATTTTACGTCATATAATTGACGCACTTTATACAGTTTAGTGATTATTTAGTAAATCTATGAAGTTGTGCAATCATTACTATAAATAAGCTTTCGAACATTTCCATCACCTCAGTAAGATCACTCATGTCCATTCACTGTTAATCCTGTCCAGGAGGCCACTAATTTACTTTCTGTCTCTATAAATTTGCCTTTTCTGGACATGTCATACAAATGGAATCATATAATATGTGATCTCTTTTGTGCCTGTCTTCTTTCACTTAGCTTACTATTTATGAGGTCCAGCCATGCTGTAGCATTTGTCGTTCTTTCCTTTTTATTACTGATTAGTATTCCATTATATGGATACACCACATTTTATTTATCCACCAGTTTGTGGCCATTTGAGTTGTCTACAATTTTGAGCTATTATGAATAATTGCTCCTAAGAACATTCATGTGCAAGTTTCCACATGACTATATGTTTTCTCTTGGGTATATACCTATAAGTGGAATTGCTGGGTAATACGGTAATTCTACGTTGAACACTTTAAGGACCTCCCTGTTTTCCAAAATGGCTGCACTCTTTTACATTCCCATCAGTAGTATATGAGGTTTCCCGTTTCTCCATATCCTTTTAGAAGTAGTGGGTGTGAAATAGTGTCTCATTCACAATAATAAACCTTTGGAGAAATAAACATAATTATCTCAGGTGATGCCAAAAGAATCATATAATAAAATCCAACATTATTCTTGACAATACCTTAGGAAACAAAAAAGCTGCTATCTTAATGTTAAGAACGATGGTGATGATAACAGTAACAATTACATTATAGCTATTAATAATGACGATGATATGTAATAGAACTTAATGTCGGCTGCTGTTCTAAGCTTTTTATATAATAACTCATTTAACACAGCAATCTTGAGGTAGGGTCTAGCGTTATTTGCATTTTACAGAGGAGGAATCCCAAGCATAGACAGATGAAGTGATTTGTCTGAGTCCACACAGCTAGTAAGTCATGGAGCTGAAATTTGAAAGCAGACATTCAGGGTGCAGAGACTACTGTGCTAATCCTTATGCTATAATATGGAGAATTTCATCTCAGTTGAGCCCTCAGCGCTGCTTAATAGTTCTTCCATCATTTGACCTCTTCCTTTCCCTTCTTCCACTCATCTTTAGCTCTACCTCTACTCCCAACTTTTTGCAGATAACTGTACTTTCCACTTCTCAGAGAAAATAAAAACTATACCAAAATAAAAACCCCACTAATGGAACAAAAAGTACAGCAGTATGTAATGTGTGGCAATTAAGTTCGTGAACTTGTTGCAAGGATGTTGCTAACCTTTTTTGATATCAAAAGGATTATTCATTATGAATTTGTACCAACTGGACAAACAGTTAACCAAGGTTACTATTTGGAAGTGCTGAAAACACTGTGAAAAAGTTAGACGGCCTGAACTTTTTGCCAACAATTCATGGCTCTTGCATCACAACAATGCACCAGCTCACATGGCACTGTCTGTGAGGGAGTTTTTAGCCAGTGAACAAATAACTGCAGTGGAACACCCTCGCTGCTCACCTGATCTGGCCCCCAATGACTTCTTTCTTTACCCAACGATAAAGGAAATGTTGAAAGGAAGACATTTTGATGACATTCAGGACATCAAGGGTAATACGAGACAGCTCTGATGGCCATTCCAGAAAAAGAGTTCCAAAATTGCTTTGAAGTGTGGACTGGGTGCTGGCATCGGTGAATAGCTTCTCAAGGAGAGTACTTTGAAGGTGACCATAGTGATATTCAGCAAGGAGGTATCTAGCACTTTTTTCTAGGATGAGTTTGCAAACTTAATTGTTCTACCTCGTAGTATTTGGTAAAGGTGGCATTTCGGATCAATGGGGAGAAAATGGATTATTCGGTAAATGGCGTTGGGATAATTGGTTATTTGGGAAAAACACTGTATTTCAGCTCTACTCCCCCAAATTTTTATGTGTTTTGAATTTTTCAAAAATTAAAACCATTAAAATTCTAAAGGAAACAAGATAATTTCTAATCAGAATTGTCTACCTATGACAGAAAAACATTAATACAGTGGCTTAAACACAGAAGAGAAATTTTTTAAATCCGTTCATGTAAATAGATGCAGAGGTAGGCTGCCCGGCCTGGGAAGCTCCAGGTAGTCATAAGGCCCAGGTTCCTTAGTCTTTCTATTTTGCTTCTTAAGTGCATGGCATTTAACTCAAAGTCACCTCGGAGGCTAAGATGGCTGCTGAAAGTCCAGCGCTCACGTTTCCATTTCTGGGAAAGACAAAAGACCCCAGTTCTAATGTGAGTCTGCTCTTGTTAAGTAACTTTTCATGAAATCCCCATTCAACACCTGTGCTCTCATCTCATTAATCAGAATTTAGTCACATGGCCATACGTAGCTAAAAGGAAAGTTAGGAAATGTAGTCTTTTGGCTTGATAACTTGTCATTCCAAATATGGCTTAAATTTTGTTTTTTTTGGAAAAAGGAAAAGATAGCTACTGGGTGGCAACTACTAGTTTCTGTCATATTTTAGGTAGGCAAAGCCTTCCTTACCAGACCCCAAAGCCCACAACCATAATAGACAACTTGACTGATTTTGACAAACACAGTAGCAAGTTGTTTTTTCTTTTGCAAAAGATATTATAAACAAAATGGGACAGAATAGTTGCCATGAATGACATACAATTAATATTCTTAAAATGTAAAGAAATATATAATCAATAAGAAACAGATTGCCAGGGCCTTTTGGAGAGAAAGTATCAATTCTTTAGTTCTTCTTTCAATGGACAGTAATATACTAGAGACAGCGCTTAATCTTATGTGTAGTTTTGAAAGGAAAACCATGTTAACCTTTTTCAAGGGGAGCGTTTATTGTTTTGGGGTTGCACGTTCCAGGCTCATCTGTACAGTGATGGGCTGTTTGATTTAGGACAGATTCAGCTAGATTACCTGAATGCTCAATTAACTGCCATGGTGAGAATCATTTGCTTTCAGATTGATAAGAAGATCAAATCAGTAGCCATTCTCAGTTCAGTGCTTCATCAGGAAGTGAATTAAAGTGAAACCATTAGTGGTCATTTTTCTAAATACTAATCACTGACTTTCAAATCCTAGAAAAAGCTTTGCTTGTATTTAGCGGTTATTATAGACTGGGGTGTTTTTAACTGAGTTCAGGACTTAGGGACATTGGGAGGGTGCATTGTTTCTGGACAGATTACTTAGACAACAATAATTCTTCACTGCTTTCTGTTAATATTGGAGCCACGCGATTTCGGCTATTTGGTGTCCTTGGCAACCACTGTTATAAGATGATGAATTGAATCAGTTAAAATTAATTTCTTGTGAAATCTGCTTCCATGATAAAGTATTGGCTTTGATGTTTAACTACACAAGAAGTGTGTGTGTGAGCATGTGTGTGTGTGTGTGTGTGTGAGTGTGTGTGGGTGTGTGTGGGTGTGTGTGTGTGTGTGTGTTTGATCAGATGTAGAGAAGATTTGTAAATAAAAACTACAAATCCTGGTAAATTTAAAAAGTGGGAAAGATGAGGGAAGCCTGCAAGGGCTGGGCTCTGCCTTTAAGGACCCTGCTTCTGCCTAAAGAGGGAAGACTTATATAAATGAAGGAACCTGAAGCATAATTGAGACAGTGTGAACTTTGGTTCAGCTACAGAAGCAGCCTTTCTTCCCTTGCATCTGTGAATGCTGTCATGACAAAGCTATTTTACTGTTATAGAAGTTTGGGAAAAGATAGAGAACCGTTTTTTTCCCTAATATGAAATAAATATATATATATATATGAAATATATAATATTATATGTTATTCCCTACATATATTATTCCCAGTATATATTAGCTCCAAGCCCATTTTTAATGTCAGTTTAGGAAGTGTTTTCCTTTGGTCCTGACAGGTGCCTTAGCTGAGGCGCATATCTATACAAACCATGCATTTCTGGAAATTTACCTTTTGGGGGTATTATATTGGCACAACATGGCAAAGCCAAAGCTGGACTGTGTAGCGTGGGCTGGGACTGCTGGTTGGTTCGATAGCAGCACTCCCATCCCCACATTTGGAGCCTGTAGCAAAGGGTGGGCAAGCACAGCCCCATTATACAGATGTACCCCAGGCCACACATTTCCCTAGAGGGCGCCAGTGAGGGATGGATGGTCCTGATTTCAGTTTCACAGAAGATTTTGGCTACTGCTGACTTCAGGATAATCTGCTTGCTCTCAGAGAAGCTATAAGATAGAAACGTAAAGTGAAAAAGCAGGAGCAGAGCTATAACAAAGTAAATCACAGTGTCATTTATAAGATTAGCTGCTTAGAAATTTTTTTTTTTTACCATCAAATCTGCCTTTGTTCTACAGTTAAATAGTTTCTAAATGAGCACGTCAGAGAAAAGTACATATCCTGGGCAGTCCATGTAAACTGTGTTCAAAGACTGCCTCACCATTTAATGATAGTTGTGTAACTTGGGGATAGTTACCTAACTTCTTGGTGTCTCAACTTGCTTACCTGCAAAATGAGGCTAATGTTTCTAGGGGAATTGTACGGTAATGAGATCATGGATTTGGGACAAGGCCTGGCACTTAGAGCTCAATAAATGTCAGTTCTTCTTTTACTCCTCTTGGGAAAGATTTTTCTGAGTTTCACAAAAATCTGTGCAAGTGACTTCTACCTCATCCTTGATTTTTGCTTTCTTTCACTTCTTCCATGAACCTTTCCTGTTTTCCACTCAACCTTCTGGTGCTCTACTGCATTATTGTTTTCCCTTTCTTTATCTATCACCTCTTGCTTCATTTTATCCTCCATACTTGTTATTAGCTATTTTCTGCTGCTCTTCATAAGTAAAATGATCTCACTATTCATTCACCATATTTAACAGGAAACTACCATGTGCTGGATGCTGTCCTTGGTGCTGGAGTTACCGTGATGAGAAAGAAATGGCTTACCATCTAGTGGAGGAGATAGATAAGTACACAGACAATTATAATTTAGTGCAGTAAGGGAAAGTGTGATGTGTTATAGAAGCTCATAGGAGGGGCACCAAACTTAAACTTGGCAGGAGTGGTGTGAAAGGCAGCTTTCCCAGAGAAGAAATAAGCTCGGACATGTTAAGAAATAAGCTCGGACATGAGAGTTCAAGCAAAGCATTCAGAGGAAGAGTTTTTAGTAAAGAAAACAACATGTTTAAAAGTTTGAATACTTGAAGTGGTGTGTGATCTTCGGGTGCCTGAATGAGTTTAGGGTTGGTGGAGTTGAATTTGGGAGTGAGGGATGTTTATGTGCTGAGAGAGAAAGTCAGAAAGGTAAATAGGAGTGTTTGGGCCATATTAAGAATTTGAATTTTATCTTAGAGGTGATAGTGATCTATTTTATGATAGAATCCACAGGGTGTGGAGTACAGTAGGAAGAAGGTATAAAGGAAGTCTAAGGTTTCTGATTTAGGCAGTGAGGTCATACAGAATACAGAAGAAGGAGCAGGTCGAGGGAATAAGAGACTGAGTTGGGTTTTAGAAATGTGTGTTTGAGGTGTGTAGTAATTGTAAATATGGGTATGAAATGAAATGGCGGTTTCAAATCTTAATTTTGAAATTATGATAGTGATTATGATTACATTTGTTATTTTCAACTGTGTGTGTGTGTGTGTGTGTGTGTGTGTGTGTGTAATTTCCATGATTCTAGTCCGTCTGCCTATGTGTTCTATTTTGGTGTGCATAGTGGGTAGTGATGGCTCAATTATGTTTCCAAAAGGGACCAAAGTGTAAGAAGAACAGAACTGAGGTGGAGGAGAGGTTTCAGTATGCATTTCCTGTGAAGGCAATTAGAATGAGAGTGTTCAGCCTTTGGGATCATAGGAATTGCTTACAGGAACTTGGAAACAGAAGTGCCACTCTAAGTGAGTCCCATGGCCAGAAACGTGGGCTGATGGTGATTCCAAGGGAAGTGGATGAATGAGGGTTTGGGGGTGAGTGACAGGTAAAGTCTTATCCTGTCTAAAGTCAATCTCCAAGATGAGCGATGTCTCTAAGTTCATTTAAGAAACAACCATGGTTTTGTTATTGCTGAATTTATCTAAAAATGTTTGGAGTCTATTTTTATTTCTGGCTTGTATGCCCTTTGAGATAAAGTCCTCTGATAAGTTTATTACCTGCTGAGCTATGTAGAGCTGTCTTCAGTTAGTCAGACATCGACTTCTCTTTTGCTTCCAGTGGAGCCCTTTCTTTCTAGTATTTCAGGATTTGTTGACCAAATCCATGTTTCTGTAATTTACACCAGTAATGACTATATAATCTTCGATCACCTCTCACATCCCACCGGATGCATGGAACTCGACCTGACCTGAACTTCTGGGGCTGATACCCTATAGCATAAATGAAGGAATGAGGAGTCTTCCCCTACAGAATGCAGCAGACACACATAAGGCTACTTTCTCGTGAAACCTGGCAGTGGTTTCCCAATTCCTTTCACATTGCCAGCCCCCTCGACTGACAAGTATCATTTGTTTTGCTTATAACATCTCCCGTTACATCTGCTCTCTCACACAGGTTTAGGAGAACTTCCTAAAGGTTCCTGTAATTCACTGGAGTAGGAGGAATGCTATTCTGGTCTGTAAAGTCCATGTCATGGACGGGAATTACTTCTCAGTAGGCAGGACTGCACAAAGCCAGCGGGCACAGTGTGCACGGCCTCTGCTCCAGTTCAGGCATGCCCCTTGCCTGCCAGCGCTACTCCAGCTGATTTCTCCTGACTTGCCAGACTCTGGACTTTGCCAGTACAGATGTTTTCACTGCTGCCCATCAGCTCACCAAATGACCTCTCTCTCTCCACAGCCACACTTCCCAAAGTTTTCTCCTCATCTTCTTCAAACCACTGTCCTGCAATTCCCACACCCACCACTCCTGTGAGGCTGCTCTAACCATAGTTGTCAGTGACCTGCTGATTGCTAATCCCAGTGGCCACATATCAGTTATTGGAATGCTGCTGCTTTTGAAATGGAAATCACTGCTTCCTACTGTCTTGAATTTTGCAATTCTGAATCCCATTCTTCTTTTTCTCCTTCATGGGTTTCTTTTCTTCTGCTCTCCCTTTAAATAAATGTTGGTGTTTCCTAATTACCTACCTTCACCACTGTTTTTCCCACTTTTTGTACTTTCCCCAAGTTCTCCCCTTCGCTCTGAAGATTCACCAGCCTCCAATATGCTGATAATTCCAAACCCATATTTTTGCCCAGACTGTGCTGAGCTTCAGACCTGTATGTTTAACTGCCTCCTGGATGTCTCCCTCTGGATAGACGAAAGTCACCTCAAATTCAGCATGTCCAAAACTGGAGTCATCATTTTGACCTTTATCCTCAGTGTTCTTCTGTCTGAAATACTCTCCTCAGCCCTGATCCCAACTCCAGGTGTCCCTGAAGCAGCCGAAATTTGGGGCCAGATCAGACCCTTCTGCTTTTCTTTGTAAAACTCTTCACCAGTTCCAATCAGCTACAGGATCAAGTCCAAGCTCCTTAGTGTGACATGAGAGACTAATCCGGTCACACAATGTGCCTTCCCTGGCATTATACTAACAGTAGAGCATGCCTTGTTGCTGGTCTCTATGCTTAAACTGTCCACTCAGCCTAGAATGACTCTCCTCGCACTCTTGCCCCCTTTCTTCTGGTGGATTCTTCCTGGTCATTCTTAACACTCGGCTTTGAGTCTCTTTCACCTGGATTCATTGTGTTCTTTTTCCTATCACTGTACCTACACTTAAAACTTTGTCCATATGTCTGCCTCCTTCATTAGATTGGGAACTCTAACGAAGAAACTCATTCATTTGGTGGAAAGGGCTATGTTTTATTTGTGTTCCCTTCATCTAACTCAGTGACTGAAGTATAATAAGTACTTGATAAATGTTTGAATAGGTGAAAGAATGAATGAATGGGTGTTTCTGGCTGAATTCTGGTCATTGTCAAGTTATGGCACAGAATTGCATTTCCCAAACTTGAAAGATATTAGCATAATCTGCAAAATGGGAGTTCCCTGTGTTCCCTGTTACAGAACAGTGTCCTTCTACTTGTCATAAAGTGCCCATTCCTGTTCTGTTAAAATCAAAAGTCAACTTAACAATAACTGAAAAGAACAAAGAAAACCAAAAAGAACCATTGGTAGATTACATCCATTGGTTTCTGTGTCTTATGAATCTGAAGGGTTTTCATCAACAAGAACAAAAGGGCTTTTTGGGGTTTTTTTGGCAATAGTGAAGTAATTGCATTGGTATTACAATAAGTATTGTGTCAGGCACATAGACAGTATTGCTTAGTGGATAATATCTTAAGGATTTAGAGTATCTTAGTTGAAAGTTACTACTCATTCCCCCTGAGTACCTACTGGATTTAGAGTTATCAATGTGAAAACAAATGCTTCTGTTGTAGAAATTGATCATCAGCTTGTTGGAATACATGCCCAGAGTAGTTTGAGGTCAGCGATTCTCAGTGGCGTGTAAAGATTCACTAAGAAAGGCTGTGTGCTGACGACGCTGTTCACTTGTTAAATGGTAGGAATGCTGCACGTTCCATAAAGGGCAGAGAAAAGCCAGCCCCAAACTGAGGTATTTGAATCTGCACAGTGGTTTTAAAACTCTGTTTTATTGGGCTCTGCGATTCTGCAACATTGTCTTAGCTGGAGCTGAACCTAAGGGATGCAACTGAAGCTGCACTTCACTCCCACAGCAGCTAGAGCAACAGCTAGAGCAACGATACTGGGATCTGGTTTATTGAGGATGGTTCTTTATCATATTTCACTTGATACTGTATTTGATATGATTTGGCTGAATATAGCTGGACTTATGTTCTATAATGTAGGGAAAATTTTAAGTGACTAAAACGCGATTTAATTTCACGTATTCAGATTTTTAATAGCTCAAGAAGAATGAAAAACAAAGGGTCTTTTACAGTCTCACATTCTAACTCTTAAAAGTGGAGAAGAGGGAGGAAGACCCCACCGTCTTGGAAACTAGTGCAGGTGAGCACAAATTGAAAGGGTTATGGGAACACAAATGAAAGGGGCAGGCAAATATACATCTAAGAACTTGAAGGGGGCATATGGCGTGAAGGTATTTCCAGGAATGCTGATGGCAGGAATGAATGGGTGTTTTGGAAACATTCAAAGAATAATCGGAAATGTATGATTTTAATCTATAATCAAACCAAGAAGGAATACATTCCCCTGCCTGGGGAGAGGGAGTAATAGCAGATGCCAGGAGACCATCCAATAGAGTCAGGAGCAAAGCCAACAGATAGAGTTGGGCAAATGGCCCAGTCCTCACAGTGGAGGATATGTGGGATCTAGAAATTCCAGGCTTGTGAGATTGATGTCCATCCATGGCAAAGTCCCGAGCCAACTTAGCAGATGGTTTGCGAGCACCTAGAAAAGAAAAGGTACCCCAAAGTTAGCTTATTAAGATCACGTCACAGTAAACTTCCAGTGTTTCCTTTATTGGTAGATATACTCTTGACTTCAGTAAGATTGTTCATGAGGCTGCTTATGGTAACCAACACAAGTCTTTTTTCACTGGGAACAAAGAAACTGAGCTGGGGTGAGGCTCCTGTCAGCTGAAGAGAAAAGCCAGAGAGGCAGGAAGATACCTCTTTATGACCTATTTGATGGAACCCGTACGAGTCTGCTTAAGAAAGGCGTAGAGAGCTCAGATAAACTACTATGTTTACTGTAAGAATGTCCCGTAATACTGCATTTCTCAAACTGTGAGCCATTAGCCACCAGCCTTCAGAGATACTTGGGGATATTTATTCTCAATGTAGATTCCTGGGCCTCCCCCCAGAATCAGGATGTCTAGAGGCATAACCCAGGAATCTATACTTTTAACAAGCTTCCCAGGCAATTACCAACCACACATAACATTCAGAGCTATTGCTTTAAAGATAAAATCATCTGCTGTGAAGAAGGTTACCCAGTTGGAGAAGTGTAGGAGTTCTTTAGTTGTATCTCTAATTGTCCAGGTTCAGTCCCAACTCTGTTGCTATCTGGTGACAGCCACTTATGCTGCAAAAGCGGTGCCATTGAGTCACATCTTTTGAACTCTGAAATGGGAATTCTATATCAGGTAAAAAGACCTTATTGTAGAGTAACGGGGCATAGAAACTTAGGTCTTTACAATTGCTTAAGAAAGTCAGTCTCCATACTGTCTGAATTGGGGGCAGGGGTGTGCTGCTGCCTGTGTAGCAACCAGCTCTGCAGAATTAAAAATGTATGCATAAATATACACACTTAAGTTTATTATCAATTTTACTGATATAAAGGATGTAAAGCACACAATTCGTAATAAATACACATTATACTTTATTGATTGCATCACAGTTGATTCTTACAAAATGCTTTCCTCGATTTTTGTCAAACTGTATCCATAGCAACCTTTGGATGCAATTGACAAGTGAGTGTAGGTCCAACATGGATGGTGGTTGATACTTTCATTTAAGTTAACAAGTAAGATGGAAGTGAAATAACAAGGACACATGTAACTTCACTCCTTTGTCAGTAATGTGAGCCGCTTCTTTTTGAATCAGATAATAGTTTTTGAATACTGGAAGAATTTACCTTCAATCTTTTGTGCTATTCACAATGTCATTACTACAGACGTGACACACGTTTAATCTGCATTATTGACATTTTCTCCATAACTTTTTAAACTGTGGACTATTTCACCCTACCAACATGACATCACTGAATGAACGCAGAGTTGGGAAGAAATGTGTAGTAGCATATCATTCTATAGACTTCCACCATACAGATACAATACATGTAAATAATCTTGAGAACATATGTAGTAAAATGTAGCAAAATGAGTAGGAAATGATGACTTTTAAATATTTATTACCTTTGTTTTCAATATAACTTATATAATTGTAAGTTTATATATTTTAATTTTTAAAGAATGTCTGTGTTTAATAACCAGCTCTATAAATCCATGAACATTGAACAATTGGCTCCTATGAACCTATACTAACTAGGGGTGAGTTTTCTGAACTTGCAGATAGTGACTGGATTATGTCATGGCTTTTATGCAGGAGGACCATTATGACCTTTAGGCACATTTTCATGTTTGTATAAAATGCAACTCTTCTAAGATAGAACATAGCAGTGACTCACCTGACAGATGGGTCCCGTCCCTGGGCATCTGAGTGAAGAAGAATTCCTAAACAGATGAGGTCAGATCCAATTGAACAGGTTTCCCCAGTCGTGTCTGGGAAAGTATTTATGACTCATGCTCTTTGCCTGCTCTGCGTTTTGCACCAACAGATACTCTGACATGTGAAGGTACCTCTCTTGTGTTGCATCCTACTGATTCAGCAAAAGTGTTGATACTTTGACACTCTCCAGTCAAAAAACCCTTCTGAATCCAATTGTCATGTTATTGTTTCTTACTCTTCAACTGTACACTTGTACTATAAAAGGGCAGTCACTTGGTAATTCAAATCTGATGGCAGCCTGGCGGTGGCCACTAGAGTAGATTTTTGGAGTCCTTTGCTTAAAACTAGATGTAGAATTTATTTGCAGTGTGTACATTTTGGAGCTGGAAGTTTGAAGCTGTCTGACATATGCAAAGATAATTAGGATTTGAGCCACACCTTTACATAAATTCATATTAAAACTAACAGTGCTGTGAGATGTTTCTTTGACAGAATTTTTGGATAGTTAGGGAGTTAGAAATATGCCTCCAATGCACGATCAAATTCTTTCTTCCTGTTTTCTCACTGTTATGTTATCAGTAAATTGTTAAATAATTTTATTTTTCTCCCCAAGAGCATTTCCTGAAGTGTGTTTGAATTTCCACTGTAGGGAGCTGAGCTCTATCAATATTTTCTATACTGACCCTTGTAATTATGGCACAGGGACTTACTTAAAACTTTGCTTGCTGAGCAAATATAAACACAAAATCACTTTAAATTGTTAATTGTTTTTTCTTTTGTGCATATTGGCTATATAACCCAGAAACTTGGCTGCTATTTCAGTCATAAAAGATCTTCTACAGGCTCTCAAATACTTCCTCAAGTTAAAATTCATATGGTGTCCACTGACTCATAATTGGGATAAGGAAGCATCTCTCCTAACATTATAATAAGATAATACATTTATAAAATGGAAAAAGCAACTTTTTTCATATTTTAAAAAGCATTAAAATGAATTCAAGCAGCCTTTTGGCTGGAGGGAGCCCTTGGACCCATTTCATAGCATTGATGCCATCTTTCCTTTTTTTCTCTTCAAGCCAAGTGCATGTGATAGGGTAGGTAGATAGATGGACACGAGCAGGAGGAGAGATCTAGCCCCGGTTAGAAAGCCCCTTGCTGCAACTCCTAGTTCTCAGATCAAGACCTATTAAAGCTGCCCTCACTTAGGGCACAAATGCCTTACTAGCCCAGCAGGAATCCAGGCTCACACATGCCCCTAAATCAAGGGAATGTACAAGATATGACAATTAAGTTCGCGAACTTGCCACCGTGCGCTTACAGTAGCAGCACTGTGCAAACAGCTTGGTAAAGTTTCATAACCTTGGTATATCAGTGTCTCACAGGGTCGACCTGTGGCACTGTCTTGCTGAGTAGCGTTCATTATTGTTGTTGCGTGTTTTTGTGTGCCATCTTGAGAATGTCTCAGCTTGAATTAGAGCAACGAACAAGCATTAAATTTCTTGTTAAACTTGGCAAGAGTGGAAGTGAAATCAGGGACATGTTAGTCCAAGTTTATGGGGATAATGCCATGAAGAAAACAGCAGTGTTCAAATGGATTAAATGTTTTTCTGAGGGAGAGAACGCATCACTGATGAAGAGAGGTCAGGGCGGCTGTAACCAGCAGAACTGATGAAAACATTGCAAAAATTCATTGAATTGTGCATCAGAATCATCAGCTGACTGTGAGAAGCATAACAGACCAAGTAAACATTGATAGAGAAACAGGAAAAACTTAACTGAAAATCTTGGCCTGAGAAAGGTGTGTGTAAAAATGGTCCCTAAGGAGCTCACTGATAAACAAAAGCAAAGGAGTCAAAGTTTGCCAAGACCTTTTGGGGAGGCAAGACGATGCTTTGGGCCATATTATCACTGGTGATGAAACATGGATGTACCAATACGACCCTGAAACAAAGCATCAAAACACACAATAGAAGTCAGCCTGTTTTCTACAATCAAAAAAGTTCCGTCAGTCCAAATCAAGAGTCAAAACGATGTTGCTAACTTTTTTTGTTATCAGAGAGATTATTCATTATGAATTTGTTCCAACTTGACAAACAGTTAATCAAGTTTACTATTTGGAAGTGCTGGAAAGGCTGCGTGAAAAAGTTAGACAAAAGCAACCTGAACTTTTTGCCAACAATTCATGGCTCTTGCATTACGACAATGCACCAGCTCACACGGCACTGTCTATGAGGGAATTTTTAGCCAGTAAACAAATGACTGCAGTGGAGCACCCTCGCTACTCACCTGATGTGGCCTCCAATGACTTCTTTCTTTACCCAATGATAAAAGAAATATTGAAAGGAAGACATTTTGATGACATTCACGACATCAAGGGTAATACAATGACAGCTCTGATGGCTATTCCAGAAAAAGAGTTGCAAAATTGCTTTGAAGGGTGAACTAGGTGCTGGCATCGGTGCATAGCTTCCCAAGGGGAGTACTTTGAAGGTGACCATAGTGATTTCAGCAGTGAGGTATGTAGCCCTTTTTCTACGATGAGTTCACAAACTTAATTGTCAGACATCGTATGTGCTCAACTGATTCCATGGATCTGGTTCAGGGCAAAAAATGGAAGCACAACCTAGGGCTTCTATGAAATACCATTTGGCCAGGTAGGTATCTAGGTGTGCGTTCACAGAGGCAGGCAGGTTGACAGATGGCAGGCTAGGCACCCTGGGCTTCACGTGCTGGATGACAGCAGTGCCTGATAACAGTTGGTACTGTTCGCACCTCCCAGGGCACTTGCGCAGGCGCAGAACCAGGGATGTCTTGGGCCGCCATCTGGATCCCCGACTCCAGAGTAGTCCATAGGCAGCACCGTGGGAAGCTTCTGGGAGCAGAAACCTTCCCAGGTGCTTTCTCATGCTTTTGGCATCAGTTTCAGTTGACACAGAGCCCCTTGCAGGCCCTTCAAGATCCTCTTTAGTCAAAACTGGGAATGTTTCAGCTTCCTAATTTAAAACGTTTAAAAAATATTTATATTATATTTAACATCTTCATATTTTATTTACAAATATTAATAATTATCCAAGTAATATATACACAGTGTTAAAAAAATCACACTAAATACTAAAAAAAAAAAAAGAAAAGAAAAGCTTTAATTGTTGCTAGTAGGTCCACACGCAGAGGGAACCATTTTCATCTTTTCTATTTGTAGATTTCTGGTAATTACCTCCAGCTATAAATAATAGTCTTGTATAATACTTCAGTGTTTTAGTTACCACCTTTAGACTAGACATAAAAAGGATGAGGCACTTTCTCATTCCCAATTTATATGTGTTATAGTATTTTCGATTCCTTTATTGGTTACATATTTAGACTCTAAATAATTACTTTAAATTTCTATTTCCTATTGTCTCAATCTTAGACATTATATCTGGATCCTCTGCTTTGTAAACTGAGGCTATTGGTTGGCTCTTATGCTGCTATTATACTGTGATGGTGAAACTTTTACATTCTGTATTACATTTATTAAGTCATATTTTGTCTATCTGTTAATTGTAAACATTACATACCAACAAACTGTGTTTTGTGGTACATTTGAAACTTTCTTAACCAACATCCAGTTCTCTAACTGGCTGGAATTATCAGTGCTTCCCATTTCTTCTAGAAAACATTTCAGTAAATACCATGATAGGCTGAGTTCTCACAGAGAGCAGGCTGTTCACTGTTGTTACCATTTATTTCTACTACCATAAGTTAAGCTGAATGCTTACTAAGAAGCAGTTATTTTTATTCCCAAAGTTGTTTGTTCTGGTTGTACTTATTATTATGGAATTTAATTAAATATGGCATTTACTGATGAAATATGAATACTAAAAGAGAATTGTTTCTATGAAAACTGAATTGAATGCTAAGACTCAATAAAGGCAAGTTATTTTTTTAAATGGTGCAGAATTACAAGATTGAAAACAATGGTAAAAATCTAGAAGCATTCTTCTCTCAGATTGCTTCACAAATATCTTTAACTTTTTATTCTACTTTAAACACATTCGAGTTAAACACAAACTGCATCATGGGTATTACTGATGTAAGAAAGGCAACACAAAACTATAATTAAGGAACTCAGATTCAAAGAAAAGAAATTTACCCTGTATCAAAGGATTGGTGAATTAATATTTTAAGTTAAAAGGCAGTGTTTATGTTAAAATATTGAAGGTTTAAGGGGACAGGTAATTTTACCTATTGTATAATTGAATTTTTTAATTAACTTGCGTCAAACACATTAGCTAAGAGTGTTCTCAGCTTCTCATGTTAGAGTACAGTGATTAAGAGTAGACTTAAGGATGTTACTTTACTTTTCTGTACTTAGGTTTCCTCACCTGTTAAATTGTGATAATCATAGGGTTTTCATAATGATCAATGAGTTAGCATATAGAGATATCACAGTGTTGGCACTTGTTAGGCCCTCAAAGGTGTAGCTCTTACATTGCTGGTATGATATTGCGCTTTTGTATAAGTTAGTAACTACTGAGCCATGAAGTATGATTTTCTTTCCTTCAGAAAAGGAAACACAGTTTTATGTGGTTAATCTGGTGCCACTTGAAGGTTCAGTTCCTTGTATCCTAAGTCTTCTGTTGTTCAAAATCTTGTCATATTTTAATTGGCTTGATATTCGACTGTTACTTTTTTGTAGTATTTTGTGTTTCTTAGACTGTTTAATAATATTTTCTATCATAAAATACTTAGGATATTTTGTAAACAGAAAGAAGCATATTGCTTCACTACATTATTAAATATACCCATTTTCTTGCATTCATTTGATAGTGGTAATCCACTTTCTACTTGACAGTATTCTTCCCAGGAGTTCCTAGCTGCATCTAGAAATATTCTAACTTACACAAAGCTGGTGTCCTGGGATTCCATATCACTTACACTTGAATATTAGGCCCACTGTTTATTAGTTTTCCTAATAAATATATTACTTTTCTCTTTCTTGAATTTCTTTATTTTTTCCATTTAGCTGGAGTACATCCTCAAGTAAGTTTTTCAGAAGACTGACATAGGACATAAATATTGAGTCCTGCATTTCTAAAAATGCTTTTATTTTGCCTTCATTTTTTTATGGATGATTTAGCTGAGCATGTGTGCTATAATGAAAATAATTTTCTCTTGAAATTTTAAAGGTTCTGTTTCTCGATCTTCTGGTGTTATAGAATTGTATAAAAAAAATCCGAAGGCAGCTTGCTTCTAGATCTTTTATGGTGTTCTCTCTATTCTTGGGATTTTGAAATTTTATAGCAGTGTGTCTGGATGCATGCCCTTTTTCATTCATCTTGCTCATCATTTCCTGGGACATTTAATCAGAAACTTTATGTCTTTCATTCTAGGAAATGTTGTTTTATTTTTATGAGACTTTCTGGGAGTGGGGTTGGTTTCCTAGATTAATCCTCTGTGTTTCCTAGCTGCTCTACTGCTTTTTGTCCCTTGGCTCTATATTTAATGTCTTGGAAGACAATCACCTCAGAATACTTTAGTATGGATGAATCTTTTGTTCCCTCCTCTCATTTCTCATTCTTTTTTCCTTTTTACATGACCCTTTCACTGTCATTTTCCATACCCTTCTCCTCATCTAACTATGGAGTGAGGAACAAAAAGAACTCATTATGAGTTTACTCAGGCCATTGGGTTATATTTGCCCCTCTCCAAGAGACCAAGCTGTCTTAGTCCATTTGGGCTGCTATTGCAGACTACGATAGACTGGGTGGCTTATAAACAACAGAAATTTATTTTTCACAGTTCTGGAGACTGGGAATTTCAAGTTCAAGGTACAGGCAGATTTGGTAGATGGCAATGGCCTACTTCCTCATAGAAGGTGTCTTATCTCTGTGTTCTCACATGATGGAAAGAATGAGGGAGCTCTCTTGGGCCTCTTTTATAAGGGAACTAATCTCGTTTATGAGGGCTGTACCCTCATGAGCTAATCACCTCCCATACACCTTCTAATGCCGTCCCATTGGGTGTTAAGATACAACATACGAATTTGGGGGGATGGGACACAAACAGTCAGTCTGTAACATAAGCTATCCCTAGACCCTATTTTAGGGGAATTTTGAAACTAAAGATCAGATGGGCTTCTCTCTCCTTTCAATGTAATTAAATTAATGGTTCTTTTTACAAGTTCATGAGTGTAAGGTTCAGAACTCAGTGACCAACACTAGTCAGAAGGGGTTTTTAGAAAGTCCACTTCTTTCAAGATGACATTAAGTAATAATTGGATATGATTATCCACATTGGCTTCTCAGTTCGCTGGTGGTTGTGGTCTCTATACTTAATTCTCCAAATATCTGGGCAGAAATTGAATTATTCTCTATGTTAGCAGAAGGTCATGCTCCTTACGCATTGCTTCTTCCCCTTCAGGTAATCTACATCCCTATTTTATACCTAACTTGAGAAATAGTGATGACATCTAATTGCAACTTTTTCTTTCTCATTTTGGGACAATGAGATAGGGGCTCCCTTCTAGTTTCTAACAAATTATAAACCAGCAAACCATCCAGACATTCCCAAGACAGTATGTAAGTTACAAAGACAATCAAACACCTTATGCTTCCATTGTATTTCCTTGTTATATATTTTATACGTTATCTTATGGAAGTGGAATTGTATAAGCTTTGATGTCCTATGTTTCCAAGTGACATGTAGCAGGCCATATGGTCACAGTAGAAAGAAGCATCATGACATCACAGCAAATGGCAAAAAAAGCTCCCTAGACTTGATTTTGCAGGATTATGCCAGCGTCTTCTGACATAGACTCCCAGAGTCACAACAGTGGGGATAAGTATGTGACTATTAGGGCCCTGGGAAACCCTATAAGAACCACAGACTCGGGAGGGTGGTACTCCAGTAGGGGTACTTTCGCAGAACAATTTGAAAAGGACTGTGTAATGCTTATTATTGGTATTGAGTAAAGCTGTGGAGTTATACACATTTATTAAAATTCTAACTCTTCATCAGTCTTTCCCTTGCTTAATAATTCTTTTGTTTTCATGATAGCAATGTCTCATCCTTTCCAGTAGTTGTAATCTCTTTTATTTCTGTTTCATTTATTACTGTGTAACCCAAATATCTCCCTGAATATCACCCACTCATGAGCCCAGTTGAGGCTACTTTAGCATCTTATACCTAGGCCTGCTGGATCATTAGCCTTTAATCTGTCAAGGGATAGGAAGGTCCCCTTCACTCTACTTCCTGTGTTTTCCTATGAGTCCCTCATGGGGATACAGTGGATAATAATATCCCACATAAAATGAGCTCTTCCTTTAGCTTTGCCATCATTCAGCGGAGCCTACTGCTTTTGTCCTCTTTACTCCATACTTGCTGTTCTTGCTTTCTCTCCTCTGAGAACAGGCCCTGCTCCCATTCTCCTTGCCTTGGATGCCTAATTTCTGCTCTGTTGTAGTCCCTGCCTGATCTACCACTAGTAATCCAGCCAGCCTCCATTTCTTCTAGCCCTTTAAGTGTGGGAACCTGCCCTCTCTACGGTTGCTGTTTGGAGTCTTCATTCCTCCTGATTCCAGTGCTCACCCTCTTGCTCTTTAGGGAAACACTTCCTATCTCAAGCCCAGCTTGTGTAGACAGTGTCTTCTGGCAATGCTGCTTGGGCCCCTAGTGATGCAGGATGCTGATGAGTACCCCCCAAAGTGAGAGCAGCTCTGTGCATCCTCAGGAGAATGCATTTCCATCAGGGTCAGGGGATCTGGAGAGTGTTAGGAAAACACTTAGAGTCGCCCCTTTTCCCTCCTCAGTCTCCAAAGCATTATGTGACCTGTGCCCCAGACTCTCCTCTTTTTCAGCATTCACGTAAGCAGCCTGCCTGTGCCCTTTGGCTGTGATCCCATCTTCACTTCTCCCCCATGCACTTTTGAGAGTTAAAGAGCCTATCTAGTGACCGGCTTTCATTAAAATGAAGCAAACTTGGTTTATCATAGAGATAAAAAGTAGAGCAATGGTTACCAGGACTGGGGTGGTGGGAGAGAGAGAAAGGAATGGGGATATTGTTTAGTGGGTATTGAATTTCATTATGGGATGATGAAAGTGTTCAGTACAAATGTATGTAATGCCACTGAACTGTACACTTAAAAATGGTTAAAATGGTAACATTTATGTTATGTAGATTTTTGCCACAATTTTTAAAAAAGTAAAAACAAAACAAACAAACAAAAAAACCTGCTCAGTTTAAAGACAAGTGAGGATTGTAGAAATGTCTTAGGAGAAAACATCAGTGCCTGCCCATAGCTATAGCTCTGTTCACAGCCTGTAAGGCAGAATTTCTGTGAGGGCAGGTCTAAGGAGAACATTTGAGAAGAATTAGTGTTCCTTTTGTCTTCCAGTTGGAGTTAAGAGTACTTTGTACTGAAATCTAAAGTGTTTTTTCTTTGTAGTCAATGCTTTTTAAAACAATTACTACATTTCTTGGACATATACCAGTATTATTAATCATTATGATGATGAGTATATGCCAATTTCTATGCGTAACTACTGACGAAAGTAAGCAAATTAAAAGAAACCGTCCTCATTTCAGCAGCATTAAATATTTACTGAAAGTAAGTTGACTTAAAAACATATAATTTGTAGAAAATTGACAGTTAAATACAAAGATACAAGAACACATGCTTTTCATCAATTGCCAATTATCTAAGCCTGATTGTGCTTTTAGCACAGGAAGACCCATGATTTGGGGGTACATTAGGGTTTCAGGTATAGAAGTCCAAGCTGGTAAGGGGTTGTATGTTGGGAGAATCTGTCTTGTTAGTCATAGACCAGGGTTTAAGCCAGACAGAAGAGAGGGGGGAGGGGGGAGGGAAAAGGTAGGAAAGAATTTGAGCCAGGAGTCAGCTCTCTGTGCTGACTTTAAGCAGCCTTGTGTCTTGGAACTGTTTCTCGGGGGAGGTATTTCTAGGATTAGTGTTGGCCATAAAACAAGACAATCTGGAGTCATCATCTGGCTATAAGAGTGTCTCCTGAAAATTTAGTTTCTCTGGCACACTCTGAATAGGTCACTTTACCCCCAATTACATAATATCTCCATAAAGGCAGCTCAATTTGTCGTGTTGTGAAGTTAATTTAATAAATAAAGCCTATCTCCAGAGCCCATATTACTTCCAGTATATTGCACTGTCTGTATGGAGTCTTAAATGTTCAGAGAAGCATGAAATATTCTATCATTTTTAACCATGAGGAAAAGGTAACCTTAATGCTCACTCTTAAATACATATACTTAAACACACGGCTTCTTTGGTAGTTCCTTTTCCTGAAGCACATTTATTAGTGAATATGAAAGTAAATGATACATAGCTTAGAATTTTATCATTCATCAAACACTGAGCGCCTCCTGTGTACCAGACATCATGCTAAGTTGTAGAAGATATCTTAGATATAAAATTACTCTCAATTCAAGAATATGCAATCTGGAAGGGGCCTTCTGTCTCATCCCATTTCATTTTATATATTAGGAAACGCAGGCCCAGATATGAGTTTCAGTCCCCTGAGGTTATTCAGGTGATAAGAGGTAGGGCTCAGAATAGAAAACAACTCATTCTTCAGCAAATCCATCTGGATCCCGGTGCAAACAGACAACATGGTCAAACTAGGTAATTTGAGGAGAGCTTAGTACAGGGACGTTTTATAAAGGCATGGTCAGGATTCAGGGAAACCAGCAAGGGACAGTGCAGTACGCCAGGGCTAGTAACAGTAGGGAGCAGTTGCCACCCATAGGCCTGAAAGAACCCAGAAAAGGAGCTATGATTTTCAGTAGAGGGACACATGCAGCATGGTGACCTAGCAGGAGAAAAGCTGGGGGAATAAATACTGTAACCTCACTCCTCTCTCACCCTGTAATATCCCACTAAGGCCTCCTATTGGCTGAACTCAAGAAGCCAAAGACAAGGGAGCCCCTTGATACGGTTCATACCCGTCAGTCTTCACGGCTCCAAGCAGGGTAGAGAGGGAAGGAGAGTAGATTTGTGGTACTGAATGGAAGGTGCACAACACATAGTTCTCTACGAGGAGACTTAGTATGCATCCGGTATCCAAATGTTAGGACATGGTTTCAAGGTTAATCAGATGTTGGAAGAAGGTCTTTGATTTTTATGAAGGGTGTCACACACAATTGCTGAGTTATTTGAGTATAGGATTTTAAGTTTTTGAGAAAATCTTGTTTTAGAATCATAGAATTCTAACAACTGAAGTACCTAGAACCTCAATGGCCTGAAAATACATAAAATTCATTGGCCTGTTTCCCCCAACAACTCACCAAGTCTCACCAGGATCTCAGGTTCTTCTTCCCAGAGTTATTGAGAGACCTTAAAGAGTGTCTCACATGCGTTTTAAAACAAGTCTCTACTTAGACATTCTGGGTCATTTCCTCATATATCCTGTCTCTCACCCAACTAATGTGCTATGAAAAAAATTTCCCTCCATGTAACTCCCTTTGTGCTAATATCAGCCTGGGAGTCCTGTGCCATACCTGAATAGGCATAGCCAGCTGAAATCACGTGCACAGGACTGCTCTCAGCCAGGCCATATGTTTAAGTGTCAACGCCCTGCCTGCAAGTGGCCAGCTATGTCTGAGGAAGAACCAAGAGAGAAAGTCTGTCTACTGCTGGGGCCCAGAGCAGTAACAGACTTCCTGATGTTGCGCCATGCCCCATGTGGGCGGACAGATGTCAAGTAAAAGGGTGAGGTAGGACTGCCCTGAGCTTTCTAATCAAGCAACCCACTTCCCCTCTGAACGGAGAAGAGGTAGGAAAAGTGACCAGAAGCACTTAGGGAAAAGTCACGCCTTAGGGGAGCTAGGAATGGAAAGAATCAGTCCTGCCCTAACATTATACATTATTTTATGAGAGTTTTCTAAATACTAGTTCACAAAGGGTGTTTGTCAGCAATCTTTTCATCTTGTTCCACAGGGTAGATGAGAGGTTTAAACACTAATTGGATCAAAGCAAGATCAGATCGGGACTAGGAAATGACTAGGACTGACAAAATTTGGAAAGGGGTCCTGTGGGAGGTGTGAATTATTGGGCCAATGCAGCACTGCCAGGCTTCAAAAGAATTTCAAGCAACGCAATGAAAGCACTGTGGCAGGCTTTTATGCATATTCAAGTACAACTTATTTTCAAAAGAGCCAGGCAAGGAGGATTTTCTCCCTCCATTTCAGAGGTGAGCAAGGGCTCAAGAGAGGTTGTGGGCAGCCCAGAGTCTCATAGGAGGTAATAGAGCTGTACACCAGGTCTCCAACTGCTAACCCCCACGTCACCCCAGCTCCTCACAGCACTGCTGGGTGGCCCAGGGCTCCCATTTCCCTCAGACACACCAAGGAGCATTGCTGTCCTCTTTGGCCCGTGCCCAGCCCCCATATGTTCTTGAGTTTTGTTTCATGGTGTTCTTTTCAGGCAGGAAGTCCCCCAATGTCTATAACCCTGCACATCAGATTTTCTATTATTTTGCAAGAATCCCCGCACATCTGAGCGTTTCCCTATACTTGGTACAGGCCAGAACCCCGTGATACAAAAACCATTGTAGATTTCACAAGCACTTCCAGAGAAGCTACAGTGGGTATTAAAGTATTTTTTAAGTGCATTTTTTTCCAGTTAAATAATTTCTGGAGAGATTGAGGACAAAGAGTGGAAACCCAACAGCAAACCTGATGGTAATTCCTGAGCCTTCCTGTTATGCAGACTGCAGGAACTCAGGTGCAGCAGGTTTGGGAAGTCAGGGATTATGGACACCAGGGCTAAAGCCCAGTTCTTAGTGTTTGTATTTCCGGCCACTGTGTGTAGCCTCTGCAGCCCCTGCCCCGTCTGCTCATGGCAGAGGGGCCGATGCCAGTGTGAAGAGGAGCTGGTCACACTGATGAGGCTGCACTTTGCAAATAAGTGCAACAGAGAGTGTTCTCCCGTGGCTCATTTAGGCCAGCTGCTTAGTTCACACAGGCAGAATCATCTGGGCAGCCCTCTGAGGAAAGGATCTGCGGGCCAGAGACACAGTCCTATTAAATATTCCCCTCCCTTTATGTCAATTGCGGGAAAATGCAATTGATTTCATTTTCCAATTTCTGTGTTCTAATTCATTTTACTAGTCTGTGGCTTCTTAGAGTTAAGGCAGTAGAATGTTCTGTTTACCTGGCTCAGTGCCTTAATGATGGTTTGGCCCCTGCAGGCCCAAGTTAATGTTCCTTAATCCATACAATTTGCACCAAGAGCCAGTGCTAAGAGGGCCTCCTGTCTGCTGCAAGAATGAAAAGCAGGAATGGTTCTAAAATGTAGCCTTCAGTTGGATAGCACCCATTGACTTGTGGTCATTAACAGGAATTATTATAATGGCTTTAGTCCTAGATACAGACATTGCTGTGAACTCAAGGTCATTTGGCAATTTCACAAGAACCGCAGAATGTGAGAGCTATGTCCAGGCCCTTATGACAGATGAGGAAGACCACAGAGAGGCAGTGACTTACCCAAGGTCACAAAACATGAGTGGTGGCAAAGGTGGTCCCAGACCCTTAGAACATGTGAGCTCTTTCTTGGGATGTCCATGTACAGTTGAGTAAGTTATGCCTTATGCCCTGGCCTTCCCTTTCTCCTGGTGAAATCTTTTGACCTTGTGGCCAAATGACCTGGGTTTGGTCTTTGTGTAAGAGAAGTGGTTATAAATAGGACTTGGCTCACTCCTCTTTTATGGGACTCCTTCTCCGAACCCCAGATTATGTATTCCCCCACTTCTGAACTCCAGGAGCACTCTGAATTGTGAATAGCATTACTGAAATTCTCTTGACTAGTGGTTCCTTGAGGGCAAGGTCTAGTTTTATTTATTTTGTATCCCTGGTTTAGTCCTTAGCAAAGATTTTGGCTGCTTCTCTTGTCCTTAGTAATTCAGCTCAACAAGCACCTATTAGGCACCTGATATTTGCTCATGGCCAGCCTATTTCATAAAGCTTCAGAATGCCTCACTATTTATTAACCACAGAGACCACTTTGTGGCAGTAAGAATAAGTCTGGATATGGAGTGGCTGAATCCTGAGACACCTCATGAAAAACCAAAACACAAGAACTTATATTTATTGAGCACCAGTACCTTTCTAAGCACTTGCTACAACCTCAAGAGATAAATGCTATTATTATCCCATTGTTACTATGAAAAAAACAAATACAGAGATATTTGTCTTCAGTTGCACAGCCGATGTCAGGCTGCAGACCTTGACTGTGTAACTCTGGAACCCGTATTCCTAACTGCTGGGCTGTGGTGCCTACAGTGTAATTAAAGAGCCAGCTCTCTGCAAGATTGCATTTCCCAGACAATTTAAGTTCAATCTTTTAAACACCAAAGCATCTAATTTTAGCCTAAAATCTATTACATGCTTCTTATCCAAGATACCTCAGGGTCACCATTCAGAAGATGCCCTCTGGGCTATTGAGGTGTGTGTGGAGCTAAGTTCCCCTTCATTGGATAACTCCAGAATGCTGTGATTTTTTTTTTAATGCAACAATTTTATTATCTTTTTAAATTGAAATGTAATACATGTTCATTGTGTTAAGTTTAGAAAAAGATATAAAATAAAATTCAAATGAAGTCCTCATGGTCACATGGAAGGGATTGTTGATGAGAGAATTCTGACATGGACTGTTCTGGATGATTCCTAAGGTTGGTTCTAATTCAGTGTTTCCACGTTGGTTCAGTTCCCTGAAACACCTAACATCTCATCATCAGAGCTGTCTTGTCTTGCCTGTTTCCTCTATCTAATTACATTACTACTTTCCCTACAAGGTACCATGTGATATCCTCAAGGTCTCCATCACCTGATGGTTTTAACTAAATTTCTGGTGTTGTCTTTATTAGGCCCCCAAGACACAATTGTTTTAGTATTAGGAAAGCATCTTATGTTCTGAACCATGATATAAATACACTTACTTGATCAGTTTTACTCAGTGTTATTTACAGACCATCTGTATTAGATTAATTTGAGATCTGAGATGTTTGTTAAAAATGGAGATTAAGGGTCCTCATCTAAGACCTGTTAGATAAGACTGTCCAAGATTGAACTCAGGGATCAACATTTTTCCCTGACCAAAACATATTTTGTTTTTATTTTTTATTAGGCAATTGTCAAACATAGTCAAATGTAAAGAAAATAATATAATAAATTCCAGATACTCAGTTTCAACAATTATTACTCCATAATCAAACTTGTTTCATCTATAATTTGGAGCAAATTGTAAACATATCATTTGAATGTTTTCATTTGTATCTATACAACATAACCACCATGCAATTAACATATCTGAAAGTCATTAATAATAATCTCCAATATCATTACATTTCTAATTCAGATTTTCCTTATCTGATAAATGTTTCTTAATTGTGTAGTGTTTTAGATGCCGAATCAGGTAACTGGTCATGTTTCTTTCTTTTCTGGAAGTGGAATGTCGGGAGCCAGTTCCATCGCCACCTCTGGTAATTTTTCCAAACCTCATACATGCATTTTGGCTAGTTATCTTACCCCTGACTTCATCTTCATTTTACTTTTATTTTCCTTTGGTCTTGAGTTCCCCACAATGTTTATTTTATCCTACTGTGCTGTATACATTGTTAAAGCTCCTTCGAATCCTTTTGCAAAAAGGTCAGTCATATGTAAATGAACATGTCAATGAACTCAAGCCACTTGTCTTAATTCACCTTGTACCTGTCTTTTAAACCAGTTCCTGTCATCTCAGCTTCTGATCATGAGTTTCCTCATCTGTTTATGTACTGCTCTTCCTCAGTCTCAATGCTCAGCATTTTTCCAATTCTGATCTTTTTTGCCTTAATTGTGATTCCAAGTTTCCTTTGTCTGCCCGGCCCTGGAAACACCGTATTTCATTCATCCTGTGTCCTCACTGTCACTGACTCCTCTGTGTCCTCACCATTAGTTTGTGGCCAGGAGAGGACAACACACAGACACAAAATCTTTAGATTCCAACATAATCCCTTGGAAAATTCCAGTTCTCTGAGACAATGAGAGGTTGGAAGGGCAGATGAAAGGAGACCTAAGGATAGGAAGGCTGGAGGTGGATATCAAAACTGTCATCCATTCCCCTGTTTTGCTCTGAGCTGTATTTGTTGCTGTAAGAAGTAGAGATGGGGCAGGATTGACGTGGGAGGGACTACAACAGTGGCTCCCAATATGCGGTGCCTTGTTGATCCATTAAAAAGGTTTTTGTAAGTCTGAAGCTAATTGACAAAATAAAGACAGTGTAATGGTTTTATTCATAAAGCTCAGTACAGTTTTTTAAGGGAATGCTGTTTGTTTTTGGTGTTAAAACATCCTTCCTTGTATAAATGAATGTGATAGTAAATGAGTGGTATGTTTTAACATTGGTATTTACAAAGTAAAAAGTTGATAGCCTATGTCAATCTACTGATATTTTGTTCATGAATCTAAAAGTCGAACAAAGATGGACGGACAAGGATGGATGTCTTTTACAGGTTTGCCTTGGAAGGAAAACCGTGCTGGGAGACTGAGGTTATCATGACTGCCATTCATTTGTTCCTCATAAACCAAGGAGTAGGATTAAATAAGGACTGTTTTCAGAAATGTTTTGGGTTATGGACCCAAGTTCACCAGAATGTAGTAAACCGTATATGCTTCAGATACTACAGTAGCTTAAGAAATGTTTTTCATTTTTTTCTCAATAATACTTGCTTTTTATAAAAACTTAACGTAGAAGTGAAAGTGCCTTCTAATTTCACCCCAACAGAAATGGCTTGTTCTAGCTCTGCAGGGTTTTCAATGTAAACATAAATACTTTTTACACGAAAACATCAATGTATACATATCATCTGTTAACAATATTATCTATCAACAACAGACGGTATCTCTTTTTCCTTCATTTTGGAAGCCAGTGTTCAGCTTCTATATTTCCTCTTTCTACCTCTTAATTTCTGACATCTTTTTTACTAATTTTAAATTGTCAAAGTTGAAAACGTTTATATTCTGTTTTATAGTCATACTTAAGCCTTCCATTCTTCCCAGTCTATTTCTTGATTCTAAAAGTTGAGAATCAATAAATAGTGTTGATGTGGTAATGAATTTAAAAGTGTATTTAATATAGAACCAAGAGGTAAACTATGATTATTTTCCCTTTTCTCAAAAATTTTTCCTCCTGGAATTCCGAATTTCTCTCTCCCTCTTTTTTTTAAATGCTCTTTGAAGACAATGAACGATGTCATTAAAAACTAAACTCCCTATCATGTCATTTGTGTTTTTTCCCAAATCCTCTATCTGTGGAGAACTCCTTCCAAGAGCCCCATCTTCCTGCTCCAGGTTGCACTGGCCCCGCTAAGCCTGCTGCTCAGGTCTTGCACTGGGGCTTCACTGGTCTTCTGAGGGGAGTGTAATTTTTCCTGTGCACTGTGTTTTCGTCCGTCTCGTTTTAATCTCATAAATTCATCTTAAAGTAACTTCCTATGATATGTGAATGGAAAGTAATCTTTCTGACTTCTCGTAGGTCTGATAATGGCATTGTCAGCCTTCACACTTCGTTAATAGTATGTTTGGGTACAGAATTCTAAGGCAAACATAATTTTTCCTTAGGAGTTTGTAGGCACTGTTCCATTATCCAGTGTTTTTATGAGAACTCCAATGCCAGTATGGTTCTGATTTCTTTGCATTCATATTATTTTTGTCTCTGAAGTTTTTGTGATTTTCTCTAATTTTCATGCTTTGAAATTTCACAATAATGAATCCAAGATATGTTTATTTTATTATAGGTGCTCAATGGAGCCCTATCAACTTTCCTTCAATTCTAGAGAATTAAAAAATTTCTTTTTCTTTGATGATTTTTACCTTCATTTAATCTATCCTAACCTTCTGCAAAATTGAAGTAGAACTCCTGGATGCATACTCTGGATCTCATATCTTTTGCTTAAATTCCCTGAATCTTTGGTCCACATTCGGGTTAATGTTCCTTGACTTTATTAAATTTTTTATTTGTTTTAGCAATCATGTTATTTTACTACTTCTAAGAACATTGTCTTATTCTCCATTCCATTTATTAGTAGTCTACTCATGTTTTATGCATTGAATACCTTCTGGAATCTTCTTGTGAATAAAATGTTTTTAAAGATTTTATTTATGCTCTTGATTTTTCCTGTTTTCTCTGTAAACATCTTTTTTTGCTCTTATACAGTGATCTTGGTTGCTGTAAGATTTCCTTACACGGCTGGTGATTCTTTGCAGCTTAGCCATATTTAATAAGCAATAGAAAAGCTGACTATGAGGCTATGTATCTGTGAGTGAGATTGTAACATACAAGATTTACTTTAAGGGGATTGTAAAAGGATTCCATTTTTTGCAATATAAAGAATTCTACTCTTAGGCACTAATTCTCACACTAGTTGTCTTGGTTTCTGCCTAGACAGATTGGACAATATTTTGGTGATTTTCAATCCATACCCACGTTTTCAGCCTGACATCTCAATCTTAGCCACTACCATGCTGGAAATAACTGTGTGATGAGCCTGTCTGAGTTCAGCAGGTCAGGTTGCCTGCCCCTCAGATGTATCTTGATCTGCATTTTCTTTTCTTTTTTTTCAGTGGTGGTGGGGACGAGTACTGTGGTGTCCTCTGCCATGTCTCCTCCATCCACATACTATATTCCAGGAAAAAAAAAAATTAAAATCCTGTTTCCTCATCATCCTATGTTCTCTTTGTGATTATGGGCTTAATATTTTTTTATTTATTTCATATCACTTGATTGGGGGTGTGGGTCTCAGGAAGGAGAGGATATAAATATATATGCAGATGTACTTTTATGAACCACCTTCCCCTTTAAATATTTGTTATACATATTTGCAACTGTATTTCATTATTAACATCAAGATGAAGTATCTGTATTCTCCACCTGCTAACAATATAGGACATTTAATCTGTTCTTACTTCCTTCTTTGGTCTCCCATGTTTTCCTGATATTGTTGGAATTCAAGTGTGTGTATAGTAGTCATTCCTTTGCTCTTTTAAAGTGTTTTTTCCTTAATAGTTTACATCAAACTTCATAATCTCATAACCAGCAATTATTTAGATTTAATACACTTTTTTACTCTTGTCTTTGCTTATCACTAATTCTTGTGATACATAGTATGTAAGTATACATCTTGTACAGTATGCTCTTCCCTTCTTGGATTCTCTATTCTGACATAAATTTTTATTTGTTTATTTGGAGAATTTCCTTAGGTTTTATTCAGGAGAGAGAGAATACATGAAGAGTATATTTTCTGAGTCGCTGACTGCTGAAAATGCCTTGCCTTTCCTCTTGTGATGATGTGGCTCTGTGGAATTCTAGGGCTACAATCTCCTTTCCTTGGATCAGGTGGGATCTCAAGGGTCTCTACTTGTGGTTACTGCTATAGCCATACTTCTCACTGTTAGCCACTCTTTTAAAGATCTCACTGAGTGTACGAATTCATTGGCCTCTTGTGTTAATTTGTTTTACGTCAAAAGCCATTTATTCTGATGGCTCAGCGTAGCCTCAGGTTAGCCTCTTTTACGTTGCTGATTTGTCCCATTCGTCCCCTGACTTTTCTTTGGTTGTCAGTTTGTGTTCTCTGGCCCTTCACAATTTATTGTTCCTCTGTCCATATGCAGTGTATGGGTGCTCAAGCTTTTCACTCATTGGACAATAATATCTGCCATTTCAAAATAAGTCTTTAGGCTTGCAGGGATCCCTTAGAATTATAGGTGTCCAGCTGGGATGTCTGCTGGATCTAGAGGTGTCGTTGTGTGTTGTATCTGGTGTCCCCAGACGCTGCTGCAGTGCATCATGTCCTGTGACTAGGGCTAATAGCCGGTAGGAGCGGGTACAGGCGGTCAGGATGGTGCAGGGCATTCCCTCCATTTCTTCTCTGGGAGGATGCACTCCATGGCAGCTCTGGGAACGATTTCATGCACAGTCACCCCCAAGTAGCAGCACCTCCCCTATCTGGATCAGACCTGGGTTACTATTTGTTTCCTTTTATCCCTGAATCTCCATCTGGTTATTTTCTTGAGCCTTGAACAAAAGGACCAATTACATTTTCCTGTTTTTTAGAAAAATCTTTAGAATTTTGATGTCACTTTTTTTTTCAATTTTTATTACAAAATATACTATGTAGGCCAAAGAGTATATATAGTGAATACATGTAAAGATCAGTAACAAAACAAATGGCCATGTACCTACCACCTAACTTCTGTTCTTCTAAATAAACAGAAGAAATAACTTCTGTTCTTCTAAGTAAAGCTATTTTGTGATTGTAAGTGGATTCGTCCTCTCCCTTTCCTGAGGTCGTGGGTTTGAGGTAGGTATTATGTATGGCCTTAGTAACTCCACAGCAGTTTTCTCAGCACATCTTTCTGAAAATGAGAGAAAAGTACGAACATAGTGTATACAGGGCACCCTGAGCTGTTTACAAATGAAGTCCAGGTGATTACGCTTAGTGGTTGGTGTGGCAGTGCAGGTCACCATTGGTTTCTCTTGGCAGGTGTTCCTGGCCCACTGCTAACCCACATGGCACTTTTGTGTGAATTAGAAAAAGCCACTCTTGCCATTTGCCAGAAATTTTCTGTAATAACTCTATGCACAAAAATCTATAATGACCATGCGTGTGGCTAACACCTCCTGGAGTTTACAGGCCACACTACAATTCATGGTAAATACGGAGTTCCTCAGGTGGGCTTCATCTAACAGTTACTGAAAGCCTGCTATGTGCCAGGCACTCTTCTAGATGCTTGGGATTCAATGCTGAGATAGACAAGATCTCTGCTCTCATGGATGCCCCATGACTAGACTTACGAGCAATCTGCGTTTTGGGTGCATGAGCTGAGAGAGTCAGCTGACAAGCTGGAATTGTGCTTATGCTGGGTCAGGGCCCTGTGGTTTCTAACATAGTGGGCCAGGCTTGCATTTATTAGTATGTTGTCTATGCCAAGTAAAACCTGAGAGGCTATGCTGTCCCAAGCCAAAGAGTTCAGAGCTCAGGTGGGATTCTTAAGTCCAGGGTGACCATATATCCTGGTTTACCCTCGACAATCCTGGATGAAATCTCTTGGCCCATGTGATTATTAATGTCACCTCTTTTCCCTCTTCAAAGTGTCCCAGCCTTGACAATAAATTATAGGGTCACATATATTAGTCAACTTTTTGCCATGGTAGCAAGCACCTTTAAAATCTTAGTGACTTGAAACAGTAACTGTCTAGGTTTTGCTCGTGGATCTGTACATCAGCTGCAGCTCTGCCCCAGGCCGTGGGTCAGGTTCAAGTTTGCTCCTCATTCTGGACTTCGTACCACAGTCATCCCATGATGGCACTCTGGCTGGAAGATCAGCCCTTACACGAGACCTCTTCTTCTCACCGCAGAAGGTGGGAGCCCAAGAGTCCTGTGGTTTGAGGTGGTGTGGGCTGTATCTACTTACATTTCATTCACTAGAGCAAGTCACATGGCCAAGACCAACATGGGGATATGCTCCTCCCTCGGGCGCTGTGCTGGGGAAGAGTGAATGGGATAAATAACACAGTTACCACACCACACTCTGCACCCTGCTGCCTTCCAGTGTACGCTTCCTCTAGGCTTTGCTAGTGCTCTCCTGTGTCTGTGTGAGGGCAGTGCTGGGGTGATGAACAGCACGTAAGGAAGGAGTTTTGCTTCCATTTACGTTACAGAATGTGTTAAGGGAGTTCACTGTGGTGTGGAGCCCGTTTTGTTTTTAGATTTCGTTGGCAGGAGTAGGGCTTGATGTTTGCGGTGGCAGCCTGATTGACGAGGACAGGGTCTCCTACCATGGGTCTCCAGCATTACCACTTATCATAATAGTTGCACTAACAAATTTTCCACTCTACTGTCTGGGCTGACAGAATCAGGTGGAGCCAAGTGGCCAAACCATGCTCTCCACTACCTCGTTTTGGCGCTCTGTGAACAGTGATTTTAGTGCCCTTGACTTTGCCCCCACTGACTAATCCCCATTCTCCATCCCTGCCCTGGTTTCTTTGTAACCGGGTTTCGTTTTTTTGTTTTTCTAATTTTTTATTTTTCCCTTGGTGTCCCTTCATTTGCCTGTGTTAAATGTCCAGCACTGATTGGCTTTTCCTTTCAAACAATTCCAGCAATTCCTCAACATTACTGGTTTACTGATGGACCCATCCTTGTTTTCCATTGTTATATAGTTTACTTATCCCATGTCTGTGGAACTTGAGGAGAGAAAAGTGGCAAAGATTTGAGCTCGGTTATCCATGTTGAAACTGGAACTCCACTGTTTTCAAACAGAGATATAATATTGTTTCACCACAAGGACAAAGTTTGATTGGGAGTCATAGAGGAGATACATTAGATCCATCACCAGCCCTGCAGCTGGCTTTCTGTCAAGAGCGATTTTTCATAAACTGTTTTATCATTTCATAAGAATGATCAAGTACCCTCAGAGTCATACTGAAACGCACAGGGATGACAGGTGGTCAGCTTGACTCAGTAGATAACTGATTTTCAGGGAGGGTTCACATGCATGCCTCAGCAGAAATATAAATTTTCATATATCATGGATTGTGGCGAGCTATGGATAGTTGAAATTGTGACTATTAAATAACTAATTCCTAATAACCTTCTCCTTCACTAGAATATAATTCTATGAAGGTATGGATGGGATGCATCTGTCATGTTCTCCATTGTATCTCCAAAGCCTGGCACAGTACCTGGCATGAATAGATGTTCAGAAAACTTTGGCTGAAGCAATGCCCATTAATGATAGGCAGTAACGGAGTGACCTGGGGCAAGTCCTTGGAGCTCCTGAATGTAGTGGAGCACAGTAAGAGCAGGTAAGGGTATTCTTTCAAGTAAGGGGCTTACAGCCACCATGGTGCCAGGAATGAGTGCAGGAGGATACCTCAGCCTCCCTGGGTCTACTATAGGGTGGGACGGAAGCCTGGAAGGCTTCATCTGAGAGTTAGGAGCACAGCCTCTGGAAACTGCCCTGCCATGGACCCACGCTGAGGCCATGGGGCTGCTGTCTAGGCATCAGATGCTGTTGCTGCCCTGCCGTACCCCCTCACCCTTACCACTTGAGTGCATGCTTGCTGACCTCCAAAGGCCAACCCTTGCATTTCTTTGAATGTGGAATTTTTCTGGCCACTGAAACTTATTTTGCCACCCGTGCTGCAAGTTGGAAATTTCCCTTGAGAGCTTCCCTCAAATCAATGACTGAAAGGAGTTGATGTTATAAATAGCCCATGTCTCTGGCCCCTGTGGTGGGGAGACTAGGTGTGTGGAGCCTCCTCAGCAGGCTTCCCCGTCAGTCCCCCACTATGGTAACTGGCTTGAGGAAGCCTTCTTTACTGGCTTCCCTCCCCGGACCACTTCCCTACTCCCCTACCTGTGTTTTCTTTACCTTCTCAATAAACCGTGGCCCTGGAATAGTTGTCTCCAGTCTGCTACCGGGGAGACCCAAACTAGGACAGTGGTCCCTGGGTCCTAGGCACCCTGACCACTGGAACATGAGTATTCTTGAAGCTTCAGAGGATTTGAGCTTCATTTTGTTTAAACCCTTAGAAGTTAGTATCAAAAATAGAAAAAAAGCACTCTTGTTTCTCTTGCTTTAAAAAGTTGTTAAACAATTCCCAAATTATATTTTACATCTCTCTGAGATGACTGAGTCATTTTTCGGGACAGTGAAACCGCCCTGCTCAGACAGCATCCGTGATTTGTGTTGCTGTGGGATAGAGTCTCTGCTGACTGGCAGGGCCTTCCTAGCCCCCCGAGGATACCCTGCCTCTTGCTGTAGCATTAGGCAGGCTATTTATTTCTAAACACAGCCTGCGTGTTACCTCCTCTGTGCTTGTGTCCGGGTCCTCGTTGTTGGTGCCTCAGAATCAGGTGACCCAGCAGCCTCCCAGCCTGGCCTTCCGCAGCCGGCTCCTGAGGGCTGAATGGATGAGAGGGTCATTCTGTCTGCACTGTGCAGTGGGTGGGCACAGGGGTGGGGGCGGCCATCACACTGACCTTCAATCTTTGCTTCTTTGCAGATATCTCCGTGAGCCTGCTGACCCTTGTGGTCACTGCCTGTGGCCTCGCTCTCTTTGGCGTGTCTCTCTTCGTGTCTTGGAAACTCTGCTGGGTTCCGTGGCGAGAAAGAGGCCTGTTCTCTGGAAGCAAAGACAACAACCAGGAGCCTCTGAACTACACGGACACAGAGACCAATGAGCAAGAGAACAGTGAGGGCTTCCTAGACCCTCCCAGCCCCTGCCCGGACTCCTCCATGAAGATCAGCCATACCTCCCCTGACATTCCCCTCTCCAACCAGGCGGGGGGCCAAGAGAACTGTGCCCATGGCGTCCGCATGCAGCGCCAAGTCACAGAGCCAACCTCGTCGACTCGGTCAGTAATGCTTCCTTCCCTTCTGACTGCAAGGCAAGGACCACCCCAGCCCCCTCTCTTGGCAGCAATGGCATTGAGTAGCTTAGGAGCCTGTGACCATTGCATGGGAAAACTTGGTGCGTCCTGTATTCCAGTGAGTTCCCGAGCTCTGCTGAGTCTCTGCCTTGTCCCTAATAATAATAGTTACCATTGCTAACTATCAAGTACTATCTAAGAACATTATCTGCATTATTTTATTATAGCTCACAACTTTGTGAGAGATGGATCCTATTCTCTTTTTCATTTGACAGAAGAAACATAAGGAGATTAAGTAACAAAGTCATATATTGGTAAGCACCCAGATCAGGGTTCGAACCCTGGCTCAGTCAACACCAGAGCCTGAGTTTTTAACCACTCCTAGTGCTGTAGAGTTTATTCCCTATGCCTCTGACCTAGCCTAGCGGTCACTCACAGGCTCTCTTTACACTCTACAGAGTGGCTGGAGGTCTTTGCCCATCTCTAGCCTGTGCAAGACCTACAGAGTGCCCAGGTCTAAGGTCACTCTCTTTCTGTGGCTGGATGCTTTGTGCTCTTCAGCAGTGGAGAAATAATATAGTGATAAAAGCAAGGGCTCTAGGGTCCAGTGAACTGGTTTTACTTACGTGCATGATATTGGACACATTTCTTAACCTCCGTATGTTTCCATTTCCTCTTCTGTAAAAGGAATAGTGATAGCACTGACGTACAGGTGGTTTTAAGAGTGAAATGATAACATGGGTGTCATGTGCTTTGCATAGGCCTGTACCCAGTAAGTACTCCAAAATGTGAGCTGCCTTTTTGCTTTCAGCAGTGCTATTATCAGCATCATTATCATGGAGACTGGCCTCTCCCAAGACTCAGATGTTGCATAAAAGTGGCGTTGAAGTTAAACAGCCAATTCTGAATCATTGGATATAAAAATTCACTTTCAATAAGAGATTTTAGGGAAAGAGACTCAGAAAACAGCTTTCTTTAAAATGAAAATATTTGCTTGAGCAATAGCCAGAGGAATAGCTTGTGCTGTATTTGGAAAGTATGAGCACAGTTTGGGTGCATTTTTTTAAATCTTTTTTATTTGTTCTCTAGAAATAGAAATAAGATTTTACCCTTTTTTAATGTTAATCGAGTTTATCCTAGAGGCTCTGCTCATTCACTTTAAGTGGGATGGAATATGACAGTTTATAATTTAATTTTTTCAGAAACCTATTTTAGCATCATTTCCAATTCTGAATCAAACTGCTAAACCTGAAATATTCCTCTGTGAGGAAATGGATGGTTGTTTGCCATTTGATTTAAAAGAAATCCTCAGATTTTATCACTAGGATTTCTCTTCAGATTTAACACTTAAATATTATTGGAGCTCTCTTTGATGCTGCTGTGGAGTTTGTGCAATGGTGCAGACCCATAATAAAATCCTCTCAGTGTTTCAAAAATTGGAGCCTTTCCGATGGAGTCTCCATTGAAATGATCTCCTATTCGGTTTTATTTTGCATGTTAATTTTTCTGATTTGGGTTCCATCAATACAGGGTGATAATACTGTGTTTTCATTAGATTATAGATCTGGGGACTTTGCCATAATTCTAATGAATGATAGTAATCATATCATAATTATCACAATATTCATTCTAGAAAAATGTGTAAGTACTCCGTGTATCAATATATTTTATTTAAAAATAAAAACTATAGATACCTTTACCACTGATTTGTGGAAATTAGGTAGAAGGAAAAAAATAAAAAGAGAAGAGGGAAGGAATTATCCCTATAAAATGTATTTTATATTAAGATTTATTTTAGGAGTAATGCAATTAAATTATTTTCTGTGGCCAAAACAAGTTTAGTACCCTCTGAGCTACTATAAGAAAACTAAACTCTTTCCATCTGCGTTTGACCTCATACTGATAATTTGCATCATTATGCATTTAAAACATTCTTATCTAAATTACTACTGACCTAGGTTTACGGGTTATGTCTGGAAATACATATCTTTGACTCATGGTCTTTCCATAATAGAATGGTATATGGTCTTCTAATTCTTTAGGGATTGTGTTATATTATAAACACACGCGCGCGCGTGCACACACACACACACACACACACACACACACACACACACACACAGCCTTTTTACTGTCAAAATAGGGAAAATTAGTGAAATTTCCTTCATGTTCCAAAACATTTCTAACATTCTTTTTTAAGTAACAGTTTTTATGCCATGTTTGGGGAGGGTGGAGGTACTTTTTGCTGAGATGACTGTAAGCAGTCTGCTCTGCTAATTATTCTTTCCTCTCCCTTCTTTCTTGTTATGTCCTTTCTCATTGCTGTCACTTTCTTTCTTTCTTCTTCTTCTCCTGTGGCTGTTGTCACTTATCCCCAAATTCTCCGGATGCCTCCTTAGCCTAGAGCACATCAGGCTTAGACAGCCAGTTAAGGGCATCCCCACTGTCATTGTGTTTGGCATAGCTTCTGTCACAGCATTTACAATGGAAATCCCATCCTCTTCTGGCCTCTTCAGCTTGGATATGTGTGGCTTCCATCAATGCCTTTTGGAATGTCCTAAATATGAGCTTTGTTTCATCTTTTAAGAATGTTTCTGGTCAGGATGACTTTCTATTCTTCTAAGATCAATCACGTTAGCATTCTGTTTCTAATTAGCTCAATTACTATCAGAACCCTCCAAAATTCTTCTTTTTTTCCCCTTCTCCTGCCTCCCTCCCCTCCCCCACTCTGGTTCAAGCCATTGTTTATCAGTCTAGTTGTGTAGGACACAGCTGCCTGGCCCATGCTGGTATTACGAGCCTTGCACTCCCCGCAGCTGAGGAAGTCAGTAGCCCATTGAGAGCCGTTGTTCACAGTCTTAGCTGTAGAGAGCGAAGCTCACTGGCCCATATGGGAATAGAACTGTCGACCTCGGTGTTAGGAGTACAGTGCTGCAACCACCTGAGCCACCAGGCGGGTGGGCCCCCAAATTCTTGTTAATTTGTTTTAATTTGGATGAAATCCCTTTTGCATAATGACCTCATATCCTGGGAATGCAGGGATTTTTTTGTGTGTGTTTTTCAGAATTTTTAAATACCAGAACATTTTAATGGTCTCTGTTCCAAATATATGAAAATCCCTGAATCCTCAAAATGGAAGGAACCTTGAAAGTCCATCTAATCCATTCCCTGATTTATGTCCCAAGATGAAAGTCCAGTTTGTTTCTTCAAGTCTTCTCAAATTTCCTATGTAACCTATACTGCATGTGTCTAGAGTAAATATATGAATGCCATGGACATAACAATTCCTCATATTTAAATCCCAGTAGATAAAATACACATTTATATCTAGTTTCAGGGTCTCATGGGAGTTAAGAGAGCTCTGGGCACCTTGCATTTTGAAGCTGTCAGTTTATTAAAATCTGAAGTAACTAAAAGAGTAATTTAAAAAATTGTTATATTTTAGATGTTTACATCTAACCAATGCTCTCAACACAAAAAAAAGCCTTAGCTTGATAGAATTGTGCTACTCATAAGAGTAATTACAACATTTAATTCTAGTATACAATTTACAGTTTTGTAAAAATTTCAATTACCATGCCACAAACTCCTTATCAGGTCTGTTAAGGTTCTGTGTGATAGTGCCACAGTCTGCTGCTATCAGCTGTCAGCCTCACCTCTTGGCCAGGGCCACCATGGGGCACAGCCCAGAGGACACTGTTAACATGGAGGAAGTAGGAGGCTTGACATGAAAAAGCTCATCACATTCCAGCTACACTAGGCAGTCTGTCTCTCAGTTCCTTCAGTATCCTCGGCCCTTGTCTGCCTTGACGCCTTCACACATGCTGTTCCCTCTGCCTGGAATGCTTTTTCTTTTTCTTTGCCATGCTTGACTCCTTTGCAGCTTTCATTCCCACCTAAAATGTCACTGCCTTAGAATGGCCTCCCTGCCCACCCTCTCTGAAGCACGTATTCTTTCCTCTACTCCCTCCCACTCTTCTTTCTCTCACACATTGCCTTGTTTTCACTTTTTCACAGAATTGAACTCTATTGCTAACCCAATGCTTATTTGTTTATCACCTATACCTCTTCTAGATTATGAGTCCTGTGCGCTCGAAGACACATCCACTTTGTTTTTCCCTATATATCTATACTCAGGGGCCGGCTTCTCTAAGAAAGTGTTAGCATATGACTTATTTACAGACGACACAGTCTCTCAGCTTTCCTCCTCACACCCTGTCCTTGGGGCCCACCCCTTCTCCTTCCATTCGTCGTGCACATTAAGTCCTAAGAACACCAAGACACAAGACTCCCCAGACCTACTCAGAGGACTGTCTGCTTCAGACACAGATCACTCCTTATCACACCCACTCAGTGTCACTCAGCAGCATTAAAATTTGAGATCCTGGGTGGGGGCTGGGGGTGGGAAGGGCTCTAGGTGACTGCACTCAAGTACCACCTCCACTGAGCATCTTAGAACCCCTCATGTGGTTTGACAGGAACCAAGTCACATTTTGTTCTCCATCTTTCTGCTCTCTTGCTTTTGACTTGCTTATCTTCCCACCTCCCACTGGAATAGCCTATGAGAGCCATGAAATATTGATTTTCCATTTCTTCCGGGGCAGCCTACGTGCTCTGCTTTCTCATTTCTCAGCCCAGAGAGCTGCAGAGATTATGCAGGGAGGTAATGAGTTACCTTGGTTCTCTGATTGCTCTGAGCTTCTCTAGTCTATCCCCCAACTCCAGAACTCCCTAACTCTCTCCTGAAAGGAAATTGAAAGTGATTGAAAGAGAGCCCCAGGGAGTGAGAACCATCCTGTCCTGTTAGTCTTTGCTCTTTGCTTTAAGCCACTACCATCCAGTTAGATTCAACTGTTTTCCCAATGGTAAGTGTGATTCTGAATGAGGGGGAGGGGGAAAGAAGTGTTGGGAATGAAAGTTGTGATGTAAAACATGTAGGTAGATAATAGCATTCATATCTGTGCTTGATTGTTAAAAAGAATCTTCAGCTGTGTTGGAATTTTGAATAGAAGCATTTTGTGCAATGGAGTTGTGAGGGAATGGGATCCTGTTTGGTCTTTGATGTACAAATCTCTCCATAACTCCCTCCCCAATCCACTCTCTCTACCCCCTGGCAATCCCCTGTAGTTAGAAAGAGCAGAGCAGGTAGAACTTAATTCTCTTCAGATTTTATGTCTAAGAAAATGTGCAAGCAAAACAGAATATGTTCCATTATTAAGCAGCCAAATTCAAGTATTTTAAGTTAAAATTTACATGGCAGGCTGAGTCCTACAGATAAGGATTAAGACAAAATTTTGCTGTGATGAATCTAAAGCCAGTACTCAAAAAATTGAAGGTCGATGCCTGACCTTCAAAAATTGAAGGTAGATGCACTGTACACCTGAAGCTGAAGCTGAATAATATTGAATGTCAACTATAATTTCATATATGTGTATAGTCACGGGATGTGGAGTACAGCATAGGGAATAGAGTCAATGGAGTTGTAACAGCTATATATGAAGTCAGAGGGGTGGGCTTATCACTTTGTGAGGAGTGTAAATGCCTAACTATTACATTGTTTTGTACACCTGAAACTAATAAAAAAGAATTTAAAAAATTGAAGGGAAGTTATTATGCCCAAAGAGTCTGCTCAGTGACCGCCTCAGGAGAACAATGGCAGCAAGCAGCAGGGGCTGGAGCTGGTGTGGACACAGGACTGCTGTCCCATCACAGACATTGGTGCAGAGAATGGGCATCCCGTGGGTCTTGATGGAGCACTTTTAGTATTTAAACAGCATCACTAACTAACTGCTCCCAGAATGGCCCATCGTAGGTGGGAGCTGACTCCAGACCCCGATAAGGACCTTGTTTGAATCCAGCCTTGAGAAAAAAGTCAGTAGCAGGGGAAGCCAGAGCTGGTACCAGCCGCTTATTGCCTCCTCATAGGGCTGGGTACTTGCTGCTTCCTGCTGATCCTTTCTGCCAGGAGATCCCAACAGAGCAAGACTACAGCTCTATTCTAGCATTACAAAGGTTCAACATCCGGACAAGGGAATGACTTGGCTGCACTAGTACAGAGAGCGAGTTTCAGGTGCTTAATAACATCCGCTGACTCTCTTCCTCCCCCTGAAAAATCATAAGATACAGAGAAAACTTAATATTGTGGATTTCTCTGTAAGAAATTAAAATCGCACAGCAGAAACTTTCAAACCACACAGTTCTGGGACCTGTGGGACTGTATGTCTGGGGTATGTCTGCTTGTGGTGAACTGTGTTGGCTGTGACAGGTGCACGTGACAGCTCTGTGACTGTGCTCTTGTGCCATGTTGGTGATTAGTGAGTAGATGTGTATTTTAAGATGAAGAGGGAATGTTCAGCATAACGACATCTGTATGACAAGGGAGAATAATTTTAAACATGTTTTGAGGTCTATTAATCCCATTTTTACATCTTTATTTCATAAATATCTTTAAGAAAGGGAAAAAAGACAAACTCAAATGTTTACTCTGCCTCTCTAACTATTTCCCAATCCCTCAGAGACAGCCTGGCTGTTCCCTTTGACCTTCTGGTGGAGAGAGGTTATTTTAATTAAAGTTATTGAGAGACTGCAGAAAATACAGTATAATGACTCTGAGCTAAAAACAAACAAACATAACCTTAAAAACAGCCTTATATCTAATGACTACTTCTCACAGTTTCTGAGGACTCACACAGATAGTGCCCTTACAAAGAGAATTTCTGGGAAACTTCTAACTAGAATTCATAAGCTTACAGGGTGAAGAGTTGATTGTGTTAGCAAATATTTAATTTGCAAATATCAGTATCCAGCCTTCTCTGACTGAATCCTTGTATACATTGATAGCTTACCTTTAATTTTTGTACCTGTAATGTTTGTTACAGAAATAAAACCCTTCCTCCTGATCAGTAATCACCCGCATGGTATAACAGAAATACAGTCACAGAGCTGTCACTTGTACCTGTCAGAGCCAGTGCAATTCACTGCAAGCAGACACATCCTGTCACATACATCCTCACAAAAGCAAAAACTGTGTTCTTGTGATGAAATGATTTGATTTGAACGAGTAATAATGTACATCCTTATAAAGCTATAAGCCAGTGACAGGAAATTCTGTGTAATTGAGAGAAAGATTTATTCTTCTTAAGAAAACACATAGCTAACTATTTTAATTTCAGTGTATTATATATGAAACTGAATAATTTTAATTTTAAACCAGTTTGAACAAATCTTTACATTCCACCATCTGAATAAGCTTTTTTGAAATGGCATATTAGTTTAGAAAGTGCATTGTACCTTTAAAGCTCCAAGGTCAGGTGTAGTAAGTTCACTTCCTGACACTAGGCCTCAATTTTGAGCTTCAGGTTTTAGGGAGCAACTTACTCACATTGATGAGTATTTTGAATTTAGGCAAAAAAAGGGTACGGGGTGGAAATGCCTACAGATCTAAGCTTTTAACAGTGCAGAGCAGTGTACCTACAACTCAGACACAAGTTTCTGAAAGACCTAATGAGGTTATAACGTTGTTCTCTCTTGCTCTTCACTGAAGGCATAATTCAATCAGAAGACAACTCAACCTGTCAAACCCGGACTTCAATATCCAACAGCTTCAAAAACAGGAACAGTTGACTGGAATTGGTCGAATCAAACCAGAGCTATATAAGCAGAGGTCACTGGATAATGATGACGGGAGACGGAGTAACAGCAAGGCCTGTGGGAAACTGAACTTTATTTTAAAATATGACTGTGACTTAGAGCAGCTCATAGTGAAGATTCACAAAGCTGTCAATTTGCCTGCCAAGGACTTTTCTGGGACTTCAGATCCTTACGTCAAGATCTATTTGCTTCCCGATCGGAAAACAAAACACCAGACTAAAGTTCACAGAAAGACCTTGAACCCTGTGTTTAACGAAGTTTTTTTGTTTCCGGTTCCCTACAATGACCTTGCAGCCCGGAAGCTCCACTTCTCTGTGTACGACTTTGACAGGTTCTCTCGCCATGACTTAATCGGCCAAGTGGTGGTGGATCACTTCTTAGACTTGGCTGATTTCCCCAGGGAATGCATCCTTTGGAAGGACATCGAATATGTTACCAATGTAAGTCCAGCATTTCTTCATTTTGTTGGGGGGAGAGTGCTTCTTAGTCACCATGAAACAAATTGCTTCCACCTTATTTTGTTTGGGGGGCAAAGTATAAAATCCATGTCAACATGCACGTAGCTATGGCTTCAGAACCTCCTGGTACCTTTCCAGAAACAGATCTTTAACAATATTCATTTGGGAATTTCTAAGAATTATTCATGAAAACAGTATTAAAGAATAACATTCTGTCTTTTCTAATTCTTAGCTAGTCTCTAATAAACATGTTATCTGTCCTCCTTACCACATTTTCTTTAGAGCTCTGTGCGGTTGTTTGTGGTTAATGGATCCTAGCATCCTATTAACTGTAGCTGCAGCTGAGAGCATTGCCTATGTTCTCAGGTCGGCTCAGGTATATCTCATCCTCAGATCTTCAACTTTAACCCCAGCAGTGAGAATAGTTGAGAAGAGTTGGCACCACATTTTCAAATATAGAATCAAAGCTATAAGAAGGTCAGTTTGAAAAGATCTACAGATATTGGCCAAACCGATCTATAGAAGGTCAAATCCAATTTAGAGCTCAGGAAAGAGAGGGCAAAAGTTCTATGTGATTATGCCCTATATCCATGTATGCGCGTACATTTTCAACACGAGATTGCAGTGGTGATATTTTTACTCCATTTACATCCTTTCTTTATCCTGCAAAGGTGTATTGACACTCCTGAAATAGAAAGCAAAATTTGGCTTTCTTAGGTAACTCTGATATTTTAAAACCACTTTTTAAGTTTCTTTCACCTGTCCAGTTTCCCTCAGGTAACTTTAACTTGTCTTCTGGAATATGGGCCCTTCTGAGGCCTTTCTCTTTCTCTGCTTTGGCATCCAAAGACACTAAGTACTATAATTCCTACTCAGCTCAGCCTGTAATCCAGTTTGAGTTTGGAGCCTATTGAGTGAAAAGCTCTCACTCTGCTCAGAACACATACATATTCTCTGCCCAATGACTAAATAGCCACCCTAGTACTTCCTCATCCTCTGCCATTTTTGTGAACTGGGGACTTACCCACACTGGGCACTTTCTCTTCCCATGCCACGAGATACCAGTTCCAACTTTGTCTGGCTTCTAGGATAAGCAAAGTATATAACATGGGGTTTTGCTGGCCTTTATCATAATGATGAGGAAAGAAAAGAAGGAGCTGGAGAGAACATCGGGTGATGAAACTAAAGTGATTTGGGAGATTGGGGAAGGAACAGATCTCTTCAATCTTGAAAGGTTATGATCTCTATAAATGAAAAAATGGATGTGGGGGGAAGCAAGGATTATACTTACCCCAACTGCCAGTCTCAGAAGGCAGCATGAGAAGCTTTAAAGACACAAAATGGGCTGGCTGTTTATACTGTTATAAGTGGCTCAAGAATGAACCCTCTCACCGGAGTATTTACCAAGTCCCATTGGATAGAAGCTGAGACTCTGCCGGCTGACAGTGGTGAGCCCTGGTCGAGAGAGGTTGGCCATACCATCTAGTATGACATTAATTTATATTTTTTGACAAATGAATTCCATAAAATAGCTGGAGTGGTTGTTAAAAAGCTCAGCAGGGATCCTGCTCTGAGTTGCCTTCTAGAGACTTTGTGGAGAGAGCAACATTGAGTGGACAGTAGCTGATAAAAATCTGGATAAGGCTGATCCTGGTGAGAATATCTTCTAGAGCAGTTTCCCATGGGTTGAGAATATTGAATGGCAGCCTGCAGGACCTTCTGGCCCTGAGATCACTGCCGTTTTAGCACTCTTCTGGGACCAAAAATTCCCCATCCATTGCTGGAGAAACTTTGATTTCCGTAGAGTTTGAGGAGAACACATTTATTAATCAAGAAAGAAAACAAAAAGGCTAAAAGCTTCAAAATTCTCAGTTGTTTCCTCAGGCAAATAATAAACATTATAAGCATTGATCTAGGCCTTTGGGTGGCCAGCAGGAGAGAGGAGGTCCGAGAATGGAATTACAGATTATTTTATAATTTGTCATGTATTTTAAATTTTTCATTAAAAATTATTACTTGGGGCTATGTTGACTGGGCTTTTTTGCATGTGACTTTATATAGAGACTGAGATGAAGATCTGAGATTTGCCAAGGTTTCCTTTTTATAGCATAGCACATATGTAACAGTTTATATAATGTACATACACCTGGTAATGAGGAAATAATTAAAGGAACAGGCATGACCCACACCTCAGAGGAAGTACTGAACATCACCAGTATTCAGGTGACCTTTGGTTGGTTCTGCCTCATCATGTTTTCTCTCCGTCCACTCCTGCCCAGAGGAAAGCACTATCCTGAATTTTATTTATAGACATGTTTGTAAAACAATGTATTGTTTGGTTTTGTCTCTTTCTGTTTTTCAAAGCTCTTCTTTGACTTTTTTTTTCCAGTTCACATTGATTTTGACATTGAACAAGAGAGATGAATGGAGCTGTGGTTCATGTATCTTCATTGATGTATAATATTCCATTGTGTTACATATGACAAATTAGCTGCCTTGTATTGATGACATTGGGTTGTTATTAGTTCTTTGGGATTCTGAACAGCAGTGCAGAGAACATTTTTGTGCATATCTCGTAGTTACATATGAAATAATGTCTCTAGGATGTACCCCTTATAAAGGTAGGGTCCATGTGTCAAGTTTTCTAGGCAATGCCGAGTTCTTTTCCATAGGAGCTGTACAAATTGATCCTCTCACTGATAAGATTTGATCACTTCAAATGTTCCATCTTCTCACCAACTCTTGCAGTAGCCACACTGATGTCTGTATGTGTATACGTGCATATAAAATGCTATATAATTTGTATTTTCTTGGTTGCCAAGGTAGATCATCTTTTGATATGTTTGTTGGCCATTCATGTTTCCTTTCTTGTGAAATGCTTGTTCAGTACCTCTTTTCTATTGTTTCCTTTTCCTTGATTCATGTATGTTTTCTATATAGTCTATGTGCAAATTCTTGTTGAAGTGTATTACAAACATCATCTCTCAGTTTATGGCTGTTTTTATACTCACTTTATGGTATCTTTTGATCCATAGAGGTTCTTATGTTTAATGTAGTAAAACATGTCAATATTTTCCAATGTAAGTTAGCACTTCCATGTTTTGTTTAAGAAATCCTTCCTTACTTTATGTCATAAAGATATTTCTCCTGTGTTTTCTATTAGGAATCTTAAACTTTTGACTTTCCTAATTATGATTTTAATCAACTTAAAATGAAATTTTTTGTATAGTACAGGCATCTTGTATTATTCAGCTTGAGCTAAACAACAGGAATTATTTCCCACAGTTCTGGAAGCTGGGAAGTCCAAGATTAAGATGCCAGCAGATTCGATTCCTGATTAGAGCTCTCTTTCTGGCTTGTAGACAGCAGCCTTCTCTCACTGTGTCTTCACAGGGCAAAGAAAGAGGGCTCTGGTTTCTCTTCTTCTGATCAGGACACTAGTCCCATCATGGGGGCCCCATCCACATGACCTCATTTAAACCTAATTACTTCCCAAAGGACCCACCTCCAAATACTGTCACATTGGGTGTGATGGCTTCATCATATGAGTTTGGGGGGGTCATACATTTTCAGTTCATAATGCATCCATATTTCTTTTTCCAAATGGATAACCAATGTTCTGGCATATTTCCCCAGTAATCTGCAGTGCATTCATTCTGTGTCTTATATAGATTTCCATATATGAAGAGAATTCTGGATTCTCTTTTATCCACTGTTTTATTTGACTTATCTCTACCAATAGCATAATTTTCAAATTCCTATCATTCTATGATATGTCTTAACATCTGGAAGGGCAATTCAATCATCCAGTATGCTTTTTCTTCAGTTTAATCTTGACCAATAGTTGACTGTTCTCATACATTTTAGAATCTAATTGTCAAGTTAAAATTTTTTCTGGTATTTGTTTGGACTTGTATGAAGTCTATAGATTAATTTAGGGAAATTTTACATTTTTTATGATATTCAGTCTTCCTATTTGTGACCATAGTGCATTTTCTTCACTTATTTAGTTCCTTTTTAAAGTCTTTCATTCAAGGCTTAAAATTTTCTACCTGAGGATCTTGCATGTTAGATTTATTGCTAGGTACCTTTTTTGTTATTTTAAATAGTATCTTTTCTAAAACTGCATTTTCTAACTAATGCTGCTGTATAGTAAATACAGTTTAAATTGTGTATATTTATCCTCTATTTGTTAATCTTGAAAAACTTATTAATTCTCATAATTGGATTATGGATTCTTCTGAATTTTCTTTGCTAGACAATTAGTCATGTGAATTATGATCATTTGTCTGTTTCTTTCTAATTTGTATACCTTTTATTTATTTATTTTTTTAATGTAGTGTGCAGACTAGGATTTCCAGTACAATGCTGAATAATAATTTTGGTAGTAGTCATCCTTGACTTGTTCCTTATTTTAAATGGAATGTTTTTAACATTTGCATTAATACAATTTTGCTATAGATATTTTGTGGATGTCTTTATGTTAAGAATGTATCTTTTTATTCCTAGTTGACTAAGACTTTATCACAGACAGTTGTTTTATCAAATGCTATGATCCTCTGAGGGTTTTTTTGCCCCCTTTAATATGCTACTTTGATCAATTACATTAAGCAGTTTTCTTATTTTGAGCCAATCTTATATTTCTAGTATGATCCCAATTGGTCTTGATATATCACATGTTTTATACATTGTGGAGTTCAGTTTATTAATATTTTGTTTAGTGTTTTTTTGCATCTGTGCTCGTGTCATCTACTTGTAGATACATGTAATCTACTTTCTTGTATGATCCTTATCTAGGTTAGGATCAATGTGATTCTTGATTTATAAAATTGATTGGCGGTATTATTTTGGATACCTTCAATTTGCTTCAGCTCGGTGCCCCTAGATGCTTTGGGGGTTTTGTTTATTTTTCTTCAAAATGAAAATAGCTCCTTTAGTCTCTGACTTCTGGTTAGGTTCAGATAACAAGGAAGGGAGCAGAGTACAGTTGGGATATTTATTTCTCCAGCTACCTCCTTTGGGTTATCCGTAGGCTGGCAATAACCTTCAACCAACGGCCACAGCTCCTGAATATGTCTTTATTTTGCTGTTGTTTTTAGAAGATTGTTTTCCTGGACATAGAAATTCAGGGACATAAAACTCTGTTACTCTGATTTTAGTGTTGTAAAGCTATCATTCCATAGTCTTCTGACCTCCAATTGCTTTTGAGAAGTCAACATTTAGTCTAATATTTTTTCCATTGTATGTAATTTTTTTCTTTCTTACTGCTTCCAAGATCTTGCTTTTCTGTTTAGTGTTCTGTAAGTTAGCTGTAACTTATTGCTAAGTGGGTGTTTCTTTTTATTTATCCTGACTGAGATTTACTGGGTTTCCTGAGTCTGAGATTGTTTCTTTTTGTCAGTTCTGAAAATTCTCAGCCATTTTTCTTCTTTATGTTTGTAGGAATATTATTTGATGTGTTTTCACATTTGCCTAACATATTTGGTATTTTTTCTTCAACATACTTTAAGTTCCCTTTTCTATTTCTTTTACCTTTCCATGCATTGTGTGTGTGTGAGTGTGTGTGCGTGCATGTGTGTGTGTATTCTGTTACTCGTAACTCCAATAGCTATAATCTTTAAATCTGATTTTTTTTATTGCATTTCCATAGACCCTAGTTTATCATGCCTCTTGTATTTAATGATTTATGATCATGAGCTCATCTAGCTTGGAAATTTATCAGCACAGTCATCCTTTATTATAGGCATGGAATTGGTTCCAGAACTCCCATGGATACCAAAATGTGCAAATGTTCAAGTCAGCCCTTAGTCAGCCCTCTATATCCGTGGGTTTTGCATCTGTGGATTCAACCAACTGTGGATTGATACCGGCATCTGCAGATGCGGAACTCACAGATGCGGAGGGCTGACTGAAGTTTTCAATTCCTGGGTTTACCATACATTCCTTCAGATATGATTTGTGATTGCTTCTGCCAGATGCCTAGGTGAACTACCAACACGGAACCACTTTAAATTTTAAGCTTGAGGGTTTGGGAACAACAGAGGTAGGATAAATATAGGCTCCAAATGTGTAAGTTCAGGTTTGTATTAATGGATAGAAACTGGCAGGGGAGAATATTTTTTCTTGTTTTACCTCGAGCAAGTCCAAGACAGGATGGATCTCCAGCATCTACTTATGTAAGGCAGATGTCCTGTTTTGTTTATCCTTTAAGGATATGGCTCTAAATCTTTTAAGGATATGGAGGATTCTCCCATAGTCTTCTAAACCCCAGGCACTAACCCACCAGAGATTCACATCTACCCCCAGTTAAGCTCCAGTGCTTACTTACCTCTGTGGATTTATGCTTTCTTATTGTTTCTGGCCACTGAATAATTCCAATTCTGTCCCATCAGCTTTGCTGTGCATTGAAAAGGATTTTGTAATCCAGTATTTTTACCTGAAGGAGTTTCTGTGAATATCCACTCTGTTACTGGAAACACTGTGTGCTCTATTGCTCAAAGCCTATCCAAAAAGCAGTTTTTACTTGTACGAACTGAATAGTAATCTCTGTATTATATGTTTGCCTAGTGATTGGATAGCCACAAAGAGCCTTAGCAGTCCTGTAATCTAAAATCCTCGTTTAGTGCATAAAACTGAGGTGGAAGGCCATTAGGAGATTCAGCCAAGGTCACACAGCTGGATAATGGCCAAATAGGAGTTAGGACTAAATTTTTCATCAGCTAACTCAGTTTATAAAAAGGTGTATCAAAATTGTCATATATGCTGGTTTAGTTTTCCTTTCCCTGGCTAATTTGTACTAAGCACTAAGATCCTGGCTTAACTGCCACTTCCTCAGAAAACTCTTATGTGAGCCCTGGACTAGGATAGATTTTTCTGGTATTTGCTTCCATGACACTTTCCACTTCTGTCATTACTTATCATACCCTCTTTTATGTATCTGTTCATTTTTTCTTCTCCTTTAGACAGTTTTGTGGCTGCAAAGACCATATCTGGCTTGTATGCTGATATATCCCCAACCCCTAGAATGATGTATGGAAGTGAAATACTTAATAAACACTTGCTGAATACAATGAAGCTCCTTATAAGGGCTAATTTGTTGAGGCTCTAGGATCTAATTTGGTGGGTGGGGGGCACTGTTATAAAGAGCTGAACTAATAAACTAATTTTTAAAAATTTTGTTCTTCTCCAAGGAAATGAGGAGTTTTATAAATGTTAGCAGTCAAACAAAAATTAATTCTCATACCTTCCTGTGAAGAAACAAAATAACAATTATTGAGGGCAAAAGCAATAGTTTAATTAAACCTCTCAACTACTGAAGCCAGATCAATCAATAGTGGTATAATGCACCTTTGTGAGACATGTGTCAGCCAACAGGGGAGAAGATAGCATCTGGGAGAAGGTCAAAGTCGGGAAAGCATGAGTTTAGTGGTCTGGGTGAATGTTGGCTATCATACCCTTACTCCTGGCATTTGTAGTATACCCCACTCATCACTGGCTCTCTGGCAAGTAGGCATTGAGCACTTCAGGAATCTCTCTCTTGGTGGCCTACTTAGAAACTGGTTCAGAGACTTTCTCTGGCACCTGTGATCATCTAAGCAGACTCTGATTTGGAGGAGATGCCAGCGTTCTCACATAGTAACACTAGAAGTGATGAGGTTCCCTCTATGCCAATATGGATCCCAGTTCAGAAAAGGTCAAGTTATAGTTTGCAACAGCAGAGAATTTATTTTAATGTTAGGAATTTAAAAACCTCACATTTGCATCAAAATTAGACGTTGTGAGTCTTTGCTGAGTCCAGTATTTTATAATGGTTGATTTAGGAATTTCCCTGTTCAGTCTCCACGGCCCTGGGGCCATTGCTAAACCTGGTAGAGGTAGACACCTGCAACCAGTCAGGGGAGGATATAAATTTTCAGGGAAACCCAGGATGCTTGCTCCTCACAGTTGAATACATTTGGGGCAGGCAGTCTCCATGACTGAAGAAGTTTATTAATTTAATCCTATTTCATTCAGTTGCATCATGAGTCCTGAGTTATTATCATTTATTTGAATGGCTTTGTCACATTCAGTGGTGTCCTGGTAGATGTGTAACAACTGGCTGGGGTGAGGAAGATAGGAAGGGGACCTGACTTCTAACATTTGTTCCTTTCCATGATGTAAATACTCCCAGTAGGGCTGATTGCAAGCTACTGATGTGACATCACTGAAGATGGATTTGGCAAAAGATGCTCACATTGGCTCCCACAAGCTGGTGCCAGCTGACAAGAGCCAACTCCAGTACACACTACATGTAGTATTGAAAACACTAAGCCTGGTTAGATAACTGATCCTAAGGGACCGACAATTTGAAAAGCCCCATAGAAAGCCCTGGTGTCCAGCTGATGACAAGAAAGCCAAATTTCTTCTGTAATGTGGATGTAGGTGGAGTTGGCCATGATTGGGGTCTGATGAGCTGTGTCTTCAAGACAGTCCACTGAATCCCACGCTGTCACTCATGATCCCGCAGACGTGGTATCCCGTTCATGTCTAGATTATTCAGAGGGAGTTAAAAGGGGCAGAACTGTGGAACAGGACATCTGAAGAAGGGGATTAATAAAGCTACAGGTCTCTGACAAACAGACATCAGTAGCTTTTATCCTACTGTAGGTGCCAGGACAAAGCACCTACATTTAATGAAATATATTAAATTAAATATATGACATATACAAGAGTATATACAATGTGTGTGTGTGTGTGTGTGTGTGTGATTTAAAAATAACGAAATGCACATCAGTCAATCCAGAATTTAACTGAAGAAAGAGAACATTATCAGTCTCTTTGAAGCTCCCTTTGTCCTGTCTCCATCTCCACAATGCCCTCAGAAATGATCAGTATACTAAATTTCATATCTGTAATTCTCATTTTTAAAATAATTTTACCACTTAAGAATGGGTTTCATCTCACCTATTTTTGAAACTTATATGAAAGAAATTATATTGTACATATCCTTCTGCAGACGTCTATTTTCAGTATTTGTATTGAATCATTTATGTTCACATATGTACTGTAGTTCTTTTTTTTTTTTTTTGCAGAAGTGTTTTAGTATTCCATTGTATGGAATGCTGTAATCTATCTAGTCTCTTATCAATGGATATTTGAATTAATTTAAGTGTTTTCTGTTTTAGAAAATGCTGTTGCATGTCTACTTTCTTTACATATCTCTTGGTAAATATGTGCAAGAATATCTCTAGGATATGCATACCTAGGAATGGAGTTGCTACATTGAAAAGATTGTGTCTTGAAGTGGTTTGACCAGTTTACAATCCCGGACCATATACTTAGTGATCCTCTGCGCTCCAAGTCTAATAAATTGACCGCAGGTTCTTTTGAGTTTTGTACGTTGACAGTTATACCATGCATGGATAAGGGCAGTTTTGTTTCTTCTTATCGTTTTTTCTTTCTTCTCCCCCTAAAACCATCCCTTGTGCTTGCTTTATTGCATTTACCAGGACTGCCAATACAAAGGCCAACAGTAAATCCATGGCTTGGTCCTGACTTCAAAAGGAATTTTTTCAACTTTCCTGCTAAATAGTACATTGACTAGAGACTCTTTGAAAACCGGAATGGATATTGGATTTTATTAGATGATTTTTCTAAATTTATTGAGACAATTATGTTTTCCTCCTTTTATCTTTTAATGTGATAAATTGTATTACTTTATTTTCTAAATTTTGTGATAACTTGTATTCCTGGTATAAATCCAACTTGTATTGTTTTTCATATACATGGGTATACATGAATGTGTGTGTCTGTGTGTGTGTGTGTGTGTTCAGCTATTTGGTTTGTTAATATTTTGTTAAAGGTTTTTGCAACTAAATCCATGTGTGAGGTCAGCCTCTGATTTGATTTTGATTTTCTTGTTCTTTCTTTGGGTGCAGAAAGAGGAGGGCAGGGCAGAAAGCTGAGGAAGCAGGCTGGCTCTGATGGGATTCCTGTGTACATATGTGGAGATGATACCACAGCTCAAAGAAGGTAGCAGGAGGACTGATATTTTTCTCTATACAGTCTACCCAAGTTTTGATTATTTTAGATAGAATTGGAAAAACAGTAAATTTACAAGAGAAATAAAAACATATTTACAAAAAAAAAGAAAATCTCTGTGAACATGAATGTGAATGTTTATAGCAGCTTTATTCATAATTACCAAAAACTGGAAGCAACCTTGGTGTCCTTCAGTGGGTAAATGGGTAAACTATTACATCCATACAATGGAATACTATTCAGCCGTGAAAGAAACAATGTGCGTATAATATATACACAATAATATGAATGAATCTCAGGTTCATAATGCTAAGTGAAAGAAGCCAGACTCAGAAGATTACATACTGTCTCATTTCATGTATGTGATATTATGCGAAAGGCACAGTTTTCAGGAAAGAGTACAAATCAGTGGTTGCCAGGAGTTGGGGGAGGGGAGATGAGTTGACTGCAGAGACAACATGAAGGAATTTTGGAGGAATAATGGAATCGTTCTCTGTTGTAGTTGTGGTGGTGGGTACATAACTCTCTGCATTTGTCAAGACTCAGAGAACAGTGTAACAAAACTGAATTTTACTGTATATAAATTAAAAATAAATTAATAAAAATTTTAAAAATCACTTGAGGGGGGAAAATAGAGTTAATTAAGTTAAGAAGAAAAATCTAACGAAAAGAGTCAATATAGGTAGAGTGTGAAGATGTGGATAAAGGGTAGGATAAATAGAGCAAATTCCCTAAGAGGTAGGAGACAGGGTCTAAAATGCAGGTAGAGGGGCTGATAAAGAAAGGAACATTTCCTTTGTTGTAGGAATTAATGAGAAAAGTATGGGAGCCGATGCAGGAAAGTTTGGAGATTTGGAGACGTGTAGTTGAAGATAAACATAAAAACATGTGCAAAAGGGATGGCAAAGAGTTTTCATCTTGAGGACCAATTTTAATCAACTGATGATAGCTGACTCGTGGGCTATATTAAAAAGGATTAAGAAGCAATATTAAGACTCAGCAAATGAGAAGACAAGAATCCAGTAACAATGTCTGCTCTAAGTGTTTGGCAACCAATTCCCTGTTATTCCATCTAATTCCTTCTAATCGTTCACTCATGTATTTGTTCTGCATACACACTATTCTCTGTCTGCAATGACCTTTTTCACCACTGCTCCTTTTTGTTCAACTCAATCTTATTCTTGAAGTCTTGCACTTAACTGTCACATCGTTAAGCAAGCCCTATCTATATCCACTGAGAACAGATTAGGTTTCTTTGTGAACTCTTCAACGTATCTTCTTTTTTTTTAATTAAAGTTTATTGGGGTGACAATAGTTAGTAAAATTGCATAGATTTCAGGTGTGCAATTCTGTAATACATCATTTATATATTACATTGTGTGTTCACCACCCAGAGTCAGTTCATCCATCACCATATATTTGACCCTGTTTACCCTCATCTACCAGCGGCCTTGCCCTCTCACCCTCTGGTAACCACTAAACTATTGTCTATGTCCGTGAGTTTCTGTTTCTTCTTTTGTTTGTCTTGTCCCTTTTTTGTTTTCAGCTTTATATCTCACATATCGGGGAAGTCATATGGTTCTCGACTTCTGACTTATTTCGCTTAACATTATAATCTCAAGATCCATCCATGTTGTCACAAAGGCACTATTTCATCCTTTCTTATGGCAGAATAGTATTCCATTGTGTATATATATCACAACTTCTTTATCCATTCATCTATCGAAGGACACTTTGGTTGTTTCCATGTGTTGGCCACCATAAATAAAGCTGCAGTGAACATCGGAGCACATATATCTTTATGGGTAAGTGTTTTCAGATTTTTTGGGTAGATACCCAGAAGAGGGACTGCTGGATCATATGGTAATTCTATTTTTAATTTTTTGAGGAATCTCCACATTGCCTTCTATCTACCTCTTCAAAGCAGGTATCACATCTGATCGTATCTGTTTATCCTGCCTACCCCGCTCGACTAGATGTTTCTTGAAGACAAAATCTGTGATTGTGTCTTCAGCACTTAACCTAAGCGGTGGATGATAAATGTTTTTTGAGTGAATGAATGAATGAATGAAATGGAATGAAAATAGCTCCAATATAGTATGTGTATATTAAGTAGGATTCCCTAGAAGGAGAGGCTCAGAGGGATTCTCGTGCAAGTAATTTATTGAGGAACTGCTTTCAAGTGAAATCTTTAAGTCAGGGGAGCAGGATAGGCAAAGATGGGGCTTCCACTAACGCCCTGAGCCTGACCCCACAGGCAGCTGTGGAGCATGAAAGTTACCACAGAGGTGTCTCACCCTGAAACAAGGGGCTGCCTCTTTATCCTGCCTTTTTCATTGGCTGAAGGCCACCCCTGCAGAGAGGGTGTAACTTGGCAGTCATTTTTAAAGTGGCTCCCATGAATTGAGGGGAGTTCTCCCAGGAAGGGTGCGGCCACTGGCTGTGAGCAGCCAACACTCATAGCAGCTAAGGAATGGGAGCGCTGGCCTGGACACAAGTGGGTCTGCTGCTGTGTGCTAGAACAGAGCAATGGTAGAGAGTTATGAGGACACCAGTGAGACCCTGGCTCACATGACCTCTGAGATGTAGGGAAATGATGAAGAAAGAGAGAAGGGACCCTCTTCCCCCCTTCCACCCTATGCACACCTTTCCTAACCAAGAGTCTGCTTGCTGCCTTGGCATGGGTACCAAAGGCAGGTGTGTGTACTGCCAGCTCGAAGCTCCTGAGAAGGGGGCTGGCTCTACAGGGAGCCAGAGTGGGCTCTCCTTGGTCCCACCTTACGCAGTCAGGTAGCTCCATGGCTGAATATATGGGGACAAGCTCGTTCAATGAAAAAAAAAATCTTCTGCAAACCGGAACAATTGAAGGAGACTTAATAGAGTTGTCAAGGACAGCAATTTCATCTCTGAAGAAAGGTGAGACAGTCAAGTATTATAGAATGTCCCCCTGGGGCTGCTTTGAGTGATCTTCTACCTATGGAAGCATTACTGTCCAAAACAGTGAGCCAGTTTCCTGACAGAAAGCCTTGTCCCCTGGATTGGCATTTGCTTGCTCGTAAAATGAGTTTTGAACCTTTGGAGAATCGAAGCAGTCTGTGGTATTTACAAGACAGCCTTACTGTCCAGTAGCTAAGGGTAGTCTAATTCTGACAGATGGCTCTCAAGGGAAATTTTCTTTCAGATTGGATTATGCTTCCATGCTGAAATGCTCTAATTAAGGGAAGTCTATAAACATAGTGGGGCAGTGAAAGGGAGGGGAAGGTAGGCTGTTTCTTAGGAAGCTGTTTTGGAAAATGGCCATGTTTGCAGTCTTGCTCTTCCCAGCCGCACACACTCAGCTACACTGAGAATCTAGGCCACTGCTTTGCTAAAAACATGGTGGTCACCTTTCAGCAAGGAGCTGTGACTTCTTTTCCTACAAGGTTCTGCCTCGCTAGCTTCATCTCCATTCACTTTCATTCTTTGTTAACTCATTCTTGTTAACTCACTTAGTAACTGTCTTGAGGTATAACTTCCAGAATAATTGTATCGTTAAAATGAACATGACTGATTTTTTGAAAACCTAATTCACCTATGTTTAACATTGCTAGCCTTTCTTTTAGAAGTCCAATATTTTGATTTTAAAGTATTTAATACTTGAGATATGGCTTTAGTACATTTCTTAAATCTTACCAATTTGAGATCGAAATAACTATAGAAAAAGTACACTTGGCTGTCAGATACAGAAGGGTGGATTTAGCATGAGTGAATTGAGAAAAAATTAATTTAGAAGTCAGTGAATGAGTTCTGGGTCAGGAAGTGAGTCCCGGTTCTGTCTCTCTATCATTTATTCAACAAATGTTTTTAAATACGTACCTGCTATGTGCCGGGCGATACACTAGACATTGAGTATATAATGATCCCTAATCTGTTGAAGTTTTCTGCTCCTGGAACTTGCCACAATTGTTTCTGTCTCCGGGATTTTACACATGCCTATTTCTTTTACCTGGGACTTTGCCCTTCTCCAAGTGAACTCCTAACCTTCCTTTAGCCTCAGCTTCAATGTTATTTCCTCCAAGCATTCTTCTTTGATGCACCAGGCTAGGTTTGACCTTGAACATAACACTGGCTTATGTCTCCTTCTCAGCACCAACCACACACATAAATACCTAATTGTGCAAGTTTTTGTTTTCTACCTGTCCCCTCTTCCTGAATTCCCACATCCCAAGACCATACACTCCAAGATTTTTAAATGTAGTGTGAAGTATGGGTTAGAGTTCTTTCTTCTTTAATGGTATTCAATTGTTGACAAGACTCCCCTTTATCTGTATAACTGCCTTTTGTACTTTCGAAGACAATTAGTTGATCATATATATGAGTCTATTTCTGGATTCTATTCTTATCCATTGCTCTGTTTGTCTATCTTTACTCCAGTACCACAGTGTCTTGATTATTATAGATTTGTAATAAATCCTGAAATCAGCTACTGTAAGTGCTCCACCTTTGTCCTACTTTTTCAAAGTGGTTTTGGTTATTCTGGGTCCTTCCAATTTCCATATGAATTTTATAATCAGCTTATCTATTTACATATGCGCATGCAAACCCTGTTGGAATTTTGATTAGTGTTGCATTGACTATAAAATCAATTTAGAAAGAATAAACATCTTAAAAACATTGAGGCTTCCCAATCATGAAGAGTATATATCTCTCCATTTAATACATCTTTATTTGAGCAGTGTTTTATGCTGCAGCTCTCTGGAGCTCTATCGGTATTCATCTTTCTTCTTTATGGTACTCTGCTCTGTGAACTCTAGCTGGGTTGGCCTTTCCAGATTCCCAAGTTCATTTCCTCAACTCAGAGAGCCCACTAGGCTCTGCCTCGGTTCCCACCTCTCTGTGCTGTCTTGAAAATTTTTCCAGGTAGTGAGCAGGGGCAATTGTAGGGTTCACCTCGATTGTTTCCTGTCACTCAGCTATCGTATATCTTCATTGTCTGATGTCCAATGTCTTGAAAACCATTGTTTTATATACTTTGTCCAGATTTTCAGTTGTTTATGATGTGAGGCTAAATTAATTTCCTGTGTCTTTATCATTCTCAGAAGTGATTCTTTTTCTGTGAGACTTGAAGAATGGAAATGGTCAAAGATGATTTTCTGGTTTCTAACATGAGCAACCTGAAGGAAGGTATTGCTGTTTACTGAGATAGGCAGAATCAGGTTAAAAATAGGGTATTTATATATTTTTTGGTGTACATAAGATCATGTATTCCATTTTTAACATATTCAGTTTGTATTTCCAGTGAAACATTCAAGTATGAAAAAATCAATAGCAATTGGATATACGAGGCTGGAGCTCAAGAGAAGAGGCTGAGTTGGAAATATTTATGAATTGTCAACATATGCTGTTTATGGTATTTGAATCGTAGAGGTTGATGAAGTTACTTAACAGCAGAATCTAGAGTACAGAAAGAAGAGGGTGTGGGACCAATTCCTGACACCTTAAAATAACCTGGAATGGGACAGCCAAAGAGGTAAAAGGAAAACTGGTTTACTGTGTCATGGAAGTCACCAGAAGAGTGTTTCGTGGAACTGTGAGTGCTCAGGTGGGTCAAAAGCTAAAATGATGTCAATTAAGAAAGGACTGGAAAGAACCCATTGGATTCTGTGACATGAAAGTATTTGGTGACTAGTAAGGGAAGTTAGCAATCAGATCTGAAGCCGGAGTGTAGTAGACTGAAAAGCAAATGAAAAGAAACAGGGAGGCAGCATGTTTAAAGAGCTCTGTGACATAATTGGCTGCAAAGAAGAAGCTAGGAATTGGAATTAGGGAGAATTTTGTCAAGATGAGTGGGACCAGGCATTTTAAATACTGACAGGTAAGAGCCAGTAAAGTGAAGGAGCTTCGCGATGTAAAAGGATGAGAAGTAGAGGGCGCCCCATGGCTGGGAGCCCATTGGAAGGTGAGTGTGGGTGGGATCCAGAACAGAGTTTGCGGACTGGCTTTGGATAGGACACTTCCTCCCGCATCACAAGTGGGGAGGAGAGACCTCACGCAGTCAGGATGTTAAGCGTAGCCCCTTCCGGTGGCTCTGTCCTCTCTATGAAGTATGAAACAGAGCTCTGTTCTGAGAGTGAATGTGAGCTAGCCTCTGCCCTCAGGGAGCTTGGGTCCTTTGGGATGTAACGGTCTGATGATTTCTTTTACAGTAACTATCAAGTATAATTCGTGAAACTCAGTCTCACTGTATCATTGGTCTATTTTGAACTTTAGAACACATCTTACTTTTCAAAAATAATTTGTTGGCTCTTTATTAGATAATATGTGCAATACAGAAAATTGAATAGAACAGAAGCGTAGATAATCCTGAATACAAAGTCACCCAGAATCCCTCTGCCCAGAGACAACCATTGTGAAAGTTTGGATATGTCTTTCCTGTATAATCTCTGTCTATGGCTCTTCGTTTGCAATTTTTATACGGTTATGACACGATTTGGTAAGCTTCACTACAATATGAGGAAAGAAGCCGAATGCACAGTACGTCAGAGGGCCCCTCTCCAGGCAGGTGGCTGTCCTGTCCCTGAATAGCTGGACAGGGCTTTGTTCCCTTAGTCCACAGTTCCTGAGGCCAGGGCTTCCCTGGAAGCCAGGCAGCCCTGGGCAAACACAAATTGGATGTTCAGCCTTCAGAGGGAGCTTGTCTAGTGTCTTCTTTTTGGAGGCTGAGGGGTCACAGTCAGTGTGTCCGAAAGAGAAACTGGCACTGATCAGTTCACCAATACTACTTTCAGACAGTTCTTACGAAACTACTCCAATTAAAGAAAGGTAATGCTGCGGGACCAGGTACCGGGGAAGTCTCAGTGCACCTTCAGGGATCAAACCAGCATCTCTGCAATAAAGGATGCCACTTTATTGGGAAGTAAGGAAGTTTGCAGACACGCCAATGCTTCCACTTAGGACTGGAGGGAAAGGTCTTACTATTCTTTCACAACTGTGTGCAGACAGCAGCTTGTTGAGAGGAAAGGAAGCCAATCAGGAAATTTGGGAGTTTTGCCATATTGAGACAGAGATTGACAACTCGGTGAGAGCAGAGCATGACGCATGGTTAAGGCCCAGTGAAGCATTTGTTCTTTCAACAGACATCGCCAGGCAGGCTCGATGTTAGGCATTGGGAGGCTTATAGGTACTGAAGGAGGAGACCACAGCTGGTAGGAGCTAAGTCTGTGACATCAGAGCAGGAAGCAATTCCATGAAGAAGCAGCTCATCTCTAGCTGCATTTTTTCCCCTCACCCTGGTGGAGTGATGGGAGGGAGGAGAGAACATTTTCCAATAAGGAACTTTCTTTAATACCTGGGTTTCATATTCATAGCCGCTTTCAGAATGGAAAGAAACACTTTCAGTACAGAAGGAGTCACCCATCAGGTCATACAATGTTTAGTAACTATAGTTTGACCTCATTCTTCTAGGGAAAAGAAATAGGGGATTTCCCCCTTCAAAGACATACACGGGCTGCACGAAGCCACCTGAGAATCATGTGTTGGCCTCTGCTCCAACCCCACCACCCTCCCCAGTCTCTAGTAATCTGTTCCCAAAAAGAAATGTCACCAGATGGCCCTGCAAATGTCACTTTGCCGTCAGCATGGCTTCACCCAAAACAGGGAGGCATTAGAGAATCTAATCCATAGTTCATTACCTTCATTGCAGGTCCGTTTTGGATCCTTTACTGGACATTAGTGCTTTCTTAACACATTGGGCTGGAAGTAAGGTCCATAATTGTGCTGCTATTAAAGAATTACTTTTACATTTAATGGAAAAGGGTCCCAGTGACTCACAGGTCCTGGGCGTTTTGTAAGAACTCCTCCCTTGTTAGCATTTAGTGCCAGATTTTACTGTCCTCTGCTTCAGGAACTGCATACTCCCTCAGCATTCTCAATACCTTGAGCTATTTTTAGCATTTAATCCCTTCCAGGTATCAGAGCCATCAAACGTCTTGTTTTTTTGTTTTTTTGTTTTACAGAAGAAAATCCTATATTTTCAGATTGTAGATGAGTGGTTTTTAGGAATTGAACTGGCCCTTTTTTTAAATGGGCTTTTTTTTGCCTTTTTTTTTTTTTTTTTACTGTCTCTTAAAATTTCATACCCAATCATGGGCCCCAGTCTGGCCCTGGCTCTGGTCTGTGTATTTCTCAATTGTAGCAGTCATAGAAAATAGCCACGGTCAGTTTTGTCCTGGAGAAAGTAAGGGAAGCAGAACTCCACCAGCTGAGAAGGTTGTACAACCACAGCCAGAAGTGGGGTGGGCTCTCGGGCAGAGGGGCCACACACGCTGATGTGGTTATGAGCTCCGCAGAGCTTTTGGGGAGTAGTTTCCAAAGGAGTCACAACATTCAGAAGTGGGTTTGGAATAGGATATTTCAAGTGGGCCTCTGCCCACTGTCACCACCACGTACTCTCCTCACTGTGACTTGAAAACCTCTAGCAAGGTTGCCAGGGGCTGGGAGAAGGGGAAAGGGGTTACTGGTTAATGTGTCTGGGGTGATGCAGACGTTGTGGAAATAGATAGGGCTGCTGCTTGCACAACAGCATGAATATACTTAATGCTACTAAATTGTACACTTACAAATGGCTAACATGGTACATTTTGTGTATCTTTTACTACAATTTGAAAAATATGCAGAAAAACAAAAACTGGGCTGTGTGTGGGCCCAGCACAGTGTCACAGAAGGTGGCTCCTCCTCATTTCAGGTGAGGGTCCAGGCGATGAGGGCTGGCCTTCCCTCAGCTCCCAGACACCTGAGCCATTACCTCACTAATACCTGTCCTAACGAAATTCACCCATTGGTTTTCACTCTCTTCCCCTATTTCTGACTTCCCTCATCATCCCTATGCCAGGTTCTCTCCTGGTTACTCAGTACTGAGTAACCAGGAGAGTAATACAAAACAAAAATTTTATCTAAAAAAAGATTTTTCTCTCCTATAAATCATCAGTGTAGTCAAGAAACAGCTGCACTGTGGTTGAACCCTTCATATTCTGACTGCCCGCCGGGAGCTAGAGTCCCAACCAGTTTCCACCGGAGGAAGAAAGGGACTCAAGAGTAACACACACTCCCTTTGTGCCAAACCCCGGGCTCAATTACATGTTTCCCAATTAATTTTCACAAAAGTGAAATAGTTACTGTGCCCATTTTACGGAAGAGGGAATTTAGGTATAGAAGGGTTCATTACTTGCCTAAGGTCACACAACTAATAAGGGGCAAAACAAAGTGGAATGTCAGCCTGTTTAAAGCCTGTGTTCCAGAACCCATACTTTTTCCATTATACCATACTTCAAAGTCTCTGTCCTAGTATAAAAAAGTGCTTTTAACAATGCCATCATCGACTCTGGAATAAAAATGAGTTTGTATCATGATTTGTGTCTAGCACGCTTACCAGAGCCAATAGTGTTCCTGGTGTTTTCGTCATGGACTCCCACCTCCACCCTGTGAGTCACCCATGCCCATGGGACCAGCCACAACACCTTTTCCCCCTAGTGTAGTTTTTGGTGATGAGATGATGCATCAGAGCCAGAATAAGGGACGGGCCGGCCAGACAGATGTCCAGAGAACTAATCGATAAAGGATGCTAAAACACTGAGGTGCAGGAAACTATTAATCAATATTTCTCTCCAGGAGAATATTACATACAGTTGAAAACAATACTTTAATTAGCCGCTGAGGGAGAGTGATGACACTCCCAAATAGCTCAGGTTGCAATGAATGCTCACTAACCTGTCCTGTAAAGATCTGGGCCCAGGTAACTGCAAGCTTAGGGTTTGGCTGTTCAGATGATAGGGGAGTCCAGCACTGCCTCCAACAACTTGCTTTCTCTACCCATCAGTACAGTCCACCTCTCTTCTAATAAACACTGAACAGGGATGTAAAGAATACCAGTTTGAAGGACGGCCGAAGTCGGCTCCTACCTGAGCTGCTTGCAGGCGCTGGTGTGTCCTGCGGAGCACAAGCCATCATTCCTGTCGGCTCGCTTCCATGTCATGGATCCATACAAGAAATTCCAAAATGCAGTGCTGACTTTCCTTCATCTCCCTATCATAAGGCTTATTGCTGAGGCCTCACCCTGTTCTTCTAGGTCCAGTCCTCTTTCCTCTCAGCGCCCACTCCCCGGCTCCTCCTTTCGTGGCTGGCATTGCTGTTGCTGCCAGCACCAACTTTCAACCTGAGAGCAGGATTGTTCCAGAAAATATGAGGGCAGGTCAAGAGAGAGAAAAGAAATGCTATGTGCATTTTCACACTGCCTAAAAACAAACAGATAAACGTCCAGCTTTTACAAACACTTCTAAATAATGTATAAAACAACTTTTTAGTGGATTTTTGACCCTGATGCTATCACTAACTCTCATCATATGTGTGAGTGACAGTCACGTCTGACGTCTGGAGTGGGGTCAGGGATGGAGGAAGCATCAGCTCGGTAATAGAACCAGTGATTGTTATGATACAGTGCTCTTGTCTTGAAAATGTCCGCATCAAAGTGACCACCTTTAAAAAGTCCTGCTTTCATATGAATAGCCAGGGTTTTAAAAATAATTTTTAATGATTTCTTTGCACCTTGAAAAAAGTAAAGTGGTATCACCTATTTCTTAATGGTTGAATATCATGGACTTTGATGGGGAAAGACACTAAAAGCTGAAGAGTTACAAAGATCTTTAGTACAAGTAAAGTATTATCTATATGTGTAGGGCAGTTGTTACATTTTCAGGAGTCTGCCCATCTATGCTAATGGGCCAGGGATGTGGCTAGCCGGGGTCAAGCTCCCACAGCCAGCACAGAGGGCCCTGAGGCTTTGGGCAGCCTGTCGGGTGGCAGTCACCTAGTGCACAGTGCAGTGGGGATGCTGGCCTACTTTTGAGAACAGCTCCCGAGTTAAGGGCTCCCACATGGGAGCTGTGTATCGGACTGAAGCTGCAGACTGCTCATTCCCTGCCCAGAGCCTTAGCCTGTCATCATTGATTTTATGGGGAAGAAAGCACTTCCTTTCGTAAACACCACACCAGTATCTTCAATAAAATGATGTAATGGGATTAATGATGCACTTTCCAGAATCCTCATCGATTCTGAAGATGGAAGTGGAAACTTGAGATGAGGCTAAGCTCTGTTTTGTCAACATTTGGCTGCTCTTTAAAGTAAAGCATCCTCACACAAACAGTGGGCTTACTTGAAAGATATGCTGGTATTTGAATACCCAGGGCTACGAGGATTCTGTATGTTACATACATGACCAGGAGTGTGACAGTCAGGCCTGAGAACAAAGAGAAAGGAAGAGAACAATAGTAAGCAACCAAACACTGTGTGCCAGGTCCTGCTGTTTGGTGAGCTGGTGGTACCGATTTGTGAATGTGCTCTCCAGGGGATAAACCCCGTAGAAGTGGTGGTGACAGAATGGGGTGAGTGGAGCAGAGGGACCACCAGACTTTGCTTTTCTTCACAGGTCTAGGTCTGCCACCAGCCTAAGGAGGGCCCAGATGGTGAGCAGTTGTGTGGCTGTTTGGCCAAACCCCAACTTGCTTGACAGGCCATCCCAGAAGGGTTTGGGGGAATGTGTGTGTGTGTGAAGTGCTGTGAGACTTTACAGAGGAGAGCGATCCCAAGACTTCTGACAGAAATGCTTTTAAAGGAAGTGGGCATATTGCTTCCTGAAGAAGCATAAACATATACAATCTTAAAATCTCAGGAGCTTCTGTACAGGTGTTGTATAGGCACGTCAGAGATGGCAAAGAAATAAAAGTCAGTCTCCAGCAAGGCAGCTAGGTTTGCATAGCCGACCTGAATGCCTGCACTGGGATTCAGAGAGGGTTTACATAGACTCATCAGAAAGTTGTACAACAGACATTCAAACTGATATCAGCAAATGCATTTTACTAAGTGCTCACTTGCCTTATAACCCTGGAGAAGGCGAATTAAACAATAAGACCCAGACAGCTATAGTTTAAAGTGTGGAACCAGGTAATACTAAAGAAAAACGAAGTAATTAGTAAATATTGATATTATTTAAGAACAGTTAGTGATGATGGGTATGTTTGTGGTATAGTTTGTGGTGATGGTTTCACAGGTATATACCTACCTTCAGACTCATCAAGTTGTATATATTAAGTACATGCAGCTTTTTGTATGTCAACTATATCTTAATAAAGGTTAAAAAAAAAGTCAGTGAATCTACCATTAGCAAGTCTGATGACTGTCATTTTTGCCTGGTCTTGAGGGGAGTAGTATAGAATCATGTGGTATGTGTCTCCTGCAGTTATTAGGGATGATCTACCCCTATGGAACACTGAAGTAGCAATACAGAGAAGGATTCATACAAATATGTGAAATGCACAGAGATTACTGTGACGAGAGAGATGAGAGAGGCATCGCAGAGTAAGTAGTTTGGCTATGGGTCCTGATGGGTTTGACTGGGTGGCGTGATCTCCAAAGCAGAGGTGGGAGGCATATGTTGAGGTGTAAGAATAAAATATTAGAACTTCTATTTAATTATGTCATCTTTGTGATTTCTCTTTTTTGTATGTTTATTAGGTACAATTTGTTAGAATTTTCTACATGTATGTAAGTTATGTAAGTAAATATACATATGTTGGGAGTGTATGCCCTAATTTTTTTTATACTGCATGTGTCACTTATAAATAGATTTCCTCTCGGCTCTGAATTCATCTTTCATTGCCTGCTCTGGAAAACTAGAGTTGGGACCTTTAAGTATTTTTCCTTTACACCTGGCACAGTGTTAAATTCTGTCAGTAGAGGGCGCCAGAGAGGCCATGCATGAGAAAGCGGTTTTTCTTCCTAATGCTGGTGTCCTGTCCTCAGGCTCCTGTAGTGAGCACAGCTTCTTCAGCAGCCAGCTCCTGCAGCTCATGCACTTCCCTAGTGCCCTGCTCCTGCAGTGTGGGCAGCTGCTTCAGTGCCACGCTCCACACCACAGGTGGCCTCCCAGCATTTGGCCTTTGTGGCACACAGCAGTCAGCAGCACTCAGTGGCCAGCTGCTTCCCCAGCACGCCCTCGGGTGGTTCTGTAGCAGAGTGCCTCCGCTGAGACACCTTCCCATGAACAGGAGTTCTTCCTAGGAGCTGGATGGCAGATTTCTGGCAAGTCCCAGAGGGTGGATTTCCAGTAAATTCTGGTGCAGTACCACAGCACCTTCAATGAGTGACAGCTGTGCCCTCTCAACAATGTCGGCCTCAGCCTTGAGGGCAGGGAGGATCTCATCCTGGGGTGCTCCATCTCAGCCCAAGGAGAAATGGCTGCTTCTTATATCTACTACTCCCATATTCTTTAGCGTTCTCTTTACTTCTTGCTAGCCAATCCCTCATCACTCCAATCCTCTGTTACAGTCAATAATTGTTCATATTAAACTTTCCATGTCCAATTACTGATGGTTTCTCTCTCTTTCTGGACCCAGGCTGATACAGTGCACTTATAGTAGTAGTAGTAGTAGTAATTGAGCATTCACTGACAATATAATGTGTATATTTTCTTATTTATCAATTATATTCATGTATTATTTCACTGAACATGTTAACACCTACACAAAAAATAAGACAAAGATGAAATATTGTATATTTGAAATATTTTAACTATCTGTTGATGATAATAGCTTCATGCTGTCGTTAGCAAATATCTCAAGTAACAATATAGACCTAGTATAGTTAATCATTAGCAATAGTAAATGAATAATGTTTTTGTCTGGGATTGAGTGAGACAGCTCATGTCCATCTTTACATTATGTGTGAGTAGACTTTATTTTTAAGATAACAAAAAATAAAGAGAAGTTATTTTGTTTCTTTAGCCTACTCTAGAGCACCATACTGCACATCTCTGGGGCATATGAACTCTCTTTAGACACCCCTGGTCTAAGCCACGTCCTTGTTTCCTTTCTAGTTCATTACCTACAACCACAGCCATGTAAAAACCATGTCGCTGTCTTGCTTAAAACGTGTCATCAGCTCCCCATTGCTCTTATGATAAATTACAAAACATATCTGTAGACCACTCTGAGCAGACCATCAGTTTGCAAATATGCGTGTCCCCAGGCCTCGGTAAATATGATGGTCTAAACTCTGGCAGGACCAACATGTATCCTCTGCTCTAGTCTTGTCACCTACCCCCACTCACCCCTCACACCTGAGCTGGGGAACATGTGCTGAGGGATCCCGCACCGGGCTCCCCTATTGGATTCTATGTCCTGAGGCTCAGACTTCCTCTCAGCGGACACATGACCCCTTCCTCGGTGCTGAAAAGCTTTTGAGTAATTCAAGGCCTTGCTGCCCCTGCTCTCAGCTGTTCGCCTTTTTTCAGCATGATGCTTTGTGTTTTCTTGGCAAGAAGCTGCTCATGTGTGGAGCCCACCGTGATGCTGTCCAGTTTGTTCTCAGAGGCAGAGGTGCCGGCCTTTGCTGTGCAGGGGCGATGGGAATATATTCGTCGTCTGCATTGGCACTGTCGCCTCACCTCCCACAGTGACAACATGCTGCTTGGGAACACGCGCCCCAAGCTGCTCTTCCATCAGTGCTATGGCCACCATCTCTCTCTATGCCTCAGTTTTCTCATATGGAAAAGATATTAATACTTGTATCCATCCACCTATGAAGTTGTTGTCAAGAATAAATGAGTTAGTTGTGGGACTAGTACCTGTAATAGAATAGGCATTTCAACAAACACTATCTTTTTTTTTTCAAAGTCCGTAACAGTGTAAAAAATATTATTTCCATAGGTTTTCTCTTGGCTACTCCTCACTCACACTTCCACACCTAACCCTACCTGAAATCTGAAAAAGGGAATTTGCTCTCTCCTGTCATCAGACTCTTGAATCAGAGCTTCCCAGCTGGCACACTGTAGGACATAGGTGGACCACAGGTGACCTACAAGTGTGCTGAAATGCTGATTTCCTCTTGGCTTTCTGGGAGGTGGGTTCCCCTCAGCTCCAGGCTTATCTCCTTACCTAGCTGACTTATAACAGTGTGCACGATAAGTATGGCTTTCTATTTATGTCACAACATAAAATATTAGGGAAGTGCTGTGTTCGACTTACCTTTTATTCCTCCTCTCCTATCTCCTCTGTTGATCTTTCTGTCCTAAATTCAAATCCCACTTTTCCCTTAAATTCTTCCCTGCTTTCCTTCCAGAAGGAATAGAAGCATCCATCTGATGTGGATTACCCCACCTTCTTCCATATACTTCTACTGTAGTTATTGTCTGATTTATCAATTACACAGTTGAACAGATACTCAGCCTCTGCCCGGACATCGCTTCTATGCTATTATTGGATTAAAGAATAGAGAGGGGGCAGTGACATTGGTGGGATTGACCTTAGAAATCATCTGGTTAAATGATACCAGTGTACATTTGAGCTGTTTGTATTTCTCATGCTATGTCTTCTCTCCTCAGTTATCCCAGGAGCTCCTTGGGGCACATTCCTTTCCTTACTGACTTGTGTTTGCCACAGTAAGCCTGGCCCAGGGCCCTTATACAAATAGGAGCTAATGAAATCTTCCTTATTAGAACTTGATTGGTCCTACTTAAGCCTTTTCCTTGGATTTCATTTGAGAGTCAAACTTAAATCATTCCAGTAGGATGCTTGTTTCCTGTATGCTCATGAAATGTCTTCTGGGCTGAGATAACTGACAATGTGTGTGAGCCTGTCCAGGTGCTAAGATTGGTCACTGTGGTTAAAGTCAACAGATGGTAATGAGCTTGTCGAAGGATGGAAGAAGCAGTTCCAAGGGGCTAATTGTCTGGATCCCATTATAGCTCTAGAAAGAAAGCCTGAAATGTTGGTGATCCTTCTCTTTGCATCTTCAAACTTGAATCATCTTTCTAGTTCTTGAAATGTAATTTTAACACCTTTTTTACAACTCTGACATTCAGTATCTAGATCCTCTCTTGGGAGAAATGGCTACTTTTATATTTCAGTGTTGTAAACTATGATACCAGTGTACAATTGAGCTGTTTGTGTTTAAGACCATAGCCTGAGCAACCCTGGCCTGGTTTGGGGGGTTTGCCTCTTCTGCTCTTTTTCTCCTTTCCCTCCCAACAGGACTTTGACTCCATGTAATGCAAGCCCCCCAAGGAGGGAAGAAGTAGAGGATGTCCTGCTTTACTCCACTAAATGCTTCTTTCTCCTTGTGATTTACTCATTTAAACTTACCTACTCAAATTACTTGAGAGCGACTGAGATAGTAAGAAAAATCACGTTTTGAACATTATGAAATGAGTCCTTGACAGACAACTATCACATTTTATAGCAGACGTAATTAAAAGTAATTGTGATCATCAGTAATTGAAGCTCCGCATGCAGGTTCTGGTATTTGGAGGAGAATTATTTTTACGTCACTTTTTTTCCTAGTTGTGATATTAAAGCATGCTAATTCATGCCATTTACAGTTCCATGTCGATTGGTGACTATTTGCCAGGCACTCTGCTGCTATGTCCTAGGGTTTCTGCTTTCATGGTGTTTCAACTGGGAGGGGAACAGATATTCAACAAATAACTACACTGATTGTTATTTAATTAAAATTGAGAGAAGTGGTACAAGGCAATAAAATATCAGGTACTCCAAGAACGTGTAACAAGTGGGCAAAACATGGTTGGCGAGATCAGGGAAAGCTTCCCCAGAGAAGTAGTGTTTCTGTTGAGTCTGAAGTGGGAATAGAAGGTAACGGGAGAAGAGCAGTAAGGAGAAGTTATGGAAAAAAGCATTTCCTGATGAAAAACACAAGCCATGTTAAGTATTTGGGATTCCACACTGCCCCCCGCCCCCACCAAACAACAGTGGAAACCTACTGAAAGGTTTTTAGAAAGAGACTGACATGAAATTATTTGCGTTTAAAAAATAACCCTCAGGCTGTTGTTATGTGGAGAAGAGATTGTAAGGTATCTGGGGAAATTCTCAAGGACCTGTATTAGCATTGTCTTACGGTGAGAGATTAGGAAAAGGGAGCCAGTATCTTTATGATTTGGGAATACTGGATACAGATACCAGCGTATGACAAATAATATTAAGTTTACATTGGTCTTCAAGACCCGGTAATAAAAGTGTTTTAAATTATTGTTATTACTTAGGGTTTCCAGGCGAGAATTCCTGCCCATTCTCAGGATTTTTTTTTTTTTTTTTTTTGCTTTCCCGTTCCTGAATCCCGAGAAAAGTTGGTCGGAAAATCGGGAAAATCGGCTCCTTGAACCCAGGTGGTTGGTAGTATCAGCTGTCACTTTGTGGAAATGATTCATCATGGAGAACAGAAAACAGTTTATATCTCGGGATTCGGGAATGGGAAAGCGAAAGAAACTCCTGAGAAAGGGTGGGAATTCCTGCCTGGAAACCCTTATATTACTAAACTTTGTCTTTCCAAGCAAGGTAATACAGATGAACCAATCATAATTGGACATCAGCTTCTCTGATTGTGTCCTAAAGATAACAAGCAATGAGAAGTAAATTCCTGATAAAATAATTTTCAAGTAAGTGTGTAACCAGAGACCCCAAACCTACTCCTCCTGCTTTTTCTAATAGACACCTTGGCAGGAGCCTAATAAATCAAGACATAACCCAAGATAGAAATCCTAAGAAAGAACTAAAAGGAAATGCTAAAGATAAGAATCACTGTAGCATAAATAAAGAATGCCTTTGATGGGCCTATTAATAGACTGGCCACAGCTGAAGAAAAGAATCTCAAAGCTTGAGGATATCTCAACAGAAAGCTCTAAAACTGGAAAGCAAAGAGAACAAAGACTTAAAAACAACAGAACAGAATATCCAAGGACTGTGGGACAACTACAAAAGGCATAACATACGCGTAATCAGGAATTCCAGGAGATGAAAGGAACAGAAATATTTGAAACAATAATAACAGAATTTCCCCCAAATTAGTTTCATACACCAAACCACAGATCCAGGAAGTGCAGAGAACACCAAGAAAGATAAATTCCAATCATTTTCAAACTACAGAAAATCAAAGAGATTTTCCTTCCTGAAAGAAGCCAGAGGAAAAGAACGCCTAACCTGTAGAGTAACAAACATAAGAATTACATCTGACTTCTCTTCAAAAACTCTGCAAGCAAGAAGAGAGTGGAGTGAAATATTTCAAGAGTTGAGAGAAAAAAAAACCACCAACCTAGAATTTTGTGCCCTGTAAAATTAAATGGGAAATAAAGACTTTCTAAGACAAACGAAAAATGAGGGGATTTGTTGCCAGAAGACCTGCTTTGCAAAAAAAAAAAAAGGTTAAAAGAAGTTCCTCAGAGAGAAGCAAAATAATGTCAGAAAGTTGGACCTACATGAAGAAAAGAAGAGCATCAAAGAAGAATTAAATGAAGGTAAAATAAAAAACTTTTATTTTTCTTATCCTTAACTGATCCAACAAACAACTGTTCAAAATACTAATAAAATGTATTATTGTTTTTAATAATCACAAAAACCCAGTAAATGCTATTACCCTCACTCTACAAAGGTGGAAATAAATGTTAAATGAGTTGCCCAAACACATACAGCAGAACCAGGATTGAACCCTACATCTGTTTAACATTTTAATTTGAAAAATTAGAAGAGTGTGGCAAAGACAAAAATGATCTCCTCCAGTTTTTCACTGGCTTGTTGGAAATTCTCTGCCATCCCTCCACTGGCCTTTCTACACTTCATATAGATATTTAATATCTTTTGTGACCCAGTTGAAAACTCTAACCTGTGTGAGCACAGTTAGTGGTTTTCAATGGTAACATTTATTTCTGTTAAATGTAAGGCATCACTAGGTCTAAAATAGAATTTGGGGTCAGATTCCTTCATGGCTGGGGAACTCTGCAGCTGTGACTGATGGATGAGAATGGAAATGCTAGAGGGAGAAAGGGAAGAAAAAGTATCTGTCTTAAACTGAACCTTCTATCCAGACAGTGAACACTTGCTTTCCAGAACAGGTTTTCTGGATTGCCAGGGGCCTCTTGTATCTTTGTGTATCTGAAAGAGCATGTTCCATGGGTATCGAGGCTCCCTCCTCCCAGACCTGCCCTACCCTTAGCGCACCCTCACTCCCTTGGGCAGTGAAACCCCCCAATGACAGGAATGCTTACGACATGGAAAGCTATGATAATAGAGTAAGCATTTTTTTGTTTTCATGACTTTGAAGAGGGAAAAAACTGAAGAAATAATTTAGAAACCCTTGAGATGGGGGTGGGAGAATGGGAACAGAAGACTCCTCAGAAAAAGAGACACCTCAGTCTAAAAAGTATTTCTTTTATTCTCCTCCCAATTTATGGAGGGAAGCACGTTTTATGTTTTTTTCTCAGACAAAAATGGAAAAAAAGTAACATTTCACATTTTCTGTTTTTGCAAGACTAAATATTTTTAAGACTTTATAGTATATAATGTTCTGGTAAGATTGCATTATGTTTAACTATAGGTTATATTTTATGTGCACTTCTGAGCAAACTGGATTGGAATGAGGCAGGGTCAGGGGACTCCTTCATTCACCTTTGCTCACCTCAAACTCTAGCACCTTGTGCCATGCCTGACAGCTTGTGGATGACATTTTTTTTTCATAAATGAATGAATGACTAATTAAACTTTTTTCACAGCATATTCTCACCAATAGTTTTCACTGGCTTTTGGCCCTCACTGCCTTCTCTTTACTGACATTTTCAGGGGATTTTTCACCTGTTTTAAGTTTTGCTTTTTCTAGTTGTAGTTATTATTTTAGTTAGTGTGGACCTTCCAGGCTTTTCTGTTATCATAACTTTATTGTTTTCTAATCTAATAGCAAAGTGTGGCATGATGATTTTAACATGATTTGTGTTTCTCGTAATATTGAAGAAGATAAACATCTTTTTGTATGTTTATTGACCATTTGTTTTCCTTTTGTGACTTGTCTCTTTTGTTTTTATGTTAGGGTTTACTCTTTTTCTTAGTAATTTTTAAGATCTCTTTGAAGTTAAAAGTGTCAGCCTTTGTTTGCTTTTTGACACAGGTATATGTTTATATATTCACATACATAATGTTCTGCCATTGGAGATTCGGCCTGTGGAGGTATTCTGAGATTACAGAAATCACTTATGAAGGTCAGACAGTTAAGTTTGCAAACTCATCCTAGAAAAAGTGCTACATACCTTATTGCTGAATATCACTATGGTCACCTTCGAAGTATTCCCCTTGGAAGGTTATGAACCAACGCCAGTGCCTAGGTCACCCTTCAAAGCAATTTTGGAACTCTTTCTCTGGAATGGCCATCAGAGCTGTCATCGTATTACCCTTGATGTCCTGAATGTCATCAAAATGTCTTCCTTTCAGTATTTCCATTATCTTTGGGTAAAGAAAGAAGTCATTGGGGGCCAGATAAGGTGAGTAGGGAGGGTGTTCCAATATAGTTATTTGTTTACTGGCTAAAAACTGCCTCAAAGACAGTGCCATGTGAGCTGGTGCATTGTCGTGATGCAAGAGCCATAAATTGTTGGTGAAAAGTTCAGGTCATCTAACTTTCTCATGCAGCTTTTTCAGCACTTCCAAATAGTAAGCTTGGTTAACTGTTTGTCCAGTTGGTACAAATTCATAATGAATAATCCTTCTTATATCACAAAAGGTTAGCAACATCGGTGCAACAAGTTTGCGAACTTAATTGTCAGACCTCATGTATTAATAACAGAAGCAACATCAAGAACTTACATTTACTGAGTACTTAACCATTTGCCAGGCCCTTTTCTAAGAATTTTTTGTATATGTTGTCTTCTTTATTCATCACAAAAACCCTGTGAGGCCGATGATATTATTATAACTCATTTGACAAGTGAAGAAACTGAGATACAAAAAGGTGAAGTGACTTGCTCAAAGTCACATAGTGAATGGCAGAGCCTGGAATCAAACGCAGGTAGTCTGATTCCAGAGGCCACACTTTAAAACTTGAATACATTTGGAATGAATTTAATGTACATATATGTTAGTGATCCTATTCCCCAAGTAATCAGTTATATCAACCCCGTCTGAGTAAACCAGCATTTCTAAACTACCAGTATTATCACATAACAAACACATATTTTTAACTTTTGTGCAGTTTGCACATTTGAGCCTTATACATCATCACTAAACTACCTTTTATAACCCATATTTGACGTTTGATGCATCAGCTGATAAAGATATTGAAAATTATTTCAAGTGGCATTGATAAAATGGGTCAGTTTTAAAAGAATTTTCATCTTCATTTGATTAGTGACATTTATGTAATCGTTATAAAATTGTATTTCATTTTGTCCTTATTTCGAAACCAGACGCAATATAACACATGTTGTCTGAGCCCATTAATATAGAATGTCCAGAAAAGGCAAATCTATAGAGATTCAAAGTAGATTCGTTGTTTTCTAGGACTAGGGTGGAGGTGGGGAGTGACTGTCAATGGGCATGAGGTTTCCATTTGGGGTGATGGAAATGTTCTCAGATTAGATCGTGGTGATGTTTGTAAAATTCTGTAAATGTACTAAATTTCGTTGAAAATTACACTTAAAACAGGTGAATCTTATAGGATGTAAATTATGTCTCACCAAGGCAATTAGAGAGAGAAACCAACTTACAACTCTCTCTCTTTCTCTCTCTCTCTCTCTCTCTCAGTCTCTCTCTCTCTCACTCACACACACACACACACAGGATGGAAACTTGAGAAGTGCTGATATTAATCATAAAGTATAAGCATAAAAAAATAATAAAATTGGGGTAAATATGGAAATAATTAGAATTTGAAAGCGGTTCTTCAAACAGATGCTCTCTTACACTTAGCCTGCTGATTCTAGGATCTATTGTGAATGAAAGAAAATGTTGGGAACGTATTGTTAAAACTTGTTTGATTAGGGTTTTAATAGAATTTTTAGTTCTTAGAGAATAAAAGGCCCTTTATAATATCTAAGTGTGCTTTTCAGTTTTTATACATTTGTATTCCATATGTTTTTATGAGATAATTATGTACCAAAGTAGGGGACTGCCTGTCTGCTTTGGTCTATTTTTGTACTTTGCTTTACTTCTATTCTTCCTCATTTTTCTGGTAGCAATATGCTGATATTATCATTACAGCCTTTTAATAATATGTTTTACTATTTGGTAAGACAAATCTCCCATCTTTTATAAATGACGAAAAGATTGGTTGTTGCAGGCAAAACCTTTATATTATTTAAGAAAGATGTTTAAAAATAAATTGTGACATTGCTCTGGGATTTACTTACATTTATATACAACTTTGGTGTGAATGAACATCTTTACAATATTAAGTATTGTCATCTGGGAACATAGAATATCTTCATTTACTCCAGTCTTTTAAAAAAGCCATTTAATAACATTTTGTAAAATTTCTCTATAGAGATTAATTACATTTCCTTTTAAGATTTTTCTTGTGTACTTTATATTTTTGCTGCCATTGAGAATGGGATATTTTTTATTCTTTAAATCACTGGTTTATTCACTGGTACATATAGAAAAGTCTTTCTTTTAATTGAGATAATTTATGTTTGATAAAATATATGGATCTTAAGTGCTCAGTTTGATGAGTTTTGACATTTGTGTTCATCTATGTCACCATCATGCAAAACAAGGTATAGAGAGAGCATTTCCATCATTCCAGAAAGTTCTATCATGCCCTGTTTCAGTCAAGCCCTCCACCCCTACGCCAATAGCCGCCAATTTGTGACTCCTAATACAATGATTTCCTGTGCTTATATGTCATACTTTTGTGTGTGGGGAAATTCTTTTGCTCAACATAATTTTTGATGTTCATCTGTGATATGGAGTATATCAGGAGTCTCTTCCTTTTTTTACTGGGTAAAAACCGTATGAGTTAAAAACCGTATGTGTTACACCGTATGAGTACACCAGAATTTGTTTATTCATTCTGCTGTTTTTGGACATATGTGTTGTTTCTAGTTTGGGGTTTTTCTTTGTTTGTTTTTGTTTTGGGCTGTTACGAGCATTCTTATACAAGTCTATATATGCACATAAATGTTTTTATTTCTTTTGGAAGTAAAATTCTTTGGTTATAAGGTACATATATGTTTATAAGAAATACAAATAGTTTTTCAAAGTGGTCGTAATATTTTACATTCCTACCAGCAGAGCATCTGAGTTCTAGTTGCCTCATATCCCTGCCAATATTTGGTGTTGCCGTCTTTTTATTTTAGCCATTCTAGTGATGGCATTTGATTGTGGTTTTCCTTTATGACTACTAATGTCAAGCACCTTCCCTTACTTTTCATATATTTTCTTCTATAAAATTTGTTTTAGCTTTTTGCCCATTTTTATTGGGTTATCTTGATTTGTGATGTGTAGAAGTTCTTTATTTTTACATATTTATAGTTAGCTACCCGTTGCATTAGTTCCAGTAGTTATTCACTTGGTTGTCTTTGATTTCCAACTAAATAATCATATCTTCTGTGAAGAATCATATTTTTGCTCCTTTTTTTGTCATAATTTTACCTTTTATGTATTTTTCTTACTTTATGGCATTAGCTGGAATTTCTCAAATTGTTGAATAACAGGAGAGATAGCAGGGATTATTGTCCTGATCTTGAATTAATGATAATGCTCTTAGTGTTACCATATTGTTTTACTAGGAGTGGATGGCGAATTTTATCTTAATATATTTTCTGTTGAGATGTTTGCATAAATTTTCTTCTTTAATCCACTAATGTGATTTACTAATTTTGAAACATCCATGCATCTTGGAATAAACTCGACTTGGTCAAGGTGTATTATTAATACTGATGGATTTTATTTGTTAATATGTAGGACTTTCAACTATATTCATAAAAGAATTGGCCTATAGTTTTGTTTGCTTGCTTATTAGTTATTGTTTTTGTGGAGGTGCTTGGCTTCTTTTGTGCATCTTTGTCCGATACTGGCTTCAGGGTCATACTAAACTCAATATAAGAGCTATTATTTTCTCCTCTGGAGTATATTTTTAAACAAATCAGTTACCTGTGTCACTTTTTCATTGCCATTCTCCTGCTGTTTTTACCCTTGAGTGATTTCCTTCACCTCACACCTCCTTTTCCCGTATTGTTATTGGCCAGTACTGCACTCGAGGTTCCCAAGTACCCTGCTCACCTGCTCTGGGCCCCGCTGCTGTAGGTATGGATGCTGTGGGCATCCTCGGCTGCGCTGAGTTGTTGAGGTTTGCATTTCATTTTGGAGTGAGTTCTCTTGTACTAAGTCAGAGGCATTTCATGAGGACATCTAGGGCAGCCTGACCCTGAACCATGAAATAGGTTAAACTGTATGAAATTGCTGATAGTCCCCCATTTTTGACTTACAAAAGTGACATTTTCACATAACTCAACCTCATACTTGGACTCTCTCTTCCCAGGTGTCTGGAAGCACCTGGAGGCTGGAGAAGCCTTCACTTCTTCTCAGTAAGAGACCCTGGAGGGAGATACCTGCAAAGAGTGTGATCGGGACCCTTGGTGTAAGAGAAAGGCTACCTAATGAACATTATCAGCGTGCTATTTAGACTTCTTTAGATTGTCCTAGACAGTTTTGTTCTGATATCCTAGAGCTCCTGGGGAGAACTATTGTTAGGCTCCTATTGTAAATCTTCCCAAACACAAGGAGCATCTTACCACCCACCACAGGATCTGATTAGATGAGTAGCAGAAACATGTCTACAGTGGAAACCATGGCTAATTCAATAACCAATTAACATACGTCTTAATGATTAAGGAGACCTTATAAAATCAAAGACAATCTTAAGAAAGTAGCTAAAAACAGTAGAAGCTTGAATAGCATAGGTTACAGGTTTAATTTCTCTTTCTTAACCAGCCTATTTAAAATGGCATTTCTGTCCACTACCTCCTGTCTCCCTATAATTTTTCAGTAGCACTTTTTACTACTTAACATACAATATGCTTTACTTATTTGTTTATTACCTGAGTTCTAGAATGTCAACTACTGTGGCAACTCCATTACAGCAAAGACTCTTATCCTTTTTCCCCGTTTGTATTCCCAGCACCTAGTATAGTGCCTGGTACATGGTAGGTACTTGTTGAATAAATGAATGAATACATTTGAAGACTTTTTTTTTTTAAACACACCCAGGTTCTTCCCTGACCCCTCATAGCTGCCTTTGCTTTTGTCCTGGGTAAATGAGAACTGTGCCTTTATAGAGAGAAGAGAAAATTCCTACATAACATAGACTAAGTTGTGATTATAGGGATCAGGGAATTCCTCAGGTGATCAGGACAGACTTGGTACCCAGGTTTGTCACCCAAACCATCCCAACACATGGAATGGCATTGGGCTATTACCAAGAAGGAGACTTTGTAACAGTTGACTTACTCTAACTAGAAATACCTGTGAGTCTGAAATGGAACATGGGATGGAAAAAACTTAAGACCCTCTTCTGAGTCCTGGGAGTTGGAGTAGGAAGTTTGTTCTAAAATTCTAATAGGATTGATTAACACATTCTAAACTTCCTCACCTTTGAATGAATACTTAAGAGTTAGAGAGAGCACATGGAGATGGAAAGTGTCTTCAGACACATTCTTGACCCTGGTGAACTTTGTGACCACGGGCAAGTTGTTCAACTGCTCTGATGGTATCTGGTAGGTCTATAGCTCCCAGGACATACCATTTAAAAATAATATCTTATTTGTTTTCTTTATTGTATAATTCTTCCCATAGTCTAGGAAATTCTTGTAGTGCCTGTGTGTGTCTTTTATCCAACTTGTAGATCAGGATATGAGAGTGTCTTCAAATGTGGGTCCAGCTGGTGGAGAGGAATTCTTGCTCTGTGCTCTGCTGATCCATCCGTCTTTCCCTTCCTGTAGACACTATTGCTATTCATTCACTGATGCACTGCATCTAATAATTATGTACCTACTCTGTGCCAGGGTCTGCTCTAAGAGACATAGGATCAACGTAGATGAGTTCACACGTATATTTCAGACACAGTGCTACATGCATTACATATATTAGTTCATCTAATTTTTGAGAGAGAGAAAGAAAAAGAGTGGACTATTATTATTATCTTTATTGGAAGTGCATCTGAGGTACCCCCTGATTATACCTGCACTACCCTTTAGTGTAATATAATCTCCTATTTTCCTAAAGAGTGTAAGGAAATCTTAGTGGACACAGAGGGAGCTGGTCTCATGCTTGTGCATGAAGGAAAGGCAGATCTTCTTTTGCTAAAGCCCCATTTGCCCTAGTTCTTATTTAAGATTCATCGAGGTAGCTTCTCTCTTTTTTATTCTTTTCCCCACTAGCTGCAAAGGCAAAAGAAAGTTCGAGCTGATAAAAGGTGAGAGAAGGTCAGCCCTAAAGGTGGAAACGTTGAGTGTGTGCTAAAGAGAAGGATCTAAAGGCTTGTAGATCCCAGCTCAGCGCCTCCAAGTCTCTTCAAGTCTCCACCATAAAAGGAGAATTTGGCCCTCTTCCTCTTAAGTATTCCCTGAGGTCCTCTTGGTTATACAAGGGCCTCCCACTCGAGAGTGCTATAGGCCCTGCAGTCAGTGGGTGTGGCTCCAGCACTAACTAGCTGTGTGACCTTGGGCAGGTTGTTTAACTTAACTCTCTGACCCAGGGTTCACTGTAAAATGACCAGGGCTCCAGATAAAAGTGCCAAAAAAAGAAAATAGAGTTCCTGCCTTCAGTATCTCACAGTCTAACACAAATATCTCTAATTTCATGTGGTAATATTATAGAAATATGGACAAAGGGCTGCAAAGCAGAGAGAACAGTCTTGGAGTGACCTGAAGTTCTCACAGGGGGGATAACTTGCAAGCTGGGTCTTCAAAGATACAAAAGAATATTTTGCCAGCAGAGAAGTGAGCAAAATCATACAGGAAGAAAAAAATAGCACACAAAGGAATAAAAGAGTAAGGCATGGGTAGGGAGTTAAGAATAGTTCTGACTGGCAAGTTAGACGTGTTATAAGAAATAACAGGACATGTTAGGAGAATAACAGATGGAGGAGTCATCATTTATGGGATATACTAAGAGGTTCACATTTTAACCTAAGAGCATCTGGGATCTATTGAAGTATTTAAGCAAGGAGTGAAATGTTCAGATCAGTGTTTACATGGAAGATGTTAGCAGAAGAGGTAGAATTGCGCCTGAATAATCTTTCAGAGACTGATGCAAAGGGAATGGAGAGGAAGAGTCATAATCAAGACACATTTTGGAAGTCGATTGAAATGATATGGTGATCCAGGTACTACTAAGCTCTAAGAGTTAAGTAGTAGTAAGGATGGGAGAACAGTTGATGGGGACAGTAGAGAGGTGCTGTCCTCTCTGGTGTTTGTCTCCAGTAAAAGGTTAAAAACACCCTATGTCCTGTGATTATTTTTGGAGCAGATCTCCATCCATGGTCAAATGAAAGTAATGTTTGTCTTTATTATTGTTCATACCACTGAGCATGTTGATTTAATTCACTTACTGCCATATTTCTCTTTAGAAGACATATTTGCTAGAGAATGTCATCCTCCCATCTCCCATAAACTATGTGACTTCTTAGTTTTGATGGAAATTTTTAGGATGACAATGATACTTAGAATACAGGGTGAATTCATAGTTATTTCCAACTCATCTTAATGTTTTCTTTTCTTCGAAAGTCAGTGAAACACGTAGCAGTCAGAGGCAGCACACAATACCCAAGCTTCTACGGATACTCTGATATTCCCGAATAGTATTTGTTCTTTAAATAAGAACAAATTTTCATTTCCAATTACTTTTATTTCTATTGAGAATCGATGGATCTATAAAAGTCTTTTCAGAACAGATTATTTTCATTCAAATTAAATATTAAAGCCTTTTCTGTAGGCCGTTAACTTTTGAAATCTGCTGTCCTTGTTTTCACCAAGTTTTCACCAAGGACACTCTGACTAGACATGCTCCCTGGGAAAATAGGAGCGTTAAAAGCAAAATCATGTGTGAATCTCAATCTATTAGGGAACCATACTGAGAAAGAGTAAGAAGGTTCAGGAAGACTTCAGTACTCAAAGTTCCTATGTAACATGCACCAAGCCTTGGGATTCACTTCCTCTTTCCCATGTCCCCTTTAAAACATACGCGATGTGGTCCTTGGATGCTGAATTAAGCATTCTGTCAAGAGCCTTCCCCCCTCCTGACCTCCCAGTATCCAGATCTACCCCTGAAATACAATTGCACACTCCACCAAATCTTATCTCCTTAATCACACTTCTGATAACACAGTTGCCTTGCTCCAAAACTATTGTCTCCTCCTGCTTACCAGGTAATGTCTGAGGTCAGGGAATTGTGGGATATCAGGGCTGAGAAAGGTTTTACATTTGTTCAGCTACTTATTGATACTCGATTATTCTCTCAAGCAGAGAAACCTGCCCAACAGATGGGAACTTACCACTTTCAGAGACACACTGTGGTTTTGGATTGTGATAGAGAAGACTATTCTAAATCTTCCCATGGCTTCCACTAGTTGGTCCTAGTTCTAATCACTGGGACTACTAAGAAAAACTTTAGTCCCTCTTCTATGTGACACCACTTCAAATATGTACTGACTAGTTCTGTGTTTCCCTGAAAATAAGACCTAGCCGGACAATCACCTCTAATGAGTCTTTTAGAGCAAAAAAGTAATATAAGACCCGGTATTATATTATATTATATTATATTATATTATATTGTAATTATATTAAAGATCCGGTCTTATAGTACAATAAGACCAGGTCTTATATTAATTTTTGCTCCAAAAGACACATTAGAGCTGATTGTCCAGCTAGGTCTTATTTTCGTGGAAACACGGTATCTTGTCTCTCTGGAATCTTTTCTATCAATCAGTCATACTAGCTCTTCACTGTTCCTCATGCAATCCTGACCCTCTCCCATGGTGGTTGCTCTTTTCACCACCGTCCAGCTGATTATGTGTCTCTAAAATGGAGATGCCCAGAGCAGAATTAATGTTTTGGGTGTGTTGTGGGTGGTGTATGCCCTTCCTCTTTAGACTATACCTCCACTGATGCCACTTAAAGCAAAATTAGTTTCTGGTAGCTATATCACATTTTGATTCAAAATAAGATTAAACCATAAAGCCTTTCATTTTCACATGCATTAGGTCGCTTCGACTTGAGAGGTTGCATCATTGAATTTTTAGGCCCTCAAATAATTTATCTTGATAAATTTATTTTGTTAAGCTTTATCCATCTCTCCTGACTATCAGGATTTTTATGGCCCTTGAGTCTGGACCCCAGTGTCCTTATTATGCCAAATGTATCATACCCAAATTCTATGTCTTCTTCTAAATTACAGAACTGGATAACAACCAAATTGTTGAATCATTAACCAGCACCCTGTAGCTATGGTTGTCCAACTAAATATGAATTCACCTTGTTTTACGTCATTCAGCCTAAATTTATCCAAATCATCTACAAGGAGGTCAGGAGAGCGCTTATCAGATGCTGGTCCACATTTACTGTGCCTACGAAAGTGTCCTGACGTATGAGTCAAATAGCCCCAATCAAAAAAGAAAGTGTTGTTAGTCTAGTATTTTCACCTGTTTTTAATGAACCCATGAAGACTCGATGATACTTTAGGGCCTTTGAAACCATACTTTTTAAATAATCAATCCTGATAATACGTCTGAGATGAGCACTAAGCACAGTTTCTCAGGAAAGAGGTTCAGCTCTTTGCTCTGGGTCTATGGTTTCCCTCACTCCCAGTAAGGACCCCAACCGCTGCCTGTGGTGAAGCTCTACCTGTCATTCTAGATGGTCATTTCCTATGGGCCACAAGCCAGTCTCCCAGTTTTCCCTTTACCCTTAGTGCTGAGAAGAGCTGAGCACCTAGTAAGCCCTCAGTGGGATTTACCGTTGCTCTTATCATTCAGTAGTTCTCTCTGTTATTATCATTATCAGTCCTATCTGCCACTGCTGCTCTGGGATACAGCCAGCTTCCTGTGTGGTGGAGATGTGACGGGAGCTCTCCAGCCACCGGGTCTTACTCTGGAAGCCTCTGAGGGAAAGTTCCAATCATGTGGGGAGGTAGCGAACGGCAGTGTCCTCTCTACAGGTGGAACCAGTCCTTTTCGGAAGCTCCCTCTGAGTACTTACCAGTGCAGCGGCCAGGACTGGGAATCTCGGACTGGGAACCTCAGGCTGGGGTCATGTTGCAGCATGTAAGTGAGCAGCAGAGGCTTCCTTCTATCTTGGGCAACTGTGAGCCATGTAGAATCATATGTGATGAGCTTATCATAGCAGCCATCCTCTCTCATGGACGCACTTCTTTGTCCTTAGCTGTTCTGCAGTGGTTCCTGTGAGAGAGGTGATGATATCTCGGGTTAGGGTCGTACAAAAGAGGAGAAAAAATTTGGACAGACTCGATATTTCTGGAGAGAGAAATAACAGATGTGGGAGGGTGAGAGACGAGGAGGAATAGCGCATGATGACTATTAGGTTTTGAGCTTTAGCCTCAGGGAGGATGTTTTTACCCAACTGAGATGAAGACGTGGGTAGGAAGGATGGGGCAGGGGAGGGAAATCAGCTCCATTTTTGAAGCAGTAAGACTGAGGTGCCTGTTGGACAATTATCTAGACGTATAAAAAAGCATTTGGATGTATGAGTCTATAATGTAGGGAATAGGCTGGGATGGAGATATAAATGTAGAAGTCTTCCAACACATAAGTGGCATTTTAAACCAGAGAACTGGATAAGATCAGATCAGATAGTGATGTGAATGTTTTTGGTCTACCATAAAGTGCTTTCCACATATGTGATGCTGTCCTGTCCATTCCCAGCTGAACATATCATTAGCCAACGTAAATACTTTCTACTGTAGGTGCAGTCCTATGGAATTAGACCTAGACTCATTTGAGGGAGCAACTCAGAAAAGGAAAAGGAGTGGGCTGATCACAGCCCTCTCCCAACGCCCTGTGAGGGCTGCTGAGTTCACTCGTGCCCTAGCACCAGCTCAGAACGTGTCATCCTCCAGGCACACTTCCAATGCAATTAATCATGTTAATATCTATAAATAAAACGCAATCAGCAGTTACTTTAACAGTGCATGCTAATTACTGGTAAGATCTGTTACTGAAAAAAAGGTGTTTTTGCCAATTTTGTCATGTCTGGGGCAAGTATCAGGAATACAGTTGGAGTTTCTGAGAAAACAGAATGATCAAATTATTAACAGCTTCTATGTTACAGGTAGGCCAGGTTTGGGCTATCTGTGTGACTATTACAGGTGAGGATTAATGGCACTCGAGAGAGGTTGCAACCAGGATTTCCTCTCCACTTACTAAATAACGATTTCTTGCTGCTGTATCTTCTTACAGGGTCTTCGTTTTTGAAAGAGACTCTGTAATAACAGGATTTCTCAGTGAGTCGGTAGTGCTGGGGAGCATCAGGGGTGGTGGTGACCAGATGTCCCATAGCTTGATGGCCCACTGGAAAATTGATCCAAAGGCCCCAGGAAGCTAGGCTACTGAGGCTGCAGCAGATATCCAAGGACCCTTGCACTTCCTCTTCAATTGTGCATCAATTTATTAATTCAAGAAATATTGACAAAGCTACTCCTAAGTGTCAGCCACTGGGAGAGGTGGATAAGTCGGACTTTTCCTTGAAGGGTACACAGACCAGTAAGACTGAGAAACATGTAATCAAATGCATTAGTAATAATAGTACCTCATATTCAGTAGTTACTGCATGCATGTTTTCTCATTTAATCTTTTTAATAATCCTGTGCTTTCAATATTAATTCCAGTGTCCAAATGAGGAAACTGAGAACAGAGAACTGAGAAATTATGTAGCTTTATCTAAGGTTGCATAATAGTCAGTGAGGTGCTCAGACTTGAACTCAGCTTCAATCAGTTGCTCTATACGTCCAGGCTTTAGGGCCTTTAAATACCAATTAAGTCGTCTTCCTGTTTATACTTCAATCCGCACTCTTTAGGAGCAAATATTTTCAATTACTTTAATGGTTTCTTTTAAAACATACCTCCATATATTTTTTCAATGCTTTATTTATTTTTAGTTTTAAATTTCTATTGAATTGTATTATGGAAGGTGAAGACTTAGCTCGTAAGTTCTCTACATGCATACACACTTTCCTCCCCCATATTCTCAGAGTAGTTACACATTTATGGAGATAATGATTCATGTTTATATCATTATTATGTAAACTTAGTTTATAGCTGAACCATGTAGTGTGTGGTGATTATGTTGTCTTGTTTTCCCCCAGGAGTTGGTCATTTGTATCTCTGGCCTGGGGCTTTCTGCTGATCTCTGTACTCTTATCTAATTGGCTACCTGACATCCCCTTTTGGATTTCACATTCACCGTCTGCAAAACTGAGTTCTTGATCTCTCCATAGCCCAGTGCCTTCTCCCTCTCCTCTTAGAAATGAGGGTTAATGGCAATTCATGATTTCCATGAACTCAGGCCAAAAATATCGGAATCATCCCTGACTCCTGTCTTTCTATCGTTTAACCTGTTAGAAAATCCTGTTTTATCTTCAAAATTTGGTGACTTATTACTCACTTTATTGCTTTCTCTGGACCAAGCACATCACCTCTCACCAGGTTCATTGCAACAATCTCCTAACTGATGACCCTACCTCTGCCCTTGTCCCCTCGGACTATTCTCAACACAGCAGCCTGGATAATCCTATGAAAGTAAAATTGTGCTACTTTTCTGCCTCAGTCCATTTAATGGCTTCCATTCCCACTCACAGCATAAGCCAAAATCCTGTCAATAACCTACATAATCTGGTCCCTCACTACCTCTCTGACCTCATTATTTTCACCCTCTTTCTTTTTCCCTATCCCCTTCCCCTTCCTCAGACAGAGCAGGTCACATCCCCTTCAGGCATCTGCACTTGCTCCTTGGTCTGTGTGGAATCTTCCCCAGTTAGCTGCTTGACTCCAGGCCTTTACTCAAAAGGCACTCTTTTGTGAAGCCTTCACTTTAACATTTTATTTAACCCCTCAACACTGTTCAACCTCCTTCTCCACTTCATTATACATGTGTGTGCTATATGGGTGTGTGTGTGTGTGTGTGTGTGTGTGTGTGTGTGTGTAAGTAATTAATTTTGCTCATTATCTAGCTTCACACACAAGAAATATAAGCCTCATGAGGGCAAATGATTTTTGCCTGGTTGGTTCACTGATAGATTCCTAGCACCCAGAAGAGTACCTGGCAAATAATTGCATTTCACAAATGTTTGTTGAATGAAGAATAAACCAATGAATTATCTTGGTTTTATTTGCCATGTTTGAGTGTGTGTGTCCATGCACCTCTTACTAATTCATCCTAATCTCTGTCAAACATTTAACTCTCTTAATAAATACACCAGGTTTTCTTTATTTCTGTAGAAGACAGCCTTTTAGGGCCTGGAGCAGGGAGTGGTGTCGAGAGGAAAATTAAGAGAACCAGTACGTAAGACAAATGTCCATATACACGAGTCTGTTTCTGAGCTCTTTATATAATTCCATTGTTCTCTTTGCCCTGCACAAGTGCTGCAGTAGTCCAGCCTGTTCTGGACACTAGTTCAGTAGCATTCTAATTAGTTTTCCTACCCAGTAAAGTAAGGTCTCCCAATTTGTCCTTCCTCAAGAGAATCTTGACTGTTCTTAGATCTTTGCATGTCTAAATAAAACTTAGAATCAGTTTGTCAAGTTGCAATCTGATTGGAATTACGTTTAGCCTATAGATCAATTGGAGACTATAATATAGTGACTTCCAATCTATGAACATGGTATATCTCTTTATTTGTTTAGACCTTCCTTAACTTTACTCAGCAATACTTTTCTTTTTTCCTATAAATAAATATTGGACATTTGGGGGTAAATTTATTCCAAGGTACTTGAAATTTTTTGATGCTGTTTTTAAGTGAATATTTTTTCTTACTTGTTTTTTTTTGGTATATGAAAAAAATTTATTTTTGTTCACTTACCCTATATCCATCAATCCATAAATCATCAATAAACATGTTTATTAATTCTAATAATTTATCTGTAGGGATTTTTTTATTTCTTTACACATATCTAACAAAAATGACAGACTTCATTCTTCAGTTAACACTTTACTTCTTTTATTGCTTTTTATGCCTTATTTCACTAGCTAGGACCTCAAGTACAATGTAGAATAGTAGTAATGTGTCTTATTCCTAACATTAATTGAGAAGCTTTCCACACTTCACCATTAAGTACACCACTGCAGTGACCTTCTTTTTAGATTCTCTCCATCTGATAAGCAAATTCTCCTTTGATATCTGGTCTGTTAAAAGCTTTTATTGTAAATAAATGCTTGATTTTATCGTATTTTTCTATATTCATTTATATAATTATATGATTTTTCTCTTTATTCTGTTAATTTTTTTTCTATGATTCACAAATTTATTCTGAGCTAGCCCTGAACACAATGACTTGCGGTAAATGCCCTTGCAGTTTCCCCTTCAAGCAAAAATTTTCATTAAAATTGATAAAGAAGGTATCTGGACACACACACATACACACAGATGGCAGTATTGAATAATGGTTTTACTGTTGTTTTTATTTAGATGTAATTGACATGTAACATTGTGTAGTCTTTATTTTGTTGTTGTAGACAATTGTTTTTAATATTCTATATGTTAAATCAACCTTGAAAACTTGAGAAAAAACAAATCTGGTAGTAATATACTATCATTTTTATGTTTTTCTGCAGTTTTCTAACATTTTGTTTAATGTTTCAATCCCAGTTTGAATATAATTGATCTGTTATTTTGCCTTCTTGTAATTGCCATCTCAGATTTTGGTACCCAATATATGATGGGTTCACAAATGAATTGGGGAGTATTCCTTCTTTTTCTATTTTCTGGAAGTGTTTACATAATATTGGCTTTATTTCTTCCCTAAATATGTAATAGAATTCACCAGTGAACCGAAGTGGGCCTGAAGTTTTCTTTATGGTGAGGTGTTTAATTACAGGTTTATATCTTTAATGAGCCATAGAAATTCAGTCTTTAATTCTTATATCAATTTTATAAAATTTTGTGTTTTGAAAAACTCATGCATTTTGTCTAATTTTAAAAATCTATGGGTGTAAAGTTGTTTATAAAATCCTTTTATAATCTTTTTAATTCTTTCCATAAGGATCTGTAGTGGTGGTACATTTTCAACCATGACATGGTTATTTGTGCCTTTTTCTCCCCTGCCCGTCTTTTTCATCCGTCTTGAAAGAAGATTAGCAATGTTTATCAGCCTTTTGAAAGCTGACTTTTGGCTTTGTTGATTCCCTCTAAACATATTTGTTTTCTATTTCATTAATTTGTGCTCTTACATTTATTGTCTTTCTTCTACTTACTTTGGGTTTAAATTGTTCTTTTTTCAAGCTTTTGACATAGATGCTTTCATCAGTGATAATCAGCCTTATTTTGTTCAATGTTACACATTTAAAGCTAAAAATTTTCTCTTAATCTGATTTTAATTAATGTTATAATCTTAATGTGTGTGTTTCTCCTTTACTCTCACACTACTACTGCCACACTCACAACACTTGTGACACAAGACACGTGGGGGTTATTCCCACACCAAGCAATTCTGCAACACCAGCTATGTATCCTACAATTTAATTCATTTCTGACATTATCTACCTGGAGATGGTATCAGATCCCACAGTTTAAGGGCTCAGTCCTACGAGACTGCCTCCACTTCAGATTCTGATCACAAGTGGTAAGTCCCCAAGTTACCCACAATTGTTATCCGACTTGCCTACAAATCGGAGGTTGTCATGATCTCCTCCCCCTTGGGTTTTATTATTTGCAAGAGTAGCTCACAGAATTCAGGGAAACACTTATTTATGTTTATCAGTTTAGTAAAGAATTCAGATGAACAACCAGATGAAAAGAAACATAGGACAAGGTCTGAGAGGGTCCCAAGCACAGGGAGATGTTGTCCCATGGAGTTGGGGAGCATCACCCTCCTGATATATGTGGATGTGCTCTCCAGACCCAACACTATAGGGATTTTATAGAGGCTTCTTCATGTAGGCATGTTCTGTTATGAACTCCATTTGCAGCCCCTTCCCCTCTCTGGACAATGAGGGATGGGGCTGAAAACGCCACACTTCTAATCATGGCTTGATCTTTCTGGAGACCAGACCACATCCAGGATCCATCTGGGAGTCCACTCAGAGTCACTTCAGTAGAGCAAAAGATGTTCCTACTGCTCTTATCACTTAGGAATTTACAAGGGTTTCAGGAACTCTGTGTCAGGAACAGGGACAAAGACCGAGTGTGTATTTCTTATTATAAATCACAGGATGCAGACTTCTAGATGTATTATTTTCATTATCATCCAATTCAATATGTTTATAATTTTCATTGTGATTTTTACTTGGACTCATGGTTTATTTGAAAGTGTATTTCTTAGTTTCAAAACATATGGAAACATTCTAGTTATCTTTTTTGTTATAGATTTTTAGCTTAATTGCATCATGGTCATGCCTCATCCTAACATCTCTGCCAGGCCCTGATGTTAACTAACCTCCTTCCAGAATGTTTTCCATGACATTAACTATTGATCTCTGGGCGAGAATGTGTGATGGTTGAGTGCACAGCATATGGACCACAACCACCTCTCCCCTTTTTAGTACAGAAAATATGTGTAAAAAGGCAAGTTGAAATGAGGGCATTGTTTGTGTGCAATAAAGGATTAACTCAGCAAGCTTGGGGTACTCAAACCCTGCATATTCCAGAGAAAAGACTGGCTTTTCACTGGTTCCTGAGAGAGAACCTCTAAGCCCTTAGAATATCCTACCTGATAAGAAAGAGTTCTTTGTATAACAGACCTTGGGCCACACCACATATTTGATGCTAACAATGTGATTTATGGCGAACACTTGTTTTGTTCACCTTGGGTCCTGGGCCATGCTGTTTGACCTCCAATGAGGGGAATGAAAACTGATGACCTAAGGTCAGTTATGTGGACACTTTTTGCCACCTGCAGTAGAACCTTGGACATCAAGGTTTAGGTGAGCTTCTCTGGTTGGCAGTCCTTCACATGCATTGTAACATATCGCTGCTAGGAGAATTAAGTGCTCTCTGTGTGACTGCATTGGGAAAGCTCCACTGGAAGCTCATTCCTGGTTTCCCCTTGACTCTACCCTATGTACCTTTCACTTTGCTGACTTTAATGCATTCTTTGCCTGTAATAAACCACAGCTATGTGTATTACAGCCTTTCTGGGTCACGTGAGTCCTTCTAGTGAATCATCAAACCTGAGGGTGGGCTTAGGGACCCCCAATACAGTGGTACTCAGAAAATATTGAGGAGACTGAGGTATCAAAAATGTGTTGATAATGATTCTCTTTGCCTAAGTTGTATAACCTTCTGTAAAGCCAAGTTCAGCAATTTTAGTGATGTCACTATCATACAAATAGTATTAAATAATAATCAGAACTTCCAGTTAAATACATCAGATGAAAAACATAAGATTGCCTCCACAATCTTTTACGGCTCCCCATCCATAAAATTATAATAAAGGAGTTATGAATGTCATAAGTAGAGACTTTTGCTTTGACCCTTCAGTTATAAATATAGACAATTAGGGATGTCCTAGAATCTGAGGAAAATCAACATCATGAAAGAGAAGGCCCAAAATAAACAAATATATCAACTGATCACTGGAGAAAGAGGTTAAAGCAAGAGAGAGAATTCTAACATCAATCACCGAGGACCAAGCAACATCAGTGAAAACAAGATATCTAAATACCTTTTGGGGAAATTTCAGAAGGTACAAGTATAAAGTACAAATAGATAATCTTAAAACCTCCTTGAGAGAAAAGAAAATCTACAAAAGAATGGCTTCAAACACCCCATCTGGAACATGAAGTACTAGGAGACATTGCTGTGACAATATGAAATGATTCTAAGATAAAATAATTTGAACCTAAATTCCATGCCCTGCCAACTTTCTTTTAAGAATTAGAGCACAATAAAGATTGTTTTAACTACCTGTGAACAACACTCACTGCTAAAATAGTTGCTCAAGGGTATACTCAAACACAATGAAAAAATGTATCTAAAAGGGAGGAAGATTTGGGTTTTAAGAAACTGCAATGAGCCAAGAGATAAGAATATTTTAACCATGGCCTAAATGATTGTTAATACTTTGGCTATGAAACATATTGGAATAGTAAACTATATTTGACAAGACAAAAACAGTAAATTCTAGGAAGAAGAAGATTTGGATACAAAATTAACAAGCTTGATTTAATAGACATATAGAAATTTATCCCTTACAAATAGAGAATACACATTATTTTCAGATGCATTTGAGCACAAATGAATGGGGTAGATAGGATAGGATAATATTTTAAATGCTTGAAACCATCAAGGCATATTCTATTAACTCAAGGCAATAAAACTAGAAAATAAAAATATAGTCCTCTGCAAAATCTTTCTTCTGAGAATTTTTAAATCCCCATTATTAATTTACATATAATAAAATTAACCAATTTTAAGTGTACAAGTTCTGTCACATGTATATAGTCACAGTAACCACCACCATAACCATGACATAGAATATATCTATCATCCCCAAAGGTTTCCCAGTGCCCCTTTTCAGTCGATCCCCTCTTCCCACCTCTGGTCCCTAGCACCCACTGATCACTTTATGTCACTGTAATTTTGCTTTTCCTAGAATTTCATATAAAAGGGATCAAACAATATGTTGTCTTTTGTGTGTAGCTTCTTTCGTTCAGCACAATGCTTTTGATACATATTTATGTTGTTTCTTGTATTAGTAGTTTGTTTCATTTGGTTGCTGTATAGTATTCCATTGTATGGATAGACATTTTTTTAATCCATTCACCATTTGATGTGCATTTGGGTTTCTTTTTATTTTGGACTTAGAACAATTGTATACAAGTCTTTGGAGAGAAATGCGATTTTCTTTCACTTCAGTAAGTAAGTGTAGGATTTCTGGGTTATTTGGCAAGTGTATATGTGTAATTTTAAAGGAAACTGTTAAACTATTTTTCCAAAATGGTTTTAACATTTTGCCTTTCCAGCTGCTTCTTATGAGAGGATCAATTTGCTTTACATCCTGGGCAACAATTCATATTGTCAGTCTTTTATTTCAGCTATTCTAGTGGGTGTGTAGTGATATCTCACTGTGGTTTAATGTAATTTTGATGAAGTGTCTGTTCAGATCTTTTGCCCATATTTTTGTCAGGTTGTTTTTATATATTCTGGATGTTAAGTCTTTTATTAGCTGTATGCGTGTGTTTTGCAAGTATGATCCTGTGGCTTAACCTTTCCCTTTCCTAACAATGTGTTTTGAAGAGCAAACGTTTTTAACTTCAATGAAGCACAGATTATCAGTTTTTTTCTATTATGCTTTGTGCTTTTTGTGTCCATCTAAGGAATCTTTGCCTAACCCGGTCACAAACATGTTCTCTTACGCTTTCTTCTAGAACTTTCATAGTTTCAGTTCTTACATGATCCATTTCCAAGCTGTAATTATTTTATATGATGTGAAGAAAAAACCATGTTTTTGTTTTGTTTTGTTCCAAATAGATATCCAACTATTCTAGTACTGTTGTTGAAGAGAGTATCTTTTCTTCCTTAAATTTTGTGGCACCTTTCTAGAAAATTACTTGACCATATAAATGAGGGTCTACTTCTGGCCTCTTCATTCTGTTCTCTTGATCAATATGTCTGTCCTTTTGCCAATACCTCACTGTCTTGATTACTGTAGTTTTATTCTACGTTTCATAATCAGGTAAAGTCCTCCAATTTTGTTCTTTTTTTAAATTATTTTTAATATTATAGGTTTTTTGAATTTCCATATAAATGTTTAGAATCAGTTTGAAAGTACCTATAAAAGGTATATTGGGCTTTTGATTTAAATTGTATTGAATTTACAGGTCAATTAGGGAAGAACTGACATTTTAACAATGTTAAATCTCTTGATCCATGAATCTGAAATATCTCTCCACTTATTTCAGTGTTATCTAATTTTTCTCAGCAATGTTTTATACTTTTCAGTGTACAGGTCTTATACATAGTATGCTAAATTTATCCATCAGTATATATGTAACTGTATTTTTCATTTCAGTTCTCAGTTGTTTCATTTCTAGTATATAGAAATCATATTTTTTGTGTGTTGCCCTCATTGGTCTTGCTAAACTTATTTTAATAGCTTTTTGTAGATTCCTGAGGATTTCTCCATAAACACTCATGGCATCTGCAAATAAGACAGTTTTACTTCTTCCTTTTTGAGGTGAATATCGTCTATTTCTGCCTTATTCACTGGCTGGACCCTCTAGTAGAGTGCTGAACAGAAGTGGTAAGACTAGACATCGTAGCCATGTTTCTTAATCTTAGGGAGAAAGTATTCAGTCTTTCATCATTAAGTATAATGTTAACTGTAGTACTTTATAGATGTCTCTTCTAATAGAAGGAAGTCCCCTTCTATTCCTAGTTTGCTGAGAGCTTTTATCCTGAATAGGTACTGACTTTGGTCAAATGGTTGTTTTGTATGTATGGTTTGTTTTTTTGTTTGTTTGTTTGTTTTTAGTATTTTGATATAGTGATTTACCTTAATTTAGATTTTCCAATGTTAAACCAAACTTGCTTTCCCAGGATAAATCCTATTTGTTTGATATATTGCTGGGTTTGATTTGCTAAAATATTATTAAGGATAATTGCATCTATGTTCATAAGAATAGTGGTCTGTAGTTTTCTTAAAATATCTTTGTCTAATTTTAGTATCAGGATATTGCTGTGTTCATATAATGAGTTGAAAAATGTTCCCATCTTTTCTATTATCTGGAAATGCTGATGTGGAATTGGTATTATTTCTTTCTGAAATGGGCTAGAGTTTTCTTTGTGAGAAAGTTTTTAACTATGACTTCAATTTATTTAGTGGATTTAAGACTATTTGGTTATCTGTTTTTTTCCTTAGTTTGGTATAGTAGTTTTTATCTTTCAAGTAGTTTGTTCATTTAATCTTAGTTGTCAAATTTATTGGAATAAAATTATTCATAATATTCCTTTTATCATTATTTTAATTTTATATATCTGTACAGATGTGCCCACTTCCATTCTTGATATTGAAAATTAATATTTTCTCATTTTCTTTCCTGATTAATCTTGTTAGGATGTTGGTTTCATTGATTTTTCTCTAGTGTTTTCACTTCATTGTTCCCAATCTTATGTTTATTATTTCCTTTTTTAAAATCTACTTTGTGTTTGATTTTCACTTTTTTTTTGTGTGTGTGGTCCTAAGTTGAAGCTCAGATCATTGTTTTTAGATGATACTTCTTTTTTAATATAAGCATTTAAAGCTATAAATTTTCTTCTAAGCATTGCTTTGGATGTGTCCTACAAATTTTGACATGCTGTGTTTTCATTTTCATTCCATCAAAATAATTTTTAACATCCCTTATGATTTGTTTCTTTGACTTGTGTGTAATTTATAAGGTATTGTTTAATTTCCAGATATTTGGGAGATTTTCTAGATATCTATGATTGAATTCTAGCTTAATTTTATTCTTGTTAAAGGACGTACTTTGTATTATTTCAATCTTGAATTTAATGAGTATTTTTTATGGCCTAGAATATGGTTTATTATGGTGAATGTTTGGCATATACTTGAACAAATGTCCATTTTGCTCTTGTTGGATCGAGTATCAATAGGTAGAGTAAGTATCAATTAGGTCAAGTTGGTTGATAATATTGTTCAAGTCTTTTATATCCTTGTTTTCTGCTTACTTGTTCAATCAATTACTGATAAAGCAGTGTTGGAATCACTAACTCTACTTGTGGGTTTGCTATTTCTCCTCGTAATTCTATTGAATTTGTTTAATTTATTCATATGTTGAAGTTCTGTTATTAGATGCATACTCGTTTAGGATTATGTCCTCTCGATGATTTGACCCACTATCGATAAAATTTCCCCTTCCTCCTGGTAATATTCCTTGGTCTGAAATCTTTTTTGATATTGATATAGCCACTACAACTTTCTTTTGGTTCGTGGGTACATGGACTAATTTTTTCATCCTTTTTAAGCCTACCTTTGTCATGCTATTTGAAGTAGGTTCCTGTAGACAGCATATGAGTCTTGCTTTGTTATCCTTTGTGACGATTTCTGTCCTTTCAATTGAAGTTATTAGGCAAATACATTTAAAGTAGTTATCAGTATGTTAGCATTTAAACCTACCTTTTCTGTTTGTTCCATCTGTACTTTTTTTCTTTTTCCCTGACTTTTTTTGGATTGAGTATTTTTATATTCCATTTTATCTTCAATAATAGCTTCTTACATATACCTATTAGCTCTTTTAGTGGTTACTCTAGTCTTTAAAATGTACATCTTCAGATTATTTTATTAATCTTTATTATTTCTGTTCTTCTGTTTGCTTTGCTTTTAATTTGTTTTTATTTTCTGGTTTCTTAAAGTGGAAGTTGAGGGCACTGACTTGAGAGATTTTCCTTTCTGTGTAATAGAGGCATTTTAATGCTGTAAATTTCCCTTTAGCTGCATTCCACAAATTTTAATATGTTGTGTTTTCATTTCAATTCAGTTTAAAATACTTTCTAAGTTCTCTTTTGATTTCTTCTTTGATCCATGGGTTATTTAGAAATGTGTTATTTAGTTCTCAAATGTTTGGAGATTTTCCACATAACTTTTTGTTACTGATTTCTAATTCATTTCCATTGCACCCAGAAAATATACTTTGCATGTTCTCAAATTTAATTGAGCCTTCTTTTATGGCCCAGAATATGGTCTATCTTGTTCAATGTTATGGGTGTACTTGAAAAGAATGTGTATTCTGCTGCTGTTTGGTCGAGTGTTGTTTGTTTGTTTTAATGCTACTAGTTAGGCCAAGTTAGTTGATAGTGTTGTTCAAGTGGTTAAATCTCTGACAATAACTTGTGTATCCTCACAATTCTGTCAGTTTTAATTTCATGTATTTTGAGGGTGTGCTATCTGGTGCCTAGCTATTTGGAATTGTTATGTGTTTTGATGAACTGACCCCTTTATCATAATGCAATGACCCTCTTTGTCCGTATTAATATTCATTGCTCTGACATATACTTTGTCTGATATTAATTTAGCAACTCTAAATTTCTTTTTATTGGTGTTAGTATGACATATCTTTTTCTATTCTTTTACTTTTAATCTACTTATATCTTTATATTTAAAGTAACTTTCTTGTAGAGAGCAAGAATTGGATCTTGCTATTTTATTGGATCAATCTTTGCCTTTTATTTGGATGTTTATATCATTTACCATTAATATAATTATTGGAATAATTAGGTTTAAATTTAACATTTTACTATTTGTTTTCTGTTTCCTGCAGATTTGTCTCTTCTGATCTTACTCACTTTTCCTTTTTTTCTGACTTCTTTTGGATTGATTTAATATTTTAAAGCATTCATTTTATCTTCTTTTTTAGCTTATTAGCTGTAAGTCCTTCTTTTATTATTTTAGTCATTGCTCTTGTGTTTATAGTATACATCTTTAATATACACAACCTAACTTAAAGTTATATTATACTGCTTGTACTATACATAGTACAAGACCCCTACAACAGTTCTGGTTCCATATCTTCTCAATGAATAACCCCAATAAAATGAGAATTTCTCAATATTGATTTTCCAATCTCAGGGAGGACTCTAAGTGGTCCTGCTTGGGTTACATACTCATCCCTGAATAGACAACAGCAGACTGGGGCGTGAATATTTTGGTAAGCCTGAAATCCTGCAGCAGCCCTCCTAGAGCTTCATGGAATTAGGAAAGAGCTCACCGGAAGAACCCAGGAAGAGGGACTGCAAAAGTGTACTAGTTAGACAAAAAGTAAAGCTATCATAGACCACTACAGGCAAACATATCACAGAAAGAGGTTACAGATTGGCAGGTAGAGAATTCACACGCACTTGCTATGAATTCCCAATATATCTTGCCAACAGTACTGAACTTGGCTACACAAAACTGGAGCAAATGAAGCATTTCTCTGTATGACATTTTCCTTCCCCTTGTACCCCCCAGGGCACTCAGCCACCAGTGACACTTCTGCTATCTGATTTCTGTCAAGCTGAAAAAGAAGCCAAATACTCCGCCACCCTTTTATATTTGACTTTTATCAGCATTCTGGGGGAAAATATATAAGCACTCTGTATAAGGCAGTTTCTCAGCCTCGATATTACTGACATTTTGGACCGGGTAATTCTTTGTAGTAAGGGGCTGCCCTTTGCATTGTAGGATGTTTAGCAGATCACTGAACTCTACCCACTAGGTGTCAGTAACACACCCCCATTCCCAGTTGTGACAATCAAAAATGTCTTCCGGTTATGACAAATGTCCCCTGTGGGAGCAAAATTGCTCCTTGTTGAGAACCACTGGTTTAACAGAATGTTTACAAACATTGAGATCTACAGGTTCTTGACCTCAAATTAGTATCAGCTGATGAGAAGGTAGAGTTAGCATTAGGTGCTGTCAACTCCTGACCCATATCCCAGCAAGCCCATTTCTATGTCTGTTGGTTACACTGCAGAAATGGCTTTCAGCACCTGGAAAAGAGCAAAGCTCAACAACCACAACCACAACAAATGTTAAAAGAATAGATGAGTGGGTGGATGGATGGATAGATGGATGGATAAAAAGAAAAATACAGATGCTTATCCACAGTGTTACTCTAGGGAAAGGAGTGCCATAGGTGGTATATACATAAAAAGGGGGAGAGGGGGAGTATTTTACTGCTTTTACTTAAAATTTTCTGCATTTGAATTTTATTATTTTTACTTTCATGACTTAGAATATTTTAAATGATTTGTTTTTAAAGCACTTGGAAACCAAAGCCAGCATTTTCTCTTTGATAACTATTTATTTAATTTGCCAGGTTTTTTCTTTTTTAAGTACAAATGTGGACTTTAGCCCTACTTTGCATTCTGTATATATCACCACCTCTGAAGCTTGATTCCTTTTTCCCTTTTAACTCACGAACAAATAGCCATATAACATAAGTATTTGTGAATGGGGTGTGTGTTGGAAAAAATGTATGTAGCACAAAAGTAACCTGATACATCACATTGAATTCTGTACACTGGCCTTGAGGGCAGAGACTGGAGTGCAGGCATCGTCACACCTTGAACCCTACAGAGCTTGTGCAGTGTGGGCCCTCAGGAATTATGTGTTGAAAAGATGGATGATGATGAAGCTGATAGGCATGGTTTTGGTTACCTCTGTTTTACTTTGTTAAACCAAGATTTTCTGGGCAGGTTGAGAGGACAGAAGGAGTAAGCTAGGTGCAGTGAAAAGACCTCTGAGAGGACAGGTGTCTGGGCCTTTCTGCTTAAGGCAGATAGGAGAGGGCAAAGGGCAAAGGCATAGGCCAGGGTGTAAGGAAGGATAACGATAATTTGTGGGGACAGCTGTTGCTTTTCTTTCTCCTGTGCCACCAGCAGGAAGCTGGGTCAGGTCTTTCTTCAGTGAAAGCAGAAACTCCTCCTGCAGGAGGGAACTCAGCAGCACAGAGTAGTCCAGCGTTTGCCTCGTGTGACACCCCCGCTCCTGTAGAATTCTCATCCCTCCTTCTCATCTCCACCCCAAAGAGAAAGGCCCAGCTACCTGGGTCTCTAGAGGTCAGGGTTCCAGAACCAGGAGAGCCTGGCTTGTGAGGTGAGATCATTTATTTATATGAGGCAAGTGATGCGCAAAGATACAGAGCAATCCATCTGCCTTAGCGACCAAACAGATTCCCTTCGCCTCATCCACCAGCAGAAGCGGTCAAGGCAGGGAGGTTGGATGAGGTGACCTTCCAGAGCTGAATCTGTGCTTCCAAAAATAGCATCCTTGGAGAATTGAGAAGGGGAGGGGAGGTTGTGGATGTTGAGAGCAAAAACCGGACTCCCCAGAGCACTGTCAGTATGAAACTATTAATTAGACACCCACACCCAGCTCAGTAACCTCAGGTATCACAGAAATTGAAACTAAATGAACTGGCTTCTTTTTTTTTTTTTCTTTTTCTGGTTTCACCCTCCCTGGGCTAAAAGGGAGAAAGAGAATCCTATCTTCTGACTTATTTGAATGGCTGCACACTGCCCGAGATGTCTTTTCCAGCAGAGGTAAACAGGCTCCTTAGAGATACACCAAGAGAAGGCAAGCGCTGCAGCCAAGTGGGAGCCCCCCGGGGTGGGCAGTAGGGGCCTGTGGGATCTGGCTTCCACCCATCTCTCCCTGTGTGGAGACTGCATGGGGCTCTCTCTGAGGCTGGGTGTGTCCAGGACTGAGGATGTGTGGGGTCACCAGGTGCTACTCTCAGGCTTTCAGAGGTTCTTGTCCAAAGCCAGGTAGGGAATAGATGTTTCCAGGGTCCAGTGGAGCTGTGTGCTGGTCCACACAAGTTGTGTATGCCAGTTTGTGTGCAGTGCTCTGGCAGGTGGAGAGGTGTGTGTGTATGTGTGTGTGTGTGTGTGTGTGTGTGTGTGTGTTGGGGTTGCAGTATTTGCAGGAGTTTATGGAGGTATTGTGGCAAACTTGGGGAACTGTGTAGGTGAGTGTGTGGGGCTGTGGAACAAGGATGCATGTGGACGGTGACTATTTGGAAGACTGCGGGCCTATGTGGAGCTTGTGGGAAAAATTGCGGGAGGAGACGATGTAGGAAATGGGGGACGGGAGAATCTCCGAGGGGCTGTGTGGGGACCTGTTTGAGAGACTGCACGAGGCTGTGTGCAAAGCAGGTCTGAGTACAGGGCTGTGGGTGGGGCTGTACTGCAGGTCACCTCTTTGTGTGGCTTTGTCCTGGGGGCTCGGGGTGGATCGTGATGGGTCTATGAAAGAGCCACATGGGGGACTCCATGGGCAATAGTTAAGGCAGTGGGGGCTTCTGCTCTGGGGACTGTGTTCTAGGCCAGGAGGACCTGTGTGAAGCTGTGCAGGGCTGCAAGTGGCTGGACCGAGGCCCTGGATGGCCTCCACAGCTTTGCCATCTAAAGATGGGCTCTGCTTCCTTAGGGTGCGGGCTCCTGAAGTGCACGCGTTTATTCTTCTCCATGAGGCTGATGTGAAGGAGAGAGGTACCTGGGATTCACGAGATGAGCAGGAAGTCCCGACTCTTCCAGTGCTTCCTTGCAGCTGATCATTTTGCGTATCAGGCTGAAGACACTTTCTAATGCTTCCGTTTGTGCTTTCTCAACAGGACAATATAGATCTTGGAGAGCTGATGTTTTCCCTCTGCTATCTTCCAACGGCTGGCAGGTTGACCATTACCATTATAAAAGCGAGGAATTTAAAAGCAATGGACATAACAGGAGCATCAGGTGGGACATTCTCTAATTCAGACTTCCTCATATGGTTCTGTTGTACCCTACAAAGTTTCTAGTAGAGTAATAAAGCACAGGAACTCTGAAACCAAACTACCTAGGTTTTTTTAATCCCTGTCCTAGACTTAATTGCTGTGTGACCTTGGGCAAATCACTTAACCTCTCTGGGCTTTCAGATTCTCTACTGTAAAATGAGGGTAATAGTACTAACTGGCTCATTGAGTTGTTATAAGATTAAATGAGCTCATACATACGAAACCATAAGAATAGCACTTGGCACATACTTAATGCTACCTAATGTTAGCTATCATTATTATTTTATTATTATTATTATTATTATTGTTATTCCTCTCTCTGAGGTCTTGTTCACCATAATTGTGAATTGGACCTACAATTTGCATACGCTGATATAACTTATCTGATTGGGTCTTTCCTTGGATGTAAGCAATTACTATCCCAGGCTTATTGAAAAGAATCCTATATCCTGGTAAAAGGCTCATTAGAGAGCCATGTAGTTTGCTTTTTCCAATGAATTAAGTATGTACCTTAAATTCTAAACCTTAATAAAAAATGCCCCAATATGCAGTTCCTAACATACAAGTTCACAAACAACTTCTGCAGCAGCTACTGAAATGTGGTCATAAAATATCCAGTCCACTCACTGACTGTTGGTCACTGAAATCAAAGGACATCAGATGCAATATATTCTGCTTCCTGTACTCCAGTGTTTTTCCAAGCAGAAAAAAAGATGCCCCTTCTGGCCCTCTAAGTCCCTCCTGGACAGTGTGTGGGAGTGGGCAGCGCATGGTCATGCCGGTGAAGAGCGGAGAACTCCCCACTGATCAGTAGAATAGTGCGGTGGAACCAGGAAGCAGAGACCAGCCTTGTCACCTGTCACCCCATCCCAGCGTTGTATCCTTCCTTTCCCTGATGTGCTGAACTGCTTCCCCCTTTGCGACCTGACTGTAGGCAGCTCTGGGGGTTTGAGGCTCCTGCACTTAAGTTAATCCACGCCCTGCAGTTCTCCCTGTCCTCTAAGAATTCAGCTCCTTTTTCTAAAGACCTGATGTTTAGGAAAAGCTTATCTGGGGTGGCTCAGAGTTGGGGCCTCTAACCCGTTTCCCCATGCCTTGTGGGTGCCTTTGCATCTCTCTTGCTGTCACAGCCAGGCAGAATTTGAATTCTAGCTGGAACGTTTTCTCATTCAGTAACGGGTGTTTTCACACTATTTTTAAATTCCAAACCATTTTGAGACGACAGTGTCCTGTGCTTTTTCATGAATGAATGACTTAATTATCCTAACTGTAGTCGCTGTCCAGGCATCGTACTTGTTAAAATCCTCCAACTCCAGCCCACAGGCAGGTGGAGTTCTGCATACATAGTCCGGGAAATTCCACAGTGACGAAACTGCCAGACTAAATCTACACTTAATCTCACAGTACCCCTGCTTCTCATTGTCTGTACAGATCCCTACGTGAAAGTCTCACTGATGTGTGATGGCAGACGGCTGAAGAAGAGGAAAACGTCCACCAAGAGGAACACTCTGAATCCTGTTTACAATGAAGCCATAGTCTTTGACGTCCCTCCCGAGAACATTGACCAAATCCACTTGTCCATAGCGGTCATGGATTATGACCGGTGAGATACCTAGAGGTCTTTCTCAGTCCAAGTCCACTGTGCCCAGGGCTGGGAGGACAGAGGGGTGGTGCCGGCATAGAGTCTTAGGTGGTGTCTGGGCCTCAGGAGATGACTTGAATGAGCAGGACGTGGGAAGCTGATGGATAAGGAGTCCAAGGCATTCTGTAGAGTCTGGTTCTCAAGGTGCCTCTCAGCACGCCCATTCTTTCCTTTCCCTTTTTAATCTCTTTCTCCTTCTCCATCCTCCCCTACCCTACCTCTTCCCCTCTCCACCCCTGCACATCCCCTAGATTCTCAGCTTGGAGAACTGTGACCCCACACGTCTTAATCATCACGTGGGTAATCCTGCCTCGCCTTCATGGAAAGGTTCCACTCAAAACAGCAGAGTGATTACTGTAGCCAAACCATCAACATTTCTAAATACGTAACTTTGTTATTTTGTCCTTCTCCCAATGTGTTTAATAAAGATCATTTCCATCCACTTAAGTCTGAAAGCAAACACAGAAATGTTCTCTTGAAAATGCTAGAATCAGTATGGGTGACGGGGTATATTAAAATGTATAAGATGCTCGACTTTCTAATTAATACAGCACAGAAGAGATATTTATAGCCTACATTGTAGCCAATTGTGTATTTAAAGAACAGATTTGAAAAACAGTCACTTTAATATGCAGAGGAAGTACCAACAGGGAATTATACACGTTAAACCAGTCATTAGACTGAAATGAAAAGTCTCTTTTTAATTGGAACCCTCCCACGTGGTCTGGGCACAATTATGAAAAAATCGTTCTGACTTCTAATGTAATCTTACAAATATTATTTGTAGCTGAAAAATTTCCTGCATACCCTGAAATGTCAGCAAGGAAGCTCCAGAGCCCTCAACACTCTTCTAGCAGATGCCAGGGTGAAACATAACCGTCTTCCAACCCAGGGAGCACAGGAGTGGTTCAGCTGCCCATGGGTGTGACAGTCCATGCTGGGCGTGGACCTCCTTCTGTCTCCTCTGGATGACTCAGTACCAGTAGTATCAGGCCACAGGAGGGGACATTGCCCACCAACCATGGAGAGCTAGGCCAGCAGTTTTCAAGCTATTGCCAGGTTTCCTGCATTGACAAATCTGATTATGTGAGCTCTGCTTCAATTTAATTCTCAGTAAACTCATGAATCTGGGCTGGAAAACATCCATGGCAGAATTCATGGGGCTTCTGCATACAACTGATTTTGATGAGCATGGACTTGAATACCCTTCACACTACTTCCCCACCTCGTCTCCCCCTTACTCCCTACATACAAATAGGAGAAAAATCACTCGTCTCTGCAGGAAGAAAAAAGAAAGAGAAAGTCTGGAGTTTAGATCCCAAAGAGTTCATGGATGGGCCATGTCATTCTAGTTATACAAAGGATTTCTCACCAAAATCTTTTAAGGAAAAAAGGGGGGGAGGGAAGCCAAGACAGGGACCTACCCACGGAATGTTTCAGAAATATTAACACTCAAGTTAAAGGAGCCAAGTGTCTTTCTATAGTAGGGAAATCAAGTTGAGTCAAAGAAGCAAAGCTGCGTTTGCAAGGAGGGAAGAGCATGCGAAAACCGATTCCTTGAAGAGAGGGGGAAGCAAGATTCAAGGGCCTCCTCCACTCTGCTCCCTTTGTAAGCTGAAGACTATGGCTGCCAGACACAGAGCTGCCCCCCTTATCCATACTTGGTTGCCTCTTGCAGGAATTTGAGCAGCCGTTATTGCAAGAAACTCCTTTCAGGGGCCCCGTTTTCATTACATGGATTTGCAGGCCGGGAGGTCAACGTACTTCCAGAACCAGAGGTGACATCCTTAGCATGCATCAGGGAGCTCTTCTTGGGAACAAGCTAAGCCACGCCATGTGATATTTTTGCATAGCCTAGGTCTATGAGAGGCAGACTCGGCTCTTCTTCTCTGTGCCACCGAGTACAGTGTTGGATCCCAAGTCCTATTGGCTGTTAAACTTGGCCTGTAGTTTTAAATTAGGGAATGAAAAGAACCACCCCCTTCCCTAATACCTCTCTATTAGTTTAATTGAATAATTGTTGTTCGTACTTACCAAAATTTTAAGAAAAAACTATTGTGGGCCATTTTCACAGTGTAGGTCACAATGAGGTCATCGGCGTATGTCAAGTAGGCAACGAAGCCGAGAGGCTGGGCAGAGACCACTGGAGTGAGATGCTGTCGTATCCTCGGAAGCCCATCGCACACTGGCATTCCCTGGTGGAGGTAAGACCCGCCCTCCATATGCTTCACTTTATGGAAGAGTAAATGCTTGATTGTTGAAATGCAGGTGCCACTAAAAATGTGAATGTACCAGAGTGTGGTTTCTGGTTGCACTTTCTGGGGCGGTTAGGAATTGCGTTCGATCTGAGGCTGAGTCTGTGATCCCCACCAGCCTGGTGGGTTTTGAGCATTGATCAGGGATCATCCCTCACTTTGATTTTCTTTAGGAAAGATCGAGATTCTCTGATTCTGTGTTGTGGCTTTGGGTTGACATTTGAAGGACATCTGCAGGAACTGGGTGAGTGTAGCATTTCAGACCATCATATAGTGATTTATGCCTGGCATCAGAAAGAGCTTGAGACTGGAAGAGAGGAGGTCTGGATTCTAGGACTGATTCTAGCATGAACTTGTGATTCTGGGCCAGTTGGTTAGCGTCAGATTCAACTATATATGATAAAAATCTAAAAACAACAAACCATGAAACAACAAGTGGAAATTTATTTGTCTTACATAAAAAGGGTTCAGAGGAAGGTAGTCTAGGGTATTATAGTGGTTCCATGATCAACAGAGACCTACACTTCTCCTGTCTTTCTGTGTCACTCACCCAGTGTGGCTTTTGTTTTAGAAGGAGAGGGAAGGGTGTCACCTCATTGTATAATATGGTTACTAAGCTCTAGCCATCACATATTTTTTTTTTCGTCTTTTCCTTGTCACTTAGAACTCCACTTTTCTCTGTTGTTTTGACTTTTTTTTTTTTAATTTATTGGGGTGACAATTGTTAGTAAAATTACATAGATTTCAGGTGTGCAATTCTGTATCACATCATCTATAAATTACATTGTGTGTTCACCACCCAGAGTTAGCCATCACATATTTTACAGGCCATAGAAAGGTGGCCAAGACACACACATTTCTTTTTCAAGGATTTTCCTTGATGTCTCATGCAATGCTGATACTTACAATTAACTTAGTCACAAAACTTATTCACATGGACATGTGTGGGAAATATATTCTTTTTGTTGGGTGGAAATGTGCCCAACTAAAAACTAGGGTTTTGTTTGCAAGGGAAAAGAGAAAAGTGGAAACCTGGAGGCAGTGGACCATCATTCTGCCTCTCACACCTCCATTCATTCACTCCCCCACAATTTACTTTTTATTTACTCTTCCCCCATTCATCATTGCTCATTGACTCACTCTCTTATTTAGTAACTCATTCTCTCAAAAAAAAATTGCATTCATTAGGTAACATTTCTGAAAGTCAAATGCCTAAATATTAGCTACAGAAAATAGATGTGAATAATAAACCATCCCTTCCCATAAGAGAGACAGAATGCGGTGTGTAAACTAGTCATTAAAGTGCACATTCATGAGCATTATCGTCGACATCCGGTGCCACAGAAGCACAAAGGAGGGACGTGTTTGTTGTACTTACGAGATTGTCCATGAAGCACTTCTTCCTCCTGCCCTTGATAAGTGAAGAAAATTAAGACCCTGGGAACAGGGACACTAGGAAGCAGGGGTTTCAGCCAGAACTGTCCTCTTACTCTCCCCGCAGACAGCTCTGACCCCTGCAAAGCCATCCTGAAAGATGTGACCAGAGCTCGCCCAGTGTGGGCTCTGCTGCTATCGTCAGTCGGTGATCTGGTTGCAGGAAACATTCAAGACAGCTGTAGAGAGGCTCCACATCTGGCCTGGGGACAAAAGGACAGTCTTCCTTTGTTGGAGATTATGCCAGACAGAGAAGAGCAGGACAGGATTTACGGACTAACTCTAAGCTTCGGGGTATTCAGGGAGAGCCTGAGGCCCCTACTTTGTAGGTCCCTGAAGATACCTCTGTCTAGGCCATGGAAGCCAAGACTTTTTTTTTCCTGGACTCAAAATGAATCCCTAAGGGAAGCCCATAGGACCTATGAACCCCCTGAGACGTGGCTGGAGAGCCGATGCTGACTGAACAGCATCTTGCTTCTTCAGCTCCTGGTGCAGTTCTCGGAGGAGTCCATCTGCGGGCTCGTTCAATTGCTTGAGCCTCACTAGCAGTGGCAGTTAAAGCAGTTGTAATAGACATTTTGCACCCTTATAAGTCACTGGTGACTTAAATTCTTATTTGTAATCTGGAGTATCAAAGTGTCAAAGCTCTATGCTCCTCAAGACACAGGAAATGGAAAAGGGTAAGATTAGGCGTGTGGCATGGGGCTGAGGCGTGAGCCCTGATTCGGTGTACAAGCAATTGTTTCTCCATGACCTGGCCTGGAAGTAACCCTGGGTGGTGCCTGTACACTGGGCCCTGAGTGGCTGTGCCTGCACATGACACCTGGGAAGTGTAGGCAGCGGGCCTCGGAGGCTTCCTTCACTCCCAAGGAAAAAGGGCTGTATGACTTTGGATACCTGGGAGATGGTCCTTAAACCCCGCGCGTTTTGGCCTTTTGCAAATCTGTGTTTGACAGTTACATAAGTGAGAAATAAATGCTTTTAGAGATCAATCACTGAAACTGGGAGTCCTTTGTTACACCAGCTAGAACTACTTCAGCAAATACAGTGGTCATTTCTTAACGGTTACAGTAGAACTTAGGAAACGAAACGCCTGTGCCCCTTCCATGAAGGGCAAACAAGGGAGGCTGCCCCTGCCCTGTGACTTCTTGTCTCTGACGCTCGTGCCCAGGACTCTAGATCCATCCTGAGAGGGGAAGCAGTACTTCTCCTTTTAAAAATAAATGTGCAGCTAGCAGAATTGGGGCAGTGGTACCAGGTGAGATGAAAAGCAGTATTGGAGAGGTCACTGCACCTTGCTAACCGCTGTGAGGACGGAGGAGGCCGTAGGCAGAGAGGTTGGAAGCACTCACTTTGGAGCTGGATGGACCTAGATTTAAGTTCCTCTGCTGCCACTTGAAAATTGTTTTTCCCTTTCTGGACCTCAATTTTCTCATCTGTAAAGTGGCCATAACAGTGCCTATCTCACAAGGTGGGGAGAATTACATAATCTAATACATGTGAAGTCCAGTGGCTGGCCCATAATGCTCAGTCAAGTCCAGGTATAATCATTACTATGTGTGTTCCACATTCTGAGTGACTGCTATGTGTCCTCACGTGACTGGCACATAAAGAACTATCATCCATGGTGTCTGTCATGGAAGATAAAAGGAATGTTGGAAATCCCCATCCCCTGCACTCCTGTGAGCCATCACCTCAGACTGGGGGGAGGGGTCATCCGTGGCTTTGCTGGACACGGATGCACATATTTAAGTTCTGTTCCTTCTCCTTTCGTCCGTGGCCTCAACAGTAAGTTCCTGTTATACCCTCTTCCTTTAAATTTCTGCTTTAAAACAAAAACAGTAATTAAGCTTCAGTTCTGTGTGTGTGTGTGTGTACACATACCTACGCATGTGTGTTTGAATGAAAGAGAGAGAGAAAGAGGGACGAGAGAATATGGGGTAATTAGGATTAAGTATGAAGGGAGGCTGGTCTGGCAGAAGCTCTGCACTTCTGGGGGGCAGAGGAACCAGGTTAAGACTGAACCCTGAGCCCTGCTGAGATCTGGCAGCCTGCTTGGGGCTGCATCCAACATACCCTGACCTTGCCAGGGCAGATGGCAGATGGACTCTTCAAAGCCAACGAGTTCAAAAATCCGTTTCTCTCTCAGGGATTCTGGATGGCTTCACTGCACACTCAAAGGTCAGCCAGTCCCACTCCCTTTACTGTCCATGTCAAAGCTTGGGAAGCTGTGCAGCCTCCCCCAGGGAGGCTGCCTGGGACTTAGGGACAGGAGTGTCCCCTCCATGGGGCCTCAGGAGATGACAGAGCTCTCGGGGCTCCCACCACAGCCCGCTGTGCCATATACCCACGAGAAGATGGTGTTGGCCTGGCCGTATCTCAGCACTTTTCCACCCTCCTGGAGGGTGGAGCTGATCTACGTCGTAAGCCCCAGGGAGAATCATAGAAATAGTTCCAGATTTTCATCTCCTCCCTGTGTAGTGCTGCACACTCTCTGCATTAACAACTAGTGAATTTGCTTTAATGGGAAGATCAGACACAGACACCTTTTGGTTAAATCAAATTTTACTTTTCTAAAAAAGATAGAAGACAGAGGGTCCCATCAGAATATATGGTGACGATCAGCAGCATTATCCTGTCTGACAGAGGTGCAAAGTCCTACTCAAGGGGTGCTATGTGTGCATAAGTCCTACTCTCTCCAAGCTCAGCCTTTTGTACATGTATGTCCAGAAGGCTAATGGGGTCCTGGACCCAGCTAGTCTGGTTCTGCTGGAACCACTTCAGTGAGTCCGCTGCCCCCTGGAACTCAGGCTTCTACAATTCCCAGCATAACTAGGGAGCAGAGGTGGCACAGTGAACCCTGGCATGCAGAGTCCTCATCTGCCACCCTCTGCCTTCTTAAGGGTGTGAACTTAGAGCTATCGAACTAAAGCAAGTGTCAGTTACACAGACTCAGCAAGAAGTTACACCACTAGGCCCTTTAAACCAGGGCTACATATTGCCCGTCAGGTGCTCAGCAGAGCCTACCTGGAGTCTTCAAGGTCCACACATTCGCAGGAGAAAGCATCTGATTGCCCAGGTTGGGTTAGGTGTCCACCCCTGGTCCATTTCACTGCAGGTCAGGGGTCATGGAAACGTGAGCCGGTACCCACTCTAGCAGGAAGGAATATGGGGAGTAGACTTCCTGAGAGGGGTCCTGGCCGGACAGCGAAACTGACACAAGCAAACCCGACTGCTACCCAGAAGATTTTGCAGTGAGGGAGTCAGAGCCTTTAGCACTCTGGGAAATTGTTATTCACAACAGATTTAGGAAACAGGAGTGATTCTCCAAAACAAGAAAAAGCCAAACCAATCAGGTTTCCATTAAGGGGGTTTGGATGTGTTGCAGGACTTGGATCCTGGTGAGAATAAGACCAGTAGAGAAGGAAACTGAGACGAAAACACTTTTTTAAAAAAGCATGGCCTGAGGCATAGGATAAGGCAAACCTTAGGAAGTGCGGCCACTCGGCAAGCTGGAGAAATCTGAGGTGCCCATTAGCACCCCAGGTTGCAGGTCTTTGGAACTCCAGTCCCCATCAGTAGGGAGTGAACCTGAGCTGGCGATCACATGCTCTGCCCTCTGATAGATAGTGTGGCTCAAGATCTGGGGGAAAAGCTGAGCATAAGTCTGTCGTGTACGTGAGGGGGTAGTAATAGAGGACGTGAGTAGTGGGTACATGGAAGCCACATGCCGTCACCCCCTATTGTGACACACTCCCCCGCACATAGACCAATAGGATGTCTCTGGCTCAGAGAACAAAATGTTCTGCATGGAAACTGAGTGAACAAAAACCAGACCAGGCCCCACCTGGGTTGTTGACGGCCCCGCAGATCTCAGGTCTGGCGCTCCCTCCCCTTGGATGCCTGACCTGGGAGGTCTTCTTTGCAGCGCTTGGTACAGGCTCACTTCCCCACTTGCTGGAACCCCCTTGAAACACGGTCACCAATACTGTCACCTCCTTTCCACATCTTCTGAGCATTCAAGGACATATGAGAACTGCAGGAGACTTGGTGCCATTACCGACACTCTCTTCGTGTCCGTAAGTGGCTATTTCTGCATTGTTCCTCTAGCCTCATGTTGGCACAGGGGCCACATCTGCCTTCAGCTTCCTCCTCAATCCACCTGAAACTTGGGGTTTCAAGCCTAAGGGGTGAAGCCAGGGCTTCACATCAAAGACTCTTCTCTTCCTCTCTCCCTATTTCTTCCACCAAAGTCTCTCTACTTCCTTCTCCCAGCTGCTGGAAACTTCCTTTATATCCATAACATGATTCATTCTATGCCTTGTGTTCAGATATCCAAGGTTTCCTCTCAACATGTAAACGGAACTTTTGGAATTGAGATGTATCTCTTTTCGGACAGGGCCTGGCTTTGGAGATTCTTGTTTCGTGAGGGACTAGCTGACCAATTGTTGACCCTATTATTTGCCTTCTCTGTACTGGAATATATGGCATTGATTCATTGCATGGGAATAACACAATTTGCAGAGAGAATTTGCAAATTCTCAATTTGCATTTGTGATACAGAAATACTGTATCACATAGGTATTGGATTAGTATTTGGTAAATGAATGAAAGAGACATATAATGAAAGTAAGTAGGCTCCCTTAGTTCTGAAGTTCCACAATTCCCCCATTCAGTGGGGTCCAAAGTCAAAGTCAGCTGGAGGCGGGGGGCGGCGATGTAAAAGGTATTGAGACTAAATTTTCAGTAGGCTCTTCAAATGGAAATGGCTCTTATTAAGCTTGAAGTTCGCATTACCTTTTCTCCGTTTAGAAGGAGAACGTGAAAAGAGATCATTTTCTCCCTTGGTTCCCATGAACTGCCATCTGATGACACTGGCTTTGCATTTTCAGTGCAGTTGAGAAACATTCAGAGCAGTAACGGAGGCACCTTAGTAAATTATGAAGGTCTCTCTTAAGCTGATAGGGTGGCTCAGTTCTAGAGTACTTCAGTATCTTTTTTAAGAGAATGGGGAAGCAGAAATGCCATAGAGATCCATATGGTGAACGGAAGACCACTGCACCCTGACTGAGAACTGATTTGGAGGTGACAAGGAGATTAATCCACAAGTTGGCTTTTCTCACCAGGGAAACATTTTAGCAGCAATTTTACACAAGGTAATGATTTGTTCTACCTACATGTGAAGGGAAAAAGAGTGGGAAAGTATTTTTTGGGCAAAATAAAAAACTTATAATTGAGATATTTTTCCCTCAAAATAAACTATTTTTATTGGTGGAATTTAGCATGCCAGTATCCATAAATACCTGCAGGGCCACTGAAGCGAAACTGATTGCAAAGAACATAAATGTGCTACATGTTTGGGCATCTGAAAAATATTAACGAGACTGTTAGAATCTCTGCCAGTTGATATAAGTGGCCGGAACGCAGTTTGCACAAGAAGGCATCGTTCGTGTTAATGGGGCGTTGTGTTTCCAGCTGGTGGAGAGAATGGTCAGCAAGCAAAGCCAAGAGCATTTGTCTTTCCCGAGCAAGTTTTCTTTCTTGTACTGAATTATCTGTACGAAAAAGAAAAAAAGGAAGCTAACCATTTTCTCATCTTCAGCTGGGATACAAAACCAGTGACTCTTTCGAAGGTCTATACAGCTAGTAATCATGCACAACATGGGACCATTAGGGTAAACACTAGAGGTATAAAAGATATTAACAGTGTGTTGGAAAATAGCAGTGCTTCCTGAATAGAATGCCAACTGCATCGTGAATATCCTCTCACTCACAAATGACCTTGCCCCAGCAGTCACTGACCCGGACTGCTCCTGTGGCACACTTGAATAGTAATTAAATAAGAAAGTGCTTAACAATGGGCTTGATTGAGTCTGTAGTGATCTCCGCCTCCAGGAGTGGCATTCAGAAGTGACTGTTAATATAATGGGCTGATGGGCTGATTCCTTCCCTGTGGAAGAAATTAACTAGAATGCTGTATGCCAGCCTCTGAAAGAAGCACAAACCCTCAGGTGTGGGTGGGAAGAGAGAACTTCCTGGGTTAAGGGGCCTGGAGCAGGGGTAGAGCATCCTGGCAGAGGACAGAGAACATCCAGAAGATCATTGCCCCTGGAAATGGTATTTCAGGATATGTGCCCTTTGAATGCTATCTCCCAGGTATCACCAGAACAACCTGTTAATAAGATAAAACTGAGTTTATTGCTTGCCTGTTAATGGAAAGGGAAAGGCAAAGTCTGATTTATGGAGATTTTGAAGTATGTTTTAAGGTTGGCCTTTCAGTGCGGCGCCACGGGGGATAAAAAAGACTGGGAGAGCTTGGTTAGGATTGGGTAAAGATCATAATGTAATAGTTTCGGTGTACATAGAAAGGTGAGGATTTTGAGAACAGGGTTTAAAGAGTCTTGGGGTGTAAGCTGTTGATACTTTCTAAGGAAGAATTCATAGTCTTTTGGGAAGTCCCTGTAATGAGCAATAATGTTATTTGCAACTTTTATCTATCTTGGCAAGTGTCTCCTCCAGGAATAGTAAAGTTATGTTAATGAAGACAATAGAATAGCAAAGTCAAGTTAATATAGAGTATATTCTGTAGACACTGTTGGGGTAGATGGCTTTAGTTCTTATGCCCCAAGAACAAAAAGCAGAAGGAAAGCTGACCAGGATCTGCCCAGTTCTGCAGGTACCCACCCAGACAGCATGAGTGAATGTTTGTTCATTGCCTCCCCGGGATTAAACCCCCTTTCTGATGACCCTGACTTCTGATTGGGGACTCTAGGAATGCTAGCTCCATCCTTGGATCCAGGCCAAGACTTAGACCCAAGTTAAACCAGTCAATCCAATTGCTGGGATTAGTATTGCATAAACTGATTTAGTCAGAGAATATTACAGAACATTTGGTGTGACTGCTTGGATGAAGATGCTCTTTCTTCCTTGTTGGATGTAAACAAAGAAGCATATACCCTAGGAGCAGCTGTGGCTCTTCTGGACCTCTAAAGGGCCAAACTTAGGGTGAGGCCAATCCCATGGGTGGCAGAATAGAGAGAGAAAAAGAATCCAGAATCCTCAAGCTTATGGTTGAGCTACTGGAGCAAGCCTCTCTTGAGTGTAGTGTTACTTCTGGCCTTTATAAATATGTAAGCACATAAGTTCCCTTTGTTATGTAAGCAATATGAGATGGGATTGCTGTTGTTTGAAATAGAGAATACCTTCTCTGGGACCCAGGTGAACACCTTTCCCAGGTGGGGTTCCCTTGGGGTGAAGAGAACCATTCCCAAAGCTGCCATGAGATCAACTCTCTGTCTTGTTCACTGTGGTATGTCCAATACCTAACAAAGTACATGGCACATGCTAGACATTCAGTAGAGTGTTCCTAATGAACCAGATTATTGATGTTTGGTTAATTAGCTTGTATATTGAAACAATCATGGCCAAAAGAGAGATTCTGCTCTTAATAACATGCAAGTAATGTGAAAAGTTAGGAGAAAAACTGCTTCCATCTTGCTTTGTATCTTATTTACCAAAGGGAAATCCATGGCCTTGAGGGAGCTGTGGGTAGCTGTCCATCTTACGATGGTTCCCTGGGGTGAGAAGGGCTTAGTCCCTCAGGAGTGAAGATCAGTGACATGGCTGTCCTTTCCCGTCAACGTCACCTACTGTGTATTGCAATTCATTTGTTTAGAATGAAAACGAAAATCTATGCTCATTTAATAATGGTACTTTAGCAACTCTAACATTACCTTTTAACCCTATATTTATTATTTTTATCTATAAGCTAAAGTTCAACTATGTGTTTAAAGTCTGTGATTAGTAGTGGTAGAATTACATATTTTCCCCCATTTTAAATCAAGCTCAAAACATGAAATATGATGAAATTGATCATTGAAATGCTTAAAAATAAGGAAAGGGGGGTTTCTAAAAAGCCAGGGGGACTTTACCAATCATTGAGCACTTATATAATGCAATCTTAACTTCTAGGTATTGGATGTATAATACTCTCAGGAGTTGGGTGCAGATTATCAGAAAGAGAAGCAGTGATGAATAGGAAAACAAAGGCATGATATTTTTTCAGATGTAGCTGAGGGTCTTAATGGAGTATGCTTAAATATTGTACCTCTTGATAGTAGGTGTCCAGATTAAAAATGTTTACTAGAGGAAGGTCATAAAATCCATCAAGAAAGCAAATGCCATGCAAAGGGATTAAGACTGACTAAACATAAACAATGTAAACAATCTGGATTTTTTTCCCTGTTAATGCCTAATGAAGTCTCTGAAGTGGGCATGGAGATGTGGATCCACAGTGCTTTTTGTTGGGTTTTGTCTGCATTCTCCCTCTTTGTTGACTGGAGTCAGGGTCGCATGCAGGAGCAAAGCTGAGTTAGCACAATCAGCACCTGCTCACAAGGGGAAGATGGGCGTGGAGGAGTCGGCTGCAGAGGGGCTCACGGCATCCGTAACTCATACTAGGTTGGTGCAAAAGTAAGTGCAGTTTTTGCAGTTATTTTTAACCTTGTAAACCGCAGTTACTTCCGCACCAACCTAATATATCACGCCTGAGCATCTGGTGCTCCCATCCTCATTCTGGAAGCTTCCATACAGGGATAGAGGGTGGGGCCCTCCAGTGGCAGTGACTGTGGCCCCAGATCCAGCCTCTAACAAGGGACTCAAGAGTGGTGCAGGGGTCAGGGTGGGCCTCTGGTGTTAGAGTGATGCAGAGCTCTTCACGGCAGACTTTAGGATTGAGGTGGATGCGAGCAGGACCCCAGCTTGGCAGGCTGGGTCAGCCTGCTGGTGCAGGTGAAGCCTGTGGGTGTTAGACTCACTTCAGCACACAAGGTCGAGGGATGAGTTGACAACCACGGCCCCTTTGCGTTTAAAATGTTATGTTCCTAAAAGCTGCAGAATGTCCACTCCAGGATTGGTACTCATAGCTCCTATCCTACTGCTTAAAATAATGTGATATTTCCATTGCTCTTCAAGTATGGAACCAAAGTGTGTGAATGTGGGCTTACCTAGAACTAAATCTTATATTAGGAATAAGGATCCAGGGATCGTTGCAGAGAAAGGATAGTAACTCAGAGAAACCCTACGATGTCAGGATAACAAGGGGAAATCAGGGATACTGCTGCACCCAGCAGAATCTAAGCCATCACTGAACATAGTGCCCCATCTGCTCCACCGCCAGGCCTCCTGCTGCTCTCTCATGTCAGTGGGCACGAACGAGTTAAGAACAAAGGCCTTGAGAAAACTGTGCTTTGTTTCGGGGAAATAGCTTTTAGCTCCAGTGGCTGCTGCCAAGAGGAGATGCTTGAAAGCAAGAAAGGGAATAATAGGAAAGAAAAGGACGTTCAAAACACATGGGAATCTTCGAGGACTACTCAGCTCAGAAGACGTTCCTCTTACTTCTTCAAGCCAGTGATTCTCTAAAGCCCACAGCACAGATGTAGTTTTCCTCACTGTCTTTACAGTTGTGTTTGAGTTCATGGGAGCCCAGGAGAAGGCTCTGCTGGGTGTGTATGGGCTTCCTCAGTAGCAGGAAATGGGGACAGAGTAATAAGAGCAGTAGCACTGGAAATGCAGCACTGAGCCCTGTGTTATAGACAAGGTGGGTGGCTCTGAGCTTTACGAGAGTCCTTGAGAAAATACAGGCAGACTGCTATAACTCTTTGCTGAGTGAGTGTATCTACAAAGACCAAAAGCGCCTTTATGAGCCACGGAATGATGGGGAACGAAGTCTATGAAAAAAGAAACAGATCTGGACCAGACTCAAGTCTTCATTACCATCCAGAGAAGAGGGCTTGGAAGTTAAAGGCTGGGCCCCGTGCACTGTCACCCTCATTCCATGCTCAGAGAACACTGGGTGGCCTCTCTTTCTAATGCTCTGTGTTGCTGAGTGGGACACGCCTGCTGAGTAGTTGTTCAGTGTGGTGGGGTGAGAGGCTGTACAGGGATTGTGGTTGAAGACGCTGAGGAGAATAGGTTTGAGAGAGAGAGAAAGTGGCAGAGGGTAGCCAGCCACAGGGTAAGGAATTTGGTGGTTTGTTGGGAATGGCGGAGAGGGCTAGAGAGAGAGAAGATATTTAAAGGAGATTTGGAGTCAGTTTTGCTGGCGGGAGACAAGGTAATCTTCATAGCTTCAGGAAATCTGACACAGATTTGCATTTGGATTATAGGTATTATGAGAGCTTGCCGAGTGACTCCTAGATTAAAGGGTCCATGAAGGTCCTACATGATTCTAGATTATGTGTAAGCTGCTGTTCATATGCGTCTAGATAATACAAATTTAAGTTAGTTCTTAGCAAATGTAAGCATACACCTAAAGGCTTAGATTACTGGTAGTTGTTTAACACAGTGTGTGCAGGTTTTGGAGGGTTTTTGTTGAACTCTTTCCTGAAGTCAAAAGTAATTTGAAAATTTAATGTATAAAACAGATAAATGCAAGAGCTTCTGTGATTGAATCAGACAAAAGTTGAGGAGAGCAAAATCAATTTATCCAAGAGGAAGGCATGCCCCGGTCAAACTCCTTGGTGGACTAGCCCATTTGTGCTGTATTAGTGTCTAACAGGGAAGGAGCCTAGTGCCACCTCTGCCATTTAGAGCTGTGCACTTGAGCAAATCACCTAATCCCTCTGAAGATCAGTTTCTTCCTCCATGAAATGGGGCTGTAAGTACCTACTTTTAAAAACCCGTTTTTGTGCATCTAACTTAACACAACTTTTAAATAAGCACAACCACCCTCAAGAGGTCACATAATCTTGTTAACTATCCTGTAATCCAGTCCCTACGTTGCTTTCTTCCATCTTCGTGTAATCATCTTTACATTCCCTCCTTAATTTCAAATGCCTGAAAGAAGCTGCAAAACTGTTTATGCTCTGTAGCATTTGAGATCTTGCTCTCTGTCAATTATAGTCAGTTTGGCTCAAATAAACTCTGATAAAAATCCCCCCCCCCAAAAAAAACACAACCTGTTGTGATGATTAAATAATGTAACGCATATGAAAGCACCTAGCATAGTATCGAGCAGTGAAAGATGCTTCCTAAGTGTTGAATAAGTGGGAAAATATAAGTCCACCCAGCTTTTCAGTCACTGATTTGTAATGATGTTATTGTAGTGTTCAAGTGAAGATTGCTTTCCCAGGGATATCCCAAGTTTGTCGTTTCTCTGGCTTTTGGAATTTCCAATGCTACACAGAGACTTAGACGTCAAGAACATAAAGTATAGCACAATATTTCATTAAGTTTCTGATTATATATGGAATAGAGCTGTTTACCTCAAACGATCTTGGCTACAATTTAGAGTAAGAAACACATTTTACATTATAACACACACAAATGTAAAAACTGAAGCTAAAGTTTTGTGAAATAATACACATACATGAGATACATTTTTTGAAAATGTTTTATATCATTAAAAAAATACTGTTCACAACCATTAAATTGATTTTACAAACCCGATAACTAGACACATCCCATACTATGGACACCTGAAGTAAAGGATGGGCACGTTTAGAGAGGCCAGTGTAATTTGGATGCAGTGTGAGAGTATTTGGAGGGAAATGTGGAATCATAACCAACTATGTGCATTTTTAGGGCCATCTGAATGCTTTCTCTCCAAAAGACTAGAATTCTAGGATTTGCATCACATCTGTTTGTCAGGAAACAACACCACTCCTTAGTTTTCGCTTCTCTGCATAAGATACTATATACCTCAGTTGTGTTGTCACATTTGTATGATGAGCACAAATAGATTATTTTTATCACAAATATTTAACCTTCTGGTTTGGAGCTGTGCTTTGCCTTACAATGCTTAAACAGCACAGAGACACCAACTGTGTGTTTATAATTGAAGAAAAAAATGTGAAGCCACAGAAGGAAGGAAGAGGCGATTCTAGTTGGACGTGTGTGTCACTCTATGAAAACGTTCCTGAGGTAGCTGGACTCCTTCGCTCCTGCCTGGTGCCAGGTACAGTCCTAAGTGCTAAGGACCCAGTGCCCGCATTCAAGGACTCTGATGGGGCAATCTGACAGCAAATTGTGCAGTCTGTGCTTTCAAAATCTGTGTGGGAGCACAGATGAGAGAGTTCCCACCCGCCCAGTGGGGAAGGGTGGTGACCAGAGAGACACGCTGACCCACTTGAGCTGGCTCTTGAAAATTGGTAGGAATCCTCCTGTGTGAAGAGAAAAAGGAATTTTGAGGAGAAAGCATAACACATTCAAAGGCAGGAAGGTATGAAAGAGGAGGGGTGGTGCCTGAAACACCAAAGACTTCAAGATGACTAAAACCCGGGGTCCATGGGGAATGGAAATGAGGCCAGGCTTCTTCAACCATGAGAAGGAGTTCGAACTTTCTGCCGGGACAGTAAAGGAATGTTGGAGTGATTTTAAGAAGAGCTGCAGCATGTGCTCCAATTTATCTTTTACAAGGATCATGCTGACAAATGCATCCGGAGGAATGTGGACAAGAGGGGATGAGGCTGGACACAGAGGTAACTATACTGGTCAAGATGAGCCAGACTCATGCCTAGAGCAGGCAGACCCAGAGGGGCTGGGTGGGGAGGAATGAATGCCTTTGAGGAGGTTTTTGAGAGGACAGGGCAAGAGTGGAGGCCAGGATGAGAACAGGCCTCTATGTTGACAGATGGGTGGTCCTACTGTGGTCCTACTGTCCATTCTGTACCTACTGTGGTACAGAATGGTAGAGAAGAGACAGGGTTTTGGGGACAGGTGAGGGAAGGGGGAGCTGACAAGGAGAGAGGAGATTAAGGAGTTTCAGTGTGTGCCGAGAGCAATAGAATTTGACAGAACGTGCCATTCACATAGTACCTTCTGAAAGATGCTCTTCTGGAAGAGATACTGAGTTCACAAGTTACTTAGATTTTAACCATCCACCCCTCATACAGAGATGCACACATGTGCTCCTATTGCCTACCCTTTTCTTAGCTGACCGCCAGTCAGATTCTATTCTGGGCGCAAGGCCATGTGAAGATCAGATTGGTTCACCTGGTTTTTAAATGAAAATGCCTGTGCCCCAAATCTGCTGACAGAGGCCGATTAGCCTGAATTTTAAGCCCCAGATCCTTTGGGGGAGAGATATCAGAAACCTCTGAGCTTTATGGACAAAAGCTCTTCCTGAATTAAGGGAGGCTGCAGGTTTTCCCAAGGGGCCCATGTATCAGTATGAGAGTCCAGACTCAGCTGTGACCCTACTGGGAAGAGACAGGACCTCGACTCAGACAGGCAGATTCTTTGCTCTGCATCCCTCTCCCTACTGACGACCCAAGAGTGACGACTGAAAAAAAACCTCTGGAACAGCAGTCATCACAGGAGCTCAGACAGATGGGTGTCCTCTCAGCAAGGATGAGAGGAGGGAGCCAGGACTGGAGAGACAGCAACTCTGAGACAGTGAACGTGGGCCCCAGGGCCGGCCAGGGCAAAAGGAAGGCTTAGCAACATCTGTTCAAACCAACTTCAAATTCAACAGTACCATTTTTAAATCATTCCTCAACACCATACTCCACCCCTCAGCTTCCCTTCCAATTTCTCAAATATCTTGAGAAAGAGAGAGCACTCCAGCGTTTCTGTGTGCACGAGATGGCTGGGCTGACTACCCCGAGCTTTGATGTCCGGGTGTCTCCCTCCCCTCAAGGAGAGCAGTCTCAGCAGAGCGGTGTGGAATCTGGTGGAACCTGGATTGGAGACAGACACGGGCTGAGGAATTAAAGTTGATGAGTATCACCCACTCCTTCAAGTTTCTTAGCTGAAAGGGGAAGGCAAGAGGCCAGTCACTAGAAAAGGATGAAGGGTTTTGACAGTGGGATTTTCTTCTTCAGAAGCAAGAAATTCAAGCGTTTTTTTTAGGCTGAGGAAAAGGCCAGTAGGGAGGGGAAGTTTGAAGATATAGGAGAGAGAGGGGATAACTGATGTGTGGGCTTTAACCTGTAGACACAAGGCTCTGGACTTAGGCCCAGCTCTTCTCACAGAGCACGTGGATGTTCTTCTCCTCCCGTTTCCGGCACATCATGGCTCCATCTCACGTCGGCGGCCTGTGGAAGCAGATGTTCCCCACAGGCGGGGTTAGGAGTAGCCTGTGCTCTCCTAGCTCAGTGCAAGGGCAGAGCACCCAGCGTTTACACAATGCCCCCTTACCACCTCTCCCACCTACCGGAACTGAGGCCCACACAATCGCCTGCCTCCTCCCTTCCCACGTCTCTAGGTCCCCAGTTTTTCTCTGCATACTTCCCGTGTCCTGGAAGCAGCTCTGTCCTCTTCCAATCTGGCTCAGCCTGAAAGGACATTTTTCCTTACCTGGGCCTTTTGGATTCTCCCGGGCCTTTTGTCAGCATTCAGACCCTGTTCTTATTCTTCCATCAATTTTGATCGCATTGCCTGGAACAACCCAGCCTCTCCCCACTACTCTGTTCTGTGCTTTTCAATTGAACCCCTCAGATCAGAGCCCTGCGCCCTGCCAAACCCTGCAGGGTTTGACACCTCCCATGTCCCACCCCTGACACTTGAATGGCCATGCCACACCCCCACTTAGACCTCATCTCCGATTTCAGAATCGGCCCTTGAGGCAGAAGCATCTTCCTGCTAAGTCCTCTCCTCCCAGCTCTAATTTACAGCCCCACCTCCATTCACTTCCAGGAAGTCCAGCTGTGAACAGTCTTTGAGCATTTATTCCAAAATCCTGAAAGGCCCAACACTGATGCGAGAGTCCACCCCTCACCACTCAGAATGCAAACACTCACTGTGCCCTTTTGGCTTCAATCAAGACAAACTCCAAGACATCCAGAGGGATGAAGCAGCCTGGAAAATGCTCCTAAAAGCCCAGCTGAAATAGAAAGGACATAATTTGAGGAGAGAATGGAAAAATTATACAAGCTATGGGAGGCATGGCGATGTACACAATATGGAAAAGAAGGAAAAACCACTGGATCCGCTTTCATGATGGTGTGAGACCTCCACTTAGAACCTGAAATCTAAACCTTCTGGGGAGGCTTCTTTGTCCCAGAAACAAGGAAACAAGGGGAGTCAGAGTTGGAGCCTGCGGCGGGCTGATACAAGAGGGGAGCATGTGTGATCTCAGGTAACCTGTGCTGATGCCACGGGCGGGGGCGGGGGGCCTTAGCAGAATGACTCGGTGCAGGGAGCATCACGGGTAGAGGGGCCATCCTCGCCTAAAGGAAAGCATAGCACCAGTGCAGAGGCAAATTCTCATTGTGAGGGAGGCGCTCACCAAGGAGACATTTCCAGGAAGTCTCCTTTGGTGGAAAACAGAGGATCTGACAAGTTCTCCAGTCGCTTTGCTGGCAAGATATATCAGTTAGAGTACTTCTGATGTAAAGAACAGAAATCCTGACACCAACTGGATTAAACAGTGAGAAATGTGTCATCGGGCTGAGGACTTAGAAGTAGGAAGGGGTTCAGAGATTGCAGCTTCAGTGGTTAACAATGAGATTAAGAATGTCCCGTCTTCCCAGGCTGCTGAGCCCTCATTCCTTTTCCACTCATCTTCAGGTTGGTGGCAAAATGGATGCAGTTCCAGGCATTGCAGTCAGATATGACAGGAACCAGAGGAAAATTCACTTCTTGTAGCTCTCTTATTAGAAGCAAGGAAAAAAATTCTTCAAGTCCCCATCAGACTTTGTCCTTACATGTCGCGGCCTAAAGTATGCCAGTTTTTTAATCAATCACTGGCAAAAGGAGCAGGACTATATGGGCCAAACAGGTCCAACTCTGGAGATGGTCCCCCTTCCCCTGAGATGTCTAGGCGAATGGGGAGAGGTGGAAACCTGACACATTCAGGGTTCACTTAGGAAGGAGGAGGTTGTGGGGGATGGGTGCTGGGTAGGTAATTACAGCGTACTTTACAGGGCATCTTCTGATTGATGTACACAGTGAGAACAGGTAACAAAACGTATACAGCTGACTCTTGAACAACACAGGTTTGCACTGTGCTGGTCCACTTCTATGTGGATTTTTTTTCAATCAATACTGTGAATGTATTTTCTCTACCTTATGATTTTAATAACATTTTCTCTAGCTTTATTGTGAGAATGCAGTATATAATACACATAACATACAAAATACGTGTTAGTGTACTGTTTATGTTATGTTAAACAGTAACATAAAGGCTTCCAATCGATAACAGGCGATTAGTAGTTTTGGGGGAGAAAAAAGTTATCCAGGGATTTTGAACTGCAGAGGCGGTCAGTGCCCTGAGCCCCTATGTTGTTCAAGGGTCAACTGTATATTTGATATCAGGAGAAGGACAAGGGAAATGTGTAGAAACACAAGAACTCTTTGGCAGAATAGAAGTAATTAGGCCCTTAAGAAAACTGTCATAGAGATTTTGGTAGCAAAAGGGATAATGTTTGGATAGGGTCAGATTTTACCATCCGCTTTAGGATAAAGAGTTTCAAAAACTCAGGAGAAAAATAAAGGTAGACATTTTTAGTTGCTGGGAGCCTGGATGCAGAGACTCAAAATATATGAAAAGCTCTTTAAAATGCTATTCTGACTATACAATCAGCTTGATAGGAGGAGACGTACTCATAGAAATCCATGATTACTGGTATTTTACACGGATGTGCACAAAACCCACAAAGAAAACAGTGAGGAAGGTGCACTCCTGCCTTCGTCTTCCTACCTGGCCTCTCAGCACCACCTTGCCCCCGTGCTCTTTCGTTTGCCTCACTGCAGCACTTCCCACTCTCTAGAAATACAGAACTTGACCTGTTTCTCCACTTTCCTGGAAAGGCCTATTCCAGACCTACACCTAGAAATCTGGTTCTCTGTCTATACTGGGAAGTTGGGCTTCTTCAAGGAACTGTGCACTTGACACAGGCCCACTTGTTTGTCACAACTGGGACACTTGGAGGCATCACACAACAAATGTACTTCCATCAAAGCTTTGGTCACAAAACCTGAGGGGATGTGCCTCTTCATATTCTCCTGGACAAAGGACCTCCCAAAGCCGCTGATGCTCGGCCTCCCAAAGGGACGTGTGCCCTAGCACCTGGGCTAGCTGGCCATGTCACCTCTTCCAAGGCCCAAAGGCCTTCCCCTGATTAGGACATTGCTTGCCAACTGCAGGCAGAATCCTTTCTTCTGACTGATGGAAAACATCGTCTCCTTATCCCCTAGAGATGTCTGTCTGACCTTCCTGCTGTGACCCCCTCCATTCCCCTGATGTGTTTCCATGACGACTTTGGGCTCCATTGTTTGCCCTCCTGGAAACAAACCATTTCTAGCCAATTTCAAAAGGCTCAAGCCAACATAGGCACCACAGGGCAGCAAATCAAGTCTGAATCCCACAGTTTGCCAGACCAGCAGCGCCCACTGAGAACCTCTCTATGTGAGAGATGATTCTGGCAGGCAGCGGCTGGCCTGGTCCCCCCGCCTCCTGTCTCGTCTCTACACCTGCCCTCAGCCCTCTGTTCCAGGGAAAACAATGAAATAAGGAGCTCTTCTTCTACCGACCCAGTGCTCTGCCGGTTCCCACACCTGTGGGGCCCCTGAGAGTGAGAGCATCCTTCCACACTGCTCTTGTCTGGTCTGGGCCCTCTCCCCCACTGTGTCTAAGCCCAAACCAGGATGGAAGATGGTGTCAGGCCTGACTTGCAGGACACTTGTCACTTTAAGAATGACAGTCAAAGCCCCAGGGGTAAGTTTGGAGCTCCCTGAGGAGCTCAGCACAGGGCTTGTGCCAACGTTGTGACTCTAGACTACTTCACTTGGGACCCTGGACGCACACCCCTTTCCACACACCTCTACCCCAGCACTGGTCGCCAGCCTCTCTAGTTCCCCACTCAGATTGTTCTCCCTCCTTTATGACACTGAGCTTCATTGGACTTCTGTCAGTAATTTTCTCCAGTCCTGGTGTTCTCGGTTTCCCCAAATATTCAATGGGTAATAAATAGCTCCTTGCCTCATTTGCCAAGAAATCCCAGAGCAAATGGCCCTTTCCTGGGGCCTCTGCCATCTGCTCTGCTACCCTTTGCTGCCCTCCCCTGGCCATCAGTGTCACTGCAGATAACCTTTCAGGGTTCACTGATGTGCTTATTCAATAAACGCTTATTTAGGGTCACTCAGTACTACCGTGCTTCCCGAAAATAAGACCTAACACATCTTTTGGAGCAAAAATTAATGTAAGACCCGGTCTTACATAAGACCCGGTCTTATAGTATAGTAAAATAAGACCGCGTCTTACACTAATTTTTGCTCCAAAAGACGCATTAGAGCTGATGGTCCAGCTAGGTCTTATTTTTGAGGAAACATGGTATGCAATGTCTAGATTTAGTGATAAAAATACATGGTGCTTGTCTTCCAAGAGCATAGTCTAGTGAGGAGAAGGGGAGAGAGGGGGAGTGGAAGAGGATGTGAATGAATGAATGAATAGGAATGAATGAATTCTAGTGTATCCCTGTGGAAGCCTGGATTTGCTCATCATTCCACAGACTTGACCTCCTAGCACCTTCACCTGACAAAATCCTTAGAACTGAGCTGGGGACTTTGACCTCCCTCCAGTAGTGGAGTGTGCCAGGGACTCTGCCTTCTTTCTCCCTAGCATTTTATGATTTTTAATTTATAAATCAAATGTTTCTGAGTGGGTACTAAGCAATTTACCAAGCACTGGAGATACACTGGGGAAATACTAGCTCCATCCTCCATGGAATTTATAGTCCAGCTAAAGGGGTAGACATAAGTAAATAATCAGATTGCTTAATAACAGTTATGGTAAGTGTTACCTGGTGCTATGTTCTCAGTTGTTTACACCTAATAAGAGCCCTGCATGGCAAGGAGAGGGCATGGGATCCATAGTTTGGGGGTAGAAGGAATAAACCTCACAGGAGCACAGCCTATGCACACAACACAGTAGGCATTTCGGGAAGTGCTGAATTATCAAAGAAGCTGCAGAGCAGAGAAACTGTTATTAAGCAGAGAAAGGCTGAGAGAATTGAGCCCATTGTCTCCAACAAGTTCTGCTGAAATCAGCGCTTGTGTGCTTTCTCCACCCCTACTGCATGGCCACCCCATTCCGACATTCTCTGCTATCCAACTAACTCATCTCCAGATGCAGATCCAGATGTGTGAGACTGTGTTGGCCAGGACCTTGGGCAGGTTCCAGTCAAGAATAATTCAAGAGCCGCAGTCCAATACTGCAGGAGCCATATCTGCTCTCTTCACCAAAGTGTACCCAGTCCTTCATGCAGCTGGCACATAGGGGGCGCTCCGTAATTCTGTGGTATTTATTGAATGAATACTTCAATTTTGCATAATTATCCAGGCAGGAGCTTAGCTTCTGCAAAGAATTTAGTCATAATTGGACTCATATGATCCGTGGATACAGCTATTCCAGTTCATTGTAGCCAGAAGTGGATTTATAACCTTATTTGGTGTTTTGGCCACCAACTGCGTGTAGACTCTGAGTTGCAGTGACACCACGGGTTTATCTCCAGACCAAGGAGAATTCCCCATCATCTGAGATTTAGACCTGAGATGTAAGGGTGCCCCTTTGTGCATCCTGCGCTCAGCCCCCTTCGCCAGGAGAGAAGAGTGTAAGCCCACTGGGCTGAGAACAAGAACAAGGGATAGCTCAGGACAGAGAGAGCGGTGTGTAGTGAGGGTTGGGTCAGGGTGCAGAACAACCAGAAGAACATATTCCCAAGGTTTGGGAGGCAAACCTCTGCAAGGGCTATGCTCTCTGTGATGGGTCCTAGCGGCCCCTGTGCTGGGAGTGGTCGACTTTTACTCAGAGAGCCAGCAGGGGCGGCAACATATTTTGCTTAAAACTACAGCAGGTTTGTAATTTTGGCCTCAGACAGTAATTACAGCTGCCAGGGCTCCTTGGAGAGATAATTACGGAAAGGATTCAGTGCATTCATTTTATCTAACGCTTAACCATCAATTAAATCATTACCATCTGATCCTATTCCAGAGTCTAGAAATGTTCTGTGAATGTATAATTTTGAAGGCACTGAAGTTTGTTTTCAGATGTTTTTAAGTGAGAAATTGCCCCATTTCCAGAGCCAGCGGAGGCCCATGTTGTGTGCTTCCCTGTGGAGGCAGAGCCAGGGATGTCCGCATCTTGTGGTGTCTAACTCCCTGGAGGCCTGTGTCGCAGGAGGGGCCAGGCCAAACCCATTGGCAGGCAGTGCTGGCTTTGCCTTTGATCTCCCAAGGAGTTCATGGTTTTCCAGAGCAGGATTACTACTGGGACTTAGAGGTCAGTGGCTGGGGACAGCCCCTTGTTTTGCCAAGAGGCTTCCAGGAGGGCCCTCCCCTGCTGGGATTTTGCAGGGGCCCTGGGCCACCTTCTACTAATTCAAAGCCAAAGATGTGGTCTTTTCACTGTGGGAAGCTGGAAGAATGTGCCTTCTAAAAGCGTGGGCTCTGGAGTCAGACCACTGGGCTCTCTTCTTGGCTCGCCCACTTCTGACCTATTCTCTTTGAGCAAGTTTCTGAACCTCTCTAAGCCTCAAATTATTCAACTTTCTAACGGCATAATGATAGACCCTACCAAATAGAGCTGTGGTGAGACTTAAATGAGAAAATAATGTAATATGTTTAACACAATGTCTGGCACTTAATGCATGGTAGGTAAATTTTAATAATTGATGTTATTTGACGTACAAGTATGTAGAGGGGAAAGAGAGAAGCAGAAGGGAGAACCAGAGTGTCCAAAATATGCTGCTGTGAGGCCCTATACATACTATATTTTTCCCTATACATACATGCTTATGATAAAGTTTAATTTATAGATTAGGCACTGTCAGATTAACTACAATACCTAATAATAGAATAATTATAACAGATATGATAGTGAAAGTTACGTGAATGTGGTCTCTCTCTCACTCAGAATATCTTATTGTACTGTACTCACCTTTTCAGTTTATTTTTTTATTAGTTTCATGTGTAATGAAACACTATAATAATTAGACATTTACCCCTTACAAACTGATAACCCCCCACCCCTGATCTACTACCCCTCTGACATCACACGGAGCCATTGCATTTCCACTGTCTCTATTCCTTATGCTGTACTCCACTTGTTGTGTGTGTGTGTGTGTGTATATATATATATATATGAAAGTTCACTGTAAAGAAGCACTTTATTGCTTTTCTTTGGCATATTTAAATTTGCCAGTATCATTACTCTTGCTCTTTGGGGCCATTTTTAAGTAAAGTAAGGATGGCTTGAACACAGCACTGTGATACCTGCAATCTTTCTGATAACCGAGAGGCCTACTGAGTGACTGACAGGTGGGGCGCGTCTACAACGTGGATACCCTGGACAAAGGAATGATTCATATCCCTAGCTGGACAGAGCAGGACAGCACAAGATTTCATCACGCTACTCAGAAGGGTGTGCAATTTAAAATTTATGAATTGTTTGTTTCTGGAATTTTCCATTTAATATTTTCAAAGCACAGTTGACCACAGGTAACTAGAACCGCAGAAAGCAAATCCACGGATAAAGGTGGACTACTGTTGTGGTCACTCCCATAACGCTGTTTTGTTATTTTGTGTTTGCTTTCCTGAACAGGCCATGAGTTCCCTGAGGGTTGTATCTCATTCATCTCTGATCCCCTGGACCCTGGTGTGGGCCTCAGCAATGAGTAGGTGCTCAGTATTGGCTGAATGAGAGAGAGAGACTGAGGGAAAGAGGGAGGGAGGCCTGGCTTCCCATATGCTTGGTGCGTAAGCCCCTTTCCTGACTCACAGAGTGGGGGTCCTTCACTGACAATGATTTCAGCAGATTTTCATGTTTAACGTTCTACCCCCCAAAAAGCTGACTGGAAAAGGCCCTCACTGACAACATCTCTTGCTTTGCCTGACAGCACAGGATTTGCCTCTCTGGAGGGGCTTTTGGGAAAAGTCTATACTGCCCAGAAGGAGAGAAATATGGCTGGGCTTTGGGGTCCCACGGGCTTCCAGATATTTCACATTATGAGGTGATTTGGTGACTTTGTGAAACGAGAAGATGAGAATGGACAGGTAGCAGGGAATGAGGACAGATGATAGAGGAGGCTGTGGCCTCCAGGAGGGCTTCAGAACCTCGAATCTATTCTGAAAACAGCCTTTGCAGTGCGAGGGTACCATACTCAGGTGTGAGGGCCTGGGTCTCGACTCCGGGGAAGTATCGTTGCCATTGATGGCTCCTGGGAAATGAGCAGAATGCACACAGGCACCTCATCAGATCTTAACTTCGGCGCTCAGGGCTCTGGTCCCTGCTGCTCTCACCACAAGGCTGAGAACAAGGGCGCAGCACACACCTCCTATTCCAGCGAAGAAAGCTTTCCCATGTGTGTGTTTTCGCTGGCTTCAACAAGATGACGGTGCTTTATTTATTGCAGTTTCATGCTGCGATTATTCCACTTCAATCTATGCTGAAAATGGTAACTGTACCCACTGTGTCTCCAGCATTGTGTGGCATGTGGTTTTATTTTCCAGACTTAACTGAAATTGTTTCATAAAGTGGCAAAATCTCCTCTGCTACATGCCCAAAGACTTCTCTCAGAATAACTCACCTTCAACATAATTCTGCAGTGGGTACACTGAGTTAGAGGCCGGTCCCTACAGCTTCCAAAGAGATCTGAATCTCCCTCCCCACCCCCACTGTCACCACCACCGCCATAATGCCCAGCTGTGGGATGAGTTGGCACCAAAGTGAGACACATCCCTCGCCTGGTTATTAGTATGGGGCAATGGCAGGACTTGGGGTGAAAGAGAAAACCAGAGTAGCAGGGGCCTTCGTTTTCCTAGATGGAGCGGGGTGGCCAAGGATGTTGCTGGTGGTCACAGGTTGGAGTTGTGTAGGGTACACAGGTGGTTTGACAAGGTAGAGGAGCAAAGGCATTGAGGAGCAGAAGAGACAATGCTGCCACCTCACTACGAGCTACATGGGATGTGACGGTTTGCAGTGTCTTGAGAGGACTGCAGAGAGAGTCATGAATTGTACGGAGAACCAGGATTCACTTAAGGCGAGGAGATACTTGACAGGTTTTAATAAAGGGTCACAGATGCAGAGGATGGCAGATAGAGAGCACCAGAGGAGGGGCGGAGATGGCTTAAAGAGGGGGTTCGTTCAAGGAAGGGGAAATACAGGACAGGACGTGGGTGACAGGAGTGAGAGGAGAGATGATGGGACAGTGGGGGCAGAAAGCGAGCGAGTGCGGCCTGGTAGATTCTGTTTCAAGAGGCAATGTCTGCCTTACCTGGAGAAAGTAAGGTGACCAGTCCCAGGGGTGGGACGATAAAGCCACGACCGCCCTCAGACCAGAGTTTTCCCAGAGTTGTTTGAGAGGGGGCCCGAGCCATCTCTCACGCGTGCATCCATTCAGTCATTCATCACCCGGTGTTCATGAGCCTGGGATCTAATATGCCCCTGGTGTTCCCATCATCTAAAACTCTTACCTGCCTGCCTGCCCCGGACTGTGCCTGTGTGACCTGTCAATCACTGTGTCCTGCCTTCTCAGTGTCAGTCATTGCCCTTCTGACAAGCAGGCATGCCTTGCCCCTAACACAGTACCTCAGATTAATAATAATATCATGTTAGCTTTCCTACATCGAACACCTACTCTATCCAGGGTACCATGCTAAGCACTGTACATGTATCATCTAATTTAACCTTCACCCTGTGAGGTAAACAGTATTATCTCCCCAGATGAAAACAAAACAAAACAAAACAAAAAAAAAAACAGAAAACTGAGGCTTAACTAACTTATTGCACATCATGAGGCAAAGAAGTGGTAGAGGTAGCACATGGAGGTAGGTTGCTTTAATTGTCCATTGTTATATGCCCCGTCCTCACTCTTGTGTGGTCTTACATTCCAGTGACTTGGGACTTGGCCCTGGGACTTGCTTTGACCAATAGAACATGGGTGGGATGACAGTTCTAACTGAGGGCTTTAAGAAGCATCACATATTTCTACTCATCCCCTTGGGCTTCTGGCATCTGTCATAAGAATTACCTGGGTCCTGGAATGAGAAAACACAGAAGCAGACTTCTACCTGTCTGGAGCTCGGTCCAGCTGAGCCCAGCAGAGCTGTGGCTAACCCTTAAACCCATGAGCAAGAAATAAGTGTTTATTGTAAACAACTAAGATTGTGGGGTTTGTTTGGGTTGTTTGTTACTGCAGCAAAATCTGACTAATACATATTTAAATTGAGATCTTTCCAGTTCCATACAGTGCTTTTAAAATCAATGTTCTTCTCTCTCAGTGCTCCTCAGGCACAGGTACCAGGGCTGTCTGGACAGGATCCAGATGTGAACGTCTCTTCACACCCTTAGGAAAGGCTCTCTTTCTTCATCACTTCATCATCAACTAAAGCGGGCAACCTATAGCTGTTGTACTCTGCCTTTTCTTCCCTTACCCTCTTCGTAGAAGAAAATTAGCAAGTACCTACAGGTCTCAGCAAATCTCTCAAACCTGTATCTCTGCCAGTCAGGCACCTTGGAAGAAGACGCAACTGTATCAGTCAGATGCAACCAGTTTCTTACATGATCGGTCAATTTATGGGTCACATAGCTATGCTGGTTCTGAAAGATTTTCCCTGTTCTGTGCTGTTATTATTCAGCTCAGTAAAGAATATAAAACTAAAATAATGCCTAAGAATTTTCTGGAATGTTCTTTTGTTTTTATCCTGCTGGCACTGATTCACTATCTCTTATGATCTCACATTCCCAAATGATTTGTCATGTGCGTTTTTTGCTAATTTACTTTCAGTTGTTTTGCTTCTTCCCCACCTAATCATCTGCTTCAATGTAACCATCATTTTCAAAACCAGTAGGATGTGCAGTGAACAATAGGCAGTAAAATTGATTAACTGAAAGCCCTTTTAAAAAAATCCTAAAAGCTAATGGAATACTTTTTTTTTTATTTCATTAATCATGTTATGTTCTGTGGGTTTTTCCCACAAATGTGTTTTTAAATGTTGTATTCTAATAAGACTACACTTTGTAGCTGCAAAGATTTGATGCCTTCACATTAGAACATGATTTTTCCTAGTTGACATGAAAAGCTCTGAAGTGAAAACTTGTGATTTTGCTTATGCAGCATTCCTCTCTCCTCTTCTGATAAAAGAACCCATTTTCCTTGAGGACTCAGCCATGTTCCCTCCCTGTCCATGGGGTGTGGGTAGACCTAACGACACCCTCAGCTCCAGGGGCTCTGTGTCCCCCAGGCTGTGTCCAAAGGCACATTCAAGCATGGGTACAGGATGGGGACGTGATCCAATTTAGGCCCAGAAGTTTTGTAGAAGCTGTCCGGAAGAGTCACCTCTTTCCTCTGGACTTGGAGCTGTCAGAATGCAAGTGTGGAGTCCTAGCTGCTATCTTGCCATCACTGTAGTAGGACCTGCCCCAGAATGGAGCAAATCAAAAGAAAGAAGAGCTGGGAGGTGGGGAAAGTGGTAATGAGTCCTGATGACATTGAACCTCTGGAGGGAGGGAGAGATGATAGGCAGACTGAGAAATTGTAAAGTAGTGAGTGTGTGTGTGTGTGTGTGTGTGTGTGTGTGTGTACACATACGCGCACACACACACTCACACACACACACATATTCTCATTTCTCTGTGTTTTTTCCTTTTATTCCCCTTTCTAATTTTCCAAAAATAGTACTTTTTATTCACTCATCTTGGGTTGGGTGCCCACCCTCAGTCCTAACAGCTGAGGTAGCAGGGTGTGAGGGAAGAGAGAGGATTAAGAGAGCTCCGTATCTTATAAGCATGACTTCCAGAGACTCATTGCTGTGGTGGGGGGGCACTGCAGATGATGCGGAGGGGAGTGTTGTCAGTGTGAGCTGGGAAGACACTCCTTACCCCATTGGCTGGCCATCGGGTTGTTTGTCATCAGTTCCCACGATAGTCTTCAGTGGTCCTGACCTCTGCACTCACACATTTATTCAGCCAACATTCATTGAGCACCTGTCATGTGCCACATGCTGTAAGAGGCACTAGCAATGCAATGTTGAGCAAGGCAGGCAAGATTCCTGCCACCATGGAGCTTGCATTCTGGTGGAAGAAGACAGACAAATCACACACACACACACACACACACACACACACACACACACAGAAAATAGGTCATGATAAATTCGAGCATGGAAAGTACGCCAGAGGGATGTGATAGGAGCTGCCTTTGTGTTGAGGTGTTGGGAAGGTGACACTAAACAGAGACCTGGCACAAGAAGCAGCCAGCTGAGCAAAGACCTAGGAAGAACGGAGAGCAGGCAGGCATGGCTGGGACACAAGAGTCCTCAGCAGTTGGGGCCAGGACCAGGAGGCAGCGGCCCTGTCTTCTGGTCCCGGCCCCTCATCAGGAGCTCCAGGGCAGAGGAGCTGAGCTCAGCCTGACCCCTCTGCAGGTTCATCTCGCCTGACAGGCTAGGTGCTCGCAGCAGAGCCATGAGACCTCAGCTTCCCCACAGGTAACACCAGTGCCTACTAAGTCCAAGATTAGCCACCCGTTCCTAGTCCTTGCTACACCCTCGGTCACTATTCTCTTATCCCCTTATTCGCAGCTCCTTAATAAAATCCAAGGTCCTCAGGTTCACCTGATCTGAGCCTCCACCCTCTGTATCTGCCCTAAGATGATTTCCTCTCCCCAGGTGGCTCAGTGATTCCCTGAAGAATGGTTGCGATTTTCACAGGTTGCAATTGTCACTTACCCTTTCTGTCCCCAGCGGTGTTCCAAGTTTGTCTGCTGGTCACCTGTAGAGGTCTCTGGACTGCTTCTCCCAGCCGCCATCTCTCCCTGTCCTGCTTACGCCAAGCGTGGACACAGCCCCTCCTCAATTCCCCAAGCACAGCTAATGCCAGGCTGTAGCATTTAATGAAACTTTCCTAAGGGTTGGGGATAACTTGAGTAATTACAACACAAAATAGATAATGTAAAACTGATAAATCCTATAACCAGGGAAAGAAACATCCACCTCATGTCATAAGTGTCCCTGCCAGTAGAAAACTGTCTGCAAAGAACACACTTTACATCATTATGTGGAATAGCACAGCCTCTCGTGATCTCAGCCTTTCAGGCTAAGACAGGATCTGGTCTTTGCTTTTGATAATCTAAGCCCCCTCACCTCCAAAGCACTGCAAAGAGCTTCTCCCCTCCCCCAGGCCATGCAAAGGGTCCTGCAAGTGGTTCTTTCATCAGGACCCAGGCAGAGGAGAGGCCTGAAGCTGAAGTCAGTGCTCTCCTCACTGGCCAAGTGGACTGTCCGCCTGGAGGGGTTCCTGTTTCTAATTCACACAAAGGCCCAAAGTTAATAGCATTGTGGAAAGATACATTTCCTGGCTTGCTATCAGTCACATTTTTTAGAAGAGAGCAGATACTGAGATAAGAAAAAAATTAATTGTGCTGATAGTTCTTTTGTTTGTTTTTTTGACATTGTGAGAATCTCTGAGATGAAAAGCTAATGTAGGAATAATACCAAAAATGTTGATATTATTAATCACATACCAATATAAGCCTCTAAATCTTTGTGGAAAAGAAAGTTTCTTATGTCATCTTCTGTTCAAACAGCAAATACATTTAAGGATCTCTGTCTTTCTCTCTCAGAGAAGAGTAAGCTGTAAGACTTTACATTACCGGAGATTGAAAGGGTCCTTGGTAAACAGCACTGGAAGGAATTCCAGGACGTACCAAAATATTATGACATGCAAACAAAGGCAAGCAAGCCAAACATTCATTAAAGAAAGAAAATAGCCCAGTATACTCTCAAGATGGCGTGAGAGTGGGCAGGCCCAGGAGAAAAAGGGCAACTGCGCCGAAGAACAGAGAAATTTAGGATTATATTTGAGGGCACAAAATCTTCAGGGGGTGGTGTGGCAGGTGTTCCCAGGGCGGGTCCTTGCTGTTGATGACTACTCCTTCCCATCAGGAAGGATTCCCTTATGGGGACTGTCAGGGCAACACAGGGGGTGGAGATTTTTCCCAGCTGGCAATGCTAATGGTGTTATAATCCATTACAGTTAGCTATAGCTGCCCCTTTTCTAAGGAATGATCTCATCTCCTCTGTTTTGTTTCCCCTCACATCTTCCTTCCTTGCCTCCCCTCTCTCTCCCCATGATCTTGTTCTTGCTGCCTACACTAACAATTATATTTTTTAAATTACCACATATTTGACTTTTCAGTGAAGTTCTGTTCAATCTATTAGATGTTTTTATTCCATACAGTTACATCCCAATATTTAAGCTAATTCTGACAGCTCTTCCCAAGGAAAAACACATCCATATCACACTTGGAGAAGGAATGGGGAGCATGAAGGAAGGGCCTGGAGATTTGGAGTGAAGACCCCAGCTTGAGGTCATCATGCAGTTGGTATTTTATCCCTCAGGGTATCACAATAGGCTACAGATTCTACAACTGTGCTCTTTGGTCTGTGTAAATCTGGGAATGAATGACCATCTTGGGGATCAATCTGCTGAAGTGACCCAGTCAGGTGAGGCTGGTCCCAGCCTTTGCCCAGGAAGGAGGTGGCCCGGTGCCTGTCATCTCTCCCTCAGGTGGACTGTAGAAGTGACTTCAGCAGCCCCTCAGTCGTTCCCATTTCACTCTAAACCACTCTCCTTAGGAAGGAGAACTCAGATTTTACTAGTTCTCCCTTCTTCAAATGCTTACTCTGACTGGCCATACCTATTAATATTTTCTAAATTAATTCTCTTTTTTGTCCCTTTTCTTCTGATGCTTCCTCAGCCTGGAATACCTTTCCTCTCACCATGCTCACCATATAAATCCTACATAATCCTCAGCTTTCAATTTAAGTGTCATCTCCTCTGTGAATTCACAAATGACTACACGCCACTTAACATGAAGTGTTCCCATGATACTTCGATTGTAATTCACGTTGACCACTTACTGCCTCTAGCTTTGGCTTTATAGTTAGTTAATTCATCTGTATTCTCTTGACTGCGAACCCCTTGAGGTCTGAGATTGTGTTTTCTCACCATGGTGAAAAGTAAGATCTTTCATTATTCACTGTATTGATGTATCTAGCTGATTTGGGCTCATAGCTCAACTTTGCTGCAGATGGTGATTGAGCCTTTCCTCTGTGGTCTATAGAGAAGTTTCCAGTGTGTAATGGTGCCAGGCAGGAGGGGACTGGCCAGTGTGAGCGTGCCCAAGAGTGGATTAGATTAAGGTAGCTGTAGTCTGCACACAGCTCCCCGCAGGGGGTAGAAGCACCCAGAGGAGAGACACAGGGACCTGTACATACAGCAGGCTGGATGTACCTCCCTCTAATGTCACCTTCATGTCAGGCAAATGAGAACTAGAGGACATTGGGGTCTTGCTTCTTAGCCAGAAAATGCCTACCATTCATAAGTGGTAACGGTGATATCCTGAAGTCAGTTCACAGGTAAACAAATCTAATATCCATTTTATTGTGCACTAATGTATAGGGTCAGCTGGAGGGTGAGTAGGAGGTAGATATACAACTCTTTATTTATCATCTCCTTGGTATTTATATTTGTAGCTCTTTGTTATTTATCAGAGCTCCATTTGTTCCACTTCAGGAAACACTAAATTTAAATACTCTGGTCCTGTTTGGGGACCAGCCAATTAAAGTTCTCAGGAGCCGAAGCCAACTGCCTCCCCGCATCGTCACTGACCAACACTGCCACAGGGCCGGGGTGATCAGGATTATCAAGGCAAGACAGATGCTTGAGCTCTTTCCACGTGGTCGCTCAACTCTGGTTTCCCTGCTCTCCTGTATGATCTCCAGTCCAATCTCTAGACTTCTTCTAGGGTCCAAGTCCTAACACAAAAATCTGATCATACCTCTTCTCTACTTAAAATCCTTCAATAACTGCCCTTTGTCCAGAATAAGATCAGGTTCCCTATCTTGGCATGCAGGGTCCTCTGTGACCCTGCCTCCATCTCCTTGAACTTTATGTTGAGGCCATGCCCAATTACTGGTGGTCCACACTGTGCTTTCTGTTTACCCCCATGCCCTTGCTCCTGCTTTCACTTCTTGTGCTGTCTTTTCTAACCCTCTTTGCTTGGCTAGATGTAGGTCATCTTTTAAGCATCTGCTTGGCTGTCATCTTCAGGAAGCATTCGGAAGACCCTCCAATGAGTAAAATGTTTCTTGTCTGTGTTTTCTTCCCCTAGAACCCTGCACCTACCCCTAAAATAACATTTACCATGTTTCCCCAAAAATAAGACCTAGCCAGACCATCAGCTCTGATGCTTCTTTTGGCGCAAATATTAATATAAGACCGGGTCTTACATTAATTATTGCTCCAAAAGACTCATTAGAGCTGATGGTCCGGCGAGGTCTTATTTTCGGGGAAATACGGTAGTGCCACTTGATATTATCTGTGTACGTGTCATCCACAGGCTAGAGACTGTTATTCATCATTGTATAACCAGTACTTGGCAAAATGCCTGGCACAAAGTCAGTACTGAATAAATTCTGGTTGGATAGAATTCCAATTTTTTCTGTCTTACAACTTGGAAAATGATTGCAGTTTTGTGAGATGAACTCCGCATGTTCTATTTCCAACTCTACAGGCATAGTATTTCTATTAAACTATAAAAGTGACCCAGCGCTTCTCTGAAAGCCAAAGAAGCTTCATTTTTCTTGAGGACTAAATGAGCCCTGCGTTCCTTCCGACACCCAGTTCTCCAAGTGCAAGGTGACACCCATGCAAGTTAAGACAATGCAATCAAGTCCCCAGTCATTGTCTCAGGTGAGACTTGCGGCAACACAGAAGCCCAGACAGTTCTCAGAAAGCTCTAGGCAAGAAAAACATCTTCGTTTAAAAACAGGTTGGGAAACCCACAACCATTTCCTCCAGAAAGCTCACCATTCTTTCATGCTTGGAATCACCATACTGGCTGTGTACCTCAGCAGTCTTTCAAGATGCCTCTTTGCAGAACCTGTATCATTTATCACATTGTGGCATTCTGTTCAAGTAATGATCAATCAAGCTTCCTTTAAAACAAACACTCTGCATAGAGAAATGGGAGAGTTAGTCAGTAATTTATTCATCAGCAAATATTGGCTGAACACCTAAAATAGACAAAAATTCTTGCCCTAGTGGAGCTTATATGCTAGTGGGAAAAACCAAAAATAAACATTACAAATGAGCATATTATATAATATTGAAAGTAATAAACACTATGAAAAATATAGTAAAGCAGATAAGGGGGCTCAGAAGTGTGGTAGTGGTTTTTTCGTTGGTTAGTTTGTTGGATGGATGGATGGTTGGTTGGTTTTTTTTAAGGGGGGAGGTGTGATTTTAATAGAGGTACTGTAGGCCACATGGAGAATTGAAACAATTGAGTAAACACTTAAGGGGGTTAGGGGATAAGCCATGTGGATATGCAGGATGAAGGAACAGTCGTCATAAAGACCTTAAGGAACTTGTACAAGGAACAGTGAGGAGCGCAGTGTGGGTGCAGAGTGAGCAAGAGGGAGAGTAATAGGCAGTGACATCAGGAAGCTAAGAGGGTGGGCAGGGCTTAGGTTACACAGAACCTAATAGTGCTTCATAAGGACTTCAGTTCATACTCTGAGATGAACCGGAAACCATTGCAGGATTTTGGAGAGAGACACGTGACATCACCTGGGGTTATTACTGATCCCTCTGGTTCTGTGTTGAGAACAGACTGTTTAAGAGCAAGGATGAAAGTGGGGAGATCCATTAGGAGTCTACCATTGTTATCCAAATGGAAACAATAGAGGCTTGGACCAGTGTAGACACAGGGGTAGTGATGAGAAGTGGTTATACTCTGGATATATTTTGGAAGGAAACCTAATAAGATTTCCTGATGTAGGACATGACACAGAGAAGTGAAGGATGAACACAACGTTTTGGGCCTGAGCAACTGGAAGGATGGAGTTGCCATGAAGTGAGCTGAGGAAGGCTGGAGCACCTATGCAGGGCAATCAGGAGTTAGACCTACTAAGTTTGAAGCATTTATTGAATATCTACAAGGACATGTGAAATGGCCATTAGATGCAGAAATCTAGAGTTCCAGAGAAAGGTCAAGCTATAGTTGTAAAGATGGTTGAGATGTAAATAGAGAAGAGAAGAGGTTGAAGGACTAAAAACTGGGACGTTCCAACACTTAAAGGTAGGGAAAAGAAGAACAGCAGAGAGTGAAAAGGAAAAAGTTACTGAAGTAGTAAGAAAACCAAGAGAGTGTCCAAAGACAAGGGAGAAGAAATGGTTTTCGGGAGAAGACAATGATGAGTGCTGTCGGATGTTGACCAATAGGTCAAATGAGATGAGGACTGAGAACTGACATTGAGTTTATCAATGTGCTGAATATTGGTGACGTGGGATTAAATAGGTTAAATAGTGCCCCCCCCCATTTCTATGTACCCAGAACCTGAAAATATAATCTTATATGGAAATAGAGTCTTTGCAAATAGTTAAGTTAGAATGAGGCTCATACTGGATTAGGATAGGCCCTAAATCCAGTGGCTAGTGAAGACCTAGGAGAAGACCCTGTGAAAACACAGGAAGAATGCAGTGTGACAATGGGGACAGGAATTGGAGTGATGTAAATACAAGCCAAGGGAAGCTAAGGATTGCCAGCAACCACCAAAAGCTAGGAAGAGGCAAGGAGAGATCCTTACCTAGAGCATTGAGACGGAGGATTGCCCCACTGACACCTTCATTTCAGACTTCTGGCCTCCAGAAATGTGAGAGAATAAATTTCTGTTGTTCTAAGCCACCCAGTTTGTGATGTTTTGTTATGGCAGTCCTAGGAAACTAATACACTTGGTATCTTAGTCAACTTGGGCTACCAAAACAAAATACCATAGACTGGGTAGCTTAAACAACAGAACTTTATCTTCTCTTAGTTCTGGAGGCTGGAAGTCAGAGATCAGGGCACTGGCATGGCTGGGTTCTGGTAAGCATTCTTCCTGGCTTGCAGATGGCTGACGGTTCACTGTGTCCTCACATGGCTGGTGGAGAGGGAGAGGAAGCGGAAGGAATGAGGGAGAGGGAAGGAGAGGGAGAGGACGAGTGAGCCCACTAGGTCTCTGGTATTTCTCATAAGGGCACTAAATCTCATCATGAGGGCCCTACCGTCATAACCTCATCTAATGCAATTACCCACCCCCCCAGGCTCTGTCTGCAAACACTATCACATTAGGGATTAAAACTTCAATATATAGATTTGGGGGTATACAGTTAAGTCCATAGCACTTGGTAAAGCAGTCATTTAACATCTCTGTACCTCAATTTTCTCATCTGTAACACGTGAATAATAATAGTACCCATCTCAGAGAATTGTGGTGAGGAGTAAACGAATCAATATACGTAATATTCTTAGAACAGTACATAGTGAATGCGATATAACATTAACTATTATAATTATAAATCTAATCATTTGGTTTTGAAATTAAAACACTAATTTTCACTTGTTCTTTGGGTAATTCTCACTTAGCTCATTCATTTGACAGATTAAATTTTCTTAAACTTCTAAACACCAATTTCACACTTAATCAAACTCTCTTAAACATTTCAAATTAAATAAAAAAAACATAAATCTAGCAAATAAAATTCCAATTTTTAAATCATAACTTTTTCCCTTACCCTTCCCTGACCTTCCCTGTACAGGGAATTCGGTGCGCGTGCACACACACACACACACACACACACACAGAGACACAGCAGTTACAGTCCAGCTTTCTGATGAGACTTCCTTCACTCACTCGTCTTTCCCATCGTTCTTGATTCTATAGTCATTTACTGACAGCTGTGAGCTCTTCAAGAGTAGGGTGTGCGTTAGTCATCTTTGTGTTTCTAGTGGTCAACACATTTGCCTGGTGCTCAATCAATGCTTGTTGAGTGAACTAATGAATAAATATAATTAATGTAAACTTGGAGTAACAAACTGCAAATATTCTCTCCTTAGCTTCACTGGGTAGAGTAAGTTTTTCCTTGCAGTAATTCCCTAACTTGCCCCTTCATCTGAAAAACTATGGCAGTACTCTTCTTACCTTTTGAATGGCTCACTTCATAGCACTTGCTTCTTGCTTGTCTCCTATGAATCCCTCTCAGTAACAGTCTGAATGTTATACATGCCACCGTCCACCACCCTTCCTCTCAAGGCTGACTTGACAGTGCATCTCAATACATGTTCCTATGAAGTCTGGACTGTTCAGAATTCTTTTCTGAAATGAGAATCCTTTTTAGAAAAGTGTCGCAATGGAGTTGGCCTACAGTAATTTGCCTTCCTGGACATGGTACTTAAGGAGCATACATTTGAATCCATAAACGCATGGATGGCAGGTCCTGGCTCTGCCATTTACTGCCTTTGTTATTTGTCTTTCTCAGACTCAGTTACCTCTGTAAAAATGTAATTGTAATATCTATCACAGAGGGTCAAGGTGAGTATTGAATGAGATAAGGTAAGCCAAGGTCTTAGGATAGAGTAGGATGAGTGAGTGCTCAATAAGTAGTAGTTTTTACCCAGATAGACTCTTTAATTTTCCATGCTAGTGCCCCATTCTCCTGACTGGCAGTGTAGTTACATTCACACTGCTTTATTTCTTTAACATACTGATTCTTTAATGGGTGAGGCTGAGAGAAGAATAAAGAATGCCTTCTTTGGAGAAAGAGAGAAAGGAAGAATCATATTCTAAGTGGGCACGGCATGATGTTTCTTCATAGATTTGCAAAGCTGTGGTGAGTAATAGTCCATAAAGTCCCAAGATTTTTATGCTTTTTTAAATAAAATTTTAAAATTCAAGTTTAATAATATTAAGTACATATAAGATTGAATCATGTAATGAGTCACTTCAATTTTTGACAAGCTCCTTAGTTCAAAACCCTTAGATACTTCCTGTAATCAAAACCCATTTTCAAATTCACAGGAAGATATTGTCTAATGATCCACTCAATCTTTTCATGTTCTTAATTTGGGGTCAGTTTCAATGGCCTGTCTCATATCAGTTGTCATTTTTGTGATCGAAATGTCATTTCACATTACAGTTTTCATTAGGACAGTTCTCATTGTTGGTTTCAATTCAGTTTAATTCAAATCAAATTCATATGTCTCAGGACAATTGAATTCGCTTAAAATCCCCTCTGTTCAGATAAGATTATAACCACTACTCCTGCTGATGCCACCGATCTTCCTAATACTTTCTAAACCCCTGGTGCTGCCTAGAAGACGACTGGATCTGATTACAAGGTCCCTGCTGCTTCTGCCCACAGAAATGGGCCTAGCACTAGCACTGGAGCCAGCTAGGCCAGCCTTACGGCCACCAGTGCTTGAGCCACCATTGCTATCTGTGGTCTTGATGAATATGGTCCCCCACCGTATTCCTACGGCATCAGTGCTTTTCCAAACCACAGAAAAATATTTTCTTATACCTCATTTAACAGAAAGCTTGGCTGAGAAACAGACTTTTAGGTTATAAGAGTTTGGAAAGATGTCATGATTTGCTTCTTTTGTTTTGTTAGGTTGGTTGACTTTTTCCAGTCCTCTTCCCACGAGATAGACAAAAAGGTTTGAGCCATAGCACAATCCATCCACGCCATACTCAAAATTGCCCTTCTCCTGGAATAACTGAACTACTTTTCTCACATTTGACTTATATGTCTGATTTTCCCTAGGAGAAGTTTGTTTTCAAGGAGCTTCTCTTGTAAGACCCCTGGTAAAGAGGAGCCCACCATTCCACCAGGCATGTTGAAACTCCTTTATCCCATCATCTTGTGGATGGCAGACCACAAGTATTCCGCGGCCTTACTGGCACCATCCAGAGTATGAAAACAAAGGATTCTGGGACCAGACAGTATTAGGGCCCAGAAAACTTAAAGCTGGAGAAGGGAGAGACCAGTAGTCTACTCCACAGTATTCCCAGTGGCTGAGCTTTATTCCAGCTAACTGTACACAAAGAAAATCACCAAGTGAACAAACCCCAGCGCTGGAAGTCAGATTGGAGCTGTGCTGTGATTTGACCATTGGTGGCATGGCCTCTGTTAGTAGTACTCCTGGGTATGGGGACGGGTGAAAGACCGGTTGAGGTCATAGCCCTGCCCTGTAAGTGGTCCTCACACGAGGCCCTAACCCACCAGATACGGAAGTGCTCCCTAAGGCTGGGCACTTGGGAGAGCTCCGCCCAAAGCAGTCTGAAGGGACGGCTCACATGGAGAGGTGTCACTGAGGTCCAAACAGAGAATAGTACGTTGTGCATAGAACTGAGAGGGCAAATGAGGTACACATGCAGGTCACTAGCCAGGGGAATCCAGAGAAATGGAATAAGAAGGTAGGAACCCATAAGTGGGATATGGTACCTGCTGCATACTACTAAATCGGACTAGAGTTTCTTAAAGTTACCTCATCTGGCTAGATTTAGAGTGCCTAGAAAACCAAAGCAGAAGCTCAGATGTATAGACTGGACTTACAGAGTTAGTTTAGGAATCATGTAATTGTTAAAGCTTAGACTTTGAAATTAGAAGTCTTAGGTTCGAATCCCTAAATATTTTTCTGTAGTTTGGAAAAACTCTGACACTTCGTAACAGTGTGCCTTTGGGCAAATCAATCTCTCTACATGTCTATATCCTCTAGTAAAGAACCTCATAGGATTATTTTAACGGTTTGAAAAGTTCACGTGCTAATGCGTGGCACACAATTGGTACTCAAAAGCTGAATGGATGTGGCACGTGGCCTAGTTGTAAATAGCAGCACAGCTAATTCCAGACCACATGCATTGCTGGAACTGAGCCTGTTGACAGTTCGCCTTCCCCGATAAGGAAGGACTCAGGGTCTGGCCAGCGGGGCCTGCAGGTCTGGGTCTCACAGCCGAGAGAAGGGGCCCTGGGAAGCAGGGCCTGATGCAGGTGTGGGCTTGGGAAGTCAAATACAACTTTCCCAGAGCGTCAGTTGGTCTGGGAAAGTTGTATTTTAATCACAATATAAGGCAAATATCCATTCACATTTTCCTCCTAGACTCAGAAAGGAGCAACCCTTTCCCAGGGGTATGGGTGTGCCCCACCCAAACACGTCTTCAAAGCCAAGGGGCACAGTCAGATATGGCTTTCCCTTTACAGTGTATGCTCTGGCTTGTATTACCTTCTCTAGTAACCTCAGATACGGACATTTGGTCTTTGAAATGCAGTTCATATATTCCAGTTTGAGAATGTTTGCAGCTCTCCCACAGTTTATATGTATATTTTTTGCTATGCTGTGTCCATGGAAGTGACTCCGGTTTTCTTTCTCTCTGTGGCTGCAGCATTAATACCCTTAATCTGTACTGGAAGTTACCCTGAGTTTAAGCTGAATGCCGGGCTGAGTGTGAAACACTAAATATCCTGCTACTCTAAGGCTGGGGCTCCTTTGAAAGAGCCTGTTCTTCACAGATTGGAAACAGGAATGGATGGTGCAGCACTCAGGCAGACCGGCCTGTCGCCTCCCAGCCTTATTTCCTACTGCTCTACTCCTCACACCAAATTATGACAATACTTCCAATGGACCAAACCATATGCCCTTTCCTGTCTTTGTACCTTTGCAAAGACTCTTGCCTCTGCCCGGAATGGCTTTCCCTCCTTCTAGCCTCGTGGACTCCCCTTCAGCCTCAAGACTTACCTTTCATTGTATTAGTTCGTTCGTTTCAGGGGTTTTTGTTTGTTTGTTTGTTTTTAGATTCCACGTATAAATGAAACCATATAGTATTTGTCTTTCTCTGTCTGACTTATTTCACTTAGCATAATACCTTCTAGGTCCACCCTCGGTATTGCAAACGGCAAGATTTTACTCATTTTATTGCTGAGTAATATACCATTGTGTGTGTGTGTGTGTGTGTATTACATCTTCTTTATTCATTCATCTATTGTTAAGATACTTAGGTTGCTTCCATAGTTTGGCTATTGTAAATAATGCTACAAGAACATAGGGGTGCATATATCGTTTTGAATTAGCGGTTTTGTTTTTTTTAGAATAAATACCCAGAAGTGAAACTGCTGGGTCATATGATAGATCTATATTTAGTTTTTTGAGGAATCTCCATACTGTTTTCCATAGTGACTGCACCAATTTTCAGTCCTACCAAAGTGCACAAGGGTTCCCTTTTCTCCACATCCTAGCCAACCTTATTTGTAGACGTTTTTGTTAATAGCTATTCTGACTGGTGTGAGGTGGTATATCTCAGGTGGTTTTTATTTGCATTTCCCTGCAAAACAAAAACAGACACATTGAAACAGAGATCAAAGTGATAGTCGTTAGAGGGGAGGGGGATGGGAGGATGAGTGACAGAAGTGAAGGGGAATATGGTCAATAATATTGTGATAAATTTTCATTATGAGAATTATTGTGGTGATCACATTATAAGGTGTATAAATGTTGAATCACTATATTGTACACAGGAAACAGTGTATACCAACTATACTTAAATTTTTTTAAAAAGTGTTTAAAAAGACTTAATCTTTCAAATCCTCTCTGTAGACCTCCTCAGTCCCCTTGAAGTTTATTTCTCCCTCCTCTTTGCTCCTATGCATTTTAATGTACACCTGCTATTCAGCTTCTCGTGTTGTAATTCTCCCTCTGTGAGCCCCTTGAAAGTCTTACTCATGGAACTGTATCCCCAGCATCCATCACAGTGCCTGGCACTTGTTTGGTACACATTAAAAAATATATGGATGAAAACCAAAATGTTCTTTTTGTTTCTTCTTCCTACAGAAACGATGACTGTGGGTAAGAGGACGGCTTTGCCAAGGATACAGTAGGACCACCGTCCTTCAAAGATCTTAAGTAACCTTTCCTCTCCAACAACACTCAGACAACTCCAGTGACCAAATGCACAGCTGTAACCACAGCAATACTGGCCCTCTTTCCAGACTGGGTTTGGGGAACATGAAACGTCCAGATGTCTTCAGGTGGCCTAAGGTGGTGTGCTGTAGGGACGCATGTCTCTCAGGGTGAAGAAGCAAGTTCGGACTCTGGAAGAAAGCAAGTGATGCAGTGAGAATACTGAGAGTACCTAGAGTACCAGGACTCTTGGTGATGAACGTAAGGCCCTGGGTGATGGGGGCACAGCACCTGCTCTGGCAACGTCATGCTGACATGAGGTTATTTGCTTTGAATGCCCTGGAAGGACAAAATATTTTAAAATATATCCAGGTGCTAAATAGGCAGCAGATCTAATTCATACTCGACTACCTTTGAGCTAATAACTCTCCAGAAAATAATTTCACCCAAGAAGTGCTGCAGCTTTGCAAGGAATAGCCCCAGGAGAGTAATAGGATAAGCAAGCTGTTCCCCTGGTGAGAAATCTAGTGCAAGGAGGGCTAGTTCACAGCAAATTCACTGCCCCCTCCCATGCACATAGCTGCGAGTACCAGTTGAGCGCGGCTCTCTCTTCTGCTAAACGCAGATTCTGAGGAGTCAGAAGCCCCTACACTGTTTTCTAGATAGCCAGCAGCCACTTCCTTTCAACTGGTTTTGGCGTTAAAATGAAAGTCAAATGTCATCCCTGTTAGAGAGGCATACATCTCAATGGCGTAAGCATTCTGGAATACCCTTTCCCAGCCACATTTGTCCATTGAGGGAGCAGCCTCAGAAATAGATGTACCGTTGTGTGAGTTCGTGGGGAGATGACACAGCTGTCCCCTGACTGAAAGAGCAACTTTTGGACCTTCTTGGCCTGAGTGCCTTCTGAGGTACTCAGCCCAGAGGCAACAGCCCAGAGGCATAGCCTTGGGTAGCCATAGACGGTTTCCTTTTTACTTCCAAACACATATATCACTTTCATAGCACTTGGGGAATGGAAATACCTACAAGAGTGAAGGTCAAGGGCTCTCCCCAGGTATCTCATTCATTATTCATCTTCCTTTGTGACCATATCAGCCAACCTACTGCCAGCTGTGTTTCTCATCCTCATTGCTTCTGCCTCCACATAAATGAAACCAAAGTCCTCAGCGTACGCTGGGAGGGGGCTGTTACCTAGTGATCCTCTCTGCCTCCTGTGATGGATGCAAGGTACCCCATCCACACATTTACACCCCTTCTCCAAGGTAGCATTTCCCTTTTCATACAATCCTTTTGCAGCAAAATCCAGAGTTGGACTGTCGTTTACCTTCCTGGGAAGCTCATTATCTTCATTTCAATTAACATTTCAATGTGGGATTGACTGGGTGGAAGCCGGACCATTGCATGTCTTCAGAAAGTTCTTGTTGTGACAGCTGCTCGTATAAGAAACTACCCTGTGTCAAATCTAAAAAGGATGGAGGCCACTGGTTGTGTGAGGCAGTGTCACTATACTCCACCTTCACGTGTTCTCCAGCCTGCCTAATCCATTTCCATCTCTGACTGGCTTTCAATCTCCAGGATCCAAAGGGGACCCAATCTGCCTAGGTTTGATGACATGAGAAGTATACAACTTTCTTTACCCAAGCTTCCTCGTTGCCTGTTCCTCCCATTCAGACCTCCTCCACCATACCAGTGTTTAGGACCAAAGCATGAAAGACTACTGCCAGCAGGATAGTCAGCAGAAATATTATCTCAAGAGCCAGGCAGATGAGCCCAGAAGAATGGTTCCAGAGGAACCAGACTGGCCCCAATAGATACCAGGCCTACATCCCAATAAACTTTGATATGTCCTTGGCACTGGGAGCCTTGTTAGATCCTGAAGATCTTCCTGCCCAGAGAGCTAGCAGCCCTGGGGCACTAATGAGTGTGCTACTGATTTGTTGGTATGACACAGAAGGTGGCTTTGTAGGGACCAGCAGACAGAGAGGCCTGCCCACATGGCAGGCAGGTGGCTTTGTGTCTGGAAAGTTTTGCCCAGCCAGCCCAGCTGTGGCCAGAGGCCGGTTATAAATTTGAACTTCCTGAGCCCATCTGCAACTCTGTACCTGTTCTCTTGCATTCTGTTTGGTTTCCCTTTAGTTTCCTAGTAAATGTTCCTTTTGAAAAATTCCAACCTTGTCTCATTGAACTTGGTGGGAAAGGTGTTCTCCAACGTCTTTTTCCAGATAGACAAGGAAATTAAAGTACCTTGGGAAAAACAAAAATGGAAATGGCAGTGGAACGGGAAACACCCTGGTTAGATCTTATGAAGAGGCCTCGGGGAAAGCTGACTCCCCCAATCCAGTGTCCCCCACCTGACCCTGATTCTCAGCCCCTTCCTCTTGCTGCATTTGTCTTCAAGGAGATCTGCCTTGGATGTGTGTTGCTGCAAAAGCATCTTCCCAGCCAGCAAACTGGGCATCTTCAGCAGGCAATGTGATGTCCTGGAAATACACTGGTGCGTGACACGAGGACGAATGGGGGTGGGGAGGAAAGTAGTGGTTTCTACCATGTGGATGTTTTCAAAATGCTCCAACATCATGACTCTAAATGGGATGATTTAGTCCTCATGGCCATCAGTAAAACTGCATTTCCTATGAAGAAAGGAAAGTCATACTTAAGCCAAGGAGAATGACAAAAGATATGTATGAAAATGTCTCGCTATCTTCATGGCCATCCTGTGCTATGATGGTGGGTGTTCCAGTTATCTATTGCTGCCTAACAAAGCACTACAAAGCCTAGTGGTTTAAATAGAAAGTTATTATCTCTCATGATGATGTGGGTTGGCTGGGCTTGGGTGATTGCTGTCTCTTGGAGTCTCATGGTTCCTGTCAGATGGCAGCTGAGTCTGGTATCCTCTGAATGCCTGATTGGACGGGATATCCATGAAGGACTTTTTGCTCACTTCCTGCCTTCTCCACTGGCATGACTAGAGCAGCTAGAGGCTGGTTGGGCATCTTTCTCCACCTAGTCTCTCCACACGGTTAGCCAGCGCTTCTCCACAACATGGAGGTCTCAGGGTAGTCAGACTTCTTACATAGCGGCTGGCTTCCAGACCTAACATTGCAAGAGGTCCCAGTAGATTCTAAATTACCTCTGAAATAACACAGAGTCATCCCAACCACACACTATTGGTCAAGAGCAAATCATAGGGCCAATCCTAGATTTAAGGGGAAGGAGTTACACAAGAATGGAATACGAGAAGGTGTGGCTCATCGGGGATAGTGGCATGGGAGTCGGAGGGGTGTCACTGAATCAGAGAGCTTCCTGGATAGCTGCCACTTTAAAAGCACATGTAATACTTAACACGCATAAGGGTGGGGTGAGGGGGCGAGTACTAAGGGACAGAGGAGAGGAGAAGGGCTACTCACGGACACTTAAATAGAGCATAAGCTAAAGACAGGTAACTCGTTATGAGTCATACAGTTTACAATGTCACAAGAAACCCTGGAGGGGTTGTCCCTTTTCTGAAGACTTCAATTCAGAAAGAATTATTGCAGTTAATTAAGAGAGAGGGATTTTATAAAATCTAGTTTGAATGAGCAGAACTCTGCCAGTAGTCCCCTTGCATGAGGTCCCCCTATCACTAGTGTTGCCATGGTGCCTTCTCCAGTCTGCCCCTCCCTCTCTTGCGACAATCCTGCTATATGAAATCGTCAGGGGCCAACCCACAGATCTTCGCTCTGCCCTGGCCTCCATCTAACACAGTCACTTTCTAGAACTTTCAAACCAAAGTTCTAGAAAGTGATTTAATGAACTGAGAAAAGCACATAAAACATGGGCATGCATATGGCCTAAAACAATGTCTGCAACCTGTGTATGGATCCTGAGAATTCTGCAGGCCATTTAACTGCCAATGGCAGCTGAGGGCTATTGGGAGTGTCCAGGCTGGAAGTGCCTTGGAAGTGCCACCGACACTCAAGTCAGAGGATGTCCTCACCTGTTGCTTTACTGTCCTGTTCTGGATCCCTGCGAAGAGTATCTCTCTCACACACAGGATTGCCAAGCTGGTTGCTAACCCGCAGCACAGCCAGTGCGGCTAAGAGTGGCAGTGAGAGAGAGCTCTCTGAAACCCAGGTTTTCTCACTGATGAGGCCTCTGACTCTTCCCCCTCCGATCTTCTCTCCCAGCCAGAGAGAGGTGATACCCCTCAATATCCCTTAACGGTCACCTTCGATTGCTTCCCTAGCCCTTCCCACAGCCCCAGCGATGCCTGCCACAGAAGTACTGCTTGGCGTCTTATTTTCTCAGACCCAGATAAGTCACAGGCAGTGTTCAGAGAATTCTGATGTGTCTCTGAGATGCCCTTTCTGGAGAAGAGACTCAGATGAATGGGGACCTTTGTTATAGCACATGCTTTTCCACCTTTATCCAGTTTTGTATAAAATAGGCTGACCTTCATGAAGGAAGTAAAATGGTAAAGCTAAGAAAAAGAAAATGATCTGAGAGGAATATTGCTCCATCAAGTGAGGAAATATCCCAGGGAAGACCTATAGGACAACTCCAAGGCAAACAGAAACAGAGAGGGTTGGCTGGTATGCTGGGAGCTGCAGGAGGTAAGCCCTGCTCCTCATCTCTAAGGCCAAGTATGAGGCAAACAGAAGGTCTGAGCAGTTCCGTGGATCAGTTGATGATGTCAGGTGTAAAGCTCGCTTTGCTCATTCTCCTCGTATATTAGATCCAGGCTCTCCAAGGACCACGGCAGAACCCACATTTTGCTTCTTCCACTCAAAGGCTTACTTGTCACTTGCTACCTAGGATCCTGGGGCGTGTAGGCTGAAAAATTAAAGCAGCAGTACAATCATCTTTGTCCCCTCACTCCCTGGTGTCTTCCTACCGTGTCCAGGAGCTCTGGGCCTGGAGAGAACTAAGAACCAAGATCGAAGATGGCCCCGACGGCCTCAGAGGCTTGGCAGCCAGGCCTCAAGTTCCAATCACCTTGGTTACGCCTCAGTAGCATCAGGGTCCCCCCACTCATGCACAGGCCAGCTGATGTACCTCCTCCCGGGAGGGAAGAGAAGAATAGGCCAAAGGGACCTGGGCCACTGAGGCTGTGCCCTTAAGTCATTGCTCCTGCCTCCCAAAACTCCATCATAAGATAGATGTCTCCATGAAGCCTGGATGAGCATTTCTGGACAGTTACAAAAATATATTTATCAATATGAAGTTATTGATGATAAACAACACTGCAGCTTATAGTTTACAATGCACAGTATCACTTTTATCCACTTTATTTTTTGAAAATATAATTTGTGATTCCAAACAGTAAAGTTAGAAAAAAAAAAGTTAATGTCGTCTTGGCTCAATACTAAATTCATTATAGGTATTGCAATTATTATCCAATAATTATCTTGTTCATTAAAGTTATTTCCAAACCAGCATTTGACATAGTAACATTCATGGTTTTTCCTATCGAGTGAACATCATATCCAAGACACTGACTTTTCCACAATTTAGATAAAATTGTTTTTGCATGGTGACAGTGTCCAGATTTGAATTCATCAAAAAAAGGCAATTTCTCTAATTCACCAAACTCAAAGCTTCCAGATAATGATAAAATTATTTCTTCAAACACCTAAAGATACTTGTATTCAGGCTTCAGAGATGAGCTTATGGACTATATAAACTGGTAAATAACCTTCCAGAAAAAGTTTTACCTTCATCTCAAAAAAGTAATCATTTTTTTAAATATATATTTTTCCTCAGGGAATTTTGGAACTAAATTAAAATTTTAAGTATAAAATAAAATTTTAACATGATCCTTACCTTAAAAGTGCGCTAGAAAGTGCAAGCAAGATAAGAACACAATAAAAATTTAAAAAAAAAAAAGCATTGCCATATACTATGCATTTCTTAAAGCAAAACAAATTGCACTATCCCTGCCTGCATGTCTACAAACTCAGACTGGACCTTTGCTGAGTGCTCACTGGGCCTGCTGGATCCACCAAGGCTCGCAAACTTTCTTAGACAAGCAGCAAATCTGCATTATGGCCCAACATTATGGTCAGTATTTTTAAATTGCATTTTCTGGCTGGAAAAAGTGAATACAGAAAGGCTTTATTGAGAATAAGACCCAAGCAGCCCTGGCCCAAGCACCCTGAAGAGAAGGAGGTATCTGAGCTACCATATAAAATGGAAGAAGACCAGCTGTATGCATTTTCCAAATGAGAATTCCTGGGGTTGACGGTACTTCCACCAAAGTAAATATTTTTCTAAAATATGTATTCGTTTTCTTTTGTCCTCTGCAAAGTCAAGAGCCATACTATCTTGAACAGCACTGATAGATTTTGAAACAATTGCATTTGAGTAAAATTAACAAGAAGACACTTAAACTTCGCCTCCCAGTGTTTTCCACACTTGAAAGCACAGGAAGCTGCCTGCCTGACTTGCTCCGGTGAACCCTGGCCCTGCCCAGTGCTGTCAACACCCACTGGCCCTTTCACAGAGACCCTGGCCCGATGAGACTCGGTGCTTGCTGCAGCAGTCTACTTAGCTGGGACAAAACTTCTGGGGCGTCTGGGTCAACATAATGCCATTTTGGCAGCAACTGCCATTTATTTGGTTTGGGTTCTCCCCACTGAAAAGTGGTCCTTTTTTCCCCAAAAATTTCAAAGCAAAGGAGAATGAATCTGTGTCACCAAACAGAATAAGAACAGAACAACCACTGCACGTGCATGCAGGGGAGGGGAAAATGTCATCTGGAGGCAACCCAAATGCAGTATTCTTCATTTTTTTCTATGTTTTAAAATTTATTGATCTTGAATTTTTAAGGGACATAAAGATGGGATTTCAAAAGACATAAACAGTGGACTCAAAGGAAATCCAAGGGACTTTAAAGAATTCCATAAAACCAGAAAAGTTCAGTATGAAAATGGTTATTTTATCTGATAGACCAAATATTGACATTTGGCTGAATGGCTCTGTTATGTCAATTTTCCCAGCCCGTGTAAAAATAAAAAGTAGCTGTCGCAGATGCCTCCTTAAAGGCCTGTTCCTGTGTGTGAAGCCTCAGTGGGACCCATTACCCATCACTGGGCACCTTCTGGCTTGGAAGAGGAAAGCAGACTCAGGAAACCCAGCAGGGTCCTCACATCTTTTGATGCCTCCTGGGGGTGGGGGGGATAGGTCCTTGTAGAGGAAGGTGTTTATATAAATGAGGGACAAAATGATGACCTGCTTTGACTCCATGGGACAAGGTAAAATCACTAGTTTGGGAAAGGCAGATTTCAGGCTAGAAGGTGTAATTATCCAGGGGTTAAGGACAGGGAAGGAAAACTAAGTAAACTTTTACCCACCACTTGAAACTATTCTAGTGCATGATCTCATTGCTTTGGGATCAAATCATCAAACATTTGCCTTATTCTGGTAGATGGAAGCCATGGTAGTGGCCAGCTGGCCCTAGAAGTTGCAGAAAGAACTCAAACCAGTTATCTCCAAGCAGAGAGCCGGTTGGAAACAGCCCCACTTGTGCTGGGGCTGAGGGTTTGCTCTGCCACTGACCAACCCTGTGACGTCCAGGCCTCATCTTCCTACTGTTTTCCCAGCCCTCGGATGTCCCTTCCCAGACCCTTATCAGTCCCTGGTGCAACCAGATCACAAACATACCTGAGGAGAACAGCATTGCCCCTGTGGCTGTACTTGGCTCCCACTCTTCTGGGCTTAAGAGGACTTGAGCAATCCCCAAAGGGCTCAAGCACATAACAGAAGTATGGCCACAGGGAGCCCCTGGCTGGAACTTCCTGTCTTGCCACAGCCTCTCAGTGATCTTACTTTGTGGTGCTTTGTGTCCCTGGGCCGCTGAACACATGCACACACACAAGCGCAAGTGTGATTACTGTGTAGGAGCAGCTCAGAAGAGGCTGGTGCAGGGCTTCATGTTCCTTCTAGGCAGAGGAAAACGAACGAGGAGAGCATGGCCCCATTCAGAGCCGGGAGACGTGATCTTGTGTATCTCTGCAGCAAGAGCTCTCTGAGTCTTACGGAAATTGCTACACAGGAATGTCAGACACAGGGCAAGGCTTCATGAGTGCACCTGCCCACCTGGCACAAATAACCTCTTTCTGTCAGAAGCTCCCATTCCCTTAGACACCTATGACCTTCAGTCATGGCAGCTCTCCCGTCTCATTTTATGCAAGATTCTGCGTGACACTTACCTCCTTAACCTAGTCTTGCACTCAGGAAAGGTGTCAGTCGGGGGAGGGGGGTGACAACACAGCTCTAGGGCCATGATAGGTGGGTTCGAGAAAGGATCGTGTCAGAGACTACAGCATCATGTATAGGGTTTTTCAGGTGCTGTTTCTGGTGAAAGGTTGCCATTCAAATGTACTATTTGCAACTGGATTGCTAGCCTGAGGAACACTGAGCAAAGACCAAGAAACAGCATGGTGTAATGGAGAGAGCCATGAACTGGGGCTGGACCCAGAGCTCTGCTCCTGCCTCTGAAGCTGAGGCCACCCCACCACATGAGGAAGGTTAGCCCAGTGTATTCTGTGCTCTTCCACCTCTGGTGTCTGTGTGTCTCTGAGTCTAAGGAACTGCTCATGCCCACAGGGCGGGGTCTGTGTAGTCCTAGACTCCTATAGCCAAGAAACCCAAGTGCAGACTACCTCTGGAGGAGGTTTTTCATGGTTTCCAGAGGACATGGACTCTCTCCCCATCCCTTCCTTTGTTTCTCAGTTCCCTTTTCAATGGGTTTTCATTTTTAACAAATGATCTGAAAGGGATTTGATTTTGAGAATTTGCTGAATACCCTTTAAACTATCAGTAATGTCTACTGTGCATCATAGACTGGCAATCTAAGCAGAGGAATTTCCATTATTAATAGCTAGTGCAGGTTCTCAGTAGACCCCCAAAGAGCTCATCATGGTCCTGCAAGTAAGCTGGAAGGAGGAAAGAGAGCCGCGGCACGGATAGCTCTCTGCAAGAAGGGCCTCTTGATGAAGAAGACGTTCGATGAAGAAAGGAGGGAAAGACAGTCTGTGTGCGTGGCTCACAGTCACGGGCAGTAACGAAGGGGATACTGAGTGGCCTCCCTCCCTGGCCTACTTCTTCAAGCAACAGCCTGTAATCTCTGGCCTTGGGGTGGGATCGAAAACTTTATCCAGGGAAGCTCCTAGATGTGTCCACAACTTGTGCTGCTCAGCCCTGTGCTCTAATAACATGAAGACGGAGGCATCTGGGCAATCAAGAGCAAGGACCTTCCTTCTCCAAACTGCATAGCTCACGCAAGCCAGTACAGCCGTTCACCAGGCCCACGTGTACACTGGTTTGAAGTGTGGGTTTCTATCTAGGGCCTGATGTTCTATCAACTGCAAGAACGTGTTTGAAAATAAAACTGCTCAGCCCCTTCTATCCATTTAGTCAGTCTGATTGAGAATATCAATCAGGTGTATTGGGGAAGGAGGGAGAGAAGAGAGAAGGTCTGTGGGCACTTTTTGTAGATAGAATACATCCCCATCAAGTCTCCAAAGGAAAAGGACTAGAACCTTAGCCATAGTCAGGTAACACCTGAAAAGTCTCTGCCCTCTAGTGGCTAAAAGTTCAAACAAATATTTTGCTCAAAATTGACTCAATGTCTGGGCCTGGAACACTGAACTGAGACCACCCAAGGAGGTGCTCTCTGGGGACAGGGTTTAGCCCCTCTGCTTTAAGTCCTGAGGCTCTGTTTTCATTGGGCTAAATGGTCATAGGTCCCTAGAGGCGTCACTTTCTTGGGAACCTGCACAGCAGAGACCAAGGTAGGTCCTATGCTGGGGACGCCATGGAGCCTGTGGGAGACCTAGCTTTTCCCCTCACACTGACAAGCCCTGACCCTGGGGCCTACATGGGAAGGAGCCATGTGCGTGACCATCAGGCACCATGACATCATTTCCTGGCCAGCAGGTCGTCTTTAGCGGCAGCCACACCGTTCACACCACTAGAAGTCACTGACCACGTCCCATCCTCATCAGTGGCTCTCCTTAGTCCATCCCCTTCTCACAGTGTGTCTGTCCACTCGCCACTCCCAAGCCCTCCCTACGCTGAGTGAATGTTGGCAAGTCTTCAGAAGCTTTCAACAGCAACATGGTTACCAGGTGCTGAAGGAATAGAGACTCTGAATAGGCCACCCGAGCCCAACTAGCACACCTGGCATAGCCAGCGTTTGACTGGGACCAGTTAGGACAAGACATCCTCCAGAGAGAGTCAGTTTATAGCAAACTGCCCAGGTGACTTTCAAAAGCCAAACCAGAATGATCACAATGAAAGGTTTTGGGAGTTCTGGGGACTCTGGTGCACATGGTTTTTATTCCAAAGAACAGAGTGAGGCTGTGACTGTTCCACCAAGTGATGCTGGGCAAGTAGCTGTCCATCTTGGGGGCTGTGGGGAGACAGGGCCAGGCTCTTGAATTTAGGCAGGGAACAGTGCCACTGCCAGCCACTTGAGAGGATTCTGCCTTAGTCAAGACCATCTATATCCTCCCTCCTCAGGAACGGCCCTCACCAATGACTACCTGATGGAGGGGTGCCAAGGCGTGGTCTCCTTGCCTCAATTTGGGGGACATGTGTGAAGGGCTCTCTAGTTCCAGAGCTTTTTGTGGGATTGGTTGAGGCCTGTGTTGCAATTGCTTTGCAGTTTAACTTGTCTCTTTGCCACTCATGTTTCATTCACTCCCAACAGGTATTGTTCCAGAGAGCACATCCCCAGAAATATTTTATACGCTAGTTGGTCTCAGGGTCTGTTTCCTGGGGAGCCTGACCTACAATACTCTCCCAGCCCCATCACTCAGTTATCGGAAGTTCATGCAGAACTTTGATCAGTTCTCTGATTTATGTGTCTTTGTACATACTATTGCCTCTTCCTAGCGCCTTTCCCATCTCTCCTCCCTGCTATCTACTTTATAGAGATTAACTCCTAGTCATTCTTCAAGTCTCAGCTAAGATGTCGTCTCCTTTGGGAAGTCTTCCCTGATTCATTCACCAAACTCAGATGCTACACTTCTGTGTTGTCATGGCATTCAGTACTACTGCCATCACTGCAAAATTAAATAATTACAAAGCATTAAATTATGCATCCACGTGATTGTCTCCCCTACTACATTATATCCTCCATGAGGACTAGGAATGTATCTGTTCTGTCTGTCATTGTGTCCCTAGTACATAGTCCAAGACCTGGAATACAATAGGTACTCTAAATCATTTGTTAAATAAATGAATAAAAAGTAGGAAATAAAGAAGCCCTAAGTAAGGAAGTAGTGTGAAGGGATAAAAGATGAAATATATATATATATTTGATATATATTTAAGTGGTAAAATGAATAGCTTTTAGTGGCTAATTGATTAAACATAAGAATAAGAGTGAGGAAGAGTCTAGGATTACACCTACATTTCTGCATTTGTAAGTAGACAGAAGATGGTGCTATTTGGTGAGAGAGGGGATACAATAGTAAGATTAATTTTAAGTAGAAAGATAAGCAGAAAAAGCCTAAGTTTGAGATGCCTATTCTATATCCAAGTACCAATGTCCAGTAGACAGGTAGAAGCAGGCTTTGGAGCTCAAGCCTTAGGCTGGACGTGGAAATCATTAGTATATCACCCAAGAAATTCCCTTATCAATTTATTTCTTGCCAAAAAAATCCTACAGACCCTCATTGGAGTCTCTCTCCATTTTGTCCCCGTGTTGCTTCTTTATGCAACTCAGTAGGTGCTCATGTTAGTTTTCTAGGGGAGCTGTAACAAAATACCACAGACTGGGTTTATTTCTCACAGTTCTGGAGGCTAAAGATCGAAGATCAAAATGTCAGCAGGTTTGGTGTCTTCTGAAGATTACCTCCTTGGCTTGCAGACGGCTGCCTTCTTGCTGTGTCCGCACATGGTGTTTTCTCTGCACCCATACCCCTGGTAGCTGTGCGTTCAAATGTCCTCTTTTTATAAAGATATCAGTCAGATTAGGGCCCACATTAGTGTCCTCATTTTAACTTCATCACATTTTAAAGGCCCCATCTCCAAATACAGTCACATTCTGAGATCCTGGGGGGTGGACTTCAACATATGAATTTTGCAAGGGGCACAATTCAGCTCATAGACCGACATTTCTTCTCCTCCTCCTTGCCCATTACTGCCCCAGAGGCAGCCAGCCCATGACTACCGTAGCATGTCCAGATGAGGCTTTCCCTCACATTTCCAAGATTCAAACTTCAATGTGTTATGAAAACAGATGAAAGAAGGGGTCATTCTGGGTGGGATAGGGGTGAGGAGGTGGTAGGAAGACTCAAAGGATGAGTAAGAATTCACTGGTTACAAAAGAGAGGAACATTCTAGGCTAAGGGACCCCTAGATAAGCAAAGATACCACAATGTTAAATTTCACAGGAAATTTGGGAACAGTCAGATGTGGCTCTTGTGGAGGTCGGATGTGGGGATGGTAGGAGCTGAAGTAAGGGGTTGGCTGAGGACACATTGTAAAGAGCTTTCCTTTCGGCATAAAATCAGCCAATGTTTTATCTAAAGAGACATAGACAGGGAATTAGAGGCTGCTCCAATCACTCAGGCAGGAAACAATGTAATTACTTGTAAAAGGATGGAACACTGGAGGATAACATTAAGCAAAGAGCTATTGGAGTGGGGGTAGGGGCCAGAGTGGTAAATAAACGATAAAGAGGAAAAGCTGGGGAAAAGAGAGGGGAAGAGAAAAAGAGAGACAAGAAAAAGAGGAGACAGCTTGTTCAGACCTAAATGATAAATGCTAGTACCCCAGGTGGATTCTATTGAGTTGGGCTCTGCCTCCTCAAGAAGGTAGAGTTCTCACAGACGTTCCCAGAGTTGGCCAGCACCTCTCAGTAAAGTGGAAGATACTGGGAGCAAAGGGGTAGGTAACATGGGAGCACAGCAGGAAAAGGACCACCAGTGAGGAAGGCAGCAAAGAATTCCGTGAAGACCTGGGAAGCTGGGTGAGATCAGCCTTGCTGGGCTGATTGGCTGCGCACTAACACGTCCAGTTCTAACTGGTCATTTAGGGAAAACAGTCAACTCATGGCTGGGCCTACAGATCAAGGACCTAGAACCAACCACACTGAAGACGTAGTGGTGGCTGTCAAAGGGCTTCCGTTTCCTCTCTCAGGATACTGGGGCAGGAAAGCAGAAGGATCAGGCACTTGCAGAGGAGAAAAGGAAGGTCAGGATGCTTAGTCACTGTACTCACTAGTGCACTTACAGCAGTGGTCAAGGCCAGAGGTTAAATGTAAGGAAGGCAAAAGCGCCAAGCTTCTGATTTTATCCCAACTATTGGCTAAGGCTCAGCAAGCCGTCGTTTTCTTTCCATCGAGTAAAACTTGCTCTGAATGAAGATGGTTAGTTGGCTACTTACTATATACATCAGTCAAAGCTGTGACTATCTTCGAGGTGAGTTTATTTGTTTATTTTTTTATTATTATTAATTTTTACGAAACCACTGGTCACAAGAATGCAAAAGTTTCCACTCTGGGTCTGCCCCATGGCTCATCAATCCTAGATGGTTAGGGGAGTGAGCTGTGGGTTTTGCTGCCTCTGGGATCACAAGCGAAGCTCTCCAACTAAGACGGTGTGTGGGCAGTTAGAGCAGAGAGACCAAGCTTGTCCTTATGAAGCTAGTGAATGACGAGAGAGTGGTGTAGAGGCTGAATCACTGGTGGGCAGAGAGGGCCTACCAGACTGGACAGTAGGGCTCTGAGGCCAAGCTCTTTGGAGCCCACCCCAGACACTTTGGGGCAACAGCAGTTTACGGACTTGTGCTGCAATCGAGGCCTCCCACTGCGTTCTCAGACTCTGCAATAATTCTCTAGACTTCATTAGTCCTGAGTGGGTATTTCACTGTAAAAGTAATATGGGCATGCCATGGAAAACGAAGAAAAAGTTGACCCACCATGCTGATCCTCCAAAAGTTGATGTGATACAATCAGAGTCTTCTTCCACTGGACCTTACCCATCTTAGTTCATAGTCTCAAAGTTAGGACTTGAGGTACTCATAGAAGGAAATCAACTAGAGCACCTTTAGCATAAGACTTTATTCAAAAATGCCAGGCATGAGAAGTTTCCAAAAGAGCATTCTCACCTGAGGAAGAAGGCTAAGTCAAGCAGTACTTTTTATAAGGATTTCAGAGGAGGGATGAGCCGAAGTTTAGCCAGTTTGAGGAATAGTTCAAAGATGGTTCTCAGAAACAGGAGGAATTATTGTTCTTAAGGATGAGAAGCCATTGTTTGTGATTTTACCAAAAGGGTGAGGAGGAAGAGTTAGGGGCTAAAGTCACGTGGAAGAGAGGTAGAGAGGAACATCTAATGAGGGCAAGGACATGCAAGGGCCACACAGGAAATTTTGTCTTTTAGTGTCTTTTGCAGGGACCAAAGGCAACCCAGGTCTTCTGACTCCTGGCCAGACTTCTATCTACATCCCATAGATACCCCCAACCTTTCCTGCTTTGGTAGTGATTGAGACAGAACCATGGGTATCCTGGACCCACTCATGGAAGGAGAGGTTGAGATAAGTGAAATCCTGAAGAGCAAAAGCAAAAACTGGAAGATTTTACAACTTTGCCCTAGGAATGTGATTTACCTTCAACAGGAACAGAGGCTGCAGGAGTTGAGTCCTGTGCACTGCTGGCCTGCAGCTACAGGTGAAGGCAGTTCTGCCATTAGGGACTGAGAAAAGTCAAGGGCTCCCTCACAGGAGTTCCATTTCCTGATGATTTAGCTCTGGAGGCATCATTGTATCAATAATTGTTGTTGTGCATCTAATATAACTCTTCTGAGCTCAATCCTCAGATTTTTCAGCTATCAGCCTGAGTGGCCATGCCTGCAGCCTCTTGTACCTCACCCCCCACTAGGGGCAATCAGTTCTGTGCATATCAGAGCTCTCGGGGTTTTTTTCCTTGTTGTGCCTTTAAGAGCTGCAGGAATGCAAAGAGAGTATGGAGGAGGGGTTGGGTCTCCCAACAAGACTTCTGGGGAAAGGATCCTGGGAGTTTTGGCCAGAAATGAAGCTGAGATTCCAACTCTGAGAAGTTGGGGGTGGTGTGTGTTGGGTCAGGCCTGTGATTGGACTGCAGAGTTTACTAGCCATGAGGAAAGCAAAAGTACAAGAGCTGGGGAAAGGGGAGAAGTCCTCCTTACGCCCACCCCAATGCACCCTCACCCAGACCTAGAAGCAGGGTGCAGCCACTAGCCTCCGGAGGGTCAGTGCGTGTCCTGAGTGATCCCAACAGATGCTGGACCCAGGAAGTTCTCTACCCCAAGTCTGCCTGCAAGGCCTCCGGGGACCAGCTTGCCAACAGCTGGACTTGATCACCAGCTTGCAAAGTGAGTCACATCTGGTGGAATAACAAGCGGACTTCGCTCTCCAGCTGTTTTTAGAGGATTTTTCACAGCAGTGGCTAGAAAGCAGGCGACCACAACCTGGACCTTTGAGTCTTCTTTGAGAAGTACAGCACAGGTGTTTCCACCCCTGGGTGCTTTGCAGGACGATGCTGGCCTTTCGGCAAGCTTCTGCTTTCCTGGTTCTGTTCCTCGCAGCTTTCCTGCCCGCGCCACACTGTGCTCAGGACCCAGCCATGGTGCACTACATCTACCAGCGCTTTCAAGTCTTGGAGGTAGGTGGCATCTGTGCACCTGATACTGGAACATAATTCCTAGAAGTCATCTTATCTTAACCAGGCTTCCCTATCTACTGGGATACATTTGTTTCCAGATAGTAAACAATAAACGCATTGCTAAAGTTATACTTGAAAACTTTATAGTCTAGTGGTTTAGAGCACCCGAGTCCAGACTGCACCATTCCCAAACTTTTTGTAGGGCTTCCCTCTGTGCAGTTTTTCTCATCTATAAAATGGGGATGATGATAGAATTTACTTCCTAAGGCTATTCTGAAGATTTAAAAAATTAATCTATACTTGGAGCGTTGTCTCACATGCTGGTAAATGTCCAAGAAGTTATTCAAAGTTCAATTTTTAAAATATGAAAATTTAAAAATTTTGTCACTTTTCATCATTTTCACTATATCAGGGTGATAGCCAATTTTAGCTTTTTGTCTTTTACTGATAAACTATTAGGTCACTGTAAGAAGTCATGATATTATTGTACCAAGAAGCTTATGCCAAACTGGATTTGGATTTAGAAATGAGCATATTTCAGCAATGTTAAACAGAGAGAAAGTATTTGGGCCCTCTTCTCTGTGTGTTGCAGCTACCACTTCACTAAAATTTGCAAAACCCCACATTTTGGTAGCACGAACAGGCTCCCAGGGACAAATGTAACCTTCTGTCCTAACCTTTGACACAACCCTGGTGTTGACTTTGACTATTTCATACTTAATTGCCTTGCTTTTGCACAAATTAAGTTTTGATAAATTTTTTATCTTCTTTCAAAGACACTCCTATCTCTAATATTTGTTTTTAACATTTTCCTGAAAAACCTTAAACTCCAAATTATTTGGTCATCTATTTACAGTCAGGGTTAAATAATTCCACAGAGCAGACTGAACATATTTCCAAACGTTGTCCAGCCAACAGACTGAGGCTAGAGGTGGTGGATGAAATGTTCCCAGGCCAGTGGCCTCTTGCTGCTTCATTTGCTGTCTCCTCAGACACCTCTTCCCCAATCTCACCTCTTTAAAAGTGCCAGAATTGTGCTTAACCACTACGTTTAACATCAATTTGCCCAGCATTTTAAAATATATATTTATATATCTATGACTGAATGCATGGAAAAACTTAAAAATTTACACATTGAAGTATCAATAGTACTTTGAGTTAAAGAATTATGAGTGATTTTTATTTTCCCCCTCTTTAATTATCTGTATTTTTAAAATCTTTTTATAAATAATAGCTATTTTATTACTTGGGTCATTTCAATAACTGGCAGTAATTTGAGAATTTATTTTCTGATTGAAGCAAGGACTACAAAAGTGTACACAAGCAACAAAGGCATACATTCAAGACTTCCGTGAGTTCTCAAAAAACATATCCGTCATGCTGGGAAGATGTCTGACCTACACAAGTGAGTTTAAGAGTGCAGTGAATAACCTGGCGCTGAGAGTCGAACATGCCCAACGAGAGGTTGACTACCTAGAGTACCTGCGAGAAGCTGACATGTGCATCGAATCAGAGGACAAGATGCTGGCAGAAAAGCTAGTCCAAGAAGCTGAAGATGAAAAAAAGATTCGGACTCTGCTGAACGCAAGTAAGACAGCCGTGTCTTGTATACCCATCTAGGGATTGTCACTTAGAGGCCTGGTCAGGAAGGGTCTAACCAAGTATGAAAGTGAGAGCTGGATGTGTGCACGGTGTGCCCATGCTGGGGGGAATCCTTAGCCAGGAACAGGTGTCCAAAGGAAAATCCATTCTCAGAAAGTAGCTTTTCCATTCACAGAGAGTTCTTAAAGGCCCCAGAGAAGGTCAGGGCTATAGTGTCAGAAGTCAGCCCAGTATCTTCTGATAGACCTTGGTTTGGAGGAAGCTAGAGGTCCCAGATCCTTCCAGGGAAAGCGACAGGTTGGTGGATTCTCCCAGTGCCCTGGGAGTGGGGAGAGGCTGCAAATATGCTAGGCAGTAGCCAACCCTTCAGGCTAGGGACTGCAGTGAGTTATTACTATGTGTGCTGTCAGGATGGTGATATCCAGGGGATTTGTTGCCTGTCTTGTGATCTATTTCCAGGCCATTAAGAATAATGTTTAGGAGCTCAAATTATAATCACAAGTATAAGCAACAAAAACATAAAAAAGAAGGGAAATGTGCTATGCATGAGTCCATTTTATTAAAATAGTGAGGGAGACAAGTCCCCAGCTCAGAGTCTGTATTCTGAGATGGTTTTACTACCAACAGGAACACTTTATTTTTAGGCTAATTATGTCTGTTCCAGATGTGAGAAATTCCATCAGGGAAATAAGACATAAGCTGAGTGCTATCATTGCACTAAGGGTTTCAAATATCTTCTCAGTGCAATCCTTATAAGATCTCCATGGTCTTTCTAAATGAGGTGACACTTGATCTGAATTTTGAACAGAGAAATTAGAGAAGAATGTGCAGAGGGCACATCAAGGGAAGGTACAACATGTCAAAGGCATGAGGATATGTGACACTTTGACATGTAGATCTGCAGATATGCTTGAGTGGAGTTGTATGGGGCAGGTGAGGGTAGGCAGCAAGATTGAAGAGTTCGGTAGGACCCATATAATGAAAGACCTTGGATGTTAAGCTGAGGAGGTTGGACTTGGAAACTATAGAGAACCACTGAGCAATTTTAAGCAGAGGCAAGACGTGAAGTAAGACAGCAAGACTAGAGAAAGGAGACCAAACAGGAGAGTACAACACAACAAGCAATGGTGTCTACATTTAAGTAAGTGTCAGTAAGATGGAAAAGAGCAGATGGATTTGAGAGCCACTGAGAGTTGGAATCCACATAGTTGGTAGTGACTAAGTAAACGTGAAAAATGAGTGAGATGGATGCTTCCCAGGGTTTCGGCTTAGGTCATTTGGTGGTTGGTCTGAAATATGTTGAGATGGGAAACCCAAGAGGAGTTTGGGAGCTCTTACTAATCTACTTTTTTTTTTTTTTTTAGCACTTATTACCCTGAAATCTTCTAGTTCATTTATTTGCTCACTGGTTATTTTCTGCCTCTGCGTTGAGGATGTCAGCTCTGTGAGAGCCTAGATCTTGCATTTCATATTCAATGTTGTATCCAAGTGCCTAAAATAGTGTTTATGTTCAACAAACATTTGTCAGTGAATAACTAAATGAATGAATGCATGGAGAGATTGTCAGCACAGACAGAGAGGTTATTAGGCTTTGAAAGAAAGGAGAATATCGTACCTTTGAGTTAGAAGACAGAGGAGGGTACCTTATCTATAATAGGAAACAGTTGATTGAGTTGGCCAAGTGAGTGATTCTTTTTTGCCCTGACACTGTCTTGAGATGAATCATCCTCTGAGGAGCAACTGGGGCTAAGCATCGGGTGAGGGAAGGACGGAAAGGGTAAGGATGAGCCAGCAGAGGATGAACAGAGGCTGTCCAAAAAGCTGATGGGGAGAATTGGGTGCAATGTGGCCTGAGCTAGAATGTGCCTGAACTTTCACGTGCCAGGAATCAGGCAGGACCCCAAGCCTGAATGGTTGTACTGGATTAGATCCCTGAGCTGCTCCTGGTACCTGAATACCCTAAACCCCACAGGCCTTGAAGTTGCCCCTTTCCACAATAGCTCAAGCTCAGCAGAAGCCCCGAGTTTGGAGTTGCTGCTTTTTCAACCCTCATCCTCTGCCTTATCCCTCAGACACTAGAAAACATTCCCTCTCCCAGCTCCATGGTGAGTGAAAACTTCTCTTTCAACTTTCCAGAGATTGCTCCTTTCGTGCCTGTTGCCTCCGGGGCCCTCATTTGGTGATTTGTTCGGTTTATGATTAACAGCCACCTTCTGCCGCCCACGATTGGATGGGCCGTGTGCTACACAGTAGGGATAGCGGAGTGAGTAGAACGTGCTACATCCTGCACGAGCTTTCTTAAACAGCTTCTTTGCCTCTGGTCTTGCCTTCTACAATCCATCTGCTGTCATGCAGACCTTCCCACAACACAAAATGGATCACATTGCTCCTCTAGGTAGAATTTTCTTTTTCTTTTCTTTTTTTTCCTTGTCATTCACCATCAGTTATCATCAACAAAAAAAATCCATTCAAATCCATTCCCCCTTTTATATGGGGAAGGACCTTCACAAAGTGGCCCAAACTCATCTCCAGGTTCTTTGACTCCCATAGCTTACCCACATGGAGTGACAATTAAAAATATAAATATTGCTTTTTCTACCTGCCCTTTATGACTCAAAAATGCTGTGGATTCTCTGTGAAGACTTTCACATTCCCCCCCACCACCACTACCAGCACATTGGCCCATCTCGTTGAGTCATCCAAGGGAGCACTAACATTTTCAATCACATGTATCTGTGTGTGTTTGATTCCTCAACAAAACTACGGACCTATTGACATCTTCGTTTCTGCATTCACAGAGTCGGGTCAGGGACTCCCATGGGGGAGGCTGTAAAAATTCTCTATAGAAGAGACACTGATAGCATAGGACCCTCAGAGCTTAGTTTAGGGAAAGACAAACCTGTAAACAATCATAACCATGTGATTAGTGCCCCTTGGCCTGTTATTTTCAGAGGTTCTCTCCCCAAAGATACTGTGGAATGTCGATTTATTTCCCTGCCTTGCACTCTTTTATATTTTGCGTACTGTGCCCATCCCCCACGATTTTGCCATTTCTGTTAGTAGCTATGCCTATCTTCGTTTTCTAATGCTGCGTAACAAATTACCACCGATCTAGCAACTTAGAAAAAATTACCACTGAAAAAAATTCACCATTGTTTTAGCAGCTTAACACAATCTCAGCATTTCTGTGGGTGAGGAATCCAGACACGGCTTAGCTGGACCCTTTGTTTAAGGTCTCACTCAGGAGGGTACAATCAAGGTGTTGGCTGGGCTACATTCTCACCTGGAACTCAGGATTTTCTTCCGAGCTCACCAAGGTTGTTGGCAGAATTGCCTTTCTTGTGGTTGTAGGGCTGAGGCCCTCAGCTTCTAGAGGACACACCTCCGCAGAGGCAGCTCACAAAGTGGCAGTGGCTTCTAGGCCAGGAGGAGAGTGCCTCTCTTCAGAAGTGCCCAGTCCCTCTTTTAAGAGTTTTTATCTGATTTAAGGCAGGCCCACCCATAATAATCTTCTTTCTGATTAACTCAAAATTGGCTGATTTGGGGCCTTAGTTATATCGGCAAAATCCCTTCAGCTTTATCTTATAGTGTAACCTAGTCGAAGAATGCTATCCTGTCATATTGCCAGGTTCTGCCTTCACTCAAAGTGAAGGGATTATGTAGCATGTCCACCACAGGGTGGGAATCTTGGGGGCCATCTTAGAATTCTGCTTACCAAGCTGTCTTCGTCTGCTGGGCCCAGCTGGTGCCACTGTGAACTGTACCCACCTTCTTCCTACAAGGTTCTGATCTTCCTGTCTTCTAATCTTGGCCTACAGGGACTGAGCCAGCTGTGGAACTTCCACTAAAATCCTTGAGACTCATGTGGGCAAACACCTTGGGATCATGGGCTAGAGGTCACACCACAGGGTTTCATTCATACATACCCTCTGTCTTAGAGAGTTTCTTCGGAAAACCTGTAGGGAGAAGATAATGCAGCTTCCTTGGAAAATTCAACCTGTGTCTCAGGAGACTTGCAGAAAATTCTAACATCAGTCTAAATGATTCTAATTTATTCTTGGAATGTTTCTTGGTCAACAATGAAGGGCCAGATACTAGGGATAATTAATAAGATAGAGTTGCTCTGTAATTAAGCCATTTCCTATAGAACTGTTCCCAAATCATCAACCTTTATTTAGAGAGGATCCCCAAAGATGTTCACATAAGGGCCACAATCCCAGGGATGTTTGGGCTTACATAAAATTCTCAGACTCTTAACTCTAACACAAATACATACTCTCTCTTTCTCTCCCCTCCCTCTCTTCCTTCCTCTTTCCCTCTGTCTTTCACATGCGCATGGGCACACAACCACATGCTTTAAAATGCAGTGAGTGAAAGTTACTTGAATACAATCTAACTTATATTTAAAAATCATTCCAAGTCTTTGGTTCTTTAATTCTTATTAGTATAAAGAAATGTTGTATTGCATTTGGCAATTTATGGCAAAGCACCATTGCCTCAAATACCCCAGACACCCAGATTGAGAATTTATCCAACTGAAAGTCTTTGGCCGATTCCACAGGCTTCATTCTTGAATGGATATGAGTATTAACCACTTTTTAACTTGTAAGTAGCTTGTAAAGAAAAATTCTGAAGGCAGTCAAAACAAGGCATTATAGCAGGTTTCATTTTATTTCCTGTTTTAGTCCCACTCCTTTTATTACAAGTGTGCACGCAAGTTACCACAAGTAAACCTTTCCCATGCTGACTTAAATAACCCATATCTTTTGTTAGATTGTGTTTGAAAGAAGAAAGTCTGTTGCTGCAAATTTAAATGCCTCTGGGATCCATTCAGGCAGTAAAAGGTGCATGCCTCATATTCAAATCCATTAAAAACAAAACAAAATATAAAACAAATAAGTAAACAAAAAACCCACTGGGAGCCCAATAAAACATGTCTGTGAGCCAACTCCCAGGATCCATTCGTTTGTGATGAGTGGAACAAAACATTAAATGTATTTGGAACAGATATATTTATCACAAAGGAGGGGATTGAGGATATACACACAAGTGTGAGCACAGGAGAGTGTGAGATTGCTTGTACGTGCACACACATGCTTACACGAACACATTCTCTACCCAAAAGTTGCTGCGTTCATGGGCCAGCAACACTGGAGGTATGTGCACAGCTTACCCTGTGCTGTCTCCAGGTCACTGTATGGGGTCCAAGAAGGCCCGTGTACACAACCCTTGTTTCGTTTATCCATCTGGAAGGTCTGTGGTCTTATGAGGGTACCTCCAGTCCTATCACCATGGATACTCACAAAAGGTCCCAAAGTTGTTTTAGCTGATGGCTTTTTGGCTCCAGATGGAGCAAACATCCATTTATTCTCTCTATAACTCTCTCACTTATTCATTCATTCAACAAATGTCTAATTGAATTCCGGATATATGTTGGCCTTGCGCCGGGCATTAGAGATGGGACATTAAATAGGATAACGTCCTTGTGCTCAAAAAGCTTACAGCCAAGTGGGGAAGCCCCCTAACCAAACGCGGGATAACAGCCAGAGTGTGCCTGTGCTGATGGAGGCTGTCGCAGAAGCACAAGGGGCGGCATTAAGTAATTAAGCAAGGTCAGGGTTGCCGTGGAGATGAGGGGGACTGTGGAATCTGGAAAGTAACCCTCGAGATGAGTCTTAGTAATGGGAAAAAAACCAATCAAATGGAGAACAGAATAAAGGGCACTTCAAGCAAATGGAACAGCATGTGGAGGCACAAAGGCCAAATCGGGCCTAGTGTTCGTTCAGTAGATCTCGGGTGAAGGGGGAAGTCGTGGAGTGGACATGAAAGAAGCAGAAAAGAGCTAAGCTCCTTTGTGCGAGGCCCGTTCACACATTCAAGCTGTGGGGAAGGAATATAATGTGAAAAATGGTAACTACTACTTATTGAGTGTTTATTATGTACCAGGTAATCTTTAAGCATTTTATGTATCTTATTAGATTCTATCATCTAATTCTCACAAGGGCCCTATGAGATAGGTATTATAATTATTCCCCATTTGTAGGTGAGGAAATCAAGGCACTGAAAGGATATGCGATTGTCCAAGATCTCATAGCTAATTGGTGCCAGAGCTGGGATTCAAACCAAGGCAGGCTGACTCCTACCGTACACCTCTCCCATTGGCTGTCCTGGTTGGCAGCGGTAAGCACGGGAGTGTCAGGGCTCAGGTGGAGGTTTTAGGAAGATCATTCTGGCCACAGTTACAGAACAGACTGCAGTGGGGGCGGCTGAGTACACATAAGATGGAGAGACTGGAGGCAGGGAGGTCATCTCCAGGCCTGTCACAGAGGCCCTCACGGTGGGAACAGAGGGTTTCTGTTCTGAGACGCGATGCCTGCACCCCCAAGGCTCAGCTGCTTCTGATCTCGTTGTGGGACACACATGAAGACCATGTTAGTGCTCTTGGTTGCTATTTGATGATGATTCCTACTCGCAAACAGTTCATTTAAATTATTTTTTTAAACCCTGGCCTAGAAAGGTCAATTTTCTTCCCTCATCTTCTCAGTTTTTAATTCACTGACTTTTCTTCATTTATTCTTAAAGTACAACACTCCTCTGCTTTCCCCCGTCTTCTCTCAGTTAACAGAAGAAACCCCTACTCACTATTCTGTGCTAGAAATCTCAGGGGCATCTCTTTGGCCTTTGTCTGACCAGTCACCATATCCAGTAGATTCTTTCTTCTGATTATCTGTCAAATGTATCCTTTCCATCTGCACAGCTGTCTCATCATCTGAGGTCTTGATTACTGCAAAAGCCTCCTGACTGATCTTAGCTGCTGGTCTCTCGCTCTTCCAGGGCTTCTCCCGACATTGCCACCAGGGTCATCTTCCTCGTGTCACTGCATCTTTGCTTTATCAACTGGGATGGTAACTGTAACCCTACAGGCTAAAGCAAACCCCATAAAATAACATCAAGAAAACTCTTACAACCAGACCCCAACCTAGCTTTCTTTAAATAACTTCTTTTATTATTCTCTATGAAAGTAAACCTGCTGATTAAATAAAAAATTATGAATATTGTATGTACTATATATATTGTATATACTTTTGTTGTAAAAGTAGATAACAAGCCAACAACTGAACACAGCAGCTTTGAACATTTCTCAGGTTCATCTTGTGCCACTACTGCCTAGCTCCATCTACTCGATGCTCTCTGCTGTGTCTGATCTGCTATTCTGAAAACATAAAATAGCCTTCATGTATCCCTGCATTATGCGTGCTGTGTTTCCCAAGTCTATCGCAGTGCCTGGCACAGAGTAGAAATCAGTATTTTTTTAGTGTATTAGAAAGTGGAGGCAACTATTTGCCAGAGATTGCTTTAAGCCCTTTTATCTGTTTTCTTGCCCAAGCCCACAGCAATCCTGCTAGGTAGATACCATGATGACTTCTTTCAGAGGAAGAAACTGTCGCTCAGTGTTTCCCGCAACCCCATCTTCTCCCACCTTCCTGCGACATTCAGAGCACACGCTCCCCCGAGACACTAGAGTCCTCTCAGCCTTCATTTCTGCTCACCATCCACTCACCCTGACCCAGTGTCGGTTATCTTTTGCCACAGTAATGCTGCATAACATACCACTCCGACACTGAGTGGTTAAAACAACAATCATTGATTATTTCTCAGGAGTCTAAAGGGCGCTGGGCAGGTCTGTTGGTCTGGGCCAGGCTTGGGCGCTCTCACCTGAGGTCCCTAGTGGCATGTCGCTAGGGGATGGCTGGCTGAGGATGGCCTCAGATGGGATGACTTGGATCTCCTCCACGTGGTCTCTGATCTTTCAGAAGGTGAACCTGTGCTTGTTCTAATGATGTAGGCAGACATCTGAGAGGGGGACACAAGCGCACCAAGGTCTGGTCACTTTTATCAAATTCTTTTGGCCAAAGCAAGTTCCAAGTCTGGCTCTGGAGGCCCCCCCCTTCCCCTGGAACCTCTAATAGCATCTAACAAGGCTTTTGGTCTTGACACTTCTGGAAACGGGCAGTAATCAAGATCAGTTTTGAAGTATGCAAATTTCTATATGAAAGAAGTGGATTGGGCATTACTGTGATTAATGGTTTTGAGGTGAGATCAAAGAACCAGGGAGAGGGAGGGCTGCTGTAAAGTTCAGGTTCAGGAGAGCAGGCGCCAGACTTTGAGAAAAGACGGCAAGGACGTGATGAAGTGAGGTTTGTTCACAGGAAGAAATCATGGCAAAATGGCAAAATGACTTTGTTTCCTACCCAGGCAAATGGGAGCACGACACTACTGCCCCTAGAAATTGAAAACATTTCCATCTTTTTTAGTTTGGTAAGAATGTTACGGGGGGTGGGGTGGAATAAAAACACTATGCAAAAACAAAGCAAAACAAAAACCAGCTCAGTTTTTAAATGAAAAATAAATAGAAATAGAAAGTTCACAACTATAACCTAAAAGGAATGCCTAAATGTTGCCACATTCAGATAATTGATAGAAAATGGAGCTGTTTGATGAGAAAGTCCCCAGAGGACTTGCCAACTTCCATGCTTTACTTCCCATGAGTGTAGACCAGCCTAGATTCTTTAGGAGAGCGTTCTCAAAGTTTTAGTATCAGGAACCCTTTACACTTAAAAAAATATTCAGGACCCCAAAGAATTTTTGTTGATGTGGGTTATATCTATTGATATTTACCATATTCATAATTAAAATATAAAAATTGTAATATGTACCAGATGCTATTCTAGGACAGGGTATACAGTGGTAAATGTAATGATTAGTCAAAGCCAGGCCCTCTTAGGATTCGCATTCTATTGAGGGGAGTCAAACAATAACTATGTTAACAGATAAATTTATAACATGTCAGATAGAAGATAATAAAGATTACTGAGGAAAATCAAGTAAGGCAAAGGGGTTATGGAGAACTGGCCTCATCCAAAAGGAGGCAGCTGAAGGAAGCTGGCTCTGTCGGACTCCAGCTGTAGGGGCCTCACCATGGAAGCGGCTGGACTCGTATTCACACATCGTTCAGCTTCCATGCACTCCCATGAATTTTCAACTCGATGTTATTAAGCAGCACACAGCCATGCAAGCCACCAGCCATGCATCATCCGTTTTCTTCCTCACGATCTATTGCCAGTCACGAATAAAGAGAAAATGTCAGGGCTCCATACTGGGTGCCACAGAATACTTTGAATTTAGTGCTGGGAACCTAGAAAAACCTCTGATGCGGATTGACTAAAGAGTTCTGTATAACTCACCAAAACCAACATACAGAGCATTTATTGTATTCCAGGCCCTGTTTAAACACTGGATTCACAACCCTGCAAATCTGAATCCTCCTATGGCTCACTGAGTACCATTTCATGCAAGCTGGCCATCCTGCCTTCCTGCCATCCATTTACCCAGGCACTCAGACACTGAAATCGCACTGCTAATGTCCACACATACCTCTTGCTACTCGAATCGATTTGATTTCTAAGTCGGCATAGCATGAGTTGGGATAGCAAGTTTGGACACCAACTCATACTGCATTATCTGAACCGAACTGACTCCTGAGTTTGGATGGTAAGCAGCAGAGATTGAATAGGAAGGAGACGTGCATTATGTCTCAGGCACCGCGGATAAGACGACACATAAGACGCGGTCCCTGTCTAACGTACTTGTGAGGAAATAAAGTGAATAAGCAATTGCAATCCAGTATGCTACCTGCCCTGGGAGGGGTCTGCACAGAAGGCTTTGCACAAAGAGGGAGAAACCAGCTGCTCTGCAGGAGTCAGGGAATTTTGTTTTGAATGATGAGTAGATGGATCTCAAGTTAGCAAAGATGAGCTAAGGAACAGGATGCGCAACGTCCAAAACTTACGACAGGCCATGGCACGTTTGGTGACCAATGACCAGTCCAGTATGGTAGGGAAGTGACAAAAGAGGAGGTCAGTAGAAGGACCTTGAGTGCCATGCTGAGATATCTGAAACTTATTCTGTGGGTGAAAAGCATGAAAAATGGCCCTAATTTCTAGAATAGTTAAGTCCACACTGACAATTTGATTGTAGCTTGAAGCTCTGTAATGGACGACTCACTCGTCTGAGAGCTGTCGTTTTGTCATCCCAGTGTCTAACATGATCACTAACTGTATAGGCGTTGTCGAATGTTTATTAACATGAATACAACTCAGGTGATTGAAAAAGTCAAGTTTTATCATAGAATTTCAAGAGGCAGTCAAAATATTCATGGTTTTGCAGGAATTCTCTCTCTCTTTTTTTTTTTTAATGAATTCCTGACTCTCCTTCCCAAGGAAACCTGCCCTCCCTCTCTGTCACTATCGTATGCATTCCATCACCCATCCATGAGTCTGGCTTATCACCCAACTCCCTTTATCTCATCAATTGCTAAGACCTGATCTCTCTTTTTCTATTTCTTGAATCCGTATCCATTTTTCCATGTCCATCACTATTCAGGTATCTCTCGTCTAGATTGTAATTACAGACTCTCTACCTGTCTCTCTGTGTTCCCTCCCACAACTCTACCTCCCAGTCCTTTCTCTACCAACATCCAGACGGATGTTTCTAAAACATAATTCCTATTGAGTCACTCCCCTACAGAGGGACAAGTCTCTTGAGGTCTGGAGAGTGTTGCTATTAAATAAGGGAGAAGTATTCTTAAAATTCAAATAAGTGGTCTTTGTTTATGAATTCACTGTGAAACCTTGGGCCAAATTCTATCCTAATTGCTTATCTGCAATTCTGCCTGAGGGGGAAATCACAGATTTTCATTCTCCAGTTTGCAGGTGGAACCTTGCATGGCATTGTCTCTGTTAAATAATTTACATCTTGGCTGGACTCAAAGGTTTTAAATTTATTTCCTATCCTTCCTTTTCCTTCTGCTAAGTATGTCTTCCGAAGAGAAGCACAGCAGGGAATCTTAACTTACCCTTTTACTCAAACACTGGAAGTATATTTTCCCCAAATTCCAAAAGAAGAAAAAATTATAAAAGTTATAAAATATATGCCCTGAAAAAACTATAGAGAGCATCCACCCTAAACCCCTCGTTTTACAGCTGGGAAAGCTAAGGCCAGATTGACAAAGGGACTTTTAGGGAGACATATAGAGAACCAGAGACCAAGTTCAGATCATGTAAGTCTCTGATTCCCAGTCCCATGTCCCATCTTACCAAAGAAGGGGTAGGAGAAGGAGAAGGGTGCACATGGGAAAATTCAGTTCCTTTTTTCCCAGAACTATGTTTCCCTGATCGAAACCATCTATCAACACTCTCTTGTTTTGCTTTTTCTCCAAGGACTCTGCATTAGAAATGAGATGTAGGAGCAAGAAGAATGTTTGTGTTAGTTTCTGCTGTATTTTATTTTCTGCTGTATTTTAAAAGAACATTTTTTTTTATGGGTGAGACCTCAAACATGCCTTGTTCTTAAACATAGTCCCTCCACAGCTGGGCTGCAAGCTGCTGACTTTCCTCCCAGAAGGACGGGCGGGCTGGGGGCTTCCTCATCAAGGCAAATATCATAGCATCCTGTGATTAGGTCCCAGGGAGTCCATGGCCCTCGCCCATCCTTCTTTAGGCACAGCCAGACTCACCCCTCTCCACCCCTTCCCACCACACATATACACACCCATCCACCATGTCCCTGGGGGCTGGCTGGAGGTGTCCTGGCTGGCCCTGACTCCTGGCTCAGACTGAGCTCTGAACACCCATAGCTTTGTGACCTATCTAAGCCTTAATTTCTTTTTCACTTGGAAAATGGAGATTAAAATATTTACCATTTAGGCTTATTGTAAGAACTGGATTAATTTAAATAAAGTACCTATCACAGAACCATGCATATTGTATATATTTGTAACTTCTCAAGCTTTTGTGCTTGTTCTTCAATAGCGAACAGTTTCTAAGCTGCTCTTGTAGCCTTTCTCTTCCCATTAAAGCTCTCTGTGATCACTACAGGCTTTAACCCTCATTCATTCATCCTCTGTGATCACCAGGGAATGTGGGGAGAACAGAACATTCACATGAGACAGACCGAACTTGGGAAACTGAATAAAGGTATACTGGGCCCTGGCAGAGATGGGTCCCTGGTAAACAGGGCAGCCTGCTCCTCCATCTTCCACACCACAGCAAGTAACCCCCAGAGCTCGGCTTGGCAGGGGATCCTTCTGTTAAGCGGCTCCTGCAGTGCACAGGTTCCCAGCTGGCCCAGGCTTCTCTGTCTTCTCCAGGGGTTTGGCTTCCTATAAGGCAGGCCAACAGGAACAAAGTTAACCCTGAGGCCACAGGGAAGAGGCATTCAGGTTGGCAAAGTATGTCAGCAGGGGGACATGGTGGCAACTGATGGCTGAGGGACTTCTACAGCTCATCCCAAAGTCTGGCCCTGGACACAGTGGAGGCCAGGCAAGTTCTCTGGGCTGGGACCAGCCAGTGACTACATGACCACTGGAAGGACTGACCTTCCTAGGACTCGGTTCTGCCCAGCTACGCCACTCACCACCCCCACTCCTACCATATGTTCCCTTGATGAGAACCTTGTGTCAGATTTTTAAATGAAATAATGGATTTGAAAGTATCTTAAAAGCTTTATAGTACTTTACAAATTATTCACTTAAGACAGGACTGTGATCAGAATTCCGGATATGCAGCACTATTTAGACCGTTGAAAAACATCTGCTTGAATGAAGCTATTTTCCTCATTAATTCAATAGATATTTATTGAACCCACAAAGCACTGAATTAGGCAGTAGATCACAATAGTAAACATGAAGACAAAGGCCCTGCTTTTATGGAGCTTACACTGTAGTGAGGGAGAAGGACAATGCACTAATAAATAAAACCGATAACATAATTACAGAATGTGATAAGTGATCTCAAGGAAATAAGATGCTATAGACTATAGGAAATCATTTTAAATTTAGATGCGGTAGTCTCAGGAAGCCTCTTAAGGAGATGATATTGAAACTGATTTGAAGGATGAGTTGGAGCAGACTGTGGGAAGATCAAGAAAAAGACCACTCCAGGCAGAGAGAAGTGCAAGTGCAAAAGCCCTGAGGCAGAAACAAACTCGACATGCTCCTAGAATAGCAAGAAAGCCAATGTAGTCACAAGACCGTGAGCAAGGGGATGGAGAATAGAGGATAAAGTCCCAGAGACAGGCAGCAGCCATATCATGTAGGTCCTTTAGGACAAGGTAAGGGGTTAGGATTTTATTCTAAGACTGATAAGGAGAAAGGGTTTAGCAGGTCAGTCACATAATTCATGTTTTTAAACAGATGACTCCTATTGCTTTGTGGAGAATATACTACAGGTAAGCAAGAGTAAAATCGGAGAAAAATTAGGGACTACTGTAGTGGTCTAGGCAAGAGGAAAGGATTCAAGGAGTACAAGGGCAGAGGAGGTGGGAAGAGGAGGAGAGAGATGAAGTTGAGCATTTTGATTTAAGTATAACATCATAATTTAAAAGTAAGTTTTATTTTCAGAACTTGCTGGTGGTGGGGAAATGGACGGAAAAGAATCAAGAATGACTTCTAGGAAAGAAACTTGGTTGATAGTTCTTGCCTGAAATGAGAAGAGTAGGGAGAAAGAGATTTTGGGGGATAAAAGCAAGAGTTCTGCTAAGGACAGATTAAGTTTGAACATATCTAAGTAGGGACATTGAGTAGGCAGTCTGGTGAATGAGTTTGGGACTAAGTAGACATCCAGATAGGATGTAATTCCAGATAGAAATTTGGAATTCATCATTATTTGGAATTTAGATGGTACTCAGAACCATGAGACACAGTGAGGTGACTTGGAAAGTGATTGCAGATAGAGAAAAGAAGAGGTGTGAAGACAGGGCACTTAAAGGTAGAAGGTGAGAATGGATGCCATGAAAAAAATCCAGAAAGATGGGAGGACAAACAAAAGGAGGGGTGCTCCAGAATCAAGAGAAGAAAGTTTCAAGGGCAAGTACTGGTCAAGTAATCAGATTTTGCTGAGAGTTTGAATAGGTTGAAGACTGAGAATTGACCCTTGGATTTGGTAGCATGTTAGTTGTCCATGATCTTGATAAGAACTGATTCAGTGGAGTAGGCAAGGGAGTTTAGGCCAGTGGAGAACTGACGCTGATTAGAGCGGCTTAGGGTACAATTGGAGGTGAGGAAACTCCTCTGTCAGGGAGTTTTATTATAAAGTGGAACAGAGAAATGGAGCCACACTTGAAAGTGCTGTTTGTTTACTGAGGGGGATGATTCAGTTGGGAAGGAGAGACTACTGAGGCAAGAGAAGATAAATAATTTCAGGTGCCAAGTCCTTGAGTAGGTGAGAGGGGATTAGATCCACTGAAAAAAATAAATAGAGCAGGAAAGAAGGCAGAGAATATGGGTTCAGGTGCAATTGGGTGGTAGATTTGGTGGTTGGAAAACTCATTCATTCATTCATTCATTCATTCATTCATTCATTCAGCAAATACTTGCCTATGTACCAGTTGCTTTCCTAGAGGCAAGACATACAGCACTGAATGAAACAAATAAAGCTCATGCCCCCATGGAGTTTATATTCCATTGAAGGAAGTCAAGCAATAAATGTTAACAGATGGATTTATGATATGTCAGATAGAAAATAAGCACTCTGGAGAAAAATGAACTAGGGTAAGTGTATTATGGATAGTGGAGAAGAGATTGCCATTTTTTATCAGGTAATCAGAAAAGGCTTTAATGATCAGGGAACATTTGAGAACAGACCTGAAGGAAGTGAGGGAGGAAGCCAGGTAGATATGTTGGGGAAGCTAGTTGAGTTGCAAGCAGAGGGAACAAAAAGTGTCAAATTCCTGAGGGAAGAGTGTGCGTGGCACAATTTGAGGAACAGCAAGGGCGCCATTGTGGCTAAACAAGTAGGGACAGTTCACATATGGTCGGGAAGGCAAAGACTTGAGCTTTACTCTCAGTGAGATGGGAAGACAGTCCCTCGTAAGTTTTGGGCAAACATGTGACATGGCCTGACTTAAATTTTAAACAGATCCCTTTGGCTGATGAGGGGAATGGACTGTGGAAATCTCGGATAGCAGTGTGGCCGTTGTGGTAGGCAGGAGACTATGGCAGTAATCCAGGAAGGACACGATGGAGTTCTCAGATTGCTCCTGTTTTCTCAGTGAAATAAGAGGTATGAGCTTCATATGAGAGCGAGGCGGGCATGATGGAGGCCTAAGAAGAGAAGAGAAGGTATGATAATAGTGAGTGATGAATTGATTAAGGAATTAGGGTAGGATTCTACCCAAACTGCTGGCAGTAACAAGCAGTTTGCTAAAATGCTTACTTACCTCAGAACCTCTAGGGCTTCTCTGGCTGTGCACCTTTTTCCTTGTGTCTAGTTTTTCTTGCTTCCCCCTGTTACTTGTCTTCTGACTCTAGATGACCTCCAGTTGGCCTAGAGAACCCAAGCGTTTATTAAGAGGAACATGACAACCCACTGGCACATCCAGTTTCTTATCCAAAGCCTTTGGAAGGACAAGAGAGGCCCTCAGTGTGCACAGTTCTCCTTGAGAGACTGTTACACACCTGTTACACACCTGTTACACGCCTGTCTCCTTGAGAGACTGTTACACACCTGACTATCATTCCACCACCTCACCCTCCAGCAGTCAATGAGGGAAGCCCACAGAATTCCATGCTCTTACTAAGCCCTCATCAGGATTTGAAGAATATTCACAGGGTTCCTTGTGCTTTCGAGTAAGGACTCCACTCCCTGCCTCTATGACACTGGTCACCTCACAGTAGACTGCCTAACAGGGTAATCCCAACAACAAGTCCATAATTAGAACTGATGACTCACTTTTCCTGAAGTGAACAGTAGAACTAATCTCATCATGACCCCAAATTCCAAGACCCTAAGGTCATCTGGAAGATAGCATATGTAAGGGCCAGGTGGGAATGGACTACACCACTTCTTCCCATATCCCATTAGACAGAACAGGTCAGTGGGTGCAACCTAACTACAAAGGAGGTTTCGGATGTGTAACTACGGAAGAAGAAAATGCAATGGCATTTGATGAACACAGACATTGTCTCTGCCATAAGCAGTCAGAGAAGAAAAAAGTAGGAGGCATACACAGACAGCGGTGACACAAAGATCAAGGAGGAAGAACTCTTCAGGAAAGAGGAACTGATCAAATACTGCCATGCTACAGAAAGGTGAAGTAAGATATAGACATAAAAAGTCTGATTTTTTTAGTTAGGAAGTACCTTGCAATATTATGAAGGGTAGTTTCTGTGAAGTTAGGATGAAGTGAAAGAATGGGAGGCAAGGAGGTAGATACAGAGAGTATAGACTATTCTGTTGGACAATCTAGCTACATAAAATGACAGAAAGAGAAGTGAAATAACTAGAAAGGGGTGCCTAATTGAAGGAGAATTGTTTTTTAATGTAGGCAAGATGTTTACAAGGTAAAGAACTAGTAGTGAAGGAAAAAGCCAAGATAACAAAAAGGTGATAATTCATCAAGGAAGTCTAGAAGAAGCCAGGAGAAGATGAGACCAGAGCACAAATGGATGTATTAGTCTTGGACAAAAGCAATGACATGGCCTCTTCTAAGATGTATGGGAGGATAGCAAGGGTAGGAACAACTGAAGAAAAGTTTATAAGTGAGGGCAAGGAAGTGAAGGGAATTCATGTCTAATTGGGTTTATTTTTTCAAGGTGTTAATATGCTGTTATGAAGGGAATTATGGGGTTATTGTGGGGGTTTAAGATCGCTGCTATGTGGAACATTGGGGGCTAACCATGGAAAGCAGTATAATGTTTAGGGCTCAGTTGAGTTTAGAGACCCCTAACGTGTCGTGGCACCAATATAAACTATTGTGAAATTTTCTCCATGGACACACAACTCTCAAGGGCAGAGACAGATGTTTGAACTGACCCAGGACCAGGGATTTTTGTAGAGTGGATATTGTGGAATAGCTAGGGATTGGTGGGTGAGGGTGCTGGTGAGAGATCTATTACAGTGGTCTAGGTTGGATAGGAAAGGAAATGAGTCCAAGAGAAGGTTAATGGCCTGCGAGAAAGTAGAGTCAAGGAACTGGAGGGCATGAGGAAATGGAAGAGCAGAGGAGGTGAGAGCAAAGGAGTGAGAAACAGAAGTATAAATTGTTATTGCAGAGGGGAGGATATTAGAGTTTTGGATTTCTAATATGGAACGGTTCTAGGGGATGGGGTTATCCAGAGTACAGCCATGGGAGGGTGTTGCTAAAGTGGTTTGAAAGTAAGGTGCACGGAGTTCAAGAGGTCAAAGTGCTCAGGCTGTTGATGCATATGGAGTAGTGTCATAGAGAATAGTCAGTGATTTAGACTAAAAAGGGTTGATAGCATGAGATATAAAGAAGGACAGGATTTTGCATGAAAGTAGAAGAATAAAAGTCTGAAGTGGCAGTGAGGAGCTAGAAAAATGTAAACCTCTCTTTTTATTTCATCTTCCTCCACCTAGCTTAGACCCTTATCATCCTGTTGGATTATAGAAATACTCTTCCTAATTGGTTTCCCAGATGTCAGTCTCTCTCCCATGTATCCATCATACACATGATTGCCAGCTTAATTCATCTTGTTGAATATCCTTGACTATGTCTTACTCTTGCTCAAAAACTAAAACTTCAGTAGCTCCCTATCTGCCTGTAGAATAAAATTTCTATTCCTTATCCTCACCCTCAAGTTCCAGGCACAGAACTGGTTTCAATCTACTACTTTATTTTATGCATCTAGTTTGTGGTAATATCAAGTCCTTAGTTTGTATTGGTTTAAATTCTGTGCTATTTTATTAACACTTATCTTGAAGAACTTTCCCAAATATGGTTTTATTAACTGTCAGAAATGTTTTTCCCACCTATCTCAGAATGTCATCCTTCAAGCACTAATTCAAACGCAGATTAGTCTCTGCCTCAAATGACATCTCTATTCTGTGTTCTAGTTTTTGCAAAAATTCCACTTTAAGCTTTATATTCTACTTGTCATATATCTATTAAGCAAGAACCACTCCTAATTTATCATTGCACCTCAGCGCATTGTACCCCCAGCTCATAACACCTAGCTCACTCTCTTGCCCTTTGTAAGTATCCAGTGTCTGCTGACTAAATACATGCATGCGTTCATGAATAAATAAATGGATGGATGAGTAGAGCTCTTATAATATTCTAATAGTGTTAAGGGCCAGAATCCTTCCCCAGAATATGATCTCCTGGAGGTGTAAGCTTGATTAGATAGGTAGATGATAGATAGATAGATAGATAGATAGATAGATAGATAGATAGATAGATAGATAGATAGATAGATAGATGATAGATATCCAAAAGAGTGACTATAGAAATCCATTGCTTCAAAAATACTGTGGAACAAACAACTTCAAAACTGAGTGTCTTAAAACAACAATTATTTATTCTCATGGATCAGTGGTTGGATGAGAGTTTGCTATTTAGGCTGGGCCTGACTGGGGTGATTTGGTTCTGCTCCAAGTATCTCTTATCCTAACTCAGGTATTTATATCTGCATGGCAATGAAAGAAATATATGTTTTACCCTCAACACTTAGCACTGTCCTAGGAGCATTGTAAGCTAAGAACACAGTAGATACCCAATAAAATCTTGGCAAATAGAATTGAATTAGGCAGCTTCACACCCAAGTCATTCTCACTGTGTTAACCCCAAGTGCTCCAAGAGAGCCCCAAGAGAGTGAACAGGGTCTCTGATACAGCAAAGAGCTGTTTATTTCCTGACTTGAATAAAATGCTGACTCATAACTGGACAGCAACTCCCTTAACAGAGACCCATTTATTCATTTAATTCTTTGCTTTATTGAATATTACCATAAATTGTCATTAATCTATGCGTGATAACTTTATTCACGACACTAGAGGAAAAAAAGCAACTTGTGAGAATAGCAGACATCTCATGTTTATAAAGTAACCTCTCCTTTTAATCCTGTTTGGCCAGGCTGTGACAACATGCTGATGGGTATAAAGTCTCTGAAAATAGTGAAGAAGACTATGGACAGGGATGGCTCTTGGATGAAAGATGCTGTCAGTAACTCTCCAAAGGTTTATTTCTTAATTGGATCCAGAAACAACACTGTTTGGGAATTCTCAAACATGCGGGCACTCATGGAGGACAGCACCAAGCCAGGTCCACGGAAGCTAATCTTAACACATTCCTGGCAGGGAACAGGCCAAGTGATCTACAAAGGTTTCCTATTTTTTCACAACCAAGGGACTCCTAATGAAATTATCAAATACAATCTGCAGAAGAGGACTGTGGAAGATCGAATGCTGCTCCCAGGAGGGGCAGGCCGAGCACTGGTCTACCAGCACTCCCCATCAACTTACATTGACCTGGCTGTGGATGAGTATGGGCTCTGGGCCATCCACTCCGGGCCAGGGATCCATGGCCATTTGGTTCTCACGAAAATCGAGCCTGGCACACTGGGAATGGAACACTCATGGGTCACCCCATGCAAAAGCCAGGATGCCGAAGCTGCATTCCTCTTGTGTGGGGTTCTGTATGTAGTCTATAGTTTTGGTGGCCATGGCCCCCATCGCATCACCTGTGTCTATGACCCGCGGGGCACCATCAGTGAGGAGGATCTGCCCAACTTGTTCTTCCCCAGGCGGCCAAGAAGTCACTCCATGATCCATTACAACGCCAGAGATAAGCAGCTCTACGCCTGGAATGATGGAAACCAGATCATTTACAAACTCCAGATAAAGCGAAAGCAGCCTCTGAAGTAATGTATTACGGCTAGGAGGGAGAACACCTTGGCTTTGCAAGCTGCTCTTCAGGACATTGAGGCCACAGCCTCTTTGCAATATTGCATCCCTCTAATCACATAAAGGGATTGGGTCGAGAAGTCGGAGCACATGTGCATCCTCCCAGACACTGACGTAGAGATCTTCCAAGAGTTGAGATGAGAGTCTGTCATTCAGACATTTTCAACAACTCACGTTACCCATCCAAACCTCCTGGCACTCAAGGCCTTCCGCATTCTGATCCAGCTTACTTCCAGCCTTTTCTTTTACTGGCATTTACTTTAACTCCACCCCCAACCCCCAAGCAATTAGAAATGTAGGCCACCCCCTAATACTCCTGGCTTTTCTTCTCTCCTCTGGCCTTTTCTCAAGCTCTTTCCTGTTTCACAAATGCCTTTTGATACTCTTCCATTTTTACTGCCCAACTAAAATACTATTTCTTATTGATGTTTAATCTGGATTTCCTCTAACTCAACCTTTCCACCAAGCTAGGTAGATATAATAATAAGGTAAACACATTAACATTTGAATACTACTTTCAAATTACAATGTGTTTGCACCTATATTACATCATTTAATTCTCATCTCAGCCTTGTATGCAGGACAAGTCTTTATAGTTGCCATTTTAGAGATGAGGAAAGCTTAGATAAGCCATTCAAAATAACAGAGCTACAAAATGAAAGATAGGGCTAGAAAATACTGCAAACCCCAGTTGTTTCATTGCCCAAGGAAGCACCAGATATGCATGTTTGTTCACTTAATCTTTTATAAGTAATACATTCATCATTTCATTCTAAAAATAAGTTTGCCCCTTTAGCCGCTTTTCATGTCCACACAAGACCTTCCTATAGCCCTTTCAGAAGATGCTTCCTCCAGAAAACCAGCCTGAGGGTGAGGACCCTATTTCTAGCCTCATCTTGTCTTACCTTCCCCTAAGTCTCTCTTCTTGCTTGAAATACAATAAAATTGACATGAAGCAAACAAACCTCATCAGGTTATATTTGCCTACATGCCGTCGGCATAACAGTATCAGGGAGCACTGCCGGTGCTTGGGTTTCCTGTGAACAATCCCCAACACACTGAGGTCCTTGGTAAATATTCTGGAATCTGGATGGAAGCCAGATAGCAGCCAAGTGACTCCCTGCCACAGCAAGTGTGCCATGTGGCACAGGGGACAGAGGGTAGCTGTGCCTGGCCAGAGGGGCTTCTTCAAAATCTTACCCATGCGTTTGGCCAATTCAGCCTGGTTTGGGTCACAAGTACAGGCTGTGGTACCAGTCTGTATCACGTGCTTAGGCCTCTGTCTTTCCAGCTTGGTCACATAAGAGGATTTGCTTTGTACACTTGCAGCTGTTTTCCAGACTCTGCCAAGCTCAGGCCAGGACCATAGGCAGTGAAGAGAAGTTTGTTGTTGTTTTTTCTTCCCCATAGCATTTGAGTAGAACTTTGGCAGAATAGAACATAGTGCAATTACCCACCATGCTAACAGAGTGATACAGAAAACCCAGATCTGTTGTGGAGCAAGGCAAGTATGGATAAACATGATGATATTACCCACTCCATGGGTTTGGGGACATAACCTGCCTTATGGGTAAAAGAATATTATTTATTTCACCAGGATAAGGAATGGGAACTGCCCTCACAAAGGAGGGGAGAGTGAAGTTATCAGTGAGTGGAATTATGTGCTAGAACTGGGCACATAGTACCTCTGGAGGCACAGAGAAGAGGTTGACTATCATTTGTGATATGCTTTGAATTGATAGTTTTCCAGGGTGCGCTTTTCACTAACAACCCACCCTGGCGCCTTAAATTCCTGCAGTTAGAATCACTCTTTTAGGTCAAGAAGGAAGCCCCTGTTAATGTGCCACTTTGTTTCCTGGGAGTCAGGACTGGACAGCATATAGGTCCATGAACACTTTTTGGGCTTCTTCCAGGTGAACCTTTAAGTTCTGGAGGTTTTGTTGGAGTTTAGTCAGGATTAAAATCACTATGACTTATACTAGTGATTCTTAAACTTTACTGAGCATAAGAATCACCCAAGGAGCTTTTAAAAATCCTAATGCCAGGCCATACCCCCAAACCATTAAATCAGAACCTCTGGAGCTGGGACCCAGACACTTTTTTAAACTCCCCTTCTCCAAAGTGTTTCCAAAGTGCAAATAAGCTTGAAAGCCAGTGCCTTACACCATTTTTTAAAGTAATATAAAAAAAGTAACTGTATAGTTCTGAGAACACACTAGCATTTTCTGGGGGCTGGTGTCGGGGTAGTGGGTCCACCGGGGCAATGACATGTGGGACTTGGAAATACCCATGAACTCATGTGAACTGTGGCAGCCTCCGTCTACAAAAGCCTCTCTGCTGCTATTTTAAGGAAGTGAAAGAGAACTGAAGGGTGTCCTGTTGTAACACAATTCTTGTGGGCCCCAGCCTTCCTCTGCTGGCTTTGCCCTCAGTCTGCTTCTGGCCAGGTTCCTGCAGTGACCAGAGTCTCATATTTGCCAGGGTGGCTTAAATTCTCTTCACATGTAAACGTCTTCTGGGCATACTGGTAATTTCAGACCACCAGGGTAATTTGAAAAAAGATGTGTCTTGTGGAGTTTGTCAGGTCTCCTGCCGGTAGAAATGTACATACAAAACTGAGGCCAGGGCTGTAGTGACTCCTGCCAGAGTTGGGGACTATGCCAGAGTCCCTGGTGTCGATGCCATCTGAGGCCCACAGGGATTTTAATCAGCTGAACTGAGCAACCAGTCCTTGGAGGCTCAGGCAGGGCAATAACCTAGCAGTACAACGAAAGGGGATCCAGACTATACACTGAGGAGAAGGCATCCGACGAGATCTTCCAGGGCCCAGTTCTGCCCAGATTCTAGAATCCATTCCTGTGGTCAGTCATCGCCAAAGCTTTTCCTGGGCCTGTGGAACACCGCCGTGGTGCTGGGCACAGGGAACGGCTTTTTGTCCACAGCAGTTCACCAGTGCCTTTAGTTGGCGTTGACCACTAGAGGGACCTCCACCCCAGGTCGCGGGGCTCAAGGGCCGCCGGACCCTAGGGTGCCTCAGAGCCTTCCAAACTGCGGGGGGGTAGGGGAGGTAGGGAAGTGGTGGGGGGGCTCTCAGAGACAAAGAATGAGGCTTCCCTCAGGCCAGCCTCAGTTTAGGCGGAATCGCACTGGTCCAGGAACTCCAAACACCCAAAGGTTGCTGCGCTGGGTGTGCCTCTAATCGATTTTTCTATGGCTTCTCTTCCTTTGCAATTCGCGACACAAACTTCCTTTCTGTTCCCCCGTTTTCGTTTCTTTCGACTGGGGAATGGTGCTGAAGGGCCGGAGAAGTCCAGGGGACTGGGAGCTGGGAACCGCAGGGCGGCCGCCTCGGGGTGCGAAGGGTGCGGGAAGGGGAGGTGATAAGAGCGGGGCGTGGTTTTCGGAGAGAGGCGGGTCTTGGGGGACCAGGAGCGCGGTCCAGGGGGCGGGGCCGGGGCGAGGAGGGTGGGGGCGAAGGCAGGTTCGAAGGGGCGCGGTTGACAAGGCGGGTCCCTGAAGAACCGGAACCTGTGGCGGACCTGTCCCTACCGGCCGCAACGGTGCGGGAGAGGGAACAGCAGCGGCAGAGGGGCGGTCCCAGAGGAAAGAAGGCGGGGAAAGCGGGCTCTCCGGGACAAGCCTCCCATGGGTCCCCGCCCCCGTCACGTGGGCTCCAGACCCTGGTGCTGCCGCTCGGTCCCCTGGTTGGTGGGTCGGTTGCTTGGTGGGTTAGTGGCCTGCAGCTCGGCTATCGGCTCTCAGGTTCGAAGGTGGGAGGGCCACCGGAGCGGCCCGCACACCTGAGCCGCCTGGAGAGGAGCTCTGCACCCAGGTCAGTGGGCTCTCCGCACGCCCTTAGGCCCGCTGCGCGGTCGGGACTGAGAGCCCCCGCAGGGGCATTGCCTGGGAAACGAAGAGCCCCTAGATCCTAGAACCACCCGGGGCATTGGGATCAGTGTCAATATGGGCTCCAGAGCGTGTCCCAAGCGCGACGACGGGGATCCTCCTCTTCCCTGGCCAGAAGACTGGTAGGAGGGTATAACTTCTGTGGATTTGCTCCGAATCTCTACCCAACCCTGCCCGGAACGTAGGGACAGTCCGCACCCCACAGGTGCTAGGGTGTCCCTGGTGATGCGTTGCGTGGTCGGTCACCTCAGTTCTGTGTGGTATGTCAGGGCTCTGCTCAGTCAGCTGCAGCAGCGGCGTAATCTAGAGAGTCCAAGGTGGTTGGGAAATTTACTGTCTGCCCAAGTAATTTGTGTTTGGCGGAGCATGTGGCCAGAGGCAACGCTTCGGCTGAGACCAGCTCTATACTGTAATTGCAAATAGGCCACATGCTTTTGAAACTCTCAAGCCCCTGCGTCCCAGTCCGCTGCAGAAAGGTGGGCTCTTCCTCCCGCCCGCCTGACATTCCGACTCCAGACCACCCCAGTTTTTCCTCAGATGAAAATAAGATTACATATCTAAAGAACAGAATTTACAAAGTTTGGGTAGGATTGAAACTGGCACTCTAGTCAATGTTTAATCCTATCAAAAAATAAATCCAGAGTATTATATTTTTACATTAAGAGAAGCTGGATATTTTGTATAGATCCGTCTCCCTTTCCAATTTTGGTCTACTTTCTGTCTTTCTCTTCATCTCTCTCCTTCCTCTCTCCGTTCCTGAATTGATTATAATGCAAATCTGAAGTGTTTCCAAATTTACGTTGCATTTTGTGAAGTTAAATGCCCAATTACAGAAAGGCAGTTGGCTGTAAACATAATTCATCTTTAGCACGTTCAGTCTTTGATTATTATTTGTATATGGAAAACAAAATGCTATTTGATTTAGAGATTACGTATTTTTCTTTTGGGCTTGAGAGAGGCAGCTCATTTGTATTCTGCTTAAATTCATATTCAAATTACTTTGAAATGAGTGATGAGGGAGATGGCGAATCTTTCACTTACTGCATTCATCCGTGATTTTATTTAAAACATTATTATTATTATTCCTTTGAGATTTGATGATGTGTCAGTTATTAGTTTATTGCTACAGGTGGACAAACAATACTATGGTCTCTTCTTTCCTGGGGTACGTATAGCAGGTGTGCTGACTTTAAAATTAAGTAGAATGAGATAAATGCCAGAAAGAGGTAAGAGCAAAGAGTTGTGGGGATTCCTGTCTTTAGAGCAGGGAAAATCGGGGATAATTTCAAGAAGGGGGTGACATCTGTGTGATGGACCTCAAAGGATTTCTCTGGAGTTTCTCCAGGCAGAAGTGGGTAGTGTATGACCTGGGCTGTGACAGCTATGTAGCAGGCAAGCACCAGCTACCCTGAGAAGTGGTAAGTTGTCCAACTGGGCTCCTATGGTGAGTGGTAGACGTTAAAGTTGGTGAAAAACACAGCCTCAGCGGGCCATGAGGGCCAGGTGCAGAAGTCTGGAGTTTGTCTGAAAGTCTGGGAGTCAATAAAGGGTTTTAAGCAGGAGACTGGTAGATGTTACTTTTGAGCTTAATAAAGTCAGTGACCTTCACCCTTGACCTACCCAACTTCCCTAACCCTAGCCTTGAGAAAATCCTGTAAATCCTGTAAATACTGTGGGATGAATGGTCAGGCAACACTTCAGAGCAGAGTGTCTCAACCTTTAACCAGTTTAAGAATCACCTGGGGATCTTGTTCAAATGCAGATTCTGATCGCTCAGGGGTGGGACCTGACATTCTGCATTTCTAACAAGTACTTGGCTGGTGTGACCCCTTCACTATCTATAGTAAGGATTTAGAGCAGTAGTTTGCTAACCTGGCTACGCCTCAGAATCACCTGGGGAGCTTTTAAACTATTCAGGTTAAGTGTGTCTGGGATGTTTTTACTAAGTTCCCTCAGGTGATTCTGATGAAGGCTGGGTTGGAAATGCTGTAGTGGGCTCTTGGCGGGGCTGTGGGAAGCAGTAACCCAAGGGAAAAAATACGGGGGTGGAGAGCCCAATTAAGACACTGGAAAATCAATCAGGATATAAGTGATGAGGCCTTACATTGGGCCTGAGACAGTGGGACATTGAGGCAGGAGAGACTCCAGAGAGAGAGAATCTATAGGAGAAGGGCCAGGGAGTGGGCATTGTCGGTCTGTATACTGACTACACGGGTGAAGTGAGGAGGGAGGAATGAGTCTGAGAGAATTCAGCTTTGGAGGAGGAATGATATGTACTTTCGACTGAACATTTGGGGTAAGATTTGAAGTTGTTTTTTACCTGGCCATCAGAATTGTTTTTTTCCTTGAAGTACACATCTGTTCATGACGCTCTGCGGCTTAAAATCCTCTGGTGGATCCTCTATTCCACATTATGAGAAGGAAGAGCTAATATGAACAAACTTATGTGGTAATTTAAGCTTTTCCTAAGTTCCCAGACTGTGCTCCCCCATTCAAGAGGTGACACTCAGGAAATAAGAAAAGTGATACTGTCACCATTGGGTGTGGGCACAACTAGGCTGAAACTCTTGGCAGCTTTGTGTTTTCCTGAGTCACTACTTTTCCTGCTTCCTCCTTCCTTAGAGCAGTTCCACTTTATGTTTCCTGGCGTCATTCTTTGGTTTCAACACTTAATGCCACCTATGTGTCTCAGTTTTCACAGAATCCACAGGTAGCCTCAGAAAGGTGGGCTGTATCTTTCATAGACTCTGAAAGCCAGGTCAGGTCTTGTTTGACCTTGAGGATCTTCAGGAGGTCCATTCGTATCTCTCTTGCACCAGGTAAATCATCTTCTGGGAGGAGCTGTCCTATAGCCTCTGTTCAGCTTTAGACCCAGATCTCCTCAAGGCCTGACGAGCGCCCAGGGGGCTGCTAACTCTCAGCTTTGTCTTCAGGAAATTTATGATTTCTGTTTAGTGCTTCTAGGTAATTCTAACTTTGGTGCTCCTTGGTAATTCTTACTTTCATTTCCTCTCTCTGTCACATACACAGTTATGCACACTGAGAACTGAGCATTCATTGTGCACTGTGTTTTTTTAATCACCACGTTCCATGTTATATAGTAATCTTAACCTCTGTAGCACATCTGTAGAAAGAAAGTCTAGGCACAGATGGGATAGAATTACCTCTCCGAAAGGATAAAGTATAACATCCTTGTATGGCATTCAAGGCTTTGCAGAGGCTGGCAACAATTTAGCTTGCCAGCTGCATCTCTACTGTTCCCCAAACTGAGTAGCTGAATAATTTCTATCCTTTGTGCATCTCTGCCTTTGCATACACTATTTCCTCTTCCTGGAAAGCCCTTTTGTCTCTTCTCTGTAAGATGAATAACTCCTATTAATCCTTCAGGACGCAGATCAAACTCTCGAAACACCTCACCTTCCACTACCCCAAGTCATGTTTACTTTTTCCTCTAATATTATACATGTATAGCATCAAATACAGATCTCTGCTATGGTCCTTAGGCTCTTTATTTGCATGTCTCTGTCCACACCTGCAAATTCTGAGCTGCTCTAGGGCTGCTTCAGCCGTTGTGTGAGGCCTACACGCAACAGATGTTCAGGAAGAATTTGTGGCAGGCAAAATCCTTGAGCTAGCTGGGTTTGCAGTGTCTGCCTCAGTGAAGCGGGGGAGATGAGGGAAGGAACAGGAGCAGAACCTGAAAGACTGGGGCAAGCCCAATGAGGAGTGGCCCATGTGGCTACTAGAGTCATAGGGTGGGGTGGGGAGGGGACACTGAGAAAGGTGAGGCTGGAGTTTTAGGGCAGGGAGAGATTGTGGAAGGCCTTGAAAGACTGAAGCTCAAGAATTTAAATTTTATTCCGATGGCTTCGAAGATCTTTGAGTGTGAAAAAAACACGTTGAAAACTGTGCTTTAAGAAAGATTCAGGGCTAGGAAGTCCAGGTTGGAGGGAAGAGAAGAACTTCTTGTGAGAATGCGCTGTTGGACTAACCCATTGAGGTAATTTAGAACCTAACTCCAGGCAGTTGCAATAGGGATGGAGAGGAGGAAATGGAGGTGAGGGAGCTTGCCAAGAAATCCTGCAGGATTTGGTGACTGATTGGATTTGAGGGAGAGAGAAAAGGGTCAAGTTGGACACTGACATTTTGTGCTAGTGTGCTGGGAGAAGAATGAGGCAATTGTTGGGAGCATGAGAGCATGGAGAAGCTTCTTGGAAGGGGGAAGGGAAACGAGGGTGGTTGATTTCTTTTGGAATCAGGAGGAAGCCTTGGGTAGTTTCTTACATGTCCCTTATATTTTTACTCGTACACAAGAGAATGGTGAAGCCCAAAGAAAGTTACTCAGGGTCACCCAGCTGCTGGTGGCAGAACCCAGGCCTCCTGGTCCTCTGGCTTGGGGCTCTATCCTTTGGAGCATAGTGGGTTCAGCCAGAGGGGAGCTTCCAGAAGGTCCAGATGAAGATTCCATTAGGCAATGAAAAAGGAGACAGATACCGGTTTTGGGGTGAATTCAGCCTGTAGAACAGCTAAGGCTGGAGTCTTATAGGTCATGGACTCTGGGGAAGTGTCTCCTGGCAGCCAATGCCAGTGAGGGTGTGATGGCTCATGAGTCCTCCTTTCTGTCCTGGGGCCTGGCTGTAAGTAGGCTGATGGGAAGTGGGGACAGCTTTTATGGTATCGGCACTCCCCTTGTTAGTGCTCAGTGTGGGTGCATGTGTAGTATATGGTTTTTCTGGGACTACCACCACCAATCTATCTGTTCCATGGAAAGATGTATTCTAAGACCCAAACACCTTTTTATTTGGACAAACTTTAGGGACACATCCCGCCAGTCCTGAGATGTTGTCTTTGTGGGGTTGGAGTGGGGGTGGTAGCGGGCAACCAGCCCTGAGGACCTCCTCCAAGCAGGGGCCAGTGTCCAGGGTCCAGATGGTTGGGGGAGGGCCAGAACTGTCAGGAGAGGAGGACCTTATCTAGAATTTGCACTGCTGCCAAGAGACTGCGACTCAGTGGCCCTAAGGCTGGATTTCCTTCCCTCTTCACCCCTCCCTTCCATACATCTCCATTCAGCCGGGCTCTTCAGCTTCCAGCCTCCCAGGATGAGTCCTGCCTTTGCCATAGCACAGGGGTCACCTTGGTCTGCTAAGGCAGAGCTGGGTTAACGTACGTAAAACATTTAGATTATTGCCAGGCATGCAGTAATTGCCAAATAAAAACAAAGATACAAGGAATCTCGGGATTCAACTTTGAGGCAAAACTTGTCAAGTTTCGGCTGTTTTGAGCTATGTAGCTGTGTCTGGCAAGTTTCTACCTCAGCTTGTTTTGAGTTTCTCTCTCTCTCTCTCTCTCTCTCTCTCTCTCTCTCTCTTCCCCCCCCCCCCCCAGAATATGTGCATGAGCCTACTCACCCATGGTAAAGTATCGGGGACAACCACAGATGACTGATTTGAGAGGTGAGCTGGTGGAGGGCCTGCTGACTAATCTGCAGGAAGAGATTGTTAACCCAAGTGCAGCTATGGGGAATTGATTGTATCATGGCCCGTCCTCAGGCCTAGAGCTGCTGCGATGTTCCCAGGAGGCTGTGTTTTGGGTATACAGGCATATACCTTCTTTTATTGTGCTTCACTTTGTTGTGTTTCACAGATGTTGTGTTTTTGAAGGCAGACCTTCCACCAGCAGAAAGGTTACAATCAGACAAGTAGCTTTATTGCAATATTCACTTTATTATGGTGGTCTGGAACCGAACCCACAGTATCTCCAAGGTATGCCTGTATCTCTTTCCTCCCAGTTGAGGACAGGTACAGGAAAGAGCTGATCCAAATCTCAGGTTGCTGTGCCTGCTTAAAGAATGCCCGCGCTTGTTGGTCGCTGGGAGTGTGTTTTAGTGGCTTACTTTAGAACTCCTGCCCAGACTCCTGGGTAAAGACATAAATCCACAGTGACTTGTGTGCATGGGTGGAACGTACCAGTCAGATGTAGCTGGCCCTCTCGGCTGGGCAGGGACCGCTGTGACCTGGAGGCCCACTCCTGTGACGGGGGGTGTCCCAAGTAGTCTTAGCAAACTTCTCCACCTGCTTCCAGCAGAAAGGCTGGGAGGGCCATGCCAGACGGGACTCCTTGATTTGACAACGTGTGTGTGTGTGTGTGTGTGTGTGTGTGTGTGTGAGAGAGAGAGAGAGAGAGAGAGAGAGAGAGAGAGAGAGAGAGAGAGAGAAGAGTTGTATAGGAGCCAATGAGCTGTTGTAGGGACTAAGGGAACAGAGAAGGGCAGAGCCACAGCTCAGGCTAGGAAGACCAAAACTTGGTTATCTTTGTTCCCTGCACGCATACATGGCAACTCCTCTCTCTTGAGCACAAGGCCTGGTTTCCCCTGAATCAAAGAGGTGTTTGAATGAATAGGTAGCTCCATGCTAAACTGCTTCATGGAGACAACAGAGGTGTACACCAGGCCCCACAGAAAGCTACCTTCGGAGAGAATGAGAAAGTGGAACTTCGGCTTGGTAGGTTTTACACAGGGCTTGTCTCATCAGATAGTTTTTCCCATTTTATGGGAAGGAAATGCGCTGGAGAAGTAACGTGATTTTTTTTAAGGTTCCAGAATATTAGATTTAATTTATTATCCAAACCGGCACACTTTTGAGAGGGAAAGGAGGTGGACATATGCTGAAGTGGATGGGATCCTGGGATGACAGGACTGTCTCAGGCATACTGGGATGTGTGGTATCAAACTCCAAATTCAATAAGTAACCAGGGCAGATAAAGGGAGAGGGAACGGGAGAATGGATGGCCGTAGGGGAAGGGGAGACATTAGAACTTGAATTTGGGTTGGAAAGGCAGATTCTTCTAATTCAACATTTTGCTGAAGCAAAGGAATAGTTCTTAGCTCTGACACCTAACCTTGACTATGTGTCATGAAAAAGTTTTATTATATAAGCTCTTCCTGTGACCAGCCAAGACACCTGGTTCTTCTATGCAAGGCTGCTCACCTGGTAACAACTACCCTGTGTGTCTGTCTAGGTTTTCGCCACGCCAGCTCATTAGAGCTGCACAATGCCTCAGGCTGGGATTATTGTCCTGCTTCTGGACACGAGGAAACTGACTCCTCTGCGTGCCCTTCCCCATTCCAGCGTGGCAGGCGCAGGTTTTCTCCACCATGAAGGCTTGGCATCCTTAATCGCTGCGGACCCTGGTGGTTCTAGAGTGTGGATTGAATCACACAGGCCTCCATTTAAATCCCAGCTCCACACAGACTTACTGGTGCTGCTTTGAGCAAGTCTCTACCTCTCTGATCTTTAAGTTCCTCCTCTGTCAAATGGGAACTAGCCTATCTCATTGGGTTGTTGTGAAGAATGGATGCTGCACAGAAAATGTTGTCTACAGTGCTTGGCACATTGTAAGTAGTCAATAAATAGTATTATTATCATTTTCATCCTCATCTCAGGAAGCCTGGGGAAAATGCTGTGTCCAGAGGAGTGATTTACATCATCCAGATATAAGCCTATTCTGAAATTTGAGAGGGAAGTAACATTCTCTGGGTCTCTAGGTATGACACAGAAAGGACAGCCATGGTGGAGGTTACTAGGAAGTCTAGGAAGCAAAAGTGTGCGGCAGATGGGGAACGGCCTGGTTTCAGATGGCCAGTCACCAACATTCAGGACAAGGGCAGCAAACAGAGAGAGCTCAGAGCCCTCTCCAGCTCAATGAGACGTGGCAGGGTAAGTGCAAAGTCCTGCCCTCAGGCTCCAAAATCAATTGGTGTGTGTTTCCTACCTGACCATGTGAAAAAGCCCACATACATTGGCTTAGCCTGGCTGCATTACTAGAAGTCCTGGGTTTAGACCTTGCTAGTGAATCATCCCACTTTTCCCTGCATTGGCCAACACTGGCCACACCTGGAGGTGGCACCCTGGCAGCACACTGTGGGAGCAGATAGAGGAGGGACCCTAAATGCTGCAAAGCTAGAGTTCCTGTCTTGAGAGCTCTGGAAAGACCTGGGGACCGACGGGAAGACACCAGGCTGTGATTGCAATTTTCAGGGGGGTGAGAGAGCTACCATGTTCTGTGTTGCTCAGCGGGCAGAGTTGAGGGTCGGTAGTGGTAGCAGTAGAGCGCATTAAGAGGAGGCAGGTTTTAGTTTGACATGATGTAGGCCGTTCCAAACACTCAAGCTTATCCCCAGGGCCCAGCAGCTGTCTTACCGCATGTACGGTATTGGAGTCCATCTGAAGGGGGTTTGTCCAAGCGGGATTGGCTAGAGAGAAGTTTGTGAAATGACAGGGAGGCAGGATTAGCTGAAATGTTAGGGGTCTAAGTAGAAGTGCTGCAGGATTTGGGGGGATAATTGGTGGCCTCTGAGCAGAGATGACTTGCAGCAAGTGTAGGATGGAACGAGGTGGGGAGGCTGGGGAAGGGCAGCCTTAAAACTGTGTAGAAGCTTCTCTGTCCTGTCACAGGCTGGAGTCCCACCAGTAGCAGGGGTTGGGAGAGAGGAAAGGCTCTGAGGAAATGCCTCTGTGGGCTGAAACTGAGGCTATGATCCCAAAGAAGTAATTGTACCCTGTGTATTCTCTGCCGGTGCCCACCTTGACCCAACCATTGCCTGGGGCATGAAGCCTCTTACAGACTCATTGGCCACCCCTCGAAGATATTGAAAACACAGCGTCCTGGTACCTGAAGAACCAGGGCCATGTGGTCTGAGGCACTGGGCTCACAGCATCCTAGACTCTGGGAATACTGACTGTCTGCAGCCTGGGCCTCAGAGCAAGCTTCCAGCCCCATGAGGTGGGGAAGGGCTGTGGGCAGCAGGGCCGTATTCAAGGAGGCTGAGGTTTTGGGTGGGGTGTCTGGGTGGGCCATGGAGAGAGCTGTGGTTAAGCAACGTGGATGTGTGAAGGGCACGCTGTCCTGGCCTGGGTGGCAGGGAGGGAGGGAGCCTGGTAAGAAGGTAAGAAGGGAGGCCATGGCAGCCCCAAAGTCAGAATTGGCCCACTGAATCTAGGGAAATGCTCACCCTGTCAGGAGCAGTGGTACAGCATAATTCTTTAGTACTCTAGAATCAATAGATTTGTGACCTCATTTATTATATCAGTCACCAAATGATTTTTTGACCATCCTCTGCGCTGAGAACTGTGATGGTGGGAGCAAGAGATGAATAAAATATGTCCCCTACCTGAATGGAATTTAAGCAACATACCCGTTACTCAAACTAGGCAGCAATAACCACAGAGAAAATACAGTGAACATTCAGAGGAAGGAGAGTTTGGGGCAGCTGGCTTGCTGAAGAGGTGGCATTTGAGGTATGTCTTGAAGGAAAGAAATGGACCAGAGACACCCCTTTCTATGGGGGTGAAGGGCATTTCTAGCAGAGGGAGCAGCAACGTGTAAAGAAAGGCATGGGATGGTAAATTATGGGGCATATGTGGAAAACAGCCAGTGGTTTGGTTTGGCTAGAACTGAGGAGTAAGTGAGGTTAAATATGGAACCAGGGATTGACGTTATCTTCTATGAAGTGCCCACCATGCATCCCGCAAAGATGACTCTTATATCTCACAAGAGCATTTCAGGGCTTTAATTGAGGAGGAAACTGACTCAGAATAAGTGACTTTCCCACGGTTCCTTATTTGGCGATTGGCTGACGTAAGATTTTGCACGGTCTACCCAATCCCTAAACCCGTGTTCTTTCCACCCTATCTTGCCACCATGTTGAGAGTCAAGATTATTTCATCTTAAGTTTGCTGTCAAGATCAGCTCTTCACGTTGAGGCAGAAAGATGGTCAGTGTGCACTTGTCAGACATTAACCTTTGAGAAGCACTTGGTGGATGTGGCCCGATTGTTACGATGCACACCTGGCCCCAATACATGTGTTTGTCTGCACACATATGGGTATCTAGGAAGTAAATCTAGAACATAGTAGGAAGTTGCATTCTTTGCATTCTTGTTCGCGGTGTCACAGAAACTGTTACTCCCTGAGCACTGTAGGCAATTGCTGATTTCTTGGCTGAATTCCTCTATTTTCACTCCCACTCAGTAAAGTATATTAGAATGGGGCAAGATAATCCAGAATCTTCTCTAGTTTATACAAAAAGATTCTTGGCTTTAGCTACTTTATCTTTGGCAACAGGTTCCTTACAACCCACCTTACCTGCTGTGGATTCGAGGGTGTCAGAGGTAGAGGGATGGTAAGCAAGATGGTGCTCTGGAGTGGGTGGGAAGGGTGGGGTGAGGGATGAGAGTCAGAAAAACCTGGCCAGTGACCAAAGTGGGGTTATGGAGGTAAAGAGGAGAGGCCCACAAAATTCAGCAAACATTTGCTGGGAGACTGCCCAAGCAGGGGTGTGGGGTGGTGCTGGATACCTGTGTGAAAGGAGGGCATTGTTTCTATGGTAACATGTTCAGGCTCTGAGCAGATGGGTGCTGGTGGTGGCTGCCTGCTGAAGTTGGGCTTCTATCTTATCCTGTGTCCTGAGAGTTAGCCAGTCCTTACTGCTGAACAGGTCTGCCCATGGTCCCACCCTTTGTCCAGCCTGGCCTCCCTCCTGGAGCTCAGAAACCAGATGCAGCCCTGGCAGCCACACCTTGCTTCTGTCCTCAGGGTGGAACTGGGGTCCTTCAGCCTTCCTAGTGGGTAGTTTCCCTCAGCCCAGAGAGAAAGCCTAAGACCACCTAGGAAGCTGGGGAGCTAGATAGGGTAGTATCTGAGCTGCAGTGACTCCTGATCTCGTAACAGGGACTTCGGGTGGGACAGAGCGCTGCCTCCATGTCCTGCCTACTAATCTTGAGTACTTTGAAAACTTAAGAACTCCAGGGTCACAAATCCAGTCCTCAGATGTGATGATTACTTAATGTTTAGAAGAGAATTTTAAATAAACTAGTGACAATTAGATGAGGAATGGCGTTCGTGAGAAGGATCCTGCAGGCTACACGGGAATGCACCTCGTCGGCATCGCTGTTACACACTGTGTGGAAACATTCCCTCAGTAACTCCAGAAGTGCTTGCCTGCCTGGCTCTGGGTGTCCTGTAAGAGTGTGATGTCTGCTAGGAGTGATTGTAGGGCTTCTCTGGGACACCAGCACAACTTGGCCATGGTCTCAAGGTTACCACTGAGTTAAATAGGCTCCCCCAGTGCAAGTGCCCGGGGCCAGAGACCTGCTCCCAGGCTGAAGCCTTTCATAAATGTTGTCAAGATCGGGTCCTTCCTCTCCCCAATCTCTAGGGCCCAGCTTCAGCTACAACCTCCATGTTTGGGGTCTCCCAAATCCATCTCCCCAGCTCTGATTTCTCTGCCAGGTGCTTGCCCTCAGATGGCCCTTGATCATCATAAAATCTACTCACTGTCCCTAAGCCAGGTGCCTGGTGAGACAGGCGAAAAGACTGAGGAAGACACCAAAGAGTTGTAAGAGCCTGGTGGCCCAGCCCTCTTGTCAGACGCTGCTGGAGAGACACAGCTCGCAGCATGTGCTCTGTGTTCCCCAGGGTGTGCCTAATTGGGGGCCAGCTCCAAGAGGTTTGGCAAGTTCTTAAAGTCATATTTTTTTCCCCCTCTGATCTCAACATTTAGTCCCCGATAAGAGGTCTTGGCTAAATCCATCTTCTGGAATAGTATAGTTAGGGAGATGTTCTCTGAGAGGAGAGGCCGGATGTTGCATATTTACTGGCCAGGCACTGAGCAGGTCCTTTACTCTATCCTCTCTCCTAACCTTCTCACCAGCCCTGTGAGGTAGGTATTCTTATCTCCATTTACCTGAGAGGTTAATGTATATTATTACTCAAGGCCAAAAACTAACCCAACTCTAAGTGGTAGAGCAGGACTTAAACCCAAGTCGGTCTGACTGCCTCCTGCTCCTTTCCTTCCTCAGGGGAATGAGAAATCAGCTGAAGGAAGTTTAGGGTTAGACTGGACTGGGGTGTGGGGACTCTGGTCTCCATCCTGCCTTCCCTTCTATGGCTTTTTTGAATCACACAGGCTTGTCCATCTTTTACTTTGAATCTGAGAAACCATTCTGGAAGGTCCAATGGGAAAACAATGGCTCAGCTTTATGGACAAGAAGAGGTGGAAAAGGTGAGAGAGGCCCCAGGAGATTTCGCAGATGCTCCCACTCCCCTGGGGTCAGACTGGCACGACGTCTTGGGCCCCCAGGGAGGGGAGACCTAGTGCAGTGTAATTCTCCAGCCAGCTTGTCTTTGGTCGGCAGGAGTGTGTATACAAATGGGGGATTCCTGGATCACTTTTCCTGGGAAGTCCCAGAACCTCTCTCTGGCCTAAGTGCTCTTAGGGGAGGGAAGTGATCTTAGTGACAAGTGTCTTGTGACTGGTGAGCTGAGGTTAGGAGCCCAGTCCTGCCCTTCCCTCCCTTCAGTATACTCTGGAGTTGTTGGCTTGTAGAGAAGAGGGCTGGTCCCAGAACTCTTAGCTCCTTGAAAGCAGCTTGATGGCTGGTCAGGCTCGGGGATCTTGGGGTTTCCTCCTTGTAGCATGCTAGAGTCTGGCCTCACTAAATGGTCTTGGTCCCCAGGTGCGACTGCCTCAGAACTGACTTACAGAGAAAATAAAGGACTCCTAGGAACTGTTCTTACCTGAGTGCTGTTTAAGATTTGAAGATGGGAAGCAAAGTCTCCCTTAGACTGAGAAGGAAGGGGCACCAGTGGATGAGAACAGAGGCCCACGGTCTGGAGAGGAGTTCTGCCTTCTTCCGATCGTCTTGTCCAGCTGTGTGTCTAAGACAGATGGGGTGTGTGTTAGTTTGCTGGGGCTGCCATAACAAAGTGCCACAGACTGGGTGGATTAAACAACAGAAATTTATTTTCTCGATTCTGGAGGCTACAAGTCCAAGATCAAAGTGTTGGTAGGGTTGGCTTTTTCTGAGGCCTCTCGCCTTAGCTTACGGATGGCCAACTGCTCTCTGTGTCTTCACGTGGTCTTCCCTCTGTCCCTGTCTTTGTCCTTGTAGAGGCACCAGTCATATTGGATAAGAGCTCACATTAATGACCTCCTTTACCTTGATTACCTCTTTAAAGATCGCCTTTCTAAATACAGTCATATTCTGAGGTAATAGGGGTTAGGCCTTCAGCATATGAATTCGGGGAAGGAGGACATAATTTAGCCTATAACCAGACATTCCCAAAATCCTCATTGGACAAGACTCAGTGTCATGGTGAGGGAGGGAGAGGCACTCACTGCTGGTTCTGCCAAGGGACCAGGAGAGGAAGGGGGATTCAGCCCAGCCAGTGGGGGGAAGCTTGATTGGCCTTGTGCAAACTCTCAGCCCAGGAAAGCCCAGGCCGAGCTGTTCCCTTGTAGTCTGGGCTCTCTGGCAGCAGTGGGTTCTGTGTGGTGTCTTCATCTGGCTCCCATGTGGCCCTCAGCCCTCCAGTGAAGACCGAGATGCTAATACCCTGCTAACAACATCTAGCGCAGACCTGCAGAGGAAGCCCCCTTCTCTAACTGAGGTTGGAGCCAGGTTGTTGTTGCCAGTGCACACGGCCTGTCTTTAAAGAAATTCTTTGGTGTTCTACTGGCTTAACTGTTTTTTAATGCAAAAGGAAAACTATTGCATTGATTCAAAATTAAACTGTTGAGCAAATGTTGAAATGAAGGTTCGAAATACAGACTACATTTTGAGTACTTCAATTAGAATTTGCCTAGAGCCTGCCAAATTCGGGGGCCTGTGCTCCTCCCCAGGCAGCTTGGGAACTTGTAGGAGGTAGCTGGCTGCAGGCTCAAGTTATACAGGAGGCCCTGCACACTCTAGATGATAGAGAAAACTTGCCAATTCAGATCTGTTTTTTTCTTGTGTTGCTTAGTGTTCTAAAATAATAGAAGAGAAAATGAGGAGAAAGAAAATAATGAGGAAAATTGACTGGTTTTATCATCTGTTGGGGGAAGTTACATCCTCTTCCCCTGTTGGTCCTTTGGGAGTATAATTGCATTCATCTATTATGCCTCTTGCTCATGCCAGGCCCAAGCTTGGCCAAGTTCCCCTTATGGTAGAGGCTGCCTTCTCCTCTGACTATCAGGCTACCAAGAGAGGGGTCTCCAGTGTGGAGAGAGTGAGGCGGGAGAGGCTGTTGTGGACAATCCCTCACCCTTATTTCAGACAGCTGACCAACGGGTCCATCTGTCTCTCTCTCCCTCTCACTCACTCACTCACTCACTCACACACGCCCCTTTTCCCTTTGCTCTCCACTCAGGTACACACACCTTTAACATTTTGTGTCAGCCAGTGTTTACTGAGTATCCACCTGTATCGAGTTCATTGCTGGGCTCTGACGATAGAAAGGTGAATAGCACTCTTACTCTCCAGCATTTTAATTTAGAAGGGGAGAGACAGACTTTGAGGAATTGTATAAACAGGGCTGTAAGTGAGATGATAAAGGCGGGTACCAAGTATGGCAGGAGCAGAGTGGAGGCACCCAGACCCTTCAAGCACTGGGAGTACTGGTGTTGGGAAAGGCTTCCTGGGGTTGGTGCTTTTGGATAAAGCCTTATCATGGGTGGGATCTAAAAGTCTAGATGGAATAAAGCATCCCAAACAGACGAAATAGAGAAAACTGGAGACTCTTTCCGGATTTAAGAGCAGGACATGGCAGCACCTGAGAACATGGTAAGAAGTGCAGCTGGGAGGGTGGATCTTATTGGAGAAGTTGATGGCTAAGTTATAGAATGCAGCTTTGTTCCTGAAACAGTGGGGAGCCATGGAAAGTTTGGGAGCAGAGAAGTAATGTCATGAGCTTTATGAAACACAACCTGTCTGCACTGGGAAAGATGGGTTGAAGAAGAGTCAGCTAGAAGAAGCCAAGAGGAGGCAGCTTTGGCAATCCAGGTGAGAGATAATGAAGGTCCGAACGACGCTGAGATGAGAGTTTGGTTAGATGTTAAGGACCTTCACGGGGTCTGAATGACACTGTAGAAGAAACACTGTATGCGTCATCAGGAATTTAGGTTCAAATCTCAGTTCTGCTGGTCCCTAGCAAGGCAAGGTGGGATCCTATGCCTCCCTCTGGAAAAGCCCAGTTCCCTAAGTGGTGTTTTTTGTTTTGTTTTTTATCTTTTACTATAAAAAAATTCAAGCATACACAAAAGAAGAACGAATGGCGTAATGAAACTCATTACCCATCACCCAGCTTCAACAATAAGCCCTTACTAGTTCTATTATTTAGATGGTGGTGGTTTTTATTTTATTTTTTAAATTTTATTGGGTAACAGTGTGTTTTTTTCCAGGACCCATCAGCTCCAAGTCAAGTTGTTGTCCTTCAGTCTAGTTGTGGAGGGCGCAGCTCAGCTCCAAGTCCAGTCACCATTTTCAATCTTTAGTTGCAGGGGGCGCAGCCCGTCATCCTATGCAGGAATCGAACCGGCAATCTTGTTGTTAAGAGCATGCACTCTAACCAACTGAGCCAACCGGCCACCCACCGGCAGCTCAGCTCAAGTCCTTGTCTTTAATCTAGTTGTGGAGGGTGAAGCTCACTGGCCCATGTGGGAATCGAACCTGCAACCTTGCTGTTAAGAGCACACACTCTAACCAACTAAGCTAACCGGCTGCCCCTACCTAGGTGGTGGTTATTGAGATGAAACTTTTTGGAAGTATGCAAATTGCCTTTGAAGCATTTCTCTGGATCTGTCTGTCTTCAGGTTGAGGCAGAGAAATAACTTGATGTACATTTGTTCCTTCCTGGAAGTAAATTTGTGTGCGTGTACGGGTGCCTGCATGTGTTCTTTGCCGTAAGAAGGAGGATGAGGGTAGCTTTCTTTGAAGGATGTGTTCTTTCTTTGAAGGAATTCAGGAAACACACTGCCAGCTGGTTTCTGTCAGCAGGGTAAGGATCTGTCTGCCTTGGGGGCAGGTAGGGTGTGCACAGGGCAGAGAATGGAGGTAAGGACTGATTGGAATGGTGGTTTGCAGGGTCAGACCCTCCTTATCCATTCATTGAAGGGTGTTTGTGGCCTGCGAGCCTGATTCATGCTGACCAAACTGACAAGGCTTGTTTATAAACCAGACACCAATGGACTAATTCACTTTGGCAGGCTTTGTCCACTGGCCACAACATAAATGTCTGTCCTCCCAGATCGCCTTCCTGACATTACCTTACCTGGGAAAGTGAATTACAGGGTCATGTGCAGGTTGCCGGGGAGCCAGGCTCCAGACAGGGGCGCCATGTGGATCGTAGGGCTATCACCCAGCATGCTGTGGGGCCCCCTTGCTAGTGATCAGTACTCGACCCCCCGTGATTGCTTAAAGGTCATCAGTGTGCCACACAGAACCACACTGACCTGTCATTCTGTGAGCACTGCCACTTTAGCCTTTACTGAGAGTGACACAAACTGGGTGGGGGATGTAGTAATTATTTTCGCTACTTACATGCCCTCTGAGTTTGGCACTGATTAAAGAATAAGAGCGAGTCAGAGAGAAAGAGACCAAGATATTTGCTCTAGGGCTAACAAAGGTGTTTAGCGAATGCAGCCACTAGGGTTTGAATGCATCCCTTTGCTGAGCTAGCATACCCACTGCTGTCAGGGACCTCTTCCTGGGGCAGGCCACTTTTCTCTGGCAAGGTGGCTCTGGGAAAAGAGAGGGAAGGATGCAGCTGGACTGCACATGCTCAGTTCCTTCTCTCATTCCCACCAATCAGATTCTTAGCTGCCCCAGGTGAAGAGGTCCTAGAAAAAGATAAGGTCTGTGTCCTCTTGTGGCCCCATTATACCCCCATGGCACCAGGAAACAAATTAAATGAAGGTGTGAGCACGTGTTGTGGGTCTCAGCAGAAATTTTCTAGGACAGGTAAGTGTGGGGATGCTGTCATAAAGGAAGGAGAATTGTCTGGACCTTGAAAAGTTAGTTTTGATTGCAGAGACTGGAGAAGGGACCTTAGCTTGAGAGGACAGCATGAGAAGGCATAGCAAAATGTGAAAGCACTCCTGTGGCTGGAGTACTGGGAACTCAGAAGACTATGGTTGGCGGTACCCAGGCTTGGTGAAGAAGTGCTGCATAGTGGTTAAGAACATAACCTTGGAGTCAGATAGAGTTCAAATCCCATCTCTACTGCTTCCTTGATGTGTGATTTGAGCAAGTCACTTAATATCTCCAAGCTTCAGTTTCCTTGTCTGTAAAATTTGAATAATAATAGTTATGCATGTTCAGATACGAGATACATATAAACACTTAATTCAGTGCAGGACGAGTGCTTAATAAATGGCAGCCATAATTATTGTCATCATGAATCCAGGACTAAGGAATGCTTTGGATGCCAGATCATGAATTTAGACTTCTGTGGGAGAGGTCAGGTATTGCTCAGGTAAGAGGAGGCCCTCAGTGCTTAGATCCTGAATACCCAAACACAGGCTGAGGCAGCTGGAGTAGAGGGGTGAGAAGGAGAAGAGTGTCTTTGTAGGGAACCATCCACAGATACCTGTCCACTGTTTGAAAGTGATGGAGGGGTCCTCAGGGGTTCAGGGTGTACAGTTTGAGAAGGCCAAGGAGCTACCAAGCGAAGTCAGGACCATACTGAGAGTTTCTGAGAATGCTGACTCTCAGTGGCTGCGAAGAAATAGCCAGTAAGCTAATGAGTATTTGGATATTTTGGTCTGCAGCTCAAAAAAGCAGTGTAGTTTTATGAGTCAGGGACATGGTGATGAAATATGGCTTGTCCAGGGTGAGACTGTAGAAGGAGAAAAGATGAGACTGAGCTCAGAATCTGCCCGGGGAAGTGTGTGGAAGCTGAACTAGGACATTTAATGAAGGAAGAGGATCTGGAAGAAACCAGAGAGTGCTTTGTCCCGAGTGCCAAAGAAAGAGACTGTCTCAGGGGATTCAACACGGATGAGATGCCAAGGAAAGCAGTCTCAGCTGACACTGACTGACCACTGGTCTCAGTGCTGGACTTGTATTAACTCATTTAATCTTCACAACCACTTTTGGGGTAGGTACTTTTATTCTTCTTATAGATGCGGAAGCTTAGGCACAGAGGGTAAGCATCTTTTATTTTTCTTTTTTAAAGACTTTATTGGTGAAGGGGAACAGGACTTTATTAGGGAACAGTGTGTACTTGCAGGCCTTTTTTCCAAGTCAAGTTGTTGTCCTTTCAATCTTAGTTGTGGACGGTGCCGTTCAGCTTCAAGTTGTTGTCCTTTCAATCTTAGTTGTGTCGGGCGAAGCTCAGCTCCAGGTCCAGTTGCCGTTGCTAGTTGCAGGGGGCTGAGCCCACCATCCCTTGCGGGAGTCGAACCGGCAACCTTGTGGTTGAGAGGACACGCTCCAACCAACTGAGCCATCCTGGAGCTCAGCGGGAGCTCAGCTCAAAGTGCTGTGTTCAATCTTAGTTGTAGGGGGCGCTGCCCACCATCCCTTGCGGGACTCGAGGAATTGAACCGGCAACCTTGTGGTTGAGAGGACACACTCCAACCAACTGAGCCATCCGGGAGGCAGCTCAGCTCAAGGTGCCGTGTTCAATCTTAGTTGCAGGGGACACTGCCCACCATCCCTTACGGGACTCCAGGAGTTGAACTGGCAACCTTGTGGTTGAGAGCCCACTGGCCCATGTGGGAATCGAACCGGCAGCCTTCGGAGTTAGGAGCATGGAGCTCTAACCACCTGAGCCACCGCCCGAGGGTAAGCATCTTGCCCTAGGACACTTAGCAAGTGATTCAGAAATAGGGTTCTAACCCAGGCAGTCTGACCCCCCACCCTAGACTGCCTCTCAGGGAGTGAGAACCAAAGTAGCTCAGTAGATGAGACAGCAGCATCGGTGCCCATAGATGGAAATCTCATTGCAGAAAGTGTCAGAGAAAATGGGAGGTAAGCACTTTGGCAACAAAGTAAAGGAGAAACACAAAATGATAGCTGGGGATGTAGGTCCAAAGGAAGGGTTTTAGGATAGCTGAGGCTTTAATATTTGTGGATTGAGAGGAAGGAGCAGGAGAGGGGGAGAGATCTTTCAGCCAAAAATAATTGAGAGGTTGGACCTCAGTGATGAGAGATTAGGGGATCAGATGGCAGAAGGGAAGTTTGGGGTGGAGAGAAAGGGAACTGGGGGATACCATTTCTCACCCAAGAAAGATGCATGGTGGTTTGCTGAGGAGAAGTCTCATAGGAAGGAAACATGAGATTAAAGGTCTGGGTACAGAAGTGTCTGATGGAGCTGTATGCATTGTTTAGCATCCTGGAGCAGAAGGAAGAAGACACCTGAGCTTGCCTCCCCAGGCAGGGGGAGAGTCAGGGCAAGTTGTGACCGGAGAGGCAGAACGAGCTGGGGAGCAGGTTCAGTGCCAGCTGGGGAGGTGGTTGGAGAGAGGTAGGCAGAGTTTCAGGTGATGATCCTGCATGCTGACTGCTGACAAGCACAGGGCTGACGGGGCCTGGAGGAGAGACGCCCCATCCTCGCTGTCCAGAATGAGGGGTAGTGAAAGGGAAAACTGAGTCAGAGGAGTGTGGGGCAGGGTTCCTGAGGTAAGCAGGTGGAGGGGCAGACTGCCATTAGCTTGGTTATACTCAGGGAGGGGGAGTTCTGAGAGCCCTGCAAGCTCCTCTGAGAAGAATCCTTCCCTCAGGTCCTTGCATCCTTCTCCATTAATACTGGAGAAGAATGGCGGCTTCCAAGTAGCTCCGCTCAGTGTTTCCCATTGCCTGATGGATAAAGGCCAAGTTCTAGGGGTGAGATCAGGTAAGGGACCCTTAACAAGCTGGTCCAAGCCTCATTTGCTGCCACTCGTTCCCAGTTCTCTGGCCACACAGAGCTATATGCAGGCACACGCATGCATACACGCAGGTGCACACTCACAGATTTTTCATACCTTGGAGCATGCTCTTTACTCCTCTTGCAATGCATTTCTGCCTGCTGCCCATCAGGAGAAATCTCACTTGCTCTGTGAAGCCTTCTAGGATTGCCCACACGGCCCTCTCACTTCTTCCTACTGCTGCCACGCTCTGAGAACACTGAGCTTCCCTCTCCTGGGCATGCACATCGCGCTGGGTTGTCACCATGCACGTGTCTTTCTCCAGGGCCTGTCTGGTGCCCGGCGCCTGTGATCTTCCTGTTGAATGAATCGATGGTGAGATGAGCCTTATTACCCACAAAATGATCAGCAAATGGTCGATTTTTGAAACTCAGCTTGTCTTTGAAACTAACTTCCATGTAATGTTTTACATGTTACTTGCCCATTGAGCTAGTGACATTGTAGAAATGACATTAGCCGTTAGTTGCCATCTGAACTTAATTTTAGAGATGATAGGAATTTCAGGGAAATGATGTTTTTCTTCTCATAAAGGAATACCATGACTGCTTTGAAATTAGATCATTAATTAATCTATGAATTTCTGAAGTCTAAATTGGGAAAAGCCAAAGTTTATTGGCTTTGGCTCATGGATCTCAGATAGAGGCTCACGCAACCTTCACATTCTAATTGACATGGATGAGAGATGAAAGATTTTTGGCCCTTGGTAGATAAATAACTTAGTCTTAACATTCATTTTTTTCCCCTCCCAGAATCTACTAGCACAGGGTTTTACAGATAATAGGGGACAAATAGTATTTGTTAAATGGATAAACAAATATTAAAAAATAATAATAGATTGATATTTGTAGGTCATGCATTTTTATGACAATTGTTTTCTGTGTGTGTGTGTGTATGTGTGTGTGTGTGTGTGGTTTTTTTTTTTTCCCAAGTAAAATGCGATCTCGTAACAGAGGTGAAGGGGGTTGGCAGTGGGCAGGGTCCCATGAAGGTGAGCTAGGCAGGGGAGCTGGTGACAGTATGTCTCGGCCCCAGGTGTTTTGAGCTGGGTTCGGTTTAGACATGGAAACCAGCTTCCCTGTGGCACAGCTCTTCAGTGCTCCGGGCAAGTCTGCTGGGCCGGGTACTGTGGGGGGAGAGCAAGCAGGGACTTAGGTGACAGACAGACTATGTAGACCCCACGCGAGGACTTTCAACAGTTTGTGACCCCATCAAACCCCCATTTGTGTCTCGTTGCCTCTTTAGTAAAATGGGGCTGATAATTACAATATATCCCTTACAAGATCACCAGGAAGATTAAATAACATAATGAGGACAGAGTCTTTTCACAGGGGCTGCTGCTCCTGGAGGAGATTGGAAGCCCTCTGTGAACTTCCATAGCAGGCAGTTCTTACAAACAGGTGAAAACTACACAGGCACGAAATAATTTGCCCTTGTGTGATGTGCTGTGGACCGCCCTGAGGCCACGGGCTGGCAACCAGATCTAAGCTACGGAGGTTCGTTGTCTCCTCTCCGCCCTTCACTTCCCGGTCTCAGAGGGCCAACTCTCCTTGATGTTTGAAAAACATGCTGAAACCTACTTTTTCTGAGACTCTCAGACGGAAGGCAAAGCACCTGCCCTCCAGGTTCTCTAAGTGACCACTGTGCGCCCCACCCCAGTGAGGACACAGATGTGTTTGCCTTAAACACAGTGTTATGGGGCAGACTGGTGGGGGCCTGATGATGCTCTGTCCCTGGACACCCTCTGGCTCCCCATCTCACTTTTCCCAAAGGCATGTTGTTAGCCTCGTCCCCAGCCCCCCGCCTTGCTGGAGTACCTGCATCCCCTGTCTTTTGAGATCTGCCTAAACCATGCCTCGGCAGGCCTGGGTTAAGGCCCGTGGCCTGGGTCACTGAGATTGTCGTGGCCTCTACCACAATAAACCCCTGAATTAGGCAAAAGGACCAGTTCAAGGGCTGAATGTCAAGAGCAGAAATGGGAGGTGAGAACAATCAGAGGAAGGTGAAGCAAGGTTTAAAAATATTAAGCAAAGACATTAAGGGAAACTCAACATCAGCTCTTCAGTGTCCCTTAAGCCCAGGTCAGAGGTGCTGTTTGGGTGTGAGCAGTGACATCCGCTTCCGGCCAGACCTCAGGCCCCTCCTTGTGGGTGGGCTCATGGGTTCTCATGAGGCTTTGGGGTGGTGTTTCTCTTAAGCTTGCCATGGCAAGTTGGAGGCAGATGTCTCTCCTGCTCCTGAGTCTGGGGGACAGCGAGGCTGGGAGGAAGTCCGGCCTCATGGCGCCTGGAGGTGAGGTGTCAGTCCTGGGGCTGTTCCTTTCATTCTTTAGAGAAGGGGGTTCAGCTCTATGCCTGAGTCTCCTGCTGTTATTACGTGTTGGTGGAAAAGCTGTTTGGGATCTTGCAGCCCTGTTTAAAGGGCTGTGGTGTGGTGAGAGGGCCTGAGCCTTTTGGGTAAGTGCTTAAGTGGAAGCGTCTGGGTTTGGATGTGCCAAAGGAGGCTGGTGGAGGAGGAGTGACATGTGATGAGCTGGGCTGGGTTTTAAATGGAAAAGCCAGAAAGCAAAAGACCTCCTTCCAGCAGTTTTGGTAGAGCTGGGCTCCAGCACAAGTGTTTTTTGGGATCTTTTGGACCTCGCCTAACAGGGTGTGGCTGGGAATGCACGGTGCCTACAACTCACTAACCTGGTACATCGCGGAAAGATGCTACGCAAGAAATTTTGCATTTGGCCCCTGCCACCACTCGGCACTGCCAGCCTGCACCTAGGCTAAGCCCCTTTTATCAGTTCTGATGGATCTTGGCTCCCACTGGCCTCAGTCTGACTGGCTGACTGTTCAGAACAGCCTGATCTGGGATGTTTAGGTGGGAGTGAGAGACACTCCCTTGTGTGTGAAAAACATTATTGAAGCTGAAAGCTTTAAACAAACATTCCTTATTAGGAGTCACCGATACCATGATTAGATGGGGACAAGTTAAACGTGCTTGTTCACCTTCAGTGGCATTCGTTTCCTTTCTCCTGTGCAGTTTTTCTTAAGCTACTTAGCTTCTATTCACTGACAAAAGAAATTAAGGCTCCACCTTTTCACTTTTATTGTATTAGGCTCAGGTATTCACTAAAGGCATTCAGCAATTCTGATAGCAGCTTTCTCAGCATCCTGGTTCCTCTGTCCTGCTCTGACTTCCCTTTGTTATGACTGGATAGCTCGTTGTGTCTGGCTCCCTGTTCCTATGGAAAGTTAATGCCTGTGGCCTTGTCCTTGGTCTGGATACAAAGGGGGGGTGTGTCTGTGGCCCTCCCACTGCTCGGAGGCCAGGTGTGCTGCTTTCCTTCACTGTCAGGCCTTCCCTGTGAGGACGAAGACCTCAGGACCAGACAGGACCTCGGTTAGGCTTCAGAGCTCCAGGGACAGCCTGTGGCCTGGGCAGACTTGGCCTGCCATCCCTAGGAGCCTGTCAGCTTCCAGTTTAGACCAGTGAGCTCTTTATTCCTTCCATTTTCTCTGTTTTAGAATGGGAATGTCTATCCACTAGCTGCCCCATTGTGTTTTGGAAGCAGACAACTTTCACAGATCCACAGATGGAGAGGAATTTTGTCCTTGGTTAGCCTCCAGCTGCCTCCCTCAGGCAGATGTGTCATTCCATTTATCCATTCAACATCTGTGAGCTGATGACTTGCTCTGTGCCAAGTCCTGGGCTGAGTTCTGGGCTCAGAGACATGGCCCTGCCCACAGGGAGCTTACCACTCAGACAAAGGAGTCACACGTATAGTGGTCTTTTCTCCAGAGAGTTCCGGGTGCTGTGATCGAAGTCTGTTGTGGGGGTAGAGAGTCAGGAGCAGTCACTTCCATGTGGGGGATGGGAGAGGATTCCTGGAATCATGATGCTGGAACTGAGCCTTGAAAGAGGAGTGGGAAATGAGTAGGTGGAATGGGGGTCTTGGGGTAAAACATTACATGGTGAAGAAGCCTCAGAGTATGAAAGCGGACGGGGTGAAAATAACTTGGCTGTTGTGTCTGATGGTTGGTACTCAGGGTGGGGACCATGTATGGCTGAGAGCGTTATTACTGCCGTGGTTGCAAACTCCTAGTTATGTGCCAAGGGCTTCCATATACACAGTCTCACTGAATCTCCACAATCGCCCAATGTGTGTATTTTCACCCACATTTTATATAAATAGGAAAAATGAAACTCAGTGATGTTGAGTCACTTGTCCAAGGGCATTGCCCCTGATGGGAAGAACATGGGTCCAAATGCAGGCCTGACTGTAGAGCACACAGTCTTGACAATCTCATAGGTTCTTTGCCTCCTCTCTGGCTGATGGGAAGCAGGGGAAGAAAGAGTTGTGCAAGTGCTGAGTTGCCTTGATGGGATTTGTGAACTAGACTCGTCCTCCTGGCAGCAGTGTGGAAGATGAGAGGTGTGTGTGCGAGGGTGAGACGGGAGGGAAGGCTGCAGGCAGGAAAACCAGTCAGGAAGTCATTGCAGTCATTCTGATGGGAAATGATGTGGCCTGAAGCAGGGAAGGTGAAGATGAGGGGACAGATCTGACAGGGGGTGAGGAAGGAGATTTTATCAGAAACAGTGACTAACTGGCTGGAGGTGAGAGAAGGGAAGGCCAGGGATGACGCCCAGGTTTCCGGCTTGGCCACTGTGGTGACATCACTGAGGTAGGATGGAGAGCACCGTCTGTTGGGGAAGACCATCCATTGGGGTCGCAGAGTATGAGGACATGGAGAGGGATGTGGGCCATCTGCTGCCACCTCCCCCTCCCAGTCTTCACTGGCTTCCAGGATTTTGTTTCCCCCTGGTGATGAATAGTTTTGTTTTATCAGTAAATCTGCAAAGGTTTCTTCAGGGCTTGTAGAATGGGGGATGACCTCAGTGGTCCAGATACATGGAAGGCCAGCAGGGGAGATGGCTGCGGACAGCTGCTTTCATCCCTTCCCTAGAAGATTCAAGAGATGGGCAAATCACATTTAAGTGGGCAAGATCAAGCATGGTTTCCTGGAAAAACTGGCTTGCAGAGATGGAGATTTAGCTGGGAAGGCTGCTGGCGTGGACATAAAGCAGGAAAGCAACTAGTGTGGTCAGTTAACTAACAATTATAATCTGCCCACTGATGATAAGACATTTAGTTGGGACGGAGAGGTTCGCAAAGGGGTATGATGGAAGTTAAAGTTGCAAGGAAGTAGTTTGAGTCCATAGGGTAAAAGATATGAATTATACCTGGAGGCTTTCTAAGCAGAAGAGTGTGTGGTTGGAGCTGTGTTTGCATTCGATCTGCAGTTCTTCTGACCAGTTTGGGCAGTTTCAGATTCACCTGCAGAGCTAGGTCAGAGTCCGAAGGTAAAGCCATCTGCTACTTAAATGAGGCTGGGCCCCTGTGCTTGATTTGCCCTCCAAGTGACTCTGAGAAACACCGCAGTTTGAGGACCACTGAGTTAGGTGAATCTTGACTGCAGGGTGAATGGAGAGGCTGCTTGGAGGTCCGCAACCAGTAGGAGGCCTCTGCAGTCGGCTAGGATGAGGTAATGCAGACACAGGTGAGCCGTGGGGGCAGATGAGATCACCACCAGCAGAAGTTTGGAGAGTTGACAGTCTCTGGTCTGACTCAGCAGCATGTGGCTCCCACGATTGCATCCTCCATCCTGAACCCTTCATTGGGTTTCCAGGGCTCCACTTTCTCAGTTCTCCGGCTGCTCCTCCTCAGTCTTTGTTGGTTCTTCACCGTGACAGCTGCACATTGGAGTGTTCCAGAGAGTCTGGGGCCTCTTCCTTTTATTATTATTACTTTTATTGGTCAACACTCCTTAAGTTACTTCATGCTGTTGTTTTAAATACCATCTTTATACAGACGGCTCCCAAATTGTTATCTGCAGCCCTGACCTCTCTCTGAAATCAGACTCGTATTTCTAAGTGCCTGTTCAGTATATCTTCCTAGGTATCCTTAGGCATCTTAGACTGTATTTCCAAAAATGATCTCCTGATTTCACCACCACCACCACCACCAGCCCCACACACTCACACACATTGCTGCTCCTGCGGTCCTCCCCACTCTCCCAGAGGCTCAGGGCAACAACCTTCTTGTCTTGTTTGACTTCTCTTTCTCATGCCCACATCCAATCTATCAGCATAACTTACTGGCTTTGCCCTCAACATATCAAGGATTAGAACATTGACCACAGTCATTCTGCTTCAAGCTACATCATCTCTTGCCTGGGTTTCCTGTGTTCACTGCTGGGACACCCCTGCCCTCTGCCCCCAGTTCGCTTTCCCAACCCCTACCCCAGTCCATTTTCCAAGCAGCAGCTGAAGTGTTCCTTCCTTTTATTTTCATTTGTTTAATTATTTTTATTGTGTAAAATTGGGATACAACATTATATTTATTTCAGGTGTGCAACATTATAATTCAATATTTGTACACATCATAGTAATCACCACTGTAAGTACAGTGTGTTTCCCCGAAAATAATATAATAATAAGACCGGGTCTTATATTATGGTAAAATAAGACTGGATCTTATATTAATTTTTGCTCCAAAAGACGCATTAGAGCTGATGGTCTGGCTGGGTCTTATTTTCGGGGAAACACGGATGGTAGTTACCATCCATCACCTTGCAGGTGATCCCCTGCACCTGTTTTGCCCTCCCTCCAACTCCCTTCTCCTCTGGTAACAACCAATCTTTCTCTGTATCTATGAGTTGTTTTGTTTGTTTTGTTTTTTGAGATTCTACATATAAGTAAAATCATACGGTATTTTGTCTTTCTCTGACTTCACTTAGAATAACACCTTCAAGGTCCATCCATGTTGCAAATAGCAAGATTTCCTTTTTATGGCTAAATAGCCATCTATATCTATATCTATCTATCTATCTATCTATCTATCTATCTATCTATCTATCTATCTATATATGTATACACACACACACACACCGCATCTTCTTTATCCATTCATCCATCAATGGGCACTTAGGTTGTTTCCATCCAAAGCATTACTTTTAGTAGGTAAGTGAGATCTCCTGCGCTCAAAACCCTCCACTGGAGTCCTGTCTCTGAGACAGTAGGAAAGTGGGGGGAAGAACGGTATGCATCCTCAGGCAAGTTGCCCAATCTGTTTGCTCATCTGTAAGAGGGGAGCGTAATTACTGCTTGGCATATGGAGATTAAGTGAGATAATGTTGGATCAACTCTTAGCTAGTAAGGAACAGATACCTGCCCAAGAGGAGAAGGAGCGCGTGTGAATTGAATCCCTTCTCTGTGCTAGGCACACCACACTACTATCTGTTTTAATCTTTTTGATTGTTTTAATTTTTATCGTAACTATATCCCTACACGATTTAAAGAGTCAGGTAATTGTATAGGACTTGTTAAAGCAGCCATTTCCTCACCTCCCCATCCGCATTGCTCTTCCTCAGACGCAGCCACTAAAAATTCTTCTAGTGTTGTTTTTATCCAAGTCACTAAAAACAATGCTTGTTCTGCTACTTTCTGTGTTTGTCCTATGTAGTGCCTTCTGAGTTCCCAGTCTAGAAGATGAGGAATCCACTGTCTTTCCACTCCTATTCCCACTGCTCACTCACACTTTTCCACCCCCACTCCCCATCTGCCAGGGCAATTTCCATTAGATCCAGCATGGACCGGCTGCCCTTTCATGCTTGCTGCGTAACTGTCACCATGGCGGCTCCCTTCTGTCTCCAGTCACATTCTCCACGACCTTGTGGGTTTGTGTTCTTGAAAATAGATTCCTCTACTGTCGTTTCAGTGGGTAGCTAAATTAGATGGTTGGCTTCACCCTGCTGTATTTACCTGAGGTCTATCTTGTTGACTTTCCCGTATAACAATGAGATTGGTTTATTCTAATTTTATAGATGAGACAATTGAGGCTCAGAGAGGTTAAATAACTTGTCTAAAGACCTACAGCCATTAGCAGCAGAGCCCAGGTTTTAACTCAAGACTGTCTGGCTATATCCTTTTGTTCTTTCTTCTTTGTCCTTTAAAAAGAAAGTTGTTATTGGTTGATATGGGTTGTGATTGAGGGTTTAGGCCCTGCCATCAATTTCCTTTGTATGTTGTCCTCCATTTTTTTTTTTTTTTTTTTTTTAATGCTGTAAATGGCTTCTGGCTCTACTATCCCAAAGAGGTAAGTTTCCCATATCCTTTAAGAGGCTGTTTCCCAAGTTTACAGACCTATAGTAAGAGGTATTTCTTATTTCTTAAGATAACTATTTAAGAACAGCTGTTGTTTAGATGTGACCTGCAATTTATAAGGAAAAGACTTCAGTTGTTGTGATATGGTTAACACTTTACCACCTGTTGGTCACTTAGGAAACAGGGAGGCATAAGGTGTTTGGTGATGATGGGTATTTCCTGAAAGTTCCTTGTCCAGGCCTTGCCTTCTATTTGGGGACACTGGCCCTCGTCTGGATGCAGCTGCCGAGGAGTTAGGACCCATCTGTGACACAGGAGACTCTGGAGGAGCAGGAGTAATCAGGAAGCCTGGAAATGTTCCTGATTCCTTCCTTCGTCCAGCATGGTGCGAGCCTGCCCAAAGCACTTGCAACCCTAACCACTTTTACTGAGAGACAAGTAGCTTATGAAATGGAATGGAAGCTTGCAGTTCAGTGGGAGGGGTATGTTCAGGTTTACTCCCGCAGGACCTATCTTAATCAGTGGTTCCTGTCTACTTCTGATTCTCCTTTGCTGAACTCAAAAGTAATCAATACAGTATCTACATCACTGCTTGCCTCAGAGCACACCAGATGTGGGCAGCTAGTTGTAGTTCATTTTCTAAATTTCAGAACACATACAAATCCTGAACCTTAATCAACTTCAAGGATCCAAACTGGCCTTTGTGTGGTACAGTTCCTGCAGCCATGGCATCTATCACCAGGCACTGTCATTCTAAAACATGGCTGTTCCTTCTGCACTGGCTGGTCGTACAGCTGTGGGTGTCATTTTCTCCCTGGCTGGTAACAAAGAGGAGGGAAGGTCAAGTCCTGTATTAGGGGGAGCCCCAGCTGCAGACATTGTTACAAGTCTCTAGAGAGGCCTGTGGGTGATGGGAAGGATGGATGATGAACGGACTACCTTTTCTTGGAGAATATTCCCTGCCTTGTCTTTGTAGCGAGGGGTCAGCCAGTTTCTTGATATATGAAGCCTGCCTGCTCATCAGGGTCAAATGCAGGCCTCTGTTAATAGTCCAAGTGTCCGGAGAGATGAAAACGCTTTCAGTCAATATAACAACTGTCACTGTGCTGAGCAATGTTAAGAGCAACATCTTCCTCTGCCTGCTCCTCTCCTCCTTGTGCCAGTGGGGCACCCCTCCTCAGTGTCCCCAGGACACACACCGTGTCTGCTCCTCCGCCATCCACTCCCTGTCCGGCCCTGGTGTCTGCTATCACTCCCCTCACTGGCAGGGAACACGATTTCAGTTCCACTCCCCACCACCTGCTTGGAGTTTGCCCTGATTTCACTTGTCCCTTTGCAGTATGTCCTGGATCTGGCTCTCTTTCCCAGCCCCTTTGGGCTATTGACTCTTCTGGATGCCCTCTCTGTCCTCTTCACCTCGCTTCTCTCCAGAAGGCCTCCTGGTACGCTGCTTCTGGACTTCCGCACTTAAACCACACATCCCTGGCGATGCCAGGCTCCTTGAGGGAGGTGCTGTGTCCTGCAGGGATGAACAGACACAGAAGACACCAGACACACTGAATGCTGATGGATGACATGCTGCCTCTGAGACCCCAAGTTCCTGGAGGGCAGGGATTGTCCCGCATGCATTACTAACCTCGACAGTGATAGGGGAAGAAAATGGCGATCGCTGCCAGAATGGGAATGGTCGGTGACCTCGTAGCTTCCCTGTCCCAAAAAGAATGTCTGTGTTCATAGATGGGGCTCAGAGGCATGTTTGCCCCTCCAAAGGTCTCTTCCGTACCCCACTGTCACCTCACAGCCACCCTGTGACTGATTGGCAGGGCCCATCTTTACCCAGGTGTCCTGCCATCACCTCAGACCCAGCAGGTCTAGAACTGAGCTCACCAGCTGCCCACAGCAGGTTCCTGAGTGCTCCCAGTCTTACCAGCCCCAGGCTTCTGGGTTGTAAAAATGATGTACCCTTGACTCATGCTCTGCTTCCCACCAGCTCCCACGGGTCCACCCAACTTGCTATTTGCCAGGTACGAAGTCATCACTGGGCAGAGGGCCCAAGGGTCATCTTTTATGATCCTTCTGTTGCCAGGGAACATAGCCTGCGACCTCTGGGCTTGGCACCTTCTAACTGACCCCCATCTTTCACCCCAAATGGGGCCAGTTTATTGAAATAGGAGAGCTTTCTTTTTAAAATCTCTGTCGTGTTTACAGCTGAGGTCATTTGATTTGTTATGCGCTGGTATCCAGACTCGAAGTAGATTCCCAAGCTCGTCTCATTAATTAACCTTGTCATGCTTATGTGAATTCCATGGACAGTTTTGACTCATCTTGAGCAACTGGATACTCCTGTATAGTCTCGTCAATCATTTTGACATTGGCCAACGGCATCCTGCCCTTACATGCTTCTCTGCCTTTCATGCACCGTCCCCTCTGCCTGGAAGAGCATTCTCCCTTTTATCTTCGGAGAAAGCTCCTACTCATCCTTCAATACTCAGGGAAACTGCATCCCTGCCGCTTTCACCATGCCTCACACTGTGTCATAATTACCTGTTCATACTCTGTCATCTCCACTAGACCGTGTGGCCCATGGGGACAGGGACTAGATCTGATTTGTTAATATCCCCCCAGTGCACAGCACAGCATGGTTCCGGGAATGTTGGCTGCGTGGATCCATCCCTTTATTCACAAGTGTTTATGCACAAACTTCCTTGTGCCAGGCACTCTGCTGGGTACTGGGCACATATGGGTGAACAGGACAGATAGGGTCCCCCTGCCTCCATGGAGAGGGTTAACAAGGCCAGTTAGTAAAGAAAGAAATATACGGATGAGATTGCTGTGGTTTGAAGGGGCTGCTTTAGATGGAGGTGTGCAAGGAAGGCCTCTCGAGACAACTTTGCAGCTGAGACCTGAAGACGGACTTGGGATTGTCTGGGTTCTCCCGCCCTGAGTTTAGTTTAAAGTCTCTCAGAATGGGAATGGTTGGTGAGCTGTTCTGGCACAAATACATCCTGAGGTTATCTCCTCACTTAAAAACAAACAAACAAACAAAGCTAGCACACATTGAGCCCTCACTGTGTGCAACGGAATGTACTAAACATTTTCTATGAAATAGTAATTCCTCATTTAATTGTGACATCAACTTTGTGAGTTAGGTGCTGCTACTACCCCCATTTTACAGATAAGAATTCTGAGGCTCAAAGATCACACAGTAAATGACAGAGCTGGGCTTGAACCCTGGCTGTTTAACTGCTACTGCCTGGCACAGTCCAGTGTGGTTCTTTGTGGTCCCACCATTCTTATCCACACCATCTCCAAAGCTACTTATCGGTGGCTGCTCACTTTCCTCTCTTCACTCCACAGGGTAAATGAGCGGAGACCCTCAGGACTTTCTGTTTCCTGACTGTGCCATTCTTGGGTATGGGGGCCGTGCCTCTGTTCTCCACAGTACTTGTGCCCACTGGGCACACACAAAGGTTTTGCTGAATGAGCAAACCACAGCTCCTCCTGCCTCCAGTTTATAGATATGAGCTAAGTCTCTTCTTAGGATTATAAATGCTGCCACCCAGGGGAAGAGGGTGGGAAGCATGAAAAATGAGAAGAGGCTGCAGGAAGATCGTTTAGCTTAAAGACTAGAGGCAGAGTGTTCTGGAGATGGAACCAATTGCCATTTCTCCCGTTAGAGGGGAGATTCAGCATTAGGAGAGTGGCTGGACCATGTATCCTTGGAGAAGTTCTCCAGCCCCCAGAAGATGGGATTCTGCACCTTGAATGGTGCTGGGTAGAGTAGAACTAAAACTATAAGAAACAGTTCTCCTGGTTCCTGGGACAGTAGGTCTCCCCAAGGCAGTGCACCTGCAGCCTTCCTAGATGGGGCACATTGGGCCATTCAAAAAGTAGAAGTGGCAGTTGAGGCCGCTCAGCCTGGATCACACCTGCCCCAGGAAAGTGTTGCAGGTTTGGGACAAATGCAGGTACAAGACAGATGCCTTCCATGACCCACACGTAGGGGAACCTTCTCCTCCCCAGTGGTGGCTGGAGCTTCTGGAGCCTGGGACTATAATGATGGCCAACAGTAGCAATTGCTGTCTCGCTGTTACAGGTGATTGGAGAGCCCTAGTGGCTTTTCATTATGAAAGCGAATGGGATCCCATGCTAAAGATTCATGGGAAAAGAGCACTCATGCCAGGAGGGAGAGGCCATAGAGATGGCAGAAACCACCGGCTACAAGGATTCTTATGAGAGTGCGCTGTACGATGATGGAATAAGAGGGCTTTGTGGTCTGTGTGCATAATGTGGAACGCTCTGTAATTTTTACTTTGTTTTATATTTGAATTTTCAGTGAGAGAAGGAGGAGATTAAGCAGGGAGAAGGAGTCATGGCTTCTGATGCCAGTCATGCGCTGGAAGCTGCCCTGGAGCAGATGGACGGGATCATTGCAGGTACAGGCAGGGCGTCCTAACGACTGACAGCTCGTCCTCCACACCTGAGAAACTGCTTTCTCTCATTTTACTTTTCTTTCTGGCACAGATAGAAGCCCCTCATTAGATTTAATTTATTTTATTGTGCATACCATCTCTTTTTTAAGAGTACAGACTTCTAGAACTCTGGTATCTGGTGAGTTTAGGTCTCTGTTGAGACAGGGTGGATGTACTATATGTTAACATGCATATAACATGCATATAACAGTTTGGATCCTGGCTGCCAGGCAATTTGGGTGCAATGAGATTGATTTTTTTATAAATTCTTCAGAGCACATCATGGCTTATTACAGTCGAGCTGAAACTCAAAGTCTAGCCGACTTTGCCTCCTAATGCAGATGTCAGCTCACTTCCCCAGCTGGTCTCCAGTGTGCTTGGGAGTCAGGAGGCAGTTTTGTATTGTTTCACCTCTGCCAGGCTCTTTTCGTTCCTGTGTTGATTTTATGATGGTGTGTAGTAGAGCGCCGGGGGCTCTGGGGGGCTGTCTAAGGAGAAGTGTTCACTGGGGGGAGGGTCCAGTTCTGTTCTTGTTCCCAATCCCTTACCCAGCGTGGCTTTGCTCTCATCTCTCTTACACGTTAGATTTCCTTTGCTTATGTGGCACAGGTAAAAGAAAGTTCAAAACTGTGGCACCACATTGTGACACCTCAGATCCTGCAGAAATGACATTTTTGTGTGAACATTTAAACCTTCCTTTTTATAATTCTATTCTTTTATTAATTTGAAGTCAAACGATATCAAGTAGTGCCAACACTACCAAAACACAATTGCTTTTGCACCTGTTAAAGTGCTCAAATGAGTACCCAAGAACTGTATTCTCTCTTTCTGAAAACACAATCACCACTTACATCAATGGAAAAAAATGTTCTGGGCTTCCTGCATAGCCCAAATAGCAACCCTTTATGCAAAAACAACATGGATTCCTACTAAAACAAACACAGTTCCTTCAGTAATGATTATTCATAATCCTAATACTATATAACTAATAACTTTGTTCGTTATTCTATAGTATTCTAGGTATTGTTCACTTTCCAAAACTCTTTCCCAAAAGAGTACACTTAGGGGAGCACGTGGTATCAGTGTTGATGTAACTAAGCATTTAATGCAAAAAGAAAGTGCCCCTTCTTCCAATCAGTGCAAACAATGGAGGAGGTTATCACTCCTATAGACAAGCAGGACAGGGATATTCTGAGAGGACATCCTGATGCACAAGTGCCACCTACTGCACCTGAGCCATAGTGTGTGACTCATCTCAAGGCACTCAGTGGCTCTGGAGGTGTGAGAGAAAGGAGTGCTTGTAAGCAGAAATAGGACTTTTAAATGAAACTTTCTGTAAAGCTGAATTCTTGAAACCTGAATAGTTCTATCCCAGGTGTGACAATTTGATTAGAACCCTGGAATTTTATACCAGAAAATTGGGAAGAGGTACTATTAAAGACTCCAGGACTCTTGTCAAAATGATTTGTTTCTAGTACAAAAGATCACTGTAGCTTCTAGTACGTTAGCCTTTGATCTGGTCTTCCTCCTGTGTAGTCCCTGTGAGTTGCCTGCAAATAACACTATAATTGAATTATTACACTGTTGGCAATTGATTGAACTGTGTATTGCTTATTTACATCCCTGTGGATGGCCCAGAGTAACTGCCACATATGCAGACTTTGCATAGGGCTTACTTTGTGGGCTAACAGGTTCAGTGGCTGCTCTGTGAGGCCACTTCTATAATAGGACCAGAGAACCCCATGGTGAGGACACAGAGGGCCATTTATGCCTCCTCACCATGACAGGATGTTATTCATGTGATTATCTGCAAGCTGTACCCATCGATGAGAAATAGTAAAGAGGAGACTGTTTTTATGATAGTTAAAAAGGAGTTTGCTCTGTCTGGGTTTTTCGGACAATTCTGATTGTGTCTGAGTTTTTCGTTTTGTTTTGTTTTTTTAAGATTTAAAGACTGGGGGCCGAGTAAGTTCTGATCAAGACTGAGATTATTCGCCTTGGCCTATAATGATGGGTCCATGCTCAGAACAGGGAGTGGGTCTTGTATATGCAAGTATATAGCAGATCTTTATATACCAGTCATCAGTAACAGAGCTGTCTGATTCCAGTTCAAGATTCAGGTTCAGAGTGTTTTGCTATGACTCTGACCTTAAGAATCAGAGTGAAAGTTGGGAGGTATCTAGCAGGCTCAGATGTCCAAGGCTGCCCTTTGCGTAACACTGTTGAAATGGCCCTCAGTGACAAGCACTGTTCAATAGCCATCATTCTCTTTTTTTCCTAGTTGATTTACTGAGGATATTGCCCTTTTGCATCCTGGCTTTATGCAGAGCCCTCCCATCCAATCTCTCCTGTCGCTCAGGCCCTAAGCTTTTTCTCCTGTCCCCAAGTGGCCCATTCAAGCCCAGATATTAGGACATTGGGGGATTGGCACTGGCCTACAGGGCAAATACCAGTGCAGATGCTCTCTTACCCCTAAGGTTCTGAGCTCTGACGGTTTCCTTCAATTCCGTTGCGTTAAAAAGTGTGTGTATGTGTATTTTTGTATCTTTGGGTGTTCTTGGAGGGTTTTGTCTGTACAACTAGCTTGCCATTACCTGCACTATTGCTGGTATAATGCTGTTACCTTCCTCGGCTCACAGATCCCTTCCTCTACCTTTAAAGCCAGCAGTGGCCAGTAGAGTCTGCATATCACATCTCTCGACCCAATCTTCTGCCTTTCTCTTCTCATTTAAGAGCCCATGTGATAATAATTCAGGATAACCTCCCATCTCGTGACCCTTAGTCACATCTGTAATGTCCCTTTTGCCACTTAAGGTAACACATTCACATGTTCCGGGGATTAAGATGTGAATATCTTTGGGCGGGGGTAGGGGGTGGTGTCATGATTCTGCCTACCACCATGATCAATAAACAAAATCCCTTTCTTTTCCTCCTTAGTTTTAAACCAGTTAAGGAATAGACAAAGGGGTCAGATAAAGGGAGACCAAAATATCAACTTTATTATTAGTTTGACTGGTTAGGAAAGTTTGCCACAATTAGGATCTTGCTTATCACCCATCCTACACACACATCCCAAATTGAACTTAATCCCAAACTACAGATTTCCACCTTGCTGGGGCAGAGCTGGTCTCAGAAAGCATCCCCCAGGATCATGCTTGTATCCTGGGATGGGCAGCTTCGCAGAGGATTCCTTCTTTCAGCTCTGTCGTCAGAAGAGGCACTCCTCCTTTGGAGGAAAAATTGAACGAGGGGAGACAGGGGATTGAAACCACCCTCCCTTCCCACGGAAATATGGAAACAGGAATAGATATCCCTAATAACAGTTCCTGATTTTCGTTGAGACTTCCTGTATGGCCTCGTCTGTGGTCAGTTTTGGTAAAATGCTTAATGTGTGCTGGAACACCATGTACCATCTCTAGTTGTCTGGGGCATAGTTCTCTATGTCCTTTGTTGTTCTGAAATATCACCTCTTTATTTTTCATTTTCTTTTTGGTCATTCCCAAGGGAGATGGTCACAATGTGTTATCTTTTTTACACACTGGGGTTTGGTTTTGTAAATTTGTGTTTAGAAACTGGTAATCTAAGTTTATCAGTGAGAATGTTTATAGTTGTTCTTTGTAGTACTCAGGACTGCCAAGTTATACAATTCCAGACTCACCGTTCACCCTCTGATCTACAAGTTGTACTGTCAGGTTCTCTTTATTGAGTGAGCCGGGAGCATTCCCTCATTTTCTGTACTGAACAAAGTAGATTAGAATTATTCACTTCTAAAGGTTGATAGAATTAACTTGTAAAAGTATTTTGGTCTGGTATTTTCTCTGTGGAAAAAAATTTATATTATGGTTCAATTTTTTATAGGATTATTCAGATGATTTTAAAATTTATTTTTATCATTTTATCCAGTGGCTGTGTATGTGTGTGTGCCTGTGTGTGTCTGCTTTCAATAGTCTGATCAAAATACCTAAGCCTAAATAGTTTTATCTTTTTGAATGCTTTATATTTCAGTCATTCGGTGTTTTAATTTTTCTGTGTGTCTCTCTTGATAGCATCAAAGTACTGGATTTCTTTTATTCCATTATTCAAGTGTTTGAGTTTAAATAGATGAGTTTAATTTAATGCATTTATAACTGTTATAATTGCTGGTACACAGGTATGTGTGCACTTGTTTTTCCATTTCATGTTGTCCAAGGCCACAGAGTGATATACTTAATGAAAAATCTCAGTCTACTGACCTGATTTTGGCCTGACTCATCCTATATTTATAAAGGGGTGTGTATGTCTGTGTGTGTTTATCGGAGTGTGTTCAGGCTGGAGAGAAGCTTGGGGGTCGTGCTCTGCTTCTGTCCATTTTCTTGCCTGAAGTTTGCCTAGGGCACTTCCCTAGTCAACTCTAAATTGGATTTGTAGGAGCGGAGTGCTGAGCGCCCACGGGGGGGGATTCGAACAGGTTCCTAGCTCCCCAGAGCCACGGACTTATTTGTGGGTTGTGATCCACGGTTCCCTGTATCCTGCAGTTTCAGAAAGCAAACCAGTAATCAGGTGGTAATTGTTTCCTCCTGTATGGATTTCGCCTTCCAGAGACTGCCGCGGTAAGTAGGAGGTTGGCTCCTAGGAGAGTAAAGGGACCTGGAACTAGACATCAGACCTGCAGTGTAACCGTGGATATGGTGGCATACAGCCCGCATTTTCCAGCAGAAGCCTGATTTCAAATATTTTATCCTGTTGGCCTTATAAACAACCCAAATGCCCTAGAAATTCTGCTGTCTAAACCATATTTTCAAAAGTGTTTCTTACTGCTGAAAGAGGCATGGAAATCGGAAATGCTTCGTTAGACTGTGTCGCCCCAGTTTTGGTTTCAAAAATATGCAAAGCAGACTTTTTTTTTTTAAATGATGGAGTTTAGAAAGGCAAAAACAGTCCTATTTGGGACATATCAAATTAGAAAGAGCTGACCCAATATCCTGGATCTCTGAGGAAGTCCAAGCACTCTTCCTCTTAGCTATTCATCCAAACATATATGCAGACTTTCAGTCATATGCTCCTTCAACTTCTACTGGGCAGGGGTCTGGTGCTGGGAACTCCGCTAACTATGACAGGGACTCTGCCCTCGGAGACTTCACAGCCCATGATGGGGAGATGGGATGCGGGGATACAGAGTAGTTAAGAGAGGTTAAAAGTGTGAGCTAGTCAGGGGATATAGGGCTCTCCCAACTGGGAAGATCCAGAAAGAGTCCTGTTCGCTAAACCCTCACCAGAACTGGCATTGCGACACTTCCGTTGCATTCTATTCATCAGAGCATCACTAGGCCGGCCCAGATTCAGGAGCCACCTCGGATGAGAGGAGTGGAATGCATATACAAAGGAGGGAGGAATTTCGTTGGCCATCTGTGCAGACAGTCTACCAATTCACTTAAAGGAAAGCGAGTGTATTAATCTAAAAGCTGAAGAATGGCATCTCATTGTTTGAGCTAGCATGTTTTTGGTCACTGGTGAGGGCTGGCTGTGTTTTCCCAGTTGTGAAAGGGTATGAGCTTCCATATGTCGGTCCCAGTGGGCACAGCCATCCACCTCTGACAGGTCTCTTCCTATCACGCCCAGCCCAGGATTAAAGATGATTTCTGCGAAGTTTACTTTGTGAGTGATTCTGTTGAGGTCAAAGTGGTCGTCTAGGCTTCTTAGGCATCCCTTCCCCTTCTCCTTTGTAGTTCCCTGCCCATGGCGTCCACCTTTCTTACTAAGGTTCCCACCTCTCTCTTGTTCCAGGCACTAAAACGGGTGCAGATATTAGTGATGGTAACGGTGAGCCTGGACTGGCCTCCCCTGCACCCTTCATGAACCCCTTCCCAGTGCTCCATCTCGTCGAGGACCTGAGGCTGGCCCTGGAGATGCTGGAGCGTCCTCAGGAGAGAGCAGCGCTCCTGAGCCAGATCCCGGGCCCCACAGCTGCCTACATAAAGGAGTGGTTCCAGGAGAGCTTGGTGAGTAGGCCCATGGCCTGTGTGGGGAACACAATCACGGAGCCCATGAAGTGCCACCACTGCCAGGGGCTCTTACTGCGTCTGTGCACCTGCCAGTCTCTTCTGGCTTCCCATCCAGTTTTGGTCGACACCTGCAGGGTGGTCCTTCCCGGGAGGAGGGTAGAACCCAATGAAACAGCTTAAGCTACCTGGGCACTCCGGTGGAGCCCCTGTCTCCTGAGAAGGGTTAAATCCTGGGCCAGAGGCGAGCAAACATAGAAGAGTCCCTGCCCCCACCCCCCCACCCCCCCGAATTACCCGTACCACTTACTGAGTTATAATCTCTAGCTGGGGTGTCTGCCCTCGGGTCAGCTGTATCCTCCCCTCCGCTCCTTGTTCCTTACAATAGATGAGAACTTTGTCATCTCAGTCATTTCTTTACTGCTGCCGCTACTCTTCAGACCTTCTTGCCCTAGAAATGCTTCCTGTCCCTAGAGTAGCATGTAGCTTTCTTTACTCTCCTCCTCCTGTTCTTTCTAGATCAAACCTGTACACCTGCTAGTCTCTAAGGGAAGCGGATGAGTAACCAAAGCTGTAAATATGTGGCTCTGACTACCCATCTTTCTCCCTGTGGAGACCAGCTGGTCAACATTAAGAGAATAGTACTATCTGGGAATGGGTCAGGCAAGGGTCTAGCCCACTGAGGAGGTGATCTCGAATGCATCTATTTGAGGGCTGGAGGGAGGGACCTGGGGAGCCAAGGGAAGCATGTGATTACCTAAGCTGAGTTTGAGGATGAAATCTGGGATGCAGTCTTCTAAAGCTAGAGCCTTGTAAACCTGAGTCAAAATTGGAAAGTATGCATAGAGTTAGGAAGGCAGTTAGGAAGGCAGGCACGGGACCACTAAATTGGGATGTTGGCTTGATGTTGGAAACCACAGACCAAGGATGTTGAGACACCCTTGTTGATAGGCCATGTCATTTGTTACAGGTTACATTCCAGATGTCCTAGCCTACTTCCTGTTCAGGAGGCCTCCTTCAATAGTCTCATCTCCATGCCTTCCTCTGAACACAGAATTCTTTATTACATTCATTACATGTGTTATTTAATATTTTCATTATGTAGGCTGTCTGTCTGCTGTTCTGTAATACACCGTGTTCCCCCCAAAATAAGACCTAGCCAGACAATCAGCTCTAATGCGTCTGTTAGAGCAAAAATTAATAGAAGGCCTGGTCTTATTATACTGGAGTGTAAGACCTGGTCTTATATAAGTCCGGATTTATATTAATTTTTGCTCCAAAAGACTCATTAGAGCTGATTGTCTGGCTAGGTCTTATTTTGGGGGGAACACGGTACCTGTACCAGTGTGGTAGGGAGAATAATAGCCTCCCAAAAATGCCTACATACTAATTGCCAGAACCAGTGAATAAATTATCTTACATGGCAAAGGGGGGACGTAGCAAGTGGAATTATGGTTGCTAATCAGCTGAGTTTAAAATAGGGAGAGTAAGTAGCCTGGATTATCCAGGTGGGCCCAGTGTTATCACTGGAGTCCTTATAAGTGGAGGGAGGAAGCAGAGTCAGTGTCAGAGTGACTATGATTCGAGAAGGGCTCGACACTTCTGCTGCTGGCTTTGAAGATGAACGGGGGCCAAGAGCCAAGGAATGCAGGCAGCAGCTAGGAGCTGGAAAAGCGCACTCTCCTCTAGGGCTTCCAGAAGGAACGCAGCCCAACCAACACCTTGAATTTAGCCCAGTGAGACCCATTTTGGACTTCCAACCACCAGAACTGTAAGACAAGACATTTGTGTTGTTATAAACCACTTAGTTTGTGGTAATTTGTTAAGGCATCGATAGGAATTTAATACAAGCAGATATTGCATAGAGAAGAAGGTGGAGAAGGTTATTGAGTGGGTCTCAGATGGGCTTGTTACAGTTTAGGTTTGAAAACCTGCTCCTCATCTCTTCCCCCAAATGAAGACTGTCCTTGGTGGTCCCCTCAGCTTGTGCTGATAATGCTAGAAATCCCCATTGCTTCTCCACTCACTTGTTTAAAACCATGGTTGGGAGTTGCAAGGAGGGAAATGGCTTTAGCAGTTAGTTCTCTCTCTCCTGTCCTCTAGCAGAAGGGTCTCTCCTTACTTCCCTAGAGTTCCATGAGGAGCCTTCTGGCTGTGACTGTATTCTCAGCTCCAAAGTGCTGATCCTGGCTTCTCCCGAGGCCTTTCTGACCATCTTGCCCACCGCTCTGTACAGCTGCACCTTCCTCTGGTCGCTTTACCCCAGGCATGGACACCGACCCCTCCCTCCATTCCTGCTCATGCTGCTGACTCGGGGTGCAGTGTTTATAGCTAATTTCATGAAGCCTCAAAAAATTGCAGGTCCACAGCCCCTCATTCTGACACCCTTGGGTCCAGATGAGTTTTAGAACTCGGAACTTACTAAGCTTTCGAAAGGTGAGATGGTGCATATATATCACATAATAATATATACCTTCTCTAGCAGATACAGGGCAGGAAACACATTGACATTTCTTCAGAAAAACTTATGAGTATCCACGTGTAGTGGGATAAAGAAAGACTGTAAATATTCTGTTGCGTGTTCAGGTCAGGTTTTACACTTCATTAGGCTGCAGACCAGTTTTTCACCTTCTTATTTTAAATGCTCCCTCTCAGCTCCGCTCAGGACCTTACCACACATAACCAAGAGATGCATTGAAATGTCTTCCCCTGCAAAAGCCCAGTCATCCCAGAGTACAGAGAATAGCTGATATTTTTCTTCTTTACTGTTAGTTTATAGTGACTATGGACTTTTAATCTTGTATGGATGTGCCTGAATTTGTGTGACCATTTCTCTAATATTGACAGATTATTTCTAATCTTTCACTAATACACGGCATTGCTACAGTGAATGTCTTTGTCCACAAATATGTGTCTTGAGATCTTTCCTTAAGATAGAGTCCTAAAAAGTGGTATAATAGAGTTAAAGTAAGGTTAACAGACAAAATACAGGATGCTCAATTAAATTTGAATTTTAGACAAGCAGTGAAACATTTTTAATAAGCGTGTCCCATGCAGCTTGCTAAATTGGGCAATTCTAATCCAAAGGTATTAACATCTTTAAGCCTTTTGATACATTTTTCCAAACCATTTTTCAGAAAGATTTTGCCTGTTTATATCTGCATTAGCAGGGCATTTGTGTATCCTTATCAAACAGTAATCACTAAGATTTTAAAAAGACAGTGTTCCTAATTTCATAGGGAAAATGTTTTCTTTTTATCGTTTTCCACATTTCTTTGTTCAGTAGGAAAACTAAACAGTCTTTTTTTTCATTAGTTTAGTATTTAATCTTCTCTATGGTCTTCAAACTTTGGATCTCATATCCCTATCTGAAAAAAAATTCATTCTCCATATATTCATATTCATTTGTGTGGTATTGTCCTAATATATGTAAAATATAACACATTCCCCAAAGTAGAGATTTTTAAAGGGCAGTTTAAAAAATAGTTCTAATATTTTCTTCCACACAACCCAGTGATCACCGTGGGCCCCTGGGTGCCTACCTCATCCTCATCTATTCATATTCTATACTTTTTTCCTATTAGGATTTTAGTGCTTTTCTTATGTATATAAATGACTTTTATTAGCCCTTTGCTTTATTTGTAGCATTTATTTACCTCACGTTGTTGTTAAATATTGTTTATGGTGTTATTTGAGACTTGGCATTTAAAAGGAATGTAGAGAACTGTACCAGTCTTTCCTACTTGGGTTTCTTTGTTTCCTTTTATTTCTATAAAAAGAAATAAAAGTCCTTTCCCAGCCTCATATCAAATAATATTCACCTGTGTCTTCCTCCAGTAGGTTTGTGGTTTGATATGTATCTTATGGTTAACTCTATTTCATCTGCGATGTTTTTATTATGTGGCGTGAAATATGGATCTAACTTAAAAACTTACCAAATAAGATTTTTAAAAAAAATTTTTTGATCCAAAAGCAATGATGTGATTGTTGATTTTTGCAAGATGCATTGCAAAAACAGCTCCTGTTCAGATTTGCAAATCTGTTTTGGGTTTATTTATAATGGTGGGGAAATGCCTTTTTTTGGAGAGATTTTCCTAAAAATTGTTGCATTCATAAATCTTTTAGAGTAATTATCCCCATCAGCAGCCTATGAATGGTGTACTTTTGAGGGGTCAAAAGTTCATGTAAACATTGCAAGATACCAGGTCTGGATGTTAAGGTTTTGATTCTGAACAGAAATGGCTTGTCTGTATTTTAAGTTTTGCAGAACTGAAGTCATTTTACAATCTGGGTGCACTCACACTCCATAGTAGGTCTTATATGTATGGAAATAGAGTCTAAAGCAGTAAACCATCCACTGGTACTTTTTAGATTGGTACTTTGAGTTATAAGTCCTTTCTACTCAAATTGTGGTATATAGACCCGCAGCTTTGGCATCCCCTGGTAGCTTATAAAACAAAAGTGCAGAATATGGACTGCCACACCCCACACCCACTAAACAATTGCCAGGTGATTCATATGCACATTAAAGTTTGAGAAGTACTGCTCCAAACTACAGAGACTCACTGGAATTATTTAATAAATAAATTACATGTGACTTAGAATTGGAATTGGAACTAGTAAAGCAGCTTGAGGGATCAGGCAGGCAGTCCTTATGCCTTCTCATTCATAATATCTCTGCATCCCTTGCATACTTACACTATTCTCCTCTTTAGACAACTGGCTTTGTCATATAACTCAGTTACTGCTTTGTCACACGTTGGCCTGGCATGGTCCAACTCTGCCTCGTGACATCTCCATCAGTTGAGATTCTTTCTCCAGTAAAGTGTCATAAATAATAAGGAGGTTTATATGTCACTAACAAGCTGTCCAGAGGATGAGGGGTGGGGGTGGGTCCCAGGATTAAATCAGTGACTCTGGGACGACCTCAAGTGCTCTGGCTCATCCTATCTTTCTGCTCCGCCATCCTCAGGCGGTTGGTTTTTCCTCAGCTATATCCCCTAATAGTAGCAGGATGGCTACTGCAGCTCCAGGCAACATATCCTCATACAGACACAACCATGTCCACGGGAGGGCATGTACTTTTGTTTTTTGTTTGTTTGTTTTTTTATCTTTAATTAGGAAGGAACCTTCCTGCAGATTTCTGTATGGTCCCAAAGGCCAACATTTTCACATGTGCATATCCTAGCTGCAAGGGAGGCTGGGAAACAAGTATTGGCAATTCATCAGAATTCACCAGAGTCGAGGTGGCTTCTGTCAGGAAGGAAACATGATGAAGTGGGGGAAATAAATGACTCTTAGGAAGACAGTGCAGAGAAAGCTGCCATGAGTCCTTAAGGTTTGATTTTATTCTTCTTGTTGACTGAAAAATTCTTTGCATGTTTTCTCCGTGTGTGTGTGTGTGTGTGTGTGTGTGTGTGTGTGTGTGTGAACTCAAATTCCTGAAGGAGAGAATCCTATTGGCTTAGGTCATAATTTTTTAGCTAAGTCCTCTAGACATATAAAGAATGTTAAGTGCAAAAGAAATAGAAATTAAAGACTTTTGATTTATGCACAGCTATGGATTAACTATCCTTGGTTCAGTTGTGCACCTGAAGGCCAATCAGCTGTGCAGAGTGGGGAAGGATCACATGGTAAGAAATGTGGTTTTCTACTGTTGCTGTTCATCAGGGACTGTGGCTCTTTAGGCACAGATGTTGGCATACCTGGTACCCAAGAAAAACAGGAGCTGTTGAAGAGGCAGTGGTCGATATGGGGAGTAGTTGGCGGTTAGAATGTAATAAACAGCAGACAGACTAGTCCTGGACTCCCATCTACCTGTTTTAAATGGAGAGGGAGCTCCTGGTCCTAGTGTATCAAAGTCAGAAAGAATGTCGGTAGCTCTGCATCTTTATGGTGGGGCTAGTTCCTCCTCTGCTCGTTACTGGCAGGGCTGGACAAGAATGATCAGCAGCAGCGAGGACTCTCCAGGGGGATAATTATAAACAGGACAGACTCATTCTAAAGACCAAGTAGACAAGACCTTCCCGGAATTCAGTGTCCCTGGGCTGTGAGTGAGCTTCCAGGGCTCTGGGGCCTAAAACAGGGTCCTCCCTTCCTTGGCAGCCAGTAGAATGAGGAAAGGTGAGCTCCTGGCTTTGAAGGTTCTGTGTGGGGCTCTGAGCTGGGGACACCCTCTGGGGCTTCAATGAGGAAAGGAACACAGAGCCTGGATTCCCTTGTTCTGAGAGCAGTATCTGAGTCTGAAATCTGGGCCTATCCCCAGAAAGTTGGTAGAACACCAAGGAGCTTCAGATGAGGCTCTTGTATAGGGAAGGTTTCCTGCAGTCCAAGTCACGCTGTGGGGCCTGGCCTTCTGGGAAGCATCAGTAAGGCTGTCCTGTGCTGTGGCACAGCAGAAGAGTGTGATCCTCAGGAGAGGAGAAGGTCTTTCATGTTTAGCAGACAAGACCAAGTTCAGGTTCATGAGTATGGTAGAGAAGGAAGCTGAGGCCCAGGCTGAAAGGCTGAGGCACCTCTGCTCTGATGAAAATGGAGCTGAGTTCCAGAAAGGGGCAGCCTCCTTTCCCTCCCTGCAGCTCCCTCCTAGACCTGTGAGGAAGTGTGGGATGATGCCCTCAGGGAGAGCATGGCCATTTCCAGTGAAGAGCCCCCAAACCCCGCCAGATGGTCCTGAAGGTGGGAAAGGAGAACGGTGCTCTTCAGTGGTCCTGACACGTACCACAGGCAAGAAGGGGCTGGTGCTGCTATGACCACGTCCAGGAATCGGGCGGTACCTTGAGTCTGGAAGAGGTGTCACTGTTCTTCCACATCTACTTGGCTTGGCTGGGTGGAGGCTGGTTGGGTAGATCTAGGGCCATGCTGGGTGGAGGAACCCATACAGGGGCTAGTCAGCCAGCTTCCAGTGGACCCTGCAGGGCTGGGGACAGCCAGGTGGCGAGGGGCAGTAGACTGAGCCTGGTGTACAGTGGTGGCTAGGGACACAGGTCCCTGGGCAATGCCCAAGAGACACCAGAGCCAGCAGAGTCTCCAGGTGGAGCAGCTCTGGGTCCTTCTCCAACATAGGCTTCAGGGGCTCAAGTCCAAGGAAAGATAGGCAAACCCAGCAGCCTCAGGGTGAGGGGGAAAGATTGGCAGAGAACCTCCAGAGGGATTGTACTTTGGGCCCCTCTTTGGAAGTGAGGTTCATGGAGCAAGCTTGGCCTCCCAGTAGGAACCCGGGCTTTCCTCTGCAAAGTGGCAGGTGTCCTGGTTAGGGTGCTTGGGCACGTGGAAGTGAACTGAACCAGCGTGAAGCAGTGTGGGAGGTAGGAATGCATAAGCCACTCATTTGTATCTGGCTTTGGGCTAGCCTCATCTTCCCTCCTCGGGGACCCAGATCCCCTGCTGGAAATGACAGCTAGTTTGACAGTCTGTCGTGACAGCCGGCCAGGCATTCCAGCCTTGCAGTTTGTTGAGGGGCTATGTTGAGTGGCCGCCTGTACACACTAGCCTTTGCCTTCCTCGGTTTAGACCTTTTGGTTTCCCAAATAGAGACAGGGAGCCTCTAGGTGTAGCTGCCCGGCGTTAGGGCTCAGCGGAGGCTGACATGTCAGGAGCAGTGAGACGGGATGTCCTGAACGGGCAGCCTCTGCGGGGCCTGGCTGCGCTGGGGAAGTGAGGCCCCATCTGGGATACATGCTCATGTTGGACGTCCTCCTGGTCAGTTCAGGCACCCGCAGTTAGCCTCTCAACTAGTCTCAAGAAACAAAGGAAGAGACCCAGGCCCAGTAGGGTGCATGGCCAAGCCCCTCACCGGCACCACCATCTTGTCACAGGTGGCGGCTTCCTCAGCTCCCAGCTCTGCCAACAAAGCCCAGGCAGTCCTGCCAGATTCAGCTTGCAATCTTTCATTCCGGCCAAAGAAGCAAATCTGTTTACCATATTGAAAAGCCAGGAGTCGCAAAGAAGGGGGGAGAAAAAGCTGTTTTTTGAATCATAAACTGTGAGCTTGAGTTTCTCATTCATCTCTATACCTCTGTCCTCTACCCGGGACCTAGAACAAAAGATGGGTTAGGATATATACGTATTGAACATTTTCATTTTAGAAATGTATTCAAGAGTTTTTATAGGAAAATCTTTTCCCGTAGATCTTTTTTGAGAGGAGAAATTTGGTGCCCATTTTGCAAGAATAAAAAAGCAGATGTCTTTTGTGACCTAATTTCCAGTCTTTCTATGTTTCTTGCCCTCTACCTATGACAGGTGTGAATTTCGGCGAGAGCTCAGAAAGTCATAGGTGTCAGCACTTTCTTTCCTGTGCTTGGCTCCCAAGGGACTCTTCTTGCCCTTGGCGGGGCTGGTGTGTGTGGGATGGGGTTCTTTGCAGTGCAGTGCTGGAAGAAGCCACTAGGGGGGAGTCAGGGACAAATTCTGGAAAGTCTAAATCCCAAGGAATAAGGTATAGGCTTTATGTGAAAAAATTATATATAGCTTTTTTCATTTTTCCATACAAAAGATGACATAAGCACTTCAGTGAAGCTGCTGGGCAGTGCACCTGGGTCAGCTGGCAAAGGAGCTCTTTCCCATTTTTCCTTGGAACCCAGTGGACAAAGGACAGGCCTGGGAGGCCCCCACTGTTTGCAGTTGGGGAGACTGTTCCTGGGAGCATAGACCTGACCTTCCGTTGTCAATGGCAAGAAGGTCTGTTCAGATCTATTAATTTCAGTGCTTTTTGCTGGGGGCACTATTGGGATGGCTCTTTCCTTTCAGGAGGCATTTCCTGACCCCATGGCTGCCAGGCCCTGTCTTAAAGAATCCTCTAGTACCATGAGGGATGTTTGTTTGTTTTAACTTCCAGGACCCATCAGCTCCAAGTCAAGTAGTTGTTTCAATCTAGTTATGGAGGGTGCAGCTCACAGTGGCCCATGTGGGAATCGAACCAGCAACCTTGTTGTTAAGAGCACCACGCTCTAGCCTACTGAGCTAACTGGCCCACCCCCCGTGAAGGATTTTGAATACACTTTTCCTGGCACAGCACCCTAGTTTGGGGACCTGCAACCACCACAAATTTCGCAGTTTTATTTTACCTGGTTTTTGGCTTCCCCCACCTCCCAAAGTAAATTGTACCCTACTAAAGTCGAGAGATCTGGCTCCTTTCAGGCTTGCCGTATTATTTCAGCCCCTAAGACCAGTGTTTATAAATGACCAAGACTGTGCAAATACTGGTGAAAGAGCAAATAAATCTTCCCCCACGCAATTTCCTGCTTCAGGCCCCAGGGACGTGGTGGGTGATGTTGCCAGGTTAGCATAACTTGAGGTCTGAGCATGTAGACACCCAGCCATCCTCCACCGTGAGGGAGGCCTGCCAGAGCCGTACCCCCAGGAGCCTTCTGCCCTTTCAGGCATGGGCTGGTCGGCAGACACGCTCTGGAGAATTCCCGCTTCTAGACAAACTTGCTCAGTACCGTGATTCAAGGCACTTCTGAACGTCCTATCCTCTTCCTACTCAAATCTGGCCCTGAGATGAGCCGTGTGAGCATGACCTGGGAGCTTGTCAGTGATGCACAATTTCTGGCCCCATTCCCAACCTACCGGGTCAGAATCTGCATATTTATGAGAACTCCCTCCGGCCCAGGTGGTTCATTATAGACAGGGAAGTATTGTCCTGGCCCAGGGGACTATGGCCTGCATTATGCCCCTGAGCTAAGAATGGTTTTTCCATTTTTCTGTGACTGAGAGAAATCCCAAGAAGAATATGTTGTGATGTAAAAGTGATATAAAACTCTATTTTCAGTGCCCATGAATAAAAGGTTATTGGAACACAGCCACACTCGTTGGTTTACGTGTTGGCTGTGGCTGCTTTGGCTGCACAAATGGCAGTCGAGAATGACAGAGACCATATGGCCTACAAAGCTGAAAACATTTGCCATCTGGCCCTTTACAGGAAAAAGCAAAAGTCTGCCGACCCGTGTCCTTGACCCATTTTGGAGGTGGGTTCTCGTGCTTGTGCCCCGTGGGGACCTGGGCTGTGGTGCCTAGGCTGCTGTTTCATGAGCAAGACCTGCTTGCCAGCCCAAAGGGTCAGTGTCCTAGGGCTGGGCTCTTCCCTGTCCTCCCCGATGCTCGCCAGTAGCAGGCCAACTGTGCAGCACACCTGTTGAAGGATACAAGCCTGTATCTGACTTACCAGGGACATCCTGGCACCTGGCACCGTGGCCTGGAGGCCAAGGCTGAGGGCTGAGCTGGAGCTCAGGCTGCAGGTGATAGGTCAGCAGGATGGTGTGTGATCCACAAGACCCCACTCAGTCATCAGGTCTTCCAGAGGACATGCTGCTGGCTCCTGGCAGCAGGCAGGAGGAGCAAGGGAACCCCACCCTCATTCTCACAGGGACCTGGAGTTCCAGCCAGGTGCCTGACTGTCCTGGGGTGCCCTTCTGGGCCATGGGATGAGGAGGAGGGCAAGCTGCGTGAATTCCAAACCTGATCACTCTGCCCTCTTAGCTGTGTTTTTAGTTCCCAAATATTCAGTCTCCCGGTCTCTGCCCTTTGCCCTTGTCTGGCTGCCTCATGTTCCAGACAGTAAAGAGTTGAGTCTGGTTGTTGCCGGTGAGTGAGTTATTTTGGGAAGGCCCCTAGGGCTGGCAGGGTCGCTGTATTGACCCCTATTTATGCAAGCTGTGTGGTTCCTGAGAACTCTCTTCAGCAATGGGTACAGGGAGTCCTGAGACTACCTCTGGAGGCAGTGGAACGGAAGCAGGAAGCACTCCTCCTCCGCGCCCCCACCCTCCCAGGGCAGCCTAAGTCTTTCAGAATAACTGCTTAGGCCAGATAAAACCCAGGCTTCTAATCTTTTGGGACTCATAGATCATTTTGATAATCTGACGAAAACTTTATATTCAGAGACATGATGATTTATACATACAAATTGTACTTTGTGTACATTTTATGAACATATTCAGGGGCCTGTCTGATCCCCAAAGCCCCTCTGTGGACCTCTGTGAGGTGCCCCTGGTGGGATGGCCTTCAGAATGAGGTGATGCAGCCAGGACTTGCCTCGCCTGCACCGTGGTGGGGCCATGCCTGGGCCAGCTGTCCCTGCGGGATTAGTGGTGTATCTATTATATCCTTCTTGCATCAATCGCATTTCATTCAACTTACCAGCCACACACACATTTCCTGCTCCTAGGTCTTTTTCAGTGTTATTCTGTGGATTTTTTGAGTTGAATTATAATATAAATAAAATATACTTTGGTGTTTAAAAGGTGGGGGAGGAACTGAGGTAAGAATTGCTGCTTAAGGGTACCATAAAAATACACCAAGAATTTAGCTGCAACTTGTCTGGATGTCTCCCTCCCTCCCTCCTTCCTCTCCTCTCTTCTCCCCCCACCCTCCCAATTCATCACACATGAGTTGAGCTAATAAGTGAAATTGGCCCTGTCCTTTTCTCTTGGACTCGAGCATCTTTAACTCCGGGGAAACAGACTTTCAAGACTCATTTTCTCCAAGTAGATTTTTAGTCTTATCTTGCCAGTCTTACCATTTGAGCCTCATTTTGTTCATTCAAAGAATGCATCGGTTCTTACTGTATACCAAGAATTGTGCTAGGCATGGAAGTTAGAGCAGTGAATCGGGGCTTAGACACATGTCCTCCAGTCTGGTGCAGAGGACAGATATATAAACTGTCAGCTGTGGTTCAGTACAACAGGGCAGGTGGTGAAGTGGAGAGGAGCATGGATGCTGAGGAGGGAGTGAGCGGAGGGGCTGCCACCCCAGGCAGCCCCGTGGGCAGGTGGGCATGAGCAAGGCTGAGAGGTAGCCATGTTGCCACGTGATCACCTCTTTTCCTCCAATCACACCACAACCTACAAAGGACACCAGGCCTTTCTCCAAGGTGGACAGGGTCTAGGACTGTCCCCACCTCTTCATCCAACCCCCAAATCAGCTCCCCGCCTCTTTCTCCCTTGAGCCCCAGAAACACCTTTACCACATACCATGTGGTAATTCCTTATTTGCCCAGAGTAGGAAGTCAGTTTCATTTGCTTTGGATGCTGGGCAAATGTGTGTTCTCCAAATGAATTCTTCATTTGACTTCCGTAGGCTTTTAGACAGAAAACATAAGAAGGCCTACTTCCCCCTGCAACCTTAGAGATGTTGTTCAGTAACACATCCTTTCATAGTTCTGGCCAGGGAACCTCAGCCAGGTGGGGCCCGGGCCGCACTCTGGAACTGGGCCAGAGGAGAGAAGAAGGATCTAGAGCTCAGTGCATGGGCAGCAGAGCCTGCTTTTCCTTTCTGGCCTCTGATCCGGGTGTGTCTCCAGGAATTTCCTCCTCCCCTCATGCCAGCTGCTGGCCAAGCTCTCCTCCTGCCTCTGATCTGTGGGCTGGGCCAGCCTGCTGAGACTGGGCTGCAGAATATGTTTCTCTTCCGTCTTTTGGGCCCTGCTTCTGGGCCATGGTGAATGGGGATAGTGTGCTGAGAGGTATGCCGACACCCAGTAGGGCCTTCTCTTCAGGCTGGTAGTTCCTGGTGAGCCCCGAGGGCACGGGAGGGCCCCCACAGTCACAAGTCATTTACGCAGCAGAGCTGAGAGCCCTTACATATAACCACAGTTCCCACTGCACCCACATCAAAGATTGCTTTCATAGTCACTCAGAGCCAAAAGTTGCATGTCAAGGGCTGGGCTAGGGAGAAAAGCCGTTTTAGGGGAGCTCTCAAAGGAGATGGGAGTGTGAGGAGGTGGGGGGCAGCCTCTGAAGAGTGCTGGAGAGCCCCTACCTCACCCCAGAAAGCCAACATGTGACTTGCCGATCGGAAAACAGATGCAGCAGTCTGACAGCAACTGCCTTCCCCAAACTCCTACCCGGAGCTCTCCATGTCTCAGGGACTCGCATGTAAAGCCAGCCTTACCCTTTCTCCCACCCTGGCTTGTGAGGCAGCTAGTCTGGAGAAGGGGACAGCCAGTGAGGCAGGCCTAGGGCTTGACAGAAGCTGTACCCCTTGCTGGTGCAGAACAGGGCCCCAGGGAGCCCAGTGGTGGTGGCTGGCAGGAGCCCGGAGTCAGACTCCCCCAAGTGGCAGAGGGCTCTGAGGTTGCAGCAGCTGGTGTCCGGTGGATAATGCCACCAGCGCCAAGGACAGCAAACACCCAGCAGGGCCAAGAACCCAGACTGGAGCTGGTTCTGAATCGGTTCTTTTTTGGAGACGACAGGATTTTCCTCAGGGCATGGACAGAAAAAGGGGTAGGCGTGGGCTTCGGGGTGGGGGTCAGGCTGTGTGTGGGAACCAGCAGCTCCTCCAAGAGCAGCACTTATTTTTAGTCTTCTCCCCAGTCCCAAATAAACCGAGAGCAGCTGGGAGCCTGTGGGTAAATGCAGAGTGGAGCAGAGACAGGAAATCGGGGTCTCTCGGTAATGAGTTCCAGCCACTCCAGAAAGGGGAAGCCAGACGAGGAATTTTCTTCAGAACTGTTTCCCTCTGGCAGGCTCTGGTATTATCACCAAAGGAATGTTCGTGTGTGTGTGTGTGTGTGTGTGTGTGTGTGTGTGTGTGTGTGTGTGTTTACAACTCCTGTCCAAGTCTTTCTTTTTTCCCTACATTTTTGTTAGGTTTGATTGCTCCACAGGCTCTGCATCCCAGCGCTGGTGCCCCGTGTGTGTCTGTGGGGGCGGTGGGGGAGGATTCTGGAGCAGCAAGGTCTGGGCTGAGCCCTTGTGTATCTGAAACTGTTTAGGCAAAGGCTGGAGGACACAGGCCAGGGAAGTGGGGAAACTTGAACATAGCTTGATGTTCCTGAGGGGGAGAGGGCAGTGGCAAGGAAGAGGAGAGAACTTGGTCTCCAGCCAGAAAAAGGGCTTTTCAACCAAGGAATCTAACTGCTGACATGGGTGCCCAGCATGGATGGGGACATTGATGTTTACAAGCATTTTGCGTGGCTGAAGAGGGTAAGTGACTGGATGCATTGTCTGGGTCTCTCATTGTCTGGGAGACAGTGAGGGGAGCGACCCTTTGGGGTGGGTTGTGTGTGTATGTGTGTGTGTATTGTGTGGGGGGAGGTATTTGTCCTGCAGAGCCCTGTTGTGGCCAAGTTCTCCATGAGAATCTAATTATAGACACTAGGGGAGAAATAACCAGCTGTCTTTGTTTCTTCTCTGACATTCTGGTGAATGAGCCTCTGTACGGAAAGGCCAGAATGGAGTGAGGAAAGTTAATTGTTTTAACTTTGGCACTTAAACTGTTGGAGGCTCCAAAGACCGTGCCCAGAAAAAGGTGTCCACCGCTTTTTGCTTTTCGGTTTGAGGACAGATTAGAAGGTGCTGCCTTTGAAATGCACTGAATTCGGAAGTTGTTGAGATTATTCTCAGCTCCCGATGTTATCCAGCGTGGAGAGGAGTGTGCTGTCAGCTGAAAGAGCTTCTGCGTTTCCTGAGGCAGGCTCTCTTGGGAGTTCTCTTCTGAATGCGAGTTCTCTTCTGAATGCTCGGAAGCCTGGGGTTTGGGTTGCAGGTTGTGATGCCCTTTGTTGAGGGGATGAGGGGGAGTGTGCCCTGTGAGCGAGGAATGAATGAATGTTGAGGGCTGGGGTAGCATCTGTACCCCAGAACGCAGGCTCTTTCCTCGTTTGTGACCATCTTAAAACTGGCTGAGTATCCATTTATTTTCACACTGAGGTTGAATATTTTTCAGAGGCAGGAAGGGCATAAGCAGCTGACAGATAAGAGACTGACATTGTAACTGGGGAAGAACAAGAGGGACAGGAAGTGTCCAGCTCAGAAACCCTGACCCCAATGCTCAAACACTGGGCCTGTTGGCTTTTGCGTGCTCCCTCCGCATTGTGTATTCAGCAAATATTTGTTCAGTTCCAGTCAATGGGTGTCCAGGGGTGAGCAAAGTAGAAGCAATCCTGCTTTGGGGGATCGTCCATCTAGTGCAGGAGATGGGGGTTAATCAGTCTCAGTGAATCGACCCCAAATTACAAATTTTAAGTGCAGGGAGGAGGAACAGAAGGCCCACTAGGGCTGTGGAAGATTAAGCAGGAGCTGTTGCAAGGGCCACTTTGAAGAAGTAACACTTCATTGAAACCTGAAAGAGAAGTAGAAATGAGTCAGGTGAAAAACAAGGTGATGAGCATTCCAGGCAAAGGAGATAATATGTGCAAAGATGTGAAAGCAGGAGGGAGTCGGGCGGGTTTCAAGACTGAGAGAAAGCCGGTGTGACTGCTGTCAGTGACAGAGAGGAGGCAGTCAGATGCCAGATCACGCAGGACAGCCAAGGCTGCAGTAAGGCTTGTGGCTGACATGGTTTGTATAACGGGGGGCTTGTAGCAGGGAAGTGACATGGGATACACTGGGGGATTCATTTTGTATTTTAAGAAAATTACTCTAGCTGTGATGTGGTGTATGGTAAATGGTGTTGCGAAAAGTGAGGCAGCTGAACAAAATTAGAGAGCTCGAGGGCTTGTCAGGATCGAGGAGTGCAAACCCGTCATTTAACCAAGCCCAAGGGAGGCTAAGGACCTCATGGTTATTAGTGTTAGAGCTGTTAGTGGTGCAGCCTGATCTTGACCCCTGATCGGTCTCCCAGTCCAGTTCTCTTTCCTCATCTCTTCTGCCAAATATGTAGAAAATTACTGGTTTCGAACCCAGCAGAAATCCTGTCTGTGCTCAGCCCCTGCTCAGCTTTGGGAGGGAGGCATTGCAGCCACCACAGAGCGTGCTGAAGTGACCAAACAGTTTGGCCAAAGCTTGCATCCATCATCTTCATTTCAAAAGCTTCACTGGGGAGATAACTGGACGGTTATAGGTAGGAAGCACACTTCCCATCACTTAGTCTTTATTTTCCCGTATCCAAAATGAAGCTTTTTAATTAGGAGGCCTTGGCACTGTGACGTGCCCGGGTTGGTCGGGGCCGTGTCCCAGCTGCCGGGGCAGATGTAACTCTGCACCTCGTGCAGGAGTTCTTTCTGTGTGGGACGGAATTCTGCACGTGAAACGATGTAATAAGGGCCCTTCTGTCCTGAGACCCAGGCTGAGCTCTGGCTTCTGAGGACAGTTGGAAGTCTGCTGAGGAAAGCTGTAAGCGAGGAGACTTCAGACGCTGCCGGGTGACTAATAACAAAATAGATATTTTTCTTCCACTTTTAGAATTTTAAGGAGCATTCAAAGAAGAAAAGCACAGTGCTGAACATGTGATAGATAGTGTAGTCAGTAGCTTTCCTATTCTCTACCCCAAACACTATTTCCAGATTCTTCTTTTAAAAATCTCCTCAAAAAAAAAAAATTCCCTTTCATTCCCGTGACTCTGATCATAAGCCCCCAGGACTTGCCCTTAGTCTGCAAGAAAAAGCCCAGGCTCTTCCACCTGCTTGGCTTTTGAGACTTTTTGCAACCAAGCCTCAACTTACCTTTTTAGTTTCACCTTTTTATATCTACTCTGATGAGCTCCCAAGCATATGCCCTCCCTTTTCTGAGCTTGTACCAAGTGTGCTCCTTCTCTCTAATCCCATCCACTTCATCTGACTCCGTCCAGGCCCTCCTCTTCCATGAGTCCCTTGCTGACCTGATCCCTGTGGTGGACTCCTCCAGCACTGGTCTCCAATACTTCCAGTCTGCCCGGGCTCACCCACCCCTTCTCCCGTGCTTCCTCCAACTGAGGCGGCTTGGAGAGCAGTTTCCTGAAGGTGGGACACTGGTTCCTTCATTCTCCCCTGTAGAGGGGGTGGTTCTAGAAGAATAGGTGCCTGGGTGCGGTGTAACCTGGTCAGCACAGGCTAGGAGCCCTGGCCCTTTGACCAATCTGACAGCGCAAGGCCACAGAGCAAGGCAGGGTCTTTGGGGGCAGTGAGGGAGGTGCCTATGGTCAGGGAGGCACACAGCCTACAGGGAAGCATTGGCTCAGAAAAGGAGCATTTCTCAGTGGGTTAGAGAGGTGGGGAAACTATGTACCATTCTAGTTAAGAACACGCAGTTGGAAGTAAGGCCTGGCTTGGAATCTTGGTTTTGCCACACTTAACCAGCTATGTGATCTTAGGCAGATTACCTCAAAAGCCTGGATGTCTTCATCTATAAGATAAAGACGATAACAGTGCGTGCCACACCCAGGTTTTGTGAAGCTCGGGTAGGATAATGTATGTAAAATGCTTAGCACAGTGCCACGAACATAGGACACATTCAGTGAAAGTTAACTGCTATTGGCCATTACCAGGCGGGGAAAATTGGAAGAGGAACGGGTGGGGCCTGTTTGGTTCTCTCCTCGCCGTGCGTCTTAGGCCTTCATTTCCTTAGGCCTTCTTGCCTTCAGCTCTAGGCCGCTTTTCACATTTCATATCAAGGTCTCAAACCAAAGCACACTAAGGACCTAGAAGAGACAGCTGCAACCTTGCCCACCGTGAGTAACCAGAGTCCCCAGTGTCTGCTGGCTCTAGCCAGCGTGGCTGTGGCTGCTGAGTGAAAGCTGACCAGGGCTGGTCCTTCAGCTCCTTTCCCAACAGATGGAGCCCAGGGACAAGGTACTCTCTTTTCACAGGTATCCAGAGGGCCTCTGCCCCTCAGCTGTTTGGTTTCTGCCTGATTCACAAACAGCTCACCCCTGCCTGCTTTCAGATGAGTGGCTCCAACCCACATAGTCATGACAGCTTCTAAAAGTAGCTCCAAGCAGGGTCTGTGGGGCCCACCCACTGCCCTCTGAGCAGGAGTTCATTTTCCCAGGTACAGAAATCCCAGCACTGTCAGCATCTTCACACTATTGCTGGCTTCTAGCACTCTCAGTGGTTAAGCCAAATTCCAACCCAAAGACACAACGTAAATGGAATCACCGTGGATCCCCCATGTCATTGACTTGGGTTCTGCAGTAGAGTGTGGAATGAACTCCAGCTGCCAATGTGAGACTTTAGTCTGTTTCATTTGGTGCTCAACTGGTTGATCCATTAGCCTGGCTACTTGGGCCAGAAGAGCTGCAAAGACAACTCCTTGACACAGGCATTCTTGACTCTGGCTTGCTGGGAAAGTTGGAAAAGCAGGCAGCAGCTTCTGTGGAAGCTGCTCCTATTGGCTAAGAGCACAAATCCTGGGTGCAATTCCTTGGGTTCCTATCTCAGCTCTGTGTGACCTTGGACAATTGATTTAACCTCCTGGGATTTAATTTCCTTGACTGTAAAATATGGGTACATAATTCAATATATGTAAAGTGCTTAGAAGGTACTTCATAAGTGTTAGTTACAGTCGTGATGACCTTGACCACGGCTGGCAGCCTCTCGTTACTCCAGAGCCATGTGCCCAACCTTGATTCTGGGCAAAGAGGTTTTTCAAGACCCCGAGGAGGATGACAGTGGGAATGGTTCCTCCAGGGTTCTAGCTGTCCGCAATTTCCTATAGGTATATCCCATTTTTAGTGAGTGCACCCAACATGTCCACCCATCATGTTCTCCAATATGATTTAGGAGCTAGAATTCTGCCATTTCTGATCCCTAGCACCTGTGACTCCTGTTTGTTCCTTGGAGAGGCTCCCAGGCCTTTTTCCCAGCAGGATTTAACAAAGTGGCATCACACCAGAGTCACTTGCTGAGTAGCTTATCAATACCCCAGAGCCACACAGATGTGGGTAACTCTGTGGGCCGGCAGCAGCACTTGGGGATCCCTTGACTCATCTCTGCAGTCTTCCCTCTCAGATCCTTGTAGCAGCTCTTCCACACCTTTCCATTTTGTGTCCAACCCTACACTCCCCTTTCCACTGATGTCACCGCCTACTTCATTGAAAAAAAAAGATAGCCACACTTAGAAGACTCTCTCATCTTCCCTTTCCATCACCATAAAAAGTAGCTATGTTTGCAGCCATCATTTTTCCACCTCCTTCAGTTTCACGGGCCAAGGCTACCCCTGTCTGCTGTCCTCCTGACCCAGTCATGTTCTGCTTTGTTTTGTTCCTCTGATTGTTCCTTCTCTCAACTCTTCCCTGTCTATGTGTCCCTTGCCCTTGGCAGAAAATGATTCTTCTCAATTTTTAGGGAAAAACAAATCAAAACTGCCTGTAACCCTGTAGTTGCCTCTCCATGCTGACTTATAACTTATCTTCCTTTCACCATCAGGAATCTTGAAAGAGCAGGCTAAAAACTCACCATCTCTACTCCTTCCTGGTCACTCCCAAACCCACTGTACACTGCCTTTGTCCCTAAAGACATCTTTCAAATGTCTTCTACAATGTTCTTACTACCTCCAGTTCCCAAGCAAACTTTCCCATCCATTTCCCCCTGAATTCATTTCCATCTTGGAATCTTGGAGGGTTAATGGCATTCTTGTGACAAAAGGACCAGCTCCTCTGTGACCCTCACCTAATCCTGTATTCCTCCCCATAGATGTTTCTCTCATGCCTATTTGATTATTGGCTCCTCAGATAGAAGGTCCAGGCAGTCCGAGAGGCTATTAGTTTACTTCTAATGTCCCCAGGTGAGCTAAAACACTCACAGCACCCCCTCCACCCCCACCCCCAGCCCCTGAACTGCCTCTCTCTCTCCGGAGGCATTTTTAGTCGTAATAATGAGTCAGTGTATCTATTAGAGTTGGCAAGATGAGGAAAGAGCATCACTCAAAGAGCCTCCTGTTGTTACTCTCTTCCTGGCTTTAATATCATCCCTGCACATGACACCAGCACACATACAAATACCAATTCTCCTATAGCCCAGTGCTGTAGGTCCCTTATGCATCCAGCCACCTGATCAAGAGAATTTACCAGGAACTAAGCTTATCCAAGGATATAATTCTGGAAAAAGATTTTGGTAAATCAAATGAATTTCTCTCACTCCAAATCTCCCCGGGATGACCAGTGAGGAGGCTTCATGTATATCACACCAACCCCTTGGTTGGAGAGATTATAGGCAGACTGCCGTCAAGGTATCCTTTGTTTTCTGTGTTAGTTCTGGAAACCAGAATGTCAAAAGGGTAGTGATTGTTGTATTAGGTTGGTGCAAAAGTAATTGCGGTCTAAAAGGTTAAAAATAATTGCAAAAACCGCAATTACTTTTGCATCTACCTCATAGCTTCATGGATAGCCTATGTGTATTGGGAACACTCTTTCCAAAGATGCTGTTCTCCCATTCTCCTGGGAAAATTACTTCAGAGCTTGTAAGACTTAATCATTCAAGTGGTGACTCCACTATAAAGCGTCTCCTCTCCTTTGAAGGTATAATTAATTCATCCCTCCCATATGCCACTGCTGCTGGCTTATGTTTTACATTATGAAAGTACTTATCACATCTCACTGTAAGACTAGAGAGCTTTTTGATGGCAGGAAAGGAAGCACTTGTTTAGCACCCAGCATGGTACCTTGTAGGCGTTCAGGAATATTGGAGTTATTGCTTAGATAAATGAATAAAGCATGATTATATGAATATTGGTTGACCAAGCTATTTAATTTGCTTTACGAACTTGGCTTTACTCGTCCCTAAAGGTGGGCGTTTAGATTATTTGATAGTGACAGCCCCACCACCAACCCTTAGCCTCCCCTTATGTATAAGTGAAACCAAGAGGTGGAGGGCATACAAAAGTCAAGGTCATGATAAGATCTCTCTTGTTGGACTCCTGGTAGCTAAGGATCTGATTGCACTCCACTCATACTACATTTGGAAGAAACTTCTTTAACTCTGTGTCAAAGATAGTAGATTGGCTTGACTATTCCTCGCCCAGAAAAAGTGGAACTGGTTCTGGGAACAGCTGGTTTTATAATAACTGCCAGAAAGCCTTTAACTCCTTAACCAAAGAATTGGGGTGGGGCAAGGGAAGGCGGGTTCCTATTTACTAGCACTTGCCTACACTTATATACTTACACTGCTTGGTTCCCTTGGTGATGGGTAACCTGAGCCATATAATGGGAATTGCCTGTAGCCACCATGATCCACTTATTTTCATTTTTTATTTTTTTGGTCCCCTTATTTTTAAGGTCTACATTTTTCAAGTTTCAAAAAAAGCTTGGTATGTGAGTGGTGCTTTTGAACTTGAAGTATAACTGTAGTGAGTTTGACATCTCTATGCCCAGCCGTTAGAGCTCACTTGAAATTGGTTTTCTAAATTTGATAAGATCCCTCTGACCATGTGGCCTGGAAATAGTACACATTTTTTTCTTGTTGTTTTCTTATGCAGCTAAAATCACATCATTTATGTATTTAGTGGCTAAAGAAGGGAGACTTATCCAGGGCCAAGGCTTACCCAGTGTGCCGTGTTCAACATCTCAGCATATTTTCAGGCAAGGGACCATCATATAATTTAACATCTGATTGGTTGCAACAGCATATATGCTGTGGCTAAGATCCTGAGGGAACTGGAATCTGGGGCTTGTTAGAAGCACTAAAGGTGACTCTTCACTTGGTGAAGACTATAGACTTTGATATCAGAAAAAAAAGAGGGTAGATGTATCTTGAGGACCCCAGAGCAGGAGCTCTGAGCAGCAGCTGTGGCTCTGAATAACAACACACGATGGCTAGAGCTATCACACCGGGGAGCGGACTGCCTTAGGATTTCCCCACACTCCACGCTTCCGTACCACATGACACCCTCATGTGACTTCTTGTGTGCCCCCCTTACCCATTCTGGAACCAGCTCTGTCCCCGTATTCAGTGAAGTTCACTGCTGACAGCAGGTCTCCGGGGACATGCCAGTTAGGAAATGCTTCAGGATTGCCCTCACCCAGCATCCTCGAGAGTGTACCAGAGCATATGTGGAGGGGGTGCTCTCTTGGCGCAGGCCAGCCAGGCTGTGAAGGAGTCATGCTCCTAGGGATTCTGCACGGCCCCCAGCCAAGGCATCAGGCACGCATCCCTTCCAGAAATCCATGGAGACCTAACGTGGCTATCCCTTGGCCAAGCTACAGTGGAGGGGCCAGGCCAAGTGTGAGCAAGCATCTTGGAATCTGACCAGTCACCCGAGTCACAGGGTGATGGCTCGTAGGAGGCTGCTGGGGGTGATTTGGCTGGAAAACTCATGTTTACCTTAAATTTGAGCTGACTTCTGGATTGGAACAGAAATAAAAATTCAAGTTTTATGATTGGTCCTTTCTAGTTATTGAAATTCTCAATGTGCTCATTATAAACATGTAGATAGCACATAGTACTTATAGTATGTAGTAAAATGCTTATAAAGAGGAAAAAATTGTGGCCATGTAGATATGACTCAAACGTGGGCATCTTTTCAGGGACAATGGAAAAGTGAACACGTCCTCGGCTGTTTGCGCCACAGGCACAATTCCAGTGCTCTTAGCTAACAGTGGGTTCTGTGTTGTCACTTAGGCAGCATTTTGTTCTTTCCAGCCTGGAAGTATTTTAGTTATTTTTCCCTTGGATTGTTTGTACAGATCCTTACAGGTACTTCGTAGGTGTCTGGATCAGAAACATTGTCTTTTTTTGTTCTCTTGTGCAAAAAAAGTGAGTTAATTAAAACTGTCAGCACAAGGGATGAACTGCTTCTAACTCTACTCCTTTGGTCTTTTGGCTTAAACAAAGCCATTTAAATGATTTCCATATTTCCACAATCATTCAGAAACTGTTTATATTACACAGAGGAAATACTAGAGTATCGTGTTATAAAAAGCATTCTGCACTTTTGTCCCCGTATGTTTTCGTGTCTCATGACCTAACTGCCCCTCTGTGTCACTCTGTGAGGTATAATTTTCTCTTTAAAGGATGGGAAGCCTGCAATGAGGTGACCTACCTGAGATTACACATGGGTAGAGCCACTCCTTGCTGCCCTTGTTCTGCAGAGAGGGGTGTTCCTTGCAGAAGGGGATGCTGTAGGAATTCTGTAAATACATGGATGTCCCCCAACAAAGTCTCCAGGGTCCACTGCCTTTAAGTCCAGCTGGGCAAAGACTGGGAACAGCAAACTGCAGCTCACAGCCTCCCGGCTCCCAGACCTGACATCTGTACAGCTGTGTAGGACATGTCATTCTTTCAACATAACTTTTTAAACAGTTGTCAGGTTTTGATGTTTTTATTACCCTTCATTTACTTATTTTTCCTCTCACCCTTATATTTTTCAGCCCTACTTTAGCTTCCTATTTATTTATTGTTTTAACTTATTTTTTCTTATCCTCGCCCCACCCAGTTGATGCCCATGGTCCTGTTGCATCTTGTATCATTCTCTGTCTTGACTCTGTCATTTCCCTGTCTTGTTCTACATGGGAAATAAGAATGGAGGCCAACAGGTGGTGGATGGAAAGCCATCCATTCCGCACAGAAAGGAGAGTGGATGCCTTTTTTATCCCAGTACATCCCGCATGGATACACCATGTGCCTGAAAGTAGATCCCCAATGGCCCTTGATGATAATCCTGGTTTTAACTATAGCTGGCTCAGAACTGACACCCTATCTTAAAAATTGCCAGTTCAAGCAAATGAAGCAATAGTAGGCAGAATTCCTTTGTAATTAAGTACTATATCCGTATAGCAGGAATTCTTTGTTGTAAGTCTGTTTCCAAAGGAATTAATTTCATTCAGTTGATTGATCAGTCACCTTTTGACATAAATGCATTAGCCTGGACTTTTGGTTGCAAGTAACAGAAACTCAGTTTGAACCAGTGCAGGCCAAGAGGGGACTAAGAGGGAGGATGGGAATATATCTCTGCCTTTAGACAGCATGAACCAGGGATGAGAGTGCCACCATCCCCTCTCTCTCTCTCTCTCTCTCTCTCTCTCTCTCTCTCCCTCTCTCCTCTTAGCTTTCATTTGTGTTTCTGTGCACGTTGGCTTCATAGCTGACTCCTTCTGCAAACCAGCTTCTTCCACATGGAAAAGGACATGGTCACTGACAACCACAGAACCTTCTAGCACCACTCTACCATTTTCTGTTCCCACGTTTAAAAATTCAGCGGAAGGATTCCAACCAGCCAAGCTTGGATCCGGTGACTGGGAGGTGAGGATTATCTCTAAGAAGATGACAGTCCTCACCTCTACCATGTGGTTATAGTCAACGTGATGCTCCCAGCCTATTCTGGGCAGACAGACAATAGATTTCATTAAAGCAGGGTTCAGAAGAATTCTGTCTGTGGTGGTTTTCTCCATTCCTTTACCTGAGCAAGAGAGCAAAGGAGAAATTTACTAGTATAAGGTTTTCCTCAACTAATGATAAGGTTTCTTTTATGGGCCTTAAATATCTTCTGATAATCTCATCCCTAATTAAAAAGCAGTGTCCCCTGTCTGACTTATTTCACTTAGTGTAATATCCCCTAGGCCCACCCATGTTGTCACAAGTGGTAAATTTTACCTTTTTTATGGCCGAATAATATTCCATTGTATTTATGTACCACATCTTCTTTATTCAGTCATCTATGAATGGGCATTTAGGTTCAGACAGAATTTTCAAGCCTTATTTTAAGTCAATTCTCATTCAAGCACATATATAAAACAAAATTTGTACTTGATCTGCTCCTCAGTTAAGTTGTAACAATGGAAAGCTTACCAATGTAGCACATAGTAACTTGGGCAAAGTATTCATTTGCGCCTTATTCATACACTTTGTGCCTCAGTTCCTTTATCTGTAAAATGGAAGTAAAAATAGTACCTGCCTCACGGGGTTGTGGAAAGGATTAAAGGAGTGTATGCACATAAAGTGCTCTAAACAGTGCCTGGCACATGTGAGCAGTACCTCAATGCTTGCTATGTATTTACAGCACTGTTGCTTGGACCAGTTGTATTGGTCTGCATAGCAGTGCTTTGGCCTTTGGCCCATATTATTCATTAACCAACTTAGAGCACATCACAGGAAAGCAGTGAGTTCTACTGGGCTTAGCTTCCTGTAAGGATACCATTATGGATGTTGTCTATCTCCATGAAAGCGAGAAGTTTCTCCCTTCCTCGGGAATAGTTGTGCTTCTCCTAAGCAGTCGCTTTGACTGTACTGATCTGTGCATCTTTTTTTTTTTTAAAAGATTTTATTGGGGAAGGGGAACAGGACTTTATTGAGGAACAGTGTGTATTTCCAGAACTTTTTTTTCCAAGTCAAATTGTTGCCATTTCAATCTTAGTTATGGAGGGTGCTGTTCAGCTTCAAGTTGTTGTCCTTTCAATCTTAGTTGTGGAGGGCGCAGCTCAGCTCCAGGTCCAGTCGCCATTGCTAGTTGCAGGGGACCCAGCCCACCATCCTTTGCAGGAGTCGAGGAATCGAACCAGCAACCTTGTGGTTGAGACCCCACTGGACCATATGGGAATCGAACCGGCAGCCTTCGGAGTCAGGAGCATGGAGCTCTAACCGCCACCGGGCCAGCGCTTATCTGTGCATCTTTTAATTCATCCTGTTTCCTTTTTATCCATCAGCTGCTAGGATGGATCCAGATTTTTTGATCTGCTTCTAGCATGTGTTATAGACTCTATGGCAAGCATTTTGTATATTAATTGAACTCAACGACGTCAACTTACTTTCTTACTCTTCTATTTGTTTTTCAATTGGTAAAAATAACTGCCTCTGTGGGTGATTGTATGGGTAGACCTTTTATTACATTCGATTGAGGCACAGTTGGAACTTTGGCTTGCCGGAGTCTTGTGGAAGGGATCTTCCCTTTGGTCTTCCCTCCTTGACCTTCTGCTGGAGAAAGTGGCAGCGGCCTGTGCTGGGTGGCCCCATGCACGTGCTGACCTTGGCAGTGAGGTTGGGTGTGCAGAGCTTCATGTGGATGCCTGGCCCTTTACTATTCTCTCTGCCCCCTGAAAATCACTGTCATGTGAGTTCTTTGACAGAGAAGCATTTGACCTGCTGTGAAGAATTATTTTCTTCTCTTGCTGGATTCTGAGAACATGCAGGTTATAATTATATCCTTGAATACTAGTCAGAGAGTTTGACCATGTGAGGTCTGGAATATTAATGTAACCACTATAAACTGTCATTTGTGATTGTTAAGGCCCTCTGTGTGGTGGGAAAGAGCTTCCATAATAATGAACGAGATGCAGACTGCCGAGAGGCTGGAGCAAAAGGCAGTGGTGTGGCAGGAGCCTTGAGTCTGGTCCAGCCTGTGCCTGGCACAGCCGCCCTGGGAAATGCCCTCTGGGCTTGCCCTCCCCCTGCCTCTTCAACAAACAACCAGTGCTTCTCTCCCAAGTGAGACTCCAGGCCGCAGTACAGAATGATGATCCCTGTTTCTTTTCTAGGGCGGGGCCTGGCTCTGTCACCTGCCCTCACCTAGGCAGTGCATTGAGGAAGGGGTGGGACAGGGAGGAAGGAGGTACCGTTTCTTAATGGAGGAGGGTTGGAAAGCCCGTTCTGGAGGTTGGAATGTGGGGAAATGGGCTCAGGAGAAGAGAGCCAGCTCCCATCCCCTGTGCCTGGGATCCTCTCTGACCCTTTATTTTGCACAATCATGACTTTCCTTTGGGGTGGAGGGTACCCGCCTCATAAACATTGGAACATTGATTCCTCTGGAGTAGTCCAGATTATCATGATTGTCACTTCCCCGTATAGCACTAAAAGCTCCTTTCTCAGACTGTCAAGCCCCTGGATGACCGGTAGTGGGCCTCTCTGGTTTCGGTCTTCCATTCAGCAGAGAGGAAGGGAGTGTTTGGTGGTATTGGGCCAACTCAATTCCATTAGCAGCTGCCTCCCTCCTCCCTGCCTACAACCAGGTCAGACACACCCTGAAAGTGACCGCAGCTCCTATCTCTAGCTCAGGGCATTTTATATAATTCTGCCTCTCCTCTGCCATTTCAAATCTTCTCCTTTTCCTCTGTTTTCCACGGTTTCTGGCTACTTTTCATTTCCTGTGTTTTCCTTCTGCTTAGCCCTTTGAGATCCCTTTGGGTTATTTGGGTTCTTCTCAAGATGTTTCATGTTAGCTTGTGTATCTCAGCTCTAACACTGAAGAAACACAGCGTGTCAGTGTGACTGCCAGAGCCCTTAGAGAGGAGTGGGAATGGCCTCGCAGTTGGCATCCCCCAGCCTCCGTTCTCACTATGATGTTCAGGAAAGGCCTCCATGCTGTGAGGTGTGCCTTGGCTTTGGAGAACCCTGGGATGAGAGTTAAGGGGCGATGTCATCAAAATGGTGGCGTGAGGTGAGCCTCTGGAATTTACAACTAATTGAGAGTTAAGAGATACCAAGATCTATGCAGGAGATGTTCCCACAGAGTTCCTTTGTGAATGATACCTGGTCTCAAAGAGTAGAACCTTACTCCTATCGGTGCCTCTGATAGGCTGTGCCTCCAGCTAAACAAGACCCAACACATCTAGCCAAGTCAAGCACCACTGGGTCCAGAGCTCCACGGTGGCCCTCCCCACTGGGGTGAGGTCATCCAGGGGGTGCTTTTGCCAACTTCCAAAGCACACCTATTGATGGCATCTGGTCAGGTTCTCCTTGTGGTAGTTTTGAAATCCTGTGGTTTCCTGTTTAGGTGGGTGGTTTTGCACATATAATCAGCGAAACTACCTGCACAAATTGCATATTTCATTTGAAAGTTGGTAAGATGTTTTTTTAACCTTTTAAGTATATTTTGTTTTCTTCCCTTCAGTCCCAGGTAAACCACCATGGTGCTGCTAGTAATGAAACATACCAGGAACGCTTGGCACGTCTAGAAGGAGATAAGGAGTCCCTCATATTACAGGTGGGTTCTTTTTGGTGGGAACCAGCTTATCCTGTTACCTCTAATGGTATAACTGTCCTAAGTGGGAGGGAAGTACCAGAGGTTTTCTCTGTTGGATTTATCCTGCTCCCAAAATATATGGTTTTAGAAAGACTTTTCCTGAAACAAGTCGGAAAGTAACTAGGGGCACAGTTTAACTCTGGACTTGGTTTTGGGGGGCTCTGAATGTATTCATTTATTTGTCATGAACTACCAAGCACATGTGGCCAGGCTGATTAATGGAGCCTTGTCTTCTAGGAGCCCAGGAATCTTGCAAGGGTGATAAGTTATGTCCTCATGTCGCTAATAAAACAGAACCATGGATGATACAGGCCTAAGAGTGCACGTTAACAGATTCAAACCCAAATCACCTGGAGTGAGAGCTAGACTCACACTCTGAGGCCAAATACCCGGAGCTGGTAACATGGGCTAATAAGCCTTTAATGACTTGCTTCAAAGAGAGGAACTCTACAACTTTTCATGGAGAAAGACAATCAAAGGAACAGTTGCAGTTCTGAAAACTTGCATTCCTTGGTAGGACATACAGTTGAGCATTCTTATGGGAGGACTGTTCCTGGGTCAGGGGCTGTTTGCTGTGTTAGTTCTCAAATGCATGAAGCACGCCTCAAGGTCCAGTATACATTTGAGGAGTTGGAGAATCATAAGATAAATATCCCAATCCTAGTTCCTTGTAAAGCTTGAAGGATGGTGGGCAAGACTATTAGTAGAATAGAGAAAGGGGCAGGTAGGGTTCTGGAACCTTCCCCAGACTGTAGGCTTTAGCTTAGAGCCCTAGAGTTAACACTATTAAGAGGCTGCAGTATGTTTGGGTTTTATTTTTTTTCTTCTATTTTACCTTATTTCTTTTACTTACTTTACTTCATTTTATGAATGTAAGAGTAATAAAGGATTATTTCAGAAACTTTGATAAATCAAAGAGTTTAACATTTTGGCCTTTTTTTTTTTCTAGCCCCTTTTTCTGTTCTGCCCCTATCTTAAATAATTAAACTCAGACCAATTATACAATTTTCCATCTAGTTTTTTTTTATCTTTACTTCATGGATTTGTTCATTACAAAATATTTGAGTACTCACAACTTGGAAGTCACTGGTTTTTGGTGCTGGGGATGCAGCAGTGAAGAAATCAGACGAACTCAGACCCTGTTCTCGAGTTTCCATTCGTGTGTGTGTGTGTGTGTGTGTGTTTATGTGTGTGTGTACAATAAACCAATACACAAAGTGTTTCAGGTGGTGATAAATCCTATGGAGAAAAATAGAGCAGGATAAGGATTATGTAGTCAGGGAAGACCTCTGATTGGAGACCTGAAGGAAGCTGCCATGTTTCCCCGAAAATAAGACCTAGCCAGACAATCAGCTCTAATGCGTCTTTTGGAGCAAAAATTAATATAAGACCCGGTCTTATTTTATTATAATATAAGACCAGGTCTAATATAATATAATATAATACCGGGTCTTATATTAATTTTTGCTCCAAAAGATGCATTAGAGCTGATTGTCTGGCTAGGTCTTATTTTCGGGGAAACAGGGTAAAGAAGGAGCCACTTAGATGCCTGAAGAAGCGTATTTCAGGCTGAGGAGGTGGTGGGTCCAGTATACACCCCTAGTGGGAGGGTGCTTGATGTATGGGATGGACAGGAAGGAGTCATGTGGCTGGAGCTGGTGACCAGCGAAGAAGCCTGGTGGGAGCTGCCTTCAGAAGGCTAGCAGGGACCAGATTGTGGAGCACATTAGAGCGCAGACGTTTTCAGGAATGTGCAATTTGAAACGCCACCCCAATGACATGATTGATTAATGAGTGTCCAAAATAGAATTTTGCCCCAAACAGTATGAAATTGCAAACTTTTGAACCAGAAACCTTCATGGCCAAAATAATACATTAAATAATACATTCCTATTTAGAGGATTACTGTTTAGTAAAGAAGTGCTATTTGATAATCTCTTTGATGTTCATGGTTTTTTTAAATTCCAAATTCTTGAATAATCCTTGTCTAAATAATCCTAACACAATTGGGAAGCCCAAGGAAGTCAGAAGTGGATCCTAGCTGTCTCTATTCTGCCAGGAGTTTGTGGACAGACTTTCAGAGTTGCCTTTACGTCATCACTGCTGTTTTATAGTGGGCCCATGGAGCTGCTTATACAGCCCCTCCACATGGTAGGGCCTGCTGCTTAATTCACAGCGCAGGCCAGCCAGACTGAATTAACTAGAGCCCTTGGCCTAGCAGGTTTTCCTGCGTTTACTTATAGAAGAACCAGGGAAGTCACACAGAACAAAATATTTTGTTTCCGGGATAGTTCAAAACAAATAAAACTAAAACCAAAGTCATTTATAGCTTCATGAGAATGTAAGTTCTTACGACAAGGATTTTCTTTTTTTTTTTTTTTTTTTTTTAGATTTTGTTGGGGCAGGGGAACGGGACTTTATTGAGGAACAGTGTGTACGTCCAGGACTTTCTTTTCCCCAAGTCAAGTTGTTGTCCTTCTCAATCTTAGTTGTGGAGGGTGCAGCTCAGCTCCAGGTCCAGTTGTGGTTGTTAGTTGCAGGGGGCACAGGCCACCATCCCTAGCGGAAGTCAAACTGGCAACCTTGTGGTTGACAGGATGCGCTCCAACCAACTGAGCCATCCAGGAGCTCAGCGGCAGCTCAGCTCAAGGTTCTGTGTTCAATCTTAGTTGCAGGAGGTGCAGCCCACCATCCCTTGCGGGAGTCGAGGAATCGAACCGGCGACCTTGTGATTGAGAGCCCACTGGCCCATATGGGAATCTAACCGACAGCCTTCAGTGTTAGGAGCACAGAGCTCCAACCATCTGAGCCACCGGGCTGGCCCTTCTTTTCTTTTTTTTCACTTCTGTTATCTCCCCCAGTGTCTAAAACTATACCTAGCTTGTCGTAGGGGCTCAAACATATATTTGGTTTTACTGAATAAAGACCACATTCTAGGAACTTTTTACATCCTGTCCCAGTTTTCAACACCTCTCCATTCATAATATTTGGAGTGAATATTGAAGTTCATAGGGACCCTATAGCCCTGTGTATCTTGAGTCTTACATGCGGCTGAGCTATAAACTCTAGAAATCTAGAAACCACACATTATTCCTCTGGGTACTGCCAGTCCGTGGCCCAAGGCCTGGTGCAGACTATCTGTCTTAATCCTCATTATAAGATTAATCATAACACATCCTTCCCAAACAGAAACTCTGGAAACTCCAGGCCACCCCCTGGAATCCTACCCTTTTCAAAATAGAGTTAGTAGTTGAAAAGGCCAGACTGCTGATGGTGGTGGGCAACAAGGATTAAAAAACAAACCAAAACATCACAAAGATTTGTGTTTAAGATGGGCCTAGTTGACAGAAGACGCTTGTTTTGGGGTTGTAATTGAAATGATAGATAGCACACCATGCCTCAACTCCAGGAATATGTTTCAATAATTCATAGTCACTTGGGAACACAAAAATGGAAAGCTTCAAGTAGCCATATTAATTTAGTGCCTCTGTAAAGGGGGAGCTTTATAATTCATAAAGTTTATTTAAACACTCATAAGTGAATTCACATTAACTCTTTCGTGCTCCAGCTATCATTTCTTTACATACTGGAAAATAATTTAGGATAATCTATATGTAAATGGAAATGACAGCCATTGGTTAAAAACCAAAAGGGTCTGATCTCAATTTGCCAGGCATTGCTTTCTTTATTTTTGGGAGGTGATCCATTCTCTTTCTTCACCTTTCTGCTCTGAGGCACCTTTTAACTAAGAAAAAGAAAAAGGATCCTGGGGCAGTTTGCTAATAGAGAAGGCTATGAAAATCCTTTCAGTATATATTTAGGATGTAATTTAAATGACTTCTTATAAATGGATTTTTATGAATTCATTCCAATAGATATTCTCAGTGTCCCTCAGAAAGATGACTTTTTTCCTGCCACTGTATGTGCAATGTGGCTTGTGTATATTTACGACTTAGAGTCATGTTTTGGCCTGTGAAACACAAAAACCTTTCTGGAGCCAAGTTCTGTCAGTGCTAATACATGCCCTGTAAGTCCCACATTCCTTAATTGCTTCAGAACACTCGCCTGATAGGTGAGCAGTCCTCACACCCTTATGAGAGAGGTGAGGTCATTGGTTAGTCTCCGTAGGAGCTTGGATTGCTCTTCCACATGAGGTGGCAGCCCTGGCAAGCTAGCTGAGATATGCCTTGAGGTCGGGGCTGCCCGAGTGAGCCCTAGAAGAGGAATAAGAGCAAGAGTCCAGCCCAGAGGCAGCTCTCCTGGCTTTTGGGTGTTTTTCTCTTGAGTCTGTCAAGAGCAGGAAATGTGACCCACATTGTTCAGGTGGTGGCTGAGACTGCCTGGCAAGGTAAGAAAACAACTGGAGTTTCCTTCATGTAGGACACTTCCCCCACCTGCCATCCGCCAAACAGAAAAGCTATTCTTCCTATGTAAGGATCAGTGGTGTGGTTACACAGCTCATATCTAGTGGGGAGCCATTGCTGCTTCTCCACCATTGCTTTATTTCCCGGGACAGGTGAGTGTCCTCACAGACCAAGTGGAAGCCCAAGGAGAGAAAATTCGGGACCTGGAGGTATGTCTGGAAGGACACCAGGTGAAACTCAATGCTGCTGAAGAGATGCTTCAACAGGTAAGGGCAGGCGGGGTGAAGGCTCTTGGCTTCTACCAGAGCTCATGCATTAAAGCCCCTTTCTGTGTCAGGCTTACAGCTCTTATTTTCCCATCCTGCCTGGAAGTAGGATTGGCTGCTCACTGTGTGGTGTTTTTAGAGCAGGTGAAACCAGCCTGAACACTGAGAATTGCCGATGGGGGAGGGAGGGGTAGAGCTGGCCTGAGATGAATAACCTGTTGGGCTGGTTAGACAGATTCCCAGGCGGCACTTTCTCCAGGGCTGGTTCAGTGAAGGAGCTCTCTGCTGGCAAAGTCACCCTCATATTATCACATAAACCACAGCTTACTGCCGGTGACATCTGGGGTTTAGAAAGTCAGTTAGCTTCTTTTGTGCCCCTTTTCCACTCACTCTTCTCCCTCTCACTCTCTAGTCTTCTTTGATAAAACTTATTAAATAAACAACATTTTAATAGAATTTAATAGATAACAAAATGAAAAAAAAAATTAGCTACTCTCCTACCAGTCATATCTCTGAACTGTTTTCTCCTTGTTTCTTTTTGGTCTTCCTTGCTATGTGTACATATAATTTACAAAGCTCTATTCACATCAGGGATACAATTTAGTCCTCAGACTTTGTGTACTTCACATCATAGAATTTTTTACCACTTTTAAATTTTGCTGTATAATTGTCTTTACTATCCCTTATAGATACTGTTTTGAGTGAAAGTATCATAATTGACGTAATTGACTCTTCTACTCTGGAACAGTTTTATCCTGTTGTAAATAATGAACTGTAATTTTTAGGAAGCATATTGAATTTTTATCAAAAGTCTTTTCAGAATCTTTTGAAAAACTAATTAGAAATTTTATTTTGTGAATTCCATTAATATATCTAATTAATAGGTTTCTTTAACTTTCCTCATTCTTGCATTTTTCAGTTATTTTGAAAAGTAAACCATGACTGAATTTTCTGTGTATATGCTATGTAGCTCCTACTATAGCACCAGCACAGCACGTAAAGGGTGCTCAGTAATTATTTAAAGAACGAGAATCAGCCCCTTCAAATGAGTGGGTTCGATTAGATAACTCCTTATAATCTTTTCCCCAAAGCTCTAACGATTTTTTTATTGCTGTAATCAACATAAAATTAAAACTGTTTTTCCACAGAATCGTAATGAACACAGGCTTTGAATTTGACCTTTATTCTTAGGATAAGTCTCTCAGTTCCCAGGTATCTCTTAGTTTTGTTTGAATGTGTTTGAAAACTAAAAAAATAAAAAGGTCAGTATTCTTATGCAAAGGTCTGTAAAAACAAACTAGTTCCAACAGCTCAGAAACTGTTAATAGTTTATTATCTTTTCATTGCTGATTAATGAGTTACCACATTCCTGGCTCTATTTGACTCTCTGTTTAAATTGTATGTCATTTCTCTTGCTCTTCATACTCCCTGAAAATCTGAGTAGCAACAGGAGTTGTCTTTCTCTTTATTTCTTTCTTTCTTGAAGTTTTGAATCTTTCTTTTGAAGACACAGGAAAGAAAATAGCCTGATAGAAAAATCTCAAATGGCAGACAAGCATTTTCACAAAGATTGCATAGGACAACCCACTGGATTGTATTTTTAAGGCTGCACTAGGTACGGTTTTGGGGTGGGGATGAGGTAGGAAGATGATGGAGTGTTGTAAAAGCCACGGGGGTCAAATATATGGTGATGGAAGAACCACTTACTCGGGGTGGTGAACACATAATGTGATATATAGATGATGTTTTATAAAAATGTACACGTGAAACCTATCTAAGTTTACTAAACAATGTCACCCCAATAAATTAAAAAAACACAACCCAGACAGAAACCAAGAAAATTTGAACGTGGAAGGGAACCTGTCAGGAAGGTGGCTATTTCAGGAAGACAATGCCTGGCAAGAAACCATGTAATCGGAGGTCAGAGAATAGCTGTGTTGTGGTTTCTGAGCTCTCTGACCACCATTCCTGGCTGCTCTCCCGGGACTGCCCTACACCCCTCTATATGGCAGTGCTTCTGCTCTCTTGTCAGAGTCTCTGTGCCAAGTAGTCTGATGCTGGTTCCCATCACCACCTGGGTCTGTTTTGTCCCTCTAAGCATTATTCCCTGGACTGGATTCCAGACTTGTGAAAAAGTTTAAAGCCCAGTTACCCTTTCTATCCTACATATCCTAAATCTTCTTTCTTGTGTGCTATGGGTTTGGTAGCAAGCAGGTGGTTTACAGGTACCTTCGAGGTGATTGTCTTGGATTGGTATCTTTTGGATACCAATAGCTCTTTGGATACCAATAGTAGCTCTTATTGGCCATGTCTGGGGTTTAAAGATCTTCCTGAACTTAACCAAGGTATTTTTATGCTCATAAGTTTCACTGCGTTCTCTCAATCTTTCAAGGGTAAAAATGGCCAATTCTGAGTTCACAACAGAGGACACTCGTGTTTGCTGGACTTGATGATGCCTGAGCTTGACATCTTTGAGTTCCCAGCTCCAGATCCCAAGTTGAATGTCCTGCTGCACATGTTAATGCTTTCCTGAAATCTGCTTGAATACTCTTTGAAAAGACACTTAATTCTTGCATCACAGTGTTGATGTGATGCTCTCTGTAGCTTGGAGTACATATGGATGTGTCCTCTGAACTGGTGCAGGCAGAGACTCGCCTGGCTTGACTGTGTTATGCTGGACTGCAGGGCTCTGGCTTCTGGTGGTAGGAGCAAGAATGACTCATGGCCTTGAGGCAGAGAATGGAGGCAAACAATTGCCTCTTTCTGCCAGCCCTCAGAGCCCATTCCTGCCCTGAGCCAAGCCTGGCCTGCTCAAAGGCCTGAGCCGCTCTGAACAGTTTCTTTCACTGTCACAGTGTGGGGCCTTTTGACTGCCTATTGCACTGCTTCCCTTGGGTATGTTGCTCCTGCACGCTGAATGGGTCTTGTCTAAATGAGGCAGCTGCTACTCAACTCTAGCTGACTGCCCATGTAGGCCCAGCGTTGCTAGATATTCCCATTTCTCACAAGAAGCTGAAAATCCAGATTTAAAGATTTAAAGATGAGTTTCTGTTTTCAAAAACATCGGTGACAAATTTAAATGAAAATAAAAATACCGTGTGAACCACATGGTACACCTTTAGGCCAAGCCCACAGTCCTCTAATCTGCAATTTCCACCCTAGACTTTGTCCCCTCCACTGGCTAATAGCACTTGGGGAACTTAAAGCCTCCCTCCTGGAGCCCAAGAAGAAGGAAGAGAGTTCCCCGCCCACTTCATGAGCCACACACCCCTCATTCTGGCCTGGTCAGGCCCCTACTAAGTGCAAATCTCTCAGCTCCCATCTGTTTCTTCTACGCATTAACCCATTTAATCTCCAGAAACAGACCATGAAGACCTTGGTCTTAGATGGGCAAGCCAGACTAAACAGAATCAGCACAGGGGCCCGTCCACATCGGCAGCACATAGATTACAGACACAAGTTAGAGCAAAATATTCCTTGTCTGCAACCCACTGCGGTTGGGAAGGGGCGGTATATAGCATCTCCTGGGAAGCTGAGGGACGCACCTACTCAGATATGGGCTCAGACTCACTGAGCATGTGGATTTCCCAGGGAACCTTCCCCATTAGGAAGAGACATTTCCCAGGAAATGTACAAATGAGTCTTCAAGGGACCACACAGCCTGGGTCAGTTTTCACGGGTCTGGGATCATCTGAGCTACCGGACTAGGTAAGAGATCACAGGCCTGAGCCTTGCCCTCTGTTCCTCAAGATGGTCAAAGCATTGTCCACCTGCATCTCTGAGGGCTGCACACTGGGCTTTCTGAGCCCAGGGCCCCCAGTAGCACCCCAGAATACAGGCGTGGGCCACTGCCCTCCTTGTTGTGAGTGGCTCAGGCCATGTTGGCAACAAAATCTCTGTGTCACAGGGAGGGTTCCCCATGGTTTGTTGTAGTTGAGGTCCCCAGTGACTTTTTCTGAAGTGGCCTCCATGGGTTCTGTGGTGTCCAGAAGGTTCCTGCACAGCAAGCTCCTCTGTCCCCAGTCCCTGACTCTTCTCCAGAGGGTGATGATTTTAGGAAAGAAGCTGATGCTATTCACTGGGTAAGAAGTTTTATACAGAGCCAGCAGCCAAATGCAGCACTTTCCAGAGACTGGCCATTTATGATACAATCAAGGTCAAGAGCAGAAACGATGTTCAGTGCCAAAAAAGAAGACAGGGTAGGAAGCTGAGTGGGGAAGAAGAAAGGATGCAAACCTCCTTGTGAAGACATAACCCAGCTTTGGGGAAACCTTGAGGACACCAGGTTCTGTTTCAATCCTCCTACCTGACCCAGAACTCCAAGCATCAGGCAACCACATAGTTTTGGCCGCCTTTTAGGTGAGGTGTGGAGAGTGATAAGTTTAGGGTATTTGGTGTCAGTGGACATGACTTTCTGTAGATTCACCACCTGTTGTTGATCTGGGAAGGTCAGTGAACCCGGGTTCTTATTTATAGAGATTGGGAAGACAACACAGACTTGACATTGCCTATGCCCTAGAGCTGTAGTACAGTTATTCCAGTTTTGTTAAAACGAAACCATCACAGAAAGGGCCAGTGTGATTCAAGAGCACTGAGCAGGGGGATACAGGGCCTAAGACACAGGCCCAGTTCCTGCCCTTGAGGTGAGTGAGAGAACAGTGTGCCCAGATGTGGGAATTCAACAACACGTCAGCAGCACCCGGCTGATCAATTTCCCAAAAGAACCTTTAAGGGGGTATTTCTATCTCAAAAAGAATATTAAACAGAGCTAGGGACATATTCCTGGGGGAGCACAAATCTGTCTGAGGAGGTGAGACACTTGAGTCACCAGTGAAGAAAACGGATTTGTCAGTTATTCCCTCCAACTCCCCCAGGAGATTTATGAGGCAGAAGTAACTGCTTTCCTCGAGTTTATCTCATTTGATGTTGGCTTTCCAGACCACAGTGTAAAGGAGGTGCTTTGCTCCTTTTTACAGATAAGGGGACTGAGGCTCAGAGAGATGATTTCGTTAGCGGGTTCTGCGTCTAGACTCAAACTCAGGTTGACTCTGGGCACCTCTCTCTGCAGTGTTACTCACGAAGGAGGCTTCCCAGCAAGGCCCGGGCCTCTTGCTTCAAAGGGCAAAGGACACATTCTTCCTTTCATGTCTTTCCATGGCCTGTTCTTTCATTCTGGTTTCACATTGCCAGTCTGGCTCCAGTCCTCTGTCATTGGTCAGTAACTCGCTGGGTCGTGTTCCACACTTAAAGATGGAGGTAATTGCTTCAAGATGTGGCTCTTTAAGGAGAAAATAACTTGAAAGCCAAATGCTTTTTATCAGCTCCAGTCAGAAACTGAGCTTTGGAAACAGGAAATGACGATTTGCTCTGAGATGTAAGCTTTTCTTCATCTCCAAGAAGGGAGATGTAGTTTTCCTTCTGGAAGAGATTACTGGTAGTGGTGAAGTGAGAGGGGTGAGTGATAATTTTGTTCACTGGTTTTTCCTAAAGTTTCATTACCCGGTTTCATGGTCCTTCACAGCAAGAAAAACAAAACACCCGCTTTTCATACCGCCCCCTCCTCATCCTCCTCCTCTCTCATTTACATAGGCGACCTTGAAACAGTTGGGTGGCAGAAGCCAGTGCTGCTTATAAAACCCTTATCTCCAGCCCCCTGCCTCCTCTCACCTCACCTCCCCACCCATTATGGTGGCTGCATGATTCCAAGAGATTCTCAGCAGGACCTTACCCTGCGAGTCTGAGCAGGGACTTATCCTTGCCTTGGTTCTCCAGACAAACAGGCTGGATCCAGAGATAACTCCAGTCTTGGGGATGAGAGCTAAGGACCCAAAAATGTTTCTCTTAAGGCGTAGACAGAATAAAAAAAAGCCAGTGAAGGAGATAGAAAAGAGAAACGAAAGGCAGGAAAACCAAAAGGAAGGAAGGGGTGGCAAGGAGTAGCTTACACTGATAAGTGGATGAAGGCTGAGTGGGTTGAGAGCTGAGAAGTAGAAGTTGCATCTGAAAGTTAGACCATGGTCCCCAGAACCGGAACTGTTTCTGTGCTCTACTTGCAGGCAGAAGCCGTGTTGCCGGCATGCAGACATCTTATTGAGAAGTAACAGGAAGATGAGGAAGAAGAGGCAGCAGGGGCAGATTATTCTTTCTAGAGCTTGGGAGAGGGAGGGGACAGAGCAGGACAGAATTCAGACACACAATGCACACAGAGCGTGCACGTGCTGACTGAGAGCACACAGGAGTTGGTGGTGGTTGCTCGAGGGGAAGGCCAGGTCAAAGGGAATCTTTGACATTTCAAATGTCAGAAATTTGATCATGTTTATAGACTGAGGAATGGAAGCTGATGGTGAGGGAGAGATTAAATGCCTGTCAGAGGGGATGATTAATGGCCCTACCCTGGAGTAGCACAGACTTGGTGGGAACTGCCTCAAAGGCAGTACAAAGGTGAGGGAGAGCCTAGGACCATGTGAGTAGGCAGCATTCTGAGTTACCAGCTAGAGGGAGAAACAGGACCAGAACTCAGAGAACAAAGCCAAATGCTACTTGTTAACCAGGGAAGCAATCTGAGGTTTCATCAAGCTGTGTGAAAATGGCACGAAGAGTCTAGAGGCTGAGAAGTGGTCAGCAACAGGAAGGTGGGTCAGATGGGGGCAATTCAGGAGCAAACTCTGGAGCCACTGTGTTTTTTAATGTATGCTTTTTATGTGCAAGCTGGAAACTTCCTGAGCTAGGGAACCGTGCTTAAAGGTGAAAGAGCCTGACAGAGGGGTTGGCTTATGTGCATTTCTGTCAAACTAACCTTGGAGAGGAGGTGTGGGCTGGCTTCTTTAGCACATGGATTTAAGAGATATGAATGAGAAACGATTCTGGGAAACTTTGAAATAGAAAAGATATAAGTCCAGTGAATGATCAGATGATTTTTAAAAATCTTTTCAGTAAACATGAGGAGAGGTTATTCAAGGAGAAGAGGGGGGATAGGGTGGGGTTTAGGGATTGAGAAGAATGGAAAAGATTTGGAAGGATCTATGAAAGGACCCAGCCAGAGGTGAATACAAGTTCTGCCAGGCAGTATTGGAAGATCAGCTGTAATTAGATAGTGTACATTTGTATGAAAACCAGTTGGCATCCTTAAGTGACTTTTACGAGCAATTCTCAGGCCATGGGGAATGGAAACAGACAGAAGGCATTGAGGTTTGGCATGCTGGGCTCTGGTAAAGCAAATGCACTTCAGGTCTAGGGGCGGGGATGAGCTGGATGAGGGATTTTCTGGTGCCGATGTGATGCAATTGAAATAACTAACCTTAAGGTATAAAGCGCAGAAGGAGGCAAATATTTCTTAAAGGAAGTTGATAAACTAGGAAAATAAGGAGTTATTAAGTAACTAGCGGACACCGAAGAAGAAATTAAAGATTATTTGAATGAGTAAATGGGATGGTTGAAAGGTCAGAGGATTGTGGCCAGAGGAGAGAATGTTAGAGTTGAAGATTTTAAAAGCAGAGCAAACGCTTTCTGGACAAAGATAAGGGCCAGGTGGTAGCCATGCCACTGAAAACCTGAGACAAAGTAGAAGCAAAGCCTGTCGGTGCTGAGTTCAAGAAATGTGAAGCCGGAGTGGATTTTGAAAGGAAGATAAACAAGGATGTTGAAGCTACTGAGGAGACGAAATGTGCCCAAAGTAGGTAGAGAAACTATTGATCAAAAGACGAAAGCCTCAAGAAAAATGGGAGACGGTATTGGGTTCTGGATGTTTGGAAAGCATGGGCTATAACTGAGTGGTGCTGCCTGAGAAGAGGAGGGCAGGCATAGAGATCAATAGGGACAAAGAGTGGTCTGGAAGCAGTCTTGAAACAGGGAGAACAGTGTTCTGTAAGTTGAGTGGTTGGAACACAGTGGTCTCCACTTGAGATAACTGGGAAGGATGTGTCGTATTGTGTAAAAGTCAGGATTCATCTTATACTAGAAGTAGAAGGAGCAGTTGAGAATGTACAGAAGGTAAAATCCCATTAAGACATGTATGAGAGAGTTCACAGTGTATTGTAATAGTTACTGGAGGCCATGCCTGGCCTGGAGATGGGCAGTGGAAATGGACTGAGATCAGCTTGGTAAAGGCTGGTTTTCGAAGTCAGGCACTAGGGCAGTACTTATTAAGGACAAGGATGAGGGGTGATGGTCATGGAAGGTAGAGGCACGTGGTAATAGATATAAGCCAGGAGAGAGTAAGTGAAAACTGTATTATCAGTGGAGTATATGAAATTAAGCACCCCCAGGTTTCTAATTAAACCTTTGGTGTGTCCAACTGGACTGTCTATTTGAAATGTTAGTGTGACCAACTGGAACCCTGGCATGACCAATTGGAATGGCTATTGGAAGTTTAGTGAGACCAATTAGAATATTACCCTTGTCAGCTGGAACATTGGTGTGACCAATTACAACCTGGCAGTGAAAATCCCAGCCACAGGGATTTGGGCAATAATGGAAGTAGATTCTTAGCTTTCAAGAGAGATACAATCTGAGACTTTTTAAATCCCACCAAGGCAGTAAGTATCTTGAATGCTGGTTAGTAGACATATCATCTTAAGATACTCAAGTGCTCAATAGAGGCTGTGTTTTTAACCATCATATCCCTAGGCCTTGGCATCTGGTAGATACATGAAAACATATTTGTTGAGTAAACTTTACGAAGTCTCATAGAAGAATATTTTCTCAGTTCTCAGCACTCCAAAACAAATGTTATCCCATGGACCTGCTTTGTAGAATTGTTCCTTTTCACCTTTGCTTTGGTAGCTGGGAAGCTCACATACATGTTATATTCCATGTCTAGCTGTACGCGTATGTAGAACTTTAGGGTGTAACTTTTATTCCAACTATAACTCTGACTTCAACTTCTTTTCCTGCCTACTTTAGTTTTTATGATTTATTTTTTAACTTGAATTGTCTATTTTGCAAACTGCCTCAGATCATTTTTGGAATAATCAAGTTGATGAGAGGATGGAGCAATAGACATAGAATTATGAGGTGGTGGAGGCAGAGAGAGAGGTGGGGAAGAGGGTGAAGGAGGTAGGGGGCAATAGGTAGTGTGGGGGAGGGTTACATCTTAAGATACTCGACCCGAGGTGCCATGGTCTTTACCCAGGAAAGAAGCCGTTAGGGCCTTTTATCTTCTGCATAGCCTTAATACCAGGCTCTAGTAGATAGTATGTACTCAACAAAATCTTGTCAATTTGAGTGGGTGTTTCCTGGGCTCAGTGAATATTTGTTGACTGCCTTTTTTCAGCATGTTTTTCATTTCCCTTAAAATTCTTCGACTTCTTCCTCTGTTTGAGAAACAGTGTGATACATTAGACAGAAATAAGTTTTGGAGTCAGCAGACCTTGGTTTGAAAACTAACGCGCTGTTGTCTGACATATGTCCTTGGCCAAGACAGGTCAACCTCTGGGCCTGTTTCCTCATCTGTTAAAGCGGGATAATAATATTTACTGCCAAATCCCTGAGAGCGTTTATGGAAGGGATATATGTAAAATACCCAACAGTGTCTGGCACAAAGGAGACACTGAGTGAATCTGTGTCCCCCAGTCCACAAATTACATTAGACATGCTTATTGGGCTGACTCCTCACGACCAAGCAATTCACAGTTCTGGCATGGCAGTGCCACTGCCTCTGCCCTATAAGCCAGCTTTAAGTCTGACTGGCCCAGGAAGAGCCAGCCTTCTCGGCCCAGTGCTCAGTGAGCTCATTTTGCTGATTTGGCTTCTACATACTCATCCCCTCAGATTAGCAGATGGACAGTTTGTAGCCTGGTTTTCTCAGGTACTGAGGGCCTTTTGGCCTAAGGAATCATGTATTCCGAGTTAAAATCTCTGTCCTGTGTAGTTTGGTGTATGACCTGAAGACAGTTCAGAATATATGAACTCACAGCTATTGGGTTAGAGTGGTGTGGAGATCGTCATTCTTGTACTAGGGTTGGGCTGCCCAAGATGTTACCGAATGCTCAGACCCTGGCAGGACATTGCGTCTTTTCCATCTGCTCATTTGGCCCGTGGCTCTCCTAGTTGCCATATTATATTCTCCTTGCTAGGACCTGTGTATTCAATGTCTACCATATACTAGGATTTTGAACCTCATGGAACATTGCTTTTTGCCAGTTGAGAAATGTGTTGTCCCTGGACTTTGGGAAATGCTCCTGTTTTTTGAGGTTCTTCATAGCCTTAATTCCTAATGGTTCTTAGCAGTTGTTTTGCCTAACACCTTTGTTTTTTGCCTTATTTATGCTTGTTAAGTGTATGTGTTAATGGCAAGTTGTTGTCTACTAGTAATAACTTCTCACCGGAAGTCCTCACAATAAGGAACGAACAGTCTTCTTACTTACATCCCCTCGTGGCCAAATTGTAATGTTGATACAGCTCAGGAAAGATCATCTCACATAATAAGATTCTATATCATTCAGTACTCACTGGACTTGCACTTGATGTGCTCGCTCCCTTCTAGGCTCATTGCAGAGAGGTCTCACAATGAGATGATTGAAGACTGTGCTGAACATTGAGCTCAGGAGGTGATATGGAAATTTTGATTTTGAAAAATATATTACCATAAACTTGTTTTTTTTGTTTGTTTTAGTGGAAAAGGACCTATTGCTTTGCCTTAAAAAATAGAGGTGAAGAAATTTAGTTCTTCAAGTGTATGCTTTTGTTTTTCTCTAATAATAATGAAATAATGAATAATGGTTTCTATGGGCTAATGTGTTGGGTTTTTTTTAAAATGTAGCTCACGTTGTCTCTCAGAGCATAGTGGGTTGTGGCAGGAGCTGTGCTCTCCATACATGATTTCTTATCATCCCAGGCTTATCTCTTAGAGCCTGTGGCTTATATGTAGCAGTCTCAACTCTGTATTAACCAACACACAACTTAGATATTGCCTTATGTGCTTGTGGAGCTAGAGTTGTTCTTGTTGCCATGGAGGTTTATGATTTTGAGATCCATGAGGTTTATGATTTTGCCTGCAGGAGCTGCTAAGTCGCACATCTCTTGAGACTCAGAAGCTCGATCTGATGACTGAAGTGTCTGAGCTGAAGCTCAAGCTGGTTGGCATGGAGAAGGAGCAGAGAGAACAGGAGGAGAAGCAGAGAAAAGCAGAGGTGAGTGTGACACACCAAATTCCAGGAGGACCCATACTGTCCGGAGCTCAGACCATGGAAAACTATCCTAATGTGGACTCAGACCATCTGATCAACCCTGAGCCTGGCAGCTGCTGGGTGCCAGAAACTTCTGTGCACTAGAGATGCAATGATCTGTTAATACCAAGTTATCAGGTTTTGCTGTAGCTGCAAATTTCAGCAATGCCCAAACCACCCAGTTTTGGCTGTAAGGCTTTATCCTTCCTAAAGCTGCTGACAAGAATAAAAAGGGAAGCAGTAGTGGGGAAGGATCAGACAAGATGTGGAGGGACACAAGATGTCTCCTGTGAAAGCCAAGGTAGTGACCACATACTGGGATGAAGTCAGCTGCCCAGTAGGCCACAGTCACTATATCCAAGGAGTCTGATGTGCATTTCACTGACCCAGATGCAAACCTTAGGTTTTGTGTTTCTTTTCCCCTGATGGAACATATGGGTCGGCCCATACATAAGCCTTCTCTGAAGAGAATGTTTTCCTGGGTTTGTTTTTGTTTTTTTCCAGGCTCCATATGCCATTGACTAGACTAGAGCATGCTAGACTCCATTTTTGAATAAACATTTAGAGGATTTTAGGCTCCGAGCTCCTTCGTTTGAGAGAGAACATCCTGTTTTAACGTTAGATAATATCGTCTGTGTGTCTCTACATACCAGTCCCTGGCCGCGTGAGATGTGGAAGGAAGAGAGGCTTTAGGTTTAGAAACACCGGGGCTCAATTACTGACTAGCTGCTTAACAGCTTTATGGACTTCAACAAGTTAGCTACTTAATCTCTCTGAAATTCAGTTTCTTTATCTGTACAATGAATAACTGTGTGAAGTCCAAATAAAATCACAAAAATAAAGTCCCTATCATAGTCTCCAGTATTTTGTAGGGAGTTGGTTTATCTTCACCCCCTTCTTCCATTTAGGCATCCCCCAAATCTACAGATGGATATTGTTCCTTGCTTTTAAGTGCCAGTGTTGTTGTACACTGCAACCCGTCATACTTCTGTGTTTGCTGGGTAAACACTGGTGCTTGAGACACTTCTAATATGTGAGGGCATATTCCTTGTATTGCTTTGAGAACAAGCTCATTAGTAAGAACAGTTGCCAAAAGAAGTTCTCTCCATTAAGCTGAGGACAGTATCTTCTAGTGATTAAGAGTACAGGCTTCTGAATCAGATCTCCTGGCTGTAATCCAAGCTCAGCTACTCAGCAGCTTTGTGATGTTAGGCAAGTAATTTAACCTCCCAAACCTCTATTTCTTCTTCTGTAAAATGGAGGTAATAGTATGTACTTCTTATTTCTTGGGTTGTTCTGAGTAGGGAATGAGATAATGTCCACACAGCCCTTAGCAGAGTGCTGGACACATAGTAATAGCCAGTTTTTATCGATCACTTATTGATCATGTTAAACATGATAGAAATGGAAATGTAGACTTAAATACATTATTTATAGATGGCAAAGTTCACACAGACTGAAAGCTAACTGTATGAAGTGTTAGTTGAATAGACTATTTGTTAAATGTTCACAGAGAAGCAATTGAATTTTCTCCAGGTTTAGAGTTAATTTTACCAATGTTTCAAGATATGTGATTACATGTGAATATACAGTAGGGCTTTAGGGCAACAATTCAATAGATTCTGTGAGGAGGCTTAAAGTGTCAGAAACTCAACTCAAAACCACATAATTCTTTTCTTTTCTTTCTCTCTTTTTTTTTTTTTTTTTTTTTAAGGTGGGAGTGTTATTAGGTCACACAACTCGAAGAGTCCAGGGTTTAAAAATCCAATAGTACTGGATCCAGGTGACCTCACAATGTCATTAGAAACCAGTCTTAGTTTATCATTTGGCTCTATTTTAGCCTTATTCTCAGGAAGGCTCTCCCCAGGTGGTGACGGAGATGGCCATCAGCAACTCTACCAGCCTGGCAACCCCTGCAGAGAGAGAGATTCTCTTTTTCAGAGGTTCCAGAGAAAGCCCCAGGATTGTGTCTTATTGGGCCAATTTGGGTCACATGCCTGATTCGAAACCAGCCACTGTAGGGAGCGTGTACCCACGTATGGATTTGTGCGCGAGAGGCAGTCCATCCTGGGAGTACGCAGCGTTAGTACCAAGCCGGGGTAGCTCAGTTCCTTTCTAGGGAAGATCGGAAGGAAGGAGAGCTCTGACTTCTGGGCCAGGGATAACTAAAGCAGTCATTTTACTGTTTACTTTATTTCTTTCTTTTCTGCAGGATTGTTTTTCAATCTGAGTTTTTTGTTTTTGTTTTCCATTAGGCTATTCATTTCTGAGGCAACATAGACCCTGAGTTACTGGCGTCAGTCCTATCAGATAACAGCCCTTCCCAGTTGCTCGTACAAACATTAGGTTTCCACGTGGAGGAATTTTTTAGGCTGTTCAAACCCGTGATAGTCGGTGAACAGCCACATGACCTGAAACATAATTTCTCATTCTTGTAATTGGACACAATCTTTGCTGGTATGCCCAGAACCTCCACTACTGTTGGTAACTGTCTGCAGTACGAGAGGCTTAAAAATACATGAAGAGTGCTGCTAAAGCTGAGCTATTGTCATCTACATGAAGATGTTTATTTGAGTGAGACATTTAGCTAGCTGAGGTTACCAGAGGTCGTAGTTTCATGAGTAAAAGGAATGCTGCTTTCCATCCTGTACTGCCACTGTTTTTTCCAGTGAATGTATTTAGCCTAAGGCCTGATTATTTGTGGTTTGGAAAAGGCAGGGCCTTTTTTTTTTTTCCAGGTAGCCAGATCTGTAGTAAACTTCCTCCATGCAGCTCAGGCTTTAATCCTCAAATTCCATTTTATGTTTCAATGGAAAAAAAAAAGAAAGAAAGGATGCTATTGATGAGAACATTGCAGACTGCTCTTTCTGTCTGGTTCTGATCTCACCCTAAGCCAGTATCCTGCTGTCTGCAGTTGTGGAAGTGATTACAGAAAGTTGTCTGTAAAGCCTGAGGACCGAGGGCAGGTTTCTTGTCAAGTGGAGAGAATACTAACAACCCACCTTGCTCAGGAGTTGGTCAGTAGTGGCCTAAATGAGAGGTGGGCGATTACGGAGTTTCCTATATTTACTTTTTCTTTTTTTTTAAATTAAACTTTATTGGGGTGACAAATATTTACTTTTTCTTGTCAGCCTTTTGCCGTGGTTCTGGGTCATTTCGGGGAACCTATGTTTGGATCAATTAGATTTGCTCCTGAAAAGCAGGACTGCAGAAGAGTGACTGACATGGAAAGTAAACACCAGAATTAGGAGAATGGAACATGAAAGAAAGAGATCCAGAAGCAAAGGAAAAACCCCTGTGTGGTTCACCACGTCAAAGCCATGTCCCTCAGAGGGATCTTCCTGAGAGAAGGGAGGCTGGCTTCCCTAAGCATCGGGGGTGCAAAGAGGCCTGTCACTGAATTCCTTGTGGGGTCCAAAGGATTTTGCAAGGAGCAGCCTATGGAGCGGGGGCAGGGATCCAGCATGTTCTGGGAAGTGAAGTCAGCCTTATTGATGAGGGATATGCAGAAGCATGAAGAGAATTAGAAAGAATCTTGAGGATTTCCTGGCAGAAAGTGGAATATCTGACAGCACAAGTGGTGGTGTCATTCCTTCTTTCTTTCTATGGTTAGGACCTTGGAAGGGAGGGATTCTGGTTTCTGGACTGGGCAACCAGAATGATGGACTTGGAGTACAGAGCAAGGGCTGGGAAGATTGTGTTTGCTCAGAGAAGTGCTGGCCTGACTAGGAGAGTTTTATTATTCTTGTTTTTATTTTATGTTGTTTGTTTACTTATTTTTATTAGCATAGAAAATATTCTCCACCAATTCGAAACTCAAGAGTTCAAGAAGTATATACAACAAAAGTCTCCTTCCATGCCTGTCCCTCAGCCAGCAGTCAGGAACCAATGTTATCAGTTTGTTTCTTAACTTTCCAGTTATTTTATGCATGGACAAGCAAATTATTTGGATATCTGTGTATACCTACCTATAAATATATACACACACATTTTCTCCTCATTAAGAAAACTTATTCATATTTATGTCTGCATATTCCACTATCTGCCTGTGCCCTGATTTTATTTAATCAGTTCTCTTTTGATGGACATTTGTTTCTAAGTATTTGCTATTACAAATAATGCTTGTACAGGTATGAGGATATTGACGTGGAATTGATGTGTCAAAGTTTACATGCACATGAGATTTTGACAGATATTTCCAAACTGCCCTATAGAGAGGTTATAGTCTCACCTGTGATGTCTAAGAGTGCCAGGACATTATTAAGCTGAGCACGAAGGAAGTGGGAGAGAAAGAACAATTGTGAACAAGTTTAACAGGTAGGATGGGGTGGGAAAAACTATGATTATGGTAGGTACCCAGTAGTTTCACAAAGAAAAGAACCATAAGAAAGAACTTCGATGGTTGGCAAAGCAGGAGTGAATGAGCTGAGATTACACCACAGAACAACAATTAGAACCTCATAAATGTCACTTGGATTTAATGATATGGGACCCAAGAAAGGAACACAGGTTTCAAAGGCTCTACCCTGTGGAAGAGACACAGACCTATTAAAAGAGGAGATGGCCTAGCCCTGGAGATAAAGAATTATAAAAGTAAGTTGAAACACCACATCTGAGGATAGATATACTGGAAAGCAACACCACCACATGGATAGGGAGAATTAAAGAAGTGTGTCCCAGCAGGGTTGGGGTATATACCACATGGTCACACTGAGCAGAGGAGGGCAATATACAGATCTCCAGACTGACTGAGGCCGACAAGCGGCAATGATGGAAGGGAGTAGCCATTTGGATACCTCCTAAAAATCTCCTCCAGCTAAACACTTAAGTATTTGAAAGGTTGGCTCTTGGTCCCTTCCCCTGCCCCCACCACTTGTTTATAGTTTCCACCCAGCGGGTAGAGAAAGAAACTGGAAAAACTGCCACTGCAACTCCAATGTTGAAGCAAAGAGAGGAACTAGTTTATGAGTAAAACTGATAAGCACCGTGAGAGACCATGGTCATTGTTATTTGAGAGTTCATGACAGGAGGCAGGGGGAAAACTAGGCATAGACAGACGTGCACTGTAGACTTTGGCAAATTGTAACTTTGAAAGTTCAGAAGTAAAATAGAAGATGACTCAAGAATATTGAACCACTTAAAAATAATATAGTCTGATTGCACAATCTCTCAAATAATACCCATAAAAAGAAAAAGCTTAACAGTACTTTGAGAGTAACTAGTTTTCAAAGGGGCTTGTATAACAGATAGAAAGAACATATAAAAGTGCACCTGCGTGAACAGCGTCAGGAACGGCAAACCCCGAGCAAAAGGACAGTGCTGAGGACAATAGGAAAACTTTTTGTTAAACGTTATATTCTCAATAAGATCAAAGAAAGAATGGGCTCGATTCCAGTGATGCCGTGATAGGTGCCGAGCACTTAGGACAGCAAGCCTAGCTGCTTGCTGTGAGCAAACTTTGGGAAATGAGGGAAATCAAGTGTTGGTAAAAAACTGGAAGTACACCGTTTTGTTCTCCTCCTCCTCCTTCAAAATGACTGAGAAAGTTACATGGGTTCTATAATATTTAGTCTATGGAGTTTGGGCTCAACCCTGTGATGGTTTGTGAGAAGCTAGAAGACAAGGTAGGGATCCGTGTCCAGTAAGAGTTACATCAGATTGACTTCATTGGCTTGGCTGCGAACGTGTCTTGTAGTCGTAGACCTGGTAAATCAGTGAGGCATGACAAAAACATTGCTTGGGATAGTCTTGTGGATAAGATAGAGAAATACGGGATGAAAGTGAAAATAGGTATGTTGGTACCCAAATGATAAAGAATACTAAGTACCTAACGACTACCTCTCGAAAGGTTTTTCCATAGAGGGTTACAGTAATCTGCCCTTAGCCCTTCTGCCTGGTTAGCATTTTCAGTCCATAATTTGGATGCTGATGTAGAAGGCCTTGAAGTTGTGATGACAGGAATCCAAAGAAAAAGTAAATGGATCAGTTGACAATGGAATTCATAAAAACCTACACAGACTGAAGTGATTGACAGGTTGGCAGAAAAGGAGTAAAAGAGGTCAGAAGAACCTTACAGTGCACCATCACTGAGGGTGAGGCGTGAAACACTTCAAGAGGGAGCCAGGCGCTTGCGGGCAGAGAACGTGCTGTGGATTTGGCCAGGAGGAGGGCACTGAGGAAGAGTGGTGCCCTTGTATGATGGAGGCAGAGCTTGTCTACCTGGAGAGTGGGGCCAGGGAATGGGGTGAAAACCAGGGACAGCAGGTCTAGACTCCTCACTGGAGAAGTTCGATAATGGAGGGAACAAGAGACGAGAGAAGGCAGTGATGTTCTTGAAACTTATATAAGAAAAGAGCAGGCCTGAAGATAGGCAGGGCCAGTGGGCTAGGAGAGGCTAGAGATTCTGGAGCAGGGTACCCAATAAGGTGGGCATACTGGGGGGTGTGAGCCGCTGGGCTTTTGTTGTCAGCAATCAATGTCACATGGGCCTTAACTGTGTCCCAAGACCAGTAGGTATTTTCTATTGTTCTCCCAGTTTCTCTTGTTCATTTCTTATGGATCAAACACTTGATGGCACAAGGAGAAGCGGGGGGGAAGTGAACTCTCATTTATTGAATGCCTCCCTGTGCCAGGCACCATGCCAAGTGCTTTACCTAAGTCTCACTTGATTTCATCCTCCCAACCACCCGATGAGGTAGTGAGACCCTCATTCTACAAATTCGAAATTTAAGGTTGGTAAAGTTTCATAACTCACCCAATTCACATGGGAAAAGAGGTGACAGACTGGCGTTAAACCCAGGTCTGTCAAGTATGAAGCTGTGCACGTTTCCCTGCATCATCCTGCCCTTCGTCATAGCTTAGCCCCACCGGTAACAGGCATAACCCTCCAGCCTTCCTCCTGCCCCAGGGCTCTTGGTTAGAGGGTTAGAAATTAAAAACAACAAAAAAGTTCCATGCTAATTGATTTCCATCCTCAGCTGCGTCCTCCCCCTCCTTGGTATTGCTGGTCTCCACCCCTAACTTTCCTCTTCTCGTGCCTCACAGTGACTACTGTAAATCTGTATCCCTGTTTGCTTTGCTGTGTCCTTTGAGCAGGCAGCCTTGCCACCTCCTCTACAGAGAAGGTCATGGCCATTGGGGAGGATCTCCCTCAACTTCCTATTTCTCATCTAGAAACACCACTGGACTCCCAGCTCCCATTGTGCTTAGCTACGCCCTCCACTTCGGGCTGCTGATTCCAGCTCCTCTTCCTCCCTCTGTAATTCCTTCTTCTCCAGTTTCTTGGTCCTCAAAGGTAGTACTAGGGACCTACCTGCTAAATGATGAAAGCTCCAAAAGACTTTGAAACTTCTCAGAAGAAAAAGCATGAAGAAACTGAAGGTCGACATCTTTTTCCTATTTAGTATCTCCCAGTGATGCCAAGTCCAAGAACAGCAGAGACAGAGCTAGACTGTGACTCCTAGTGGCAGAGGCCAGTCAGGCAGGAATCCTCTACCCTTGTTAGGCATCTGAGCTAAGGTAGCAAAGGGTTCAGAACCCAGGGGAAGATGGAGCAAAGGCCAAGTCAGAGCCCAGTGTCTGCACTGGGACTGTAGATGAGACCTCAGAGGGCAGATATTGTCCAGCCCATTGGTTCAGTGTCCCAGGGGTTCAGGGACCAGCCACAGTGAAGCTGCGTGAACTTCTGGAGTCCAGAGCACTTACTCAGGCCCACAAGGGTCACCTTGAGCTTTCAACCCAATCCTCTGGTCTCCATAGAGAAATAACTTGTTGGGCAGATGACCCTGGGGAAAGACAACCTGGGGATGTCTGTGGGCTAAATCAGGTGAGCTAGTTCAAGGGGAGAGTGGCTGGGAGGCCAGGGGCCTGCTCGTATCAGAGATGACTGCACTGCAGCTCTCCCAGTTGAAATGGCATTACCAGAGAGAAGAGCAGGCTGGCATAGGGGCCTTACCCCAGTGCCCCTTCAGCCCTAAAGTGCCAACCAGACCACCAGTTTTCCTTCTACATTGAAAAACGGGATTTATAAAACAACAAGATATGGGCTAGGAGCTTTTCTTCTTTTAGACAAAACTGTCACTATTGGGCATGGACAACCCCTTTCTAACATGACTGGGCAGTTCCCATGGTGCCAGTGGGCAGACCTTTCAGTACCAGGTGCCAGTCTTAGCATAGCAGTAAAAGTGGGCAGAGAAGGCTAAGCAGTCTAATTGACCCCCGCCCCTCCACACACACACACACACACACACACACCCTGTTCCACTCTATTGCCAACTGTCTCCTTACACCTCTACCCCTGACTTATGGGCTGTTCATAGTTTCCCCCAACCTCTGGGTTCCTTACCGCCACAAGTGGCACCATCATCTGTACCCCAGGCCATTACTCTATCCCGTTTACTCCCGCACCCAGACAAGGGGTCTAGGAGGTGGCTACTTGACATCCCATCCCTTCCTCTAGACCCAGGCAGAATTAGTTACTCACTGCTCCCTGAAAGCCCCGTGTGTGGTTTTCTTGGCTATAGTGCTTCCACCCTGCTGTGATTGTTATTTTGTATGTCTCTTCCCACTCACCTGTGAGGGGCATTGGTTACTGTGGCCTTGGGTCTTTGTAGAGTGACAGTAAATGTCTATGGAGTAGATAAAGGAAAGCCTAGGAGAGCTGCTAGTGAAAGGGATCCAGAATTGGGTAGGTTGTGACTTCCAAGGGTTGCAGGTATTTTTTCAGTTGCCATAAAAAGCCAAATGTTCTTGAGGCTAGAGAGGAGTCAGGTTTGGAGTGGGAAGTGAAGGAGTCGGGTTTGCTATAGAGGGTGTGAGTGAGAGTTTGGGGTTGGGGACATATTAGCATGCATGAGTGTGGTGTGTGCCGTGTGTCGCCTGTGCATGTTTTGGGGGGAGCTGGCATGTGAAGCACTGGCATATGTGTAAAGTGGATGTGTCCATATGTGTGCCTGTCTCTGCTGTTCCTAGACTTCGTGCCTCAGATGTTGACATGCCAGGATGGCACCAAGGAGCTGTGAAGGGGTTCAAACTGTAAGACAGGCCTGAAGATGGGGCAAGCCTCAGGGAAAATGTCATGTCTTTTGGTTCCTGTGAAGAAAGCAGATGGTTGCAGACAGTGACCGCTGGGTGCCGCCTGTTGCTCACCCTCTGCATGCTTCCTTCTGTGCTGCTCTCTTAAGAAATTCGGTATATGAGAGCTGACTGACCTTGGGTGCTTTTTCTCCTTTCTCTTCCTTCCTACAGTCGGTTCTGAATGTGATCAGTGAGCTGCAGGAGCAGATGTGTAGGCTGCAGCTGGACATCCACAGGCAGATTCAAGAGCGTCTCTTACTCAGTAGGGACCACCCTGAGGAGGTGGCAGCCGGTGACGGTGTGACTGAGCCCCAGGCCTGCAGCCAGGACTGTGCCCATTGGGAGGGGTCATCTGTAGGAACCACACTTAAGTATTTCAGAGCATGTGTGTGGGGGGCGTTTCACTGGTGGACGGGCTGGGCTTTCTCCTAACCAGAACAGAGTGCAGTGGCTTAACAGGGATCTGTTGTTATCTCTGGGCAGAGCTTGAGACTCACTCACCCCCCTCGGACGTGAGCTGCGCAGGTGAGGCCAACCCTCGGACAGGTGCTGGCACTCAACGCCCCCAGGGCTGGGAGTGAGGTGTGTCGGGTGTGCTGAGTGACGGGGCATTTGTGCAAAAGGAAGCCTCAGGATTCCCCTCCCCAAGTACAATTCAGATACTGATTCTTGTTCCTGGACTGAAATTTCAGCTCCTGTGGTTTAAAAAAAAAAAAAAAAAAAAAAAAAAGCATCATGAAAGAATCCTTTCAAGTTTATTTTTAAGGAGGTTTATCCCCAGTGAAAAAATACAAGTTTCCATTTTCTATAACGATTAAGTCATCATCTGAATTGCCAGAAAAATTCCCCCGCATAACCACATTAGAGGGATTTCATGATCTCTGGGGGTATATCTGACCTGCATTCTGGACTTGGCCCCTCATACTGGTATGGCCAGCTCCTGTGTGGCCTCCTGAGGCCTGGTGATGGCAGCTGCACAGAGATGAGCCTGCACCTCCAAGGCCCACTGTCAGAGGACTTGGAAACCCCAGGGAAGGTCAAGGTCACAGTAGTCAGGAGCACTGCAGGAGGTCGACCTCAGCTTTGTAGGAAGTTACCATATTCAACTACGGAACATGTTGAAATCTCTACCCAGACTTAGGCATTAGGGAGACATTCAGTAAGGAAGATTTTCTCTTACATTAAAGGATATGGGGAAAAAAATGAGAGCCAAGATGTAAGTGTAGATTTGGATAGGGAAGCCCTGAGAGGGTGTTGGGGCGTGCCCCACGTTGAGTGGGTTACCCTAGAAAGGCTTCTAAAGAAGTTATAATTTGCGCCAGTGTTTATAGCCAATGATGGGCAACAAATAGCTTAGAACGAGGTGGATGTGCTAACGAGGCCACTAAGGTAAGAGGTGATGCTGACGCTTACAGGGAGGCCCGAAGGCCCAGTGGGAAGGGCCAGTGTTCAAACTCGGGATTTGCAGGAGGCTCCGATGGAAAAATGCAAAGTGGTCCTACTATGTGCACATGCAACAGTGGCCACATTGTGCAGCAGACAGCTTTGATGATCTCTCAGACTGGAGATCATCACGCTCTGTGTCCCCATCGTGGCAGCTCCTCAGGCAGTAACCTGCACACTTCTGTTCTGCCATCAGCAGGCCTGGTGCCCCCTCAGGCAGGGCCAGAAATGGTCTCAGAAAATGATTACGGATCGGCTGCAAGCCACAACAGGCCAAGAAGTCGAATGCTGCAGATCAGGGATGCAATAACCTTCGCTTGGAAGACTTTTTTTAAAAAAAAATTTTTGTTAAATTTATTGGGGTGACATTGGTTAGTAAAATTGTATAAGTTTAAAAGGATATCGACAAATGCTCACCTCCACTATAAGAAACTTAATAAATTACACTACCAAATTCAAGTGTAAGCAGTGTAACTTTTCTAGTGAATTTTCTCAGAATGCAAAGCACTCCAGGCCAGTTAAAGGAATTTCCTGTGTTCATTCATCAAGAAATAATTCATACCTACTATGTGACAGAGGTTAGCAAAACTCCTCGTGGAGTGCATAGTATAGGAGAACTGGCCATTAGTAATCATACCACGAAATGTTTAAAGCAGATACACAGGACGCCTTGGGAGAGTATGGCAGGAGCACCTGATAAAGTGTGGAGGTTGGGATAGTTTTGCTAAGGGAGGCCTGAAGGTGGGCAGGAGTTAACCTGGCAAATGGGTCCAGACAGAGGGAATGGCATGTGTGAAGGCCCATGTCAGAAGGAGAAACCAAATAGTATTCCTTGTGGCTGGAGGCTACGCAGGGCCAGGCAGGGCGCTGGGGCAGGCCCGACTGTGCTGGTCATGGGTGAAAGCGTATGCGCTGAGGGGAGTGCCAGGATCAGCTTTGTGTTTTCAGTGTACTGTTCCCCCGGATGTCATGGGGGTCAGAGGATTCAAGACGGGCAAAGTGACAGAGGAGCAGCCGATGAAGAGACTGTGCAGGCTGTCAGCAATCGATTTGCTAGACCAGAGTAGTGGTGTCGAGTTGGAGAGAATGAGGGATTCAGGTTATGTCCTGAGAGGTAGAGTTAACAAGGCTTGGGGCTGAGTTACATATGTACGGGGAAAAGGGGAGAGGCGAGATCAAAATGGATCCCAGGTTCTGCACAGGGGAGTCGGTGGATGGAGCTGTCATTGAATGAGACAGGGATGAGTAAGAGGCGGGATTAAGAGTTCCTCTTGGGCCACGACACTTGGGAGAAGCCTGCATGCCATCCACACAAATAGGAAGTTTGTTAGATGAGTCTGGAGGTCAGAAAGTCTTTTATGCTAATTTTTCTGATAGGAACCAGCCAGCAGGACCAATTGTCTGTTAAAGGAGCCTTGGTTTGGGACACGGGTACTCAGTGGTGTCATCTTCACTGGCGGGGTAGTTTAGAAAGTAGGGGCCTGGAGTCAGAAGATATGGGCTTGAATTCCAGCTCAAGGGCAAGTCCTTTAAATATCACTTCCCCACTTAGTAACCTTCACTGGCTCCCTACTCTCCAAAGAATGGCATCAGTATTCTTCATACGCTCATCCAAAAGCCTTTAGAGTAGAGCCACACCTTATCTTCCTGACCCCATCGCCCATCCTCTCCCTAGATGCCCCCTCCCTCCCTCCTTTCTTCAAACTAACCCCCTCCTCTGAACTGGAACAGCCAGACTGGCTTCTACATTTGGCACTTAGCATTTGTTACCTTAGTCTCTTATTTCTCTCCTGCTGGCTGTCACTTCCTCTGCGAAGCCTTTTAGGACCACCGACCCCTCCTCTGTGTTGCTCAACCCTCAGCGTGAAGAGCCGCTCCCAATTCACCTGCTTCCTGTTCCTTTGTAAGAGGCTGCCTCATTTCCACAACTCTGTTCCTCTCGCCCCAAAGCCCTACCTGTGCTGCGCCAACTGTGCATGATGTGGGCACGCCCCGCAGAGGACGGGTGTCAGAAAGGGGCAGGCAGAACAGGTTCTAAAAAGAAGCAGAAAGTTTTCTCTTTCGCATGTGAAGAACTTCCTGCTCTTTGTTTTTCAATGGCTGCAGAGCTTTTCCTGAAAGAGGACGTGGTTAAGGATTTGAGCCAGAGTGTAGAGCACTGCCCACCCCCACCCCCCATCCTCTGTGCATGAGCTTAATCATGGTTGTGGATCCAGGGACCATCCTGCTCGGTAACCATCAGAACTTTGTCTTTCTCTCTCATCTCTCTAGGAGTTACTGCAAGAACTCAGGCACCTCAAAATCAAGGTAGAAGAGTTGGAAAATGAACGGAATCAGTATGAGTGGAAGCTGAAGGCCACTAAGGTAAAAGGCGGTTCTGACTTTGAGGCCCGGTAGGGAGAGTCCGTGTCCAGACTTGGGGTTTGCAGGAGCCTACTACGCTGGGAAAATGCAGAAACTGACCCTACTGTGAGCACATGCAACAGTGGCCACATTGTGCAGCAGACAGCTTTGATCTAGGAGGGCTCTTCTCATGGAGATGGTCCACGAGCTTATGAGATGCTGAAATAACTCAGCCTCCTTCCTCTTGCTATGTCCTGCACCACCACCAGCTGACACTGGGCCAAGAAGGGGTGAGTGAGTGAGGGAGTGAGTGAGTGACTGACTGAGTGATGAATGCTAAGGCAGGTGAACCAACGGTATATTATTGGCTGCATCATTTTAAATTTACCAGTCCCTCTAATAATCAGTTTTTAAAAATAGGCATGCTTTTCTTCAGCAATGACTATATCCCTAAACAAATAATGTGTACTTTGAGTATTTTAAAAAATCAAATCATGTTTCTATTGAACTGCGGGGTTTGCTATTTAAAGGACGCTGAGGATAACTTCTTTTGTGAAATAGCAGTTTTCCCTTCCCCTTGGTTTCTTCCTTCGTTTCCTCTAATAGTTGAACTGCAGAGATTAAAATGAATGGGTTGGAATCGACCCACAAATTTATGTATTTATTTTTTTGGCCTGAACATTGTATTTAAAGATGTCTAATTAGTTGTCACTTAAGTATGAGGATATTTCACATTAAAATACAGAGTTAGTGTGCCCGGGGGTAGTGGGGTGTAGGGTAGGTAGCTCTCACAACCCCAGAGCAGCATTTCTGCTTGAGGCAGCCTGGGCAGGGCTGCCCCTGGGTGGGGTGCACACCTGCCATTTCACTAAGGCTTCCGCAGCGCCACCTACAGGTGTTACCACATGGCCCCTGCAGGCATTTTCATTTTTACTTCGAGTTTTCTTAACTTCTCGTTTGTATTATACTTTGTTTTATCTTTCTCTGCAAGTTAACTTTTAATGATTACAAAAACAATAATATTCAGTATAGAGAATTTTTAAACCAGAAAAGATATAAAAATCATATATCACGTAGGAGCTACCACTGTTAATATTTCCTTCCAGGCATTTCTTTTTTTAGGTTCTCTCTCTCTCTCTCTCTCTCTCTCTCTCTCTCTCTCTCTCTCTCAATTTCTGGTGTTGATAATTTATATACAACTTTATATCATGCTCTTAAAAGAAAACTCTGAACATGTTTGCTGTCTGTAGTCTATATAGTATTCTATTGTATGAATATAAAATAATTTGCTTCACCATTTTACAGATGAGAAAACTGAGGCACAGAGTGGTTAAGTAACTTTCCTGAGACCTTACAGCTAGTCAGCACCAACCATAGACAATCCAGATCCATATATCTACTGCTTTGTTTTTATGTAATTATACCCTTATACGAACTATGCTTCATAGTCACCAGTTGTAGGAACACTGTTTTTCTCTAATGTGTCAGAACTTTCTGTCCTGATGCTCTACTCAGGCAAATACAGTCTTGGTAAAACCTTTGAAGTTGTACGTACCACCATCTCTTATGAACCGAAACAACTCTTTTCTTTCTAAATTACCTAAGCTCCTTTTCTCCTCATGTAGACCTTTGAGATCCCCAGGTTATTTCATAACTACCAGGTGTGGAGCACCTCCTGCGTGCCACAATGTATGAAGCTCTTTGCACACTTTTTCTCATTTGATTTATAAAATAACCTGGTGAGGTTTATTGACTCATTATCCTCATTTTACTGGTAAGGAAACAGGCTCAGAGTGGCCAAGGTAAGGTTTGGATCTGGATCTGTGCCATTCCAAAACGCATGCTCTTTCCTCTACACCATCCTGATTCCCTACAATAAAAACCTTCACTGGTTTTGAAAGTTCTTCATTGTTCTGTGTAAAACTTCTTGGTCCCTAAAGGTGTGGTCCCTTCCAGTGCAGCAGCAATAGGGCTGGTCCATGGGTTTAATGAGGCCCAGTGCTTGTTGGGAACCAGGGTGCCCATCTCTGCCTGTGGTCACTCTAGCCTCAGTGGCTATTGCCATAGCACATACTTTGTCCTCATGGTCAAGTCAAGTGGAGGGCCTCTGGGCTATTGTTGACTTCCTACCTGTGGGGACAGGATAACAGAGCACCTGTCGTTCTGGCCTATAGTGTGGAAATTGGCAGGGGTGCAGCCCAAGCAGAAGCCTTTGCTGTATACTCCATTGCCTGGCTCAGGACTCAGTTCTCAACAGCTTATGTAGTCTGTTTTGATGCTCAGAGAACTAGCTAGTTATTCATAAGAGAAGGAATAGTATGAGAGCAGCAATAGTAGCATTTATTGTGTACTTACTGTCTACCAAGCATTAGGCTAAGTTGCTTGTAACCATTATCTTATTTAATGCTCGCTACCGCCCCATGAGCTAAATGCTCTTTTCCCCATTTTATAAATGAACCAAGACTCAGAAAGGTTAATTCATTTGCCCAAAGTCACCCAATAGGAAGTGAGAGAATCCAAGTTGGTTTGACTTCAAAGCCAATGTGCCTCTTGGCGGGGACCTACACAGTTCTGATTTTCTAATGAAGGCATGGACAAGCACACCTACAGTTACATGTGAAATTTCACCTGCTATCCTTAGTAGAGCCATGGGAACCACCCAAAGCAGCTGCCCCTGGGTGTACATATATGAATGTGTGTGTGTGCACTGGTGTGGCTGTACTTACCTGCTTTATTTGCAGTAGTATGTCTGCTCAGCATACCTGAATGCTTGTATGGATATACATGTGGGTGAGCGTGCACAGGTTCCTGGAGGTTGGGCAGAGGCAGTGGCTGTGCACAAAGGGTTGGGGAGGGAACTTTTGGCTCATTCTTTATCTGCCAGTAGTGGTTTGATTTCCACTGTATTTCCCATATGGGATGGAAAATGAAAGGCGTGTGCATTTGTTACAATGGTATATGTGCTGTTGCATGAATATCTTGGGGAAAGGAAGACCACATCCAGAAAGAGAGTATTTATCCCGGGACCAAGGGCAGCACACAATCACAGCTCCTCCAACCTCAAAGGTGTTAGGAACAGAGGGCAGGCGAGGGAAAGAGCCTGGTCGGGTTGGAAGATGCAGAAGAGCTGGGAGAGGGCCAGAGTGGTAGGTGGGGCCAGAATGGCCAGGAAGAATTAATTTATTCAGCAGAGCTCCACCTTGTGGGGATGGTAGTGTGCACCTCTAACTGCTTACCTCCTGCACCTCTGCTTCTAACTTCCTAATACGGCCTAGGACCCATTGGGCCTGGGCTCTGACTTGAGGCACTTCATTATACTTTGGTATCCCTCTGAGCTGGTATGGATCCTGTTTCCTTCCAGGCTGAGGTAGCCCAGCTGCAAGAGCAGGTGGCCCTGAAGGATGCAGAAATTGAGCGTCTGCACAGCCAGCTTTCCCGGGCTGCAGCTCTCCATGGTGACCATGCAGAGAAAGGTAAGTGGTTTGACTGTGGCAGATTGCAGCTGCCCCTGAGTCCTGTGTCCATTCCTGTAAGTGGGCGTGCACGTCTATGAACAGGAGTGTGCGTGTGTGAGTAGGTGCACTAAGGTGCATGGAAGTGCGTGTATGTGTGCAAACAAGTCCAAGTGAACAGATGTAGGTGTGTGTGTACACGAGTGGGCCTGTACAGCACAGCTCTATCGTGGACTCACTGCCATGAACCCTCCCCTGTCCAGAAGACTCGGCTCTGAAGGCTTTTCTCAGATGAGTCTGATAATTAAAGCTCTTTGCAGCTACCTCTGGAGCTTCAGACCTTCACTTGATTGAAGACCTGTTTTTGTGTCATCACCAAAGGGGAGGCTTTAGCAGTTCATTCAGTCATTTAATGGATACCTGTCTGATACTCGTACAAGGCCCCAAGGTTACAGACACAGATCAGTTATTTCTTATCCGTTAGAGCTCAACTTAATTGTTACCTCTTAGAAAGACCTTTCCTGGCCACTCTACCGCATGGAGATGCCCCCAATCCTATTTTTCTCTCGGTCAGTGATCTTTTTGTTTTCTTCATAACATTTGTTATAACTTATCAGTGTCACATATTGGGGGAGGGGTCTCTTACATAGACCTGCCATCCTCGCTCTGGGGCGGGTACTAGGTCCGTTCTGTTTGAGTCCATGTCCGCAGAGCCTAGCATAGTGTTCGGCCCATGGTGGTCTCCTAAGAAGTACTTACCAACTAAGTGACGGGACGGTGAATGGTCCCTGAAGAGTTCACTAGAGGGTAAATCCTCTCATTACCACATGTTTAGTATTTGCAGCTATTTGCCTTGTATACAAAATGATTGCACATCTTCCAACTTTTCCTCTTCCCTCAGGCTGCAGAGCAATGCTGGGGGAGCCCGGCGGATTGGCCCTATTCCCTGGTCTCATCTCCACCTCAGCACTGCTTAGCTCATGAGCTCAGATTCCTGGCTAGAGGGGAAGCCATGTAGCCATGAAACAGTGGCTTAGGCCACCAATATGCTAATCCCTTCCCCAGCCTTTCTCTTCCCAAGCCATTGAGTATGTCACCTACCTGCCAAGCCTAAGGTAGATGCTGGCCCTCTCCCCCCAAAAAAATACCTTAGATGATCTGTGATACTAAACTTGGACAGAGAACTCCCTGATCCATGACTTTTAGATCAGTGCAAGCCTTCCAGACCCTTCCCCATTCTATCCTCAGTTACCTCCTGGAGCTGGTCCTTTGGTCATTTGCTGCTCAGGTTGGGGCCCGCCCAAAGCATCAAGGTGTGCCAGCCTTCATATGGGGCTTACCGCCCTCCCTCACAGACTGGGCTGCAGAGCTGATCTTCAGCTGCCAAGAACATAAGTTGATGAGCAAGCACTCTGCATTTTCCTCTAAAAATGAATCCTTACAGCTGTTTACACAAAGTCCATAAATCTGTTCTTATTCTTGTTGGTTGTAGCAAGCATCCTAAAAGGAAATGGGGTGCCTATACTTTTGTTTCCTTGTCCCCTGTACTTTTCTTATATAGACACCCCTATTTTCTTTGCAGTGTACCCAGTTTGGGGATGGGTGTAGGTCCTTGTTTGGAAACTCTGTGCCAGTTCCACGACATCCAATATTTGGAAGAATGACCTCCAGCTCCTTTAGGCATTGGCCTTTGACCTGGCTCTCCAGACCAGTTTAGGAAGAAGTCAAGAGAGTCCTTGTTGGTTCCAAAGTGAGAGAAGGTGGTGAACTGTGCACCACAGACTGAAACAGATCCCTCAGCCCATAGGGAAATACTGTACATTTATGATGAAATAAGATTGTTTTTCTTAACAGTAAAGTTTGTTTTAATATATTTATAGATGCACCTAAACATTTGTTAGTCAGTTCTGATTATACCACTTTAAGCCAAGTACCGTGTTTCCTCCAAAATAAGACCTAGCCAGACAATCAGCTCTAATGCGTCTTTTGGAGCAAAAATTAATATAAGACCCAGTCTTATTTTACTACAAGATCGGGTATAATATAATATAATATAATATAATATAATATAATATAATATAATATAATATAATATAATATATAATACCGGCTCTTACATTAATTTCTCCTCCAAAAGACACATTAGAGCTGATTGTCCAGCTAGGTCTTATTTTCGGGGAAACACGGTACTCTTATGTAATCATTCTTTTCTAGTCTCCATTCAACTGTAGACTTTTTTTCCTCATTTTAAATTCTCTGCTACAATCCATAGGACTATATGCTTTTCTCTAAAACTAGTTGCAGCCCATGTATAGTCCTACTCAATTTATAACAGATAAACATCTATATTCTTGTAAGATGTTAATTATAAAAGATTTTGGGGTGCCTCTGTGTCACCTTGGAGTAAATGGCCTTTTGTTTTCTCCCCCACAAATGTCTATAAAGAAAAGACAAAATGATAGGTTCGTTCATTTATTAGTGCAATAAATATTTAATGAGTCTGACTATGCCAGACACCACCATGGACTCTATAAAGATGTAAATACGCCCATGTATAATTTATTCACACGGAAATTTCTCAAGTTTAGACTTGAGGAGCATCTTAGCATGTGGGGATAGCTGCCTGCATTTATAGAAATAATTCTTCCTACGCCTAAATTCTTTTAGACCAAGAAATTCAACGTCTGAAAATGGGGATGGAAACTTTGCTTGTTGCCAATGAAGATAAGGTAAGACGGTCATTGGGCAGCCCTGTCTTTTCCCTGCTGACATCCCTGCCTCTGTTTGACCCTTGCTGGTCTCTGATATTTTGGACATAGCCATGCCCATCCGGCCCCTGACTTGGGGATGTGTCAGTAGAATGGCTTCTACCTCCTAGAGACTAGATCTCAGCCACCTGTTTTTGACTTTGATGTCTGGGAACTTTGCCCAAATGGACTCTACAAGGCAGATTAAAGCCATGCCTGCTCATTGCTGGTGTGGGGAAAGAAATACCACTGTAGTTACTGCCAATGTCATAGTTACTGCTTAGACTCCTAGCAAAACTCGAGAACAGTCCACCAATCTTTCACATGCATGATCCAGTGATAGACCCATCATAGAGACACCAGGCAGCACGCTGTTTTCCCTGCCGTCTATATTCTTCACATCTAGTTCCTGTATAATCCTAAAATAACCACCTCTCTTAGTAGAGTACTCATCTGGCACAAGCCTCAGTTCGGAGGACCACAGCCCTGCATTTTACAGATGACAAAACAGATTCAAAGTGCTTACGCAGTTTTGCCCCAGGTCAGGTAACAGGAGACAGCAGAGCTAGAGTTCACACCCACGTTTGTCTTACTCCAGACTCAGTGTGGCCTCCCGAGTCCTAAGCCTTTGCTGGAAGAAATGATCCCTCTGGGAATGTCCTCTGTTGTCTAAGGATCCTCAGACGCCTAAGGAACAGGCAGGGATACTGGGATAAATAGACAGCTTTATTTCAGTCTTGGATGACATTTGGACCAGGAGGCAGATTTTAATGGTTACCTCGGGAAGGTAGGGAGACAGTGAGTTTCCTTCATCTGGAAATGTTTAAGCCCGTTGAAGGCTACGTCAAGCAGGGGTTGTTTTATAGTTAGAGATTGGACTCAGCCTTCAGGGAGAGGCAAGAGTGCCTGCAGCTGCCTAGGAGGCAGATCACTGAGAACCCAGGGGCCTGGAGACCGTGTTTCCCTTTGGAATATTCCATAGGTTCCACATGGCATCTCTTCTCAGGGGCCCCAGAATGTAGTCTGAGCCCCCAAATGAACTTAACTTGAGATACCAGTGGTGGTGTTTACAATACGTCTGCTCTCACACTGTGGCAGGACCGTCGGATAGAGGAGCTCACGGGGCTGTTAAACCAGTACCGAAGGGTAAAGGAGATTGTGAGGGCGACTCAAGGTAAGAGCAAGGGGGATCCCACCGTTCTCTCCCAAAGGTATTCCAGCTACTGTGTTAAATCCCGGGGCACTCCTGCCAGGACATTCATCTTCATTTGGAGAAGACTCTGCTGGAGAAAAGATCTGGTTAGACTGTCCTGAACTGTGGGAAATGGGCAGCTGTTAAGATTTCCAGAAATTTTGTCAAATGGCACTTAGTTCAGGACTCCCAGGGACCATCCAGATCACCAAGAAAATAAAGCCTTCAACTTGAGCCTTTGGGAGTCCCCAGCCTTGGAGGTTCCCCTATGCAGATACCCCAGAGCCTGTGAGTGCAGTCAAACCTGAATCAAAAATCAGTTCAGCGCCCTCGTTGTCTACCTTCTAGAGACTCTAAAAGCTCCCGAGCAGACTCCCAGGGAAATGGGGAGGCTTCTTTGAGTCTCTGGGTGCCTGGGTTCCCACAGGAAGTCACAGGGCAGGGAGAGCTGTTTGCATTTCATATTGGCTGCCCGGGCTGAATGCAATGTGCAGGCAGCTTTCATGTTTTTATGGGCCCAGTGGGGCGTGAGTCAGGCTGCCTGCCTTACTGTTCATACCATTGATCCGGGTGGGCTCCCTCCCAGCACAGATCCCGAGGAAGCAGCTGTTTCACACAGAGGGCTGCTTAGAGGGTATTCAGGAACCCCAGATTCTGGCTGAGCTGCTGCATAGTCTTGAGAAGGCGCTGAGCCCCAAACTGGGTTGTGGCTGACTGGTCGCTGCCTAGGCCACAACCAGCCCCTGCACACGTGCAGCCCTGTTTTCCCTAATCCTTTGGGATCTTGGGTCAAGTCACTCTCAGGGTGTGATTGCCTGCGGCCAAGGAGTGAGGAGGTTGGAGAAGAATACTGCAGGGTGCCTTCTCTCTGTTCCACATGTGAGCTTTGACCTTTGACCTTGAGATGACCCTCATAGCAGCCCTTGCTCAGATGCTCTGAAGAATGTGTCCAATCACACTCTTAATGTCCCTTCATATATTTCTTAGTCTTTCTTCACGAAGGAAAAGCAGTGTTAGAATTTTGAGGTACAATTATAGGTTTCTGCACAAATCACACCGTACTGATCATCTCTTCTGCATTACTGCTTCCAGGGCCTTCAGAAAGAAGTCTCTCAATCAATGAGGAAGAACTGGAGGGAAGTTTCAGGAAGTGGCACACTACAAATAAAGGCCCCGAAGACTTATTTAGACCAGAGGTGCTGTGTTTCCATCCATGATGTGGGGTTTCAGCAGGCCCTAAGAGCTCTCTCTGAGCACAGGGGAGGATCTAGTCAGGCACCTGTCAGGTATAAATCTTGACAGGTGACAATTTAAATCAATGGAGTGGCCCTAGAGGCCTTGGGGAGAGCCCTGTGGGCAGCGAGGGGCCCAGGCACAGGCCTGCGCGCCTCTCGGGAAGGACCGCGTAGGACTGCGTAGTGGATACTAGAAATTTCCTTTTTTAATCCACTTCCTTGTTTCTTTTTGTCTTTCCTTTCTGCAATGCAAGCGTAGACCAAAGGTGTTGTTTGCTTTATTTACCACTGTTCCTCCAGGGACTGCAATAATGCCTGATACCCAGCAGAATTCAACAAACATTTGTTGAATAAATGGATGCATCTGGCTCATTTAGAGGGATAGCTGCAAGTTTTGAAGCTGATACATTCCTACCTCACAGCCATCCCCTCTGGCCCCTATAAAGGGCACACAGATTTTCTTTCTCTTTTGCTTGTTTAAAATCTGGTCCTATTGTATCAGCCTCTGGACTTAGATTAGATACAAATAAGCAAATGAACTTGTAGATACAGATCTCAAGTAGAGAAGGGGCTTTAGCCTAAGATCCACAAGATTTGAGAAACCCCAGAACAGTCAAAATGAAAAGGATCTTAGTGGCCCAGCTCAACCCTTTTAATTAAGGGAGGAACATAAGTGTCACCCAGTGACCCGGTTACCTAGTCACAGCAAGCATTCCAGATTGCTGGCAATAACAAAATAGCAGTAACTGATACATACTCAGAACCTCTGAGCACTGTACATGACTCACCTCATTTCCTCCTCTTGACACTCCATTGGGATCCTTAATTGGTGAGGGTGAGGCTCAGAGAGGCCGAGTAATCTGTTCTAGGTTGTACAGCAAGTGGATGACAGGACCTCGACTTGAACCCAGGTTTAGCTGACCAAAAAGCCCAGGCTTTTAACAACTGTGCTATAATGCCAGGGTTCTTCCTTTGGTAGACCAAAAAGATACTGGACTGTAGAGAAAAGAGGTGGTCTTTGCAGTCAGTGCAGTACTGAAGACGTGGGCCTGTGTCCTTATATACCACCATTAGCTCGTGTTCATGCCAGCTATGATGCACTTTCCTTTCTTGCTTTCTTGGCGAGCCCATTCTCATTTCTCAAGATTTAGCTCCAGTGTTCTTCCCTCTGAAGCCTTCCTAACATTCCCCCCGAGAGGGCCTCCCTCCCATCTGTCCCCATGTTATGTTGTAGGCATTGGTACCATAAGGACATGTTACATTGATCGTTTATCCTGATTAACTTATGGGCCTCCCTGATGTGGGGTGTGCTCGCCCCACACCGAGCACAGCTTCTGGCAGGCAGTAGATGTTGCTCATGTTTGTTGAGTGACTATATCAATTCCAGTTGCAAGCAACAGAAATCGACGATGGCTAACCTATGCCCAAAAGCAGTGTTTCTGAAAGGGTGTGCGGCGGCTCACTGAATGAGAGGAAAAGCTGAAGGACCAAGTTGAGAAAGGGCAGGAGCAGCAAGAGTCCAGGGATTGAGGTCTCTGGACTCTCTTGTCAGGACTCTGCTCCTAGGATGAGAGCTTTGTCCCAGGAAGGAGAGGCAAGTGGGCCCAGGTTGTTCGATTACACCTACCTCCTTGGCGTCTTGAAAGAGCAAGAATTGATGTAGCCAACCCATGTAGTCTGCCATGGGTGTACCCTGAGGCAGGAATGTAACTCCCCAAAGGAATTGTCCAAAGAAGGGGAAAGGATGGTGGGTGGTCTCCAAACAGTGACTGTCCTCTACAGTGACTCTTCTGTTTCTGGTACAGATGCCTCCAAGATGTAGCTCTCCCATAGTGGGGCCGCCTCCACTGCCACAGAAATCACTAGAAACCAGGTAAGAGGCCCGAGCGTTTCCGCAGAGCTGCTATGCTCTCAGTCCCTTTTTGGGGCTCCTGACACGGTGGGGGCTGGCCATTTGTGTTGAGCATGACCACCATGTACTAGGCACACCTGCCCTTCCATCGTCAGAGCAGCAATCCAGGCCTACTGGGGCCAAATCCATGGAGCAGTCATGAACCATGTCTGCTACCCCTGGCCACAGAGGGGCTTCCTTTCCCATAGGCCAAGGGTCTGGGTCATTGTCACTGACAAAAGATCTGGTTGGGTTGGAGCCTCAGGAGAGGTGGCTGCATCTCATCTGTGACATCCAGGGGCTCCTGGCTGCTGAGAGCATCCTGTGATGTGTGCCTATTATTTCTATCAGCACCTTTGGAATGTGCTTTCTGCTCTCAGGGTGAATCTAGCCCTGTGACAAGCCACGCTGTCTAGGGAGGGCCATTTCTTCTACAGGGAAGTTGTTCCACTTGCTCTGGGGAAGCTTCACATACCAATGAGTTTCTAACAGGCTAGCCTGTGGGGTCACTTGGCTGACACCTGTCCAGTTCCCTCTAAAATGAACCTATTCCTCGTTCCCTATGTCAGCTCTTTAGAACACATTTCCAAGTTACGGAGATATGGAGCTTGACCAGCGAGAGCAGGCTGTCTTTCTGCCAAGGTGTCTGGAGAAGGCAGCCACAACATGGTGGAAGCGTTCCCCAGAAGGGTGCTCAGTCTCCAGAGCTCCAAAGTGTGCACTTTCAGAGCCCCACCTTCCAGAGTGCCCTTGTTTCCTGAGCCTTTAGTCCCAGAGAAAAATGGCAGTGTCAAAGAGGGCAACTGGCCAGTGCTTAGTTTTGCAGAATAAGAAATTTGGTAGATGGGTTCACTCATGAGGAAGTGAACCCTGAGTAACTCACACTGACCAGACTTCCAAGAGATTAATGTACAAACAGATGCTGATTTATTCATATACACTGAGAAATATCACTGCCAAGGACACACGTCACAAGGTCACCTTGTGACCAGTGGTAGCGTTACCTCTTCTCTATCCAATTAGTGCCCTTCTCTGCAAAATAGCCCCCAAGAAAGCAAATTCCTCTAAGCAGGCTGGTCAGTGCATGCAGAAGATCCTAGCAGGTAACGCTTTGGAGCTGGGGCTGGCTGATGTGCTCATTTCCACTCTAAAGTAACCCCTCCGCCCGGGATTACTCTTAGACTCACAGACAAGGCAGTAGTGGTGTCTTTCCTCTTTTACTCTGTAGACACTGCTCTCTTATGACCACAAAACAGTCAACTCACATTGATGTGGCAGAATTGAGTACATCCTAGCATTCTGAGGAATGCCAAGGATTTTTCATTTGGAGTTAATTGATCCTCTCATGCCTTCACCATCACATTGTGAGAGCAGGCTATACCCTGAGATGGGCCAGTCTCATATGTAAGGATTATGATGACAGGGTGGTTTCTATCTGATCTTGACCCTAAGCCTAAGACAGACTGCTGGTTAAACATGTCTTCTGCATGAATTATACCATGTGCCTCCTTCTCCAATAACTCTTTCTTTTGTGTTTTTCCAGGGCTCAGAAAAAACTCTCCTGTAGTCTAGAAGACTTGAGAAGTGAATCTGTGGAGAAGGTCAGCCTTTCAGTCTCTCTCTAAGATTACTGAGTTACTTCTTTGTGCTGGGACACACAGCAAGGTCCTGCTCCCCGCCTTGTAGATGCTTTTATAAAGCTGATAGGGAGGCAAGATTTACAGGAATAGTTTGAGAAAACTGGTCAGGTGTGACCCAAGGCATCCCAGAGGCTGAGCAAGTCAGGAAATGCTATCTGAAGTTCATGAGAGGTGTTGAGTGGGGCCCAGACAGGTTTGGGGAAATGGTGGCGCATGAGGAGGTGTGGTCAGTCATGAGACAGATCAAACCAGAAAAGATCTTGAATACTGGTCCTGTATCCCCAGGCTCCTGGGGAGCAGTGCAGAGATTTTGAATGCGGAAGTAATGGGGAAAGGAGAAGATCCCAGGAGTGAGTTATGGGATAATTGAGGAGATTACACAGGAAGCTTTTTTAAAAGTCTGGAAAGATGGGAAGAGGGCTTTGTGGCGCCTTATATGAGGGTCGTCCTTGACCCTGTGGGTGTCCCCGGGCTGGAAGGGAGGGTCGCAGGCTCTTGAGCGAGGTCACTGGAGACCCTGATAGGGCACCTTCCCTGAGCCGCACTGCACAGGATCCCTGGTGACACCGTGGGAAACTATAAAGGCTGGGGCTGCCCGGAGTCAGGGCCACTCAGTGGCTTTGCTCCCCCAGTCGCGTGTCTCCTGCCCCACACCCCCGTCACATTGCTGGCAGCTGGGGTTGGATAGTGACCTGTATTTCCTGCCATGGACTGTGGTTACCGGACGTAAAGATGGGGAGGGAGGGGATGAGCGTTGCAGATGTAAGCTGGAAGGTGGTCCTGAGTTGTTGTTTGTGACTAACACAGGTCTCTTTTTCTTTACATAACTGAAATCCTCATTGCCGTTCCATAGTGTGTCGATGGGAACCAACTCTCCCCGGAGGGAGACCCCAAGGTACGTTAACTGCATGTCCCTGTGACGTATTTGGGGTTGCATTGTTTGCTAGAGTGTTTTCATTTAGCGAGTTACAGCTTTTGTAACCTTAAAATATGTTAGCAATAAGGATTAAGAGGGTGAGAGAAAAGACAAAACTTCCTATCCTGTTTCCTTTGTATGTGCACCGAGCTGTATCATGTGTTTTCACCGCCCTTATCGGTTGGATAGGATTTCTTATTATCTCCTCCATTTTATAGGCTCAGAGAAATTCATCTTTAACCAGGCGACATAGATCCGACGGCTGGGAAGGGAGATGTGATCTCAGCACACAATTAGAGGAGTGTGACAGCTCTCATTCTTTCTGTGCTGATCTGTCATGATTTAAAAACACAGGAATACGCTCGGCTACCGGTGCAAGAATCTTTCTTCAGCATCCCCTAACATTGGTGTCTGGCCCTTGCTTTCTGTGACTGAGAGCTCATTATACTGTTAGACCCCCTGTATTCTTTTCCAGCTCTGTCTGTTAGATGCATCTTCCGGGCTTCCCTAGAATGTGCATCCCTGGTCCTGGATCTCCCTCTGGAGCCCATGGAATAAATCATTCTCCCCTGCTCCTGACAGCTCTAGAATTTAAGTCCCTTGGGCTGTCTCTGAGTTAAACATCCTCTTCTCACGTACACAGATCACAGACCTTTCATGTTCCTATTCAATCTCCTTAGATCGGCTCTAGTTTCTCAGTGTATCCTCTCACTGTGCCCTGGACCACACTTGAGTGTGATATTCCTGATAGGATCTGACCCGTGCCTTCCGTGCCTTCCTTGGGCCCCAGGCACGTGATCTTTTCTGCACTTCTGTTTATGTGCTAGGCCTGAGGCAGGTATTGTTATTCTCTATTTAGAAACCATAAAACAGAGGTTCTGAGAGACTAAAGAGAAAGGGCTTTGCCTGAGTCTGTCTGACTCAATGCCTGGGCTCTTTCCATGCATGTGTGCTGCCTTTCTGTGCTCGGTAACCTGGTAATATGCTGCTCCCTGCCTGGGATTTCCATTCCCCCACAACCAGGCTTATTCTTCTTGGAGACCAGAGAAGCAGAACTGATTCAAGCATTTCCGTTTCCTCTGGGTCCTGTCCTGACCTTGCACAACTTTCTCCAGCAGTGAGTCCTTCCTTCCCAGCTTTCCTTCTTGGCTGAACAGAGCGGAGAGCCCTTTCCCTTGCCCTCGGTTCCTCTAGTTATCTTACTCACTGGTCTGGGCCACCTTTGAAGCCCATCCTTGGGTTGGGTCTTTGCTCTCTTTACATCTCAGCTCCTCAGCAAGCTCCCAGAGCAGGCCACATCAATGCTTTGGTTGTCTCAGCCCTGCCTTAGGAGAGTATGTGTGATCACACAACCAGAAATCTGTTTTTGAGAGCCCTTCCCCACTCCCATATTTCCTGTATACTATATAACTTGGAGTCATGCCCTTCAGTTCTCTGCCTTCCCCACAGTCAGTGGGTCACAGGTCTGACTGCATCAGTCATTGAGATGCTTGTTAAAAATGCAGACTCCCAGGGTACACTCCCAGAGGGGCTGATTCATGGGACCAAGTGGAACCTGGTAATTGATATTGTTTCTACAAGTGCCCCAGGTGATTAAGAAGCAGCCAGTCCATGGACTAGCTTTGGAAACTGTTGGACTTGAGCACATGTCTGACTGGTCAGGTCCAGTCTCAACCTATAGGTCACCATGAGCTTAAAAATCACATTGTCTCCATCTCTCAAGGTTGTGATTATTTCTACTTCACCATCCAGTTCTTTCAGAATTCATTGAGAATTTAGCCTACTTTTCTCATATCCGTCCTTTCTGAGCTAATTTATAGAGCATTAGTATTCAATGTTCAATGAATGAATTGGATTTCAAATAATTTCTAGGACATGCATGTATAAACAAACTGTAATCAGAAATTTATTGGGCACTTAGCTTCTAACTAATTGAAACTTCAAAAGATGTCTCAGTCTCTGAAGTCTCCCATTGCTTTTATGACTTGTCCATTTTGAAATCAGTTGTGTCTTTCATATTATGTTTCTTCTTGGTCCAACTTTAGTTGATTGCCTTGGTATTGTTGCTTCAATTTTTCTTTTGTAATTCTCACTCAAATGCATTCCGTGGTGTTTCCCTCAGGTTTGTGAATTTAGGAGTCATTATATCTTCCTTAACCAAATAATTCCAATTCTTCTTCCCCTTTTAATCAGCTTGTCGCTTTGGGACCATTTCTATGGCCAGAGCGCATTGCACTGGGGCCGAACGTCATGCAGACTGTAATCCTAAGTTCCTAGGGAACTCTGTTAGCATGCAGCCCTCTGGCTCATTTTCTGTTGTCATCTCCCCTGAGTGTGGGCATATCTTCTCACTTTGCCATAATCTGATATTTTTCAAAATAACAATTATCATAATATGCAATAATATGTATTAGCTATACATAACATTATATAATAAAGTAATAGCTTTTATTAGAATTCTGGTTTATATATTCAAAGAGCTCAAAGGGTAACACACAGCTGTTTATTCATTGAGCCTCTGAACACTAGACCAAATGCAAAGGTCCCCTTCGCAAGACACCTCCGCTTCTGCTGAGAGTCAGTTGTAGTCAGCCGTGGACTTGGGCCTGACTCTCCCCTGTCTCACTGCATAGCCTTGGGCAAGTTTCTACCTCTCTCAGAACTCTTCTCCCCTTTCCTGGCCTGGACTAAATGATCTTTGAGGGGTCTTTGAGTCTGACTAAGTGAAAAATGCCTCTTAGAGAACAGAGAGTTGTTCCTGCATCCAGAGATTTCCTAAGTGGGTTTGAGTCTGAGACTGACGGCTAATTCAGCATCTCTCTCTCCCCTTCTAACAGGACAGCCCTTTCCTGGCAGAGCACAAATACCCGACATTACCTGGGAAGATTTCAGGAGCCATGCCCAATGGAGAGGCTGCCAAATCTACTCCCACTGCCTCCCAGCCTGACCCTGCAGGGAGCAGCCTGCTGCGGCTGAGTGAGTATCCAGGCCCCTGGGCCTGTGGCTGCTGAAGCGCCGGGCGGCCTTGGCACTTCCAATCACTGCACAGGTTCTCTGCAGCCACCACTGCCGCCCATAATTGGAGAACGGTGGGGCTGAGTGGATGGGACAAGTCATACCTCAGGGTAGGCCCACTTCCAGAGATGATGGCTCCCTGTTTGGGCACACTGTTTCCTTTGGTAAACACTTCAGAGCCCCAGAAAACTGGGGGGTGTACCCACCCTTTCTTTCCAGCTGCAATTACACCACCCCAGCTCCCCTCTTCTATTCCTCCTCTCTTGAACCCCTTCCTACCCTTCCCATCGTTCCTTTTTCCCTCCCTCTTAGATACCCCACTCCACCCTTCCTGTCCCTTACTCCTCCTCCTCTGTCATCCTGATCTTCTCTTTCCTGTCTCTGCCTTCCTCTCTGCAGCCTCTCTATTACCAATAGGATGATCTTATGCGCTCTTCCAAGGGAGGGCATTTCCTTAGGGAAATGAAGTCAGTGGCCAGTGGGCAAGGATGTCAGTCCACAGGTATCCGTTTGGTGCTTAGGACTTGAAACCGTGGAGGTCTTTGCTACTTTCCATGCATAATAGGCCATCTTTCCCCAATAGCAGCAGCAGATCAATGGGGCCCAGGAGGGAATGTTCTAGTCCTGGCAGAGCTCTCCCTACCCCTGATTCCTTATCCCTGGCTGTTCCCTGTGCCAGCCATGTGTTGGCTTTTGCCCTTGGCCAGTTCTGCCTTTGGCTACAGGAACTCCAGATAAGCCCTTGAATGTGTATGTCCTGATGACAGCCAGACTGTGGACTTGAAGTGGTTTTGGACATTCTAGTCTGACCTAAGTGAGCCCTGGCAGCCACTAAGCTGTACGGGGCCTGGTGTATTCAGCCCCCGCCACTCCCCCTGCATGTGGACACCCTACCTGCCAGGAAATGCTCCAGGAGCATTTGGTCCCCTCACGTGAGGCCTCTTCTCACTGTGCTGACCCTGTGGGCCAAGCTCAGTCGCCGGTCACCCCTTCCTTCCTTGTGGGGTTATTTTTCTTTTTGTTTGAGTTTTTCTCTCTTGCTCGATGACTCTCTTGTTTATTTCTTTGCTTCCCTATAACTCTGGTGGGCTGGACTTGGGCCTCTCTTGCTTCTTCATGTGGCTTCTCTGCTTCTTGGTTGGCTGGAGATCGTGGCCGGAGTGTCAGTGCCCCCGTATTAGGTACTGTACCCTTCCAGGTGAGGTGGAGAGTGAGATGCCCTGTTTCCCTACCCTAACACCCCCTCCCGAACACTCAGCCAGGTTCCCCTCCTGTCTGCATTCTCGAATCTCCCTTGGGTAAAAGAGAGCAGGCTCCTTCTTGGAGTTATCTGCAAGTACTTGGACCCCAAACCCTTAGAATTCGAAGACATTAGCTCACCCAGGTTTGGAACCTTAAGCTCACTCAGTCCTCGGAGAGAAAACCTGGAGTGTGCTTGAGCCCCCTTGTGAGATCCTTGTGAGATCTTGGTGGCCAAGCTGGGCAGACTCTTCCCAACTCCCACTGAACAATGGCCCAGGCTTGGGGGAATGTTTGTAAAGGTCACATCCCTTCCTCTCATTCACACATCATTACATTCTTTTAATCTCAGGAGACACAGAAAGTGGTTGGGACGACACTGCTATGGCCAATGACCTCTCATCCACATCATCTGGTACTGAGTCGGGCCCCCAGTCTCCCCTGACACCAGATGGTAAACGGAGCCCCAAAGGCATCAGGAAATTCTGGGGCAAGTAAGTTGGTGGTGATGATTGTAATTATATTACTTGGAATTAATATTCTTTTTGACTGGGCAGAGTCTCCATAAACCCCTGTTCAATTAGACGTTGGAGCAGAGCAGTAAAAACAGTGTGGTCACGTTTAGAGAGAAGAATTTGAGTGATTATTTCAGGGCCCAGAGAAGAACTATGAAAGGTACCCGATAAATACAGTCAGCTGCATACATGTCACTCGTTCAAGGTGTCCATCCATCCGTCCCACACACCCTGAGCACATTCTCTGCGGCTCAGCCATGTGTGCTTTGGGAGAGACACATGGGTAAGACCAATTTCTTCCTTTTTTAGGGGTCAGTCTGTATCTTAAGAAATCTTTGAAGATGAAGTGCTGACCACTTGCTAGCCCAACTGACCCAGTCCATGAAATGAGGCAGAAACTGGAGCCTCCTACCAGGCACCAAACTTCACTTGTACCCCCACGGGGAGTGGCACCAATCCCAGAGGCAGGATTAGAATTGAGACTTGGGTCTGGCCAAAGAGCTGTCACAGGTCATGATCCTTGACACCTGGGGAGGCACTTGGAAGCAGTGCCATTGAGAATCCTGGGTCTTGCTTGTATGGCCCTGTGTAGGAGGGGTTGTCCTGACTCCATGCTTTCAGACTGTACCCTGACAGTCTTTGTGGATGCCTCTCTTTCACACAGGATCCGAAGAACTCAGTCAGGAAATTTCAACACCGATGCACCGGGGATGGCAGAGTTTCGACGAGGTGGCCTCCGAGCGACTGCAGGGCCCAGGCTCTCTCGGACCAGGGACCCCAAGGGTCAGAAAAGGTAAGCCTCCCTCCAGTCCATTTACAAAGAACTGTGTGAAGTCCTGACCAGGGTGGAGTGGGGATGGGGACTAGATGTTCCAGAGCACCCAGAGGTGGGAGACGGGAGCCCCTCGTGCAGAGCTTCCCAACCCTTCCCATTTGACACAAGTAGACATCACTCGTGCTTACAGGTGCACAGAGGAAAAGGTAAGAAGTCTTCTGGCTCTTTAAGGAATTCCCCCACCCACCTTAAGAACAGCTCAACCAGGCACTCAAACATGATTTTTTTTTTTTTTTTTGACCAGCATGTTAGGGGTACTACCGTAGAAGAAATCTTTTAAAACATCTAGTCTTCTAATATTCCATAAATCCCCATTTATTTTTAGAAAATGAACAGAAAGTTGCTTTGTCAACTTCTTCCCTACCCCCAAAAAAAGACTCTATTGAGATTTTAAGGGTGCCATTAATATTCACACTTTACATGAAAAATTGATGTCTCTAAGAACGGATGGCTTTGTCATTCCCAGTCATCCTGTCTAGGAAGACAATCTAGCTCTTCATTTATTCATGTCTTTTCTTCTGTTGCTCAGTTGGGTGTTACAGTTACCACCTTCTCCCTCCCCCAACCCAACACACAGACACACACACAGTTACACAGGACCCACAGGTTCCTTGTAAAGTCAACTCCCGGACATTTTATGATTTTGGTTGCTATGAGTGGGATTTTTACATTATTTTAACAAAAAAAGTTAGTATGTGTGCATTGATGGTGTACAGAAAATTGTTGATTTTTGTATGTCATAAATATTATGTGTGCGTGTATATTTTATAACTAGCCACCTTCCTGAATTCTCTTGCGTTTTCTAGGTGGGCAGTTGTATCATCTGAAAGGAATGGCTTTCTTTTATTTCTACCTCTCTAATAGCTATGCTTCTAATTTTTACTTTATCTCTTTTTATACTGGCTGCACCACTCAGACCAGTGTTTTCAGTACTGATAAAAAGTACTGTCTCTTTATTGGCTTTAATGTGAATGCCCCTAGTGTTTCATTAATAAATAAAGTATTAGCTGTTGTTGATTGGAGGAGGTTGTTGTTTTTTTTTTTAACATTAGAGAACTAACCCCCACCTTTTCCCAGTTTTCTAAGTGTTTCCCTAAAAATGGTATTGAACCCTGTTGAAAACATTATTCGGTTGGGGCTCTTCATCCTAATGGGGCAGGACTCGGGGCTTGTGGCACATGCACATGTGCGCGTGGATGACGGCGCACGTACACGCAGCCTCGCGAGAATGCTGTAACTGCCCCACGCTCTCAGCAGCTACAGATTTGGAACTCAGGCCAGGTGTTATCACAGGAAATGCTAGCATTTACCTCAAATGAGTGTAGTGGACTTTTGTTCAACTAGATCCCACGATGGGGTTGTTTGTTAAAACACTGTCCCCCTTTTTGTGAGGCTGTTATGTTTGGATGGAGCCTCAGGCTCTCCCACTAACAGGCACATGCTGTTTTCCTGCTTCCCAGTGATGTCAATGCCCCCTTTGCCCAGTGGAGCACAGACCGAGTGTGTGCGTGGCTGGAGGACTTCGGCCTGGCTCAGTACGTGATCTTTGCCAGGCAGTGGGTGACTTCTGGTCACACTTTGCTGACAGCTACCCCTCAGGACATGGAAAAGGTAAGGACTGAGCCCTGGGTGAGGAGATTCCCCTTTCTCCCCTAACCAATGCCTGGAGAAGTAAGGCCCCCCACCTCTCCACAGGAGAGTGGACAGAGGAAGCTGAGACTCCCTCCGTCACTGCAAGTTGTTCCCTTGGCACTGTGCAGGGGTCCACTGCCACACTCCACCTGGGTGGAATATCTCCACCAGGCATAGCATCCTCCAAGGGCCAAACTGCCCGCAAAAATTTCATACCTGTCTTCATCTTTCAATTTCAGGAGCTAGGAATTAAGCACCCTCTTCACAGGAAGAAGCTGGTTTTAGCAGTGAAAGCCATCAACACCAAGCAGGAGGAGAAGTCTGCACTGCTAGACCACATTTGGGTGACACGTAAGGACAGGCATATATGTGTGTTATGTTTCTGGCACCTCCTCAGAATAGACAGAGTTTCCCTGTGAATGTGTGTCTCAAAGACAGCTGTCGCCTTGGGAAAGGCAGATGGATTACGGAACCTTATTGGGAATACAGCTGGAACTCCAAAATGCTCGTTTACTGCCTCTCCTTTTCTGGGGCATTCATAGTTCCATGCTCACGAATCCTCACACACCTGTTGCTTCCTGTTCTGCAGGTTGGCTTGATGATATTGGCCTGCCCCAATACAAAGACCAATTTCATGAATCCAGAGTTGATGGACGCATGCTGCAATACCTAACTGTGGTGAGGATTTTCCTTTCAATATTTCACTTGTCCCCATGAGCACTTGGCTCTGCTGTCCCCTACGATGGCTATTTTAAACTTGATTCCACCACCTCCCTGATATTCTTAAGGTCCTAAATTCATGTCATTTGTTACATAAAAGGTTCCAAGTAGCAGAGTATGAACCATTGTGCTAAGAAAAGCTGTTGGTGTGTCTCTGTGCTCTGCTGAGATATGGTGGACTTCTCTGTGTTTGGTCTGGGAAGGAATGTCAGGAATCGTTTGTCACTTTGAAAACTCTTGTTCGTCAACCAAAACTTTCCTCTTCTAGAATGACCTACTCTTCTTAAAAGTCACCAGCCAACTACATCATCTCAGCATCAAATGTGCCATTCATGTGCTGCATGTCAACAAGTTCAACCCCCACTGCCTGCACCGGCGGCCGGCTGATGAGGTGAGTAGCCCTGAGCCAGGACTATCTGGTGTAAGACAGCAGGAAAGACATCATCAGGAAATGGCTGCATTTTGGACCATAGCGCTTGGGATTCTTTCCTTTGCTGCTGCTTCGTGCTGCCCCAAACACCCCATGACCTATACTTTGTGTTCCACAGCAGCCACTAGACTTCCAACCTCCCACCTTCGCTTAGGGAGACAGATCTGTGGGCCAGAGGATGGTAGCAGCAAGTCTTTCAAAGCTATCATAATGATTAAAGGAGATGAGGAAGTGGTGCAAAGGAGAGGGAGGAGAAAGACAAAATGGAAAGATAGGTGTCAAAGAAGGTAGAGGAGTACATGAAGAGCCCATAAGGAACCGGACATTTTGGAATAGATCTCCCTATGGGTAGCTATGAAGTTAACTAACCTTCAGTCCCAGGTGCACACGGGATCCATGGACAGGTTTTGCTAGAGAAGAAACAGTGTAGGTAAACACAGCAACCCAGGTACTGCAGAAGTCCCTGATATGTTCCATGAACCTGGGAGTTCTTGGTGGGCCCTGAAGCTAAAGGTCGTCGGTCACACCCTGTCTCCTGTGTTCCTGGGAACTAAGTCTCACTCTGCTAGAAGATTAACTCAGCCCCCCGGAGGGACCACAAACTCCTACCTATACCTTCCATCACCTGTTTTCTCCCTATTCAACAAATATGTTTCGAATGCCTTCTATACCGTATTTCCCTGAAAATAAGACCGGGTCTTATTTCAAGTTTTGCTCCAAAAGACACATTAGGGCTTATGTTCAGGGAATGTCATCCTGAAAAATCATGCTAGGGCTTATTTTCCGTTTAGGTCTTATTTTCGGGGAAACATGGTGTGTCAGGCACAGTGCTGGGCACTTTGAAGACCAGATGCCACTTGAGGGCATTTAGACACAAGTATCTCAATGTGTGCTCGCCTAGAGGGAGATTTTTTTGTCTATAAAACAGTCAGCTCATAATGGATAGTCCTCTTTAAAGTTCCGTTGAATCACTGAGTGAATGACTATATGCCTTTTAGGACTGTAAGTCCCAAAGTTAACCAGAAAATTAGGGAGTAACAGGATTCTGGAATCAGATATCTCAGTGTAGAAGATCCTGCAAGATTCCATAAGAGCTCTGCTTCTTGGAAACTGAGCAGGCTCTCAGGCCACTGGTCTGGCTGCCTGGTCACTTAGGGGTGAGGGTCACCTGTTGGTGAGGCATCTGGGCCAGACTCCACAGAGGACCGTGGGAGGGCCTATTAGACCTGACTTCTTCCCTCTTCTTCTCCCTTCACAGACTAACCTTTCTCCTTCAGAAGTTGTGCAGTGGTCCAACCACAGGGTAATGGAGTGGTTACGATCTGTGGACCTAGCAGAGTATGCGCCCAACCTGCGTGGGAGTGGCGTCCATGGAGGTCTCATTGTGAGTGGCTCTTTGGACAGCTCCCCGGCCTCAGTGCAAACGGGGCTATTCAGAAACTGATTTCTTAAGGGCTAAACATAAGTCCTAGTAAAAATTGATATTTCATCTGAAATCCTTGTATAAATGGAAGTCTCAATGTATTTTGGTAATTTTTGGTTAAGAATTAATATACCTAATAGAAACAAAATGGCTTCTGGAAGGACTTCCCTCGCCACAGATCCAGAAGATTCCAGGACAAAGAGGTTGCGTGAGAATCAGCCCTCAGCTTCACCTCCTCTTAGAGGAATATGGGGCTGGGGAAGTAAGAGGGAGGCCATCAAAATGCAATGTCCTGCTTGCCATGATACAATCCTTATCATCATTCAGGTCTATCAAGTGGCAAAGCCAGCAGGGAAATGAGGAAGGGGTGGCTTGGTTGTCGTCCAGAGTGGACCCTGGGAGCTAACCTTATGTAAGAGATCACAGTTCTCTGCCAATCTATGAAAATGAGGTGGTCAGTCAAATGTGCTCGTTTCTGCTCAGAGCCTGGCCCTGTGCCAGGTAGAGAGTGGAGTGGGACACCTCAGGACAAGTGGGTGAGCATCAGCCCCTGCCCTGGAGGCACCTTCAGGCCCTTGGGGACCCATTTCTTAGTGCCATCACCTAGAGCCACCATAATTGTCACTGGTTTCTTCTTAGATCCTGGAGCCACGCTTCACCGGGGACACTCTGGCTATGCTTCTCAATATCCCACCACAAAAGACGCTCCTCAGACGTCACCTAACTACCAAATTCAGTGCCCTGATTGGTCCTGAAGCTGAACAGGAAAAGCGAGATAAAATGGCTTCACCAGCATACACACCACTGACTACCACAGCCAAAGTCCGGGTGAGTTGCCAGACCCTTTCTGTGGTGATCACAGATATCTTCCTTCTGGCCCTCATGTTGTACAGCAGCTGCTCCAACGCCTGGAGCTAAACCTGTTTGTGCCACCTGGACTAGGGGGCTCTCTCGGCTTCTGCTTTGAGAGTTTGATTTCATTGTCTTTTAGTTTTTTAGGCCAGCTCCCTGCCAGTCTTGAATCCAAGGAACAGAGTGCAGGTTTCTTTATATAGATGCCATGTGCAGGAAGCATCTATTCTCAGGAGGTTAAGAACTCATCCTCTACCCCAAGGCTGCCTTGACTAATTTTGCAAAGCAGATGAGTCCCTGAGTCTAGGCTTCCTGCAGCCAAGACCAATTTTGTGCTGCAGTGCCGTGGGGGGTCTTGGTCAAAGCTGTCTTGTCAACACAGGGAGTGTTCCACTTGGCAGCTGGCCCCAGTTGCCCTGTGCTGTGGAATGGCAGCACACAGCTATCCAGAGGTCCCGAGGTTGTCCAAGTACCAGCACCTTTCACTGGAGCTGTCTGAATCCCACAAAGCTCGTTCGACCTGCCTGAGCCACGTCGTCCTCAGACCATGTCCTTCTCAGACCTCCTTCCCCAAGGGAGCAGGGCGGGAAGTGTGCCTGAGGGAGACAAGCAGAAACACTGCTGGGCAAAGCTGGAGCAGGGAGGGAGGACCACCCAGGGCTGTCCAGTGTAGCTGCAGTGTAGCTTTGCCAGAGCTGGAGGTGCTGCACTTGGAAGGAAGGGAGAGCTCCCCCGTGTGGTGCAACAGCGGTGGTGAGGCGGGTCCTCTAGGAATCCCAGTCCTTGGGGGAAATGCCAACATCACATTTGAAACAGCAGGGCATGTGTTTCAGGAACGAAGTCTTAGAGGACCAGCTGTCCTTGTTCAAGATTAGTTATCTGTTGGTCTTTCCTCAGCACATAGAACTTGCTTTTAGGAGCTCCATTTTGTTAAGTTTTTCTAGAAGCAGTTTGCCTAATTTTTTCCCTCAGGGGCCTGCTTTTAATGCATTGTCAGTCATAGCTGCACGCCAGCTTGTTAATGTTCTCATACTCTTGCTTTTGCTTTGTTTTAGCCAAGGAAACTAGGATTTTCACATTTTGGAAACATAAGAAAAAAGAAGTTCGATGAATCAACGGACTACATTTGCCCGATGGAGTCCAGTGACAGTGTCAGTGACAGTCACAGGGTTTACAGTGGCTGCCGGGGCCTCAGCCCCCTTGATGCCTCTGAAGTGGATGGGCTGGACCAGGTGGGACAGACTAGCTGATGCCCTTGTCACCTGTCTTCTCTGTGCACCCTCAGAGCTCACAGTAACACCGTGTGTGTCACCGTATAACTGCATCTCACCCCCGCCTGTGTGCATGACTCACAGAGAACAATCCAGCAATTGCGTACCACTGGGCCAGTCTCTCTTCGAGCCCTAAGGGTGGCCAGGGTATGGAGTTGCACCTTTGCTGAGGGGCCAGGCTTTGGGGACTATTGCCAAAGGTGGACTCAGGAGGAAAGACACTTAAGATGCTTGTACATTTTTAGTCATTCTTAATGTCCATCTTCAGCACGAGTGGAAACACACGAGCTCGGACACAAGTCCAGAGACCACGGACAATCGTCAGAGGCTCAGCTCTCAGGCCCCTCCACTGTGCTTCAGTTAAAGGGCAATCTCAAGTGCCTTCGGCCACGGTGCCTTGGTTGAGATCAAAGGGACAGCAGCAGGGTTTTCTGCCGCAGTGACAATGTCACTGTGTTGTGCCTTACTACAGAGGTGGCTGCTTCTTTCTGGTAATAAAAACAATATTTATGTAGAAAGCAAACAGTACAACACTTTTAATCTTATTGGGGAAAGAGAGCTGAGCACATCTGGAAATGGAGTCCTGCTCACTGCACAACTTGAGAACTGACGACACTGAGCAAGGTCCTCAGCCAGATGCACACTCAGGACCTGCCAAGTGTGATGGATGAGGGGAATGGAGTAAGGAAGGATCCCCCCAACCCTTATCCTTCAGAGGAGGTCTGTGGCCTTGTGGCTGCAGACCCCACCGCCCTCTGTGAAGCCGAGGGCGGAACCTTGTGTCTCACCTGCCTCCTGACTGCAGGTCACATCTGTCGTGCAGACCCCAAAGTTCAGTTCTGTTTCAGCAGCGTGAGCCACCTAGTGAAGGGGGTGGTGGGGAGACAAGAAGGCGGCCTTGCTGGAAAGACTTTCTGTTCTTTCATGTGTTTTGCCAGCTTCTCTATTATTGACCTAGTTGGGCCCTTGACGAGTGCTCTGTGTTGGCAGCGCTGCAGCAGACCTGTCCTCCTGATTTAGAGGCTGACTAACTGATAATGAGTCTCCCAGATGGACTTTGTCTGGCCAAGGACTGAGAGAGAGACACGCCTCGCCAGTCTGGGCTTTTGCTCCTGAGATCCCAGTTTTCCCTGGGGCAGCTTTTGGCTCTGCTGGGTCCCCTGGGCTTCATCTGCCAAAGTGAACCAGCCACATTGTGACTGCCTGGTGGCTGGGGCAGGGCCTGAGGACCCCACTGAGCACGGAGAGTACACTGACTCTGTCCCAGATGGAGGCGATGCTCAGATTTGCTTCTTAATCTACCTGTAACCTCAGGCCATGGCCTCCGGTCTCCCCTGCAGTCCGGCCAGTGAGAGATGGACAGCTGCTGTTTGATCTCAGTGCCTGGGACCACTGCATGACAGGTGCTCTTCAAGACTGATACCTGGTCACTGCAGGTGTAAGCCACACTCAGGGCAGGCTCTGTCCCTTATATCTTATCATACCCTGGTGAGGGAATCTCTGCATGTGCCTGTTTTCAGACTCTGCATGGAATGAAGTCACTAATTCTCTGTGCAGCCTCAGGGAAGGCCTCTCTTCTTTTGTGGGCCCGTTTCCCCACCTGTAAAATTAGGGGTTATATGTGATGCCCTCCGGATGCTTCTGAATCTACAATATCCAAATAGCTTAGGGAAGAAGGAGCGGGCCAGCATTACCTGAGGAGGAGGGGGTGGGAGGGGAGGGGAGGGAGATCCTGGTAGCGAGGAAGCTCCATCAGCAGCAACCTGAGGATGCCCACCTATACCTGTACCGGGCATCAGCGTCTGGGGTGCTGTTGGTGCCAGAAATTGTCCGTGTACTCCACATCCCGAAGGCCTTCATCTCTGCTCCTGGAGGTAGCTGGAGCCCTGATATGTGCTAACAAGCTGCTTCTGACGGGGCCTGTCTGTGCCCTGCTCCTGTGCACCCTTAGAGCTGGTGCCGGGGTGGGGACCCGGGAGAGCATGTACATGACAGTGTGGGATACTGGAAGCTCTGCCTTTCCCCAGAGACAGAGCCAGCACTCCTCAGGGCCTGGCCCACACCTTGTCTGCACCCCCAGGGAGCATGCCTGCGCAGGATGGGACTTGCATGCCATCTCTGGGAATCATAAGCAGAGTCCACATGTGCTGACCGGGCTGCTGCCCATTTTACAGATGGCACCTTCAGAAGGCACTGTGACGCAGATAGGGCTCCTCTCCCAAGACATTCACCGCCTCACGGTAGGACCCCGACCCTCTCTCCACAGTAGGACAGGTGCTGGGAGGCCCCATGAGTTTGGTGAGGTCCCCACTCCAGAGTGTGTCACTAGGTCAGAGCCTGAGCCAGCCCTGAGGCAGAAAGCGGCCCAGAGTCCTTCTCCACTGGCCTGCTGCGGGGCCTTGAGCTGTTCAGGGCATTGGGAAGGGTTCTGGGCCTTGAACAAAAAATAGCTAAAGTGTGCTAGGTCTCAGGTCCTCTCCCCAGGATCAGAGCTGGGAGGGAAATGGAGACACTCAGCAGCTCTGTCACCTGCCTGTAGTCAGCCCAACGCCCAGGCCTCACCTCAGGCCTGGTGGCACTGTTCTGCCCTCTCTTCCCATGAAACACATGTATTTCCTGTCACGCCTTTGATGTCACGGAACAAGGCCCATGAATGTATCCTGGCATGCTCAGTGAGGACAAACGTCTCGGGGAGAGGAGCAGCCCTGGAGTGAGCCACCCTGCTCTGGGACCTGGAGCAAGTCATTCTCTCTGAGCCCTGGCTTAGTTTTCCGTAAAGCAGGGCCAGAGCTATCCCCCAAGGCTGGTAGGCAGACTAGAACTGACAGTCCAAGTCCAGCTGCAGGGAAGGTTCCCATTTTTGAGGCCTCATACCTTCCGGGCCAGTTCGTTCTTGACTCCCCATCACTGAGCCCACTGGCTGTGGCGTTTGTCCCCCTGAGGCACCTGTAACTATCCTTTGCTTGCCGATCTATGGAGACATGTTAAGAAGGCTGTATCCAAGGGTACAACCTGGGGTTGGGGGAGTTGTCTCCCTGAATCCAAGGGGAGTCATTTTTTTTTTCTTGGCTCACACACTGAAATGAATCCACCCAGCTTTGCCCTTATCACTTCTAATAGGTTTCTAGTGGCCTTGAAATAGCAACTTTACCTCTAAGGTGTGAGCCGTCCATTATCCTGATAGTGCAGTCTATTCTGACCCCATATGCGGGGTCCCTGAGATACCGTGAACTCACTGGGCACTGGTGTCAGATGGGGCCACACTCAGTGCCCCACTGCTTCCAACGTACCTGCTGCAAGGTGGCTTTGACCAAAACTTTGTTCAACTGCACCTCTGGCCGTGTCCTTTCAGACCATGCTGAGCCAGGACCAGCTGCTGAACGACTCTCGCCTGCCCGCTCCCAACTCTGAAGACTGGAGATGACTTCTTCATGGCTGGGAGCCCAGGGAGGCACGTGTGGGAGTCCCGAGGCTTTGCTTCAATGGGGAGCTGGCACACAGCCACTGCAGAGCCCAGACTGGGGCAGGCAGGGCATCTGGGACGTGGGTGCTGGCGGGAGGGAAGTGAGGCTGTGGACAGATGTGCAGGAGGTAGCCCCAGTGCCCCTGTGTTTTCAACCATGCTGTGCTCTTCCACAGCTTTATACTTTTTGTACTTTTATACATGGACTGCAAACCACTTTTGTGTGGAGGGCAATGAGATGTCAGCGCAGACTCAATGGCTCCTACTGTTCCTGGTGACAGCTGGGAGGCTCCTACACCAAGGGGAAGGGCTGAGTTCATAAAGCTCTGCTGGAAAAAAGTTCTGAAAAAATGTTCTGAATCTTCTGTAGTGACAGAGTTGAGTAAAATGATGATATGAGCCCCCTCCTGGGCTGCTTCCAGACAGAAAAGCATGTGTTCCACTCTCAGCAATCTGGTCCGAGTGCGGGGATTTAGGGGGAGAGCAGGAAGGGAGCAATGAGATTCCCTCCCCACTGGCTTGGCTGCCCTCAGTCTACCCTAGTATGCAAAAGGTGCCTCCCAGGGTCTGAACAATGGTGTGTCTCATCTCTCATCTCTCTTTTCTCTCTCTGTCTCTCTGTCTCTCTCTCTCTCGCTCTCTCTCTCTCTCTCTCTCTCTCTCTCTCTCTCTCTCTCTCTCTCTCTCAAGGGCCTTTGCCCTCCATCCTATTATACAGAGCACCCAGTTTCCAATTCCCTCATTAGCCTCAGATGCAATTGTCTGCTCAAACAGACCCCCCATCCGCAGTGGAAGGCTCTTGGAGACCTCAAAACGTTTCCACCGCAACTCTCAGTAAACCTCAGTCTACTACCTCAGAAGAAGCCCCTGCCATGCAGTCCCCTGCCAACCAGTCCCCCCGCTTAGTGACAGGCCCCTCCTTCCCCCGTGATGGCTCCAGCTCAGGCCTCACCTCTCATCTGATTTCCACAAGTGGTCTCCTACTTAGTCCCTCACCTTTCCAGTGGGTCCCCTCCAGACCTTTCTACTCCATCCCCAGGGTGACCTTCCCAAAGCACTGTTTTAATCCTGTTACCCTTCTAAGAACCCAGTCCCAGAATTATCACAGAGTTCAAAAGCCTTAGCACCATCCAAGGCCTTTTTGAATCTTCAGCTTTCATGAACCTGCACTCATGCCTGCGCTTCTACCTTTCCCTCACTATAGGATGTATTTTTCTCCTGGTCCCTGTCCCAAGGCCAAATCCTGCCCATTGAGGCCTCCTTCAGGAAGCCTTCCCTGGTCTTTGGGTTGGAAGTCCCTGTGTCCCTTGAGCCCACGCGCTTCCTAGCTCACCCTTGAAGAAGTATGTCGTCTTTCTCCCTTACCCCACCCAACCTCAGCACCAGTTTACTGAGCACCAGCTATGGGCGGACTTTTGTACAGGTAGGTGTAAGACCCGGCCTTGGTCCTCAGGTTGCTCAGGACATCCATGCTGCTGAGCTCCCCATCCACTCCTTCACGTATGCAGGTTAAGGACCTTCCATGCTGAGCTAAGGAGGGCTAGAGATACAGGGGTGAACGCCAAGATCCTCGCCTAAGGGTGCGGATGGTTTGGTGTACAGAAACATCAAATAAGAGTACTGGATGTTACAGATGCTCCCGTAGAAGTCTCTACAGCCCCAAAGACCAAGTGGCCATTTTTAATGGAGGGTTAGAGGTGGGAACCATAACGGCTCCAAGGAAGAGGTGATACTTGAATTTTGAAAGATGAATCAGGTTCCCCAAGTATGCCAGAAGGGAAAGGCACTCTAGGCAGATGGACTTCAAACATCTCAGCACATCCTAAGAAGTGCCAAAAGTTGGTATGACTAATTTCTCAGCCTCTGCCCTGTTGTCATTCAGGGCTGGCTAGTTCACGGTGATGGGGGCTGTTCTGTGTGCTGTAGGACATTTAGCAGTACGCTTGGCCTCCTTCTTGATGCCAGTAGCACCCCTCCTCTAATTGTGACAACCAAAAAGGTCTCCAGACTTGGCCAAATGTTCCCTGGGGGCCAAGATGTCTAGTTGAGAACCATTAAGCCAGAGAATGGGGTCAGAGTAGGAGGCCCAGGGAAGGAAAAACCTGGTGAGGCCAGCTGGAGCCAGATCAAGACAGGCTTTGTAAGCCAGGCCCCTGGAGTTTATCTTGGAGACAGGGTGGCCAGGTGGGGACTACTGAAAGTACTAAGAGGTTTAAAGCAGAAGGTAGGATGGTTATATTGGTATATAAGAAAAACATATATGAGGGTAGGACCTTACTCCTCATGCAGTGCCCAGCAAAGTATCTTTCTCTGAGTAGGGGGTTCACTGAGGATGCACTGGATGCATGGAGACTCACCACCTCCCAGCACCCCACCCCCACAGGCCCTCTGTGAGACCACCCTGTTAGGCCACCCTGTGGGCACTACACAGCCGTACTTCAGAGTTCTCTAGAGCCGTCCGTCTTCCTCTCCTCTCATTACCCCGCCCCACCTCCCTTACCCACATACATGCTGAGTAAGAAATCCAGTGACACCAAGTTTTAGCAGTGCTGCTACGATGCCAGCTTTTGTGAAAAGGGAATGAACAACTTGGAATTAAACAGACCCAGGTTTGAGGCCCAATTTTGCCACCTACCTACCAGGCTGAACGACCTGGGCATAATAACGTTATCTCTGAACGTGTTTCCTCATATAACTTGGAGAACAAAATCCCCACTGCATCTCTGGCTTGTTATCAGAATTATGCAAACTCAAGTGCAGAAGTGGTTCTATCCACTCAGACAACAGCAGCAGCGTGGCATCCTGGTCATGAACAGCAGATGGCAAGAGTGGTCATTTGCAGCCTTTGGGTTAATATGAAGGATTTAAGGAAAAACTTCTGGAACCTAATTTTGTTTGCAAGTTTGGAAGCTTCTGTCTAAACACCCCTACCCCACCCACCAGAACAGGGTCTGCCTTTCAGAGGATGCTAACAAAATGCACCCCTTACCTCCATATGTTGTGCAAAGTGCAAGGACTCTAGGATTCCCGGAGCCCACCTACCCTGTGGATTCCCTACTGCCCTGACCTGTGTTTACCACTATTTCTATTTCAAGGGTCTCCCACAAGAGAAGGGAGAGTGCTCATGAAGGGTGCCTGAGCCCTCTAGTACGTCTGACCTTAGAGCATTGCTGAGGAGTGGTTCAAGTGAGGTTCTTGGGAGTTGAAGTGACCCCACTTGGATTCTTCTGGAATTCTGCCCCAGCACTTTTGCCAGTTGTGACCTCCCACAGACACCAGCCAATTCACCTGTAGGGCAGGCCAAGGCCTAAGTGCCTGGTGGCCCCCCCCTAGAGCCACACCTCACGGGCTGTTTTGTACTGGAGCTTATTTCACTAAACTATGGGAAATGGAGTTCCTTCAGACCGCCCGTGCAAGGAGACTTCCGAAGCCACTTTGTCTCCAACCCCTTGAACCCTTCTTAGCGCACACCCAAAAGGGAGGCACGCCAGCGTGCCCATGGTTGCGTTATGAGACACTTTGGAACACTTCCCAGTTTAACATGGCGAAGCGGAACTCACATTGAAACAGAGGAAAGGGACTAGGCACATTGGCTAAGAGCAGGGGAGGTGTTAATAGGTGAAAATCATGTCCTTGGTGTAACCCAGGTTCTCCAGGTTCGGGTGAGCGGCTCTCTGGATCAGGGGAGGTGGGCCACACACCAGCATGAGTGTGAACTTCCCAGGAGAAGGGAGGTGCTCCTTGATCATGTCAGCGGTGATGAAGCCTGAGCTGTACTTCCAGCCTGAGATTAAGCACAAAGAAAAGCTGTGGAGGGGCCAGATCGAGTCTCTGACCCCAGGCCTCCTGCTGTGCCTCCCAAAAGCTGAAAAGTAGAGGTCATAGGGGGCCCTGACAGCCCTCTTCAGTATTCACCCCAGATGCCAGGTTCTGAGGCTCCTGGCTGGCATCTGCCTGCTGTGAGCACCGGTGAGGATGGAGCACAGGACAGTGAGGTGGGATGTGCCAGGGCGCCCGTGTGAACCAAGGCAGCCAGCTGGAGCTGTGCGTGGGACGTGTGGCGTTGTGGACCGGCTCGATTGGTGGCGCCCTCTGCTGGGCAAGGAGCTGTATGACAAGGCAGACCGCTCAGTGCAGTGTGGGAGAGGCAGCCTGAAGGGTGCGGTGGCCTCGTGGGGTGCTAGCCCCGTGGGGTGCGGTATGCACAGTGGTGTCTGGGTGCTCTCAGGGGCTCAGCCTGTGAGGACTGCTGTCCAGGTGAGGTGAGTGGTGAGCGGTCAATGGCTACATAAGCTGCAGTGTATGTGATGGCTCTGTGGGATGCCGTGTGAAGCCTGGGGCAGGTGCTCAGTGCCCCGCCTGATGTTCAGCGCAGTGTGTGGACTGCTGCTGAGACACAGGACACCTGCCCTTCACCGCCTTCACAAGCAGGTCATCCCAAATCCTCTCTCCTTCAAATTCCTGCATGTCCCCCCCATGTGGAGACAGAGCCCACCGGTCTCAGTCCCCAAGCCCAGTCCCAACAAACCAACCCAGGGACCAGTCCCTGAGGTGGGTCAGAGGCTGGACCTGACCCAGGGTGGGGACAACGGGGGTCATACCAGCAGGAGGCCTGTCCAGGGTGTACCACAAGTTGAACTGGTCTGGGTGAGTTCTGGCAATTTCTTCAAGCTCCTTTCTCATCAAGATATCCGCCTCTGTCTACAAAAGCAGCAGCATGAGCAGAGACTTCCTGCTTATTCCCAGATTGAGCACAGGGCTTAGCACATTTCTGCCCAAGCTGCCTCCACTCTGGCTTGAGTGTGCCCCGCAGACCACCCCAGACAAACTAGAGTTCTGCTGCTGCTCCTGCACAACAAACCCTCCTGTGGGTGGAAGAGCTGCCCTCCAGCTGGAAGACCATGGCTCAGCCTGGGCGGGGCAGCTTCACTTAGAGGGTCCAGCCCCACCTCCCACATCCACACGAGTGCCAAGCACGGCAAACGCAACTGGAACAAGCCGAGTGCGGGCCCAGGATCTTCTGCCGGGACTGGAAGGGGCTAAGGCAGTAATATATCACATGATATATGACAGCACGGGAGAGCTAAAGGAGAGAAAAACAAAGTCTGGAGCCTCATTCGGGGAAAAGGAAGCCAAAGCCAAAAGAAACGTCACAGGCTCAGAGATACTGCACAGAAGACCTGGATCTTAAAACTTCGCAATTCTTGTGCTAATAATTCCATTTCTGGGATTCTGTTTAAGAGAATAATCTAACCATGATCAGGTCTAGGCACAATTATTCATCACTATTATTTATAAGTGAAAACAATCTGAATGTAGAAGATTTAGTAAATTATGTATAATTTGTAGTATAATTTGATACAGACTGATGAAAATATTTATAGTTTTTATGAGAAGAAAATGTCTATATGGTAATTAATCCTGACTAAGAAAACAGAACTATACATATGTATGTAATTATAAATATATAGCATGTAGAGAAAAAAGATAAAAAGTCAAATATTTATATGCTTCTGTATTTTCCAAAACTTGTATTGGAAAATACAAGGGCAACTATTATTTTATACTCAGATAAACATATATGTAAGCTATGTATTAAGGAAGGAAGGAAAGCATAGCGCTTAGGGTTGGTTGAGGAGACAGAAGAGTTTGGGGGAAAAAAAATGGGAAAAGGGCCTGGACCCAGCTTCTCCGCTGCCAGCAGTCCCGGTTGAGCCCACCAAGCCCTCCCCTGGCCACAGGCACCCAAGCAGCATGAGCTCAGGCGGGGGTGGGGTGAATGCAGAGCCCCTGCTCAGCAAACATTCCATCCATCCTACCCCTGCAAGCTCAGGGCTGACTCGGCAGAACTGACCTGGTTGGCAAAGATGAGGGACATCCTGGTCCTGTCACTGGGGTTCTTGATGATGTGGCGAATGAGCTGCAGCATGGGTGTGATCCCTGGAACACAGTTAGCGGGCGGGCTAGCCTCCTCTGCCTCTCCGATGCCCACAGCCCCTGGTCTGCAGCCGCTGGACAGTTTCCTTGGCCCCAATTCTACTTTTCTCACTTCTGCCCCCCTACTCAGAGTGGGGAACTGTGCTTCATTTTGGTTTTTCCTTCTAATACAACAGTAAATCAGTCATTTCTCATTTTCATACGGCAAGATGGAAGGAACACTGGCTTTGGAACTGGGTTTCATGCTCAGCTCCCTCACTAACTGTCTGACTAAGGTGAGTCGGGTACGTGTCTGAGCTCTTCAGGGTCCTCATTTATAAAACAGAGTTACTGATGAGTAAATGTGATAGTTTCAAAAATGCCTATTATGGTGCCTGGCAAGTTGTCAGTCTCTTTACATGTTTGTTCTGTTCTTTCAGATGTTCATTTTCAAAAGATGGGGAGTCAGGCTTGAACTGGATCCAGGAGTCCTTGGGGGACAATGTGTGGGCCTCCCAGCCTGGCCCCAGCCTCTTCCATGTACTCAGCCTGACTTTAGAGGCTCCCCAGGGCTCCTGGAGCAGCCGCCATGTTGGTTTAGGGAAGCAGAGCACACAGGGTCAGTTTCAAGGCCTGTCATTGATCCCATACTCCCATCTAAAATAGCCAGGGAAAGAATCGCTCAAATCACCCCTTCTATGATCAAATGACTCCAAAGTCAGAAAGGTCTCAGGGCTCACCTATGGATGAAGCCCCAGGAAGCCTCTTACCTGTGCCCCCAGCAATCATTCCCAGTTGATGGACCAGTTTTTCTTCAGGCTCACTCATTTTGTATGCTTTGGTTGAAAATTTCCCTGAAAACACAGAGGATACTTCTGACTTCTGGAGCTCTTGCCTGAGAGCCCGCAAAAGATGACTGGCTTTCCTTGGGACTTCCAGGAGGCAAGTCCAGCTAAGGAAGTGGCCGTACCATCTTAAACCAGAAGAACAAGACAGATGGCCTCCTCGGCCAACCATGGTGCACTGATGCACCAAGTAGGAACAGAGCCTGGGTCCAGAGCCTGGGGAATCACTGCATCGTCTCTTCTGAGGAAGGAGGGAGGTTACACTGAAGTTAAGAGGGAGCCTCAGCACTCTCACCAACAGCAGTGAGTGAATAAATGATGTATATGTGAGTAAATGAATGAGTGTAGACTCCTTCTATTTTTCAGCATTAGTAGGTGCCGTTTATGTATCAGGCATTGTGCTGGAGATAGTGATGAGCACACACCAAGTCACCAAGCTACCTTAAGGAAGCTTACAATCTTCCTTAGATGTGTGAATGAATGTATGACCACTTTAAGGACACGTCCATGTGACTCAAATCTGAGGCGTTTCCTAGGACAATGGAACTACCGCAGGAATCTTCTTCCTCCCAGTTGGAGGCCCAGTGTGAACCCCCAGTACCTTGTCCATGATAGAACAGGTGCCCGCATGGCCCTTGAAAAAGGATGGTGTCCCCAATTTTCATGTTTTCCAAGTACTGAGTCATCTTCCCTCCTTCTGGATAACTAGGGTGTACATTTTTGAAGTAGATCTGAAAAATGAGGTAGCATGGTTTTCACAGCCTCAGACCTGAGGCCACAGCCACAGAGAACTCAGAAATGCATTTGCTGCTAGAAAACACACGGAGACATCCTCTGCACTCATGGTTGCTCTAGGCAACCCCTGAAGACATCACCAGGTCAAAAGCTTCCCTGTGAAATGACACTTCTGGAAAGCCCTATCCAGAGCACGTGTCCCTTCTCCACCCACCACCCTTACTAGGCTTGTGAGGGCGAGGCAGCTGGACATGGGGGATAGCAGTAACCTTTATAATGAAGTCCACAAAGCCCCGATCATCGTCACTGGACACAGGCGTGTAAGCCCGGACCACCAGAACACCATCAATTTTGGCCAAGAGATGGACGTAGTTACCTACAGAAAAGGCATCAAATGTCAAGCCAGCATGGCCAGCCTAACAGGACCCAGGACTCCCCTAAAAAGGACTGAGCTTCAGGGAAATGGGTGCATCGTGTGGCAGGGTACATGGGGCGAGTGCCAAACAGGGAAGGAGCTCAAATTCAGGATGTCTGGATCCTAGGCATGCTCTTGTCACTCCGTGTGTATCCCTGGGTAAGTCACTTCATCTCTGGGTAAATGGGGATGATATACCTGCCCTGCCTCCATCATAGTGCACTTGTGAGCTTCACATACAGGAACCTACTGTCAGTGTGTCCTTACTGTGTCAGAGTACTTTGTGGAGCAGGAAGAGGTCATTCAAGTTGGAGGCTGAGTATTAACAATTACAGAAAGGAGTGTTTCCCCTTTAAAGCAAAATGTGTTGCCGTCCCAAAATCATTTCTTCCTAAACTAGATGCATCAGTGGAGTCAGTGAATAAATCACAGCCCCCTCATCTATAACCCATTGCCTGGCATAGAGAAGGCCTGGGCTCACAGGTATGCAGGGTCCCAGGATTTGGACTCCCCCAGACCAGGAGTTCTAGACAGACCATTGTGTCTTCCTGGCCAATGGCTCTGCTGAGAGGCAGCAGTCAAGTTTTAAACCATGTAATTCTGACCTTCCAGGGTAGAAATGAATGGACAAGCTGTGGCCAGAGACATGGATCATGACTACATCTCAGTGTCACACGATGAGCTGGGCCATTCAAATTTCTGCTGGAGCTAACACGGGAAGTGTCAGTGACGTAGGGTGGAAGCTGCAATCGAGAGGCTAAAAGACAGAGGCAAGACGAAGCTCCGTACCAGAGTATCTGAGGGAGTAGAAACTACATACACAGGAAAGACAGAGTGGATATGTAGACAAAGGCAGAGACCTAAAGAGAGACAGAGAAGGCAGGAAGGGGTACCGGAAGGGCCAGTCCTTCCAGCAGTTTCAGAAACATACGCCAAAGTTTTTGACAGGGCTTGAGGCACACAAACACTTTAGGTTAAGAAAGAACAGGCTCAATGACTCTGACTATGGCCTGGCTGGACACCAGGGATACCCAGGAATAAATTCCTGAGGCAGCTTCCTTCTGAGAACTAGTCTGAAATCGGAAATCTTAGAAAGGTTCCTTCAGGTGCAGCCAACCTGGGCCTGGCAGCATCCCCAGAGAAAATGGTCCCGCCCGCCCTATCTCTAACCAGCTTCATTTCAGCCGAGCTAGGAAGCATCAGCAACCGCTGTCCCACTGACTTTGCACTGCCTATACCAGAGATGGGGAGACAATGGGTTATGACAGAATCTAAGAAATTCTATTTCAAAGTTTTTCATTCTTTTAGCCTTCTTGCCAATAGCACTGACTGCATAGGCCAGGCAGTGGGCTGGAAGGCAGGCTGGCACTGAGCTCTCATGGATGAAGACAGAGACAGGAAGCAGCAAGGAGGCTGACGGGTCAGGCTGGCTGCCTAAGGGGTAATTTCAACACTTGTTAGAGGTGAGGTCAAGGTTTTGTCCCATGCACACAGAACAAGTAGGCCATGGATGAGGATCCCCACCAGGCAGGCAAGCAGCACTAGCAGTCTGTAAAAAGCGCTGGATTCCCTGGCTATGCACCTAGCAGAGGTTTCCCCCTCAGTAAGACTCAGCCATCTGGCAGTGGTACAGACTAGAAACAGGATAACTCAGAACTCTAGGACCACTGGGGCTGGTATTCACAATGGGTCCTTCGTTGTGTGGGTCTGAGGGCCCTGCTGAGAATCCATGCGGTAGTGGGGAGGGACCCCTGATTCCCTCCTGCCTGTCTACATTTTCTGTGCCTTTCTTCTAACTATAGGGGAACATCCTCCCATCCTTCCCAAATGCACAGACAGCACTGCAATTTCTGAATTTGACATCCACCAATCACTTTATCCTTACAAACCAAAAAGCAGGCAGGCCTGGGAAATCCCATTTCATAGTCTGAGGCTCAGAGAGATTGAGAAATTTGCCTAAGGTTGCTCAGCAAGGAGCCTGCGATGATGTTAGACCTTTTGACTCTAGACTCACTTCTTTTCAATACTCATTGAGAGATCATTTTTGTGTCAGCCCAAATCAAACAATGAGAAAGGGAATGATGGTCCCCAAGCCCATCTCCCTACCTTTCTGAGCTCATGTGTCTCAGGAAAGGTATCAGGTCAACCTTTACACCCCAGCTGAGTTTCATCACCCAGTCTTGGTAATGAAACCAAACCCCACTCACCTACAGGAAGCCCTAAGACATGATCTGGTGAGGGCAGTCCAAAACGGAACCTCTGGGTGTTGTGGCTGATTTGCTAATAAAACAAAACAGGCAGGCTGTCAACTTTCTGGAAGTCTTGCTGGGTAGCTCAGATGCCTGGCAAAGGAGTTCCATTTGGTGCTTTCCCAGCGCGAACATACACGCAGACAATGGCAGCAGGGAGCCAACTGGAGGCCATGAAATGCCTGTCCCACCACCCTGCCTTCTCAGCCATCACCTTCCCCACCACTCTGGTCCTCCTCTCTTTTACCCACTGACAGTTGGAGGGGGTGGGCTGACCCCTTACCTCTTTCTCAATCAAGGGTAGCGGGTACTTGGTATTAGGGTCCTTTAAAGTGATAAGATGTCTTCTCCTTGAGTTCATGTTCTTCAGGGCCAACAGAAGAACTGTTACCCCAAGGATGGTGATGGCAAGGAACAGGGACGGGTCCTAGCCAGGCACAATGTGAACAGGGCACCTCAGGTCCTGCCTACCCTAAGCAGGACAGTTCTCAGGCACAGAGGCACCCTCTCCACACCAAAGGCACAGAAGCTGGGCTGTGCCTGAAAGAAACTGGGCAGAGGGAAAGGTATTGAAACAGAAGGCAGTCTGAGACTATGAGGGACCCAAAAGGTAGGGATGGGGTCAGTTGCAGGTCAGACAAGAGGGGATATTTCAGGCCTCCTGGACCAGGCCAGAGAGATGGCCTGGGAGTGCTAATGTCATCAGAGCCTTCCTGCCCATCTGCTTCCATCTTACTACAGCCAAAGGCGCATGCCCTGGGAGTCGCCTTCTTGAGGTGGAGGGAGTGATGGCATTGCTCCTAACACACAATTTGGAATGAAGTCCCCAGCCCCCAAGGACAGAACTAGAGAGAGGGATGGGTGTTGCATCCTCCCCTGAGGCGATGTGGCTGACAGCTAGGCAGGGGCAGGCTCACCTTCCCCACTAGTCCTACCTGTCCAGGATAGGCTAGGGGTTGGGGTGGGATGAGTACTCCCGACTTGGGGGTACTCCATTACCTTAGCGCCTGGGGACACACCAACACCCTCCAAGGCAGGAGAAGGAGCCTGAGCGCTCACCTGTCCGCGGCTCGGCCAGCCTCCGCATCTGCCTCCAACTCCGCCCCCCGCCCCCCGCCCCGCAGGGGCCGCCTGCTCATTTCCCGATCCCAGCCCACGCCGCCAGGTTCGCGAAAGGTCCGCCAGCGATCTTCTCACGCCACGCGCCCCGATGCCCCGCCCCACACGCGCCACGCCCCCTCCAGCTCCGCACCGAGCCCAGTCCCGCGTGACCGCCCCCCCGCCCCTCCGGGTACTGCCCGCGGCCCTCTCCCTTCCCGCATTAAGGCTCCGGGGGGGCCCGGTCGGGCTTCCCCCGGCTCCCGCCCGCCTCCGCGTCTGTGGCCTCTTCCCACCGGGCCGTCCTGCCCTGGGAGCCCACCCGGAACGAGACGCCGAACATATCGTGGACGTGAGGCTGGCCCGAAGGCGGGTGCGCAGCTCCCAACCCCGCTGGCCCGCTGACTCGGGGCGGCGCCCTGCAGCTCCGCCGGACCGACGGCTGCGCCTCGCTGACAGGTAGGGCCCGACGCCAGGGAGAAGGGCCGGGCGGGGAAACGCGCGCCCACACCGGCGGCGCCGCGCGGCGGGCACCTTCTGAGGTCACCCGACCCCCACCCGGAGGAGCCGGCGTCGGAAGGTTCTTTCTCGCGGGCCTATGGCTCTGCTCCTGCCCCGCTTCACGGCCGCGCTGAATCCAGGGTCCTCCATTGCTTGGGGTTGGGGGTGGAGACGGGGAAGGTAGCGCCGAAAGCTAGGGGCTTCCTCGCTCCTAGTGAAACATGCCTTCTTTATTACGTGCCCCCCTCTCCATCCCGGCCCTCTCCCAGAACACTCAGAGCTGCGCTGATGGACACCTCTCTGCCCTCAGCTGGTTTAAACTGTGGCTGGGCTGGAGGGAGGGCGTCTGAGGGGAAGGAAAAGGATGCTGGTAAAGGAAATGGGAATCTGGGCCAGTTCAAAGAACACATAAATATTTTCTTGCGCAGCACATAGTGATCCTACTCTGAACCTGGTCCAGGCCCAGGTGTTGGCGGGAGTCAGGTGGCGGCGTAATGGAGTTTACGAACACATTCACTCAAAGCGTTCCTTCATACGTTTATTATTGGGAGAGAGGGAGAGAGGGACCCAACACTAGACCAATGGGAGACAGAATGGCAGGCATATACGGTTATGGGTGTTCCTCACAGTTATTTCAGAATCTTGCTGACCCCCCCCTCCGTCCAGCATTTTTTCCACTGCCAATGGCAAAGGTAAATTCCACCCTCCTGGGCCTGAATGAGACGGAAGCCAAGAAATAGATTCCTATCTCACCCCCACCCTCCGTGTGTAGTATATGCCTCGTACCCTAACATCTGCAGGTGCCCGAATATTATTGTGCGATAGCTTAATTTTTCACAATCTGATAAATGTAAAATGATGGCTTGTGAACCTCATTTCATTGCCTAAGTGCTAAGGAGGTTGAACATCTTTCATGTTTATTTCCCATGGCGTTTACTTTTCTGGGGGGAAAAAAAGGCCTGCTCATGACTTGCCCATTTTTCTATTGAGTTGTCTTTCCTTACTAAATTTTAGGAGTCACATATACATACTATTTTACAAACTACTTCTTTGCTAGTTACAAATGTTTTCTCCCCGTTTGCAACTTATTTTACCTTTCTTTTTTCTCTCTTTTCTCTTCTCTCTTCTCCTCAGTGTATTTTAATGAATAGAAGTTTGCAATTGCAGTGTAGCCCAGTGTTTCATTCTTCAATCTTTTACCTTTGTGGTTAGTGCTTTTTTGTGACTTATCTATTCCCACCCAAGGTCATAAAGAGATTTTATATTTTCTCTGACAAGATATAAAACTTTTCCTTTCATACTGAAGTCTTTCAACTACCTGGAGCTGATTTCTGTTTATGATGTGAAGCAGGGATCCAATTTAGTTTTTTCCATATCATGGATACTAAGTTGTCTTGGTAACATTTATTGAATAGGTCATACCTGGCCACTAACCTGCAATGCCACTCCTGTTATATATCAGTTTTCACATACAAGGTCTGACAATTAATTTCCTGAACTTGTTGCAACAATGTTGCTAACCTTTTTGACATCAGAGGTATTATTCATGGTGAATTTGTACCAACTGGACAAACAGTTTACCACGTTTACTATTTGGAAGTGCTGAAAGGCTGTGTGAAAAAGTTAGATGACCTGAACTTTTCGCCAACAATTCATGGCTCTTGCATCACGACAATGCACCAGCTCACATGGCACTGTCTGTGAGGGAGTTTTTAGCTAGTAAACAAATAACTGTAATGGAACACCCCCCTATTCCCCTGATCTGGCCCCCAATGACTTCTTTCTTTACCCGAAGATCAAGGAATATTGAAAGGAAGACATTTTGATGACATTCAGGGCATCAGGGGTAATACGACAACCGCTCTGATGGCCATTCCAGAAAAAGAGTCCAAAACTGCGCTGAAGGGTGGACTAGGCACTGGCGTCGGTGCATAGCTTCCCAGGGGGAGTACTTCAAAGGTGACCATAGTGATATTCAGCAATGAGGTGTGTAGCACTTTTTCTAGGATGAGTTCACGAACTTAATTGTCTGACCTTGTTTGTATGAGTCTGGTTCTGTTCTCTTACATTGATCTAGTTGCCCAACCCCAGTAGCAATAGGGGACTTTTGTAATTATAATAGTTTATAACAAGTGTTTATATCTTCCACTCATGCATTCAAATGTCACTTCATTGGTAGTTTATGTTACATTCTATTCATAACTTTTACTTCAGTTTATAATTATACCTCGTGAGTATTTTTAATTGTTAAATAACTGATTTGCACATTTGTCTAGAAGTTCTGTTATGGCAGAGACTTTGTCTCCCCAGGGCTTACTTAGCACAGTAACTGTCATATAGATAACGTTCGATAAATATTTAACAAATGAATGAATAAATTCATCTCTGCCCTGCCGCATTTAGTACAGGGCCTGGCGTGTGGTTGATGCTCCATAAATACCAGAGAGTGGGACATTACTTTCCATCAGTACTCTGTGCCACTTCCTTGCTTACTTTGTCTCTGTAAGACATAGCACCAGATGACACACTGTATTATCTTACCTACTTGTTTACTGTCTTACTCTCAATAATGTAAGCTCCATGAGGACAGGACTTGCTTTGTCTGTTTTAACTCCTGCTACATCCCAGGCCTAGAACAGTGCCTGGCAATTAGTAGATGCTCAGTAAGTATTTATGGCATGAATGGATGAATGAATGAATGAACACATGCATGCATGAATGAATGAACAAACTTCATTTTCTTCCTTTGATTCAATCAAAAGTCTTTATTTTAGGTTTTGGAATTCAGAGTCACTTTACCTTTTCCTGTGGCTTAGTACTTTTCCTCTACCCACCATTCTCCCTTCCATTTTCCCTGCACAGTCCTTCAGTGTCACCAGAGAGGCAGATGGCACATCCTCCTTTATTAATCTAGAGCAGGATAAAAGGCAGGCTAGGCTCCCAGTAATTTTGAGAGGGCAGTGAGTCCCCTCTCTCCTCAGCTCTCCTACACTCTTTATATGTGTCCCTCACGTGCTTGTGTGCTGCCTGGAGTTTGGCTTTTCTAGTCTCCTGGAATAGACTGTGAGCGTGTCTCACTTTCTCAATGCCCAGCTTGGTGATAGGGCCTGGCAAAGAGTAGGCCCTCAGCAAGTGTTGGCTGAAAAAAGGACGAATGAACATCCGTTGTCACTCTCTGAGCGTATATGAGATTCTGCCCCCATAGGACAGCCCCTCCTGTGTGGTACCACGCATTCCTCACTGCTGGGATTCTCCTGGGGGAGCTAATGCCCTGACCAAGTTTATGCTTCATGAGCATTTCCTCTCTAAACAATTTCCAGGCTGTTGCAGACTTTTCATTAGCTTTTTCATCTTGAAAATGGTTTATTTTTCACGTTACCCCCGCAACAAATGCCCACCTCTCAGATGCTAGGTGTTAAACCTAAATTGTGGTATAATGGCCTCCAAAATATACCCACATCCTAATTCCTGGAACCTATGAATGCTGCCTTGTATGACAAAAGGGACTTTGTAGCTGTGATTAACTTAAAGATCTTGAGATGGGAAGACTGGCCTGGATTACCCAGTGAGCCCAATATGATCACAATATTTTTTATAAGTGAGATGCAGAAGGAGACAGAGAAGAACAGGATATGATGACAGAAGCAGCAGTTGGAGTGATGAACTTTGAAGATGGAGGAAGGGGTTACAAGCCAAGGAATGCAGGTAGCCACCAGAAGCTGAGAAAGTCAAGGAAAAGGATTGCCCCTCAGAGCCTTTGGAAGGAACAAGCCCTGCTGACACCTTGACTTTAGCCCAGCGAGACTGATTTTATACTTTTGGCTTCCAGAACTGTAAGAGAATAAAGGTGTGCTGTTTAAAGCCAGTACGTTGGTTACAGCAGCAATGGGAAACTAATACACTAAATGAAGGATTGCTTTTGTCACTTCGGGCTTGTTTGTGTATGCTTGGATTTGTTCCAAAAATATATTTCCTGGGATTGAGATCAGACGAGCCAGGAGCTGCCCCTCCCCTCTGGTTCTGATGTTCTTGTTGCTCTCATTATGGGTCTCTTTTCTCATGTGAACAACCTCCCTCAGCAGCCTCCTGCTGCCTGGCCACGTCTTCAGCTTGTCTCTGCCAGGCCATGTGAGTGACCCTCCTGTTCCATCCCTTCCTAATCACTCTGGCTCTGGCCTGTCCTATGTGCATAAATGTCATCCTGAAGCAAGGATGTCAGCAGACAAGTCTAGCTGACTGGGGTGAGCTTCATGAAAGAACACTGACGGAATACCTTACCCACTCCCACTCCAATCACCCAACCCCCGTGACCAACGCAGAATATTTCCTGAATTGGAGTTTCCTTGGTTTTCCTCTTCAAGGATTTTAAAGTAAAGTGTGTCGATGCTACTTGATCAGAATTCCCCTACTGAGCACTGCAGATGGGCATAAAGCAAAAGTAACGCTTTGCTTCCTGGAATGTCCTCAGCCTTGACTTGTACAACAGAAATGTGGCATGGGAAACCTTGCGTGCTCCTGGCAATGTGGGGCTTACGTGGGCCAATGGAGTAAGACTGTAAAGCTGAGACCCTTGAGACACTGGGAAGGACCAGCCTTTGCTAGAGACAACGTGTTTGGGAAGAATCAAAAGAACAGCTTGCAGAGCCCTATTCCCGTCGTCCCTTCCACACCCAAGGGGACTCCTTCCCCAGCAGCTGTGTCTGCAGAGCTGCTCCAACAATGCTCGTCAAGTTCCCCACCAATATTTATAGCAGTTGCTTCAACTCTTCCCACACAGCATCTGTTGTGTCAGAGGCTGGGTTAGAGCCTCCAGAAGGTAGTAATTACGAGTTCACAGCTTGGGCTGTGGAGACAGCAGGGAATAAATGGGGCAGCAAATGCAGTTTCCAGGGGAAAGTTCCACCTGCGCAGATGGGGCGTGGGAGCGAGCCTAGGGCTGCGAGCCTCAGACTTGCAATAGGAGAAAGGCAGGCCACCGGGAAAGGGAGAAGGGGAAAGTGTCCAAAACAAAGAAATAAAGGGAAGCATTCGCATCTCCTGCTTGAACACAGCCAGGACCTTGGTTGGTCACTAACTTGCCCCAGCTTCTGCTTCCTTGTCTCTTTTAGGACAAAAGCAGGAGGTTTTCAAAAGTTTTGTTTGTGGGGACAATTTGTGGTTTTTTGTTTGTTTGTTTGTTTTTAAAAGGCGTGAACAAGTGAAGAGAGAGCACATTGGGCTAAAACCTCCATTCTGAGAGCAATTATACAACCTTCATTTTTATATAACTGTAGAGTTTACGAACATTTCCCCAAATGGAGCACATTCCTCTGAAAATGTTGTGATCCTTTTACCACCACTTTAATTTGGAGAAAGGACCTCGAAGAGATTCCATGCCTTATCCATGATCACATGGCTTGAAAATAGCAAAGCTGGGAGGCAAGCCCACATTTCTGAATCCAGCCTAATGTTCTTCTACACCTCATGGCACCCTGTGGTACAGTCAGTGCATAAAAGACATTTTGTTCACGATGCATGCAAACTTAAACTCAATCCCTGATTTCAAATTAAAGAAGCGCTCCATTTTTCAGCTGATAAAGTTGAAGCCCAGAGATGTCGAACGGTGCTTTTGGAGGAAAGGCTGTGATTGGGTCATTTGTATTGAAGTGTCAGTCTTTACCAGCCTGCAGTTTGATTAAGAGCAAGGGAGAGTTTCTTCCATGGTGGAAGAGAATTCAGAAAGTATAGAAATACAGAAAATGCACCTCTTTCCTCTGCCTGTCTTCCTGTTACTGTGTATCACCTGCCATGTTCCTGTCTAACCAAGTGCTTCCCTTATATGCCAGTTCTCGTCCCTCTTTTCTTCTAAAGAACATTGCCCCAGCAATTCTTCCCTCTTTCTCTTTCCTTACCAGTTCCTTCTCTCTCATTGATAATTCCTGTCAGTATACACATATGCCGTAATTTTCCCCATCTGCTTAAAAAAGGCAAAATAAATCCTTTTGACTTCCATATCCATATCTAGGTGCTATTTCATTTCTGTGTTCCAAGTAAAATTTCTTGAAATAGTTGTCTTTACCTGCCATCTCCAATTCTTCCCATCAGATTCTCTCACTACTTGCTCTCACCACTACTTTAAAACTGCCCTTGTCGAGAGACAAAACCCCCATATTGCCAAATGTAAAGGTCAGTTCTCAGTCAATTCCTCATTTCCACTCCATGTAAATGTTGGAGTGCCCAGGGCTCAATTCCCAGACAACTTCTTTGGTGATCTCTTCCTGTGTCACAGGTTTAAATATCAACAATATGCTGATGATTCTGAAGTTTGCATAACCAGGCTGGATCTTTCTCCTGATCTCTGTGTTCATAACATCCAACTCCCACTTGATGTCTCCTCTTGGATGGCCACAGACATTTCAGACTTAACATGATCAAATACAAACTCCCGCTCTTCCCCCAGAATTCTGGGACCTCAGTCATCGGAAGGAGTCATCTCAGGATGAGAACACCTGAGATTAATTGTATATAAATAGTTGAAATCCTTCCCATGCCACATTTGTTAGTATACGTTGTTCAAAAATTTTCATTTCAGAAAACGGTAACACCAGACTTTCAGTTGTTCAGATCAAAACTACTGGGGTCATTGTTGACTTCTCTTTTTCACACCTCACATTCAATCTACCTGCAATTCCTGTTGGCTCTTACTTTAATGTATATCCAGAATCTGACTTCTTACCATGTCCACTGCTACCATTCAGATCTGCTTCTTGCATTGATTATTGTAGTCATCTTCTAACTGATCTCCCTGCTTCCTCCATTGCCTTCTCCTGTAGTCTAATTGCAACATAGTACAAGCGTGATCTTGTTGAAATGGGTTTAGGTCCTGTTACTCCACTTGATTCTCCTCATCCCACTTGGAGTAGAAGCCAGTGTCTGTACATTAGCCCATCGGGTCTTATACAAGCTGCCCTCCCCACGTAACTTCTCTGATCTCCCCATGTTCATGCCTTTCCAGACATGTTGACCTTTTGGGTAGTTTTTGTATATATCAGACATACTCCCACCTCAGGACTTTTGCACTTGCTGTTCTCTGTGCCTGGAATGCTCAGATATCTGTGTAGCCTTGGCCCTCATCCTTTTCAGGTCTTCTCTCAGATGTCTCCTTATCAGTTCTTCCCTGACCATAGATATTAATACCCTCCTAGCCAGCATTTACTATCCCCCATCCCTGCTTTGTTTGCTCTGTGTAATTTATTACCTACTGCTATAATATATTTTTTACTTCTTTGCTTGTTGTCTTTTTCTCATCCCCGTTAGATTTTTGTCCGTTTTGCTCACTGAAGTATCCTTGTGTGCCTCCATACCTGATGCAGATAGAGGCACTTACAAATACTTGTTGAATAAATGAAGAAATAAGCCTAGGAGGAACCTGAAGAGCACCCAAATCCCATCAACCCAAAGAAAATCCCTGTTAGCCCCTTGGAGTACATTCTTCTAGAGCTCTTATTTTTGAATGCTTATATTCTGTCTGTGTTGGACAGAAATGAGTGACATAAAAGCAAGTAATTCCCCTATAAATTAGGAAAAACAGACTGAAATTTTTTCAAGGTGCTTCAAAGAGATATGAAATGCTCTAGCATGTATTAAAATTATCAATACTTAAAAAGGTAATTGTTGGAAATACTCATTTTTGACCAGATTTATTTCAACTAAATTGTCATGTTCGCAATCTTGTTTAAAGTCAATTTGGTTTCAGCCAAATCAATTTGGAACTGCCATCTTGTTAGAATGGGTTTCAGGCTGAGAATTCCTGAGACTAATATAGTCGCATATCGAGAGTTCAGATCCTCCCTCTGCCACATTTGTTAGTGTATATTGTTCAAAATGAATACATTATTCTGAAAAAAGTAGGATGTCTGCTATGTGTGTTGGCCATGGAGGGGAAAAGTCATATGGCCCTAGAACTCCTAGTGATGACTAAGAATTAAAACGTAATGACTAAGACTAGCTTTCTATAATAGGTATAGTCTTATTAGCTACCACTGATTGAGTACCTACTATGTGCAGGCATTGGGCTAGGACATTATTTATAAACACATGATTGAGGATATTAGGGAACACCTGAGTCTGATCTCATTGTTTATGGTGCAGTATTTTGTGGACAGTACCACCATGTGTCTATGGTTAAGAAATCTATGATCTGAGCCATTGTATTGTAGTCTATCCTGAAGATAGGCAGTGGTAACGTGAGGTAGGTATGCATGGAGCCCCAGTGAAGGGAAATCAGAGAGAAGGACTCAACTCTGGTGTTTGCTATCCTGCCCAGCGGTCATGAGCATCCTGCTTACCGGAAAGGTGAGGGGGGCATGCCCTCTCTCATATCTAGGTGAGATGCCCCTGCGAAGGATGCCTGATGGTTGTTGCTTATTAAAAGTTTGGCAGCAGAAGTTGGGAGGATGGATGTATGTACCCCACGCCTCATACTCCATCCCCTAAAAGTGAATAGCACCTGTCCCACACTAATACATCCGACTTTGTGTTTATATATCCTTTTGTTGGGTCTGGGACTCATTTCCTGTGAGCACAACACAAGCATATTGACACAGTTGAGCTTCTGGACAGATAGAGCTAAGGATGTGGACTTGTAAGGGCACCTCCAGGATTCTGCCTGAGGAGTCAGCTACCCTCCCTGAAACAGAAACATTCCTCTTTGGCTCTTAAGTCCAGCTTCACTGTGTATTAAGAACTTGTTTCTTCTTACTGTTTGATCTTGAGCCTAGATTCTTAAGTGTAACATAGAAACTAAGCCCAACCAATAGGGCATATGGTCTATCTATAAGACATAGTTAATTTTCGTATGTAGGAGTGGGTCTCAACTTAAGTCTAAGTGGGTTGCAGACATATCCAGTGATGTTTGAACTGGTGGGATGGAATTGGCCAAAGTCTCTTTGCTTAGGGCTGAGGAGTTTCCTGAGAAAGAACTTATACTGAGGGAAGAATGATCCAGGCACAGATGAAACCTTAGTCATCTTGAGGGGGCAATTCTGAGAATATCATGGTGTCTTGTCTCTTTTTTTTCTAATTTAGTTATTGTAGTAAAATATACGTAACATAAAATTTACTGTCTTAATCATTTTAAATGTACGGTTCGGTGATATCAAATGCATTTATTATGTTGTGCAACCATTACTACCATCCATAACATTTTTCATTTTGTAAAACTGAAACTGTATACCTATTAAACAATAAACCCCATTCCTCCCTCCCCTAGCACCTGGCAACCACCATTCTATTTTTCTGTCTTTATGATTTTGACTACCTCACATAAGTGGAATCATACAGTATTTGTCTTATTGTGACTAGCTTACGTCACTTAGTATAGTGTACTCAAAGTTCATTTATGTTGTAGCATACGGGTATGTCAGAATTTCTTTTTAAGGCTGAATCATTTTCTGAAAAGCCTCCTGCCTGTTCACCCTCTAATCCAGGTCAAGGGGAAAAGCAAGGTGCCCGTGGCCAGTCTCAGCCAAGAGCTGTTTATGGGCCCTCCCCAGGTTCTAGCAGCTGCCACCCCTGGCTCATCTCACTTATATCGATGAAAACTAAAGTCCTGAGAGGTCAGATGACATGATGAAGGTCATGCAGACAAGTGGCCGCATCAGGATCTGAACCCTGGTCTGAATCCCACACCTGCTTTTTTCAGCATCTGCTTTCTGGCATTCAGAGTCCTGTGGCAGAATTTGGCCAGATAGTAACTGATTCGGCAGCCCCTGTCCCTCTCTAGAGAGAAGTTCATATATATACATATATGTGTATATATATATATATATCACATTTTGCTTATCCATGCCTCCATTGATGGACACTCGGTTGTTTTCATGTTTCAGCTGTTGTAAGTTGCTGTGAACATGGGTCTACAGATATCCCCTCATTGTCTCCTATTATTGATCCTGCTAGACTCATCCCAAGGAAAGCAAGAGTGAGGCCCTAAGTCAGAACTGAAAGAAGTTTCATTAAAGTCCCTATTAAACAGTGGAACCCGGGCAGTATTCATGGAGGGCAGCACAAAACAGAGACATTCTCCCTCGTTTCACCAAGGAACACGACAGTGTTGACACCGGTGGGGCTCCCATAACCCGGAGGAGGAGCTGGGAGAAGAGTGGGGCCACACAGGAGAGCGGTGGCAGTGGCCCTGAGGAAGCCTGGTAACTGAGCAGGAAAAGCAGTTGCTGGTAGACCAAGGGTGGGAGATGGAAGAACCGCACTGCCTGATGGGAGCAGACTTGTTGCCAACTACATGTGAGACACCTCTTAAGGAGACAGGCCATTTGAAAGGCATTTTGCAAGGGCTAAGACTCTCCATGACAGGTGGAAACAGGAGTAAGTGGAAATTGGAATGTTATTAAGGTGGTTCTGTTTCTACCCATAAACTCCTGAGGCCTGGAGTAATTCACGTTGCCCTCTACACCTATGACAAGTTTTTACTTTGCATAATGAGTTTCTTAAATATTAGCAAGTACATATTCTCAGGCAAATTCCCTTAAATTGTCCACCAGACCCAGTCTTAGCCTCTCCTTGCAGCATCCTCAGATAACTTCAATCCATTCTTTCCACTTGCTTTGGAACGGCTCCCACCAGATGTCCAGCCACAGCTCCAGCTCATGATCACACTCTGTCTTGCATTATCCCCTGATTATACATTTATCTTGTGCCTCCGATGAGACTCGAAGGCCCTCGACACAGGGACGCATCTCTACCTTCGCTTGTCCTTATCCAGCTTGATTGGGCATATCATAGGTGTTTAGTAATTATTTGCTGGTTGCTTCCTTACTTTCCAAAATTAGCTTTCTGACTATACTCAGTGTGGATGAAGAAGGAAAGTCTAAGGTGTCTCAGTGGATTCCAGTGCCCTTGGAGAAGGAAATTGAGCCAATGGCCAGGTCATAATTAAAAAATAATAATTCTGTTGAACTGAACTGAATGTGGAATCTACTTCCTGATAGGGTTTCTCAGACGGGTTAGTTGTAGATCCTCCCTATACGGCCTAACGATTCTGATACCCACATTCACCATCTGTATATTGGGGATACTTACACCAAATATGCCTACCTGAGGGGCAGCGTGGCACTGTGTAGACTCTGGTACAAGACTGCAAAGGCCCAAATCCTTGCTCTACCAGTTCATAAAGGATCTGACTGAGAGCTGTTTCTGAACATTTCCATGCCTTGTTTCTCCATTTTTAAAATGGGGAGGATGACGATGATGCTTTTCGTAGTGCTGATGATTACATGAGTTAACTTATGTAAGATGTTTAAAATGGAACACATAAGTTATAGATTAGCATTAGCCGGTATTATTCTTACAGAAATTGTGATGGAAAGATGAATGTAAAGTACCCATAACAGCAATTACCACTAAATATATGTTAGCTTCCATGTCCTCATGATGAACAAGCAGATACTAATATAGATTTTTAAAATGATTAAGACAGCAGAGGAAAAGAAGCACTGTGATCCCACAGATGAATTTGTCCTCGCTGAGCATGATCCCAATCTACAACACACTGCTCATCGTTCCTAACACGAAGAGAGATGAGTTCTGTGCAGCGTCCCTCCAGAAGAAAGTCTGCGCACTTCCTTTGAGACCCGTGGGGGGATGAGACCGTGCTGCCTTTGACAGAGCGTTGTCGGGAGGAGTTTCATTAACTCAGAAGACATTCTCTTAAAGTCCTGTTGTCATAGAGGTGCAGACGATCCAGTCAGTAAAGGCACTGATGTCCATGGTGTCCATGAAAAACATCCAGCCTAAGAGGAAGCTTCTAGGAGTTTATTTGAGCCAAACTGACGACAATTGCCAGGAAGCACAGTCTCAACAGATGAGAGAATGCTCCAGAAAATGGCCGTTTTGCAACTTATTTTATAAATTAGAATCAAAGGAGGAGGGTTACATGAAATACATTGGTGGTAGATTAAGGGGGTGGGAGAAAGCAAAGCAGGGAAATCTCTGGGATTGGATAAAAAGCAAAATGGAGAGGCACACATACTTCTTTTACATTGGTGAGTACAGGATAGTTAATAGCATTTTACAGCACAGAAAGATGGTATTTGGGGAACAAGATAACAATGAGGGATTTTGTAGTTTCCTGCCCTGGTGTGGTGGGTTGTGCCCCCTGGGGGGTCCGGAAAAAGGGATTACTCTGACATTTCAAGGGTATGTTATCTTAGATGCAAAAAGACAACAGATAGGCTCACTTAAGGTAAAGATTGACCTTTGTCAAAGAAGCTATAGGCCTAGGATGTGACATCCCCCCGTAGCCCACCTTAGGAATTTTTATGTTCACGCCATCCTATGTGGTTATTTTTAGTTTCCTGAGCTTGTCAGGTTTACCGTGTGGCCCCTTTTCCATCCACAATGGGTATACCTGGGTAGTGAACCAGTCCACAGCCCAGGCCCCAGCTGGTTATCCCAAAGATGACATAGTGCCTGAATATTCCATGGGACAGACCAAGGAGTCCCCGGAGCTATTCTAGAAGAATAGAAAAGGCTGTGTCAAGTGGTAGTACTAGGTTCTTACGATGATGCACCTGTGCATCATGAGGTCCAAGAAGCCAGAACAAAAAGATGCAGACTGCTTCCATCACTTTTCATTAAAAGCAATATTCACTCTCCACACATTCTATTATTCTGTGTTCTATGTGCTAGATAATTTGAAAATTTTTTTTAATTAATTAAAAATTCAAATAAAGTGCTTGATTTTTCTCTTGACAAACTATCAAAATGGTCAACTATGAAAATCTCCCTACCGCCATCCTCTGCACGCTTCCCTCACCGCATTTTCCACATGGACCAGGATGTCTCATATATATGTTAGTGGAGATAAGGAAAAGAGAAAGCCCAGCTCTTCTCATTGCTCACAGCATTAAAACATAATGGTATACTCACTTTTTTTCAGTGGACGGATCTCATGAGTCAGACCACAATTTGGCACACCATTTAGCCATTCTCACCAAATGAATCACTTGAGATGGGAATTTTGATTCCTATGATTGGAAATATTTCAGTGCTTCTTGTTGCTTTGAGCAAAAGGGACATTGACCACAGCCCATAGAGCTCTATGTGATGGATTTTTTGATGTGTCAACTTGGCTAGGTTACAGCTCCCAGTTATCCAATCAAACGTTAATCGAGAGGTTGCTGTGAAGAGATTTTGCAGATGTAACTGAAAGTCCCTGATCAGTTGACTTGAGGTGAGGAAGATCATCCTGGATAATCCGGGTAGGCCTGACTTAATTAATTGGAAAGGCCTTTAAAGCAGAGCTGAGGCTTCCCCAAAAGAGATGAAACTCTGCCTGTGGAGAATAACTTTAGCCCATGCTGTGGAATTCCAGTGTCCTGTGATCTTCCCATTCTGACTGCCTGCCCTATGGATTTACTCACTTAGTCACCCCCCTACACACACACACACACACACACACACACACACACACACAATAGTGTAAGCCAATTCCTGGTGTATTCGCTTGCTAGACCTGCCATAATGAAATATCACAAACTAGGTGTCTTAGAAAAACAGCCATTTATTGTGTCATAGTTCTGGAGGCTGGAAGACCAAGCTCAGCGTTGGTAGGCTTGATTCCTTCGAGGGCTGTAAGGGAGAATCTGTTCCGCGCCTCTCCCCTCGCTTCTCGTGCTGTGCTGGCAAACTTTGGCGTTTCTTGTCTTGTAGAGGATACATCACCCCAATCTCTGCCTTCATGTTCATATGATGTTCTCCTTGTGTGTGTCTCTCTCTCTGCATCCAAATTTCCCCTTTTATGAGGACACTGGATATTGGATTAGGGCCCATACTAATGATTTCGTTTTAACTTGATTACCTCTCTAAAGATAGTCTCCAAATAAGGTCACATTCTAGGGTACTGGAGGTTAGGCCTCCAACATATCTTTTTGGGGTTCTCTGGTTGAACCCAGCTGATACACTCTGTGTGTATCTCTTGGTCACATTCCCCAAAACAGCTTACCAGAAGCATTGAGTTCTTCAGGTAGGACATTCCATGTATCCAGAAACACTGACTCATCGTCTGGTCTGGAGATATTTACATCTGGGTGTAAGCAAAATATAATTGCTCTGATCACACAAGCAACGCCAGTGCTTGAGACTTACCAGAAAATAATTATTAGATTTCTGGGACATCTCACCCAACTGGGCTCTATAGGTATTTTAACTGAAAAGGAGTATTTTAACTATAACCTGGCTTTGCCATAAGTAGCTGCTTACCACCTAACAAGAATGAACAACTTGAGAAGCCAAGCCAGTAACTGGCTTTGTGGGGTTTGGACAAAGTACTCCTGCATGTGAGGGCTTGGAAGGAAGCTGTGTAGTTCAGGTGTCTAGGAACTGGGGATTGATGAAGATATTTCACATTTTGGAGCCCCTCTTATGTGTCACACACTTGCTCATGGCCAAGTATACTTTGTCTGATTTAATCCTCACTACATTCTCACTAGGTATGTATTATTCACCCATTGTAAGATTGAAGCCTCTTAGATCATACATCTGGTAAGCATAGGCCAAGATTCAGACATACAGTTGACCCTCGTTCTTTGTGGATTCTGAATTTGCAAGTTCACCTACTCGCCAACATTGATTTGTAACTCAAAACCAGTACTCCTGGTCCTTTCATGGTCATTCATGGACATTCGTGAAAAATTTGAGTTACCTGGTGCGCATGTTTCTAGCTGAGGTCTAACGAGGTGATCCTCTGCCTTCTTGTTTTGGCTTTCATACTATAAACAGGTGTCCTTGCCATGGTCTGTTATTACTTATTTATTTTTTGCATTTTTGTGTTGTTTGTTGGTGACTGTGCTGTTTGAAATGGCCCTAAACATGATGCTGAAGTACCATCTAGTATACCTGTGTACAAGGAGGCTGTGATGTCTGTATGGAGAAAATACCTGTCATAGGTAAGCTTTGTTCAGGTCCGAGTTATAGGGGTATTGGCTGTGAGTTCAATGTTAATGAATCAACAATATACAGAGGGTGCCCAAAAATGTATCCACATTTTAAGAAAGGGAAAAAAACTGTTAAAATTGTAACACTCATATACTGATAACAAAAGATGAATACAAGTCATGTGTATACATTGTTTTGGCATCCCTGGTATGTTAAAGAAGAGACACACATAAAACCAGAGGCTCATGGGAACCTAACCTGTATCCCCCTAGGGACAGTGGTTCAGTATTCACTAATTCAGTTTTTGTGGAGACTTTATAGTGATGGAGAAACTGACCTTAAAATGGTTCCCTGCCACGTGGAACTGAGCTAAGATGGTGGCCCGAGTGGAGAGAGAAGCCCCAGCCTAAGCCCCCGCCCACTTCCGCATGACCCCCTCCAAGCCACTCCCCGAGCCAATCACCAGACGACACCTACCCCTTTCCTGCCTCAAAGAAGTCCCCGACCCATAAAAACCTGCTCAAAACCTTGCTAGGGGCTCAGTCTTTTGGGAAGGATCCCACTGAGCCGGCTGGTGTAAGAAACCTGACTTGACTAACTCTCTGAGTGCCGCTTGGGTTCTTTCCGGTCTTGGATTCTGCAACATTAGAACAGAACTGGTATAAATAATGAGAATCAACTGGATCTATGTGGGCTCTAATGGCTGTCATCAGTTACCACATTATGAGGACAGGAACTGGGACCCAAGAAGTTGGTGCCTCTTCCTTCTTACCTGTTTCAGGAACGAAGGAGACTGTAGCCTGAAAGCCTCTGAAGGTCACATTTTCATCCGACGGAAAGCTGATGAGCATTATACCGGAGGAGCTCAGCACAGGGGCAGGAGTCCCAAAGCCACACAAACAAGTTGGGTCAAGCCCAGCCCGGGAAAGACATGGTCAAGTGCCCAGCAAACAGATGTAATAGTGGATAAAAGAAAAACATTGTCCTTTAGGTAATTGTTAGGAGATTAACTTTTCTAGTGGATATCACAATTGGTGCTCAAATAGAAAGGCAGTTTGCTCCTTTTTAATATGTATATAACTCCATCAACATTTCAATTCTATTTAATCTCCCAAACACTCCTACTGGCAATGCCTCTAAAGGAATTGGTTGTAGCCACAGGGCTTATTTCAATGGCACTTTTCCTTTCTGCCCCTAGTTCATGTGGGTCTTCCATATTTTCTGTCATATGGTCCTTTGATTCTCCCTCTTGCTCTTCCTGTCCCTGATGTGGAAGGAGTGGTGGTGAGAGCATCGGAGGGATGGAGGTGGTGCAGGGGGATGAAGGAACATTGAGCCAGATCCTTCTTATTCCCCAAAAGGATTCCCAAAAAGGACTGGGTCCGAATGCAAACCAGAGCAGGTGAGCTCCAGGGGAACACAAACCGATTTCCTTCTTCCTTTCTACATCCCTGTGCACTGTCACAGAGTCCGAAGTGCAGTCGCCCCTTTCTTCTATTTCCAGATTCTGAAAGGAAAGCTGAGAAGATTCAACATTACATCCATAGTAAGTAATAGGCATGAATGACCTGATTTTAATTAAGCAGACAAATTTGGATTGTTCAGCTTGCTCTCGAGTGTGACCTTAGATGGGAAAGTTAGTAGGGCGTTTATGAGTGGGTTTCGTTACTTAGGAAAAGATGCTGTACCTGCCAAACCTGCTGAAACATCTAAGCTACCAAATACAGTCTGAATGTAAGGGTGGGAAAATATGCAAATATTTGAGCTCCCTAGATCCGTGCTAGAAGAGCGCTAAGAAAACAGCAAAGAACAATATTTGAGCAGTTTGAAGGTGCTGACCAGTTGAGTCCGAAAAGAAGAGCAGTGGGAGATAGGTCTGATGAAGTAGGAGTTTAGATTTTAAACACACAGATGATGGGGAATCCGTGGAGCCCGAGCACTCAGCCAAAGACACAGCACTGCAGTAATAGGACAAAGTGGAGGCAAATGATCATCAGCGGTCCTGGGAGAAGGAGCTGTGTCAGAGCAGGATTCAGTCAGGCACTTCTTACACCTTACTGGGGTACTTTCTGGAAACAGACCGGTTTTCCTCCCAGTCAGCGGTATGCACATAGTGATGACTTGTAATACCAATTTCCACGTTTCTGTCTCGGATGAGGCCTGAGGACGATGCCGGCACTGGCAGGGTGTGAGAGCGTCATTGCACTGATCACACAGCACTCAGTACATTCGCTGAATAGATGTTTTTAAATTACTTCTGGCTCTGGCATATTGAGATTTTTCAACCGAATTTGTCTTCATCCTCCTTCCAGAAAAAACCTCATGCTTAAACTTTTTTATCCTCCATCACTAGTAACATATCTTCCCTTAATTCTACGGCCTCCTGAAGTTTCTGCCTCGACTGTTTGGGTTTCAGAAACTTTTAGAAAAAGATCTATACTTGCTTCCTCCGTGTCTTCTTCTCCCACTCATTCATAAAACCTATGTGATCTTGTTTGTCCTCCTAACATATGACTCAACTTATATTTCGGACACCCCTTTCACCTCCCCCCCACTTCCCCTCTGTTGTTCAGTTGTCCGATCCGATTGTTCTACCTTTTTATTGGGGCATGAGGTGGGGACTGGCCAGCGAATGCTCAGCTCTCCTCCTCTAAACTCTGTGTCTGGAAAAGCCAAAGCATTGGCCGCACCTCTTTGCTTGTCTATTTTGTTTGTGTTTTGAATTAAAGGCTCCATTCTCTGGACTGTCATCATCACCACACCAGTTTGGTTCTCCTCGTGTGTCTCAGATCTCTGTTTGCCTCTTGAACTTATGAGAACTTTGAAGTCTTGTCCACCCTTACTCTTCCCCCTTTATTTTCTACCCTACTTTCTCTCCTGCGTATATTCTCTCGCTTTTGTTTATTATTTTAAGAGAAAGACTTCTGAATAAATACGTCGTTCCAACCTCACTGACTGCAGTTTCACCTTCAGCTACATGGAGGCATCTCTCTGCAGGTGACTCGCTAGTGTTTAATGAACAAGCAAACAAATGGCCACAAATACTACTAAGGAATCCTGACGTTCAGAGCTCTCCGTACCTGGACCTCAGCCTCGCCTGCCCTCCACCACCCCTCCCGGTACATGTTCCGACTCTCACCAGAGTCCCTGAACCTGTTCTGCGCTGGGTCCTCTGTGCTTGCTCTGTCCCCGCTGCGTGAGAGGCTGGATGATGGGCCTTATTGTCGTTGACCTTTGTTAGCCATTATTTATAAAGTTTCTTGTTAGCCGTTTAATTAATAAGGAAGAAGTGCTTGTTTCTAGAAGGAATTAGACACTGATGAAACAGTTATCAGGTACAAAGATTAAGCCAGCACTTCAACAAAAAGTAAAGTGTGTGATTGCCATCTGGTGGTAAGTGTGGGTGGTTACAGGCGGAGATAGGCGATAAGCTAGTCTGTTATTCAGTATTTATTGAGAGCTTGTGTGCCAGGTACCAGCACGAGGGACACAGCAGTGAATAAGTCGGATAAAAACCTCTGCCCTAATGCTGCTTATGTTGGCTGTTTTGTGGAGATGCCGCAGCAGAGTAACGAAAGTCAGTACCTTAATTAGGTAATATTCGGGGGCCTGAAAAACCCAGTTACAGTCGGCCATGTCCCTGTAGTCTTCAGGATAGTGAAGGCTCTGTATGAGGCCTTCTTCAAAAAGGACAGTTAAGGAACTGCAGCCTGAATCTGAAACACAAGGGAAACATCCACACAGAGGCATCAGCCTCTTTGTTTTCCCTCCTGCCTCCCACAAATGATGCATGAACTGAATCTTCAGGCAGAGCCAACAAGAGGAAGAGGTCTGCGCACTGATTTTTCAGAACTCATCAGGCCCTCTCAGCGCACTTGGGTGTGCAGTAAGCAGGACCAGAGAAGGAGTGCGTGCACCCCACGTCACACTGGCGAAGGAGTACCTGCACCCCACGTCACACTGGCGAAGGAGTGCCTGCACCCCACGTCACACTGGCGAAGGAGTGCCTGCACCCCACGTCACACTGGCGAAGGAGTGCCTGCACCCCACGTCTCACTGGCGAAGGAGTGCCTGCACCCCATGTCTCACTGGCGAAGGAGTGCCTGCACCCCGCGTCTCACTGGCGGAGGAGTGCCTGCACCCCACATCTCACTGGCCTGCTCCTCTCCACTGTGGAGCCAAGAGGGCCTTGGGAGGGAGCTGCCTGCCTCTCACCTAATTCCTGTGGGGCCTCAATTCCTACAAAAGGCCTGGGTAATGTGTGATAAAATTGAATGGTTTTACCGGGAAGGTAGTTTGGTTTAAGAGCTTTATAGGTGAGATTAAAGCCAGCAGCATAATCTGTGGCATCAGAGATGAACCTCAGCCTTAAAGCGTTGGAGCCAACAAGAACAGATGAAGGAAGGCTTTCTCCACAGAATTTCCCTGCAACGTAAGAAGATTCTTTGTTTAGAGTCTAGAAAACAGCACCCATTCAAAGACTTAGGAGAACTGAACTTGTCGTGATAGTGTATTATCTAAACCAGGTTTCTCAACCTTGGCACTACTAACAGTTTGAACTGGAACGTTCTTTGTGTTCAGGCTGTCCTGCACATTGTAGGATGTTTTACAGTATCCCTGGCCACTACCCACTAGATGCCAGTAACACTCCCTCCAGGTATGACAACCATAAAAGCTTTTAAGACATTGCTGAGTGTCTCTTGCGGGGCACAATCACCTCCAGTTAAGAACTACAGAAGGTCTCCTCCACCTCTGTTTCTGACAGAAATAACCTTTGTCTCCTACTCATGAGTATCCATTGGTATTTTCCTTCTTAGCTGGATGAGGCCCGTAAATGCCATTTTCATGATAGAAAAGCAGCATGCTGTGTGGAGGCCCTGGGAGGCGCTGCTTGTGTCTCCATAATACTCCTAATGGACTTCCTGTCTAGTGAATGCGTGTGAGAAGCCTGGCTCCATGGGACGCAGATGTAGCAAATGAAATGCACTGTGGCTTACAGCCATCACACAGGCTCAGATTCAGCTCTTTTCCACTGTCATTTCTGAGTATCAGAAATTGGAGACAGGAAATGTGTCTGCAGATGCCTCAGTGCCAGACATGTTGTAACCAGGTCCCATTAAGCCCTGCTCACACTAGTGTCCATCTGACAATGTGCAAATCCACTCACCAATAAGTCTGTCTTCTAAAGAATACATTGACAGGTAATTGTGATTACAAGACTCTGCATCCATTTGGGAAAAACTGAGTAACACATGCATTTCCTCTGGTACCAACAGGGTCCAGACACATAGTCTGCAGGCAGATACATTGAGAGGGTGTTACTTGTAGACAGAAAGTGGCTGTCACAGTCCAGTTAATGACACAGTCAGACTGGAGGTGGGAGTCGGGGGAGGAGTGGCAGAGGGGACTACTCACTGCCTGCTGTCATAATATAGGTAGGGGCTGTCTGGGAAGTGCAGCCCCCACTCAGACTTACTGACCACGCGATCCTGCTCACTGCACGAGGCTGGGAGAGAAAGCCACAAGAATCACGCTAACAGTGACGGCCATTCACAACAGCCCTCGCTTTCCAGAGTCGGCAGGGCTGCTAGAACCTCCTTGTTCTTCATTATGTACGCTTCCTTTTTTCACATCTTTTCCTGCCTTTGCTTCTAGATGCCTTATTCTTTTTTGTTCCTTTTAGAGCCTGCTCAACTTTGAGATTCTATGTTTTCTTCTCCTTCACTCTTCTTTCTCTGATCCCATAACTCCATTCTGTAAATACAGGTAGTTCCCAAATTCTGTCCTTAGTTTTCATCTCTCTCTGTAGAGCCTTCTGGCCAGTTTCATTCATATCTTCATGTTCAGCTATCATCTCTACATTTTTCAACTTCAGACCTGATATTTCAACCATCTCCTAGATATCTCTCCTGAAACTTAAGATGCTATAAATGAAATGTCTTTGGGTATGCAGAAGTGCTTCTGCTTCTGGTTTGGTTTTACCTGCCCCTTTCTTAGTCTCTCATGCTCAAAACTTAGGTATCATCCTTGATTCCTCCCTCTCCCTCACCACCCTTCATCTAAGTGACTACTACGTCCTAATTCTTCTTGTTTCTGTTCCCTCCTTTCATTCTCTGGCCATTGCCCTAGGTCAAGCTTGCCTGCTTTCTTTCTTTCTTTCTTTCTTTTTTTCTTTCTTTTTTTTCCTTCCTTCTTTCCTTCCCTCCTTCCTTCTTTCCTCCCTCCCTCCTTCCTTCCTTCCTTCCTTCCTTCCTTGTCTTGAACTAATGCATAACCTCAAATCCACCTTGAATTGTTTTCCCCTCCAATCTATCCCCTATGTGTTGCTCTTATCCCAGTAAAGTATAGCTCTAATCTATTTATCTAATTAATCAACTTCCTATTACTCAATAAAGTCCAAAGTTTTTTGACTGACATTCAAAATTTCCATTATTTGGTCTCAGATTATCTCCCTCGTAAAACTCCATCACATATCTTTACTCTGATCTCTCTTACAGCCTACGTTTTCCTGTCTCCATCCGTCAGTATCTGTGCTTTGATAAGGATGATTCCTGGAGCTGGGTAGTTTTTCTTCACCTGTATCCCATTTGCACCTGACAAAATCCTACTCATTCTTTGTCCTTTAAGGTTTAGCTTAAAAGGTATGTGTGTCTCCCCCCCACTTTTTTTAATGCAAGAAGCAGCTGCCCACTCTTGAGCTCTCGGGGTACTCCTTTTTTCACATTGCTGTCTGTGGGTAGTTGTACAGATTTAAAGACCCACTGAAGATTTGAGCTAAAGATGCCTTAGAAACCGTCAGGTCCAGACTCTTTTCTTTGTGGGTAAGGAAACTGAGGTAGGAAGGAGCTTCCCGAAGTCACTGAGTGGATTCATTGCAGACTTGTAGTGTAACACCAGGTGAGTCCCCTGGATAAGTCAGGACTCTTTCAGGACAAGGTGTGTAGCTTATTGGCCACATATATACCACCCCACCCTCCTTTTTCAAGTCTGCGATCTAAAGCAAGGATTTGGCAAATGTTTGCTGAAATAAGATGGAGCTTTGGGTTGACAAGATGTGAAATGGAGGGAATCTGGGGCTCCAGCTGGTTGAGGGACTGCAGGGAGTGGCTGTGGTGCTCTCAGTGCTGGTTTTGTACCTAGTGAGCGAGGACAGCTCTTGCAAAGGAAGACTTTTGATGATAAAGGGAGCCACTATTCGGAAATGCCAGATGTTAATTCACGCTCCTGGGGGAGAAGGCTGGAGAAATACCCACCTTTCGAGCTCTTTCTCTGCTTCCCTGAGAAAGAAAAAGACAGATGTGATTCAAGCTTTGTGGTAGCCTAAACAGTATTTCAAGAAGTGAGCATCTCCTTGACTCGAAAGTGCAGAGATTTTTAAGTCAATATGCAACTAAACAAAATCTAATCTGTGGAAAGGAAAGCAGGGATAAATTGATAAAGCAGGAAAGTAGCCTTGGTGTTTTAAGGAGATGATTTCACTGTCTTTCAACAAACTTACTAGTGGGTGAATTAAGTAACAGGCTATGATTAGCTTGGGAGTTACACAGAGCAAGAAGAGGTCATCTGGTTTACCCCTCTCAGTTTGTATGAGAAGGGAGGCTGAAGATGAAAGTAACTCACCCACAATCACAAACGAATTGCTGTGATAGCTATAAGTTGAACTGAGGGCTCAAATACCTCCCGCTGGACCATACACTTGAAACTAAACCCAAGTTCTTACTACACTAATTTGAATTAACCCCTTTGGGGAAGAATTAGAAACCCTATTGGGGCTGGAAGCCCCCAGTTAAGAAAACAAATTTGATTTGGAGGCAGAAATGAAGTTTCAGTGAACTCAATGGTCAGTCTAGTAGAAGGGTGTATGTAGACTCAGGCCTTTTCAGACTTAGGGTACCTGGATCTATGCCAGGCCTTCTCGAGCATGGCATTAGTAACATTTTGGGCTGCATCATTCTGTGCATGTAGGAAGGCTTAGCAGCATCCATGGTCCCTACCCACTAAATGCTAGTGTCACCCGCTCCCCAGGTTGTGACAACCAAAAATACCTCCAGACATTTTTGTCCAGGAGAGGGCAAAATTTCCCCTGGTTGATAACTCCTGATCTATGCTATAGCTTGCTGAATCTTGCACAGTTGAGAAGTGGTGAAAACATCACCAGCTGAGATAGTTTCAGTTAAAGGGAAATTTGACAAAGTCTAGCATGGATATATTCATGTTTCATTGAATAGTTTATGCTGTACCACATACATATTTACTCTTGTTTTAGACTTAATGAATTTCACAGTCCTTCTGTGCTACCCTAAGAGCAGAAGCAGAGCCTGTCTGTGGTCCTGACTTGCCCAGACTCGGATGTTCTCTCTGGTCCTAGCTTCTTGACCTTCCGTGCTAGCTTTATTACCAATTTGGATGTGTTTGTGGATCCAGGGAAGCATTTTGCTAAGATCTGTGAATATCCCAGGGGATCCTTGATCATCTTTCCGCACATTGTTTCTCCAGCCTCGACCACAGCCCAAACCCCAGGAAGTCACACCAGCGAGAGTCCAACTCCCTTTCTTATTCCGGCACATGAGAGAACCTCCTGAATCTCCCTGTGGGGATAAAAAGCTTCTGTTACCATCATGGTCAGTGTCTGTGCCCCACAGTTCTCGCTCGTTTCCCCCGTAAAGATGCTAGACTAGGATCAATGACATTTCTTAACTTCTAATAATTTGGACTCAGGAACCTGGGGGAACAGGCAAGCAGAGTTCACATTAGAACCTATCATTGGAACCTGTCAGTTCCACCTCCTTCTTTCCCGTCCTAGGCTTTCATCAAACACCAGCCTTTCTTCTTTATTCTGTCGCATCCTACAGGCTCAGAGAAGTCTTGCCCAGTAGTAAAATTGATCTCAAGTCTTGGTCAGCAAGAGGGATGGAGAGTATGTAAAGTTCCTGTTATAAGTAAACTGGAGCCCTCTACATAGGAAGGAGCCAGCTGCTCTTCAGAGGTGGGGAACCTGAGCTCATTATTTGCATTATCTGTTTTTTGGTTTTTTGGAAAAAGTGAAAGACCTCCTCTAAATTTACACTCCCTGGTATAAACAGATTGTTTAAATTGTCCCTTTATTTTGACTCAACCTCCCCTGTCACTCTTGACCCTTCTTTCCAGAATCTAGTCTTAACTACAGCCTTCTTTCAGCCCTGCGCCTAATGACAAAGCTGAGGGAAGTCCTGCCTGGGACCTGCCAGCCAGGCTGCTCCTTCCTACCTGACATGCATCTCTCCCTCCATCTGGGAAGCCTGTGCACAGGAAGGTCCGCCCACTGATGGGTTTCTTCAGGGTTAACATAGCTGCCACACACTCCTCCTGGGTCAAAATGGGCAGATTCACTTCCTGCAAGACTTGTGGGAGGATGCCGTCTAGAAAACACAGAGATGAGAGTCCCAGCAAAGCACTCCTTCACCCCTTCTGAGTTGAAGATGCCCCAGTCAGTCTTGTGTCTTTTCGAAAGACCTGAATTTCTAAGTACAATATGATATTCTCTATGTTTAAGAATGTTTACACAGTTGTTTTCTAAAAACATTAAATATTCTATTTTGTGATTACCTGTCAGAAAGTTCTGACATTGATTAAGGGTAGAGGCATAGAAGTTCTTACTTTCAGTCAGGCGACCCCAGCCTACAGTTGTACAAATCAATCCAGCCTTAAATCGTTCCCCTGGCTCTGGAAGACACATGGGCCCCACAAACTGGCCTAAAAAAAAAAAAAAAAAAAAAAGGCAGAGCATGGAGGAAAGGACACCAGAAGCCACTCACCAGTTGACATCCAGGTGGTTCCCCCAAGACCTTCTAAGAGTTGTGATACCTCTACCTGGCATTTCCAGGTGTCATTTGTCAGACAAAGAAAGACCTCACTACTTTACACCCTAATACTGGACCTAAAGCTACGAGCAGAAAAGGTTTCAGGTGGGGACCCTCCACCCCAAATCCCTGTCTCTAAGTCAATGACCCAGAAGCATTGGGCCTAACATGTACTGTAGGTAATGTGCCATGGAACAGAAATTATGGAGAACATGCGGTAGATAATTCAGTGTGAGCCTGAAATGTTTACCAAAATGGAAGCTGCCAGCCATCTTCAAAAGAGCAATATCATAGTCCATTGGTTTCTTTGTGGAAAAATATGGGTGGATGATGATGCTTTCGACGGGGAGGGTTTGCTCTCCTGGTTCAATACGGCTCAAGTCATGCTTTCCAGCCGTAGCATTCAAAGTTGACGCAATATTTCTAAAAAGAGGAAGCCATAAAATAAATTGATTTCATTGAGCCTCTGAGTACAGTTGTAATGATTAACAAACTGGCCTCTTCAAAGTGATATGGATGGATAATGGTATGAGGCTGCTGAACAGAGAAAGTGAGAATTATTCCAACACTCTTAGGAAAAATGCAGAGGTTCTCAGTTTGAGTGGGGGAGTAGTAAAGAGTGGCCTCATGGAGTCAGTGATATAATAAATTTAATATTTTGCAGTGTTATTTGTAAAATGTCTAAAGATGTATATACATTGTAATCCAGGAGTCTAACGCTATAGTGGACTTTATTCAGCTACCCTAGGTGTTTTCCCTGGCCTCACTCTTGGTGAGATTCTTTGGGAATGATTTGTGATTTCCACTGAGTATGCTGCTTTAATGTCAGAAATGCAGTGCATAATGTATATTGTGAAAGACATAATAGCACCATAACTGATGTCCCAGAGAGCATGCACTCTCAAGGCTTTGGGACTGATTAAAACAATGGGAAGTGAGGATCTTCTTACCTTGTTTTTTTGTTTGTAATTTAAAGACCTGGCATGACATGGGAAAAGACCATTCCCCTTCTTCCTGAAGCAAAGTTATCTGAAAGGAATTTGGTGGGATGAATTGAGATGGATTAAGAGCTTTGAGCTTGCCATCTTTTGGGACCCTTCATTCCCAGAAGTGATAATTTTATAAAAAATTGGGAACAGCATCATTTTCTCTTGGTATATTTCCCTGGCTCTAGGCTGTGTTAGGTACCTAACCTAATACATAGCAACTTTCTAGCCTAACCACCTGCCACATTGCAGTGAAATTATCAGTTGACTGTTTTTCAGATTCTCACCTCTCTAGGGACAGGAATTATGTCTTACTCAGCTTTGTGTCTTTAGTATCCACTAGTGTCTAGCACCAAGCAAATATCCAGCAGATGTTTACAGATTTGAAATAGGGCAAATATGGGGACATGATCTTGATTACACCTAGTGGGTACCAAGAGCACTGGCAGCAATAGAACATTTGGAGCACAAAGGAAAATGGATAAAAGGATGGAAGTTGTTAGATTGAAGCTCATAGAGGCAGGATCAATTCTAAGGAAGATATGGGAGCCTTCTTTATGTTTTACCGGCCTCCTTTTGTTTTATCCATTTCTTAAGATGCACAGTGAACTGCATGATTTTTTTTTCCCATGGAAATTTAAGAAATCTAGGAGAAAACTTTCATAAATACATCTTCGTGATACGTTTTTCTCACTTGGATATTGTTCTTTATTAACTTCCATTCATATTTAACTATTCTACTCCTGCAAGGAGTGTATGTTTTCTACCAAGTTGAGTACCTTCTGACAGCATCACTGAAGCATACATCACACAGTTCCTGTTTCAAAGAGTTATTGCTGCTGATTCCAAAGGGGAAGAAGGGTAATCTGACCTTTATCCATGGGCTAGGTCTTCCCCTACCTGTTTGCGACGCAGTGAGCAGCTGTGATCACCCACTGTGGAGAGATGATGGTCCCACCACAGATATGCTTCTGCCTTCGTTTCAGAGACACCTAAATTGCAAAGACCTTAAATGGGAGCAAGTTAATGTCCTGGGATCCCCCCAAACCTGGAGACTGAGCATATTCTGAAAAATAGACCCAGATATCTTCTTCATAAATGTCAGAAATCATGGATTGTGAAGGAGTAAAACCCATCCCACTATAGCTCAGAAAAAAAGGAGCAGTGCTGGAAGCAGAAAATTCCCAACCCTGGCTGACAGGAGAGGTAGTTAATTTCGGATGAGTGGCTATAAGGTTTCAATAGATAGTAAATATTGTTGGTATTTGTTTATTTTTATAATACTGTTGACTCATACTGTTACTTTAACGATATGAGCCACATCTGTGACTGAAGAGAAAGAAAAAGAAGATTAAGATAGCAGAATCCAGATGAACAGTTTTGAGAGAAAGACAAGGTGGGGTCAAAGGGAGTTCTTCAGTACATACTCCAGTTTCTCCAGGCCTCTTGGAGAAATCGTCTGGACTCACACTTTTCTAATACTCTTAACTATTTGACTTCTACAACTTCTTTAAGCCTATTTGTAATCTACCTCTGTGATATACTTTCTATCTTTGGTTTATCCTATTAATGGTATTTGATTTGACTCTAAAATGGCTTACAGGTACAAGTGAATACTTTTAATTCCATTGTTGGAATTAGAAAAGAAGCAATCTATTAGAATTGTTACCTTTTGACTAAAAATTATTTAATGAGCAATTGAAAAACTATTTAATACAGAGAAAAGGCTAATAGAATAAAGAGCAAATAAGTAAAAGTCAGTGAGTCACCCCGACTGTGATTTGAATATGGACTTCTGAATTGACTAGTCAACCAACCGACCAAGTAAGCAACTGATCTTCAGCCAAGTAATTCATTCATCAATCCACTGAGCACAAACTCAATGCACCAACTGTTACCAAATATCCACTGACCTAAAAGTTAACACGACTGAGTCAAGAGAAGTAAAGATAAAGAGCTAGCGCTCTACTTGCAAAATTAAGCAGCAAGAATACAACATGGCTCCCAGGGTGAAGAAAATTTGGAGACTTTCAAAGACAGTATATGTAAATACCATAGGCTAGGGGCAGAAGCACAGAGACACTTCTGTGGCATGAGAGGACCAGGAAATTAGATTGAGACAGAATTCTTAGGACGTTAGCTACTAAGAAGGCAGTTCTTCTGACTATTCCCTGAGCGGTCCTATGGTATAGGTACAACTCTTACACCTCAGACATACAGTCCCTGGTCATCTGTAACTATAACGAGATAAGTATATTTTAAATGTATTTACTGAATCAAAATTATTTTTTAAATTTTAAATTTAAAAGTTTTTCAGCTTAAAGTGGGATTTTTGTCTTAGGGGTGAAAAGCTGGGGATGGTATTTCCAGTTTTTATAACTATTGTGAACACCCCTTTCCTGGAACTCCACTGGTGCACATCATGAGGAACTTGAATCCCTACATACACTCATGAGCTCTCTGGTGATGAGCGAGGCAGAATGGAGAGCATTGATGAGTAGCATGTGACTCGGGGAGATCCAGCCCCAACACAGCTCAGAGGCCACCCCCCAGAGACTGTTCTCTGAGACTCACTTGCCAAGGGTAAGAGCCCTTTTCCACTTGGTTTCCCCCAACAATGCGACTAAAAATGTCATTCCAAGGCCGTACCTTCACTGGACTCTGCCCACAAGTGGGAGCTGGGAGGAAGACAAGACAAAAATTTAGTGATTAGATCGCTCCTAAGACTGAGGGATATAGGAAACTTCTGAGCAAGAAAAAAACTGTAGGATATGGATTGTGAAAAAAGATTACAAAATGGCTTTCGGTTAATTGTGGGATTTGCTGTGATTTGCACTACAAAGGATTGTTCAATTTTTGTCACATACGCGTAGAACATGCATATCATGAAAAGATCTACTTTTCTGATATGAAGATGAAGGGGGTCAGAGTAGGATCTCTGCAAGGATGTAGCCCCCTTTTGATTCTGAGCAATCTGGCCCCTTAGAGGCTTGTCACAGCTCTCTGTACTTCTGTGACATTTATTATATGCCGTGATATTTATTATATGGTTACTTCTGTGTGTCTCATCCTAACTAAATTGTGGGCTCCCCGAAGTTGTGGACTTAATCATAGAAATACCTATGTGCACAGTAACCAGCAGAGTTCCTGATGCACAGAGTTACTCAATACTTCATTGAGTGGCTGATGCCACGGTCTGCCTTGGTTTGCAATTGTGTGCACATCTTCTCGTCCACCCGGGGCCTGAGTCTGAGACCATGGTGTGTGGTGCCTGCCACATAGTCAGACACTGGATTTGATTCTCGATGAGGGTGGAAAGTGGCAGGTTGTTCAAGGAGAGTGGAGTGAAGAAAAGACCGTGTCCTGATTCACAGACCAGACTGGTGTTAGGATAGAGGGTTGCCAAGTAGTGGAACAAAGAACTCTGTGGAAAAGACTTTCTCCCTGAAAAGGTTGCATTTACTTATTTATCCTCAAGTTTCTAAAAATGTTTTTCTTTGACTTCTCAGCTAAGAGATGGGTTAGATTAAAGACGTTTACAACTGCCTCGTGGTTCCGGAATGGTACATCTTCTGTCCCTGCTGCAGATCATTCTTTACATGTTTTCTAGGAAAGCCTAGAAAGCCCTGCCTCACAGTCACCGCACTTCTTTATCTAGCTGACTCATCTAATCTTTATTCCTCAGCTTAGAGATCACCTCACTGAGAAGTCTTTCCTCAAAGTGTCTCTCCTCTCTACTGTGTAGTACCCTTTTTCTCCCCTTTCATAGTTTTTTGGCCAATATTGTTGTAGGGAATTATTTTCCTGTCTCCCTCACTGGACTATGAACTACTTGAGGAAAAAATCCTATGTCCTATTCATCTCTGTATTTCCAAGGTTTAGCACAATTCCTAGCATAGAGTAGGCACTTAGAAAAGTTGGATGGATGGATGAAAGTCGGTTTTTCTTGAGAATACATCCTTGAGAGCACAGCTATTTAGATTAATTTGTTAAAATATACAAAGTTTTTAAAATAACTTCTCATATAACCCTCCGTTCTATGCCTGTGAATCAAGTACTATTACCTTCACTTTACAGATGAGAAAACAAAGAATCAAAGAGATGCCCAGCTAATTAATGGCACAACATGGATGTAACACTAAGCCTTTTGATTCTGAATCCAGTGCAGCCATGACATTGGATCAAAAGCTTATTTTCTGTTTCAGCTGAATAGATCACAAATACCTTAGACACAAAATTTACTATTTCCTGAACTCATTGAGACAAAGACAGGAAACATGATGATTCTCAGGGCTGGCACAAATATGACTGTAGAGAAGCCTGCCAAGAACTGCTCTCAGTTTATGTTGCTTCAGGAAAAAAGGACCGTTTATAATAGACTACACTGAACATGCCTCATATTTCCCAGCAAGATAGTTTTCCAGAAGATTACTAATGCTTCCAAATTTATGCTGATTTCCAGAATGTATTCCATGAAAGAGGATAGGATTGTATTATGTGTCCAAATAAGTAAGCAATCTCAGCTTTCTCCACATCGATGCAACTTGTCCAAGTTGTATTCCATAAATATTTTACTCAGTTTTGATTTCAGGAGAAAAGTCCAAAATAATTACATGAGAAGCAATCAGAGTTCCAAAATATATTTGCTTCTCCTCTTTTCCCAAAGAAATACGGACTGGAGTTATGATCCTCATTGCTAGCAAAAGTTACTCCTTCAGATAAAGGTAATTACAGAGTTTGTTTGGAACTTACCTTTGGAAAGAGAACGAGTTGTCGATTTACCTTGTTCCAAACAGATCATTCCAAATAGTAAAATCAGCTTATTCTTGCTCATAGGCATTTTGAGACTCAGAATTTTTCCCTGAAATTTTAAAGAAACTAAAGAGAACCAAAACAGAAAGCCTTATGAGACCAACAATTTAAAAGAAGGTTATTAATTAACCAAGACTTGAGGCATTCAGCCATGGCCATATGATGTTTCTGAATGTGGTTTCTTGCAAAGACGTTTGCAAGATGTGGGAGTCAACCACAGAAACATAGTCTTGAGCAAGCAATATTACATGTCCCGTTACTCCCACATCAATCCGTTGCTTCCCAGAGTGTATCAGGCTAGCCAAGTGGTTTGTGTCTAAGGTTTTCATTTGCAAACATTACTTACTTCTTAGTACAAGTTACCACCTTCTACAAAAGGTCTATTTTTGCAAACAAGAACAACTTTGATATTCAACTTCGAAGTTGTTCTTGTTTGCAAGAATAGACTTTTCTATATGCTTGCTTTAAACAACCCATCAGAATATGCTAAAACATTTTACTTTCTCTTGTTTTCCTAATGTAAACGAACGGTTATAACCGTGTGTTAGAAGAGAGGACAGGAAAGGTAATTTGGTAGCACACTCAGAAAGTCATGCTATTCGTCCTTTAGTATACTGTCCATTGTGGCATTTGTGACTCTGCATTCTCACTATTTTTTTGTATTTATAGAAGGCAAGCATTAAATCTTCTTTGCCTCTACACCTGGTAAATGATGTGCTTGGGGAGGTGGCTCTGATTATGTACAAGTCTTCCTCTTCCCTGGCTGAGTTCTTGGCACATGGTCAGTATGTGAGAAACACCTGTGGATCTTGCTTATTCCTTTGTTCAGGAAGAGACATTTCCTTTAAGCTCCTGTATCAACACATTCAACACATCATAACACAACTGTCACTACATATCATCACACTCATTAACAACATGAAGCTGGCCGTTAAAGATGTGGTACTCTCATTCCCTTGCTGTTAAAATCTTTCATCTTCAGGGAAAGTGTACCAGGTTCTGGGATACTAAGTTTCCATGAGGCCAGCTACTCCCAGAGTTCTAGGGACTATAATAAATTGTATGTTATAGTTATTTGCAGAAAGGGATAAAGAAGGTGTGATCAAACAGTACAGTGAAAGTTTAAATTTTAAAAATGTATTACAGTAAATGACCTATCACTGTGATTCCTCCTCAAAACACTCCCCCTCGCTTTGAACGCACTTATCCCATCATTCTGGCCACTTTCTGAAGCAGTTCTGGAAGTCCTCTTTTGTGAGTGTCTTTAGTTGTGATGTCGTGGCTGCTTCGATATCCTGAATCATTTTGACTTTGGGGAAAAGCCAAAGAAGTCGCCGGTGCCAGATCTGGTGAATAAGGTGGATGAGGACACACCGTAATGTTTTTATTTGACAGAAATTGCTGTATACCAGAAGTGATGTGTGACATGGAGCGTTGTCATGATGGAGGATGATTTACATCACACTTTAAAACACACCTTCTCTCAACCATAGCTCACACCCGACTGACTTCACCGAACAAGTTGAAACTTGTCACACACTGTTACTAAGGTTGGACTCACCGCTTCCCGTATTGAAGATCCCTGCCCGGCCCTCGGCCGCAGCATTCATGTTTTTTTGTGATCACAACAGAAAGGCTCCATCTTATTATCCAAGTACAGTCACATCCTCCACTCCATCCTGAATATGCACTGTACTGAGGGGAGGAAGAAGGCCTTCTCCACCTGCATGCCCACCTTACTGCAGTCACTTTGTTTTATGGGACAGTTTTCTTTGTTTATGTGATGCCCAAATCGAGCTACTCAGCTGATCAGGTCAAAGTGTCATCTGTGATCTGCACGGTGGTGGTCCCCATGTTAAACCCCCTCATCGACAGTCTGAGGAACAAGGAGGTGAAAGAGACCATGAGAAAACTAATGGCTAGAACACATTGGTTTTCCTGAATTAAATCAGATATAAATCTATAAATAAGAAACCAAAGATTTGGGGGACATTTGTGCTGGATATTTTAATGTATCTGTCATTAACTTTATCACTTTTATAGTGAAGAGCGCCTATAAACATAAAAATCCAATGTTTACTTTCATATGTAAAGTTGAATGTATCATTAACGTGGGTATCTGCTTGATACAAGTTAAATATGGATTTTTCAAGGTAAGAGTACCTTCAGAAAATAGTTTCTATTTAAAACCCCATCTACCAATTACGAGTCTGATTTAAACAGAGAAATATTTCAACCAAAGATCAAATTTAATTGTGTTCCATCTTGTAAAATAACATTTGGGAAAGAAACTTGTTCCTGATAGATGTGCAATAGACGATAACATTGACAAGTCAGACAGTTCAGGTCACTTCCTTTAAAGGTGCTGCCTTGGTCAGTCAGTATTTAAACTTTTGGAAACATTGATGCTATGTCTCAGAAAAGCTTTTATTTATTTTCACTTTATTTAAGCCACGATTCCTTTATTTGGCCATTAAGAGATCCAACCCAGAAAACACAGAAGAAACTCTATATAATAAATGTCAGCTGACTCTTCTCACAGTGTAGGTTTTACCAGATAAGTCCTAGAGTGGGATTTTGGAAGCTGACATTTCTTTGAAATGGGAGACTGCGACATGGGGACTTCTTTCAACAATAGTTGATAGATAGAAGGCATGAAATTATGCCTCAGGCAAAGGATACGTCTGTGTCTCAAGGTGTCCGCTGTCACTGCTCCTTCCACTGCCCTTTTTGAAGATGCTTATGACCCAGTCTGGTTATGGCAATTGCCTCTAAATTGATTCCCTGCCTCCTATACTCCTTTTACAGCAATTTATGATTAATATTTTAGCTAATCTATTTTATTAGCATATTAATAATGTCAGACAAATTCTGAGACAGTTTGGAGAGACCGCTTTACAATCTGACCTCTTATTTCTGGGTTCTTCACTGAGCAGATCAAGGAAACGTCCTCCTTTTCTGCCTGGAAGCCACTTTGTGGAGTTTCTCTGGTCCTGTTTCCCCATTCGTACCTCTTTCCTTGCATCAATTATGGGCCTATAAGCCCACCAGGGCAATAATTCTGGGGCTAACGTGAGCACAGACATGGCCCTTTGCCAAGAGAGGGCACTCAAAGGCAGGACTTCAGTCTTGGAAATGGCCATCTTAAAGTCGTGGTGGGAGCTCTGCACTCTAGTGGTTTTCATTGACTGCGCCTGGTAGTCTTCCTTTTCATCTTTCCCTTTACACTTGGCTTTTCACCCTTCTTCCCATCCCCCATGATCCCCTTGAGTGACCTCATCTTCTCCCAGGCGTTCAGCTGCCACCTGTGTGGTGACAGTATCTGTCTCTAAATACAGCCTTACTTGGAGGACAAATGAGCTTCTTTGCTGGCCTTTTCCCCAAGACTCTCAAACTCAGTGTGCCCTGACTGAATTTATCATATTTCTCCCCAAACTATTGCTTCTCCTCTTTTCCTTTTTCAGTAAGCGACAACCCTTTGTGATACTTAGTACTCCGATATGTTTGGGGCAACCCTTACTGCACACCCATCAAAATGGTCTGCCTCCCTCCATCCCTTTTCTTCTCTTGGATGGAAGATGTGTCCCATGTTGACTTCTTCCTTATCTAAATCTCTTTTGTCTAGGGGCTTAAAGACTTTCCCAATTCATTATGACTGAGTCCATGCAGAGATTTTTCCTTCTTATTTTCCCCTCGAAGGGATTCAAATAATTCAGTCACCTTGATGTCGGGGGTGTGGTGCTAGCAGTTTTTATGCCAATAAACAGGACAAATGAATAAAAACCAGGTGCTTCAAAATATTAAAAATATTCTAAGAAAAAAAGGAATAAAATGAAAGATCATACCAGAGAACTGAATACAGTATTTCTCATGATGTCATCTGGCAAATGCATTGATTTGTGAGGCTCAAGGAAGGTTTCCTGGGGAAATGACATTTAAGTGGAAACATAATGGAAAATAGAAGTAAAGTGGTGACTGAGAGTTGGAAACGCAGTTGCAGAAACTTTGGTGGGAGGGTGAAAGTAATAGAAATGTGGGAGGTCGAATGAATTATCCGTAGCCCAAAGTGCCCTGTCTGGTACAGAGCAAGCATTCAACAAATACCTGTTGGTTAAACATTAACTCTAATTCAGTGAATATTTATTTAGTGTCTCCTTTATTTCTAGCACTACAGGTAGGTTATTAACTGAGGAAACAAAGTTGAATATGTCATATGCTTTTCTCTCAAGATGTTCACAATGATTGAAGGAATGCTTCTTTAAAAAATGGTTTCCATTCAAGTAATATGAATAAAGTGCTAGTTGCCATGCTTTTTAAATCTTTAGAAATGTTTAAATGTTTTTTAAACAGAAACTGTATATATTTAAGGCATCCAACATGTTTTAACATATAAATAGTGAAATGATGAAAACAGTGAAGCTAATTAACATACCCATTTCTTCTCATAGTTACCTCTTTTCGTGTGATGAGAGCAACTGAAATTTGTTTTCTTAGCAAATTTCCAATATAAAATACTGTATCATTAACTACAGTTACTATGCAGTACATTAGATCTCTAGAACTTACTCTTCCTACATAATGACAACTTTGTACCCTTTGACCAACATCTCCCCATTTCCCTCCCCAACTCTGGTAACTACCGTTCTACTCACTGCTTCTATGAATTTGACTTTCTTAGATTCCACAGATAAGTGAGATCATGCAGTCTTTTCTTTCTGTCTGGCTTATTTCACTTAATGTAATGTCTCCAGGTACGTCCATGTGGTTGCAAATGGCAAGATTTCCATCTTTTTTATGGATGAATAGTATTTCATTGTGTATGTATACCACATCTATTGACATGATCATACGGTTTTTATCTTTCATTCTGTTAATATAGTGTAGGCCATTGATTGATTTACATATTTTTACATATTTATATTTACGTAATTTACATATGTTAAACGAACCTTGCATCTCAGGGATCAATCCCATTTGATCAAAATTGGGACTTAAAATAATTAATGAAATGAAAAAGCTTAAGATAATTATATGAGGAGGTAGAGTTTCACACTAAGCAGGAGACATTAGTGAAAATGGAATGGTGAAGTTTGTGAAATGGCTGGTTAGAGAACCTCTAGCCAAGTTTTAATTCAATGTTGAACAAAGAATGGGACCTGGAGTAGTAGTGTGGGCAGCTCCGACACCACCTGTAATCAATGAAGCTGTGATAAGAAGCCCAGTTATAGGCCCTTAGGCTGCTCTCCTCTCCTGCATTCCCTCCAGCACAGCTCTGCTTCCTCTCTTTGGGATCCTTTTTATTTGCTGGGCTTTCTCCTAACACGTTTTACTTTAATTCTGGGGTCTTCTCTCTATTCCACCCATCAACTTTTAACAAAGTACATTCTCTCCCTCTTCATCTTGACTAACCCTGGTTGTCCAAGAACAGCACATCTACTTCTCGGCTCTATTGAAGAGAATTTGCCGACTCCCCTATTCTGGGACACCAGCACAGAATCTTGACATTCTCCTGGCTCCTTACCATATTTCTAAATCATTTATTTGCAATCTTTGAAGTAGGACTATTTTTCTGTGAGTCCCCAAATGATGTAAATGATGTTGGATCTGCCGACAGTTTCTGGGTGTGGGCCGGGATCGTGTCTCGTGAAGCCGAAGAATGGACACACGGCCCAGGGAGAGGCAAAAAGTTGTAAAGGAAGATAGTTTATTAGAGGCAGAGAAGAGGTTGCAGCCCCGAGCGGGAGGGCGTCCCGAATGAGGGTGCCCACTGGCTAAGGCAAAAGGCTTTTACTTTTGTACTTTCCCCTGCCTGTTTGGGGAAGGGGGCTGGAGCCTTCTAACAGAATTCATCTATCAGGTTTGTCCTGTTTGCCCGTCCTGAAGGGATTAACAACTAACCCGTTCCTTCTATCAGATCTGCTCCTTTGTCCGGCCAGAAGGGATTTGAGATTATTTATTAACCTCAAGGTGGATTCTCATGTCTCTGTCCTGGAGAGAAGGAGACATTCCAGGACCTGGAGTTTCAGGATATGGCTGTGTGGGGACAGAGCCAGGAGAGCAGTTTCCAGGCTCTCGGCCTCATGTGGAGGGGTGCTGGCTTGGGTAGTAGATGGCCGTCGGCTGTGGCTAGTTGGCCGTCACCTGTGGCTGGTTAGCCAATGGCCACTGATATAACTGCTGCGCGGCTGTGATGGAGAGAGAGTCGAGGGGAGTCGAGGAGTCAGTCGGTTGGCAGCAAAGCAGACAGCAAGGTCGCACGTCGTGTGAATCCAGCCTCCAGTGAGACTATAGTGGTATGACTCCCCTACCTATGGCTCCGTGGGTGTTCCTTTTTGGCCTCACCATGTCCTGTGTTCTTATGTGGGGAGCGGGAGCAGAGACCCCACAGGCCGCCCCACATGACAGGCTGCTTTTTTATTTATTCCACCAGGGACCCCCCTCCCTCGTCTACCTAGCAGCATGCTAACTAACCTGTCTCATCTTCATGACAAAATAATTTACTAACTGACCCCAATATTATCCAGCTATGAAACAATATACCATTGTAATGTCGACAAAAAAACATCCAGCCTAAGAAAAAGCTTTTAAGAGTTTATTTAAGCCAAACTGACAACAATTGCTGGGAAGCAAAATCTCAACAGATTGAGAAAATGCTCCACAAAATGGCAGTTTGCAGATTATTTTATACTTAGGATCAAAGGAGGAAGGTTACATGAAATCCATTGGTGGTAGATTAAGGGGGTGGGAGAAAGCAAAGCGAGGAAATCTCGGGGATTAGATAAAAGTAAATTGGAGAGTAAAAAAAGTAAAAGTAAATTGGAGAGACAGGTATTTCTTTTACACAGGTGAGTACAGGATAGTTAATAGTTTGCTTTTTACCACACATAGAGATGATAATGAGGGAACAAGAATAATAATGAGGAATTCTGTAGTTTCCTGCTCTGGTCTGGAAAAAGGAATGACTGACATTCCAAGGATGTTATCTTAGGTGTAAAAAGACAATAGACAGGCTCACTTAAGGTAAATAGTTGACCTTGTCAAGGAAGCTTCAGGCTAAAGATTCCACCTTCGTTAAGAATTTTTATGTTCATGCCATCCTATGTGGTTATTTTCAGTTTCCTGAGCTTGTCAGGTTTAACATGTGGCCCATTTTCCGTCCACAGTTATCAGAGCCCTTACTGACAACCCAGTTCTTTCTTCTCATGTATTGAAGACTTTACCGCCGGCCTCTTGAGCCTTTTCCCATCTCAGTCCCGCCACAGCATTGATAACTTCGCATGTGGATGTACTATTAAACAGTGTGACCTCAAGATGCCTAGACCTCCTTCTAGCATCTTGTATCTTCCACAATCCACACGCGAACCTTACTACATGGTCTCAATTAGATTCAGTTACTGAGTTTCCCCGAAAATAAGACCCAGCTAGACCATCAGCTCTAATGTGTCCTTTGGAGCAAAAATTAATATAAGACCCGGTATTACAGTATAGTATAGTACAGTATATAAGACCCAGTCTTATTTTAATATAAGACAGGGTATAATGTGATATAATATAATATAATATAATATAATATAATATAATATAATATAATATAATATAATATAATACTGGATCTTATATTAAAATAAGACCAGGTCTTGTATTAGTTTTTGCTCCAAAAGACGCATTAGAGCTGATGGTCCAGCTAGGTCTTATTTTTGGGGAAACACGGTGTGCTCCTATATGGCACCTTCTACCACTATGGTTTTCATAAATTACAAGCTATTTGTCGTTATCTATGCTCTAACTCAAATAGAATTTGAATTATTTGTTTTTGAAGACTTGAAGTTAATTGTGAAACCATCTAGCTTACTCCTTTGTTGTGGAATGGGAAGATTAGCTCTTTGGCAGACTTTTCTGTATTCCTAGAATTTGGTAAATTAAAAATGCCCATTTCTTTTGTGGTAACTTTCATCAGTTTATTTTTCCAGATATTCATTCCCATCTAGTTTCCAGTTTTTTTAAATAGAGTTGAAAGGATATTTTCTCAAAATTCTTTGGAATTTCTCTGTATTGTGGTTTTTCAATTCATTTCAACTCTAAACTTGTGTGTTTGTACTTTCTCCTTTTTTGATTAATTAGCGATCCTTCTCTTTCCCTCTCCTTCCCTCTCTCTCACTGTCTCTCCCTCTCTTTCATTCTTTCTTATTTTCCTTTTTTAGTATAATTTTCTACCTCCTCCAAAGGCAACCAAAATTATGAAAACATAGTGTTCCAAAGTATTTTTGATGTTTGCTACATACACATATGCATGTGTGTATGATTACATATGTGTGAATATGTATATATACATATATGTGTAATAACATTTTTTAGTATTTTATTTTAAAACATTTTAAAACTACATCTGGTTTTATAGTAGGAAATGAGTGAGACCAGGGCATATCAAGCAATTAGAACACGATTTAATTGCTTTGTACATAAAGTACTGATTTTTATTGGAAATACTCCACTTTCTCCACTTTTATTTATCAGTGCTCTTTAAAATTTTTTAAGAAGTGCTCAGGGCTCTTTTACTTACCATGTGAGGGAAAAACCTACATACATTGCCTAGTACTCTCCGTAGGGCTATTTGCATTTCTTTGTTTCTTAGACTGTAAACTACGGGATTAAGCAGAGGTGTCAGCACTGTATATGTCAGAGCCATCAGCATATCTTCCTGGGATGAATCCCTGTCTTTGGGCCGCAAATAGATAAAGCCAGCAAATCCATAGTGTATACACACTACGCTGAGGTGAGAGGAGCAAGTGGAGAAGGCCTTATACCTGCCCTTCGCAGAGGGCATCTTCACAACTATGGACACAATGAAGACATAGGAAATCATAATTAAAACAAAGCTGCCCACTAGCACAAAGGCACTGAACGCAAGGAGAACCATTTTCTGGAAAAAGGTGTAATCACAGGCAAGGGAGACCACAGGTGTGATGTCGCAAAAAAAATGCTGGATAGTGCTGGCATCACAAAAAGACAAGTTGAATACTATGAGGACAATGCACAGCGACACCACAATCCCAGTGACAGAAGTGGCCATCATGAGCTGAAAGCACATCTTTCGGGTCATCAAGAGGGGGTAGTGCAGTGGCTTGTGAATGGCAGTGTACCGGTCATAGGACATGGCAGCCATGATGAAGCAGTTGTTGGCTCCCAGGCTAAAGAAAAAAAACATCTGTATGGCACACTCAGGAAGAGAAATGGTCTTGCTGTCTGACAGCAAGTCCTCTAGCATTCTGGGGATAATTACCAGAGTTGTACAGGTTTCTGAAAAGGACAGGCCACAGAGAAAATAGTACATGGCGGTATGAAGGTTGTGATTGAGCTTGATGGCCACCATTATGGACACATTTGCAGCTAGGATAGTCACATGGGAGAAGAAAATGACTACAAAGAGGAAACGCTGCAGGTCTGGGAAACTGGAAAAGCCCAGCAGAAGGAATGCACTCACTGTAGTATGATTGCCCATCATCCAGTAGGCTCAGCAACTTTCTCCCACAGGTGCAGATGTTCTTGCGGTGAAGACTCTGATAAAATTATAAAACACATCGATGTCATCTGAGCTTTCATCGAGAGCCCCTGGACAAGAGCAAGAGAGCCTGAGAAATGGGAGTTAAATGCACCTGGCTGAATTCAAGGTCAGGACCCAGAGTGATGAGGAGAAAGATTCCAATAGGAGACTGTATATTTGTCATAGAATACGCCTAAATATATTCTGGAGCCCCCTCATTTATCACCCTTTTCTTTCTTCTGCAGTCAGACTTGGCATGAAAGAGGGAAATATGAAATAAATGCTTATTTTCTCACCTACAAGGGTGTGAGAAATAACAGGTGTAAAATGTTCACATGTGATCTGATTATAACCCGGCATACAGAAGTGCCTAATAATGTCGATTGACTCAATGCCAATTTAAGGAGAAGTAGGAGAATTGTTTTTAAATGGCTTCTAAAAATTCTTACAAAGTAATGCTATTTTCAGAAAGCAGTGGCTGCTTGGCTAACAAGTTATGCCACTGAGTAGACCTAAGAAATAAATGTACAGTTTTGAAATCTGTGCTGGTTTCCTATCCATGACAATAAGTTAAGCCTGGAGGTGTCCAATAACTGTCTCACATTCAGGAAGATCTTGAAGGCAAAACCGTTTTGGAGAGACCATTTCCGTCCTGGGTGACTCACCTGCGTTCATGATGTCCTGATCATCTTGAGCTTTCAGGAAAATTTCCAGGACATTTTCTAACTGGTATACTGGTAGAAAGGGCTGCTTTGCAGCACAACTCTTGTAAGAAGTCAGGATCCTCTGGTTACTTTTATCAGTTCTTAAAACATCCACTCTGTGTGTGAGATAACAACATGAAAGTAACACAAGAACTTTCCATATAACATGTGGCTAAGTTTCAGGCACTATTGTCAAGGAAGGAAAGGCAAACAGTGAGAAGACATGGGTGTGGGTTGACGATTAGGAAAGAATGGTAGAGACACACTGGAAATTATGCCATAGGATTCACAAATCTTGAAGAAAAAAGAAGAAAATATACCTTTAGCTGAAAAGTTTGTGTGTTCTTTATGTACTGAATTACTGGGCAAACAAGGAGGCATGTCAATTAAGCAGTACTTACTTAACGTCTGAAATATGCTGGTCAATATGCTGTGTGTTTGATAGAATTTTCTCACCAAATTTCTTCCAACAATTCTACATAGTAGGTGTTTCAATCCTGATCTTACAAAAATTGAAACTAAAGTACAGGTTTCTTAATTAACTATCCAAATCCAATGCATTAATTCCACAATTGTTTATTTAATGACTGTGATGTGTTAGTCAATTCTGTGCATGGGAAATACAACATGGGATAGGACACATATAACCTCTCCTATCTCAGATACAGAAAAATGCCATGAAGAGAATTAAAGGACAGGGATACGAGAGTGAGGGACTAGGTGGCTACTTGGGACTGGAGAGTGAGGAAAGCCCTTTCGGTGGAGCTTACACTTACTTTGTGATTGAAATGTAGTTAGCAGCTCACCATTTAAAGATTTAGGGGGAAAAGATGACAGACACAAGAAACAGCTAGTACAAAGATCTCATGGTGGGAATGAGCTTGACATATTCAAAGAATATGAAGACAGCCAGTGTGTCCAGAACACCTCTCTCATGTGTCTTCGTAAACACCTTATGAGATAAATAGTAATATTGTGCACACGTTTGAGATAAGGAAACTGTGGCTTAGAAAGTTATCTTAATTTGTGAAGGTGATAAAGTTTGTTAAAGAAAGAGCTGGTATTGATACCCAGGCATAGTGACTCTGGAGAAGACCCTCTTAACTAGTCAAGTGTCCCTGCAAATGCAAGTGCTTAACATGGCATTCAAGGTTACCTATCCACCCCCATCTTCTGCCACCAACTTCCTCTATATGGGCAGCATTTCCACAGTCCCCAAGCATGACATGTCCTTTTGTGGCTGTCCTACTCTGCACACATCGTTTCTTTACAATGTTCTTTCTGCCCTTTTGTGCTCCTGTGACCACAATCTTTGTTTCAAACCCAATTCAAATGTCACCTCCCTAGAAAGCCATCCCCAGTCATTCTGATTGAGTTAGTAAACTCTGGGTTCACATTTGATTGCATTATGATGACACTTTTGACATGTCTGACTTCTTTACTAGTCAGAGCAGAGGGCTATTTTACTGTTTTGTCCACATACTTGCAGTATAACCTGGTAAATATAAGGATTTGTGTCTTGAGATTTCAATGAATAAACGGAATGCATCTTCCGCAGGTCCCAGGAAGCCTCACTTGGTTTTTTCCTTAGGTGCACTGACTAATTCTTCCTAACTATATTGTTTTCTCTCTGTAGCATTACTTAATTTGGACATATGCTAAAGGTTGTTGGGTGTCTCCTTCAGAGCATTTCAATACCCATTGGGACGTAGCCACATCACTTAGCAATGTGATAACTACATATCTACGTTTAATACATACTTGTTTAATGAATAAAGTATACTCCCCTCTGAAAAAAAACACCCTCTGAACCATAGGAGTAGTTTCTTTGGAACAAAGCAAAACAGACTGTTATTTTCTGGTCTAAACTATATACTTCATTTTCTGTATCATCAAATAACACACGATTGCCATAACTGCTCCTATAATAAGGAGCGTCTTGGGATCACCAGGGGAGCCTTCTTGAGAATTATATATCCTTCCTGACATCCATTTCTGGCATATCTGTCCAAGAAAAGAAAAGAAAAACTTCAGGAGAAATTGTTATGTCTAGGTTTTGAAACTCTTAACTGTGATTCTATTACTTCCTCTTCCCATGTGTATTGATAATAAATCCTACTTTCCCTATAATACTCAAGGGAATTAGTGATTGAGAATATGTCAAAATGACATCATTCCCATTACTTCCAGTCACTCTCTGAGGGACAGTTTGAGGGAGATGTTTTCAGGCCCAACATTTTGTGATCAATTCACGCGTCTTGGGATGTATCACTGTAGACAGAAAGAGACATAATTGACTTCTTTCCCTGAAAAACCTGTTTTCCAGTTATTTGTGCCCCACCTTTGCAGAGAGATCTAGTGGACTTAGTATGTCTAATTTCTCTGAGATATCAGTGAGACCTACAGGAACTTGAGGCTACTTGATATTAAGCCACCTGCAGACTCTTGTCCCATCACCACACCCTGAACACTGGACAAAGTAAACCAAGCTACCTCCCAAGAGATACATCAAAACCATGACCATCCTGGGGCCCCCTGGGGCCCCCATGTTACTCATCATTCCTGAGCAGACTGAACTGGAGAATTTTTCTGCTGGCTACTCTTAATTTTTGCTCATGGGGCAATCAAATTCAAAGGTGGAGAAATGGGGAATACTTATTACCAAGTCTTTGGAAAAGTGCATTCAAGTTTCTTCCAAACCAATCCAAATGAAAGTCAGCTTTTCTACAATTTTCAGAAAAGATACAGTAGTCCCCCCTTATCCATGGGGGATGTGTTCCGAGACCTCCAATGGGTACCTGAAACTGCGAATGGTACTAAACCTTATATATACGGTGTTTTTTCTTATAAATAAGAGTTAAGGAAGCACTTTATGGCTTCTCTTTTGACATATTTAAATTGCCAGCATCACTGCTTTGCTCTTTGGGGCCTTTATTAAGTAATGTGTGGGTTACTTGAACACAAACTTGGTGATACGTGACAATTAATCTGATAACCAAGACAGCTACCAAGTGACTAACTGGTGGGGGGAGTAGCACGTATACACCACGGATACACTGAGCAAAGGGATGATTCACATCCTGGACCAGACAGAAATGGATCGTTCAAGATTTCATCACGCTACTCAGAATGGCACACAATTTTAAACTCATAAATTGTTTATTTCTGGAATTTTTCATTTAATATTTTCAGACCATGATTAACCAGAGGGTAGGAAAATAAAGGAGTATGTTTTATTGAGTTATAGGTATGAATTCTGACAGAAAATTTAACAAAATTTATGTAAAATTAGAGGTTCACGAGGCTCTTTTTTTTTTTCTGGTTGTAAATAGTTTCTAACCTTCGTGTGTGTGTGTGTGTGTGTGTGTGTGTGTGTATGAAAACTTAGTTCTTTTGATGAGGCTATATTAGATACACCAAAGGAATGCTTGTTTTGTAAATCACAGCTGCATAATTTTGAAACCAAATGGTTATAGTGAGTGATCAAAAGAAAAATAGGGGGGCACACGAAAAATCAAGTTGCCATTGGTTTACAGTGAAATTTACAATTAAATAATGAGTGAAATATGAGAATTGCAGAAGGATTTTATACTTGTTTTTCTTTAAACTTTCCTGCTTAAATCTTTGATACAATGAAATCACCTAATTTGTCTTGAGGTTAGACCTGGAATTACACTGGAGTCTATTTTGTAATGGAATAGGGGATTGAGCAGAATTAGAGCGGCCTGTGTTCAAATCCAAGGTCTGCTTCTGTTACATACAAATTACATACATTAATCTCCCTGATAACTACTTTTCTCTGTGTAACATGGCCCTAAATATACTTCATTGCAGGGTTACAGTGCTGTGCATATAGATCAATCAGATCATAAGTGCCTACTACCTGCTAGTTCTATTCCCATTTGCTAAAACATCACATGGTTTATAGCCAACTTTCCCTACCGGTGCTCAGCAGTACTAACCTGCTCACAAGTTGCCCATGACACTGTATGAGCTCTTCTGCTTAGTCAGCTGTGTGTAGTTGATCCGCCTCGGCACACTTCGCTTTGGTCTGGAGTTTGCAGTCCTGTTCTCAGCTTGCAGCTTTCTAACCTACTTCATTGCTGTTTTCTGTGTGCTAATTATGTCAGGACTAGGAAAACAATAGCATTTATCTCCTGTCCAACTGTACCCTTGGTATTTTCAATACCTCTTAACTGTCGATTAATACCCACAGCTACTTAGTTATTAGTAGACACAGCACAATGTTCATGGTAAATAAAATTATAAAATAAAATTCCCACCTGATGCCAAAGAGGAGTTACTTCCAATCTCTTAAAAAGAAGAAAACATTAAGCTGTATGAGGAACTCATTGCTCATGCATAGTATTCTACAGTTATTTCTGTAATATTATTTAGGGATAAGTCTTTAAGACATTTGGCCTTTGAATCACTGTGATGTATTTGCTCTATGTCTGGAATTACGAAGTTTCTTATAACGATAAGGTAGAGTCTTCTCTATTCCTTATGGCTGGAGCTGTTTCATGTACATTCCAAAGAGAATTCTGTGGTCACCTGAGACCATTACCCTTGACGCCACTTAGTTTCTTCCTTTCCATTAGATCCCAGGAAAATTGTCCTCTGTGAATCTAGAACTCATTGTGATGTCCACAAAACATTGTTTTTATTCTGACATAGCATCATGATTATTCAGTGAAGTTTGTTCTTATTTATCTGAAAAAAAAACACAAGTAATTGAAATTCAACATGTTCAAATACATTTTGAAATGGGGTTGATTCCCTTGGGTATGTTTTACTTATGCTCAATGTCATTTTTTTTTTCATAGTTCTGAAAATTTGGCACGCCCCCAGGTCTTCTGTCCTACAACATGGGGCTAGAGAGAGGGCCCATCATACTGGGTGTTGCCCTGGGAATCCGTCAAAAAAAAGGTGGAAAAGAATATGGACATATGAACTGATTGTTGTGGACTTCTCCAGATATATACCTAGAGTAGAATTGCTGGATATTAAGGTAGTTCCATTTTTAGTTTTTTGAAATACCTCCGTACTGTTTTCCATAGTGACTAAACCAATCTGCAATCCCACCAACAGTGCACAAGGGTTCCCTTTTCTCCACATCCTTTCCATCACTTGCTGTTTGTTGATTTATTGATGATAGCCATTTTGAGGAGAGGTATCTCATTGTGGTATCCCATTTTGGGGTGAGGCGGTATCTCATTGTGGTTTTTATTTGCATTTCTCTAATAATTAGTGAGGTTGAGCATTTTTTTCATGTCTGTTTGCCATCTGTATGTCCTCTTTAGAAAAATGCCTCTTCGTGTCCTCTGCCCATTTTTTAATTGGGTTGTTTGTTTTTTTGGAGTTGAGTTGAGTGAGTTTTTTATAAATTTTGGATATTAACTTCTTATCGGATATATCATTGACAAATATGTTCTCCCATTCAGTAGGATACCTTTTTGTTTTATTGGTGGTTTCCTTTCCTGTGAAAAAGCTTTTTAGTTTGATGTAATCCCACATGTTTATTTTTTCTTTTCCCTTGCCCGAGGGGACATATCAGTAAGAATCTTACTCGGGTAATATCTGTAAAGTTTCTTCCTATATTTTCTTCTAGGAGTTTTAGGTTTCAGATCTTATATTTAAGTCTTTAATCCATTTTGAATTTATTCTTGTAGATGGTGTAAGGAGGTTGTCCAGCTTCATTTTTTTGCATGTGTCTGTCCAGGTTTCCCCCCTCCATTTATTGAATAGACTGTTTTTACTCCACTCTTAATTCTTGTTTCCATATTGTCATAGATTAAACGACCTCATAGGCATGGGTTTATTTCTGGGCTCTCCATTCTGTTCCATTGATGTATGTGTCTGTTTTTATGCCAGTACCATGCTGTTTTGATTACTGTAGCCTTGTAGTATAATTTGATGTCAGGTATCGTTATACCTCCCACTTTGTTCTTATTTCTCAAGATTGCCGAGGCTATACGGGGTCTTTTATGGTTCCATATAAATTTTAGGATTATATGTTCTATTTCTGTGAAAAATTCCCCTGGTAGCTTGATAGGAATTAGGCTGAATCTGTATATTGCCTTAGACAGTATGGACATTTTAACGATATTTATTCTTCCTATCCACAAGCATGGTATGTGTGTCCATCTATTTTTATCTTCTTTAATTTCTTCAGTGTCTTACAGTTTTCTGAGTACAGATCTTTCACTTCTTTGGTTAAATTTGTTCCTAGGTATTTTATGATCTTTGAAGGAATTGTAAATGGGATTGTTTTCTTAATTTCTCCTTCTGATATTCTATTATTGGTATATACAAATGCAACTGATTTCTGAATATTAATTTTGTATCCTGCTACTTTACTAAATTCATTTATAAGTTCTAGTAGTTTTTTGGTGGATTCTTTAGGGTTCTTTACATATAGTATCATGTCATCTGCATATAATGACAATTTTACTTCCTCCTTACCAATTTGGATGCCTTTTATTTCTTTTTCTTGTCTGATTGCTGTGGCTAGAACTTCCAACACTATGTTGAATAGAAGTGGAGAAAGTAGGCAACCTTGCCTTGTTCCTGATCTTAAGGGGAATGGTTTTAGCTTTTCCCCATTGAGTATGATGTTAGCTGTGGGTTTATCACATATGGCCTTTATTATGTTGCGATATGGTCCCTCTATTCCCACTTTCTTAAGAGTTTTTATCATAAATGGCTGCTGGATTTTGTCCAATGCTTTTTCTGCATCTATTGATACGATCATGTGACTTTTATTTTTTCATTTTGTTATTGTGGTGTATTATATTAATTGATTTGTGGATGTTGAACCACCCTTGCATACGAGGAATGAATCCCACTTGATCATAGTGTATAATCTTTTTAATGTATTGCTGAATTCTGTTCGCTAATATTTTGTTGAGGATTTTTGCATCTAAGTTCATTAAGGATATCGGCCTGTAGTTTTCTTTTTTTGTAATGTTTTTGTTTTTGGGTTCAGGGTGATAGTGGCCTCGTAAAAAGTATTTGGGGGCCAGCCCAGTGGCTCAGGCGGTTAGAGCTCCATGCTCCTAACTCCAAAGGCTGCCGGTTCGATTCCCACATGGGCCAGTGGGCTCTCAACCACAAGGTTGCCAGTTCAATTTCTCGACTCCCTCAAGGGATGGTGGGCTCCGCCCCCTGCAACTAAGATTGAACACGGCACCTTGAGCTGAGCTGCCGCTGAGCTCTCGGATGGCTCAGTTGGTTGGAGTGCATCCTCTCAACCACAAGGTTGCCGGTTCAACTCCCGCAAGGGATGGTGGGCTGTGCCCCCTGCAACTAGCAACGGCAATTGGACCTGGAGCTGAGTTGCGCCCGACACAAGTAAGACTGAAAGGACAGCAACTTGAAGCTGAATGGCACCCTCCACAATTAAGATTGAAAGAACAACAACTTGCCTTGGAAAATAGGCCTGGAAGTACACACTGTTCCCCAATAAAGTCCTGTTCCCCTTCCCCAATAAAAAAAATAATAATAATAATAATAAAATAAAAATAAATAAAAGTATTTGGGAGCCTTCCTTCCTTCCGGATTTTTTGGAATAATTTAAGGAGAATAGGTGATAGTTCTTTTTTGAATGCTTTATAAAATTCACCTGTGAAGTCATCTGGTCCAGGGCTTTTTTTTTTTGTTGGGAGCTTATTGATTACTGATTCAATTTCACTGGTGGTAATCAGTCTATTCAGGTTTTCCGTTTCTTTTTGAGTTAGCCTTGGAAGGATGTATGCTTCTAGAAAATTGTCCATTTCTTCCAGATTGTCTAATTTGTTGGCATATAGTTGCTCATAGTAAATTCTTAAAATTTTTTGTATTTCTGTGGTGTCTGTTGTCAATTTCTCCTCTTTCATTTCTGATTTTATTAATTTGAGTCCTCTCTCTTTTTTTTTTTTGATAAGTCTGACTAAAGGTTTGTCATTTGTTTATCTTCTCTAAAAACCAGCTCTTGGATTCATTAATGTTTTGTATTGTTTTTCTGTTCTCTATTTCATTTATTTCCTCTCTGATCATTATTGTCTCCTTCCTTGTACTCCCTTTGGGCTTATTTTGCTGTTCTTTTTCCAGACCCTTAAGTGTGAAAATAAACTGTTGATCAGTGATTTTTCTTGTTTCTTTAGGTAAGCCTGCATTGCTATGAATTTCCCTCTTAGGACTGCTTTCGCTGCATCCCATAGATTTTGGGTCATCCTGTTTTCACTTTCGTTTTTCTCAAGATATCTTTTGGTTTCTTCCTTGCTTTCATTATTGACCCATTCATTATTTAGTAACATGTTATTCAGCATCCATGAATTTGTGTGTCTTCCAGTTCTTTCCCTGTAGTTGATTTCTAATTTCAGAGCACTGTGGTCAGAGAAGACAATTGGTATATTTCAATTTTCTTAAATTTATCAAGACTTGTTTTGTGGCCTAACATGTGGTCTATCTTGGAAAATGTTTCATGTGCGCTTGAGAAGAACGTGTATTCTGCAGCTTTGGGGTGAAATGCTCTGAAAATATTGATTAAATCCAACTGGTCCAATTTGTCATTTAAGGCCATTTCCCTATTGGTTTTCTGTCTGGAAGACCTGTCCCTTGTTGTCAGAGGGGTGTTGATAGTATGATAGTATGTTACTATTGATCTCTGTCTTTATGTCAGTCAATATCTGTTTTATGTATTTAGGTGCTCCTATGTTGGGTGCATAGATGTTTACTAGGGTTATGTCCTCTTGTTGGATTGATCCCTTTATTGTTATATAGTGCCCATCTTTGTCTTTTAATATGTTCTTCTTTTTAAAGTCTATTTTGTCAGATATAAGTATTGCAACTCCAGCTTTTTTCTCCTTTCCATTTGCATGAAATATCTTACTCCAACCCTTCACTTTCAGCCTGTGTGTGTCTTTTGATCTGAGGTGAGTCTCTTGTATACAGCATATACAAGGGTCTTGCTTTCTTATCCATTCATCCACCCTATGACTCTTGATTGGAGCATTTAATCCATTTACATTTACAGTGATTATTGATAGGTACATAGTTATTGCCATTTTTTTATCTGTAGTTAGATTGTTTTCATCTTTCTTCTATTTACAGAAGTTCTTTTAGTATTTCTTGCAATGCTGGCTTGGCGGTAATAAATTCCTTTACCTTATTCTTTTCTGGGAAGCTCTTTATCTCTCCTTCAATTTTAAGTGATAGCCTTGCTGGATAAAGCAATCTAGGATGTAGGCCTTTGTTTTTCATCACTTTGAGTACCTCCTGCCACTCGTTCCCACCCTGCAGTGTTTCTGTAGAAAAGTCATTTGACAATCTTATAGGAGTTCCTTTGTCTTTCTCTTGCTGCTTTTAGAATTCTCTCTTTGTCTTTAACCTTTGCCATTTTAACTATAGTGTGTCTTGGTGTGGACCTGTTTGGGTTTATCCTGGTTGGAACTCTCTGCACTTCCTGGGGTTGTATGTCGGTTTCCTTCACCAGGTTAGGGAAGTTTTCAGTCATTATTACTTCAAATATATTCTCGATCCCTTGCTCCCTCTCTGCACCTTCTGCTATTCCTATGATGCTCATGTCGTTGCGCTTGATGTTATCCCAGAGGTCTCTTAAACCATCTTCATTGTTTTTTATTCTTTTTTCTTTTTGTTGTTCTTCTTGGGTGATCTCTGCTAACTTGTCTTCTAAGTCGCCAATTCTATCCTCTGCCTCATCTAACCTGCTGGTAATTCCTTCAAGTATGTTCTTTATTTCAGTTATTGTATTCTTTAGTTCTAACTGGTTGTTCATTATGATTTATCTATCCTTCTTTATGCCATCACTAAGCTCCTTAAACATTCTTATCATCAGTGTTCTGAACTCTGTCTCTGATAGGTTGGTTACCTCTATTTCATTTGGTTCCAATTCTGTAGATTTCTTGTGTTCTTTTATTTGGGACATGTTTCTTTGTTTCCCCATTCTGGCTGTCTCTCTGTGTTTGCTTTGACGTATTAGGTAGATCCCCTAGGGTTCTTGGGTTTTTCTGGGTTATCTTATGTAATATGTGTCCTTTATATTTGATTTGCACCACTTGCCTGTTCTCCTGTATATGTGCTCCAAAGGTGACCCTTGTGTTGTGCATATTGTCCTGTTAAAGTTGATCGTTAATTGCTTTTGGCTTGTCAGTAGGTGGAATTGACTCTTAGGCTGACTAGTTGTGAGACTTGGCTCTGCCCACAGTGGATGTTCTGCTGTGTTAGGGTTGACCAATCAAATGAGGTTTGGCCCCTATGGCCTCTTGTGCCTGTAGGGAATTCCTTCTGGGTGTGTCACTTGTAGGTGAAACCCGGTAATACTCTGGTTTGATCTGGAGTTGGCCTGTGGGTGTCTTGAATCTTGTTTCTCTTGAGCTGGGCTCTGGTGTAGAGCAATTTCAGAACAAAGCAAATCACCAAGCACAACAACAACAAAGGAAAAACCAAATACACTCACATGTAAAAACAACCAATAACCCACACTCAACACAGGCAAAAATATCAAAAATACAAAACGAAACAAAAACAGCACCAGTCTTGGCTTAAGCCCACCAAGTAAGCCCATCTCCAGGTTGTCTTCTGCTGTACCAAAGAGTCCTCTGCGTCTTGTGCAGGCAGAGCCGGCCACCTGGTGCCCAGAGTGACCCTGGCACTGCAGTTCTAGGTGAGTGGGGCTATGGGGTCAGGATGGTAGTTTTTACAAAGTCAGTGCAGTTTCTGCTCTTGCCTGCACCTATGTGCACTGAGAGTAACACAACCAACCCTGTGCCTAGGTCTCCTGAGTCTTAGGGCACTTCTTCCGTGTGTGTGTGTCTGTCTGTCTGTCTGTTTGTCTGTGTGTATGTGGAGGGCGGGAGATTTCTGAGCTGCTGAAAGCCCAGAGCTGCATCTGCTGACTGCTGCTGACCCCTGGGTGTGTCTCTACAGTAGTAATTGCCCTACCCTAGGCAGGCCAGAAAGGGGCTGGGGATGGAGGAGTCTTCTCTCTCCCAGCCCAGCAGTTTCACACTCTTCCCAGTCTCTTGCCTGAGTCAGAGCTGCAAGGCGGGTCTTCCCAGATCCTGAGCACTATGGCTCCTCTGTGTCTGACACTACTCCTCAGTTCAGGGGCCAGCTTGAGTCTCCGGAAGGGCAGGAGTAGGATTCCGAGAGTGGGGGGGAAGGACCCAGGTATGGTGTTTACGTCCTTTGTCCGACCTAGGGCCCAGCTGGAGGTCTCAGCTGAGGTTACTGCTTCAAATGCTGGATATGCTGCTCTCTCGGCAGGAGAGATCAGCTGTGGGATGCAGGAAAAGAGCCCACCTCCTGGCTCTTGTGGTCTCCATTCGAACCTGGGACCCCCTGCGTCTCCATAGCCACGGATGCTGGCTGCGTCTCCACTCCGCTCCCTTCCCTCTTCCCCTGCTCGCCCAATTTGCCCACCTTCATGTAATCCTCGTACGAATCTCTTAGCTGTTCTGTGTAATGAGCCGAGAGTCCTTTGATGGGTTATAGATGTCCAATTAGTGGTAAGTTCCGGAGGAGAACTCAAGAACACCACCTTGCTGCCACTATTCCTAGTCCCTGAATCGAGCATCATGTTTTTGAGGTCCATCTATGTTGTAGCACTTATCAGTAGTGATGGAGACTCAGATTTGATGCCTTCAGCCTGAGGGGGGAAGGAGGGTACTCAACAAAGAAACAGTGGACCCTGCCAGCACATCTGTCCTGGAAAGAGCTCTTCCTCCAACTCTTGACCTGAAGCCAGATAATTCAGTTCATCCTTGTATGTCCCTGATGCTTTTCAAGCTTCTGTCTCTTTGCTAAGGGTGTGTGTTTGTGAATGAGTGAGTCTGTTCTTAGGCTCTTTAAGAGGACACCTGGTTCTACAGCAGCCTTCTGTTTCACCCAGATGGAGTCCCCACTGACTTTCACAGTGAGATGTTATGGGACTCCTCTTCCCAGCACTGGTATTTTGGGCTGAGGAGCTCACTGTGGGGCTGGGACCCCTTGCTCCTTGGGGAGACTCAGCCGCCAAGCTATCCCTCCTGATTTTTAACTGCCACACGTGGATGTGGGACCAGCTCATTTCACATGTAGATCCCCTCAGCTGGTCATGGGAACAGGCAAGTACAGCATTTATCTACTCTGCCATTTTGACCAGAAGTCTTAATTGACTTTTTTTTTTAAGAGAAGATAATGCAATTTAATGGAGAAAAGATAATCATTTTAACAAAGTGTCCTAGAATAAGTGAACACCCATTAAAAAAAAAATCACCTCAGTACTTCACACATAAAACTAAAATTCAGTCAAAAGAGATCTTAGGAAAAAAATGTAAACAAACATAAAATTTCAAGAAAAAATATAGAGAAAATTTTATTGACCTGGGTGATGCAAAGATGTGTTAAATATGACACCAAACACATGAACCCCAAAATAATAAACTAGACTTCATAAAAGTTAAAGCATTAATAACTTCAAAAGACATTATTAAAAGTAAAATGACTAGCCACACATTGGAATAAAATATTTACAAATATCTATCTATTAAAGAATTTGTATCAAAAATTTATAAAGAGCCTTCATTGCTCAATGGTAAAATAACAAGCAATCCAATTTTTAAAAATGGGTAAAAGATTTACTTATCCCAGGTTTATGCAGCAGCTGTAAAAATGCTGCAATGATCTAATTTTTTAGTGACTACTGCTTTCTTACCAATAATGCATCCAGACCGGATGTGCTATTTCCACCTATTGCTGGAATACACAGTTGCTAAATTGCCATCATTTTATGACAGTGTCCAATCCCAGATTACCCACTTCTCCTAATCTCACCTCAGATACAGTAACCAGTCAGAACTGATCACTACTTCCCCTTACTCCTCCTCAGAATCCTTTATTAAGAATCCAAAACTTTCAAAAGGCATGTGCCTTCTCTCCATTGTTAGGAGGCATGCGGCGGTCCTTTGGAATACCCTCCATCACAGCATCGAGCTACTAGACTTGACTGTTATGCTATAGGTTTGTTTCTGGTGGCCTTTGGCTGATTAGGCTTTCACAACATTTTTGTAGTTTTAATTACTTATTTTTAAGTGGCAGAAAAGAACTGAAAATTAGATTTAGTGTATGAATTTGATAGAGGGTTTCATAAATACAGTGCTATGAATGAAAGCTGTTGGAGTCAAGAACATGGAGGAAATTTGAAGTTCACGTGTCAGCTGAGATATTCAAGTTGTCCTGGCTGTTGACAATGATAGAGATGGAGAAGGAAATTGTAATGGAAGTGCTAAAGTCCTCAAGGAATGAATAGTGCCCGGGAGATCAGTGGGGAAGATGCCATAGTTGCAATGTCCTGAACCTCAAAGGAGGAAGTGTGTGGGATTGAGGATGAAGTAGACTAATTTGCAAAAGGCAACAAGGCTCTGCCAAACTCTGATGAATGTGACTTATCAGAGTCAACACACTGAAGCACTTTTTTCTATTGTCACATCTTTAGGATATATCAATAACGTCAGTTAACTTTTCCACATAATTATATGCTATCCCATTTAAATCTTATGACCAGCCTATGAGATAGGAATTATTAACCTCATTTTAGAGATCGTGAAATTGAGTCCCAAAGAGGTTAAACAATTTTCCTGAGCTCATACACCTCAAACTGCACCCGGGTCTCCAGGTTACAAAGGTCACCCTAGATTTTTCAAACTATTTAAATGAGGGACAATATTCCCCCAAGCATCCATGGATCAATAATTTATAAAAAGGCAAAAACAATTGAACTACTAAAAAAATTAAGTAAGAAAAACAAAAATATAACCCATTTTTTATTATTAGAATCAACACATTTAAAATTACTCTCTTGAATAGCAATAAAGTGTATAAATGGTTACCCTCAAGTTCTGTCCGTATTGTATCATGCATTGATAATAAACCATTTGCTAACCACCACCAGTCCAGGGACTACATTTTGAGTAATAGTAGACTGTGTTCTGTTTCTGCTCACTTATTCATACTATTCCCTCGCTTTCTTCCCACTACCTGATGTCCTCAGCTAAAGGGACTGTTTTGTCTATGGAGAAAGCTCTGGTAGTATTGACTCTTGTCCCCATTTCTAGCCAACTTTCTGTACCAACAGCTCTTTGTTCAAATGTCTGGACAAACTTCCATCAGGATCCTTGGAAAGATACCTTTTGTTAGCCCCTGGAACTTCTATTTATGCCACCTTCCCTGACCAGCCCCTTAAATGCAGGGTTAATCATTCTTTCTCCTGTATTTCTGAAACAGCTTCTACATGCTTTCATTTTACTACTGATGATACTATGTAGTAAATTCTGTCTAGATTGAAATTTGTTTTGATAGTTTTGTGTTTTGGAGAGCAGGGACTCAATTTAATTTGGATGATGGGTTGTATTAATCAGTGATTAAGTGAAGTTCTCTCTCAACTTCTCAGGGCTTATGGAGTACTGGCCACTGCTACTGTCCAAAAAGACCAATAATTGGATTTAATACTGAAGAAGAACTGAGCGGGATGCCGACCTACTGTCAAACACCATTTTGAAGATTTGGGACCTGCTCCTTCTTTTTCTCGTGTTGCATTCTACTCTGCTTCTTGATAAAAATGTGAGTACTTTGAATATGACTGATGAAGTGAGGAAGCTTACATATTACAGGATAATATTTTCATGGTTTTAGGTTGCAATACATGTTCCCAGATGGGGTCAGACAATCCTGGAAGGGGCAGGGGACAAATTAATGGTTCAAACAGTAAAGGAGTTCAAGCCTTGAGTAGAACTTGAAGGTGGAAAATGATGGTTGTGAATAGCAAAGTAAATCACTTTGGGATCGCTCTTCTCACCAGAGCTTGTAAGAAGAGCTGTGAGAATGATGGATCCCAATGGTAACCTTTAGAGACGTGTAAAGGAAGGTGGGGTATCTAATGTATTTGCGATTGCAATCTGCCTTGATGGAATGTGGGTAACTTAGATGCCTCAGAAGAGTTTCTTGAAGTGTTCTGTTGAGGGGAGGGATGAAAAGAGTCCAAGACACTTAAATAGGGGACCATCCTGTATATACTGAATTCCAGAGAAGAATCGTCTTAATTTTTCTCTATAGCTAAATAGTCACTAAGCCGCAGTAGTAGTTTTCTTCTTTACTGTTCCCTATTTCAATTCTAATGCTCCTTTTCTTATTGACTCAAAGGTTATTTTATCGGAAGATACACTGACATCATCCTACTAACCCTGATCAAGTAGTAAGCTAATTGTTCTGAATTTTAGACAAGCTCTGGGAAACCAAGAACCCTCTCCTTTATTTTCGCTAAACAAAAGAGAAGGAATCTCAAAGGATACCTTGGCTTATGGATGCCTCTGGGAAGGGCAGCCTGGCCTTAATGAGTCACTGGGTTCGGTCCGCGAAGCATTTCTGTACAGGAGAACCTGTTTCTCAATGGGGAAAGCAGAAGTAGCCTGAGGGGATTTGTTATGTTCTATTAGAGCCTTCCTTCCCCTCCCGCCACACACACACCCGCATCCTCACAGCCTGTATGGAAGAACTACTACTACGTTCCTTGACCGAGGGGATCATTCAATGGTTTATATTGCCGAGTATTCAGTGCACAACTACTTAGAAAACTAAGTGGAAAACCTCTGCTTTCTGTAGTTCTCTTGGGAGTTCAGCCTCAACAATCCTGGCTCTGAAGGTGAGTACAGTATTCATAGATTTTGTTCCAATAATTTAAATTTTTATTTGTTCAATGGGAAATTAAAAATAAGAGAAACTGTCTCATCAAGTTAGCTCTTGACATTTGTTGATACTGTGGCCTCAGCAAGGGATGCACTGCACCCAAACCAGGCTGCCCGGGAGTCCCCAGGACAGTGGAGGGTCTGCAGGAGCCAAAGCCACAGCTGAAACTATGGAAGGAAATCGGGGAGAAATCACCAAATACTCAGGTTAGCTGAGGCTCACAGTGCTATGCCCTCTCTTCAGCATCAAAAGTGACCCGTGCATGGACAGAAAAGATAGTTGAGAATCAGAGTGGGTGGGCAAGCCTCAATGGAATCCAAAATGAAGAGCTCTTGAGAGAAGCCCAGGTGGCCAGTGGAGAGGAAGGGAGCAACAAGGATCAGTTGTTATATTACGCATCTGAGTGGCATAAGCTAGAAGTATGAAGGCATCGGATACTGTACTTCCTGTCTTATTTTGGATTTCTGGTGAAAGTCTGCCATGTGTTGAAAGAAGAACTATATATATTTCTCATTAAAAAAGTTAAATAACTGAAAATCTACCAACACTTTATTTTTACCTAATAAAAAATTGTTACTTAGCCCTGATGTATGACTAAACACCTTTGAGTACTTTATAAATACTTCTTTTAATCTCACAACAAACGTGCATTACAGGGACAATTATTCCCATTTTACAAATGAAGAAACTGAGATTCAGAGAGATTAAGTGTCATGTGCAAGTTAAAACAGCTGGCCAGTGGGAGACCAAGGATCTGAATTTTCTCTCTCCATCTCCGAAACTCTGCTGTGAGCAGACATCCAAACGCCGCCGTATGCCCGTGATGCAGGGGTGGCCCCACTGAGCTCTGCTTGAGCCACAAGGAAGCACAGAGGCTGCTCAGTGCCAGGCCCAGTTCCTCACACGAGTGTATGTTCAGAAGGTGACAAGAGCACTGTGAAGGATCTGAAAAGTGTGCCACAGGTGCGTGGCCAAAGGAACTATGGATGCTTACTTTTAGAAAAGGAAAGGCAGTGCAGGCATGCTACTGTGGTCAAATATTTCAAAGTTTTTCTATAGAAAAGACGTGGTTTTTACCATTTATACCATTAAACTCCTAGGGGATCATTGATAAGATTAAAAACAGATATTTTTAATGGTAAAGCTAACAGCAATGGCAGTAAGCTGCCTGATACTCGAGTAATGTAAGTGCACTTAATGAAGACCAGTCAAAGAAGAAATAGAACATATTCTTCAATGAGCTGCAGGTTCTCATTATTGATTCATTATACCTCACAATTCATTCAGTCACAGTAAGTCCCACTATTGGTAATACTAAATGCTTTCTCATCTAAAGTAAGACATTTAATAATTTCTAAGATACTAACACATTTGTAGATATTTGTTACTGATATTTATTTATGGTAAATGTTTAAGACCTTATAATTGAAATAATGTTGTTAGCAGAAAATTGTGTTTCTATGAAAATTAGAACCAATAACACTGAGTAAAAAAATCTCTGTTTCATGTTAACATATGACTCTTAAAAGCACAAAAGTTGCAAGGAAGCATATGTAGGGAGATACATTCAGAAAAATAATCAGAGACAGATTACGAAGTTCCATGAATACCATGCTAAGGAGTTTGACTATATTCCATCCAGCATTTCAGATATGCAAATACCTCAGGAAATTGGAAAATATTTTATTGATAATATTAAGTGAAAATGTAAATTATAAAAATGGAATATGTAATATGATTAGAAATATGTAAATACTACTTACTTATGCCCCCAAATTAAAATAAATGAAAATGGATTGTGAGGCATTGTTTTAAGTAAAAGATTTGTAGTTGAGTCTTTCCTTAGTTGTTAACTATATGGAAAAATTAAAAGAAAGTGCATGCAAAGATAATATATAAATCTGTAGAATTTATCTATAGGGATTGTTATTTAGCTGAAGTTACTGGAAAGAAAATATGTGCATAAGTGAAAATTTCAGGTCAATAGAGTAATCCCAAATAATTTTTTTTAATTTTATAATAGTTTACAGAAATATTAAAAGAAATTTTTATATTTCTATTTTCTCATTCTTATAAATGTAACTTTTCTAATTTTTACTGACTCTTTAGTATGCCTGATATTGTTCGCTTGGATTGCAGCAATTCCTGTCTTCCCTTATTATTTATCACTGTTCTCAGGATTGCTTTCTCAGAATTGCCTCAAAACAAAGGAACTTTTGCCTTTTTCACGACACAGGGGCAAAACTCCAAGAAGCGTAAGACAAATGAATATTCACATTTCCCTCAACAGGAATAATTCACAGAGGAGATGGAGGTTGGAAACCACAGCAGTGTGACCCAGTTCATCATTTTGGGGTTAACAGAAGATCCTACACTTAGTGTCATCTTCTTTGTGATATTTCTAGGAATCTATGCGGTCACCTTAATGGGCAACGTCAGCATCATTGTGTTAATCAGAAGCAGCCCTCAGCTTCATACCCCAATGTACCTTTTCATCTGTCATTTGGCCTTTGTAGACATCTGGTTCTCTTCCTCAGTCACACCTGTCATGCTCATGGGCTTCCTGAGGAAAGGAATCTCTCTGCCTGTTGCTGGCTGTGTGGCCCAGCTCTGTTCTGTGGTCACCTTTGGGAGCGCTGAGTGCTTCCTGCTGGCTGCCATGGCCTATGATCGCTATGTCGCCATCTGCTCTCCCCTGTGCTACTCCTCCCACATGGCCCCCAGAATCTGCCTTCTCTTAGTGGCGATGTCCTACCTGGGTGGATGTGTGAATGCTTGGACATTCACTGGATGTTTATTGAGTCTGTCTTTCTGTGGACCAAATCAGGTAAGTCACTTTTTCTGTGATTTCTCCCCTTTGCTGAAACTTTCTTGCTCAGATATCTCCATTATTGAAATTATCCCTTCCGTTTCTTCTGGATCCATCATTGTGGTCACGATGTTTGTGATATCTGTCTCTTACATCTGTATCCTCATCACAATCCTGAAGATACGCTCTGCTGAAGGGCGACACAAGGCCTTCTCCACCTGCACCTCCCACCTCACTGCGGTTACTCTCTTCTATGGAACCATCACATTCATTTATGTGCTGCCCAAGTCCAGCTACTCACCTGAACAGAACAGAGTGACGTCTGTGTTCTACACGGTGGTGATCCCCATGTTGAATCCCCTCATCTACAGTCTGAGGAACAGAGATGTGAAGGAGGCCATGAGAAAGGCAGCTGTCAGATTATATTCTTAGGATCCATTCTTGGCATGTGTTTGTTTACCTGTATCACACTTAGGACCTACCAAATGCTGCATAACTGATCGCTTAAATTCGTACTTCTTCTAATACTCACTTTTATACACTAGTAAACCAATTATTATTACTGTAATTGTCACCCTTATTAATATCTGTAGATGCCAAGTACCGTTTCTTAATTTATTTAGCAAGCAGTAATTTGCACCTGCTATGTGCCAAGCCCAACTCGAAGCACGTTACATATGTTAACTGGTTTATTCCTTGCAAAAACCCTATGAAGTACTATTATTTCTCTTTTACCAAAAAAAAAAAAAAAAAAAAAGTCATCTGGAGCACGGAGACATTAAGTACATTGCCCTAAATCATGTAGCTAAGAGGTTGTGGGACCAATGTTTGAATCCAGAAAGTCTGGGTCCAAAACCACTATGCTTCTCCAATTAATATTCATAGCAATTCCGTGATGCTGGCTTATTAATTTTCCTCAATTGACAGATTGGAATACTAAGTCTTAGGGAGATCCAGTAGTTTGTCTGGAGAGATTTGGGCTCAAGTCTTCGGCTTCTAGAGGAGTCAAGCCCTCTAATTCCAATGACTTTAGCAGCGTTACTGAACTAGAGGAGTTAAACAGAGCAATCCAGCCTAACCTGTTACTTTGTATCAGTCTTTTGAACAAACTCTATGCCCTAGAAAGTCTAGGTTGTAAAGACTCCAAAACAATGATGAAGAAGGGAAACTGTACTGATTCCCATCTTTTAGGATATCAGGTCTGGGCACCACAGCCACGTGATTTGACTGGAAGTCTGTCCGTACTTAAACACATGTTAAAAGCAAATAGTCCATGGGCATAATTTAGTCGTCTTTATTTGTAGGAATTAAAAAGGGTATCTTTTAATTCTAAGCGTGGAAATTAATTTGTTAACAGCAATCGTAGTTCCATAGTCTGTCTTATAAGGAAGTTCATACCCATTAAAAATACTAGAAATGTTGTCAAAGATTGCACTAAATGTTTTTTTGTATAATGATCTACCCTCATTTACATACAGTATCACTATGAGACTAGAAAGGGTGAGATTTTCTGGGGTCAGGAATTCCCAACTCAAAGCACATACTGTGACAACTGTTTAGAGCATCTGAAAGCAAGACTTAGATCATAAAAGTCCATGTCTCAGTGTAATGGGATGAGAGAAGTAAGGATTGGGAGATATAAGAAAAAGATGTAATAAAATGAATACTATTTAAAATAAACTGTTAAGTAAAAATGTAGAAGATCTATAATGCAAATTTTAAGGGGACAATACATAACAAAGATTAAAAGGTAATATGATTAAATTTGAAAAAACACATGAAATGATTAAAATAATGGGTAAAGGAAAACAGTTTCTCTGCTCACAACCAAATGTGTGCTGTATTTTCCCCCACCAACCATTTGGAAAACCAGTATTTTCTAAATATCCAGATATCAATTTAATGCCCTATTTTTAAATTCAATTGTGACACCAACCACCTGGAGGTCATGTCAGACTTCACACGTTTAAGGACTCAGTCCCACAAGACTGCCCTCACTTCAGATACCAGGTGTAAGTAATGGCTCCCCAGGGTACCCACAGTTCAGTCCAACTGGCTACAAAGCCAGGATTCCCACAACCCTCTCCCAGGTTTGATAATTTGCTGGAATGACTCACAAAACTCATGGAAACATTTACTTACATTTACCAGTTAATTATAAAAGATTTGAGAAAGGGTACACATAAACAGCCAGAGCAGAGAAATGTAGCTCCAGGTCTGAAAGGGTCCCTAGGGCAGGAGCTTTGTCACTGTGATATTGGAATGCACCACCTGCCTGGCACATACATGTGTTCACCAGCCTGGACGCTCTCCATGGCAGTGTTTAAGGATTTTTATGGAGGTGGCCTTACTGGCATGAAGTCCATTTCCAACCCCTGCCTCTTCCCTGCATAACAGAGGGGTGGGCAGACAGTTCCAAATTCTAATCATGGTTTGGTCTTTCTGGTGACCAGCCCCCATCCTGAAGCTATCCAGGAGCCCACCAAGAATTGCTTCATTAAAACAAAAGATACTCCTGTCCCCAGGAAATTCCAGGGGATTTAGGAGCTTTGTGTCAGGAATGAGGGTCAGAGACCAAATATTATATTAGAACAAAAGATACTCCTAGCACCCCTATTACTCAGGAAATTAGAAGGGTTTTAGGAGCTTTGTGTCAGGAACTGAGGGCAGAGACCAAAGATATATTTCTGTTATGTCACAGTCCACCTGCTGGTGTGTGGCTACAGACACTTCACAGCAAAATGATCATAAAAGTCCAAAGATAACTGGCACATAACTAGAATCCCATTCAGTCCATCATCTTATTGCATGAAAATGTCTCCCAGGGTGAGGCTATTCAGGTTTGCAGGCTTTCATTTGATATTGTTGGGTTCTAAAAGCATCAGTGGTCACTCTGCTTGCATAAGCTTATTTTTGCTTTGCTTTCAAAAATAAATAAATAAAAAATAAAAGCAAGAGAAGCCTCAGCAATATATGGCTTTACCCTTTCAGGACTCTGGTATAATTTAGCTAAGAGACAATATCACCTCTTGCCCTGAGCCTCTTTTGAGGTGTTATTATAGTATTATATTTTTTATAAACAACATTTTCAATTCTGTAAAAATCCCAGGTGCATCCTGACTCCCATGACATCTCAGAGCTTTAGCTATGTGAACTCTAAAGTCCAGCATATAGAGACGAGTGTCCCTCTGGACACATTGGACTCATCTCAGAGGTCACAGTCAAAGTATGATAGGTCTTCTGTCTTTTACCTCAGGTATCATTTGGGCTTTACTAATTGGGAACTAATTTGAGTCAAAGACCACTGACAAACATTAATTTCCAGATCTGTTAAGGTTTAGAATAATTCAGGGAGAATGTGGGAGAAGGGGCCTCAAACATTGATAATTTCCTGCCATTGTGTCCTCAGAGCCTCTGAGGATTATTTGATTCAGGCCTTGAAGTCATTTTACAGGTAGATAGGGGATAGTCATTCACTTTAGAAGTATTTTTGAGCCTTTATTATATTCTGGGAACTGAGTAAATACTGAAGATATGTTGATGAATAGAACAGAGTTGTCATGCAGTTTAGCTTATAGTGGGGTAGATACTAGGGAATTAAACATTAGAAATGCAGAATGTGATAAGTGGTATGGAAGAGACTAGTCAATTGGGTTGATATGACTTATAAAGGGTAACTGTGATGATGTGGATGGTGTTACCTTAGAGAGAGTGAAAAGGAAGGCCACTTGGAGGAGGTGATAGCTGAATAGAAAGTTGAAAGATGAGAAGGACCCATTGATATGGAGAGTGAGGGGGAAAGCTGCCAGACAGAAATCTGGCAGGTACAAAGATCCTGTTATTTCAAGAAATAAAGAGGCCATGGTGACCCAAGAGGAGAGAGGTACTCAAAAAGGATTAGATCACAGGGAGCTTCATAGACCATGGAAAAGTTTCAGTTTTATTCCTAAAGGAATGGGAAGCCATTAAATGGTGATTTTAATAGGTGTAATCTAATGTGAGTAGTTTTTTAAAAGATCACTCTGGTTGTTGTATGAAAAATTATTCAAGGGAAGAGTGGGAACAGGAGACCGGTGAGATTAATGGTCAAGATCTTTGATGATGGTACATTGGGCTAGTTCAGGTGCAGTGTAGTTAGAGAGAACTGAACCTATTCAAGATGTAGTTTGGATAAAAGACCAAAGGACTTGTTAAGGGATTAGTGTGGGAAGTTAAAAATTAAAAAAGAAGTTGAGGAAACCTCAGATATTTTTGGCTTAGATTATTCAATGGATGTGAATGGGATGCCATTTACTAGCTGAGGAAAAGTGATGTTCAGGTTATCTATTGATGCATGACAGGTCACTCAAAACTTAGTGGCTTAAAGCAAAACCATTTTATATTAATTATTTTCTGAATTCAGGTTCGGTTTGGCATAGCATTTCTTCTCCACATGAAATTAACAGGAGTCACTTAGTGATATTCAGGTGGCATCTGGGCATGACTAGAGAGCGCAAGATGGCTTCACTCAAATGTCTGGCACCTTCGCAAGGATGGCTTGAAAATCTTTTCTCCATATAGTGTTAGAGTCTTTCCATATGGTCTTACCTGCAGAGTAGTTGAGTTTCTCACGTGGTAGCTCAGACTCCAATAGCATATGTCCCAGGAGACTAAAAAGGAATTCCCTATGACCTAACCTCAGGAAACCCAGAATATTATTTACACTGTCTCCTATTGGTAAAACAAATCACTAAAGCCAGTTCAGAATTAAGGGGAGGGAAAGTAGCTCACACCTTTCAAAAAGAGAAATACCAAAGACTTTGCAACCATCTCCAATTTTCCATAATCCCTCCGGCCACAATTATTTATATATTTCCCCACCTGCTAAAATAGTTCCTACCCTCCTACATTCCCCCAAAACATTATACCATTACAGCATCAACACTGAGTTTATCATCATGAGATCTGTATCAGGTTCAGGCGTGTGAGGTTCCTTAGGTACAGCTCCTCAAATATAATCCCCCTTGATTTGAGGACCTAGGAACAAGAGATGGCATACGACTTCTACCCCTCTCAGGCACTGTTGATACAGGAGTAGGAAAGCTTTAGTAAATACTCCTTTCATAAAGGGGGAATACAGGAGTCACATAGCAACACTGGCCCACAGCAATTCCAAAATCCAGCGAGACACAGGTTCCCATTTTCTTGATCATGGTCCAGTTCTACTTCCTGCTAATGTGTTTCCGTGGCTCTGCCTTCTGGCTTATAGTTCAATCCTCTGAATCATCCTTTTACAGGAAAAAAAAATAGCCCATGTTATACCTGAGTAGCTGTCTTGGCCTATTTCCTGCCTATTGTAGGTTGAGAGTCCAAAGACATCTTCATTTTGTACTGTCCCTTGCAGTCCAAGCAGGTATAATTTCTTCAGAAACTTTTTGAGACATCATACCCTCTTTTCCTTATTTATTTTATAACTAGAAATCTGCACCCCTGGGCTCCCTTTACCCATTTTGTCCATCTTCCAACTCACCTCACCTCTGGCAACCACCAATCTGTTCTGTGTATCTACGATTTGGGGGTTTTATTGTTGTTGTTCATTTGTTTTGCTTTTTAGATTCCACATGTAAGTGAAATTATATGGTATTTGTCTTTCTCTGTCTGACTTAGTTCACTTAATACCCTCAAGGTCCATCCATGTTGTTGCATGATGGCAAGATTTCATTCTTTCTTATGGCTGAGTAATATTCCATTGTATATATGTACCACAACTTCTTTATCCATTTATTCATTGATGGATACTGAGGTTATTTCCATATCTTGGCTATTGTAAATAATGCTGCAGTGAACATAAGGGTGCATATATCTTTTTGAATTAGTGTTTTAGTTTTCTTAGAATAAATTCCCAGAAGTGGAATTGCTGGATTACATGGCTGTTCCATTTTTATGTTTTTGAGGAATCACCATACTGTTTTTCACAGTGGCTACACCAAATTTACAATCCCACCCACAGTGAAGGAGGGTTCTCCACATCCTCACCAACACTTTTTATTTCTTGTTTTTATATTTTTTTAAATATTTTATTTTTTAAAATTTCTTGTCTTTTTAATAATAGCCATTCTAACAGGTGTGAGACATATCTCATTGTAGTTTTGATTTGCATTTCCATGATGATTAGTGATGTTGAGCATCTTTTCACATGTCTGTAAGCCATCTGTAAGTCGTCTTTGTAAAAATGTCTGTTCAGGTCCTCTGCCCATTTTTTAACTGGATTATTTGGTTGTTTTGTTTTGTTTGTTTGTTTTATATTGAGTTGTATGAGTTCCTTACATATTTTGGATACTAACTCCTTTTTGGATACATTATTTGCAAATATCTTCCCACATTCAGTATGCTGTCTGTTTTCATTTTGTTGATTTTAGATTCTCCTATCTCAATCCCTGAAGCCCCATTTTGAGAAACTGAGCTTATTTTTGGGGTAAGTCTTATTTTTGGGAAACACAGTATTTTTCTTTTTATCTTCTTGTCTTTAATCTTTGTGCATTCTACAGAATAATTTCTAGCCAATGTTTCTGTCTTTCTCTTGCACCACTGATTGTTTATTATTTTTCTGCCTCTTAACCTTTAACAGTGACTGATGTTAAGATCAAAATTCTTTGTTACCAAATCCCAATCATTGAGTTTGCGTGCTCTGAACAAAAAATGCATAGCTGGGATTTGCAGTAAAGAAGGAATTAGTTTATTAGCATTGGCCAGTCCAGAGATGGGCAACCTCATGCACTGAAAGACCCAACTCCCTGATGAGATGTAGGTTACAGATTATATAGGGCTAAATCACAAGGCTCCATGGGTTAGGGTTTCAGGGTCATGCTGGGAGCTGATTGGTCAGAGGTGAGGTAAGGGTAATAAATCATTTCTTTAGGTCTTGAAGATGGCTCTGAGGTCCGCTCCATTGCCAAGGGGGTTATCCCCCAGTAAGGCTTGGGAGGTGAAACATAATTTAGATTAAAACGTTATCTTTGCTTGCTAGGGGGTTAAACCTTGTGACCATTGTTCAGAACCTGGATGTTTGTCTTCTGCTGCCTGGGGTCAGTAATCATTAAGGTGAGAGACAGGTCAGTGCAGTGTGCTGAGAGTGAGAAGAGGAAAAATTGTTTTAAAACTAAGTCAAATAAGAATTATAAGGACCCTCAGTTTTATCTTAATATCACTTTTCTGCCCTCACCTCCAGCAAGACTGAATGTTTAATGAACAATCAAAATAGAAATATGATTTGCCAAGTTAATCTGAAGAATGTGGCTTGATTCTATTCAGTTCTGGACTTCAAGGCAAACCACATAACAAGTACACCTGCTAGAAAATGTCCTGAAGTTTTGCTGAAAATCCAAAAGTTGATTAGAACAGTACGACTAGAATATGCCGTTCTAAAATGAGACAGTAACTTCAAAATCATTTTGACTCCAAGCTAGTCCATCATATTATATTAGGTATTTGGAAAAGAACATCAAAGAGAAATTCTTAAGAACTTAAAAATTGTTGATTTGTATGAGAATTAATGATATTGTATATCTCAAGCTTCAGTTCTTACCATGGGAAGCAGCCTAGCAGAAGTTACAACATGTTGAATTCATTTAGGGGGTCTAGTCATTGTCACAATTATCACCTTCAGAGCTGCTTCATAATGGTAAACTGAGGAAAGAAGAATTGCATTGCAAAAAAAGTCAAAGTTCTTTTAGAAGATTGCTGTAACATACGCAGTTGGACATATGCAGTTCTGACACCTCTGCTTAATCCCATAATTTACAGCCTAAGAAACAAATGCAGCTAGCCCTAAGGATGTTACTAAACAATGCAAATAGGTTTATCCCTCAACTGGTAAATAAAAGAACCCTAAACATTTTTTAAAATTTTAAATTGTTTATAATATAAAAATAGACAAAGTGGAGTACTTCCAATAAAAATCATCACTTTGTGTACAGGCAATTAAAATATTAACTAATTACCTGATATATCTTGACATACCTGATATACCTGATATATCACCATTTTTCTATACAAAAAAATACAGTTTTAGAATATTTTTAAACATATGGATGTTTGCATGCATGCGTGTATGTAATATACAAATATGCTTGCGGTAAATGAATCAAAACATGTTTTGGAACACAATATTTTCATGATAATAGTGGGATGAATCTTTGTAGTTTTAATGTCAGTTCTAAAAGCTTTTGGACTAGCCCTAAATCTTGATTATTTTCTCCTAAAGATTCATAGTTTATAGTTCCGCATTTTTCATTTAAGTTCACGATACATTTTGAGTTAATTCTCATATAAGGTGTGAGGTTTAGAGTTGAGGTAGTTCCCCACTCTATAGATGTCCCTTTTCCCCAACACCGTTTTTTGAATGCCTTCCTTGTTTCATTGGATTGCTTTTGAACCTTAAAACAAACAAAAAAATCAGTCTGGCAACCTTAAAACAACAACAAAATCATACTTGTGTAGGTCTCTTTCTGGGCTCTCTAGTTAGCTTCATTGATTTATATGTCTATTCTTCCACCAGTATCACACTATCCTAATGATTGTAGGTATATGGTAAGTCTTAGTATCAGACAGAATGGTTCCATACATTGATTCTTCTTTTTCAAGATGATTTTATATATCCTAGGACCTTTGCTCTTTAGTAAAGTTAGGGTAATGGCTATTTTTGTGCTCTCTGCCTTTGTATTGGTGGGCAGCTATATCTTCATTATTGTTTCCTATGTAATGTAAGCATTTAGTGCTATAATTTTCCCTCCCAGCACTGCTTTACCTGAACCTCACATCATTTGATAGGTTGCCTTATTTTCATTGTATTCTGTATATTTATTAAATAGTGAAGTCCAGGTCTTCTTTTTATCATTTACTTTTCTCAATAGATAATGTCTTTTAACAATTACTTAAAGGTAGATTTGTGGAAAACAAATTCTCTTAGCTTTCCTTCATCTGAGGTGTTTTTATTTCTTCTTCATTCACAAAGTCTGTTTTTGCCAGATGCAGTATTTGTATTTGGCAGTTCTTTGCTTTTAGTACTTGAAAAATACTGTCCACTTTCTTCTTGCCTTACGGTTTCAGAAAAGAAAATTGTTGTTTTTGATGTTGCTTTTTTCAGTGTATAATGAGGACTTTCTCCCTCAGTGCTTTCAAGATTTCCCTTTGTTTATAATTTTTAGAACATTAATTATGTGTGTCTTGGTTTGGATTTCTTTGGGGTTTTATCCTGTTTGAAGTTTGCTCAGTTTCCTGAATCTGTAGCTCAGTCTTTCACCAAATATGGGAAGTTTTCAGCCATCATTTCTTTAAATACTTATTCAGTCCTCCTTTCTTTATTCTCTCCTTTCAGGACTACCAAAATATGAATGTTAGCTCATTCTTTTATTGTTCTACAGATCTATGTAGCTCTATTCTTTTTCTGATTTACATTCTTTTCATTTAGATCAGGTGTTTCTATTCTTCTTTCTTCAAGTTCACTGATTCTGTCCTGTCTTTATTCTACTCTTGAACCTATCCAGCAAGTTGTTTTAGTTTTTAATTTCACTGATTCTTTGTTTCCCCGAAAATAAGACCTAACCGGACCATCAGCTCTAATGCGTCTTTTGGAGCAAAAAATAATATAAGACCCGGTCTTAGTTATATTATATAAGAACCCATCTTATATTAAAATAAGATGGGGTCTTATGTTAATTTTTGCTGCAAAAGATGCATTAGAGCTGATGGTCCAGCTAGGTCTTATTTTAGGGGAAACACGGTTGTATTTTTCAAATCTGCAGCTTTCACTTGGTTATTTGTATAACTTATATTCCTTTACTGAACTTTCCTATGTTTTCATTTTTGTCAAGAAAATTAATGATTGCTTAATGATGTATTTGTTTGATGGCTGCTTTAATATACTTGTCAGATGATTTCAACCTTCTATTCATCTTTGTGTTAGCATATGTTATCTTTTCTCATTGAAGTTGTGATTATTTTCATTTGTGGTATGACAAGTGATTTTTTTGTTGTATCACAGACATTAAGGATTGGCGTTTCCAGGCGGGAATTCCCACCCATTCTCAGGAATTTCTTTCATTTTCCTTTGCCCGAATACCGAGATATAAACTGTTTTCTGTTCTCCACGATGAATCGTATCCACAAAATGACGGCTGATACTACCAACCACCTGGGTTCAAGGAGCCAATTTTCCCAATTTCTCGACCAAGTTTTCTCGGGATTCAGGAACAGAAATCGAAAAAAATTCCCAGGAACAGGCGGGAATTCCCGCCCGGAAATTCTAGTGATAAATAGGAAAAATGTTTAAGGGATACATTGTGAGTAGTACATTTATTTCCCATTGTGGATATTACTGGGTTCAAGGAGCCGATTTTCCAGATTTCCCGACCAACTTTTCTTGGGACTCGGGAATGGGAAAGCAAAAAAATTCCTGAGAATGGGTGGGAATTCCCACCTGGAACCCTATTTAGGATATTATATTGTGAGACTCTGGGTCATATTCAGTCTTTTTTAAGGAGGAAGTTCCCTTGTTGAGGTGTCACTGCAACCACCAGATACCAGATACCAGAGTGTGTATGTTCAGCTTCCTACTGCCGTAAGCACTACTGACACAACTCTGACAAAAATGGAGTGCTGCCTCACACTGCCTCCTTGCAGATGAGTGAGATAGAAGTTCAGCTTCACCCACTGCCTTGTCGTCTCCTCCCCAGTAACAGTGTGACACTGACTTACATGACTCCTTGCCTTCAAGTAAGCTCAGCTTCTTGTTGGGCCCCACTGCTACTAGGGAAGAGGGAAGTGGAGAGCTGGTTCGCACTGCTTTGTTGTAGACTTTAGGTGGAAGCTCAGCTCCCTATGGCTCACTCACAAGTAGGATTCACGTTGGGGTGAGCAGAGTACCTACCATTAGTCCCACCTCAGTCTCCCTCATTCTCTCACTGCTACTAGAAGATAGTGGAGGATCATTTCCCCACTGGCCCCCACTGACACTATCCTGGCAGGGGAATTGAAGGGTGGGTGAGGTGAAGATCAGCTCCTACGTGGCATCACTAAAACCTGGGCAATCTTTCCACTGGTGTTAGTCTAGAGTAGGGCAGGCATTGCCAAAACGTTTTCTGTTCTCTTAAGACCACCTTTCCTCTAGTTCTTTGGCTAGGAGGAACAGGCTTTTCTTAGAACTTTTTTTTGTCTCTGTCTTTGGTGGTTCTGGGTTGGAGGCTTGTGTAGGAACCTGTCGGATCTGTGAAAGCAATAAGGAAACCCAAGGAATCACTGCCATGTTGTTTCTCAAGTCCCTAAGTCCCTAGGAGTCTGCCTTCATCTTCCTCCTTCAGAGTCTTCCTGTTCTTATTTATTGTATTATGTCTAGGATATTTTGTTTAATAATAAGAGGGAGGACCCTAGAGAAATGGTGCTACATCATCTTCAGTGGAACCAGAGGTGTATGCCTTAAAATATTAGAAGATATTTATGTACCTTCTTACTTATTTTGTACTAGGAAATTATTCTAATACAAGTTATCCTGACCTATCCAGTGTAGAAGCCTTCATACTTAACTCTGAACAGTAAGGGTTGACTAGAAGGGAGTATGTCCGAGAGGAGAAAAGTCCTCTAGGGATGAAGTACAGTTCACCGTTGAACAATGCAGGGGTTGGGGGTGCTGAACCCTTGTGCAGTCAAAAATCTCCAAAAATTTAGCTATTAATAGTCTACTGTTGATCGGAAGCCTTACCAGTATATTTTGTATGTTACCTGTTTTACAAACTACATTCTTATAATAAAGTAAGGTAGAGAAAGAAATGTTAAGAAAATCATAGGGAGCTCTTTCAGTGAATACAGTCAGTGTATTTTTCCTATGATTTGAATAACATTTTCTTTTCACTAGCTTACTTTATTGTAAGAATGCAGTATGTAATAAATATAACATACTCATACAAAATATATGTGTTAATCGACTGTTTATGCGATGTTGAAAGACCAGCTGTATTCGCAAAAAGCCCTTCAGTCTGTGCCTCGACAGAGTATATTCTTTAAAGTATTAAAATGATATTTATAATTTGTATTTTTAATTTTTTAAAATTTTTATTAAATTTATTGAGGTAACATTGGTTAGTAAAAGTATATAGGTTTCAAGTGTACAACTCTGTAATACATCTATATATTGCATTGTTCACCACCCAGAGTCAAATTTCCTTCCATCACCATATATTTGATCTCCTTTACCCTCTTCTACCACCACCTCTTTCCGCTTACCATCTGGTATCCACTAAACTGTTGTCTGTGTCTATGAGTTTCTGTTTCTTTGTTTGTCTTGTTCCTTTGTTGCCTTCAGTTTTATGTCCCACATATGAATAAAGTCATATGGTTCTCAACTTTTTCTATCTGACTTATTTTGCTTAGCATGATAATCTCAAGATCCATCCATATTGTCGCAAATGGCAGTATTTCATCTTTTCTTATGGCCAAGTAATATTCCATTGTGTATATGTACCAAATCTTCTTTATCTAATCATCTATTAAAGGACACTTTGGTTATTTCCATGTCTTGGCCACCATGAATAATGCTGCGGTGAACACAGGGGTACGTATATGTTTACAGACAAATGTTTTCAGAGTTTTGGGGTAGATATTGAGAATAGGTATTGCTAGGTCATATGGTAATTCTATTCTGAATCTTTTGAGGAACCTTCATACTGTTTTCCAAAGTGGCTATACCAACTTACATTCTGTTTTTCTCCGTAACCTCTCCAACACTTGTTATTACTTTTCTGTTGATAGTAGCCATTCTAACAAGTTTGAGGTGGTATGTCACTGTGGTTTTGATTTGCATTTCCCTAATAGCTAGTGAATTTGAGCATTTTTTTCATATATCTGTTGGCCACTTGTTTGTCCTTTTGGGGGAAGTGTCTGTTCAGGTACTCTGCCCCTTTTTTCATTGGTTTGTTTTTTTGTTGTTGAGCTCTTGAGTTCTTTATGTATGTTGGATGGTAACCCCTTATTGGAGGTGTTTTTTGCAAATATCTTCTCTGATTCAGTTGGTTGCCTTTTTGTTGTGTTGATGGTTTCTTTTGCTATGCAGAACTTTTCAGTTTGATATATCCCCATTCATTTATTTTTACTTTTACTTCCCTTGCCTTTGAGGTCAAATTCATAAAATCCTCCCTGAACCCAAGGTCCATATGTTTAGTACCTATGCTTTCTTCTATGGAATTTATTGTGTCAGATCTTATGTTTAGGTCTTTGATCCATTTTGAGTTAATTTTGGTATGGTGACAGATAGCACTCTGTTTTCATTCTTTTGCACTGGCTTTCCAATTTTCCCAGTACCATTTATTGAAGAGGCTTTCTTTTCTCCATTGTATATTTTTGGCTTCTTTGTCGAAAATTATCTGACCATATATATCATATATACTGTGTTTCCCTGAAAATAAGACCTAGATGGACAATCAGCTCTAATGCGTCTTTTGGAGCAAAAAATAATATAAGACCCGGTCTTATTTTACTATAATGTAAGACCAGATATAATATAATATAATATAATATAATATAATATAATATAATTAATATCTGGTTTTATTTTACTATTTTTTATTTTATTTTATTATATAAGAACAGGTATTATATTAATTTTTATTCTAAAAGACGCATTAGAGCTGATTGTCTGGCTAGGTCTTTTCGTGGAAACATGGTAAGTGGGCTTATTTCTGGGTTCTCGATTCTGTTCCATTGGTCTGTGTATCTGTTTTTCTGCCAGTGCCATACTGTTTTGATTATTGTTGCTTTGTAGTGTAAATTGAAGTCAGGGAGTGTGATACCTCCAGCTGTATTCTTTTTTCTTAGGATTGCTTTGGCTATTCTGGATTTTTGTGATTCTATACAAATTTGATGATTTTTTTGTTCTATTTCTTTTAAAAATGCCATTGGGATTTTGATGGGGGTTGCATTAAATCTGTATGTTGCTTTAGGTAATATGGCCATTTTAACTATGTTGATTTTTCCAATCCATGAACACAGAATATCTTTTCCATTTCTTGAGTCGTCTTCAGTTACTTTTAATTATGTCTTATAGTTTTCAGTGTATAGATCCTTCACATCCTTCAAGTTTATTCCTAGGTATTTTATTCTTTTTGTTGCAATTACAAAAGGAATTTGTTTTTTATTTCTTTTTTTTGAAGTTTCATTGTTAATATATAGGAATGCAATGGGTTTTTATACATTGATTTTGTATCCTGCAACTTTACTGTATTTGTTTATTGTTTCTAATAGTGTTTTGGTGTAGTCTCTATGGCTTTTGATACAAGAATCATGTCATCTACAAAAAAACGACAATTTAACTTCTTCTTTCCCAGTTTGGATGCCTTTTATTTCTTTTTCTTGCCTGATTGCTCTGGCTAGGAGTTCCAATACTATGTTGAATTACAGTTGTGAGAGGGGGCATTTCTGTCTTGTTCCTGACCATAGAGGAAAAGTTTCCAGTTTCTCACTATTAAATCTGATACTAGCTGAGGGCTTGTTTATGGCCTTTATTATGTTGAGGTATTTTCCTTCCATACTCATTTATTAAATGTTTCAGTCATAAATGGATGTTGTACCTTGTCAAATGATATTTGTAATTTTTAGATCTTGCTTAACCTTACATGTCTCAGTTACATCTTCTGTAATATACACATTGGGGGAAAAACACTTCATAAGGTTATTAGGATTAATGGGGTTAATACTTATAAATCTCTGAGAGCAGTAGCAAACATTCTCATATTGTTAGCTCCTATTGCAATACTCTTACTGCTACTACTACTTTGAGTAACATTTGATTACTGTGAGTTAGATCTTCTAATTCTCCAACCATGCAGATATATAAGAAATACATTTTTCAGAAGAGGGTTATTACAAAACATTTAATAAGTAGGCTGGAATTCTAGTTGCCAGTCTGAGTTCATCAGTATAAGCACAAATGTATAATTGAGGTGAGCATGAGTTTGTGTAATGGCTTGTCAGAGTTGTAGCAAGATCTGACACAAACATTCAATCACTTAAATCAGGATGAAGCATTCTACAGATCAGTGGCCAGGATTCAAAGCCAGCAGAGTCAATGGTTCATGCCAGAGCAAAAGCTTCATTCAACCACCTATTTATTCATTAATTAGTTCTTTCATTCATTTTAACTAAGCATTTATGCTTGTTATGTTCTTGGAATTATATAAAAATAGATGCATGGGGGAAAAGGAAATATTGTAGCTGTCTATATGAAGCTTCCAACATTGTGGAAAAAACAAATGTTGAATCTTTACAACTGTGCTTAGTATTCTGAAGATAACCCACAGGGTTCTACAGACAGATAACAAGTGTACTTAATTTGGTCTGTAGTCTCAAGAAGACTTTCCAAAGGATCAAAAATAGCATTCAGATTGGTACCTATAGCATAGTCAGGTGTTACCCAGGTGAGGAGAGAAATGCATTTCGGGAAGAACTACCACATATGAGAGTTTCCCAGTGTGGTAAAGATTATGGCCATGTTTGAGGATTTAAGAGAAGACCAAATGACTGATTCCTAGAGTTTGTGTGTTTGGGGACTGAAGGAAGAATGCAAAGAGATAGAAAACAGGGCCATATTCAGGACTTTAAAGTCATGTTAAAAATTGTTGCCTTGCGGCTAGCCCAGTGGCTCAGGCGGTTAGAGCTCCATGCTCCTAACTTCGAAGGCTGCCGGTTCAATTACCACATGGGCCAGTGGGCTCTCAACCACAAGGTTGCCAGTTCAGTTCCTCGAGTCCCACAAGGGATGGTGGGCAGTGCCCCCTGCAACTAAAATTGAACACGGCACCTTGAGCTAAGCTGCCGCTGAGCTCCCGGGTGGCTCAGTTGGTTGGAGTACATCCTCTCAACCACAAGGTTGCCAGTTCAACTCCCTCAAGGGATGGTGGGCTGCGCCCCTTGCAACTAGTAATGGCAACTGGACCTGGAGCTGAGCTCCACCTTCCACAAGTAAGACTGAAAGGACAACAACTTGAAGCTGAATGGCACCCTCCACAACTAAGATTGAAAGGACAACTTGACTTGGAAAAAGGTCCTGGAAGTACACACTGTTCCCCAATAAAGTCCTGTTTCCCTTCCCCAATAAAATCTTTAAAAAAAAAATTGTTGCCTTTATTCTAAGATCTTCAGGGGATATTAATGAAGGAGCTAATCTATTTAGATTTATGACCATGGTTGGTGTATGGAGAATGAATGAAAGAGTGAGAAAGGGAAGAGGAAAGCTAGTTAGGGTTGTATTAGTTAGGATTCTCCAGAGAAACAGAACCAATAGGAGATACATATTGAGGAGAGAGAGAGAGAGAGAGAGAGAGAGAGAGAGAGAGAGAGAGAGAGAGAGAGAGAGAGGGGGAGAAAGGGAATGAGAGAGAATTATTTGAAGGAATTGGCTCACGCAATGTGGGAGTTGGCAATTCCAAAATCTAAGGCAGTCAGAGGGATAATTCCAGTAAGAGCTGATGTTACAATGTTGAATTCCAAGGCAACCTGGAAACAAAATCCCTCTTTTTCAGGAAACCTCAGTATTTTTTCTTAAGGTTTTCAGTTGATTGGATGAGGGCCACCCGCATTATGGAGCATAATCTGCTTTACTCAAAATCTACTGATTTAAATGTTAGTCACACCTAAAAAATACCTTTACAGTAAAGTCTAGCCTGATGTTTGACCAAAAAACTGGTCACCATAGCCTAGTCAACTTGACACATAAAATTAGCTATCACATGAGTACTATTGTAAAATAAATGTATATGGTAGTGGCTTGAAATAGAAGTGCTGACAATGAAAATGAAGGGAAGTAGGACATAAATACTGGACTCAAAATGTACAAGACTTTCTATAGAATATAAGTGTGTGGAAGAAAAAAATTACTCAAGGATTCAGAGTCAATAAATTGAGTGACTAATTGGTACCTCTTACTGGAATATGGGACATTGGAGAGGAGCAGTTTAGGGGGGAAGGAGATAATTTCTTCAGTTTTAGACAATTTGTGCTGGAAATTCAATAGACTAAAATGATTTTGTCTAAAACACTAAGTAGAGGACGGGAAGAGAAATAAATGTGTTAGTTGTCAGTACTAGAGGTCAGTTAAGCTTCAACAGGAAACAGTCCAGTTCCCTCAAGTCTCCTTAACAGGAATGAGTCTGACCATAAACAAGTCACTTCAAGCATTTGTTCACTTGCTCCCTAAGGAGTTCAGGAACCCTGCTCATTCCCACAGAAAAGTCATTATTTTGACCTGACAGAAGAATTTGCAGGTTAGTTCAGAGCATTCCATCCTATTCTTTTATGGGATTCCATATAGCTAGGCTGGAGCCAGAGATCAGGAACACAGGTCAGAATTTATGGGTCCACATAACTGAAGCCCAGCAGATAACCTTCCTACAAGAAGAATGTGTCCAGTCATTTTACTGTGTGGTTCTACTTAGTCATTTCCACCCAGAATGTACTGTCATAGTATAATTGTCACGCTCATTTTAGAATAAACTGCTGTTGAAAATGCACAGTTTCAAAGGTTTGGAGATATAATAATCTTAACTTATGGCAGAGAATAACTTTTGAAAAAAATGAATAAAATATTAAGTGGATTTTGAGCAGATTAAGTTTTTTTTCATGTTAACTAATTTGTGTTTCTAGTTATAAATTAAGTTAATTGTTATTCACAATAATTCACAATAGGCCTTGGATTTACAATTTGATATGAGAAAATCTACCATCTACTTTCACTGAAAAGCTCCACAGAGACTAATGACATATGGACGAATATATTTAGACCACACACAGACACACAATTTCCTATTATTATATTTGTGCCATATTATTATATCAAATCATACAAAAATATCAAGCTTCACTAAGAAAATATTCTGTGAACCTCTCTCTTCAGAGCCCCCTTAATCTCATTGTTCCTGAGGCTGTAGATGACAGGGTTCAACATGGGGATGAGCACATTGTAGAACACAGATGCCACCTTGTTCTGGTCACTTGAGAAGGTGGACTTGGGCATCACATAAACGAATGTGACAGTCCCAAAATACAGAGTGATCGCTGTGAGGTGGGCTGTGCAGGTGGAGAAGGCCTTGTAGTGCCCCTCGGTGGAGCTCACCTTCAGGATGGTGATAAGGATGTAGATGTAGGAGACAACTATGGCAAACACTGTGAAGACAATGATGGAGCCAGCAGTAAATGAGGGGACAACTGCGGGGATACTGCTCTCAGAACAGGAGAGTTCAACTAAAGGAGCAAAATCACAGAAAAAATGATTGACTCGATTCGGTCCACAGAAGAATAAAAAATAGAAGGAAATAGTAAAGGAACAAGAATTGAGACAACCACCTATGTAAGCCACTATGAGCAACTGAATACAAACTTGTGTGGACATTTTAGATGAATAAAGCAGTGGGTTGCAGATTGCCACAAAACGATCATATGCCATGATAGCCAGAAGGAAGCACTCAACTGCCCCAAAGAGAGCAGTTGAACCAACCTGCGTGCAACATCCATGATAGGATATTGAATTTCTCTCCACCAGGAAATTTACAATCATATTGGGTGTGACAAAAGTTGAAAGGCATATGTCCACAAAAGCCAAGTGGCTCAGAAAAAAATACATGGGACAATGAAGCTGAGAAGAGATTCTGATAAGAATTATTGTGCTGAAATTGCCAAATACGGTCACGAGATAGATACACAGGATGATCATAAAGAGTGTGACACGAAGGATTGGGTCATCAGTTAAGCCCAATAAAATGAACCCTGTCACTATAGTGTGGTTCCCATCTCCTGGGGAATCCATGAGATAACGTAGCTGCTGCCAAAGGAACCTGTGATAATGAAACATTACATTAAAGAAGTTATAAATTTGATGGCTTTAGTTTCATTCATATACATAGAGATTATTATAAACAAATTATTCAAGCTGTTTGGAATTCTTTTTTACTGTAGAGCCCAGAGTTTATATGTATGTGTAACGAGTCTTCCATATTTTAAAAATTATTTTAGCCCAAATACTACATACAGAATCTGCTTCAAATAATGTAGATCATTTTTCTATTTATATTATCTATTTATAAAACATACTTAAAGTGGCTTTTTAATCTGTAGATTAAAAGCATAAGACTTATGAGAATAGCAAAAAGCAATGGTCAGTATAACCAAAAAGGTAAACATTTATATAAATACAGGATTATGTAATGGAAACTTGAGTAATAGCTAACATTTATGGAAAGTGGACTAAATGGCAGGCAGAAGGTTAGGAATTTTAGATATTTAGTTCAATATTAATTTTCATGAAATAATATTAAGGACTTTTATTTATAGATGAAGAAACTTATTTTAACAATGTTAAGTATTTACCTAAGTTTACATAGCAAATGGTGGAACCTAGTTGTGAATCTCAAAACAGTTTGCATTCAGTCCATTCCTTTGGTAACGGTGCTATAAATGAAATCAAATAATACCCATGATGAAGTCAAGTCTCTTAGAAATGGGTGGATAACAAATCATCCTTTCTACTGTCTACTGTCTGATAGCTAATCTACAAAAGGGGTGCCTAGTTAATCAGAAAATTTACAATTTCTATCAGTAAAATGACTATTTTTAAAGGAGAATTAGAATTTTTTTGATAGGAAAAAGAAGAAATAGAAAGGAATTCTTATATTTGGGTTATGAATGAAGTTACCTACTGTTTGTTTATGTATATTTAGCGTTTACAATTAAAATAGTTTTATCAAGTAGTTTGAAGTAGCTTTCTCATTACTATGCAAAACAGATGTTTAATATCTAGGACAATATTAAAATATACTCAGACAAATCATTTTTAATGTAACAATGCTTTATAATTGTAATATTATTAGAATTAAATAATTTTAATTTCAGCATAACATACGGCTGAATAAAGTTACAACCTAAAATGTTCAGCAGTTTACCCAGGTTCATGCTGTTTGTGCCAGGTTGAGTCTCATTTCCAAGTTTTCTGGCTGTGTATTCTTGACTTTCTCAGAAGTATCTGGTTGCCTGTAAACTAAAGCATTTAGAGCAATGAACAAAGGAAAAATTTCCACAGAATATCTACAAACAGTCCCCAAAGCATCTCAAAGCTAGTGAATTTATTAGCATTATGGATGAGTGCCAAGCTGAGATAGCATGAAAGGCCATGTGAGTTTCTGGTCTTATGGGGACTCCTGGTACTTTGAATTATGCCTGTTTATCCCACTAAATAGACTACATAAACTTAGGTTAATTTAGCTAAGGTTACTTGCTAGATGACTGCTGGATTACATCCGCCCTGTTTCTCCACCATGGCTTGTGAGTACAATACAACTTTAGAGAATAAAATGTTTCTCAAATGGTAAATGGAAATCATTACATCAGATTACTCCCAAAAGGCACAGTCTTACCTCCTGAAACAAGAATTCATTTATCTTACAGCAATAAATTCAAAGTCACTGTTGTTATACAGTAGCCATGTTTTTATTATTGTTTGCCTTTGGGGATAAATCTCTGAAGATTCTACAGATTCACATGTGAATTCAAAAGCACCGGGGATCATTATCACATTCTGATGTGAGCAGTGCAGTTCACACAAACACAACTAATCTTTAAGGGTTCTGTCTATTTTGAAATAATCAATTTTTTTCTTAATATCTAGATTTTGGTGCACTTGCAATCGATAGTAGGAGTACAAATAATAAATTATTTCATACATGAATATTGGTTCTAAGCTTACTTTGATAGTTCAGGTTAAGTAATACTAAACTTCAATTATAAAATGGTAAACTCAGCTTCATTTATTCAGCATGTGTGAATTTATAAGTGTTTTATGATGATATGTGTAAGGCACTCTTTTGGGTGCCTTGAGGAGCATGGCATGGAATTCCATGTAAAGTTGAATTTTAATTAATGCAATTCATTAAAATTGGTCAGACAATTAATTTAGCCGATTTACCACTGTGCGCTTACATTGGCAGCACTGTACAAACAGCTCAGCAGATTTCGTAACCTTGGTATAGCAGCGTTTCACAGATGTGTTCGTGTTAACGTGTGGCAGTGTCTTGTTGAGTGGCATTCATTATTGTTGCGTGTTTCTGTGTGCCGTTGCAAGAATGTCTGAGCTTGTATTAGAGCAACGAACAAACATGAAATTTCTTATTAAACTTGGCAAGAGTGGAAGGGAAATCAGGGACATGCTTAATCCAAGTTTATGGGGATAATGCCATGAAGAAAATGGCAGTGTACAAATGGATTAAACATTTTTCTGAGGAGAGAGAACTGGTCATTAATGAAGAGAGGTCATGGAAGCCAGTAACGAGGAGAACTGACAAAAACATTCCAAAAATTCATCGAATTGTGCATTGAAATCCTCGGCTGACTATGAGAAGCATAACATACCAAATAAACATTGATAGAGAAACAGGAAAATCTTAACTGAAAATCTTGGCATGAGAAAGATGTGTGCGAAAATAGTCCCGAAGGAGCTCACCAATGAACAAAAACAAAAGAGAGTCAAAGTTTGCCAAGACCTCTTGGAGAGGCAAGACAATGTTTTTTGTTTTTTTGTTGTTGTTGTTGCTGTTGTTGTTGTTTTTTTAAACAGGACTTTATTGGGGAACAGTGTGTACTTCCAGGACATTTTTCCAAGTCAAGTTGTTGTCCTTTCAGTCTTAGTTGTGGAGGGCGCAGCTCAGCTCCAGGTCCAGTTGCCGTTGCTAGTTGCAGGGGGCGCTGCCCAACATCCCTTGTGGGAGTCGAAACCGGCAACCTTGTGGTTGAGAGCCCGCGCTCCAACCAACTGAGCCATCTGGGAGGCAGCTCGGCTCAAGGTGCCGTGTTCAATCTTAGTTGCAGGGGGCGCTGCCCACCATCCCTTGCGGGACTCGAGGAGTTGAACTGGTAACCTGATGGTTGAGAGCCCACTGGGCCATGTGGGAATCGAACCGGCAGCCTTCGGAGTTACGAGCATGGAGCTCTAACCGCCTGAGCCACTGGGCCGACCCCGGCAAGACAATGTTTTGTGCCGTGTTATCACTAGCGATGAAACATGGGTGTACCAATACGTCCCTGAAACAAAACGTCAAAGTGCACAATGTAAGTCAGCCAATTCTCCACGACCAAAAAAGTTTCGTCAATCCAAATCAAGAGTCAAAATGATGTTGCTAACCTTTTTTGATATCAAAGGGATTATTCATTATGAATTTGTACGGACTGGACAGTTTACCACGCTTACTATTTGGAAATACTGAAAGGCTGAGTAAAAAAGTTAGATGACCTGAACAATTCAGAGCTCTTGCATCACGACAATGAACCAGCTCACATGGCACTGTCTGTGAGGGAGTTTTTACTCAGTAAACAAATAATTGTATTGAAAGACCCTCCCTATTCACCTGATCTCGCCCCCAGTGATGACTTCTTTACCCAAAGATAAAGGAAATATTGAAAGGTAGACATTTTGATGACATTCAGGACATCAAGGTTACGTAATACAACGACAGCTCTGATGGCCATTCCAGAAAAAGAATTCCAAAATTGCTTTGAAGGGTGCACTAGGTGCTGGCATCAGTGCATAGCTTCCCAAGGAGATTACTTCAAGGGTGACTGTAGTGATATTCAGCAATGAGGTAGGGTAGCACTTTTTCTACGATGAGTTTGCAAACTTAATTGTCTGACCTCATACTTTTATATGTTTTCATGTCATTGATTAGCACTTTTTAATTTCAGCTTAAAGAACTCCTTTCAGCATTTCTCCCCGCCCCCTTTTCTTCCGTCTCCCCTGCCACTCCAGTTCAAGCTGTTGTTTCTCAGTCTAGTTGTGTAGGACACAGCTCCCTGGCACACACTGGTATTATGAGCCTTGCGCTCCCCCCCGGCTGAGGCAGTCGGTTGCCAGTCGTCAGTCTCCCGCTCACAGCAGCTCACAGAAGCTCACTCCAACCTCTGGCTGCTCAGGGCAGCCCAGCTCCAGGGAGAGCTGTTGTTCACAGTCTTAGCTGTAGAGGGTGCAGCTTACTGGCCCATGTGGGAATCGAACCGGTGACCTTGGTGTTAGGAGCATGGCACTCCAACTACCTGAGCCACCAGGCCAGCCCCCCAGCATTTCTTGCAAGGCATGTACAGTGGTGATGAACTCCCTCAGCTTTTGTTTGTCTGGGAAAGTATTTTCCCTTCATATCTGAAGGGTAATTTTGGTGGATAGAATATTCTGGTTTGCATTTTTTTTTAATTACTTTAACTATATCATTTCATGCTCTGCCTGTAAGGTTTCTGAGAAATCCACTGATAGCCTAATGGGGGTTTCTTTGTAGGTTACAATCTTTTTTCCCTGCTACTTTTAAGATTCTCTCTTTATCTTTGATTTTTGACAGTTTTTGTTATAATGTATCTTGATGAAGGTCTTTTTGCGTTGAGATAAGGTGATCTATTAGCTTCATGAATTTGGATGTCAAAGTCTCTCCCAAGTTTGGGGAGTTCTTAGCTATTATTTCTTTAAATAAATTTTCTTCCTCCTTCTCCCTGTCATCTCCTTCTGGAACCCCAGCTATTCTAATATTTGTACATTTACTGGAGTCCCAAAGATTACATAGACTTTCTTTGATCTTTTCAATGCTTTTTACTTTATTCTCCTCTAATTGGGTTATTTCAATGTTCCTATTCTCTAGATCACTTATTCTATCTTCTATTTGGTCTACTGTGCTGTAGATGATCTTTATTGCAGTTTTCACTTTATTCATTGAATTCTGCACTTCCAGAATTTCTGTTCTTTGCGTGTGTGTGTGAGTGTGTGATTTCTATCTCTGTTAAATTTTTCACTTTTCATGTATTGTTTTGCTGATTTAGTTGAGTTGTCTTTTTTGTGCTTTCTAGTAGCTTGTTGAGTTTCTTCAAAATAGTATTTTGAATTCTTTATTCAAAATACTTTTTTATTAGTTTGATTGCAATATTCTGTACCATTGAGTTCAGTTATTGCAGAATTATTGTTACCTTTTGGTAATGATATATTTGTTTAATTCTTTATGTTCCTTGTAGTTTTATGTTGCTATTTTACACATTTGGAGTAGCGGACACCTCCTCTTATCTTTAGTAGCTGCTTTAGGTGTGATATATTGTACATTGGTCCTGTTATATCTGGGATTTACTCTGACCATGTATGGTTACACCTACACCATACTTCTTGCATCCTCCTGTGACAATTTTTTTTTTTCAGAATTTGTGTGCAATTTATTTTTTAATTTTTATTTTTCAATTACAGTTGACATACAATATTATATTAGTTTCAGGTGTACAACATAGTGATTAGACATTTATGTAACTAACGAAGTGATCACCCAATAAATCTAGTAGTCATCTGACACCATACATAGTTATTACAAAATTAATGACTATATTCCCTATGCTAACTGTTACATACCCATGACTATTTTATAGCTGCCAATTTGCACCTATTAATACTTTCCCTCTTCACCTATCTCCCCAACCCGCCTCCCAACTGGCAACCAGCAAAGTGTTCTCTGTATCTGTGAGTTTGTTTCTATTTTGTTTGTTCATCCAGTTTGTTTTGTAGATTCTACATATAAGTGAAATCATATGGTATTTGTCTTTCTCTGATTTATTTCACTTAGCATAATACCTTCTAGGTTCATCCATGTTGTTGCAGATGGGAAGATTTCATTCTTTTTTATTGCTGAGTAATATTCCATTTTAAATCTTCCACTTTGGTTGCTTCCATATCTTGGCTATTGTAAATAATTCTGCAATGAACATATGGATGCATATATATATTTACAAGTTACTGTTTTTGGTTTCTTTGGATAAATACCCATAAGCGGAATTAATGGGTCCTTTTTGGTCTTTTGTTATAGTCTTTGTTTTAAAGTCTATTATGTCTGGTATAAGTGTTGTACCCTAGATTTTTTTTTTTTTTTCCGTTTTCATGCAATATCTTTTCCAAACCCTTAACTTTCAGTCTTGTGTATATTTTGATGTGAAGTCTCTTGCAGTCAGCATATGTAAGGGTTTTGTTTTCTTATCCATTCAGCCACCCTATAGGTCTTTTCTTTGGAGCATATAATCCATTTACATTTAAAGTAATTGTTGATAGATACGTAGTTATTGCCATTTTATTCATATTTTTAATCATTTCTCCTCCTCCTCCTCCTCCTCCTTCTTTTTCAAGAAGTCTCTTTAACATTTCTTATAATACTGGCTTAGTGGTGATAAACTCCTTTAGCCTTTTCTTGTCTGGGAACCTCTTTATCTTCCCTTCCATTCAAAATGATAATTTTGCCGAATAGAGTAATCTTGGTTGTATGTTCTTCCTTTTCATCACTTTGAGTATTTCATGCCAATACCTCTGGCCAGCAAAGTTTCTGTTGAGAAATCAGCTGGTAATCTTATGGGAACTCCCTTGTAAGTAAAAACTGCTTTTTTCTTGCTGCTTTTAAGATTCTCTCTTTGTCTTTAACCTTTGTCTAACCCATTGGCCTCTTTTGGTTCATCTTGTTTGGGACTCTCGGTGCTTCTTGGGCTTGTATGTCTATTTCCTTCACCAGGTTAGGGAAGTTTTCTGTCATTATTTCTTCAAACAGGTTTTCAATTCTTTGCTCTCTCTTCTCCTTCTGGTGCCCCTAGGATGCAAATGTTGGCATTCATGATGTTGTCCTGGAGGGCCCTTAACCTCTCCTCATTTTGGGGGATTCTTTTTTCTTTTTTCTGTTCTGATGGGGTGTTTTCTGCTTCTTTATCTTCCAAATTGCTGATTTGATCCTCTACTTCATCTGATCTACTGTTGATTCTCTCTAAGTATTCTTTATTTCAGCTACTATAGTCTTCATTTCTGACTGGTTCTCTTTTAGGTTTTATGTCTCCATTTTTATGCCTCCTATCCCTTTGTTGAAGCTCTCCCTGAGATCATTGAGCATTTTTATAATCAGTGTTTTGAACTCTCCGTCTGGTAGATTGCTCGTCTATATTTTGTTTAGTTCTTTTTTTGGAGGATTGTTCTGTTCTTTTATTTGGGACATGTTTCTTTGTCTCCTCATTTTGGTTGTCTCTCTGTGTTTGTTTCTATGTGTTAGGTAGAGCTGCTGTGTCTCCTGATCTTGGTAGAGTGGCCTTATATAGTAAGTGTCCTATGGAGCCCAATGGCACAGTCTCCCTGGTTACCGGAGCCGGATGCTCCAGGTGTGTCCCTTGTGTGGGTTGTGTGTGCCTTCCTGTTGTAGTTGAGCTTTGATTGCTGTTGGCACATCAATAGGAGGAATTGACCCTCAGGCTGATTGGTTGTGAGGACTGGCTCTGACTATAGTGGCGGAGCTGTTGTGCAGGGACCAGCTGTACAAACAGCATTAGCTTTAGTAGGGCTCTGGTGCCTGCTGATTCTGCCCTTTAGGTGTGTCGTTTCTGGAGGTGGTTGGGTGGTGTTCTGGTGTGGTCTGAAGCTGGCCACTGGATTGTTGGTTCTGGGGCCTCTTAGGAGGCCATAGTGAGCTGCTGCCTGTCCTCTGCCCAGGGCCAGTGGGTATGAGCTACAGAGTGATCTGCAGATGATTGCCACTTGGGGTGGGCTTGGAGGTGCCTGGGAGAGTCTAAGCTGTGAACTGAGGCTGGCTCCCACTAATGCTGGGCTTAGGGCTATTTCAAGAGTTATGGGCATGCTAAGGCCAGATGCTATTTGTTTGGTGTTTGTGAACCTTTAAGAGATTTCAGAAAAATCTTTGGTGTGAACCAATACAGGCCATTTGTATAGAAAAGCTACTGGAAGTGGCTTGGGTGGACCTACAAGTTGGGTGGGATGGGGGTCTCAGGGAATCACCAGGGTGGGGTGAACAGTGTTAGCTAGGTTGATGGAGACTCAGATATGGTACCCACCTATGTGTGCAGGCTGGGTAGTGGGAGGGCTCAACAAAGGAGCAATGGCTTTTGTCAGCACTTCTCTCTGGGAGAAAGCTGTCCCTCCAGCCCTCGTCTTGAAGCCAGACAATACAGTTCCTCCCTGTGTATTCCTAGCACTTTCAAGCTGCTGCCCCAGAGCTGGAGCTCAGAGAAAGTGAGTCTGTCAGCGAGTAAGTTCATTCATGAGCCCTTTAAGAGGTACGCCTGGGACTCCAGCAGCCCTCTGTTTTACTCAGCCACAGTCTCAGCGGGTTTTTACAGCCAGAACTTATGAGGGCTTCTCTTCCTGGCATTGGAACCCTGGTGTGGGGCTGAGACCCTTCACTCCTCAGAGAGGACCTCTGCAGCCACCATGGCTCTTCAGATTTTTAACCACCACATGTGGTTGTGGGACCATCCCTCCTATTAGTTTCGAGGTGGCTTCTTCTGTTATGTCCTTATATATAGGTCTTCTGTTGAGCTAGACTCAGGCGATGCTCAATGATGGTTGTTCTGTTGTTTCATGGTAATTTTGAGGTGGTTGTGGGAGGAGGCAAGCACAGCATTTACCTACTCTGCCATCTTGACTAGAAGCCCAGAATTCTTAAGCTTTTACATTTTCACTGGTTTTTACAGCTCACCAGTCAGGCTGGAAACCTCTCTTTTGTTTTCTAGAGGGTAGTGCTACAGCTCAAATTCATGGTTTCTGTCTTGCCCACAGACCCTGTTCTGGTTTTCTGAGAGCACTTCATTTCCTGGAGCTTGCTTTCAATGCACTCAGGAACACACACAAGGAGTCATCTGCAGAATGGGGGCAGATGTTGATGTTAAGGATGCCTGTAAACCCAGTTGGGGGCCTCTCATGTGGAGTTCTGCCAAAGACTTTTGGGGGGACTTCCTGCTGAAGTACTGAGCACAGTCAGCCTAACTGTGTTCCTTTAATGCCCTTTAATATTATGTGCTTCTTTCCTGATCTCCTCTCTCCCCTGAGTCATGGGGGTCCTACGTCAGTACTATGGGTGCTTCTGGAGAGAGGAGGTTTCTCCAGCAGTGTCCTGCACAGCTGGGAAAGCCAAACACTCACGGTTCTCCCTTTCCTCCACCAGAGAGGACTCCACCCACTAATTCAGCTCCGTGCAGTATTGCCTTGGGGGAGAGACAGCACTGGCAAAGTTCTTTTTTCAGTCTCCAGTGTGTCCAAACATGGTTTTTTTTTGTTTGTTTTTTTTTTCACCAGTGGTGTGCTGGAATAGCCCACTCTAAGGCTGGACTTCTACAAAGTGTCTCTCATCTGTGGCTTTCTGCCCAAGTCAGCACTCTCTAGGTTTTCCTTCACCGTGGCCCAGAGGAGTTGGAATAGATTCACTGGCTCCTGCTGGGTTTGCAACCCTTACTGAGGTCTTCCTGCCTTTTATCTCGCCCCATATCCCTTGGTGAATGATGCTGAGTCCCATAACTCCCACTGAGGCACTTTTGTTTGTAGATGGATGCCTAATCAATTGTTTTAAAAGGGGGACAAAAAGGAACAATGTCTCATACCACCTTGAAGTTGACGTCACTCTGGACTTAATGTTGTAGACAGTAAAATCATTGCTGATGATTAAATAGAAAAATCATAAAAGATTAATCTGGTGTTTATATTTTTATTAAAGGAAAAAGTAAGGTTCTTAAAAATGTCCATTTTTTTATTAAGAAAAGTATTCACATAGATAAAAACAACTGGAAGAAGAAACACAAAGAGGTCTATAATAACACAAATAATTTTAAATTTTTTAAATGAAACTTAGTCTTGTTTAGAAAGAGCATTTTCAGGGTTATTACAGAATTTCCAGTAAAATTATGTGTAAAAGATCTGCGAATTTTAGTATCGGAGGCAATAGGAATAAGGGGGAAAGAAATGGTTTAACATGCATTACAGAAGCATGCAGCATACATTTGACAAGATTGAAACAACCTAAAAAAGTAACTTTCCTTCTTCATCTAGAAAGGAGCCAGGTCATGCCAATTAGCCCCCAGTAGGCTTTCTTGGAAGGGGGGGCTCGTTAATATATTTTGTTGAATAGATACCTGAAAATAAAGAGCTAGTACCGTGTTTCCCCCTAAATAAGACCTGACTGGACCATCAGCTCTAATGCGTCTTTTGGAGCAAAAATTAATATAAGATCTGGTATTATATTATACTGTCTTATATTAAAATAAGACCGGGTCTTACATGAATTTTTGCTTCAAAAGATACATTAGAGCTGATAGTCTGGCTAGGTATTATTTTCGGGAAAACACATTAGCTAGAGGGAGCTTTTGGATATAATCTGAATTGGCTTGAGGAGGCTTACCTGCAGAGATACTATGGGAGGAATACTGTTGGTCACATTCAGATCACCGGGCAATAGAAGCCTTACAACTATCAGTATCACTGATTTAAATCCTTATATTCTCTGTATACCGTGGACACCATCTCTTTCAGATGACAAGATCTTGGATGGCAACACTACTCTTTATTTCCCATTTAAGGAGTTTCAGCTTCCAGCTGTTAATTCCAAAGACTGCATTAAGAGAGCATAGAACTTAGTTGAAAATATTTGTTCTTGTCGATGCAAGAAATGTGGGGTAAAGTAAGGATAAAGCAAATGTTTTTTGCTGCACGTTTCTATTGTAGTGAATGCACATTTATTCTTTAAATTGAAGATTTTCTTGAGAGTCATACAATGAAATTTGAGTCTAGAATACTATAAATATACACTGAAATGTACTTAGTACATTATCCATAGATCTGCAGAAGAGGTCCTCATTGTACAGTGTTTATTATTAAAGTCAGATTACTTTAGGACCACCAGTGTGTTCTAGCCATCAATTTTCTCATGGCCTGTTTAACCTCCTTGTTCCTCAGACTGTAGATGAGGGGATTCAACATGGGGATCACCACCGTATAGAACACAGACACCACTTTATTTTGTTCAGTTGAGTAGCTGGACTTGGGCATCACATAAATGAATGTGATGGTTCCATAGAACAGAGTGACCGCTGTGAGGTGGGAGGTGCAGGTGGAAAAGGCTTTGTGACGCCCTTCAGTGGAGTGCATTTTCAGAATTGAGAAAAGGATGTAGACATAAGACAGAGCAATGATAAACACAGTGACCACAATAATGGAGCCAGAGGAGACGGCTGGAATTATTTCAGAAGTAAAATCGTGAGAACAGGAAAGCTTCAAAAGTGGTGAATAGTCACAGAAAAAGTGATTGATTTTATTTGGTCCACAGAAGGATAGACTTAATAAACATCCAGTGAATGTCCAAGCATTCACACATCCACCTAGGTAGGACATCGCCACTAAGAGAAGGCAGATTCTGGGGGCCATGTGGGAGGAGTAGCACAGGGGAGAGCAGATGGCGACATAGCGATCATAGGCCATGGCAGCCAGCAGGAAGCACTCAGCGCTCCCAAAGGTGACCACAGAACAGAGCTGGGCCACACAGCCAGCAACACAGATAGAGGTTCCTTCCCTGAGGAAGCCCATGAGCATGACAGGTGTGACTGATGAGGAATAACCAACATCTACAAAGGCCAAGTGGCAGAGGAAAAGGTACATTGGGGTATGAAGCTGAGGGCTGCTTCTGATTAACACAATGATGCTGACGTTGCCCATTAAGGTGACCGCATAGATTCCTAGAAACACAATAAATAAAATGACACTAATTGAGGTATCCTCCGTTAACCCCAAAATAATGAACTCTGTCACAGTTGTATTGTTTCCAGTCTCCATCTATACTGGAAATTGTGCCCACTGAAAGCAAAATAAGTGAATATTAGACCACAAGAAAATATTATAATTTGCATACTTATTTTTACAATGGCTATATAATAAATTACAAAAACATAGACACTGTAGTGTAAATTTGGTACGAAGTGCATTCACACACAGTACCTCCTGTAAAACTTGACAGTATATGTTTATTGATATAAGGCCAGAAATAATCAGAAAAAAATTTTTTTAACTTAACCAGCTTAACTCATGTTTACATCATGTTGTTAGGTGTTCCTTGAGCAATAGAGATCAACTAAAATTTCAGAATAATATTATTTTTCCTTAAAATATTCACTGTCAAGAAAAGTGCATGTGTGCACACACACACACACAGCATCCAACCATGTGCTCAGCTTGTGTGTGTCACAGTTTTATTCTTAACAGAAATGCTTGAATAACATTATATGTGAATTAACTAAACAATAGAATACCATATTATGAAAACTTTGTAATTATGAGTCTGAACTTCAAAGTCCAAGCTTCCTTATCTTTGTTTAGGACAGACCTGGAACTTTATTTACTAAGTATGGACCCAAGACTGAATGAAAGCTTAAAATTTTGAAAACTGATGTGCATGACACAAATTCAGAGTCAATTGTGAGTGCCAGTATGGCATAGAAGCAAAGTATTGTGCAAAAATCCATGAGCTTTGGAGCCATGCAGGCCTAAGATCAAATTCCAACTTTGCCATTGACTATCTATGGAATCTTAGACAATTGACATGAACTCTTCAACTTCATTACTTTCTTCGTTAAAAATATATGTAGCTCATAGAATTATTTTGTTGAATAAGGTGATGCACATGATACAGCAAGCATGAGTCACAGAGCTAAGTGGACGCTCAACAAATGACTATTTCCTTAGAATAACCAAATCTTCACTTCTAAAGCAAATATGAGAAAAAACATTTCTGTATCAATACAAAAGGAAAACTATTACCTGCAGATGTTGGTACTTCAACAGTAAGGACAAATGCCAAAGAATTGTCACTGTAGAGCAAGGCTATATTTATGAGATTTGGGTCTTTAGGGATCTAGCCCCTTGAGCACATTACTTGTTTGCGAACATTCCACTGAAAATCCATCAGGACAGAGAAGATTATAGGTACACATGTCTTGTCGACCTAAACATTCTTTTGAGGGAGCATTAGTTTTCTTTAAGAAACATTTGTATGGATTGCTATATCATTCTGTTTTGGGACTCACAAGAATAAAATAGTGTACCAGATATATTTTCATTTCAAAATAGAAATCCTTCAGGAAAAAAATAAGTGCTTATGTTTTGTATGCATGTCTAGATGATGCCACCTTTATGTTTTTAACTAAATGGGGTTTTTTTGAGATAATTGTAGATGCATGTGCAGTTGTAAGAAATAATAATACAAAAATCCCACATATCCTTTACTGAGTTTCTCCAAATGGTAACATTTTGCAAGACTATATAGTATAATAGTACAATAGCATTTCAAGAATTTTACCATTATGTTATATCCTTCTCTGTCTTTAGTGATTTTCTTTGCACTGAAGACTAACTACACTATTTGAAATTAATACAGTCACTCTTGCTTTCTCTCATTAATGTTCATATACTATATCTTTTTCCATTTTTTAGCTTTCAAATTGTTTATATCATTATATTAAGTTGTATAATAAGGAGATGAGTATGTAAATTTTTGTTTTCAAGTTACATACAAAGTATGTTTTAAGCTTGTACATTTACAAATTAAGTACTTGGGGGAGGAGTATCCAAACAATAATAGTACGATAACAAACGCAAAAGCAATACAAAACATGGGCAAAAAAAGGAATTCAAATTTTCAAATTGGGCGTAAGTATGACACAAAAAGATCCTCACAGTTACTTATACTTGCTTGGAATAAGTTAAAACGTCTGGAGACAGTTATGAACCCGAGCACGTAACAATAGCTTTGAAACATGAATTAGTCAATTAATGCTGTAGTTCTAGCTATGCAGTTGGTCATTAAAGTACATTTTTCACATAAAGTCGTACTGAAAAGAACAGGAAAGAAAAGATTGTTAGGGTTCAGTCTAGCAGTGAATGTTCTGCGAGCCTTTGAATGTCTTTCCATGTGGAAAGGGGACACACCTGCAGTAAAAGTTAAATACCAACATCTTATTTTCTTATTATTCATTCATCTTTACTGGTCTATTATCATGCTTTAAATTGAGTGTGAAGAAGTCAGTAGCACCCCATATTTTAATATCAAACTTAAATTTCACTCTACACCATATATAGCCTAGAAATTATCCCATCTAACCAGAATGAAAAGTCATAGATTTACCTGCTACAAGTTACTTACAAGAGCAAAATTGACTAGGAAAGGCCACTAGAACTATGTCTCCAGGTCTGACACAAACACATCTATTCCAGTTTCCTTCTCTTTGGTGTGAAATAATGAACTTGGGAAATGTTGAGAGACAGAAAATGCACTTTCTAGTTGGAGAATCTCTCACCTTAGCTCTGCCTTGCTTTGAATGCAAGGTTTAGGGCAGTGTTCTTCACAGCAATACTTTAAGGGTGGTGCTAAATCGCTGTAATGAGTGACCTAGAGGACCAGGCTCTAATCTCTCTTCCCTAGTGGCCACGAGGAAAGACCTAATGCATTGAAAAACTGACCTGGCCACATCAGGTGGTACTGATCGCCCCAGTTGCAATCCAGAGGGGAATGGGGAATGGAGAGAGAAAGGGAAGGAGCCTGTGGAACCATTAGAACATTTAGTTACTGACATGGTTTTGAATATGGTTCTATTCCTTAATTGATTCAGTGGGAAAACTTGTAATAGTAGGAAAAATGAAGGCTATTTTTCTCTTACACCATCTGTTGTGATAAATATGCTAGCGAAGGCCATCTTTTCTTTGCAAGCAAAAATGTCCCATATGTGTATCCTAGTCATACCTTTGCATAACCTTACCTAGTTCCCTACAAAAACATTAACTGGGCACCCGCCCCAGCCACAACGTCAAGGCCACCTATTGCAGATGCCCTGCCAAGGACAGGAAGTCTGTCTCCAAGCATCTAAGGACTTGGGAGTCATCCTGAGAACAAGCACCAAAGCATCATAACCTGAGTCATCAACAGTTAACAGGATGATTCAGGGATTTTAAATCCCAAGGGTGGTTTAAATCGAATGTAAAGTATCTCACCGAAACTCTGCATAAACTGTTCCCTTGGTACCCAGGAAGCTCTTGAATAACAAGAGATAACAACATACTCATTACACTTTAACTTTATAAATATTCACAGGTTTGTTGGTATGGAACACAGAAACCAAGCCTTCCAGCAAGACATGAAGAAGCCTGTTTGTCTGATTGGAAACACTCTGAGTGGATGTTTGCTGGGCGTTAGAAATCCTGACTGACAGGTACTCATCCTGTGATAGGTACTCGGTGAGTTGTATTCATTTCTAAGACTGTTGTAGTAAAAACTACGAGGCAGCCAAAAGAAGGGTTTCAGTTCTGGGACTGAAGAGGACAGGGCATTAGGACAGGTGTGCTTTGCTTCTCAGAGAAACAAATGGGGAAGGATTGGTTGACTCTTACTTGGAAAAGCTGGGATATTTTATCAGTGTATTAGTCAATGAGGAAACCATAGCATGGACCTGATAAACTCATTAAGCCCTGAAATTGTGTGCAAACTTATGTATGAGTGAAACATTCCTAAGAACAGATACTTAATTTTCATCAGATTCTCAGAGTAGTTCATGTGCCTCTCCATTCCCAGGGGTTAAGAATATTTCCTAGGTTATTCAACCAAAGTTGTTTGAATCGTTCAGACAATGAATGGTAAAACACAAAACAACTCTCTGAATTATCAGAGGTTGACTATGTTAGTTAAACATAACAATAAATGTTAAAAGTGTTTGAAGGAACTAAGGAAAAACGTTACTGAATTCATCCTAATATGGAAAAGCATTACTGAACTCATCCTAATATGCCAATGCCTACAATTTTCTCATAGAAGTCCAAATTTGCAAAAAAAAAAAAAAAAAGATCATGAAATGAATAAATCTTAGGAATCATAAGTGGGGAGCATTGTAGTGTATGCTGCGGGTCTGGAATCAGCCTACCTGGTTTCAAATCCTGGCTCCTCTATCTATTTTGTGAATTTGGAAAAACTACTGAATATTTCTGTGTCTCAGTTTCCTCATTAAGAAAATGAGGGAAATGATAATTATGTATTAAACAAAATTATGTATGTAAAATAGAATGTGTCTTGGCACATTATAAGTATGCAAATATCACTGGCTATTATCAATTTTAAGAATAATTAAATCTCAATACTTAGTATTTCTTTCAAAGGGACCGTTAATTGTCTCTTAGGAAGAAAATTACAAGTCAAATATTTATTATTAGAGATTTATTATTTAGTTTTTCCTGGAATTTGTCATCAGGTCTCGTTATATTCTGAGAACTAATAGACTAAACATTGATGTTATCAGTAGGCTTCAATCTTAATTGCCCTTGAAGAAAATCAGAGTATATACTGAGTTGAAACTTTCAAGCAAGAGCATCAAATTAGAAGTTTTTTGAAATGCAGAAAACCATCCTCATAGGATAAATGATGAATAAATATTTAGGTAATGGAAAAGAAAATTTTTTTTATCTAGAAATTAGAATGCATTAACCATGTCTTAGAAATTTCAGAGGCAAACATGAAATCATATCAACAATAGCTACCATGGTAAAAATCTGTCACACAGGAGCTGTTGAATGAAGCTAGAATCTGGCCACTGGATTCTTGGGTTTTTCCACTGATGTTAAACCACTCCTATTACTAAACCAACCCAGTCACAGTTTGAAGTGAAAACCGTTATACAGATGGTCCCCGATTTAACAATAGTTCAACCTACAATTTTTTGACTTTACAATGGTGAAAAAACGATATGCATTTGGTAGAAACCATACTTTGAATTTTGATCTTTCCCAGGCTAGCGGTATGTGGTACAGTATACTCCCTTTTGGGCAGCAGCAGTGAGGCACAGTCAGCCATGCAATCACCGGATAAATAACCGGTACCCTACAGTGTACTGTGTTGCCAGCGTTTTTTGGATATTGTGTTCTGTGTTTCTGCATCCCATCATGTGTACAAAACACCCATCTGTGTCTCTTGTTTCTGGTAAGACAAGGAAGGCAATCACTCTTGAGACGAAACTCAAGATAACTGCCCAACTGTAGGCTAATGTAAGTGTTCTGCGAATGTTTAAGGTAGGCCAAGCTAAGCTATGATGTTTGGTAAGTTAGGTATGTTAAGTGTATTTTCGACTGATGATATTTTCAACTTACGATGGGTTTATCAGGACATAACCTCATTGTAAGTCGAGGAGCAGGAATACTTGACCGATTCTAAAAATGATTTCCAAAAAACGTTTTCCTGCCTATAGATGGCACAGAATCCAGAATAAACATTTGACTGAGTAAGATTGTTTCCATGCCTGAAGATCCCAAGGTTTGGTTTTGTTGTAAGCTATTATTTGAGAAACAAAGGACCACAACGAAACAGGTGGCGTCTACCATAAGCAGTAGTGTCACAAATGGCCGTATTTTAAATGTTCCTTACCATTTCCTTAATATGAGCTAGCCTGAACATCTTAGGGCATCTAAGACTGCTGTTCCTCTCCCCAGCCCTTAAAGATACACTTTTCCCAAAGGTCTAGCCTCAAACCCTTGCTATCACCTGTTTTTCTCTCCTGAATGATCTCGTGAATTCCCACAGCTTTTACTGACTTCTGTCTATTGATGACACCTAAGTCAGTTTCATTAGCTCTTGACTGTGTGATAGACATCACCATCCCCTCAAACCGAATTCAACATCCTTCCCTCCTACTCTACTCCCAGCTCAGGCCTTCTTTTTCTAAGAGCTCACAGTAACATTGTTCAGTAAGTACAGTGGGAAATTTTGCTTTTATTTTTCTCCCTCAATGCTGTTTCAACTTTTGAATTCTGTAATACTGATTGTGTGTGTGTGTGTGTGTGTGTGTGTGTGTGTGTTTAAATTGTGTCAGATCTCCTTAGGAAAGAGACAAGGTAAAATTAAATTAAATTGTCAATTCTTAGGTTATCATTATCCTGGTCTCTCCGACTTGAAAACTGAGTTTCAGTCAATTGACAAGTGACACAGACTCAGCTCTTGGGGTATCTCTCATTCCCATCTCCTTTCTTCCTTCCTACCACCGTTTCCTTAGTGCAAATCGTTATCATCTCTTACATGGAAAACCTCCTAGCTGGTATTCCAACTGACAGCTCTCTCCCTTCAATCCATTTTGCACATTCCGCCAGATTAACTCCCTGAAAGCTGAGTACTGATCAAGCCGTTCTACTGCTCAAATGTTTAATGGGTCTATATTTACTACCGAACTAGTTACTAAAATCTCCCTAGCATGGGAAACTCTTCACAATATGGCACACCCTACCCCCATCCAATCTCTTTTCATATGTACTTGCTTTTACCCAAAAGGATGCTCACAGTCCCCCAAACATGCTCTGAGCTGTTCTGATTCAACTTCTTGCTCAATTGTTCCCTCCTAAAATGCTCTCCTCTAATCCACCTTCTATATTTTGAGGTTCTTTCCATCTTCCAGTGACCATCTCAGTTCCTTTCAAAGTCTGCCTACCTAGTCCCAAAAAGATACAGACCAAATTCCTTATAATGGGTAAGAGCCCTCAACTATCTATTCCCAATATGCATTTCTACCTATGCTTCTTACCACTCACAGGCAGTACTACACTTAGGTCCAAACCAAAGGGACCCTACCTTAGCCACATTCTTTAGGGCAATTCTGGGCCTCTTTCTACTGCACTACATCCCATGGGACAGGTGCCCACCCAGAGTCCATTTTATCCACCCCTTCTAGACCATCATCTAGGTTACAGGACCCTAAAATCCCTTGCCCACGTGGCCTCTAGCTTATTCCCAGAGTCTATAAGAGTCTCTTTACCAGATCACCTTTGTAAGGATAAACACACTGCTAATGTTCACATGCCTAGATCTTAAAGGTAGCCAACAGATTGCCGTTTGCAGGGATGTGAATAGAGCATGTACAAGCAGGCTGCCATGTCCACACGTGTATGGGCTGGAGACAGGTTCTCTTCACCACCTCATCCCATCAAGAACTCCAAGAATCCCAAGTGTTCTCCCTCCCGGATTATTGTAAAAATATTTAAAGAGGGAGGGTAGAACATATTTTATTAATTTGTTACCTTTATTTTTTAACTTGTGCATATCAAGAATATGATATGCAGGCCTCCGTTTGTTATTCTTGCCATGGGCCCTTTCCAATGTCGAAGGCAGCCCTTGCTCCTAGGGAGCCTGTTTTTAACCACACCAAATATTTGCAGTTCTTTAATGCTGCTTTTTCTGAAACACCAGTTACATCGCACAGGCTGTGCTCTCTATTTATTACACCTGAGAGTCTTCTTATACTCCTGAAGCATCCTTTAAGAAGTTGAAAAGTGAAAATTGCCACCATTGTCACTGTTTTTCAAATATTTTTCTGGAAGTAGTAGCCAATACTAGTAGAGAAGAGAAAGGAAAGAGAGATACTATATAGAAATTCATATCCTTTTCATATTATATGAATTTGTATTTGAAAAACCCAAGAGAATCAACTAAAAAACGATCTTTAAATGATAGGAAACTATAGTAAAGAAAATAGGTATAAAATTAATTTACAAAAATCAATAGCTTTTCTATATATAAATAATACTCAACCCACAAAATGAAAAAAAAAGATTTTGTTTACAATAATTACAAAAAGATAAAATACCAGTGATAGACTTTAAAGAAATGTGTAGAATGTTTATCTGTAAAGTTTAAAGAAAACTTGAAACTCTACTTAGGAAAGTCTTTAATAAATAAAAAACATACCTTAGTTATAGAAAAGAAGATTTGATTGTAAAGATGTCATTTCTTCACAAATTCATACCAGTTCAATGTAATGGCATTCTAAATACAAACAGCATTTTTTAATTATTTGGAATTTGATAAAATACCAAAGCTCATCTGGAAAAATAGACATGTGAGAATAACCAGAAAATTTGCTACCAGATATTAAAATCAATTACATATCTATATTATTTAAATGTTTGGTCCTTGTTCTAGAAGAGACTGCAAAGAAAAAGAATCAGAAACTGACCCAATTGGTCATGAATGTTTTACTCTACAATAAGGCTGGACTAGTAAATCAACAGAATCAACTAGAAATGATTTCACCATCAAATGGCATTAGCACACCTCACTAGCTGTTTGGAGAAATAAATGGAAAGAGTTACTTATATCAAAATTAAACTCCAGATAGATCAAAGATTGTAATGTAAAAATGAAAGCCAGTAAAGTTCTAGAATAGAACAAGAGATACTTTTTAAAATAATTTTATTAGGTTGATACAAAAGTAATTACAGTTTAAAAGGTTAAAAATAATTGCAAAAACCGCAATTACTTTTGCCCCAACCTAATAAATTGAGGAAGGCTCATCTAACCATGTCACAAAGACCAGAATTCAAAAAGAACAAGATTAATAAATTTGATATCAAACCATTTAAAATATACTGCATAGCAAAAAGAACAATTACCATACCAACATTAAGTGACAAACCAAAAACTAATTTGCCATACTTGCATCAAACAAATGGTTCATTTCCATAACAATGAGCCTCTTAAATAAAATGCTTAGAAGACTAACAACATAATAAAAAATTAGCAAACGAACTGAATTGACGAGTCATAGAAAAAGAAATACACATACAAATAATTGTTTGAAAAAACATTAACTCCTATCATAATTTTTAAAAGCATACAAATCAAGAGGACATGAGTTACCAATATTCACCCTCACAGTGGCAAAGGTTTAAAATTTGATAAAACTGGGTTTGTGAAAAAATTTGTATTCTTGTACAATATTGTTGGGAGTACAACTTTGTGCAACTTAAGTGGTCAATTTGTCAATCTCCATTGAAAGAGAAAATGAATGAGCTCAGACTTTTCTGAGGCTGTTTTAACAGGATAAAGCCCATTGGTGAATGACAGCCTTTAATCATTGGGATGTAAAGCCCAATTTTTATCAGCTGTACTGGAACAAAGAGGTAAGAAGCTTTTGTGTTTAAGTATCTAATCATTTTGAAACCCTGTTTCTTCTTTTTCCAACAAGAGAGTGAACGAAATGGTGAGAGGCAATCATACCACAGTGACAGAATTTGTCCTCATGGGATTCACAGACCGTCCTGAGCTTCAGCTTCCTCTCTTTGTGGTGTTCCTGGTAATTTATCTCATCACTCTGGTGGGAAACCTTGGCATGATCCTGCTCATCAAGGTGGATTCCAGGCTCCACACCCCCATGTACTATTTCCTCAGCCATCTGGCATTCATTGATGTTTGTTACTCATCTTCCATTGGGCCCAAGATGCTGCAAAATTTATTGGTGAAGGACAAAACCATCTCCTTCTCTGGCTGTTTTGCCCAGCTGTATTTCTCTGGTGCTTTTGCCACTACGGAGTGCTTCCTCTTGGCCACTATGGCCTACGACCGCTACATGGCAATCTGCAACCCCCTGATTTACACAGCCATTATGACTCAGCGGGTCTGCAAGGAGTTGGTGATAGGGGTCTATACCTACGGCTTCCTAAACGCTGTAGTACAGACCGTTCTGACTTTCCAGCTGTCTTTCTGCGGCTCCAATGTCATCCACCATTTCTACTGTGCTGACCCCCCTCTCCTTGCCCTCTCCTGCTCTGACACCCACAGGAAAGAAAAGCAGCTCTTGATCTTCTCTGCAGTGAACCTCACTGGGTCCCTCCTGACTGTCTTCATCTCCTACATTTGCATCCTCTTTTCCATTATAAAAATCCATTCTTCCCAAGGCAGATGCAAAGCATTTTCCACCTGTGCCTCCCACCTCACTGTGGTCGTCATCTTCTATGGAACACTGTTTTTCATGTACCTGTGGCAACCTACAGCAGGGAATTCGTGGAAGTACAACAAAGTGGTTTCTGTGTTTTATAGTCTTGTAATTCCCATGCTCAACCCCCTGATCTACAGCCTGAGAAACACAGAAGTAAAAGACACCCTGAGGAAGATGATAGAGGGCAAAGAGTCACAGTGAGTGAGTTATCAGAAAGTAGCATTGGGAAAGTACGGTGTATTGACACAGTATAACCAATCTCATTGAAATTTAGCAGGCCAGTTGCTATCCTATCAGGAAGGAAACAGTCAATCCAATTTGGATTTTTTAATGACCAAAAGTACTTGGACACTTGCTTGACGTAGTAATATTTAATCCAGCCAGTTATCATGGACTAATCAGAATTTACAAGCTAGACTGTTAATTTGCCCTTCATATGTTGAAAATGAAGTGGCTTACTACCAATTAAGTGACAACATGAGCTCTAAATTTGAAAAGATCCTAAAAAGCAACATTCTGGGTGAAACTCTAAATTAATGAAGCTATGTACAAAACCTACACATAAATATCTATGTTCTTAGAAACATTTCCAGCTTAAAACACGCTATGTAGTAGCAAAGCATTTGTTAGTCTTAAAAACTTATTTCTTTATAACATGGCTATTGATGGTGGTGAAGTTTCAAGATCAGATTATAAAAGGTTGTGTAATCTAAATTTAGTTGAAATATTGCATGCTTAAAACGAACAATAGAAAAAATAGTATTACAGCAATAAAAAGGGAGGAAAGAGTTTAAAAACTATGAATCAGTTAAATGTGGGGTTTATTTTATTGTTTGTTTAGAACAGAAAGTTTAATTAGAAGAGTTAGAGAGGGTTTAGGATACACTCAGAGATGTTAAAAGTGGTCATTTGTTCAACAACCAGGGTTTAATTTTTCTAGTCTCTGGAAAGTACAGGTATAGTGATTTTCTTTTAGTGGGGAGGATGGGCGAGGAAGGGAATCATACATGAACTTGAGAAAGGGAAAGAGAACTCTAACTACTTTCCCCAAAAACAAGCCCTAGCCGGACAATCAGCTCTCATGCATCTTTTGGAGCAAAAATTAATATAAGACCTGGTCCTATTTTACTATAATATAAGACCAGGTATAATATAATATAATATAATATAATATAATACCCAGGTCTTATTTTATTATAAGACCAGGTATCATATAATATAATATAATGTAATATATATAGTATAATATAATATGATATAATACAATACCGGGTCTTATATTAATTTTTGCTCCAAAAGACGCATGCGAGCTGATTGTCTGGCTAGGTCTTATTTTCGGGGAAATAACGATGCCATCTTCCCAATACATATACCAACTTCCAGATGCATCTCTTTCATTGGCCAGGTTATGTTGTTGCCTCTATGTCTTCCTACCACAAAAATGATAGCTTTGCTGGGGGAGAGGGGTATTGAAAAACACTCTTCCTGTCAAAACCCTAGTAATTTGCTTCTCTCTGTTACTTTCCAACCACAGAGTCATTACTGGGCACTATGTCCATCCATCCATTGGAATTAGGAATAAATACAGAAGAGTTCAATTTGGTTCAGCAAATAGTTATGATGTATGTGTTCTGTGCCAGGAGCTGTGGTAGGTGCTAGGGTTCAGAGGGAAGAGATAACCTGCAAAGTCTCAAAGAGCTCGTGGCCTAATAATCCTCTCTCACATATCCTTCAGCATTATCTTCCCCACTTTGCTTGCCCCTCTCTTCATTACCGGTGCAAGCTGTGCTACCTCTTGGGCTTGCTTCATACCTTTCCTGCCTCTGTTCTTCTGGTATATTATCTTTCGTTTTAACTACAGCCAACACCTCGTCCCCAAGTGTTTAGGATATAACTCAACTCTCCAGAAAGGCTTTCTGAGCTAAGTTGTCAACACTTACATGGGAAACTATGTTTCACTTATAAAGTAAGGCTGTTTCAATCAATACTCATAGCAATTATACTAGTTTTTTAGCCCAAAATAAAACAATTATCTTCTGAATAAGTAAATGTTACAAAAATAATAAAAATTTTACCTTTATCAGATTATAAAAGCCCAACATTTTGTTGAAAATGAAAATAAAACTGCCCTCACATTTAAATAAAATGTAAATCCTTTTTCCTTATGATAATCGTAAAAAATAATATTCACCCCATAGGCAATTTCCATTAAAAAATCTATGGTGATTTTTAAACAATCTAACAGAAACATATGAAATATGCATATTACACACAAATTTATACTCATTTGCACATAAAGTGCTGAATTTTTCAATCATCTTTAAATTTCTCATTTCTCCTCATTTAATACTCTTGATTTGTCGTGCTTAGAGATATGCCAAAAGGATTTTTGATTATGTTTATCATGAAAAAGGAAACGCGAGAGGACAAGTATTTATTTTCTTTCACATTATTTGATATATATATAAGTATTTCAGAATCTTAAGAATTTTTAAATCTCAAATTTGTGCCCCCACATTTTGAAGTCTGCCCTGGATAAATAATTCTAGCCTTCTTAGAGAGCAAGGTGGGATGGAAAAATGTTAATTCAGTGCTTAAGCGTGGCTCCCACTTGCAATTAAGTGGTGGGTCCACCAGAGAGAGAGGGATGTACCGGTGTCAGAACTTGGGGAGTTTAGGGTCCTGGGAAGGTAGCAGATTGAGCCTGTTCTTCCAAGCTCTTCTTCTTTTGCTGTGAAACTACAAACATTTTATAAATAACTAGAACTTCCATCTCTGGGCAGATAAAGCAAATTGGAATGAGGAAAAGATCATCTTTCTTTTAAAAATCAGTTAAATAAATCTTACTCCATTGCAAATGCTTAATTGTTTTAACGTAGAGTTTCCAGAAGGTATTCTGTCTCAAAGAAAAGGTTTTTACTCCTACAAGCTCACTTTCTTTGCTTGGGTGTGTTGACCACTCTGGCACCTGGACACCTACCAACCAGCAGCTTCTGCCCCTCCTTCCAGGCAACCCTGTTTGCTGAGCACATTGGACTTGGCACAGGAGCAGGGATAGAACAGTGAAGCAGACAGGCTCCGGTACTCTCCAGCCCTTCCTAGGCTCATCCTCACCTAGGAAGGACTGCAGGTTTCTCATACTCCTACGTACAAGGGCAAGAGCAGGGAGGGCACCTAAGTCCATCTCTGGGTTTCCCACGGAAGGTTTTTTCCCCCATTTTTATTGTCTTTCCTCTTAAAAAGAACCATTTTTAAGAACCATTTTTAAGTCTCTTTACCCCAATCATCTCCTGTTTCATCTGAAAGGTTATATAATGAAGAACATATTGACTTATCTCCCTCAGCAAAAGTAGCAACTAGCTTTACTTAGAAATCTTTCGGATGCAGAATTTAAATAAATGTTAAAATTAATGTAATGATAGAGTAGCAAATTGAAAGGGAACTTTAATGTTATTTATATTTGGGGAATCATTTTTATAAAGAAATGTTAAAACATCTTTCACAAATATTAGACTATCTTTCCTTCTTATATTTACCACAAATCACAGGTGGGTCCTAAAGTATTCACAGGCACAAAATTACAACTCTGTTAGCTTTACTCTAAGGGTACAGGTCTCGGCTGCACTTTTAACTAATTGGGTGTTAAAATACTGTCCACTAAGCTTTTACCTCCTGGCCTGTTCATAGTTCCCTGTACATTAAATTGTTAGATTTATCAAAAGAAGGTTGTGCCTTCCCTAAACCTATAACTGACTTCTGGTAACATCTATAAATTCACATTTCGGAACTATGTTATAGACGCCTGCATGCCAAGCAAGCCAAGTGAACCATGCTGAGCCTGAAAAAAAATGTATGGTCTGGAAGATAAAGATTTTGCTTACACACACACACACACACACACACACACACACACACACACGCATGCACACACACAGTGTGGCCTCAAAAAGCAGAGCTTCAAAAGCCTATAGCAGTGCTGGTGGTGTAGTGTGGAGGAGACTGGATAGGGAACTCAAAGTCTTAGCTTGGTCTACTCTGAACCATGCTGTCAGTCAAGTGGCTTATCCATTTGAGCCTTAGCTCTTTCATCTAGAATATGAGGGAAATAGTATCTTGGTTACTAAAGGAGAAAATAGTATAGGGTATGCCAAAGTGTTATTTTAAACATTTAAAAACATAAAGCTTTTATTTTTAATAACTAGACTCTACCACTTCCAGTTAGGTTTCAAATTTCATAATCTTTGATTTGAAGCAAGTATTTGGAAAATTCTTGCCTGAAAAATGTTTTTACAAAATATGGAAGTTGGCATTTATCTCCAATAATGAATTTTCTTCATTTCATCTCCTTGATTGGAAAATTGAGTACAGCCCATTTCCATTTTACGGAGCTCTAGTCCCAATGTCTGTTTGCAAGTCAATGATTTGGAACATGGACACACAGTTCCCTGGGAACATAGTTGCACATGGTCTGCTCAGAGCAGGCCATAAAAGTCTTCCTAATTCAAAATAGATCTCCACTAACTTTTTTTTGACCTTGAACCACTACAGCTCACATGTTCTTATAGAACAAAGGTCTAACTTTACAAGGTGAGCCACTAAGAACGCAGTTGTTACAACTACATTGTGGAAGGTAGCACTCTTTTCCCCAGAGTCCCCAGGACTGAGTGCTATGAACTTCTGTTGGTCTCGCCCCCACCTATGAAAGAGCAATTAAGAAGGAGCTGTGGGATTGGGCAGGGGTGGGGGTGGGTGGAAGACGGCTCACTCTCTCCTGCTCCTTGCTCTTGGCCTCTGTTTGCATTATCAATAAGCCTGGAAGAAGCTGAAAGGAAATAGCACGACAGTTAAGGTCTGCAGAAGCCTCTCCCCTGTGGTCTTTCCCCTCCAGTGCTCACCACCTTCCCACAGCAGGGCTGCTAGGATGGGAATTCCACCTCCTCTCTTTCACTGGGAGGAGGGTGATCAGTGGCCTGAGATGTGAGGATCTAAAGCTGGGCAGGAGGGGAGGAAAGAGAGCAGGGGAAAGGACTAGGGAGAAACTGATGTGTCATTTCTCAGATTCCGTGGACGTGTTATCTGTTGCCTTAGTTCTAGAGGAAGAGAGTAGAATTTTTCAAATGCTGATGAACCATGCAGGAAAATGTAACATTGCCTATTAAATACAGTAGATGCTGAATAAAAGTTACCTGAATCTTGCCCTCTGTCTCTGTCTCTCTCTCACACACACACACATCATCATCATCACCAAACAGATGGTCTCTTGGAACCAGGAGCTCAAAATCTTAATGACTGAATCAATTGATCATCACTTCACAGCCAACTTCTACTTTTCACAATTTTGTACATGGCACTTTCTCCCAGTCACCTAGTGCAAAATAATTAGAGTTACTTTTGATCTCTCCTTTTTTTATCTTCATATGTCAAAGAAGAGATAAGATTTATCCATTATTTATCTATGCATTAATGCAAGATTTCTTGCATTAATCCCCTTTTCCAGTCCTATTACCACCATTACCATTACTTTGCTCCTGGACCTCCCTGTGTCTTTCTTCTAATCTTCCCACCTCAGAGATCCTCAGTATGTATGAGTAAATATATGATAATGTCATCATTCAGACCAGAGGAAGCAATGGGTTTATCAATAAATTAGAGCAAATGCAAGCCATAAACACATTTATATGTCTTAGATCTTGTATCAAAATAAATTCAAGATAAGTCTGATCTTAATGTAATAAATAGAACCTTAAAAATACTTGAATAAAATTTAGATGAATAGTTGCTAGTCTGGAAATAGGGAAAGCCTTTCTAAGAAAAGAACTAAGGTCAGAAACTGTTAAAAAAAAAAAAAAGTAACAGTTTTGGTGATACCAAAATTTTAAATTTCTTATAATAGTAAATACAAACATCAAATGGCAAAATATTTACTACATATATGACAGAATTAATACAGGCAAGATAAATCAATAAAAGGTTAGGTACCAGATATGAACAGACAACTCACAAAATAAGAAGTACAAATGATCTAAAATATGCAAAAGATGTTCAATCTCATTACTGAAAAGAAAATACAAATTAATACAATAATGAGACCATTTTTCACTGATCAGATTGGCAAAGATATTAAAGAATATTAATAACCAGGTCATATTGTAGAAAAAGAGGCTGCTTATCGGCTGCTTTTGGGAGTGTAAATTGGTATAAAATTTCCAGAGGGCAATTTGACAGTATTCACCAAAAGCCTTACAATTAAACACCTTTTTCATCCAGCAATTTCCTTTACAAGAATTTATTTGATGGAAACACTCTCAGAAATGTATGAAGATCTATGAATTTTGCAGCTTACTATAATAGTATTTATAACAGTAAACATCAATAGCAATATAGATGTATCAATGAAGGATTGATTAAATAAGGAAACTAATACAGTAATATATATGTAATAATACATCATTAAAATAATGTAGATGTATTTTACCATGAAAATGCTCATGATACATGTATAAAGGGTTTCAAGTTATGCATATGACATCATTTTATTCTTAAAAATTATATATGCAAAACATATAGATATACTAGTAGTGGTCGGTATTGCTTATTTCTAGATGATAGAATCCCAAGTGCTTTTTACTGATTTCTTTATTTAGAAATAAACAAAACAATAAGAAATCAATCCTATTCAAGATATATCTTAAACCCTCAGCCAAGATCTGTTGTACATTTTTAACTCCAAATTACCGACCTAGTGCCCAATGCCAACCCTAGAGGCGGGGGGGCAAGTTAAAAGGGTGCCACCACAATCTAGATGTATAGTGAGTGAGAAAAGGTCGTGGGAAGAAAGAAGAAGAATGAGACAATGGAGGAAGGAGTAAAAGATGATGCTGGGGTTTCAGGTCTGTCTGACTGGGAGGCCACTGGCCAAAAAGGAAGATGGTTTAGCAGAAAGATGCTGGGTGTTTAGCCAGCAACCTGGAGCTTTGAACGCGGCAATGATTTGATGGGTGCTTTTTTAATAGATGAAAGTGGTTTCATCTGATCCTTATTATAGTCAGTTATACTCTATCTAAAATATTTCTGGCGGTTCCAAGAAGACACTAATAGAGGTAATTTTGTGCAATAAAGGAAACATCGAAATGGGAATCAGGAGAACTGTTTTTACCTACCAACTAGTTATGTATGTCACCTCACCCTTTCCTCTGCCTCTGAGTCTGAACTGGGACTTAAATACCACTTTTTCAGGGAGGTCTTCCCTGACTTCCAGGTCTCAAGAAAAAGAAAGAAGTCAAATCCTAGTCTCACTTGCCTGGTTATCAGAATTCATCCTAGGAACCCATAAATCTCTTATCTGGACTTGTCCTTGGCATACTTTTTTCCTTCTCATGTGTTGGATTTAACTGACATAAACAATGCACCAAGGAGTCTGTTCAGAATATCCCAGGATATCAGCCCAGAAGAGCTGGGCCACTATCACAACAGGTCTTAATCTCTGCATTTAACAACACATTGGGCTCTCCTCCCCTTCGGGCACTATACTAAGCACTTTGCATACATGGGTATATCTCATGTTATCATCACAATAGCAGACACTATTATGATTAACCATAAAAGAGATAAGAAAAGCAGAACTTAGAGAAGCTAAGTGATGTGTCCTGGATCACATAGTGTGCCAATGGTGAAGGTAAAATTCAAATGTGGGAAGCAGACTGGGCATCTACTTTTACACTTACAGAGACGGAGGCATGGCTGTAAGATACGAGGCCCTTCTTTCTGGGAGGTCTTACAACTTTTTTTCACTAAAAATTTCACTTTCCTTTTAAGAAAACATGAGAAATATAGTGACCTGGCTGGCATGTTACTGGAGTGGGGTGCTGAATATAGCACAAAAGCCCTCCAGTCCATGGTGCCTGTCTAAATGATGGGGCTTGGGTCCTGGAACCCCCCCTTGGAAGTGCTGTGGTGGGCTGTGACCTATTGTTCCTACGCCCCTCGGGGCTGACTGCTTCCCTATTGTTCTCACCAGGAGAACAAAGCCCAGAGCTGGAACTGGCCGGAGAGCTGAGGACGGGTTGGTCTAGATGTCAGCCTGTTGTCCGCGGTTACCCCAACACAGCAAAGCTCTTCACACTCAGTTTGCTACCTGTACCAGAAAACTAGCTTGCTTTTGTCCAAAGTGTTCTCAGGTACAAAAACATAGTAAGGAATAAAGCATATCTGTAGACTTCCTGAAGCTTTACATAGTCTCTTCCAAACAACAAACACTTGAGGCTCCTTAACACAAGAGGTGGCTCTCCTCCCATGGGCCATTCTTTTAAATCATTCACATCGGAGTAGATGTCTGAACCTACAAGTCCATTTACTTCCATATTCTCAATAGTTTTAAGCTACAGGATCAAATTACCAGCAGGATTCAAAAAGCACTAATGAGGACCCATTTTCTTCTTGACTCTTTAAATCCTATTTGAACCTCTCAATTTTGTAGTGAAAACCAATTTTTGAGAAGTGATATAAAAGGACCTAATAATTGCTAAAAATTTTTGGAATAAGAATAAAAGAAAAGAAAGAAACAGTTTCTAAAATCTTACAAATCTTTGCTTGATTAGTAACTAAAGTAGCAAGAAATAATTCATAAGCCCCTGTAAAAAAATGTAACTGAGAAGAGAAATATTTTAATTAAGAGCCTTTAAAACATTTTTCAAAATAATGTTCCAAGTTATGATACTTTTAAAAACTTTGCAGAATTCAAGCATATTTTAATAAAAATACAGATTTTAAAATACTGATTTAAAATTTGAGTTGAACTGAACTGTCAGTTATATTACATACACCTTCTAATGAATTCAAGTCTAATTTTTTAAACTTCCATAAGTTAAATATGATGCCTATGAGTTATAATTTTAAAGTAACTTTTCAAAAAACAAAAATCTGAGGCATAATAGCTAAAAGCCACTTACTTGCACTTGCATGTCCTTCTGATCTTGAATGTCTTGTCACCAAGTTCATACTGTGGTATAAATGGGAGTTTGTGGAGTCTGAGTTTTAAATAACTTGAGAAAATGAGTTCTTGCAACGTTCCCCTGGGATTTACTACAAATCCTGCTAGTGAGAGAATTATATGGATATTATTAGGAAAGTGATAGCACTTGTACCCCCTTGAAAAAAATGAGCATTGTAATCACAGTGCAGTCTGGTCTTTCTGCCCTTTGTAAACTGTGTATGTAAGTTGCACGTTATTTCTGCTTACAGTAGATGATTTCATTTGCATACGTTCCTTAGTTGTAAAACCAGTGACAGCCTGAAACTACAAGCCCAGTAAAAATAATGCAAAAACAAAAAATTAGGGCCGGCCAAAAGGAAACTGTAAAATAAGACCGTGTCTTATATTAATTTGTGCTCCAAAAGACGCATTAGAGCTGATTGTCTGGCTAGGTCTTATTTTCGGGGAAACACGGTAGCAGTGCCATCTAAAACCATCCATGGAAGCGGGGCCCCGTGGATCCAACCCAAATATCTGGTCCTCCTGATTTGGAGAACGGACGGACTCATCAAGCCGTTTAATGCTACATCATAACAAAACTCCCCGCTCTGATTCCAGGCTTGTTAGTTAAGCAGGGTTTCCAGGTCACTTGAACTTACAGTTCTAATTTTTCTTATTGTAATTGAGTAAAGTGGCATCTGACTGTATTCACAAGTCTCATGTGAGCTTTGGTAGGGTGACTCAGAATCCCTGAATCAGATTGACTCTGGGACAAAGACAGTTTCTATTCATGAAAGATGGTTCACAAGTTGCTAGCTTTTGGATGACACACCTAACTCCAGAAGCATTCTCTTTTGCATTTCCTCAGCTGCACGCAGCCTGGTGCTGCTGAGTGGATAAGGCTGAATTATACATGATCCCTGACTGCAAGTCTTACAGTCTAACAAGTGAAAAGCGGGGAACTATGTCCTGAGTGCTATAATAGAAGATTGTAGGAGCAAAAGAATGGAACTGTCAGTTCTACCTAGGTGTAGGGGAGGAGCCATGTACATTTTGGGAGAAAGGTGTTTTTCCCATAAAAGGTGTGTTTCCCATAAGAGGTATGTTTCCCTCTAGGAATGGGACAGGGCTGTTACAAAGCAGATAGAAGGAAGCACTAACTAAAGAAAATATAGGGAGCCACTGAAAACATTAGAGAAACTTGAGGTTAACTGACTTTATTGATAAAATAATGATTTTTCAAGGCTGACTGATTGAAGGTAAATGCTTTAAATAACCTCAGAAAGCATTTATAGGGTTTATGTGTAGTAAATGCATTAAGAGAGTCTCCAAATGCCTTTATATTTTGAGGGCTCTCTTTTATTAAGTGAGTGGGGAACCTGGCAGAATAGGAACGTAGAATTCTTTCTCCTAAAACAACAGACCTTCCCCTTGATGGGGATGGAGGCCACAGCACCCCATTAGCCCTGGGGCCAGCAATCAGCAGCCCACTGGCTAGAATTAGGGGCAGGATCACATAGTGGTTAAAGGCTCTGGAGCCTGGAAGCCAGGGTTCAAATCTTGGGTCCACCACTTATGTAATCTCTCTGTTTCAACTTCATAAAATTGGGTCAATAGTAGTACCAATTGCATAGGTGTACCGAGGATTAAATAAAAGAGGGATTATTCATTATGACAAGCAGTTAACCACGTTTACTATTTGGAAGTGCTGAAAAGGCTGCGTGAAAAAGTTAGACGACCTAAACTTTTCACCAACAATTCATGGCTCTTGCATCACGACAATGCACCAGCTCCCATGGCACTGTCTGTGAGGGAGTTTTTAGCCAGTAAACAAATAACTGTATTGGAACACCCTCCCTACCACCTGCTCTGGCCCCCAATGACTTCTTTCTTTGCCCAAAGATAAAGGAAATACTGAAAGACAGACATTTTGATGACTTTCAGGACATCGGGTAGTACAATGACAGCTCTGGTGGCCATTCCAGAAAAAGAGTTCCAAAATTGCTTTGAAGGGTGGACTAGGCACCGGTGTCTGTGCCTAGCTTCCCAAGAGGAGTACTTCACAGGTGACCATTGAGATATTCAGAAATGAGGTATGTAGCACTTTTTCTAGGATGAGTTGAGGAACTTGTCAGACCTCGCATGTCTCCTCCAAGGCCCTCCTCCTTCTATCTGGAATGGTAGTCATCTAGGTCACAGTGACACACTGGGGTGACCTTAGAACATCACTAAATTTTTGGTTTGGATCCACTATTTTATAGATCCCATTTCTCCCTTTTTCTTGGTGTTCTCCATTATTTTGCTATAATGACTTCCTACAGTGAGTTCCCTTGAATGTAATGAGAAATAAGTATTCTGAGTTGTTATATGTCTTAAAATAACAATATTTTAGTTTTACTCTTGGTTGATAGTGTGGGGAGAAATACAATTCTAGAAGGAAAAGACTTTTTCCCTCAGAAATGTGGAAGCTAAGATCTTCTAGCAGTGTTCCATTCTGATATTTGTTCTTTTGAAAAGGTATGTGGGATGGTTAATTTTATGGGTGCACTTGACTGGGCCATGGGATGCCCAGACATTTGGTTAAACAGCGTTGAGGGTGTTTCTGGATGAGATTAACATTTGAGTGAATAGACTGAGTAAAGCAGACCATCCTCCCTAATGTGGGTGGACCTCATCCAATCCACTGAAGGCTTGAAGAGAACAAAAAGGTGGAGTAAGAGAATTTGCTTTCTCTGCCTCACTGTCCTTCCCTTGCCTTTTCACTTGGACTGAAACTGGGACACCACCACTCTCCTGTTCTGAGATCTTCAAACTCCAACTGGCACTATACCATCAGCTCTCCTGGGTCTCTAGCTTGCCAACACTAGATCTGGGGACTTCTCCTGCACAACCATGTGAACCAATTCCCTATAATTAAGCTCTTTATATACAAACACATAGGGATTATTTTTCTCTGGAGAAACCACACTAATACAGTATTTGGGGGACGGGGGGCGTTGTTTCTTTGTTTTTCCCCCGTTCTGTAAGCACTTAGGATTTTTTTATCCTTTGTATGCTGAAATTTTATAATTATGTTCCTTAAAGATGAGTTCTTTATCCAAAGGACCATGTCAGTCTGAAAAGGCATATTGTTACCATTGGGATTTTCCTGTATAATTTCAGTAATAATTTGTATCCTTTGTTTTCTCTGTTTCTTAATTGGTATTGAAAAAGTTACAACTCATCAATAGTGATCCTCTATCACTATCATTTTTTTCTCCTTTTTTGTCTTTTTGTTCCTTTTCCTGAAAGACTTATCTTGATTTTTCAGCCTTTCTATTGATACAGTTTTCCAATCATTGTTAATTTACAGGAATTTACTCTTATTCTCCAATTGTTACTCTTAGTAGCTTCATATTCTTATTTTATAAGTACAATATTGTCTCAGCTTTCTTCTGTTCCCTGTGTTATCTCCATTCCTCGGAGACTTTCTTCCGGTCTGTTACTCTTGGCCTCTTTTGCATAGAGGGTTTTCTGCAACGTCTGATGATTCTTTTTGGTCCATCTTTGTGCCTGGAGGCAAGATTTTCAACTGATAGACTTTGCTTTAAGGTGATTAGTGGAAAGCCAGTCCTTTCTCTCCACTGGTTCCTTAATATCAAAATGAAAATGTTTTTTTTAAAAAGTTTTAATCATAATTAATAAATTTCCAATACTTTTATCTGGGACCTTGAAGGCTTGCTAACGAACATTCTGCAAGCATGGTGGGAGTGAGGGCGAAGATCAACTGCCTCTAAAGAGGGATGAAAAGATCTTGCAGTTTTCAGTTTATTTATTCATTTGACAGATGTTTATTGAGTACCTACTGTATCTTAGGTTCTGTTCTGCTTCAGTTCCCCTGCCCCCCCAAAAAAACAACAAACTAAGATCTCATGGAGCATTTGTTCTAATTGGGGGAGCAAACATTAAACAATGATAAATAAATGGTAAGAAAAATAAAGTAGGGTCAGGGGGCAGGAAATGGTGGGGATAGAGCAGCTGTTTTAGTAGGGTGGTTGGGTAAGGCTCTCTGAAAAGTGGCATTTGAACTGAAGGAAGGAAGTCAGAAAATATCTGAAGAAAGAGTGCTCCAAGCAGTGGGGGAACAGAAAGTGCATAGGCCCAAAGGCAGAAGTGTGCTTGGAATCTTGGGGGAACACCAAGGATGCAGATGTGGTTAAATGGAATTAGCAAGAAAGAGAGTGCCAGCAAATGAGATAGAGACATAGCAGGAGGTCAGAGCATGCAGGGCATTGTAGGCGTGGTAACGATTCTGAGTGAGCAGGGACACCATTGGGAAGGTTTGAGCAAAGGGGTGTCCAGTTATAGGTATGTGGGTGCCATTAACATGACTACTTGTTACACATGAACTCCACCTCTTTTCACCACTGACTCACTTATTTTTCCATCTGCTTTGTTTATGTCACGTATTCCATGACTTCTACTTTTTCACCTTCGTTATAGTGATAATTTTTACATCTTCACAATGATTGGTGGCCTTGATACCACGTGACCTCTTGTCTATCTCATTAATTTTACTTCAGTTCCCAATCAATTTGTATTTGATATAAATATTTATAAACTGATATATGGATATATATATATATGGATATATATATATATATATATATAAATATAGGGACATTTATGGATATTTCAATAAATAATGCAATAAATTTTTTCAGAAAAGCCATGAAATACCAGATTACTAGGTGAAGTTTATAAATCCTTAAGGGGTAGGAAAACACTTTCTAAGTATGATATCAAAGGCAGAATCATGATAAAAATAACAGATTAACAACATAATTTAAAATGTTCTACATACTTAAAAAATAGCCAAATTTAAAATAAAACGAAAGTTTTGAAAAAATATTTGTCAAGAAATGAAAATGGTAAATGCGGTTAATATATCAATATATAGAATTCTCACAAGGTTAAAAATTTTAACTATGTTTATATCTCTGATGGCTAGTGTCTTTCGTATCCACTGTACCCATCAGAGAACAGCAGTCCCAGGTTGATTCTTCCCCCTCAGGTACTACAATTTTTAATGTATTATATAAAACCCATCCTGTATGCTGGCCCCAACTGATTGAAACAAGTGCCAGTGTATGTACTGGTTATCTCTTTATGACCTCATAGCAATCCATTCTTGTCCTTTGTCCTTTTCTGCTCTGTGTCCTAATGGAATTTGGGCGCGTGCACGCATTTTCTCTCTCTCTCTCTCTCTCTCTCTCTCTCTCTCTCTCTCTCTCTCTCTCTCTCTCTCTCTTTCTCTCACTCATTCACTCACTCCTCTACATCATTCAGGCTCCTTGGCCTCTGCTTTCTGGTAGGATCCAGCCCATTTAAGGCACCAGCAGATTAGAGGATGGAGAGAGAAGTCAGAGTGTGTGTCCTCCGACGTCCTCTCTGCCCTAGGACGATGGTTCTGGCAGTGCCTGGTCCCACTACTACTAGCTCTTCTGTCTGGCAACCCTCTGCCACAGCTCTATGGCTCCAGCCTTCACTGATCTCTGGTAACTTTCATGCATTTTTACCATCTCCTGCATGTTAATGGCTTTATTTTTAGTTAATGCTTTTACTAGTCTCTGAGTATCTCATCATCTTTTGTGGGTCCCTTGTCTATACCTTGGTAAATAGTCCCTTCATTTCTTTTCAAATTCCGCATGACTGTGCCTTCTATTTCCAGCAATCTTGACTAAGAGTGTGGAAGAACCCAAGTGGATGAACCCACAGTTATTGAAAATTGGCAAGGTATAGTGTTGGTTAGCAAACTGGCAACCAACCCTGTACAAGTTCACAAACTTGTACACGCAGAGGGCAGAGAGAGACCAGAGAAAGAGGCAGACCCCTCCAGACTGGTAGGTGGCAGTTTTCATAAGCAAGGAAACTCACAAAGTTTGTCTTGGATGACACCTGCCTGTCAGAATCTTAAAATTTTATATAGAGACTTTTAACTGGGTTCAGTTACATATACCTGCATCAGCAACACATTGTTCTCTTAAGGCTATGTCTTTGAAACTGGCTCCTACTGTGGGAATAGTGGGCAGAATGTACATTCCAAGGACAGGAGGAGTTGAGGAGCCTCCGATTGTCCTGGTCCAGGCCGGGGGTCAACTGGCAGTCATCTGGATGACTCCTTCCAATATATAGGAACTACAATCCCCTCTGAACTAGCTCAGTGCAGATTCTTCCTAGTCAGAATAATCCTTAATAAAGGCGACATCTCCCCAGTCATATCATCTTTAGGTGAATTCAGAGGAAGTGTCATTGAGCTCCGGCAATATCTGGATGACACTAACCTATTGTTCTAATTCTCCAACATGCCAACGCACCGGAAGCACTGGGAGTCACAGGAAGCTGTTATAACCCAGTTCGTGGCTGGGCTTTGCTTGCTTCTAGAAACCTAGAAAAGTCTCTGAAATGTTAGCCATCATAAAACCTATGAGACTATAAATATTGAAAAGAAACAGATCAAATTATCACTATTTGCTCATAATGCCTGTGAAGCCCAAGAAAATGAACTTTAAAAAAAAACTTTTAGAAATAATTTTTCCGTTAGCTGCTTGGTTCCATGAGAATCATAAATCATATATTATTCTTGATTCTTCTATCTTCGTGATTAATGTCCCATGACCTGTCAAATACTAAGTTTTATCAGTTCTAGCAAACATTTCTTGAATCTCTCCACCTGACTCCATTTTGCTTTTGAACTTCCCAGACTGTCCAGGTTCCAGCAGCAATCAGGGCCTCCCTGCGGTGGCAGTGACCTTGATGAGGCACTGGCGTCAGCCACGGTGATCAGATATGGGGTCAGTAGCAGGAGGAAGGCATCCGAGCTGCTGGGCCAGCAGATGGCAGCAGGCAAATGATCAAGTGAACTGATTCATGGACATTGTGAGGAAGCAGGAAACACTAGATCTCTGTGAATGCACGTGTGTGAGAGTGTACTTAATTTTAGATCCCAGTAGGAACACACATGTTTTCCCAATGCCTATGGCATAAACATAAACTGATCGTATATTAGGCTACAAAGTTCTCAATAAATTTCAAAAGCTAGAAATCATACAGAGTATATACAGTTTCACCAAAATAAATTAAAACTAAAAATTGATTAACAAAAGATAGAAAGAACAGGAAAGGTTCTAAGCACTCAGAAATAAATACCTCTCTTATAAATGACTTGAGTTTTTAAAAATAACCTCCATTTTATAGCATAATTAGAGATGATTCATTGTCATCAAATGACAGTAGTATCACTCTTTGTCCAAAGTGGTAAACTGAAGAAAGCTTGCAGTCTTAACAGTTTATTTAAAAATGAGAATGATTTATAAACTGAAACAGTCAATCAAAAGGGCTAGAAAAGTACTACTAATAATATAGCAAACGAGGTGGAACAAACTAATACATGTAAAGATATGACTTAGATGAATTACAGAATATCAATATACTTAATTTAAAGGGAGAAAAAAACTACTTCTTTTAAATGACCAATAAATAATTAGTACTTCCTGGGCAAGTATGCCCAACATAGGTTTTTAAATAAAGAAAGAAAGAGATGTAGGAAAAGAGGGGAAAAAGCAAAATTAGAATAAAGACAGAGACAAAAATAATTTGCTAGATTTAATACAACACTGTGTACCATGTTGTAATAAATAATTTTTAAAACATAAGTGAAGGGGATTATTTTCTACTCTGTTCTAGAGCAGTAGATTCCAATCTTTTTCACAACATAGCATATTTGAAAAATGATATTTATGGCTGAATGATTTTTTTAAAAAATTTACTTGTGCTCGGAGGCAATAAGCATCAACACTCTGGTCCTGCAGGATATCTGCAAGCCACTTGTGGTAGACTGGTTGGAAGCTGTACTAAAGAAGTCTAGTCAATGCAGTATGCCAAGGTGAGGTTAAAGGAAGACAATGAGGAAGAAAATGCTGAAAGGAGGAAACAAAATGATCAAAGTTAACAGTTTTGCAGATATTATTATCTGATTAAGTTGATGGGAGAAAAATATGAGGAACACCTTAAGATAAAACCATAAGTAGACGAGGCGAGTAAGAAGTGGTTCAGGGGAACTCCAAGTTCAGAATCATTGAATATTAGCAACAAGAAAAGGAACTAGAGTTAATGATCAGAATGATTAATGGAATTACCAGTGGTTTGCTAATCCCTTTTCCTTGGTTTATGCTAAGGAGTAGGCCACAATCTCATTTCCTGTGAGACTGAAGCAGTTGAGTGTGGAACTGGGAAAGAGAGTCAGGATAGTTTTCCAGGTAGGGTAGGAAAACCACGATGGATGGATTGCATCAACAATCAAAAAAAAAAAATTGAAAACCATTGGCATACACCACATGGAAGCATGTTCTGCTCCTCCAAACAATGAAAGAAAGCCCATCACAAACTGCATCTATAGATAAATAAACAGGGATTTTTAATACAAAGGTGAGATGACAATCAAGAACGATCAAGCATTTGAAGAAAAACCTATGCTTTGAAAAAGAGGAGCCTAATCTCATAAATAGAAGAGATAATGCCTAATAAAACAGATCATAAAACAAAAAGATGTTAAAATTGCTTCAATTAATATGATCACATAGTTTTACAAGATCATGCTTCCATTAAACAAGAAACACTAAATTATGTTCACTGAAAAATATTTGAAAACTTATAGATAAGAAGGAGAATGGGCTGAGTAAGAAGAGAATGAACATGGTTGAAAAAAGGATTGATGGCCTAGAAAAGTTAACTGAGTTATTCTCCCTTAAAAGCAACACAGAGAGAAAAGATTTGGAAAATACAAGAGAAAAGTTGATATATGAAAGATATATCGAGAAACTCAACCCCTATTTAAAAGGAATTTCAAAAGAGAAAAGAAAACAAATGGAGGAAAGGAAATCGTCGAAGATAACTAAGAAAATTTCACACAGCTGAAGAAACACAAAGTCTTCAGGTTAAAAAGTCCCACTGAGTGATATGCATGATAAATGTAATAGAGGCCCAAATCCAGATCTCATGGTAAACTTCACAGCACCAAGAAAAAATAAAGGGTAATGCTACAGATGTTTGTTGGGAGAAAATACAGTTTGACTCTAAAGACGTAAAGAAAATTAATCCCTCATTTCTTTTCAGCAACACATTATTTCCCTAGAATGTAACAGAATAGTATGCTCAGAAATCTGAAGAAATTTGATTTTGAACCTAGAATCCCTACATCCAAACTAGCAGTAAATGGATTTACAAACAAAGCATTTTCAAACTTAAAAGATCTCATAAAGTTTATTCCTCTCAGAATCTCTCTGAAAGAACTATTCAAGGATATAGTTCAACAAAACAAAAAAAGAAATTCAAATTAAAGGAAGATCTCACATATACACACACACACACACACACACAAACACACACACACACAGCTGAAGAAACAAGAAAATTATATAATTAAACTCAAATAAGTATAGCTGCATTCTGCAAAAATAAGAGTTTGGAAAGAAATCTCAAAGATAATACAGGGTAAGAGACTGGGTTTGGAGAGAAAGGAAATAAGAGTGTACTACAATTTTAATTTTATTGAAGGAGAAGAATAAGTAGATAGAGATATTAATTATATGCATCTATCTAAAGAGTAAGTTAAAATTTTTAAGAATTTAGTTCATTCAAAAACTTATCAATTTACATTGTAGTGTAAATTGGTATGACCATTTTGGAATACAATTCAGCATTAACAAAGAAAAATTGAAAATATGCATAATCTAACTACTGTTTTTAACAATCACCTTATTCTGTTTCCATATTAACTTGGCTGTATTTTTTTCTTAATTCTGGAGATAATTGTTAAGGATAGATAATTTTCCTTCTAGAAATAACGCTTCATTTCAGGAATTATCTTCAGCCCCCATTCCACCGCCCTCACATCCCTGTACCAATCCATCACTCAGCCGCGCCAGTGTCACCCTGACACCTCCGGAGTATGTCTGTTATCCCTGACCCTTCTGCCACCACTGCAGTCCAGCCCACACCTCTCACTTAGCCTCAGGAGTTAGCTAATCAGGATCTCTGCATCCCCACTGGCTTTCTTCTAATTTGTTCTGTGTTCCACAACTTCTCAAAGATCTTTTCAAAATGTAAATCTCTTCATGTCTGCCCCTAGCTTAAAAGTTTTCAGTATCATTAGGGATATACAAGAGACTTCAATTGTAATTGAAATCGCATTATTCAGAAGCATGAATTATAATGGTTTATTTAACTTGGTAGTGGTTACCATGAATATTCTTTACATTCTTCTCTGTACTCCGTATGTGAAATATTTCTCACATAACAAAAGCAGCCAAAATTTTTTCAAAACAACAAAAATTCAAAATAAAATATAGCAGTAGAGACTTTCCAATAGCTTCCTTAACGCAGCGTTAAGATCCTACATGTCTGTCTCTGCTACTTCTCCAGTCCAGAAGTGACACACTGAACTTCTTAGGGTTCTGTGCCTGGGATTTGCTTCTTGCTGCCACGGAAGCTTTGTTGTTTCTGCCCATGACTCTCTCTCCACCTACCTTCCTCAAACTTCCTGGTTATATTGCTACTCAAACTTCATATTTTAATGCAAATATCACTTTTTTGGAGCTATCTTTCTTGACCTCTCCAGCCTAAGTCGTGTGTGTGTGTGTGTGTAAATATATGACTATGTATTTTTATGTTATATATGAGGTATGACAATTAAGTTTGCGAACTCATCCTGGAAAAAGTGCTCCATACCTCATTGCCGAATATCACTATGGTCACCTTCAAAGTACTCCCGTTGGGAAGCTATGCACCGATGCCAGCACCTAGTCTACCCTTCAAAGCAATTCTGGAGCTCTTTTTCTGGAATGACCATCAGAGCTGTCGTCATATTACCCTTGAAGTCCTGAATGTCATCAAAATGTCTTCCTGTCAGTATTTCCTCTATCTTCGGATAAAGAAAGAAGTCATTGGGGGCCAGATCAGGTGAGTAGGGAGGATGTTCCAATACAGTTATTTGTTTACTGGCTAAAAACTCCCTCACAGACAGTGCCGTGGGAGCTGCCATGATGCAAGAGTTCCTTCGGGACTATTTTTGCACACACCTTTCTCATGCCAAGATTTTCAGTTTAAGATTTTCCTGTTTCTCTATCGATGTTTATTTGCTATGCTTCTCACAGTCAGCTGACCCTTTTGATGCACAATTCAACGAATTTTTGCAGTGTTTTCATCAGTTTTGCTCATTACTGGCCGGCCTGACTCTCTTCATCAGACGTATTCTCTCCCCTCAGAAAAACGTTTAGTCCATTTGAACACTGCCATTTTTTTATTAGCATTATCCCCATAAACTTGGACTCACATGTCCCTGACTTCATTTCCACTCTTGCCAAGTTTAACAAGAAATTTAATACTTGTTAGTTGCTCTAATTCAAGCTCAGGCATTCTTGTGACGGCGCACAAAAACGCGCAACAACAATAATGAACATCACTCAGCAAGATACCACCACATGTCGACACGAACACAGCTGTGAGACGTTGATATGCCAAGGTTATGAAACCTTACGGAGCTGTTTGTTTGTACAGTGCTGCCAATGTAAGTGCATGATGGCAAGTTCATAAATGTAATTGTCGGACCTCGTATAAATATATATTTGTATAAGTATAATAAATATAAATACAGTGTATCTAAAATATAAATATGATAAATACATGATTATATACAGAGGGTGCCAAAAAAATATATACACATTTTAGGAAAGGAAAAAACTGTATTAAAATTACAGTGATGGTAACCACTTGGAGCGCCTGTTGTAATTGCAGAAATCAAACGTAACTTGTATTTATCTGTTGCTATTAGTATATATTATTACAATTTTAATACAGTTTTTATCTTAAAATGTGTGTACTTTTTTTTTTGGCACCCTCTGTATATAATTGGCTTGCATTTGTATTCCTTCAAACACGTAACTTGTAATGATATGCTGATTTGTGTCGTTATTTGATTTATGTCTTCTGCTACTCATCAGGAGCCCCTTGTGGGCAGGAGCACTGTCTGTTTTGGCTCCTTATTTTAGGGTCTGGCATGTAGTCACCCCTCAGTAAACATTAGTTGAATGGAGAAGTAAATGGGATGTGAAGAGTGTAGGCTAGCAGGCCGTGGTCAAGAACTTGGAACTTGGAGTTAGAGGGAAAGATGTTCTGTTTCCACTTCTGCTGCTTAGCCTTGGACAGTGTGTGTCAGCTCCCACAGCGAGGTGTCCTGCTGGGTAACATGAAGGTCATAGTGGCGCCCCAGCAAAGGATGTTAAGAGCATTAACTGAGCACAGAACACTCAGCACCAGCTCATAGCAGGCGCTCAGAAGTGTTATTTATTATATTTTCATGCTTCTTTATTTTTCTTCTATTGTTACAAAATTTCCACACTGAAATGTTTTATCTGTTCATTCTCTTTTGGATGTAAGCTGATCTTTTAGGTGCTACTGAAACTGTTTTCCATTTCAGGCCATCTGGTAGGTTGGTGCAAAAGTAATTGCGGTATTTGCAATTATTTTTAACCTTTTAAACCTCAGTTACCTTTGCACCAACCTAATACAAAGCATTTGAATGATACTCAGGAAGGAGAGATGATTGCCCCGCCATTCTATCTGTCAGAGAGCTGTCAGACCCGTCATTCCTTGTAAAGGCCTGGGCTTGGCCTGGTGCAGAACTGGGGTCCACAGGCTGCAGCCCTAAGCAGGGAATCTTGTGGGGTGACAGGATGTATCATTAGGTGGGGATCTCTGTACTCTGCCCTTTGTTCTTTCCTTTCACTGCTGTTGAGTTCTCAGCAGTTTTTTTTCCAGGAAAAATATAGCTGTGCTTTGCTTATAGATTTATTATGGGGTTTTTTTGTTTTTACCTTAGATTTGTGTGCTTATTTTAGACAGGTCTTAAAGCCCCAAAGTGTTGGCTAGGGAAAACTCGATTGCTTTTTACTTAAAGTTGAAACTGTTCAAGCTGTCAGAAATTCATGACTGACTGGGACTATCTGAAGTTTGGCCAATTTCTCCAAGTTTAACAAGCCTTTGATACTCTTACTGAAGTCGGTGATGGCAAAAGGGGCTCCGTGAAGAACATCTGGATTTAAAGTAGACTTTAATTACATCTCACACCCTTACTCTAGACCAGCGTTGAACCCCAGGGAGAGGCGAAAAAGTGTGGCTTCATTAGAAACACAGGAATCATTTTAACCTAATTGCTCCCTCATCACAGTGTAAAACTGACACCTAAACCTTTAAGAGTAAACTCATAGTCCCTGACTCCTGACACTATTCTCCCAGAGGACCTGAATGCTATTACTAATTTCAGTAAATGTTTTCATGATCGTGGCTGTAGACTTAATGTTTAACAAGTTCCAGAGGAACCAATTTCCTGCTTGAGGAAACTTCTTACCAAGTTCTCTAATTATTCCCAGACAGTCATCGCCCTGTGGAATCCAGCCATGGAATCCAAGGAAGGCTGTTAATAGGCCACAGGTGGTGGTTTAGTTCCAGTTTAGTTATCAACGAAACAGATCAACTGTGCAGAGAGGTGTGTGTGACACCTGGAGACCAGGGACCTGTAAACACATGTATTTCGGCTGCCTCTTATTCTCTTTTAAGAGGAGGGGGTGCCAAGAAAATCCAGACGTTCGTCCTCCTCTTAAAATCATTGAGAAATTGCCTATAGTTGAGTTCTCCAAACCACCATCGTCAATCTTTTTAGTCTCAGAGCCCCTTTACACTCTGGCAATTATAGAGAACCTCAAAGAGTTTTCGTTTATACAGATTATAGTAATTGATATTTACTATATTAGAAATTAAAGCTAAGACATTTAAAAATATTTATTAACTCATTTAAAAATAACAATAAGCCATTACATGTTAACATATTTAGATGGAAAATAATTGTGTTTTCAAAAAAAATATTTAGAAAAGTGGCAGGCACTGTTTTACATTTTTGTAAATCGCTTTAATGTCTGGCTTAATTCTCTTACCTGCTTCTGCATTCAATCTGTTGTGATATAAAGCATCACGTAACTTCTGGAAATCTCTACTGTACATTTCTGAAAGAATGAGAGATAAAAGGCAAATAATGTATTAATATTTTTATGAAAGTAATTTTGACCTCACAGAACCCCTGAAAGGATCTCAGGGTCTTACAGGGCTCCTCAAACCAACTTTGAGAACCACTACTCTAAACAAAACTGCAATAAATCATGGTCACCAAATAGCTATAATTCTGAATGGAACATAAAACAAAGCAACGGATCAACAAAAAAGTTTGCAGTTATTAAGATGCAAGTGTCTATGCCCTACTCTTGATATTTTCCACTGCTGTAGGCCATAGCAACCTACAGGAGTTTTGGCCTCCTGATGGGACGTTCCTATATTGACATCTGGGATTGTCTGCCCCTGTTTCTGGATGATAATCAAAAAAAGAAAGAAAAAAAATGGAGAAAAACCCATCTAGAGGCACTAACACCAAAAACAGGTTGGCTATAATTTTATTTTGAAACCGATACTCTGAGCTGCCAAATATCACAAAGTCACAGAGTTTATTAGCAAAGGCTACAGTGTTGGGGGGGGGGAAGCACTTAGTACTTGGAAACAGTAACAACAAAGATGGAAAGGTTTTTCATGTGCAAGGAATGCCTGGTTTCCCCCTCCTAAGGCCTGCCTGAGAAGTCAAAGCATAGGGGAAACAGGAACTTTCTAAAAAGAACTGCCTTTTTTTACTTCTCCAAGGCAACTGTATCGTATGCCCAAATCACTCGTATTCATGGGATCCTATTGATCCCAGAATTGCTGCACAAGGACACGTGATGATCTCAGGTGGTATGTCCCTCCTGCAGGAATAGCCGGTATTGATAAACATTTCTGCCCATGATCTCTGCTTATGACCAGTCCCAGGCTGACGGCTCTCCCTAGTCTGTCACCTCCAGGAGGCCGCTCCAGCCTGGGATGTCCACTGGAGACCACAGCTCAGTGCACGGCCACTGGAGCAATGCCAGGGGCTCGTAAGCCTGACTTCTATCACGTGAGAGGCAGTAGCGCAAGCCTACTGGCCCAAAGCATGAATTCTGAAGTCTAAGAAACCTGTGTTCTAATCCAATACAGCTACAAAATAATTGTGAATGCTTGGACAAATTATTTAATATCTCTCAGCTCCTCTGTTAAATGGGTTTGTTGTGAAGGATAAAATGAGCTCATCCGGATAAGGGGCTTAGCCAGGTATATAGTAATTGTCCAATAAATACCAGCTATTTTTAAAATACAAATATGATTTTTCCCCATGAAACTTCCTTCAGCAACTCCCCCATTCCTTTCAAAATTGAGTTCAAACTCATTTGTTTAGCTCATAAAGTCACTCACAGTCTGAACTCATTTTCTGTCACTCCCCAAGTATTTTATGCAGCTGTCACATAGTGCTACTCAAGGTGTTAAAATCCATCATGCTTTTTAGACACTACCTTTTCTTTAGATGTAGAGTCATCTTTCTTGTTTTTGCCCTGTAACTAACTCTTATATACTATTGTGGGGACAGAGTCCCAGAGAGCAGTTTCCAGGCTCTCAGCCTCACGTGGAAAGGTACTGGCTCGGGTAGTAGATGGCTGTCAGCTGTGGCTAATTGACCATCAGCTGTTACCAGTTAGCCAATTAGCCACTGATATAACTGCCGTGGCTGCATTGGTTGGAGAGTCGGTCAGTTAGCAGGCAGAGAAGCGGACGGCAGGTTGCGGGTCGTGTGGCTCCAGACTCCAGTGAGACTAGAGTGGTACAACTCCCCTACCTATGGCTCCGTGGGTGTTCCTTTTTGGCCTTGCCATGTACTGCGTTCTTATGTGGGGAGCAGGACTAGAGGCCCCGCCTGACGCCTCGCACGACAAATGGCGCAGCGAGCAGGGTCTCTCGCACGACAACTATGACCACAATTGCTCCGTCCAGGAAGTCTTCCCTGACTCCTAGTCTTAAGACACATAGTGAAGTCTCACAGCACAAGCGTTAACTGCAATTATAACACTCACCACACAGTGTTGTACGCGTTTATTTGTCTGCTTCAGTATCCGATAGTAAGCTAGAAATGCGTGTCCCTGATCTTGGTGCCTAACACCTAACACAGCAACTGGCACGTGGTAGGTACCCAATAAATGGTTTTGAATTTAGGCAGGATATTCAAACGAGGTAACAGACAGTCCATTATTGTGAATGTGTACTGTGTGGGGTGAGGGACAACGATGACGCTGATGGTGATAATAGTGGTCATTGTGGTGGTGGCAAAAGAAGAGAACAAGACTGGGAAAGGAGAGGGGGAAGGGGGGAAAGAATGGAGGATGCACCTCAGGTCTCTGGTCCTAAGCCTAACAAAAAGATCCACCTACATCTCTTAAGAACCTGGAACTTACCACTGCATTTGCCATCTGCCCACATATGTTTTGCCCAGAGCTGAGGTGATTGATTGATTCTGTTAGGCAGGGCTGGAGGAGTGAGTCATGGGAGACCAAAATTGATCTTATTAGAATGTATTTCGCATGTTTGAGCTTCGGGAGGTCAGGTTAGAAAAGACCATAACCTCTCCAAGTAAGAGGGGTGTGGAGTTTGATAGGGATTGGTAAACAAGGAGCTGTTCCTCTTCAATGCTTCAGGGGCTTTTCGTTGCATTGTTTATTTTTTATTTTTTTATTTTTTTATTTTTTTATTAGTTTCAGGTGTACAAAACAATGTAATAGTTAGACATTTATCATTTATATCCCTCACACAGTGATAACCGCCCTCCCCCATCTACTATCCCTCTGACATCGCACACAGCCATTACATTTCCAGTGTCTCTATTCCTAATGCTGTACTCCGCTTCTTGTAACTATGTGTGTGTGTATATATATATATATATATATATATATAAATTGTAGTTGACATTTGTTATTGTTCAGCTTCAGCTTCAGGTGTACAGTGCAGTGATCAGGCATCCACATCATCCGTGCGGTGGTCTCCATAACGAGACAAGTGTCCATCGTTGCACTGTTTATTGTAATGGATGGTTTCGGGGTGTAGCCATGTCCTCTTGCTACATATCCTGGGTCCCATGCCATCGTCCAGGAATGTTCAGGTCTGTTGATCACAGGCTCCTGTGAGGAAAATACCAGCCAGCAGGTACAAGCAAGCTGGGAGCAAGGTGAGATGGCTTCTAAGATAAGATGATTTCTATTCAGTACAGTCTCTATTCAGTACATTCCGGGCAGAGGTTTCTCCAGACCTGAGACAGTTTCTACTCCTAGCCTAACAAATTCCACCTCTGGGTTTGGTAACTATTCTTAGGGAAAAGGGCGGTGGTCAGTCTTCTGTTACTGCTCCCTGCTGAGCGGAGGCTTCGATCAGGGTCCCTAGTTAGACCTTTGGGGCTGTAGTGGAGCTCTTGTACGAGCATGGTGAGAGCTATTTGCCTACCGGTAACTTCCGCTATGGTTTTTTTGTATAAAGTTTATGAGCAGGCCGAGCAAGAAGGGGCCAAAAAGTAAGAGGAGCAACAAAGTGATTAAGGGGCCTCTGAGTGGGAGTAACCAAGAGAGGCTCGGGAGCCAGGAGGTCAAAGAACTAGTCGCCCCTTGACTGTTGTATTTGTGCAGCTACTCCCTGTTCATAAATATTTTTCATGTTGGTTACAGCTTGTCCTGAATTATTAGTATAGGTACAGCAGGTCTAGTTAATGACCGCACAAACACCCCCTTGGTCTGTCTGCCAGGAGGTGGTCTAGAGCAAGGTGGTTGTTGAAGACAACATTGGCTAGTGAATCTAACGACCTGGAGAGTCCTGCCAGAGCATCTGCCATTTCTCGGGAAGTGTCTCTGTGCACTTAGTGAGCTCCCTTAGAGTGTGTTCATGACAGGCCAAACCTCCCCAAGGGGCGGCGACTGCAGCAGTAGCAATTGCTCCTGCTATCCTGAATCCGAAGCCCTTCTTCTGTGGGTGTGGGAATAGGCTCTGGGTGAGGTTCAGAATGAGAAGGCCCTGTGGGGCCAAGGTGGCCAGGGTGCAGTCTCCGCCATGTAGGGAATTATCCAGGTGGGAATGTGTGATGGCCTCCAGAGGGTCATGTTGGTCAGTTGTCAGGAGCCCGTTGGTAGGAGTTGTGCACAGCCACATTAGGCCCGATGGGGTGGGGAAGAGAGGGGCGTCAGTCGGAGGAGTTACAGCTGTTAAGCAGGATATAGGATGGAGGAGGGATACAAGATTTTAAAGGACCTAGCTTGGCAAGTTTGGATGAGTAGGGGAAAGCCAGAGGTGAGTTCTGGGAATGATTCAGCTAGTAAATAGAGAAAAATGGTAGCTCAAGAAAGTGTATATAGAGTAACGGTGGAATGAAATTTGGAGAGGACATCCCTCCCTAAAATAGGAGTGGCACAGCAGGGTAGGACTAGGAAGGAATGAGTAAAAGGGTATCCGTCTAAGGAACATAAAAAGGGTAGGGTAGCCATGGAGTGAGAAGGTATCCCATCGACCCTCACTATCAAGACAGAGAGAGAGAGAGAGAGAGAGAGAACACCTGCGAGAGAGCGCTTGCCCAAAAATTCAGGGCGTGCCAAGTAAGTGGCCCCCATGTCCAGAAGGAAAGGAGAGTTGCCTGCGGTTGGAGCATTGTCATGCATGTGGTGGAGGTGGAGGCGGAGGCCTGTGACAGGACCGAAACCCCTTAAATCTTTATCAGTGTCACGGATCCCCGGGGAGGGAAAGATTGTTCCTGCCTGCTGGTGCTGTGGCAGTGTTGCCACACAGCAGCCTACCCGTCTGTCTCCTCGTACCTGCCCCTAAAGAAAGGAGAGTCTGTGAGACAGATCCTTTCAGGGACATTGCTTCATCTTTGTGCCATCTCTGTTTGGCCCCAAAGATGACTGGACAGTCAAAGATGGGTACGACTTTCCACGTGGAAAGCAACCTAAGACAGGCGCAGTCGAGTGGGGACCCACTGGAGAACTTGCGGGGTTGACAGAGGTGGGCACAGCCCCCCACCTTCCCCTGGCTAAGGAGAGCCTCTGCCTCTGTGGCTGCATTCCTTCCCACAACCTGCAGGGGAAGAGATTCAATGATGTGCTCTCCATCTATTCATATGCATAAAGGTTTTGTCCCTTGGGGAAGTACAGACATCCTGAGACTTACGGTTCAGCTGCCTGCAGACAAGGGTGATTGGCTTGAATCAGTTTCCTATTATAATGTATGGGATTCACAGATCTTGAGATTGATAGGCTTTATCTACTTCCTCACCTAACTAATAAAAGCGTAGGCCCGACTTGGGGCTCAGTCCTTGAAGCTGGAGTCCCTTGGCCCAGCTTGCACACTATTCTTGGCTACTGTCTTTTCTTAACCCTGCGCCGCCCTCCTTGCTCAACACAACCCTCATGGGGGATGCGACATGGCAGGCATGGTGTTTGGCTGGGGCAAGGAAGTGGATGCTCTTGAGCCTTGAGGGGCTCGAGGACAATCCAATTTCCAGTGGCCACCACAGCCACGTAGGAGGCCATCCAAACTGGATTTCACCCAAAAAGTCTTCCCTTCCAGTGTTCCACATCTCAGCAAATGGAACCCCCATTCGCTCTCCACTCCAACCAGAAATATGGGTTCACCCTTGACACCTCTCTCTCTTCTGCCCCCTCCCACATACAATTCATTACCAAGTCCTGTCAGTTTGATTTCTGAAGTGTGGGTAGAATCATTCATGCTGCTCCATTTCCACTGCTGCCGTCCTAGTCCGAGCCACGTCATTCTCACCAGGTCTAGAGCAATTGCCTCTTCCTTGCCTATTTCTACTCTTGAACCCCTCTCACCGATTATCTATTCAGCACTCAGAAAGACATTTTAACAGTACAAATATGTCCATGTGACTGGTTTGCTCTCTACCTCACTGGCCACCTCTATCGCTAGCTAGTAGGTGAAGTTCAGAGTTCTTATCATACCTGTACGACTTTGCAAGGTCTGGCTTCTGCCTACCTCGTCTTCTCACTCCTCCCTCTCCCTCTCCAGCATTCTCTCTTTCCCGGACTGACATCAAATTCCTTCATCTTCAGACCTTTAAGCACTCCATTTCTTGTCCTGGACCACTCCAACCTCCACAGTTGGGCCTGGCTAACTCCTATCAGCCTTTAAGGCTCAGTTTAAATGTCACTTTCCCCCGGGAAGCCTTCCCTGTCCTTCCCTGTGCCATTCCTCCCCCTCCAGGTTAGATAAGGCCTTTCTGCTATAAATCCAAGCTTTCTTGTGCTTTCCCTTTATAACAGTTAATACAATTGTAATAATATTTTTATTATGTGTTTGTTTAGTAGTTGTCACTCTCATTAGACTATCTTGCTGATCTTTGTGTTTCTAGCACCTGACACAATGTCTATTACATAGAAGTCATTCAATAAATGTTGAATGAAGATTGAATGGCTTTCTTTCTCTTTCTTGAACTAGTCATTCTCCTTCCCACCAGTGTCTTTGCATAAGCTGTTAGAAAGTCACACCCAACATACACACACACACACACACACACACACACACACACATTTACATAAGATAACACTCATTCTTCAGTTCTTAATTCAAATACCACACCATTAATACAACCATAAAAAAACTCTAAACGCTAACATTGGCTCTAGAATGGAACCAAAGGGAAGAATCAGGAAGTGTCTTGAGGATAATGCTAAAGAAAGTTTGAAGGGCTTCAAGGAGATTATTGATGTCCGGCAAGCAGATAGTGAGGAAATTGATATTGGATGCTGGATAAAAGGACACCCAATTGATGTACTGGTTATACATCAAAACTCTCACTTACTTGGAACAATGTGGAAAATAGAAACATACCAGTAAAATGGCAAATCTGAATAAGGAGATTTCCAGGCAGAATATCAGAAGTGCTAACTGGTTTCTTTTAGCTCCATATAATAAAACACCAGGAGTGAAAAATGAACTGGAGACCAAACTATTTGGCTTTTCAGCAGAATTTAGAGAAAATATAAAGGAGCCAGGACTTGCTAGATTCAAAAATAAAACTTTCTCATTTCTAGTCTCTCCCAGCAAACAATTTTAAAGGAAAGGAATGATTTTTGGACAAAGATCAAATCCAGGAAGTGGTTGTAAAACCCTTTGTTCACACTTCAGAAAGATTTTAAATGATTTTAAAAGAGCTCTGTCCCTGCTTGATCAACAGAATGCTGGAACTGACATTGAACCAGTTTATGGGATCAGGCTTTGAGTGACTGGCCCCTTCCGAATTATTCTCTCACTCTGGGGTGTCTCAGTTTGTGGAGGAAGAGTTGGAAAGGTCTTGTGAATCATGTACCAGTTGATGCTTCTTATTAACGACTTACTAGGATTTAGGGGAAGTTATTGTAATGAACAAATTCTTTACCTGATGGCCCGTCAGGAGTCTCCTGGAATAGTAAAGTTATGCCAAATGAAGACAATGAAACAGCGAAACCATGCTCGTGTAGACAGTAAGCTGCATGGGGGGTGATAGTTTGGGTTCTTTCAGTACTCACTCTGTGTGAAGTTAATATTAAAAGAGCTGTTAAAGTAAGAATTGCACTGGGCAAAGTTAAGCAGGCAAAAGAGGCTTTATTCAAGACCTTTGCAATACGGGAGAGAGATTGACTCAAATTCTGCTGCAACAAAGGGATGGAGAGGTTTTCAGAGCTGGAGTGAGGGGCCTGGGCGTCATGAGGCACCTGTGTTTGCTAACTGACCCAGAGGAAAAAGAAACCTTCTCATATCAATGGCAGGAGGTAGTTTCAAATGAGGCAGAGAAAGAATTTGCACTTACAGGTTTTCTAAAGTGCTCTACGAAAAGTGAGGTCAGGGGCCTCTACTCAGGAAAAACACCTGTCTGAAGTTTACTCGGGCTGAGGGGAACATTGAAGGCCCTGTTGGTTAGAGCATTTATGTGATTTAACTTGTAGGCATTTTCTATTTCTGCATCATTTGGGTTATTCTGTGCTGTTGTCCTTATTGCACAAGCTTTTAGTGAACGAGGGGTGTCAATTTGAGTTAGGAAATAGATGTGAATTTTCAGCCCGATACAGAAATGTCCGAAGTAATGCCTTTACTTAATTCTGACCTGTTCCAGAGGTTCTTGGTCTCAAAAAGATATAAAAGTGCAATAATAGATCCTGGGAGCGTGGCCTCTGGAAAGTAGGGCAGGATTACCCAGACACTCTTTAGTTTGTTTGTTTGTTTGTTTGTTTAATTAAAGTTTATTGGGGTGACAATTGTTACTAAAGTTACATAGATGTCAGGTGTACAATTCGGTAATACATCAGTGGTGATGGACCCAGATACTCTTTTGATATCTTCCCTTCATAGGGACAAGCACACCCTGTTTTACCATAGACTCATCTGTTAAGCCCTCAGAGTTCATGTTGAATATAAAGCAGGGAAATTTAGAGAAGGAACCTTATTGGTAAGAGTTTATGGGTGTACTTTCCAGGGCATAGCCAAGAGTCTGATTGCAACAGCTGTCTGCTTCTGGATCCATCAGCTATAAGGGACAGTGGAGGTGAGTAGAGAGTATATAGGTAGGAAAACTCACTCGTGTCTGTGTTGGGGCGCTCCCAAAGAAGGGGCAGTGGTAAGCCAGGGGTGCTATTTCAGTCTTTCTAGAGCAGCAGTGAAGCCACAACTTAAGAATTATAGGCACTTCATAACATCAGAACGTATTTGAAGAAACTCTTTATGTAGGAGAAAAAGAATTGAATTTTCCGATTAAAAGAGCTCACATTCTAAGCAAATTCAGTGAATAGAGATCAAAACCTAGATATATCATCCGGAGGGAAAGGTAAATAATAAAAATGAAGAAAAGGTACTCTACACTGTGCAAATACGGTATTTTAAATTCACAACAAGAAAAACCACATCATCTAGTGTAGAAGTTAGGATCATTTAGCTGCAAATAGCATTAAACTCACCCACATTGACTTACGCAAAAAAAATCACATACATGAAAGGCTCAAGGTTGATGCACGGGTTCAAATCAGGGCTGATTTTTTAAAAATAAACAAAGACTACCCAAATGCAAACAGAGACTGTTTATTCAAAGCTCATAGAAAGGGAGTCAGCCGCCCTCACTTGGATTTAGCAGGCAGGAGAGTTGGAAAACTTTATAGTGAAAAAAAGGGGAGACTTCAAGTATGTTCTGTTTGGAGGTTGATAACATGAGAAAGCTGGAGGTGAAGTGGGCATCGTATGTAATTAGTTTGGGGCTTGTATTTGGCTTTCTCTGGTTTTCCGGAGTTGGAGGGGGAAGTGATAATAAATCGGAAAATGGCAGTCACTGGCTGAGTTCTGCCTGTTCTGGGCTGATTGTTATAGAGGTTGTGGTTCAGAGCTCTGTTGTCATATGTGGTCTGACTGTTAGGTACTCAGTTTCTCTGTTTATGTATAATTAGCAGTCCTAATTCGCGGCGTGCTCCCTTCATTCCGCATGTTTTATCTTGGTGGTTAAAAAATGTCTCCAGCAACATTAGGCTTTAGATCCCTTCTCAGCTGAGTTCATCAGAGAACAGAATCTCTTTTCTAGAATTTCTAAGGGGAAAAATTGGCCCTGTGTATTTCATTGGATTTGACTACATTGTGTTCCACACTGGACCTAACTGCCATGGCGGGCAAGTAGACACCATGAGCTGCAAGCATTTGAGCTGAGTGTGTGTATGTGTTTGGGGGAAAGGGGAGGTATCAATTTCCAAACAAAATTTGTGGCTATTTTTGTTTGAATGTTAGAGTCTTATCTAATAAATATCTATTGTAGAAATAAATGAATGACAGTGAGGCTGGCCTCAGTCTTTTTAACACTCAATATTAGAACAAAATTCCAATATTAATAGACTTTTAAAGAAAACTGATTGTGATTGAAAGCAGTCTCACCAAGACATTGTCATTATGTATGAAGGCAACAGAACCATATTCTGTTGTGCAATTACTTCTAAAAATATTCTTCACGTTTATTCTTAAAAATAATCACTCTGGTCATCCACTAAAATTGAAAGTGGTGATATTTAATTTAAAAAAAGTTCTAGACTCTCCAACAGGACTATCAGTGCTTGTGCTGACCCAGCGCCCAACTCATGGTAAGTATCCTCAGCGGAAATGGTTACTTCAGCAAACCAAACATCCTTCAAATCCTAAAGTAATGAACCTTCAAGAATGTAAATAGAGTGTTTTAATGTTCATAATGGAATTTATATGAAGGTTAAGGCAAATTACTTAATTGCTGATTGTTACCCCTCATTATAAAAATAATCCTATAATTGCATAGAAGACGTACCTTTCTTACATAGAGTTATGAATGATTACAATCATTACCTACGAATGGTTACATAGAATCATTCTGGCAGGCACAACCTGGATTGTACAATTCTGATTGTACTCTGTAAATATACGCTTATAGATACCAGTGTATTGTTTGGTTGACTTCAAGGCATGAGGCTTCTACAAATTTTCTTTAATGAACAAGTATTACATCTCAATGAAAGATAGACTTAAATGTCCCTCCAAAATACTCATGTATTAGTTTGCTAGGGCTGCCATAACAAAGCACCACACACTGGGTAACTTACACAGCAGAAATTTGTCATTTCACATTTCCGGAGGCTACAGGTCCAAAATCAAGTTGTCAGCAGGGTTGGTTCCCTCTGAAGACTGTGAGGGAAGGATCAGTTAGTTCCAGGCCTCCTTGGCTTGTAGACGGCCACCTTTTCCCTATGTCTCACATTGTCTTCCCTCACTGCACATATCTTTATCCAAATTTCCACTTTTTATAAGGACACCGGTCATAATGGATGAGGACTCACCCTACTGATCTCACTTTAACTTGTTTATCTCTGTAAAGACCCTATCTCCAAATAAGGTCACATTCTGAGGTACTGGGGGTTAGAACTTCAACATGTGAATTGAGGAGGAACACAATTCAACCCAAAGCTATCCTATTTAATAATAATTGTTAACTACACAAGATATTCATGTAATTCAGACTCTAAGATATTAAACAGTCCTAATTAATGACACAGAATTAAGAAACAGTAGTCTTGCTATTCCCTCAGGACTCTGGCATCATAGGGCAGCCTCTGGCACTGGCTCATTCAGGACTTCTGGGAACGGGGATCTCGCCCTCTCTAGTTCTTCACAGCTATTTTGGTTCTCTGCTGCAGGGGAACTTCAGTAGGCTTTGCTGACATCTGTTGATTGGATATATAATGCAGCCCGTCCCCAGAACTCCATCTGGTCTTGTTCTTAGTTGTTTTAGTTTATTTGTTTGGCAGAGTTACTGAACACTTGCCATAACCCCATTCACTGACTGAGGGCACAGCAGTAATGACCTTATTAGCATACGGAGTCCCTCTGGAGGTCATAAAGAGGTGAGCCTTGCAGAACCTGCCTCCTTTGGGCTAGCTACTGTGCTTTCCCAAATGGCAGGTTAGAGTGGTTGTTTTCCTTTCCTTTCTGTGAAACTAGACACATAACTTGTGAGAAAGCTATGGGTGAGCCCTGCACTACCTTAATCAAACAGTGCTGTGCAGTCTTGACATTTCATACACTGAAAAACTGGTCCTGTTTACACCTCAAGGAAGTGAAAGGGCCATCCCTATAAGTCAGTCAGGGGATTCCCCCAAGAGAGTCCTTGGAAATCGGCTGAGCTTGGCACAGCCTTAATCTGGATGACATACTAAGTAATATGACATCTTTGTCTCAGCAGGCTGCTCATGTGCGTGGTAGAGTCAGATAAAGCTGGGCTGCCACAACCATTAGAGACAAAAGAAATTAGCACAGCAGTAATATCTCCTTACGTCCTCAGCCTCCACAGTCAGTGTGTATCTTTCACCCCCTAGGCTTGCACAAGGTATCTCCAAGAGTCTGTGTAACTCAGCAAAGGAAAGGACAAGCCTGTGACCTGTTGGCAGGGAGCAAATCGAGGGACTTCAGAAACCCCATATGCTCCTTACATTAAGAAGCTGACTGCAGCATTTGACTCCAGATTTCATGTGTCACAAGCTGTATTAGTTTGCTAAGGGCAAACTAATACAGGTATCACCCACTTTCCGAAAGTTCACTTTATGCCACTTCCCTTTTACAACAGACCTATATTAGTGCGCTCATGGCTTTTTTCATAAAAGTGAAAATCCTCTTTAGATTTATTTTGATCAGCAAAACCAGGTACAAGTATAGGTCTTTTGTAAAAGCAAAGTGGCATATAGTGAACTTGCAAGAAGTGGGGGGTACCTGTACCTGTTTCTGCTAGCCAAAAGAAATCTGAAGAGGATTTTCGCTTTTTCACAAAAAGGCAAAAGCAAAAATAGCATTCAGTTTAGCATTTGTTTTGCAACAAACCTCTAAAGCGGAGAGTGGCACCACCAAGCTGCTTTCCTGGGAACCACACTTAGTATCTCAGCATCAAGCTGCCATAGCGTTGAACTATGTCCAAGCATCTGTGCTTTATCTCTATTTATTTTGTGCATGCATTAGCAAGATGTGTCCTAAGGTATCAGTAAAGCCTAAGAGCTCTTAAGGGTGTTACATTAGGGTAAAACTGGACATAATTAAGCATTTCAGTCATGGTGAAAGAAATAAAGATAGTTTGCTTGCATCAAATTTTGGATCTGGAAATGCTGAAATTTTTTTTTAATATAAATTAATGGTAATTGCATCTTCACCATTTTGGCATACGAAAGGTTTCATAGGAACACTCTGTTTTCAGATAGTGGAGGAAACCTGTATTAGTGGAAAACCATAGTTTTCCACCTGTTATTGTTCTTTACTCTCACACTACTACCACATTCACAACACTTCTCTTCTGACACTTCTGGTCACCAATTGCATACCCACACCACGTATGGTCAAAATAATATTTGACAAGAGAGCCAAGAAGACTCAGTCGGGAAAGGACAATCTCTTCAGTAAATGATGTTGGGCAAACTGGATAACCACATGCAGAAAAATAAAGTTTAGATCCTTGTCTTACACCACTCACAAAAATGAACTCAAAATGGATTAAAGACTTAAACCTACGATTTAATACCATAAAACTCCAACAAGAAAACATAGGGGAAAATGTCCTTAACATTGGTCTTGGCAATGATTTTTTTGGACCTGACACCAAAAGCACAGGCTACAAAAGCAGAAATCAACAACGTGAGACTGCATCAAAATAAAAAGCTTCTGCACAGTAAAAGAAATAATTTAAAAAATGAAAAGGCACCTTACAGAATGGGAGAAGATACTTGCAAATGATATATTGGGTAAGGGGTTAATATTCAAAATATACAAGGAACTCATACAACTTAGCACCCCAAAAAACAAACAATCCAATTAAAAAATGGGCAGAAGACCTGAATAGACATTTCTCCAAAGAGGACATACAGATGGCCAACAGATATATGAAAAGATGCTCAGCATCACTAATCATCAGAGAAATGCAAATCAAAACTATAATGAGATATCACGCCTCACACCTGTTAGAATGGATATCATCAAGAAGACAAGAGATAACAATTGTTGGCAAGGATGTGGAGAAAATGGAACTCTTGTGCATTGTTGGTATAAATATAAAGTGATACAGCCACTATGGGAAACAGTAGGAGATTCCCAAAAAAACTAAAAATAGAACTATCTTATGATCCAGCAATCCCACTTCTGGGTATATATCCACAGAAAATGAAAACCGGATTTTGAAGCGCTATCTGCATTCCCATATTTATTGCAGCATTAGTCACAATAGCCAAGATATGGAAACTATGTATAAAGTGTGATGAAAAAAATATGGTGAATATTTAAATAAAAAAATGTATTACAGTAAAAGACATATTGCCATTAATCCCCCTCAGAATACTCCCCCTCGCTTTGAACACACTTATCCCATTTTTCTTGCCTCTTTCTGAAGTAGTTCTCAAAGTCCTCTTTCATGAGTGGCTTAAGTTGCATTGTCGTAGCTGCCTCAATGTCCTGGATTGACTCAAAATGTTTTCCTTTCATGTTCATTTTGACTTTGGGGAAGAGCCATAATTCACATGGTACCAGGTCCAGTGAATAAGGTGGATGAGGACACACCATAATGTTTTTATTTGACAGAAATTACCGTACCACAAGCAATGTGTGACATGGAGCAATGTCATGATGTTGGATGAAATAAAGACACTCACAAAAGAGGGCTTCCAGAACTGCTTCAAGAATTGGCAAGAACGATGAGATAAGTGTATTCGAAGTGGAGTGTTTTGAGGGGGGTTAATGACAATGTGTCTTTTACAGTAATACATTTTTTTTATTTAAACATTCACCTTATCTTTTGATCACACCTCGTAGATGTCCATCAACAAGGAATGGATAAAGAAAATGATATACATATATGTCGTGTCCAGCACAACACGGGCAGTGAGGGTGTGAGAAGGGGCGGCTTTGGGTTAAGTTTTTAAGAAAGAAACATACAGAGACTTAATGCAGTTAAATCTCAGAAGGCCACGGGTCTCACAGTTCTGAAAGACTGGAGCCCAGATATTAGCCGACTGGAGGTTTTTATTGATAAGTATACAAGAGAGTAGCAGTGTTTTTGGCACGGTCTGTGAGACTAACTTATCACGTTATAGAAACAACCCAAACCAATTATGTTGATCTTCAAACAGCCGAAGCAGAAAGTCCTTGAGGTGAGGTATGCAACTCTTTTAAGGGATATGCATCACATGTTGAAATTGTTTCACAGAGCTGAGCAGAGAGAGCTTAATCTTATCACTCTCAAGACTTTTCTCCCAATTAGGTGAAAGGGAAAAGTCAGAGCCAGCAGCCGCTTTTCCCAGGCAGGAGAGAGTGGGGCAAGGCCCCTTCCTAGATCTTTTTAAGGCAACTCATGGGGGTCTCCATGGGGTTCCGCCTGGCTTGAGTTGCCCTCCCCACCCCCCCGTGGGGAATCTTACTTGTCATTGGCCGCAAACCCTCTTTTGGAGACTAGATAGAGAGAAATATACAGTCCCAGAGATGCACAGTCTCACAGACTATTCTTTCCTTAAGGAAAGACATGGGGGGACAGTCTGCTAGGCTGCTGGGTGACAACATCTCCCCCTTTCTGTTTTTGAAGCATGAGAAACACAGACCGTGTAGACTCTTCATTTACTGCTTGCCGGAGGGCGGCTTGTCCAGATTTGAGGACTAAACAGAATAAACAAAGAACAATAAACAGAATAACAATGACACCAGCAAACCCACCACCCAATTCTTTATCCATTTGACAGGGTTTAAAACAGAAAGTCCTTCTGTAGCCGCGGAAAGTGTCTTCTCTCCAGGGAGAAGCTGTAGCTTGGCACTAGACATCTGATCAACTTCTTGTTGTAATTGTATAATGTCCACAGTGGGATTAGGCAAATGTTCCCGATCACGAGCTAGTGCTTCAGACCAAGGGGTACGAGTTTGATTATAAGGAAATGGGGTTACACAAAAGGTGGATACATTCCAGTCACATTTGAGAGTAATCATCGTACGAAGATTTTCTATTTGATCACCAGGAAACACAACAGTGGTTTCTGAATCAGTTAATCTAACATTAATCTCTTGATCTATCTTAACCTGTTGATTCCAGTTTTTACTAGCATTTTCATGTCATTTTTGTACAAATTCAGTGTTTTAAATAGTCTGGGGTAAAGCAACACTTGAAACAGCAGCTACAGTGGTTATAGCAATTATTCGCATAATAGCAGCAATTAGCAAGCCAATAAATCTTTTAGACCTACGTAAAATCTTATGAAGCAGTTGAAGAACAATATGAACAGTGGGGGAGCCCTCCCACACTCGAGGGGCTTGGACAGGAACCCATAGACCCCGTCTTTTTCACAAACTCATAATCTTATCTTGGGTGGAAATATATATGGAAGGATTTAAGCAAGTGAGTAAGCAACACTGAGAACATTCAACTATCTTTAAAGTTGAATCAATTGTAAATTTGCCAACCAGAAAAACAAAAGGAGTTGTAAGACACACTTGTAAATTGAACATTTGTGTTTTTTCAAACCTAACAGTATATTTTTTTTAATTATCTTTAGTATAATTTCCATTCCAAAGCTTATTTGGACCTAGACCTAAAACTATTTTCCATAAGGTCTTTTGTACTGGACCCCGGATAGGAATAATCATTCTTAATTGAGGTGGGGCCAAAGCTTTATCTATCCAAAAAATAGAAATATTATATGGGGATTTAATAACTTTAGGGAAATTTTCTTCTAACATTTGTTCTTTTAAGGATTGAGGCTCAGAGCACTTTTTCTGAGAACATGCATGTATAGCCATTCCATAAGGTCCCCGATCAACTATAGTACCAAGAGAAGTACGGACTAACACTCGATCTAAACTTCCCCTGCATTCTTCCCAATGAATGCAGGAGGGAGTGTTAACCCATTTATCTTGAGGACACAGTTGGAGAGAAGGAGGGAAAAGATGAGTACTTAACTCTTGGGGCTGGAATCCTTTACTTGAGAGCATAAACAATTTTTTGTAAGTGTCATTTCCTTCTCCCTTGGGAATCACCCAAACTTGATCAGAGAGAGGAATACACGGAGGGATAGGACCAAAGCAAAGAGGAGGATACACCTAACCTAAGGCTGTATGGCCAGAAAGTATAAATTCTTGGCCTTCTTCATCAGGAAATTCTGGACCTCTCTGATCCTCAGGTCCTGGAAACCAGGAGCTATCATTTATATAGACTAAAGGAGGATCATCATTCCAAATCACAGGTGTCAGCAATGGGGGATTGGGAATATAAGCCCAATAAGTGAAATTATCAGCATGTACACTCAAAGGAAGACAATTTACAGCAGAGAGTATAGCCATTATGGACACCAACATGTTAGTATCCGTTTTTGGGAGACTTTGTTTTATTAAATTTTTCTCAGCCTCGCGGGACAACTTTCTAAGTTGTCTCCAAGTAGAAAGTGCAGTAGCACTTGATTCAGGAGCCTTGACTGAGGATGACACAGAAGACACAGGAGTAGGTCAGCCGGAGGCACCCCGTCATTCCTCATCAGGTGATGGCAGTGGAATCGCCACAGGCAGTGGCCGGCAGGGCTGATGTGACATCTGAGGAACCGGTGGCCGGTAATGAGGTCCCATGAAGCGGTTCAGTCAGCGAAGTATCGCTCTGCGGAGTCATCCAGCGTGTGACGTACACACTGGTGATCGGGGGTGATTTTGTCCGGCGAGTGATTATCACACTGGACTGGGATGCGGGGTCCCTGGTATGGCTTGATGCACCGGCTAGGCACCCACAAAGGATGTTCTTTTGGTCCTGGAGAAACACAGGCAAAACCCGTCCCCATGTTAGCAAAGTCCCTAACTGCCATTGATTAGTCTGAATATCTTTCCACCAAATGGGCACATTCTCCAAGGCCTTAGGGCTATGGAGATTGTTAAAATTTGTCTTTCTGCAGCTGTGCGCCCAAGGTGTGGCTCTGTATTACTGCTAGAGCCAGAAGAATTCAAAAAATTTAAAGTAAACATAGCTCTGGCTAGTTGTGCTTGTGGAGGATCCTTATTGTCTCCCCCTTTCTGGTTTTGAAGTCGGTTTTTTAAGGGTACAATTAGCACGTTTTACAATAGCTTATCCTTGGGGATTATAAGGAATCCCTGTGGTATGATTGATTTTTCACTGTTCACAAAATTTTGTGAACTTATTACTGGTATAAGCAGGGCCATTATCTGTTTTAATGGCTTGAGGAAGGCCCATAATGGAGAAACAGATAAGCAAATGTCTGCGGAATGTCCAGCCGTTTTGTCGCTTTGAACGGTGGCCAAGATGAAACCAGAGTAGGTATCGACAGTGACATGAACAAAAGATAAACGTCCAAACGAAGGGGCATGAGTTACATCTATTTGTCAGATAGCATTAGGGACTAATCCTCAGAGATTAACCCCTTTAGGGCACTCTTGAGAAGCATTGAGAATTTGACAGGTTGGGCAGGTTTGAACTATATGTCTAGCCTGTTTGTAAGTAATAGGAAAACGAGCTCGAAGGCCAGCAGCATTTGTATGGGTTAAAGAATGAAACTCAGTTGCCTCAGTAACCATAACATTAGCAATTAATGAATCAGCGACAGCATTGCCACACGTTAGTGGTCCCGGTAGGGAGGTGTGAGCATGTATATGAGTAATGAAAAATGGATGTTGTCGGTTTCTGACAACCTGTTGGAGTTGATTAAAAAGAAACTGGAGAGACAAGTTTGAGTTGTTAGACAGTAACGCCGTCTCAATATTTTGTATTGTATGTACTACATAAGCCGAATCAGAGATAATATTTCAAGATTCAGTATAATCTTGTAAGACAGTTAAAACTGCAACTAACTCTGTTCTCTGTATAGAGGTGTAATTAGTTTGAATGACCTGTTGATTTATTTCACTCACACTGCTCTGTCGTTACTAGATCTATCAGTAAAAACTGTTACAGCTTTTGAAATTGGAGCTGGACTTAACCTCTTAGGGAGAATCCAACTGTAGTTTGAGGGATTGGTCGAATTATGCCTGTGGGCACACGAAGGGGCCCCCTGGAAGCAGCAGTATATCTTGAGCTGTATAAACATCAACTGCAACATTCCCTTCAGTGGCAGGAGTTAATTGTTGAATAGATAGTTTTGAGGAGGAGGCACCGTCTGGTAATTTTGAGGTGCTGCCTGACTCACAAACACCCCAGTTATTGTCTGGGCCTGGGCCTGGCCCCGTTTCCCATTTCCCTGAAGCAGGGTTTCATCTTTATGATATTTTGATTTATATTTTGATGCCCAATGGTTTTTTTTTTTTTTACACCGAGGACAAACCCCAGGTTGTTTAGGACCCTGGGGAGGAGAAGGACTTTGTGGCTGGGAACCACTTTTCTTCTTAACTCTGCAATTCTTTTTAGTATGTCCTGACTTGTCACAATTATAGCAAGTGCCAGAAAACTTGTCTTTTTCCTGAATTGCCCCTGTAACGGCATTAGCTAACATAGCAGCTTTATGGTCTTCCGTCCCTACCTCTTGACACAGCCAAAGATAACCCATAGCATCAGTTTTTCCTTTTTGTGTGCCAATGTCACATTTACAATCTTTGCGCTATCAAAAGCCATAATTTGTAAAATGATATCTGCAGCAGCAGGATTGGTGATCTGTTTATGAATTGCCTCTTGCAAACGGGCAAGAAAATCTGAATAAGGTTCTTGTGGACCTTGTAAGATTTTTTTGAAAAGAGGAGGGAGTTTTACCCTCTATCTCAATCTTTTCCCATGCTATTAGACAAATTTGTTTTAATTGTCCGACAGCCAATTCTTCCATATCTAGCTGATCACGTGTTTCAGCCCAAAGTCTCTTCCCTAATAGCTGGTCAGCAGAAATATCTACCTTACGAGCCTGATTTTGTCTCTCCTGTGTTTCTGCACCATCAATCCACCAAGTTTTAAATTGGAGGAACTGAGAAAGAATCAGACAGGTCTTAGCTAAAGCATGCCAATCAGCGGAATCATCCGATTGCCATCAGCAATACCTTTAACAAGGCCGACGGTATACAGAGAAGTAACTCCAAACTGCAAAACTGCTTGTTTTAATTCTTTTAGCAATTTAAAAGGGAAAGGCTCATAAATCACCTCATGGACCCCTTCAGGATGGTCTGTATTAGGGGCTTCAGTCTGTCTAAAGATAACTGGAAAATTGAGTGCATCTATGTCTCCCTCGAGTTTAGCTTGATGTATGCCACGCTCTATAGCTGACAATGAAGAGCACATATTATTTTTAATTGTTTGAGGAACATTTTTACTGAGAAAGAAATTATTATTTTGTTTAGGATATTCGGAAGGCTCCCACTTTTGTTCTAAGCTAGGGGGCGGTGGAGGTGGCCAATGAGATGGAGGAGGGGGGCAATCGTCCCTAAAACATTCCTTCAAATCTGGATCCAGACTTTTAGGAATGATAGTGGACGCTGTCCTGGATCCCTGGTCATCATCTTGACCCTCCTTTGTCTTTTTAAACTGATCTTGATCCTCTTTTTCTCTCTCTTCTTTTGATTCTGTTTGGAGCCGTTCCAAAACTGAACGAACCAGCTTAAAGTTTTCCCAAATTGAACTCGGAAAGGACGTTCTGTTAGCATGTAAATCACGGAGGTCCTGGCCAACTGTCTCCCATTTATCTAAGTCAAGCGTCCCTAGGCTTGGAAACCAGGAACAATGAATCTCAATTACTTTAAGGAGCTTTTCTAATTTCTTTTCTGAGGTTTTATGTTTCCCTTTGTTTAATAAGCTGCTTAAGCAGGCAAATATAAGGTCTGTACTTGCTTTCTGTATTACCCATGTTAGTAAAGGAACAGGAAAGGAAAGAGAAGGACTTTCACTCTATCACTGTGATGCTCGGCCGGCCGTGTCTCTCGCGGGACCTTAGAACACGTCTTGGCTAAGGGGTGGTCGTATAACCCCCGACCCAGGCTGGGGAGACCCCAGATCGCCGTTTTGCCGTATGACGCGTTACGGAACCGTGGTTACGAGCCCAAGCAAACTCTGTAGCCAAAAAGACCGTGGAGTTGTAAGCATTCATTCACACAATCACACTCTTTCACACGAAAACGTTAGTTGTTTCTTTTAAATTCCTTCACTACCCTGGTTAAATTCTCCAATTCCATAAACTACCTCCTTACCCCAGGTAGCTGCTGTGGCGGATGCTTGGAGTCCTTCAGCTGTGTCTGCAGAACCCTAAGACTCTAAGTCTTCCTTCCCTTCTCGAGCAGCCCACGTTGGGCGCCAGATGTCGTGTCCAGCACAACATGGGCAGTGAGGGTGCGAGAAGGAGCGGCTTTGGGTTAAGTTTTAAGAAAGAAACATACAGAGACTTAATGCAGTTAAATCTCAGAAGGCCAGGGGTCTCACAGTTCTGAAAGACTGGAGCCCAGAATAAAGCCCACTGCAGGTTTTTATTGATAAGTATACAAGGGAATAGCAGTGTTTTTGGAACAGTTTGTGAGACTCACTTATCACGTTATAGAAACAACCCAAACCAATTATGTTGATCTTCAAACAGCCGAAGCAAAAAGTCCTTGAGGTGAGGTATGCAACTCTTTTAAGGGACATATATCACATGTTGAAATTGTTTCACAGAGCTGAGCAGAGAGAGTTTAATCTTATCACTCTCAAGACTTTTCTCCCAATCAGGTGAAAGGGAAAAGTCAGAGCCAGCAGCAGCTTTTCCCAGGCAGGGGGAAGTGGGGCAAGGCCCCTTCCCAGATCTTTTTAAGGCAGCTCATGGGGGTCTCCATGGGGTTCCGCCTGGCTTGAGTTGCCCACCCCCCGTGGGGGATCTTACTCGTCATTGGCTGCAAACCCTCTTTTGGAGACTAAATAGAGAGAAACATACAGTCCCAGAGATGCACAGTCTCACAGACTCTTCTTTCCTTAAGGAAAGACATGGGGTGACAATCTGCTAGGCTGCTGGGTGACAACATATATATATATATATATATAGATATATATATATATATATATATATATAAAATGTATATATATATTATATATATATATATATATATATATATATATATATATATATATATATATTGGAATATTGTACAGCCATAAAAAAAGAAGGAAATCCTGCCATTTATGACAACATGAATTAACCTGAGAGGCATTATGCTAAGTGAAATGAGCCAGGCAGAGAGACAAATACTCTATGGTATCACTTATATGTATAATTTTAAATAAATAATTTTAAAAATCTAACTCATAGAAACAACAGTAGAATGGTGGCTGCCAGAGGCTGGTGGGTAGGGGAAATAAGGAGATGTTGGTCAAATGGTACAAACTTTCAGTTACAAGATGAATCAGTTCTGAAGATCTAACGTACAGCATGGTGATGATAGTTAAAAATCACGTACGGTATATGTGAAATTTGCTGATAGATCTCAAGTGTTTTCAGCCAAAAACTCAAAACAGTAACTGTGAGGTGAATGATGTGTGAATTAACTTGATTGTGGTAATTATTTCGCAATGAATATGTATATCAAATCATCACATTGTGATTTAAATGTATACAATTTTAATTATCAATTATATCTCAATAAAGCTGGGGAAAAGCAAAAATAAATTAAGGTATTAAAAAAGAAAAATTGGTTTATACAATTAACGACTGAACAAATGAACTAAAGAACAAGCAAGAGGAAACTTTCGCTTCCTTTGTTTGCTTGTTTTAGATAATCCTTACTTTATTGGTTCTTTTAAGAGCCAAGAGAAGGAAATTTCAGCATATCAAGGGATAGGATTCAATCAAACTTTTTTGCTGATGCTTCTTTGATGACTAACTGAAAATTGTATTATACAACATTTAGATATTACCCACAAAGTTTCAGCAGTCTGCTGATGAAATTTTAAAAAGTAATTTGAGGTCCGGCCCGGTGGCTTAGGCGGTTAGAGCTCCGTGCTCCTAAATCTGAAGGCTGCCGGTTCGATTCCCACATGGGCCAGTGGGCTCTCAACCACAAGGTTGCCAGTTCAATTCCTTGAGTCTCGCAAGGGATGGTGGGCTCCGCCCCCTGCAACTAAGATTGAACACAGCACCTTGAGCTGAGCTGCCTCCCGGATGGTCCAGTTGGTTGGAGCGCGGGCTCTCAACCACAAGGTTTCCAGTTCGATTACTCGAGTTCCGAAAGGGATGGTGGGCTGTGCCCTCTGCAACTAGCAACAGCAACTGGACCTGGAGCTGAGCGCACCCTCCATAACTAAGCCTGAAAGGACAACTTGAAGCTGAACAGCACCCTCCACAACTAAGATTGAAAGGACAACAACTTGACTTGGAAAAAAAGTCCTAGAAGTACACACTGTTCCCCAATAAAGTCCTGTTCCCCTTCCCCAATAAAATCTTTAAAAAAAAAAAAAAGTAATTTGATAATATTTATAAAAGTCTGCAAACTCTCAGTTGCTTTAACCCATCAAACTCACATTGGAAACCCTACTCTGCAGAAATTAAAGCATCAATATTTATGAACGTGTAAAACTAGGTTTTTTATTTAGCATTCTCTAAAGGGACAAAAAACTGACAAACACCTGTATGGCCACCAATAAACATTTTTTTGAAGAAACTGTTGTACTCAATATCAAGGAATATAATGAATACATCTTTGAAAAAAAATTAAAACACGTATTAAATACCCCTAATATATTAGCAAACTCAAAAAGTTAAGCATACTCAAATCAAAAAAAATGCCAGCCATTTCCACCACTTAGTGACCAAATGTCACAGGGCTTCCCAGCATAGTCAGAATGTGTGTAAATCTACTTTTCTTCGCCATATTTTCATCAAAGCTCTTTTCATCTCACTATTTCGCAAGCTGTAGATCAGAGGATTCAGCAGAGGTGTAAGAAGTGAGTAAGCCAATGACATCAGTTTCTTGGTTTCAGGGGAGTAGCCAGATTTGGGCTGCAAATAAGTCATGCTGGCTGTGCCATAGAAGAGGGTAACAGACGTGAGATGGGAGGCACAAGTGGAAAAGGCCTTTTGCCTCCCAGTGGTGGATGGCATCGTCAGGATGGCAAAGAGAATTCGAACGTAAGACAAGAGTATCAACAAGAAAGGAACCACGATAATCAAAATGGTGCCAGTGAATGCATAGATTTCAAACAAAAAGGTGTCTGCACATACAAGCTCTAACACTGCTGGTGTTTCACAAGAGATATGATTAATTTCATCGGGGCCACAAAATGGAAAACTAGACACCCATGATGTTTGCAGAGTACCTACCATGAAACCTAAGGCCCATGAGGATATAACTAATTTCATGAAAACCCTTTTGTTCATGATCATTGGGTAGCTCAGAGGATGGCAGATTGCAGCAAATCGGTCATAAGCCATTGCCCCCAGCAGAAAACATTCAGTCCCACCAAAAAAAAGAATGAAATACATCTGTGCAAAACAACTCACAAAAGTAATTGATGTTTTCTCAGTAGAGAGGACCACCAGCATTTCAGGCATAACAACTGCACTGAAACTCACATCCACCACAGACAAGTTCAAGAGAAACAGGTACATGGGAACATGGAGGCTCTGTTCCAGGGAGATGATGACTATAATAGTGGCATTTCCTATCAGAGTCACCACGTAAATAACCAAGAAAGCCCCAAAGAGCTGCTCTTGGAGTTCAGGAAAATCAGAAAAACCCAAGAGGATGAATTCAACCACAGAACTTTGGTTTTGCCTTTTCATTTCGGTAGTGGAGCATGTTTTGTTTCTATGGATATTGTCGGTTACTTATGAAGTCACCATCCAATAGCTGAGAGTCTGTGTGTGCATTCACCCCAGATATTCTCGGCAGGTGATATAAAAAGGAACTGATCCTGACAGAAATTCACTGTAGCACTTTTGGAGAATGGCCAATTACTTGGATTAAAGAAACTTTCAAATAAAAAGAGGAAGTGAAGAACGTGGCTCAGAAATCTTATCTGTAAAGTACAAAATATATCAAAATTCTTTTGCAACTTTTACATTATGTAGTTTGAAAATAGTTTTAAAACAAACATAAATGTTTTATAATTTAGGTTCCATTCCCATGACATTGCTATCAGGAGCATTTATTTTTCTCAATTTTAAATAATAGGAAATGTAAGAGTACAAAAAAAATAAAATATTAAAACATAGACTACACCTGAAACTAATTTAAAAAAAAGTAGACAAATGGAAAGATACCCACAAAGTTTTGATAGCAACCTAATAAGTTACAACACAGTTGTTTTATATTTAGTATAAATATTTATTATGTTCAAAATACCTTTATGTGACCTGGTTAAATATGAAAGCTCTACAGGAGCACACAAAGGTGGTTGTATTTTAGATATACCTATCTTAGGTGATCTGTAAATAATGTGAATTGACTTCAGGCTTATAGATTTATGCATAGACTGGTTATGGCCAATTATATTAAGATTGGGCTTCATGGGAAGTTTTAAGAGCCAGTTCTCCATGGCTGACACTTGTGACCATGATGGATTTAAGAAAAGTCCAATTTTGGTCATCCTGGAACTGTGATTTAAATGTTTCTACCCTCTCCCTCTGTATCTTTTTTCTCTCCTCCTGTTCACCTTCTCATCAAGAAGTTAATTTAATCATTAATTATTCAACAAATACTAAGCAACTAATATTTTCTAGGCTTAGTAATTTCAGGACACATTTGATCCTACAACTCAACAGAAAGCTGAAAACACGGCACAAACTAGCATTGCACCCTTACCTCAGTAATCTCTAACTCCTGTCATTATGCCTTGCTCTATTTTTCTCCATTATCACCAACTGACATTATATGTATATTATATATATGTACTATTATATAGTATCATATACATATATTTATATATTATATGTATATAAAACTCCCTCACTAAAATATAAACTCCAGGAATCAAATTTTTTTTTGTTCTTTGCTATATTTACAATGTCTGCAATAGTCCCTGGTCCATAATAGATGCTAAGCCAATATTTGATGAATAAGGAATAAAAAAGGAGGAAAATTCACTATGCCTTTAAGGAATAGAGTGTTTTTTAAAAAGTGAAATCAGTACACATCTCTTTTGAGAAACTGAAGTAATAACAAGTGCTTTAGACATTTCAATGAGGGAAAGATTACTTCTGAATGAGGGCGAGGCTGAACAGCCATAAATATGTGGTGTCATCAGAGGAAGTTATGTAGGTGGAAGGAAAAAGGGGAAAGGAGGGATGACTTGCTCAGGCCAAAGGTATTTGATGACACCTTAGCATTACAATGGAGGCCTACTGTCCTTTGTGTGATGTTTAGAAAACCAGCAAATACACTGTGGGAGGTGAGAAACCCAGGAGACCACAGTAAGGACAGGTGAGCGGAAGACGTTTAATACTGTCTGGAGGGCAGATCAGTAGGACATTAGCAGAGAGAAGGCAAGTTGATATATTTATGAGTTTGACCATACTCATTCATTAAAATTTAAATGTGTGTATTAACCATAATAGTTATATTTTGAATTTCAAAAAATCACCTAAAATTAGTAAAATGTAGTCACAGGATCAAACATTTAAAACCCATTTCTAATGGAAAAAAAGAATAATGTATATTTATTCAGTTGCAAATATTTAAAAGTAGGTTTTCAAAATTAGAAAATTTAGACTATCATAAAAATAAAATAGAAAACTTTTTAGGACTGTAAGCATGTTATGGAGCAGAACATCTGTGAGTGGTAAAGAGCAACTGACCACAGATGCTCCTCAGTATCTCTGTAACTTAGAGACCCTAATGCTCTCTTGGATAATTCACTGATATAAAATACTTAGGCAGATCACTCCCTTCTCTAGGTTTCATCCTTGCAATTGAAAAAGGTAGGAATTAGGCTTATTTACCAAGTTCCCTTCCAGTTGCAAACTTCTAAGATTTGATGATTAGTGTATGCCAAGTACTTTTACCTCGATTATTGCCTGAACTCTTCTCTGAAAAACAAAACAAACAGAAAAACAAATTGACTAGCATCAAAACCACGAGTCTACTGATTCAAATGTTTCGGCTGTGTCTGTTGATTCCTGAGCATTGACATATCATTTCAACAGCACCTCCAACTATCAGGGAGGAGAACTGTAAATGGAAATCCCACCAACAGGCCCACAAGCAGATTCTTCTCTTTCTTACCTATTGACTCTCTCTCTTTAAATTTCACGTGACTTTATCAGAAGTGTTACATTTAGTCAAAAGCCACTTTCTCATAAATATAACTCATTGATTCAGTGCACTGACTCTAGAACATTATATGACATTGACTTATATGCCCTGGAGAATACCTCCTTGGAGAACGTGGAATCACTTCATAAACACTTTTCCATATTTTCACATGATAATTGAAGAGGCTTGAACTTGGCCCCTCAGGTGAGAAAGCTCAAGAGCACAAGGCTGGAGCTTCCACTCCTTCATATTCCTTTAGGGAAAAAGCCTTTTCACACAAGTGACTCAATTTCACCATGACATCTCCCAGTAGGAGGCAAAGGCAGAAGCTGAAATAAAAGTTGTAAGTGGGGAAAGAAAGAATGGTGGAGTGAGGCTGTGAGCAACGGGGGGTGAGCTAGAGGTAGAGATGGGATGCGTAGCTTCCAACAGTGGTTGGAATCAGGTTAAGGCGATTGAAGCCTCTATGTAAAAAGCCCAGATGCCCTCCCCCATGCAAGAACTTTTAATTATTTCTAGTGGAAATCTAGAATCTCTGAAAATTTTTGAGAAAAAAAAATGCCATTCCAATTGTTTTCATAGATAGAAATTCTAAACTAGGAGCCAAAAAATCTGGACTAGTTCGTTTGATTGGAGCAAATCATTAACTTCTCTAGTTCTCTTCTTTGTAAAATAAGTAAAACATTATTAATCTCACAGACTATATATGAGAATCAGGGACTCAGGGATCAGTCCAAACTGGCTCACACAGTTTATAAGGCATGGGCTCAGTCTCAACAGACTGACGAGATGAATGATTCTACTTGGCTTTGTCTAGAACCAGATGATGTGGCCAGAATGCAGGTCACCTGTGTCCACTCGTCACTGTGTTCCTGGGATAGGTTTCATTGTCAAGGAAGTTCACCCCTCTTGGCAGCAATAGGGCTTCCAACAAAATGTAGGGATTCGGTCTATCTCATGTGTGTGCAGCAGAAAATGTACAATTATCCTGAGGAAAAGGGATTTTCATTCACAGACTCCATTCACCGTGGTGGGATTATACCCCATGCATGAACTAGTCACATATACCGGGTGAGAAATGCTGCCTAGTAAGTACTTTCCATGATTCATACCCCATAAAATCCCATGTGGGCATCTATCATACTGATATATTCTATATCTTGATGTCAGTGATGATAATGCAGATGATGTGTATTTTGTGAGAAAGCATCAAGATGTAGAGTCATGCTTTTTACACTTTCCTATATGTATATCAGACTTCAAATGAAAACTGTATAGAACATTTCATACACATGCTAAAAGGGATAAAAAGGAAGGCAGTAATATTAATACCAAACTGGAATTCATAGCAGATAGTACTAAACAGATAAAACAAAAATCAAAGTGTGGAAACATCAGCACACCTTCCTCAATGATTGACAGACAAAATAGACAACAAAGACATATAAGTAGGAAGATTTCAATAACAAAATTTTGATTTAACAGATGATAATGAGAGCATAAGATAGAAACAACACTTCTTAGTCTGCTAACTCTATCTTTTCTTCCCAAAATACTTATGGAATATTTATAAAAATTATTTGTCAGAAAGAAAATATTAATACATCCAAATACTTGGCAGCCATACACATAACATACTTTGCAATAAAACTGCAAAACAACAACCAAATAGAGAAAACGAAAACTGAAGTCTTGAAATTTTTTTAAAGATTCTGAATCTGAAAATAACTTTCATGATAACAGGAAGTCAGAAATGAAATATAGACTTCTAATAAGTACATTTTTAAATTAAGCTAAAATTTTTTCATTTATTAATGTGTCTTCTCATAAATCGTGCTCCACTCTCTGCGTTCCTTATCAGGTAGTAGCAACCTAAAGCTTCAGTTCCACAGGCCAAAGCCTAGCAGTCATCCTTGAATCCATTTTTCCTCCCAATCCACATCAAATCCATCAGCTATCTGTGGCTCTGTCTTCAAAACACAGTGTGTCAAACCTAAACATTCTCACCTTTTCTAAAGCTCACACTGGTCCAAGTGATTTTCTTCTCTCAACTTGATCATTACGATAGTCTCTGAACTTCTTTCTTTCTCCCTTTCCTCTCCTCAAAATACTTCAGTAGCACCCTGTCTCATTCAGTGTGAAAGCCAAACTCATAAATACAGATTAAAAATCTGCATGTTCCCCTGCTACTCTCTGGGCTCATCTTTAGTACATCCCCTTGTTCACTCCTATCCAGCCTTGCAGCTTCCTTGCTATTTCTCAGATCCACCAGCTATGTTCCCATCCCACAGCTACTGCCTTCACTTTTCCCTGAACATGGACTACTGCTCTCAAAAATGCTAATTCCCTTATGTCCCTTTGCCCAAGTGACATCTTTTCCATGAAATCTTGCTAAATCAACTTACTTAAAATTGAACCCCAACTGCAACACTACTATCCTGATTTATTTTTCTCCACAGCACTCCTGGGCATAGATACATCGAAATCATAAGGATATGGAAAGGTTAAAAATAAAAAGATGGAAAACAATATTCCAAACTACTAATGAAAGGAAACTTATGTAATTATATTATGTCGCGTCCAGCACAACACAGGCAGTGAGGGTACGAGAAGGGGCGGCTTTGGGTTAAGTTTTAAGAAAGAAACAAACAGAGACTTAATGCAGTTTAAATCTCAGAAGGCCAGGGGTCTCACAGTTCTGAAAGACTGGAACCCAGATTTGAGCCGACTGCAGGTTTTTATTGATAAGTATACAAGGGAGTAGCAGTGTTTTTGGCATGGTCTGTGAGACTCACTTATCATGTTATAGAAACAACCCAAACCAATTATGTTGATCTTCAAACAGGCGAAGCAGAAAGTCCTTGAGGTGAGGTATGCAACTCTTTTAAGGGACATATATCACATGTTGAAATTGTTTCACAGAGCTGAGCAGAGAGAGTTTAATCTTACCACTCTCAAGACTTTTCTCCCAATTAGGTGAGAGGGAAAAGTCAGAGCCAGCAGCGGCTTTTCCCAGGCAGGGGGGAGTAGGGCAAGGCCCCTTCCTAGATCTTTCTAAGGCAGCTCATGGGGGTCTCCATGGGGTTCCGCCTGGCTTGAGTTGTCCCCCCCCCCCGCCCCGTGGGGGATCTTACTCGTCATTGGCCGCAAACCCTTTTGGAGACTAAATAGAAATATACAGTCCCAGAGATGCACAGTCTCACAGACTATTCTTTCCTTAAGGAAAGACATGGGGGGACAGTCTGCTAGGCTGCTGTGTGACAACAATATTATTATCAGAAAAAGCAGACTTCAGAGCAACAAACATTACTAGAGATAAAAGGAATCACTTCAGAGGAAGAAAAGGTTCAATTCTCCCAGAAGACGACAGTTCTAAACCTGTGCATGGCCAATAGCATGGCTGCCAAATATACCCAGCAATTATTAACAGAATCACAAGGAAACTTAAGAGTGTCATTTGTAGTGAGAGACTGTACTGTAACATGCCTTTTTAATTGATAAAAGGAAAAAGATCAATAAGGAGAAAGAAAATATTCACAACACAACTAGTCTAGTACACATATAGAGAACACTGTATCAAAAACTGGGAAGAAAGCACATCCTTTTCCATTAGAACATTTTAAAAAATCTGACAATATACTAGGCCACAAAGTTCAGTGATAAAAGCGTTTCAGGAATGGTGACTCGTAATTACGTAACTGTGGCAGGAAATACACTGGCCAGTGCAATGATTGAGGCATCAAATGGAGGGGCTGAGGGTTGATAAATCAAAGGATAATAGAATTACATAGTTACTGTGTTGTGTCGACTGCTGCAGATACATAACCAAAAGCTGAGTGCAGGTGAGCCAGAGAGTCCTTCGGTACTTCACAAATATCCTCATCTCTTACAATGTCCAAGCAGAAAAAGCTGAAGATCAAATCCAGGGTTTAATAGCCAGAATGACTGAACTTCAAAGATAGATAATGCCTAATCAAAGAAGGTCTGTTATGCCAAATTGAAGCCAGAGTTGGTAAATCTAAGGACTCGACACATATCCAGGATGGGAAATCTGGACAGATGTCTCCAGTGATTTTTACTCCCAAGACATCTCTGAACCTTCCGAAACTGCAGAAGTGGCCAATCCCCTCCGCCCCACCACCACCATTAAGAGAAGGAAAACTATATAAAAGGTACCACATCAAAAACCACTTTCACCTCCACTCCTGGACCCCAGGCCTGTACATAGGATTAAGTCACAATAAAGCCCAGCTAGGGACACACTGGGCCTGATGAGGAAAAAAGGTACTATGTCACAAAGCAGCCCAGAGCTCTCAAATATCAACCAGGAAACTGCTGCAAGAAATAAAATTTAAGTAAAGGGCTATGAAGAAAAGACAGGGTGTTCAGAGGGAGAACAATTGGGGAAGGAAGATGAGGTGTGATGGGCCAAGCATGGTAGGTAGCCTTAAGGACAGGACACTTGAAGGAGGCCTAAGGAAAGAGTAAGAATTAGTCAGGTGAGAAATGGAGTGAAAACCATCTCAGGTGGAGAGAAAGGCATGTTTTGACAGCTCCAGGCAAGAATGGAATAGTGATTTCGTAAAACTGAAAGCAGAAATGAGTAGTAGGTGAGTGAATGAATGAATAAGTGGGCAGAAGTGTAGCATAAAATAGTAGGACATACAGGCAGGACCAAATCCAGCAGGGCTCCTTCATAGGCCACGTTAAGGATTTTTTTAATCCTAAATACAGTACAAACCCATTGAAATATTTTAAGCAAGGTGAGATATCAAAAGATTTACATTTTCAAAGTTCACTTTTTTCCTATCTATGATGATTGTAGTTGGAAATCTTGGTGTCAACTTCAAAGGCAAGAAAGCACAATTTCAATGATCAGCCCTACTGGCTGCCATGATATTAAACCTGGCATTGCCAGAATTGCTGCTATTTAGAGGAGAATCATAATAGGGTCCTTTTGGAGTGGCACTTTTGTCAAAATTCTTATGTAATATAACTAGGGAGGATCACTGTGGCCCTGAACTCATCGCATCCGCAACCAAGCCTTGAACCTTGCCATTCAACTTCTGTTCCTCACCCAGGGTGGAGACATAGGTACAGTGTGGCTTCCATGACCTCCCACAGTCTGTGACCTTCCAATAACTTTGAATCCTTCAGGGATAGACACTGTATTTCCCCAGGGAGAGTCACATTAACAGTTATCCCTAACAAAAACTTGTTTAGTCGATGAATGAATAAACAAATGAGATAAAGAACAAAAATCGAAAGGAAGCTGTATATTTGGTTTGAGATTTAGGCTTTGGGAAATTCTTTTCCCCTAAATGGCCCTATTTAACTGATCGCCATGAGAAGGACATTTCAGGACACCAAGAGACAGAATCTGGTGAAAGGATTTCCAAATGCCTGTTTAATGCCCCCACTGAAAAGATTATGCAACATTCAAATATTAATCAAACTGGTTTCAACCATTTGATGACAAAATTTCCTTTTGTGAAAATCCAGTCAGTTTTTCATCTCCACTTCTCATTTTTTGGCAGAGGCACTAGTGACAATTGAAAGATTGTTTTTCCCACAGCAGAATGACAATGGGAATAGTGTTTTTCCCCTTTATTACCATCCCTGGAACAGAAACTAACAGCAGTAGGAGCTCCTGTCTTGTAGATTCAATAAAGGGGCCCCTCTCGATTTATGAATAGCAACATTAAAATAGGAGGCAAGCATTAAATGTTAGAAATGTTGTAGCAAGATGAGAAATTATTCTGGGGAAGATCACACAGTTGATGATATGACTTAAGAACCATTTAAGATACGCACAAATAGTTGATCAGTTTTCCACAATTAAAAAAAATGAATCCTCCTGTGTTTATAAACAAAATGTTGGGGGCATTGGGGAACTACAAAGAGAAATTTAACAGGAGTATCTACAAACAGTGGTCTATAAGTGAAAAAGATACTAAAACTATCAAGTGAAACTTCAGGGAAGTTCTCTGGTCACCAACATTCTGATGAATATCTGGAAAAATACCAAGAGAAATCCTGAATAATAATAATCTGTGTGAGTCCAACAAATTGAACTAATTTGGTCTCCCAAAAAATAACTGTACTTTGTTTAGTCATTCATGGAACAGATTTTAACTGCAGAAATAAAAATCTCATTTATTTGTGGGTCTCTTGAAGATTTATCCTGTTAGTACAGCAGAATGGACCTTCAGGTCCATCTGAAGGAGATACAATCATTTTGAAAAATAATTCGACAATAGCTATTAAAATTTATAAGCACATATACTCTTTGTCCCATCTGGCCAACTTTGACGAATCTAATATACAGAAATAAAATATCAGTATATATGAACATATGAAACTAGGTGTTTATTGAAGCTTCATCTTAATGACAACAATGCAGTATTGACCTGGATGATCATAATAGAGGAACTGATAAATAAATCATGGTATTATATGAAAACTTACATATCTATGAAAAATGAATGACAACAGTATACTATCAAAAACCTAATGGAAACCTAATGTATTATTGAACTTGGAAAACTCAAAAAATTAAACATGTTTATACCAAGAAATGCAGAATGTTTGACGATTTATTAAATTTAATAGAGTTCAGTCAGGCAGTGACCAAATGTCACAGGGCTTCCCAGCATAGTCAGAATGTGTGTAAATCTACTTTTCTTCGCCATATTTTCATCAAAGCTCTTTTCATTTCACTGTTTCGCAAGCTGTAGATCAGAGGATTCATCAGAGGTGTAAGCAGCGTGTAAGCCAATGACATCAGTTTCTTGGTTTCAGGGGAGTAGCCAGATTTGGGCTGCAAATAAGTCATGCTGGCTGTGCCATAGAAGAGGGTAACAGACGTGAGATGGGAGGCACAAGTGGAAAAGGCCTTTTGCCTCCCAGTGGTGGATGGCATCGTCAGGATGGCAAAGAGAATTCGAATGTAAGACAAGAGTATCAACAAGAAAGGAACCACGATAATCAAAATGGTGCCAGTGAATGCATAGATTTCAAACAAAAAGGTGTCTGCACATACAAGCTCTAAGACTGGGGGAGTCTCACAGAAGAGGTGATTAATTTCACCAGGGCCACAAAAGGGAAAACTAAAAACCCACGTGGCCTGCAGCGTAGCTACCGTGATCCCTGAGATCCATGAGAACATTACTAATTTCACAAAAACCCTTTTGTTCATAATCATTGGGTAACTCAGAGGATGGCAGATTGCAGCAAATCGGTCATAAGCCATTGCCCCCAGGAGAAAACATTCAGTCACACCAAAAAGAAGTAGGAAATACATCTGTGCAAAACAGCCTGCAAAAGTAATCGACGTTTTCTCAGTGGAGAGGACCACCAGCGTTTCAGGCATAACAACTGCACTGAAACTCACATCCACCACAGACAAGTTCAAGAGAAACAGGTACATGGGAACATGGAGGCTCTGTTCCAGGGAGATGATGACTATAATAGTGGCATTTCCTATCAGAGTCACCACGTAAATAACCAAGAAAACCCCAAAGAGCTGCTCTTGGAGTTCAGGAAAATCAGAAAAACCCAAGAGGATGAATTCAACCACAGAGCTTTGGTTTTGCCTTTTCATTTCAGTAGTGGAGTGTGTATTATTTTTATGGACATTGTATGTTAATTATGAAGTCACCATCAAATAGCTGAGCGTTCGAGTCTGAAATTCTTGGCGGAAGATGAAATGATTAGCTCATTTTGACAGATCTTCAAGTTGGCAGTTTAGAGAATGGTATAGTAAATCTTTGGTATAGTAAATCTTTCAATTACAGATGAAGAAGTGAAGAATTTTGGCCCAGATCTTGTTTTAAAAGTATAAAATAACAGCAGATGTTTTCTGGCAATTTTTTTGCTAGGTTGAAAATTAATCCTATTCTTAAAACATACACAGATATTATATTAGTTAGAATCCATTGTCCATTACATTGATATGTACATTCTTTTAAATTGTATGTTCATATATGAATTTTCAAATAAACAAATAGCAAAAAAGTCCAGAAAAAATTATAATTTATAATTCAAAATTAAAACAATTTTTGATGAATATTTATTATAAATGCCAAAGTTCAAAATGCACTTATAGTACTTTGTTAAAAATGAAATATGTGACTAGTGTACCCAGAAAAATACAGGAACCCTCAAAAGCAGTTGAATTTTGGATGCACTTGTCTCAATCAATGTAAGTAAATTGCTTCAAGCATACTGATTTCTGGTTAGAGTGTATCTGACTAATTATTTGAAATTTACCTGAATGAGAAACTTTAGAGGTCAGTTCTCTGTAGTCCATCTTTATGACCATAAGTGGCTTTCAAGGCTATAGAAAATGCCATTTTTGGTTATCCTGACCCTGTGGTTTAAACAGTCTCCCTCTCCCCCCCAACCCCTCTCACACACTAGGAAGTTTATTTAAGCATTAACCATTCAAGAACACTGGTTGAGCACCTACCAAGTGTGTCCCTGAGGGGACACATGGGAGCCATAAACTCAGCAAAGAGGTCTTCCTTCCCTGGCCACACAGTGTAAAATAGCAACCCTTACTCCCTACCTCTGACTCCCATCTCCCTGGTTTATTTTTGCCATTACGCTCATCACCAACTGAAATAATGCATGTTTGTTTGGGTTTTATGCTTATTGTCTAACTCCCCCTTCTGGAATGTAAGCTCCAGGAGGACAGGAACTTTGTTCAGTTCTTTGCTGTAGTCTCAGTGCCTAAAACAGACCAATGACATAACAGATGCTAAACCAACATTTCTTGAATAGATAGAGAAATATTAAAATTAGGAAAACCCAGACTCTGCCCTTAAGGAATATAGTGTCTGAAGAAAAAAATAAAGCACAAGAGAATCGAGGGCCCCACAATTAATCCATAGCTTTTGTAGAATTTTGACCCCCTATGGGATTGGGAATATCATTAGATTGAGGAACCGGGCTCTTAATCCTGACTCCGCCACTACCTTAAAGAGGAGTGTCTGCCTCTCCCTGCACTTAGGTTCCCCTGTATGGTTGGTAACAGGAAAATAACCCTGGACATCTCTTCTGGCTCTTACATGGGTGCTTCTCTGATTTGTTCATAGAAAACTGCAAGCTGCTGGGCTTCCCCTCCACTCATGTGACAGCCAGGCTGAAGGGGGCCTGGGATAGTGGTGGGAACCACGTAGGAGGCACACATGCTGCCTGAGTCCTTGGGGCCAGCCAGTCCCAAGCAGAGCTAACCAGCTTCCTCCCAGTCTAGATGCTCTTCCAAAGCCCCTCTCTGGACAGAATACCTCATTCCTTTCCTCTTCTCCCTAGCCACCCAGATCTACTCTCCCCTGTCCCCAGCATCCTATTCACTGTCAGGCCCGGGGATCTTTAAAATCTGGAGTCCCTTTGGCCTCAGAAAGTTCATCTCAACTGACACTGCTCTAGCTCACTACCTCTTTTCTTCCCCTTCAACCTCCCTCCATCGTTAAATGGTCTCCTGACTGACTTCTCCAATGTATCCCTCATACCTCTGCCCAAATAATATCATCCTCCCTCCCCAGAATCTTCAGGGTCTCCTCTTATCTGTGCAATAAAATGCCCACTTCTCAGGCTGGCATTTAGGGAAAACCAGAGTGGGAACAAGTGCTCTAGAAATTTACAGAGGGAAAAATTACTTCTGAATGGAGATGGAGAGTGAAAAACCATAATCACAGGATGTCATGGACAGAAAGAAGGCTGACTTGCTCAAATTAAAGGTATTCAATGACATCTGAGCACCAGCATGGAGGCCTACTGGTCTTTCTATGATGCTTGAAAACCAGCAGAATTTCCCAGTGGAGCATGAGGAAGCCAACATTAGCAGAGAGTAAAAGGCAAGTTGATTTAGTGAGTTTGGCCATAGTGATACATTAAAATCAAATGTCTGTATTAACTTTAATAATTATATTTTAGATGTCAAAAAATCTTCTAAAATTAGTATAGACTCTGCAGGGAAAAAAACATTTAAGTTCCATTTCTAATAGACAAAGTATATATATTAATTTTCAAGTATATAAAAAATAACTTTTAAAAATATGCTAATTTAGAGTATCCTATTAAAAATAGGCTTCAGGGGGCTGATAAAGTTATGGAACAAATCTAAATTGCTGACTTCATGAGAAATTTAAAAACAACCACCACTGAACCTGAATGCTCCACCTTTTCCCTTTCACATGCACTACACTAATGCTGACCTAACTCACTGACATGTGCTTCTGGCTCTAGTGCTAACTCTGTGTGATTTCGGGCAAATCACTCCCTCTTCTGGGTTTCATCCTTCTACACGACTGGCCTTATTTCTGAACACCTCCTAGCCCCGCTACAAACCTCTAGGAATTGTTGATTAGTGCAAGCAAACTACTTCTAGTTCTAACCGTTACCCAAATGATTGAATACGTGAACATGAAACAGGTAGTTGGCATTCTTACCTGAGCACTGAGCTGTCACGTGATAGGCACCTCCAGTTATCAATAAGAACTATAAATGGAAACCCACTAACAGGTACATAAGCAGAACCTGACCTATTTATTGGCTGCCTCTAATTTTCATCCCATTTAATCAGATATTTCACTTCTTCAGTTAAAAAAAAAATCTCTCCCATAAACCCAATTCAGTGAGTCAATGGACTGATTTTATAACACTATATGGCACTGAATTGTTTGCCTTGGGAGAATCCATCTCTGGAGAACTTACACTTAATTTATGTAGACTTTCCCATGTGGACATAAGAAAGCTCAACTGCACAAACTTGGAGCAACACACTTTTCAGGTTTCTACAGGGAATAAACACCTCTTGTCAAGAGACTCAATTCCACCATGGCCTCCCCCATTAAGAAATGAAAGCAGAGGCTGAGTGAAAGGTAGTAAATAGGCAGAGTGAAGAAGGGAGAAAGGGATGAGGGTGTGAGCAAAGGTAGGCTGATCTAGATGGAAGGTCTCGTTGCATGGGGTAAACAGTCTGCAATGACAGGAAACACGTCGAGGCAAGTTGATTGAACTTACTTTGTGGAAAGCCTAGCTGTCATTACTAAAATGTTTTATGTTTTCTAGTGGAAATATGGAAACACTGAAAATTTGGTGTGGGGAGGAGTCATTTCATTCAGATGATTTTATAGTTGGAGCTTTTTAACTTGAAGTCAAAAACATCTGGACTAGCTCTACGACTAGCAGATATGTAACTTCTCTGGCTAAAATGAAGATAATGTTATTAATCTCGCAGGGATTGTGTAAGAACCAGGGGTCTCAGAGTTCCGTGTGTACTGAACAATCAATGAGACCACGGACTCAGTCCCAGCAGAAGGCAGGGATGCGTGAGTCGGCAGGCTTGGCTTTATCCAGAACTCAGATGATGTAACCAAGACCTGGGTTCCCTTTCTCTGTTTCTCGTTTCTTCTTTCCTAGAGTAGGTTCCATTCTCAAGGAAGCTTTCCCCTCCTAAAGGCACCACGGCTGCCAACAACACTTAGGGATACGTTCTCTCTAATCTGTGTCTTGTGGAAGCATACCAGTTATCCTGTGGGAAAAAAGGGTTCTCATTCACCAAAACCAATCAAAGGACTCCTCCCATATTGTTCACTGTAGTAAGATCACATACAAAACCATAAACCAGATCCTGTGACTGGGACTAGAATGGGAACTACTGCCTAACGTGCACTTTTCATGGTCCCCATCTCATAATTTGGACTAGCATCTATCTCAACTATGCATATCTAAAACAGTTTAATCAAAAAAATTACCCAAGAACAATGAAGGTATTGTCGGCAGGGCAAGGAGGCAATGAATGAATGTGAGTCAACACTCAAATGTCCCTATACATATGAGAAAACACATTGTCTACATTAAATTATTGTATGAATACAAGGAGAAAGATGAAAGCTTTCAACTAATCAAATTAATTGTTGTGGAAAGACAGGCTGGAGCCACTCCAAATAGGGAGCCATGTTCCCATTCCTTACATTTCTGGAGGTGTTGATCCTTTCTTACTCAACCTTAGGGGCATGGCAGTGTGACCTAGAAAGTATGGGCAGGTGGCCTAGGCCGTGAAACTCAGGCCTGGCCAATCGGAGAAGTTCATCTTCCAGACCACAGAGATTATTCAAGAGTTGGCACGTACCCAGGATCAGGTCAGAACCCTCCCCAACTTCCCTGCTAGAGCTATCAGTAAAGACTCTTTTCTTCCTTTGGAATTTTTGACTGTAAGAATGGTTTAAGTTGAAGCCCCTTATGGCCATTTCTCTGACACGTAAAGTTCACGTTCTGAAAAAAAGAGCAAAAGGTAACTATAAAAAGAACGACAGGAACGAGAGTGGAACCCCTGACAACATGGTTAGAAAGACCAGACGTACCTAAAACTACAAGTCATTTTTTTTCTTTAAATGAATACAGTAAGTCATTTAATTTTTGCTTAAGTTAGTTTGTATGGAATGTGAATCCTAAGTAAAATGATGTCTAAACCTCCACTGGATGGTAGATCCACTTTTTTTAATGGACCTCCTTGGCCCCATGAAAATCCAGCAATATGGCTGGGCACCTGTTTCATTGTTCCCAAAATCTCTATGATATTCAGGAGTTGGTCTGCTGAAGACATCCACCTCTTTAGGGGGCAACACAGCCTAGCTCAGTGGGTACCAACCAGCTTCTTCAGTAATTCAGTACAAATTGCTCTTTAAATAAGTACATGCACACACATACTGTTTCTTACATATTCTATATGTACACGCAATCTTTGTGTTCAACATGCTATATATATAATTACCAAATGTACGGCTGCCAAACTTCCTATGAGAAGAAGAGTTAACGATAATTGGTGTAGTGATGTACCAAATTGACCACCCAGGTCTGAATTCCCTTGGATTCAGGTGTCTGGGCACATCCAGCAGATTGCTGGGATTGGTCTACATGGAATCAACTTGTGAGGAGCATGACAACAATAAAAATGCATGAGAAGCAAAAAGAAGTGTCTGTAACTTTCTGTGGGGCACTGAGAGTCCAACGCAACATCAGCACCCTCGGCTCCCCGGAGCCAACAGTAACAGTTGGGGTAGGGGCAGGTTTGCGGTGCCTGCACCGAGCCTGAGGGCATCTACAACTGTGCGCTGAGGGGTGGGAACCCAGCAATGAATGGGGCTCCGGACTGAACTTCAGTTTTTTCATCTATGAAATGAGGGTTGGGCACTGACCACACTTAGGTCTATAATTACTTTTCCTCTTCTTCTTTTTTATTCAGAGGGAACCGAGGCAGAATATGAGACTATGAGTTAGCACTTGGAACTGACTGATCTTTCCAAAAAACAAAAGTCAGTTAATAGTACAGCTGGGACAACAGTGGCATGTTATTAGCAAAGAGGTAAGTCAAGTCACAGTAGAGCTCCTAAGACCAAAGGTCTGTGACAAGCCATGGCTCATTTCCAACATGGACATTCTAGAAGTTTCTGGAAAGATGATAAGCTACTATTTATTTAAGCAGCAATTAATCACAAATATAGAGTCAAAGGGACGTTCCATTATACCACAGTACGGTAGTTCCTTTAAAAGTTGACATTGATATGGTTCACATTATCCAATCTTATAGAATGAGCACAATCCACATTTTATTAAGTTTATTTTATAGAAAACAATCAAATGTTAGGCGTTCACTCCAAATGTGAGGCGTTCATGCTTGGTTACTGATACTAAAGTATAAGAGGAGCTGCTGAAATAAGACTACACTATAGAAAGTTACAAACGGCCTGGGGGTGCTAAATAACTGTACTCGAGCCATTGTCTTCTGATCTTCTATCTGCTTCCTTCCACTCCTAGTGCCCGTTAGTGTAATCTCATATCTTTCCATTCCTTTCTACTCTGTCTGCCCCACGCTCCTGTCCCTCCACCCCACCATCCTCCTTCAGCTCTAGTGTCCCCATTTCTGTGCTTCCCATCCTACCACTCCTACCTTCCTTGTCTCTAGTTCCTCTGCCTTCTGTCCTTCTGCCTTCTCCATTAGAAGCCTTTTTGTGTCCCTGCTCCATTTCTTTTGTCCACAATTGGACGTTTTTGCTCCTCTTTCTGTCTATTACTCAAGCTGGTATGGACAGAAAATGATTTCCTGCTGCAGGAGTTGCTTTCATTTGAATGTCCCACCCTAAACTCTACATCACTCATCTGAACACTCCTTACCAGATTCTTTATTTTAGAGTCATATAGGGAGAATTCCAAATCCCAGGTCCTGTTATGCTTTATAGAGTTCATCAGTTCTTTGAAATTCTTCAGATCCTGCCTAATCAAAGGGGAAATTTTGAAGCAGAACTTTAGCTCAAAGTTCGAGGAGCTCTCTTTTTTTGATATGTCCAATAAAAACTGCATACTGAGGGTCATCTCTTCACTCCCCGCCTGCTGCTTTTCATCCAGCAGCCTGTTCACTTCTCTGAGGGACTCTTCCCCCAGTTGGCCCTGGTCCTCTTTCACCAGGTAGGACATGGCATGGAAAAATTCCTGGAAGCTAATGTGGCGGAAGCTGTAGAACTTCTTGATGTTAAGTCCCTCTTGGTAATCGATGCTGCTCAGGAAAGCAGCAAGGCTGGGCCCATCTAAATTGTGCTTCCTGAGCTCATCTTCTTCAAACAGGAACCTCTGGTGTTGGATCCCCTCAGCTGCCAGGGAGCACAGACCTCTCAGAACCATGCGTCGGGTGAGCTCGGAGCAGCCCTCATTGTCATTGGGCGGCAGGAAGGTGGAGACGTAGGCCATGAAGATGTCAGTGCTGTTACTGGGAGACTCTGAGAGCACTCCGCCCCTCTCCATCTGCCCCTTCAGCCAGGAGCAGACCACCCAGCAAATGCCTGGAATCTGACATGCTTTGGAGAGAACGTCACTTCCTTGTACAATGTCAGTGGCATTTTTGATTTGCTCCTCATCTGTGAAATAGGATCTGAAATACTTCTTCCTCTCATTGTCAGAGAAGCCTAGGATGTGGACATGGAGTGGTTGTTTCAGCAAGGCCTCCAGGTTCCGCAAAGCCAGGGGCCGAGTTGTGATGAGAAGAGAGGATGTGGGAAGCACCTCTCTCCTAATTAGACGGTGCAGCATGTCCTCTATGGGAGTGGGCCCTGGTCTCTTCAACCTCTCCGCAAAGGACCGCTGCAGCTCATCGTAGCCGTCCAGGATGAACAGGAGCCTCTCTGGCTGCTGCCTCCGAATCTCTGCGACAGGCGCTTTATTGTCCCCACAGCACCAGATAAGGAGCTGGTCCAGTGTGCTCTCTGGCAGAAGGACCACTTCTCTGCAGCTCACATAAAAGACATAATCAAACCGGCCTGGGTACAGGGTTCCAGTGGCCCAGTCCAGCACCATTTTTCTGGCCAGTGTTGTCTTTCCGGTGCCAGCGGACCCCTGTATCACCACTGTGGGTGGGCCTTGGTCAGGCCCTTCCCTTGGAGCAAATAGATCTTCCACCTTCAGCTCCTGCTCCAGGGTGGGGCTCCCAGGGCTGGGCTTGGCCACCAGGAGCAGCTGGTTGTACCGGTGGTTGACGCCCTCTTCTTGCCTCTCCTCTAGGCAGCGCACATACTCTCGGTATATTTCTCTGTAATCTGAGCCAGACAGTGGGGTATTAGGTAGTGAAATACGAATAAAAAAGAACAAAATGGCCGTTCGAACTCTGGACTCTGCTCTTCATCTTCTATGCTCTCTAACTTGTATCTCCCTGAAGGTTGTAATTCTAGCTTCATGGGGAGGGACCACTGTACATGTGTATGAGTGTGTGCATGTCTGTGTGTGTGTGCACGTATGTGCATGTGTAATGTTCGTGTGCACATCTATATAAGTGTGCAAGGGTACGTTTAGCATGTGTGAATATCTGGGAAGGGAGTGAATGTTTGTATCCATGCGTGCTTGTGGGAGTGTCCTTATGGAAGCTTGTGGACTTTTGTGTAGAGAAGGCATGCCAGCGTGCATCAGCAAGTATGTGCAAGAATATGTGTATGTGCAAAAGTCTATGCATGAATGTCTGAGTATTCACGTAAACTGTCCCCATTTAAAATGGTGAGAACGGAGACGACGAAGGAAAGGTGAAGCCATAGGAGCCTGTTCTAAGTACAGGTCGAGCCATATGCTATAAAGATAAACCAGCTTCTGTGTAGGAGCCACAACTCTGAGTCTTTGGAACCTCCCATCTCTATGTCGGAGGAACCGATGGAGGGAGCACCGGCACCAACAGACCCTCCGTCCTCTTCAGTGCCCCACGAGAAGGGACAGGAGGCCACTTAGGCTCCATGCCCACCCTCTAGAGTGCCATCAGTCCACCAGTTCCTCAAGAGAGCAGGCTGCAGGAGCAGGCTGTCCTCTCTGAGAAGCTGCCGGCACTGCCTGCCGGCGGAGCAGCCAGGGAAGTGTCTCACCCCCACGCCCTGATGCCATGTCTTCACCAACACCATCCCCAATCTCTAAGCCCCTTTCTTCATGCTCTCCCCTTCTCTGGCACTACAGCGGAAGATGGGGGATGGGCATTATGGCCATAAGATACCCTAATCTTTCCATAAATAAATCCCCACCTGAGCCCAGGCCCTTCACCCCACAGTTGTCAAGACTGTTTAGCTGGAGACCACAAGGACCCTCAGGCCCTGGGGCTCCCAGGCAAGGGCAGAGGACAAGAGTGAAAAAAGGCATAAATGACAGGCATGGGAGTTTCTGGAAATGGCATGGGGGAGGGGAAGTCCCAGTGCCACCCTGACCTCCCCTTGTCCGCTGCTGTACTCACCATTTAGACAAATACCACTGAGCTTGTCCACGAGTTCTAGCAGGTTCATGACCTTCAGGACCTTGAGCACCACTTTCACAGCGTCCTGTGCTCCGTACATCAGAATCAGCCGAGAAGCCAGATCCACCCGACTCAGGCCCTCCAGCTCTCCTCGGGCCAGGCCCTGGCCCGTAAGCAGGGTTCTATCCCGTAAGTGGAATTTAAATATCTTGAAGTTATTTTCCTCAAGGTCACACAAGGCCCAGAGCAATGCCTCTCGTGGGTTGCCAGCCAGAGCCATAGTATTTGGAGTGAAGGGTCAAGTTCAGACCTGTGACCTAGAGAATGAGGGATAAGAGGAAAGGAGAGGAGAGGTTCACTGCTGAGGGAACTACATACAGCCTGAAGGTACCTCAGTGTGCCCTGCTTTCTGGCTGCTCAGCAAGCTTCTGAGCGCAAGGCAGGGAGTGAAGAGATACGCGCAAAGTTCCAAGGAAGGTAAGTGGATGAGACAGCAGGAAGTATTCCTAGTCAGTCCCTGCTGTGCCTCTTTTCCAGCAGGCATGTGTTTGTGTGGCATATAGAAGTAAGGTATGTGGGTGTGTTGATCTGTATTTATCTTGTCTATCTCCTCCCTTTCTTCCACACAGTGTTTATCAAGCCCTGTCTGCCTCCTTAGACAGTTTGTGTTAAGAAAAAAATATATTGCTGGGACTGCTGAAGTACGGCAAAAAGGTCAAAAACCTATAGTCATCAGCCCATTGGCCTCAGACATCAGCCTCATGGACTCATTCACACACAGCATTGCAAAGCTGGAAGTCTTCTCATTCAGATAAAGAGACAAGTTCAAATCATGATTTTAAAAAAAGCTGATTTTGTGCTGGGTGATTTACATATATTATCCCTTTTGATCATCACAGAAACTGTCTTGGGGATCCCTCCAGATGAGAAATTTGACAAAGAAAGCTGGTTTTCCAGAATTTTCCAGAGCTAGACCAGTGGGCATAGATTCAGAATTTAAATCCTGGTCAATGACCTGGGTAAACAGAAAGAGATGAAAAGACAAAGACATAATAGACAGGCAGAGAAATCAGGTCGTTGGGCTAAATGCTACCTGAAACTAGAAAGATTTGTAGAGGATAAAGCAGAAGAGAAAGGAGAGCAGGTTCCTGAGTTGTGTTTAAGATACAGAACTAAAATATTGGCAGAGTGGCCACCCTCAGAAGAAGAAAGGCAACAACTGATTGAAAGCTTTCAGAGTCCAGAATTATACCTGGGATCTAAAGCCACTGGGGAATCCATCTTGGAAGTAAAATATCTGAGAGTCAGCAAAAGGTGTTTGGGAATGGGGAGAGTTACTGAGATTCAAATATCAGCATTTTGACTGCATACCAAAAGGAGAGAGAAAAAAATTAAAAATATGTTAGTTAGGATACAGAGACTTTGGCTGCAAGTTTGTAAACGCAGGCCAGTTGATGCAGGAGCAGTTTACAATAAAGCCTCAGGCTGCCCTGCGAATCTCCTGTCGTGAGAGCTAATTCAGGTAAGAACAAGAAAAGAGAGCACTAGAGCCTGCCAAGACGATGTGCAGTCCAGGCTGTTCAGTCAGGTTAGGCTGGGAAAGCTGGAAGGGAGGCCGAGTCGATGAGCTCCCTGCTGCAGGAGACCGACAAATAGGTCCTGGGAACTGAACTGAAACAAATCCCTTTTTCTGATCAGACAGCTTCCCAAGCCAGGCCTGGGCCCACTTAACCCAAACCCATAGTTCGCTCTGCTTGGTGATGTTGGTATTAAAAGGCTGTTTGCGACTACCCAGACACTTACCCTCTGATATCCACCAGGCCTAGTACATGTGGGGCTAGAACAGATGAAGAAACCCCAGAGAAGCAGAGAAACACAAACACCCACACATTCCATCAGACTGTCAGTGGATGGACACTGCTCACCAAAGGAGAACTTGACCTCATTCCTCCACATACTGAAGTTGAAAAACAAGGGAGGAGCCTAAGGGATAAACTCTTCTGTCACCAACAGAAAAGAAGCCTAGCACACCCTCCGTCTCCCTCTCTGAAATGCCAGCCCTTTTCTACAACCTGACTCCAGGCCAAGCTGGGACTACTTGACTCATGAGACAAAGGAATGGGGGCACTGTCACCACCACATCCTCAGCCGTGGCCTCCTGTCTTTTAGTTGTTGAAAGCACTAGAGGATATGCTCCACCAAAGTGAAAAAGGAGGAAGCAGAAGCTCCATGAAACAAGGAGCCAAACAGTCCTCGAAGGCCTGGTCCGAGGGCCTGGAGCGCTGACTGTGCAGGAAACCCTGACAGCAGAATGGGGTTCTCAGAAAGACTGTCTCCAAGGAAAACAAGGATTGACAGATTAGCTGTTGCCACTGGCATTCAGGAAGATCCTACTCACAGGCTATTAGACGGTATGGGAAAAACTAAGAAAACTCAACAAATGAAAGTAAAACGAGGAAATTACTAGCTCTAGGAAAAAAACATAACAAAGGACAACAAAAAAGAAAGTCAGAAGTTTACATAATAGTAAACCACAACATTCAGATGTGAATAATGTTTGCATAGAAATAATAACGTGACCACTGAATATTTACCTAGCTAAAATGTAAAGTATAACCATACTGGAAGGATTCAGTAGTAGTGGAAAGAAAGCCCTGGCATAGGAAGTCAACAGATAATGCCTACAATGGATGAATCAAAAGGTAGCAGCATACATGCATTTAAAAGTGCAGAGATGTAAGAAGAAACAGTTTAAAATCTAAGGTAGCTACTTGGGGATAGTGGGGGAAGGGGGTGGACCAGAAAACTACTGTATTTGGAGCATAAGCTTTTTAATGCTAATTGGCTTTTTAAACTATGAGCATGTGTCACTTGATAAAATAAAAATTAACAATGAAAGGATAGAAGGTAAAGAAATGGAGTTAACACATATTGATGCAAAAAGAAAAAAAACACATGTATAGACAAATATTTCAAGAAGTTTGGCAACAAAAGGAATTGGTGATTTTGAGGTGATGAGGAATTAAGTCACGGTTTTGTTTGTTTTTCACATGGGAGAGGGTGGCAAATGCTGACCAAAAATATGAAAAATCCAACAGAAAGGTCAAGTTAGAAACGCTAGTGGGAGAGAGAAGTACTAGAGGAGACGATTGAGAGTGTGGATTGGGATAGAGTTCAAAGCCTTTGGCAGGAGGATGGAGGGAACATCCTCCATTCATGCCCGAGGAAAGTGAGAGACATTGTTTGGCAGAGCAAGGTCGATGTATTGGGTTTGTGGTCAGAAGATGGGGACAATCGTGTCTGGCGGTCCCTATATTCTGCACAAAGGATGAGAAAGAGCATCCCTTAAGGGTGGAGGACTGGCTTAGGCAGGCTGTGAGGTGGCTGTCTCCCAGGTACCTCTCCTCCCACTCCAGGGCTCCAGTGCCCGTTGCTCAGCAGGTTCTCCCAGAGTCCAGGAAAACAGGCAGGAATGGGATTGGTCTGTCCCAGAGCCTTAACCAAACTATGGCTAGAGACAGAAGCAAGACAGCAAAGAACCAAGCCCAAGGGACCAAGATGGGAAAATGGAGTGAGACACAGCCACATAGACCATGTGACAGAAGAAACGAGTAAAGCCACTTACTGTGAAGACTCTCAGGTCTGCCTCCCCTAGAAGCCTCCCAGTCTGGAGATCGCAGGGCCAGGGACTGAGAGTCACACCTAAAGGAAGTAGAAATGATATGCAAAATAACCAATTTTAATTGGAGGCTAGAGGCAGGAAATGAAATGAAGCCTCCCTCCCTGTTAACCCTGGTCTGGCTGTGGGCAGAACTGACAACTGGTATAACAGTCCCAAAAAGGGAAGAGGTGGAGACAAAAGAAACAGAGACCAAGGATGGAAACTGTCAGCTAAGATATACAAAGAGGCACAAGAGAGAAATGAGCGGACAAAACAGTCAGAGAGAGAAACAGACAGACAGATGAAGCTAGCTGATGGGTATGGGTCTCTCTCTCTGTGTCTCTCTCTCTCTCTCTCTCTCTCTCTCTCTCTCTCTCTCTCTCTCACACACACACACACACACACACACACACACACACACCTCAAACACACACACACATTTATGCACTCCATAAATAGGGTTCTGCCTGCCTGGATCCCTCAGCATCCTGGATGTACGAGTATGCATTCCCTTGTCCTGGCCAATCAGCATCCCCAGGAAGACAATGCCAATGATCACCCTCCTTCTGCCCCTGAGCTATGTGGCTGGAGGAAAATACAAAAGCTGACCAGATCCTTGAGGTCTCCAGGCTCAGCTGGGCCCTCCCATAATTGTTCAATGCCTTTGATGGCTCACTCTCGGCCCTTCTTCCAAATACTGCCCTTTGCTCCAAGGCTGAACCCGATCTATCTATCCATTGCCATTCTCAGCAGATCACTTTGCCTCCGCTTCCCTGAGAAAAAATAAACATCATTTGACAAGAGCTCCTGCAACTCCCTTCTCTTTCCAATTCAAAGTGTCTCCGATTCTTCATCCATCGTTTTTTTCCTTTCCTACCAGAGAGAAAGGTCTTTAGACCATCGATACAAAGGCAAAGTTCAGGGTGGTGAAGAGTCCACACCCAACTCAAATCAACATACGAATGGGAAGTACCAAGGTTGTGCGTGGTCAGGTCGAGACAGCAACACCTCTTCATTGGGGATGGTGCTCTCCTCTGAATTTCTCCCCATGGAATGATCTCGGCACCACCCTGGGCTACGGCAGACCCCCATATGGCACCCATAAAGGAGGCCATATCCCGGAGTCTCTCTCCAACATATCCCTCGTCCTGCCCAAGACCATTTCTCTCATCTAGGCTTCTCCATTTGGGTCCCACTTCCTGCTTTGTTTCATTAGATAGCTTCCCTTGCTCACACTTGTATATTCAATCTTTCTCCCTTCTTGAGATTCTTACTCTTCGTTTAAAATATACTTAAAACTCTTCCAGCCTAAACTGTCCCCCTTTCCACAGCTACTGCCTTAAATGTCTCTTTTCCTTCCCAGCAACTTCCTTGAGAGAGTAGCCAGCACTTACTGCCATCAATTCAAATTGACCATTCTCTCACACCTGAATTCCAGTTTCCAAGCGCACCCCACCTTCAGTTTCACTGACAGTGCTCTACTAGGGTTGCTAAAAATCGAGGTCATCAAATCCAAGAGTCATTTTTCAATCCTCCTCTGATAAGCTGTTCACCTGTGTTTGAGGGAACTAAGAATATGTATGTTTACCCAGAGCACTGACGGGAGTAGGATTACGTGAATTTTAATTATAGAAGGTAGCTCCAAGGAGAAAGCAGTTCTTGGGCATAAGAGTTGGGGCTAAGAAGCCCAAAATCCCCCATCCACCTTGACAGCTGGACGCTGGGACTTAACCTAATTAAGGGAGTTGATAGGTTTCCTGACAGGCAGCTATTATCAACCCCGTTAGACCAAACAGGAAACGGAGACTCAGAAAAAATTATAGATTGCCCAGAGTTACACTGTAAGTTAGGATCAGAGTTCCTTCCATCACATAGCAACAATAATAGCTACCAAATAATAATAATAATAATAATAATAATAATAATAATAATAATAATAATACATCTCAATGGTGATACATCCAAAAATGAACTTGGCATAGAGGAAAAACTGAGGGTTGCTAGATGGGAGGGAAGGTAGGGATAAAGCGGAAGGTGAGGGGATTAGAGAGCACAGTCGGTAACCACAAGATGGCCACAGGGATACGAAAGTCAATTTGGGGAATGTAATCAATAATGTAAAGATTTTGTAGGGTATCTGATGGATACTTGTCTCGTTACACCTCAGGGATGATATAGATGCCTGATCACTGCACTATACACCTGAAGCGGAACAATAATGTCAACTACAATTTTATATATGTGTGTGTGTGTGTGTGTGTGTGTGTGTGTGTGTGTGTGTGTGTGTGTATACATATATATAGTTACAAGAAGTGGAGTACCGCATTAGGAATAGAGACAGTGGAAATGTAATGGCTGTGTACGATGTCAGAGGGGTAGTGGGTGGGGCGATAGGGGTTGACACTGTGTGAGGGATATAAATGATAAATGTCTATTACATTGTTTTGTGCACCTGAAACTAATAAAACAAAAGTTTAAGAAAAAAATGAACTTGGGATCTTTTCCCAAAAACTTGCTGCACTTGTAGCTTTCACTGTCTCGATTATTGACAACTTCTTCATACTAGTTGCTCAGCACAAAAAATTGGAGTCATCCTTGACTTTCTCTTTCACACCTCGCATACAATTTCTCAGAAAATCCTGTTGTCTCTACCTTTAAAATATACCTGTAGGGGGTGGCCGATTAGCTCAGTTGGTTGGAGCGGTGTTGGTACTAGCACCAAGGTTGCCGGTTCAATCCCCACATGGGCCACTGTGAGCTGCGCCCTCCTTACAAAAAAAAAAAATATATATATACCTGTAATCTGCCCACTTCTCACCACTTGCACTGCTACTGGTTTGGTGCCAACCACCGTCATCTCTCTTAGATTTGGTAATCTCATACCATGTCCCTCTGCTCTTTCTCGTCTGCCTCTCCCCAGTAACCGAGCCCCCTATTGTATTTTTCTCAAAGCAGCTATAGTGATCCTTTTAAAACTAAGACAAATCATGACCCTCCCCTGCTCAAAACTTGGCAATGGTTCCCCATTTCTTTCAAACTAAAAATGAAAGTCCTTACCCATACTGTGCCCTAGGAGGTCTTTAATGATCTCTAATCCCTGTTTAGGGGTCCATCTCCTGCTGCTCCAGGCCGATCTTAACTCTCCAGCTGCCAAATAGCCTCTTCAAACACAACAGGCCTACTCCTGCCTTCAGGGCTTTGCACTAGCTGTTCCCTCTACCTGGAAGCTCTTTTCCCCTCACACTTCATAATGGCCACCTCATTCGCCTTTTTCAAGTACACTCAAATCTCACACTGTCATTGTGATCCACCCTAATTCCTCACAACTCCTCATTACCCATTACTCTCCGCTACTTTTTCCTTTTTCTTAGAACTTCCTACCTTCTAACATATATAATGTACTTATTTGTCTCTCCCCGCTACAATGTAAACTTTTCAAGGACAACGATTTTTGTTTTGTTTACTAATATATTCCTTTAAAAAGCCTCTGGCACATATTTTATTTAATGAATAAACCACCTTAGGACCCTGTCAAGGACAAAGCCCTTTATAATAAGGCACCGTGACAGCCATTATCCCATTGAAGTCTGAAAACACGATTTGCGACACTTGTGCAGCGTTCTGGCTCCATCTGGCGACAACTATGCAGACGGAGCTGCTTCTCTTCTCCCAGTGCGGTCCCAAGTTTCTTCGGAACTATTTAGCTCGGTCTCACTGAATGCGCGTCGACCTAGATCGAAGAGCACAAACTCGGAGCCGGAAATTGTAGTGCCGTGAGAAGCATCATCAGTAACCAATAGGCACAAAGACCTTGTTCACGTGGTGCATATTCAGCCTATGGTGCTCCTAATGTTTCCAAGCTTACTCTTTTCCGCTCCAGGCTCCTTCTCTCTGGACAAGATGGCCACACCGGCGGTACCGGCGAGTGCTGCTCCCACCACTCCGACCCCAGCCATGGCTGCTGCCCCAGCCTCAGCCCCAGCCCCGGCCCCAGCCTCAGCTCCAGCGCCGGCGCCGGCTCCAGTGCCGGTTCCAGCTCCAACTCCAGCTCCATCCTCATCCCCAGACCCGGCGGCAGCAGCGGCTGCGACCGCGGCCCCGGGCCAGACCCAGGCTTCACTGCCAGCAGCAGCGCAGACCCCGGCGCAGTCGCTGGCTAGTCCTGCTCTACCCGGCCCCTTCCCCGGCGGCCGTGTGGTCCGACTGCACCCTGTCATTTTGGCCTCTATCGTGGACAGCTACGAGCGACGCAACGAGGGTGCTGCCCGAGTTATCGGGACCCTGCTGGGTGAGTAAGTGGTCAGAGAAAATTGACGTTTTCTTCTACCTCCCACCTCTCCTTTATCTGACTCCCCTTTCTTCACATCCGCGTTGATCTCTTACCTGTTTCTCCATTGGACCGTCCTGTTGGGACTCATCTTCCCAAAGAACTTGAACTTTCTTGCCTGATTGCTGTCACTTTGTGCAACATAATGTATATGAAGAGTAGTTCTGTATTAAGTAAATATCGTGTACCGAGCCATTTACATTTTAATCTTCCCAGTAGCATTTCACGTCAAGTATGATCAGCCCCAGTCTACCAAAAGTGAGTTCCAATGCTAAGTAAGGCAAAAACCCTTGACTCCCCAGTGACCACGTTTTTTCCCGCTTATCTACTAAATGTCTTTATTTTCTAGGTGTTTGCAAAGAAGTTTCTAACCAGTTGGCAAAGGGAGCATCTGTTAAGAGATATCCCTCTCAGCAAGTAAACCGATTTGGCAGGAACCCATTTAGAATTTCAGTAATAATCTGATTAACTAAGTGTGTAAGCCTGAACCCCTGTCCCTTCCTCTCCCTAATTCGTAGATGCTGTTCCCCCAGAGCTGTCTCTGATTCTCCATTTGGATACAAACAATTGTATTATGTTTATGATACTGCTTAACCTTCAAATCAAAGAATAACCTTTCCCTACCCATGTCCCAAATTTGGGGAAATAGATATTTTATGTTAAAAGTAATTTGTAAATCCAAGACGCACTAAAGAGGAATTACTGGTAATTTATCCCTTTTTCTGGATTCTGCTGGTCTCATCAAATTCATTTTCACTCCATCTAAGTCACAAATTTTAGACCCCTTTGTGCATCCACTCCAATTGTATGCATCATTTCTCTTTCTTACTCTTGAACATGTAATAGTCCTTCTACCATAGAAAACAATAGGTGTATTACAAAGAGGACACAATTTGAGGCAGATTCCATCAAATATATGCCTTGTGCCTTGGGACAAATAACCTAAAGTCTACTTCCTTCAGGGGCTACTTTAGACTTAGTCTTTGTGAAAACTTACTACAGAAAGCATCTAACTGCTGGCACACATTAGGTATGAAACTGTGGGCACACATTAGGTACGAAACGGCTGTTGGTTGCCAACCTGCACCATGTCAGGCCTATACCACCCCTGAAACACACACACATTCTCTTTTTATTTGAGAAAGTAGCATTTTGCAGAAACTTTAATCAATCCATTATTTTCCGAACATTGCCATGGTTTTTCTCAAGCGTTTGTATTTTCTTTGCCACAAGTGCCTTCCCTGCTCTCACTTGTCCGTTCAAGTTCCACTCATCTTCCAGGAAAAGTGTTCAGTATTGGTCCTACGTCCCATACTCTCACCCTCACCCTCATTCTTAACTTCCCAAAGTATGGTAGCATTCTGTGACTGTCCTGCTTTGAGCTTCTGTAATAAATGATTTTTGCATCACTGACTTGGCACTCGACAAATACTTACTCTCTTTCAGCTACACTGTCAAATTTCCCAAACTCACTGGTGCTATTTAACTAAAGAAACAATTCTCCACCCAAGGTTTGTGCTAAGTGCCCTAAATGGTACAATGACTCTAGTTAGAATAACTGTAATCTAGATCTTCAGATTCTCTTCCAAACAGGGGTCAGGTATGACAGCGGCAGTGCTTACTGAAGAATGAATCATGGATTCTGCTTGCTAGGAACTTACACATTTTCTCAGTTAGACATTAATTCATGAAAAATATTTCATTTGGTTAAATGAAGTCACTGGTGCTTTATGTACTATAAAATCGTTAGGTACTAGAATTCAAAGTTTGATCAAACGAGCTCTAGTCTAACCCTAAATTGAAGCTGAAGATACACTCTTGTATGCAGGTAATTAGAATATAATAGGATAAATGCTCTAATAGAAGGATGTCATAGTGGCATGGAAAATATAGAAGACTTAACTATTTCAGAAGCTTGAAGTGGTCAAGTCTTTCGGATGCTGCTGAGAGGTCAAATAAGATAAAGACTATGTATCCACTGGGTTCGAGGACATAGTTTCAGCAAAGGAGGCAGAAACCATAGTAAGGTGGAACTAGACACTAACGGGTATAGGCACCATTGTGGTCTGTGGTGAGGAGGGAAGCACTTGAAGCCTGGGATGGGAGATGTCAGTACATTAGAGAAAAGTAGAGAAGTCAAGGGACTAGCCGTCTTAGGTCCAGAAACACATGTGGGCAGTGGGAATAAAGTTACCAGAACTAGAATAGAAGTTTGTGGTAAAAGACTCACATCGATGAAGTTTCACAGGTAGAGGGTTCCTGGATGATGATATGGTTATGACCATGGAACCAGATGGCTGACGGGAGGTACAGGTGACGCTCTCTAAACGGTTCTCTGACTAGGCTCCTAGAGGAGTGGTCTATGTAGACATAATTAAAATCTTCCAGGTAGCCCTGCAGACTAAATTACAAGGAGAGAGTGTAGAGGCTGGAAAAATGACGGTCACAGTGTCAAGGTCTGGAGTAGACTGATAGCAGGAAGTAACAGGCGAAAGGAGACCTTGTGAAGGGAGAATAGGCCCCGCGTGATGGTTAAAGGAAGGCATTGGCGGTCACTCCAGGGCTTTAGTTCTCTGGAGAATCCTGGTGCCACTGATGCACATGACTGAACTGGGAGCTAATGAGTTCAGTGTTTTGTTCATTGACTTGGAGGAGACCTGAAAATCTGAAAGCGTTTGGAAAGTGGTCAGAGGCTGCTGGGAGCCTTCGGGTTACATAACACATGGACAATTCTCTCTCCCAGGAACCGTTGACAAGCACTCGGTGGAAGTCACCAATTGCTTTTCAGTGCCACACAATGAATCAGAAGATGAGGTGAGTGGGGATTGAGCCGCCCTGTGCAGACTACCTGTTCTTTTGCTGGGCTCCCCGGAGGGCCCTCCCGTAAAGCGTGTTCTGCTTATAACTCAAGCTCCTATAGTTCAGAGAGCTTTGTTCCCTTTATACATACTTCACGGGCCTCTTCTGTCTGTTGGGGTGGCCTGTCATCCTTTGTATCCGTTTTCTGACTTCTGAGCTTTCTCTCCTGCCTCCTTAGGTGGCTGTTGACATGGAATTCGCTAAGAACATGTATGAATTACACAAGAAAGTCTCTCCAAATGAGCTCATCCTGGGCTGGTAAGTTGGGGGGCGGAGGGGTTGGGAGTCTGTGATTGCTGAGGCCTTTTGCCACCAGACTAGGTGTTGTACTCCCTCTTCTGGAGACAGTACTGAAGGTGAATTATCTCAAGGAGCTATGAATTCAGTGTGTTTTGCTGGCAGTTCTGATCCTATGAGGCCAAGAATATTTCCTTTGAATTGTAGCTTTTACTGACCATCATTTATTTTTGCCTTGCTGGTGCCTTGTTGTTTTTCAAGAGTTCTTAGTTAGCTTTTGATTTGATTTGAGTTGATAGCGTTTTCAGTGTGTTTATTGTTTTGGTATTCGGGGTGTCACTGGGTGTCTATACCGTAGGGCTGCCAGGTACCTAGGGACACTCAGGCCACCATCATGTTGGGTATCGATGTCACATGTAGACTTGAAGCCACAGCTGTGTTCCATTTTCCAGGTACGCTACAGGCCATGACATCACAGAGCACTCTGTGCTGATCCATGAGTACTACAGCCGGGAAGCCCCCAACCCCATTCACCTCACTGTGGACACGAGCCTTCAGAACGGCCGCATGAGCATCAAGGCCTATATCAGGTGACCAGGGTCTCGGGCCGCGAGGGTGTAAAAAGCTCCCTGGTTCATACCATGCCCAGGTGACAGCCCACCTCCACCCCACGCAGGTGTCATCCTTCAGTGTATAACTCCCTGCCTCCTAAGGAAGCCCATCCCTCACTCTCTACAGTTATCATTAGAATGGTTTTACTCGGAAACAAAATCTGTCCCGGAAATTTCCACTCACTAATCCTAGTTGTACCCTGCTTTTCTACTCATTGCTCTTAGACCAGTTTCTGAGCAAGCCATGATGTTGTTTGTGTCATTTCTTCTAGAAGCTAAGTCTGCATGGTTCCTACAGCCAATCCTCACTGGTATTCCGGTCATCCTCCTTCACTGCTTTTTTGAGTTACCCTTTAGTTTGTTCTTATCCCGGGACTGAGCACAGGACTCAGAATAGTGCAGATTAAAGGATGGCTGGCCTTATTTTGAACATATGTATTAATCCACAATTAAGTCGTTTGATGATCGTAACATTGCAGTATTGACCCTGAGCCCACAGGCAGTTAAAATGCCAGTTGTTAGGGGATGTTGAAAAAGGCTCTCGTGGCATGCTGAAGGAGCTGCTATGGAGTTGGAAGGATTCTATTTTCTGTTTAGAATGAAGGCATCTGTTAGTTTATATGCTGTTTAACTTTATGCTCTTTCTGTGTCTGACGCTGATATAACTAGTTAACCATTTTGCAGTAAGACAAAGATGGTGAGTTACCAAGTCTTTATGGCCAGTTGGTGTACCACTAAGCTCTAGCCTTTGCCTGATTTGATTTCTTAGCCTTTCAGATATTTCAGATTCCTCAAGATTCAGTTAAGAGTGTATAGTTGACATGGGAAAGGCCGTCACCTTTAGTGACAGCACCCAATCTAATCTTGGTGGGCTGGAGTGAGTGTTTTTTAGTGCAGATGAAGGGCTCAGTCCCAGAAAAGACCTGTCCTTTCTCTTCTTTCTGTGCCCTGTCCTCTCACTGAGATTGCACGGTGTGTGAAATCTTCCTCTGAATGGACCAGGCCAGGTCTGAAAGCTGAGGCCTCTCTCCCAGGCCAAGGGTTTGATATGTGGAATGAGCCAAGGGAAGAAAACGACTTGTCCCGTGAGACCTCTGGGGTTCAAGCCTTCTTATATCAGAACCTTGGAAGCCGTACTCTTGGTATGACGGCTTTCCCAGCCCAGACTAGATGTGGAAATCCTCTCAAGACCATCTGTTTGCCTGGACTTCTCTCTCCCCAGCACTTTAATGGGAGTCCCTGGGAGGACCATGGGGGTGATGTTCACGCCTCTGACAGTGAAATACGCGTATTACGACACTGAGCGCATCGGAGGTGAGTGACCTTCCAGGTCCTCTTCCAAGGTCTTCAGCATTTTTCATGGGAGGGAGTTGCTCTCTAACAAGGATGGAAGGCTTGGGTGGGTTAAACAGGAACCAGTGATGGAAGGTTTGTGATGCCTGGAAATCAGTCATTCTCCTACATAAGTGGAATTCGAGGAATTATGTGTGAAATTGTTCGAGGTGGGAAGTTATCAGCCCTAGAGGCTATCTGGCCATGCATATGAGACCAAAACCAGTGGTTAGCATACTGGGTGCAGGAGTTGAGCTCTATCAGGAGGAAGAAAAGCTAGTAAGGGCAGGACGGGGGTTTGGGGAAGTTGACTGAGTCCAGAGGGAGGTGGGAGCGTTAGGTTGGTTAGAGATCATCTCTTTCCTGAGCGGATGACTGAATTTTCTGTGTCTTATTCCCCCAACCACGCGCACAGTTGACCTGATCATGAAAACCTGTTTTAGCCCCAACCGGGTGATTGGACTCTCCAGTGACCTGCAGCAAGTAGCAGGGTCATCGGCTCGTATCCAGGATGCCCTGAGCACAGTGCTGCAGTATGCAGAAGATGTGCTGGTGAGGAGGGGAAGGAAAGGGGGGCCTAGCTCTCCTCTCTGAGACTGCTGCGAGACAGGCTGGTGAAATGACGGTCCTCAGTGGGGAGAATTAACCGCCTCATTCCATCTTTGTTTGGTGCTCAGTCTGGAAAGGTGTCAGCTGACAACACTGTGGGCCGCTTCTTGATGAGTCTGGTTAACCAAGTCCCCAAGATCGTTCCTGATGACTTCGAGACCATGCTCAACAGCAACATCAATGTGAGTGCCTTTTCTGGGCTCCCAGGGGGCCTGTCCCTTCACCGACCTCAGCTGGGCATTCCCGCAGATGTGCAGGACATTGGGGGAGATGGCCTGTAGGGGACAGAGGAGACAGGGCTTTGCCTTCGGGCGCCCTTGCTGTCCAGGCTGGGAGGAAGGGAGAGAGAGTGCACAAGCTCCGAGATTCTCTTCTTCCTTAATCCCATCGGCTCAGGTGTTGCTGATACTGTGACTTGTTATCCAAATTCATGGTCGAGAGAAATGCTTAAATTCAGATGTTAATGAAAATGCAATTTTTTGTTTTCCCCATATGAGTTCACAGACCCCCTATAATTCTACCCATGGGTCTCAACTCAAACTCCCCTAGTCTATGAGTGTACCAGTAGAGATGAGAAGCTGTTCTCAGGCATTTCCTTCCTGTCTTCTACCTTCAGCTCTTACTCAACCTCTCCCAGCTGTCATTTACTCGGGACTGCCCTCACACCCGTTGTCCATCGTAGAGCTGGCCAAGACTGGCCTTTCTGCTCCCCTTCCACCCAGCTCCTTACTCATCGTGGCTTCTTTCTCTTCCAGGACCTGCTGATGGTGACCTACCTGGCCAATCTCACACAGTCACAGATTGCCCTCAATGAGAAACTTGTAAACCTGTGAATGGGCCCCAAGCAGCACGCCTGCCGTTCTGGGCCCAACCCTAGGACTCAGAATGGAGTGAAGTTGAAATGGCTTCTTGTGGTTTGAGTCACACTGAGTCAGTCGACTGCTTGTGACTCTAAATAAACATAACCTAACTTTTGTAAATGAATTCCACCTTATGTGAGTTTACTGCTGGGTGGAAGGGAGAAAACCGTTCTGGAGCCCATGCAGAAACCACAAGGGAGTGCTCTGGAGAAGCTGGTTGTGTGTTTAACATGACTCGTCATCAGTTGTTGCCCAAGCCACTTGAGCCTCATCTGACCCCAGGCGAGGTAGCCTTTGCACACTGGCTTACAGGGGCACTTTCTCTTCACTGTTTTTATTTATGCTCAGAGCACACTGGACCTCCAAAGAAATTGTTCTTTATCACTCCTCTTTCATAGCATCTTATATGGATGGCAGTATAAAGGGTTGCCTTATCACAGTTTGAAGTACCTGGAGAATGTGCTAGTGCGTGAGAGGAGAGGAGAGAAGGGCGTGGATACACATCTCATTCCTGGGACTCATGAGTTCTGGTAGAAAGACAGCCGTCTCCATGGTGAGAATTAGCAGTGCTTTACTGAATTTTTTCTCTTGGTTTTTCAGTCTGGAAAGGTGTCCACTGACAATAATTGTGAATCATTTCTTAATGGGTTATGTGGTTTCCACAGGAAATGGAAAGGAGAATCCATGCAGGGAAAAGGCTTTTTGCCACTACGGTTCAGAGAGGCAGGATTAGAATCTCTAGGTTAAGTTTTTTCCCATTTTAGTGGGGGAAACAAAAGACCCAGGCTCACGTGGATGCTAAGGCAGGCTCAGGAGGACTTGGACACTGGTGAGAGATGGGAGGGGTCCAGGGTGTTGGCCTGTTTCTGATAAAGGTGATTGAAGGGATGGTGGATATGGAAACTGGCTACTCCAAAGTTGTGGAAGCTTAGAGGATGCAGAAAGGTGTGACCAGGTTAAGGTTAGAGGGGTAGTGTGGGACCAAATGGTGAAGTGTTAAATGCAACAGAAGAGCTCTGACTTTAGGTGAACGGAGGGGCTGTACCACATCTTTTGGGGAAAGGCTGAAGAATTCGAGTTATCCATTGCTCGTGTAAAACTTACCAAATGTCAAACGACATGCTAAGCAAAAAGCCATGGTGCGTGCTTAGAATCTACTAGAGGTGTTGGAGGTCATGGCAGGCATCCAGTTAGGAAGTGAAATCTAAGCTGGACCTGAAAGAGGAAGAGACAGGCTGAAACGGGAGGGCAGTAGAGCACTCTAGGCACACAAACTAATGTGTGCGAAGTCCCAGAGAGACGGTCAACCAGGTAGTCCATCGGTGCTGACTCCTGGCTCAGATGTTTGTAAGGATGGCAGGATATTATTTTATTTTTAATTCTTTGCAGACTTTGCTTATGTGTGCACAGGTTTTTTTTAATGTGAATGTTTTCATACATGGTTATGTAGCTGTGCATATGCTAAAAACATATTAGAATATGTCTGGGTGAGACTTCCGTTGACTGAGTTCTGATACTGCACTCCCCTGGTTTTCTCCAGCCTCCGTAACCACTCCTTTTCAGTGCTTTTTCTTGGTCCTGGGTCCTTTTCACTTTTTCCTCTGCACTCTGACTGGAAAATCTCACTGAAGCCTCTTACAGTCATTACCTGTGTGTTAAGAATGCCTAGCTCTAGTGTTAAGAATCTCTAGCTCTAGCTCTGGCCCACATTCACAACTGGTTTCCTGATTCCAGCCTTGTTAAACGGACACAAGATACCTTACCTGGATGTCTCAAAAGCATCTTAAATTCTACTTGTATATTGAGCTGATTGTCTCTTCCTCCCACACAAATCACCTCCTGAATTTCCTTCCTTAGGTGATGACACAACTGTACCTAGTCCAAACCAGAAACACTGGATGAATGAGTCCTTGATTCTCCCCTCCCTGTCCACCATCATGCTTCAACTAGTTTATTACAACTCGGCCTTCACTCTTGCCCTCCATGATACTGGGATGTGATAAGTATATATTGTGGTCTTCATCCATGGTCCTGGCATGCAGCCCTTAAAACCTGCGGAACTTCCTAAGTGATAAGAGCTATAGATGTAGAGTCCTGTTAAAGATGTACACAAGCCCCTTTCAACAACTTCTGAGTTTATGTTAACGAAGTGATTTTTGGAAGGCCTCAGGACAACCACAGGAATGGGGGCTGTTTGCCAGGTGAACTGCCCATGTGATTGGATGTTAGAACTTTCATCTTGGGGAGGAGACAGGCTGAAAGTTGGCTTAATTACCAATAGCCAGTGATTTAATCAACTTAGCCTACATAATGAAATTTCCATAAAAACCCAGAAGGACAGTTTGGAGAGCTGCTGGGTTGGAGAATAAGAATGCATTCAGAAACACGGTGCATGCCAGGAAAGTGGCACACCCCAAACTCAGTGACAGAAGCTCCTGTGCTCTATACCCTTTCAGACCTCTCTCTGTGTGCCTCTGCATCTGGCTGTTCGTTCATATCCTTTGTAATAAATCAGTAATGGTAAGTAAACTTTTCCTTAGTTCTGTGAAGTGCTCTAGCAAATCCAACCCAAGGAGGGGATCAGGGGAAGCTCCAGTTAGAGCTGGTCAGTCAGAAGCACGGTTGACAACCTGCACTTGGCAACTGGCATCTGAAGGGGTTGGGGTGGGAAAGGCAGTCTTGTGGGACTGAGCCCTTCACCTTGGGACCTGACGCTGTCTCCAGGTAGTGTCAATGTTGTTCAATTATAGGACACTCAGCTGGTGTCTTGAGAATGGTGGGGCAAAGCACCAGCACATCTGGTCGCAGAGGTATTTGATATGAATAGTAAGTGTAGAGAAAAACAGTTTTCCTGTTCACCCAGTTGGGTACTATCACAGCAGCCACACTGCTCTGTAAATCTGACAAGGACGTAACCTCAGATGAAATCTTTTTGGGAGGTGTCCCATTGCCCAGGATGAAGTCCACACTTGTTACCCCAATCTGTGGCTCATCACACCTTGCCTGACTCCAGCCCCATGTCTTACACTCCATGTGGGCTCCCCTTGCATTTGCTCTGCCCTCTGCTGGAATCTGTGCCCCGTTAGCTGTCTTACTATTACTCATCCTTCAGGTTTTAGTCTACATGCTGCCTCATTAGGAGGTGCTCCTGTACCGTGATCCCGTGACATTTTCCTACCTTAGCGTTTATCTCATCATTTTGAACTTGTCTATCAGAGCACAAGGTCCGTGAGGGCCAAGACCATCATCAGGATCCTTTGGAGGGGCCGGAGGGAGGGAGCACGCCAGACAGCGGGTTGTTTCACTCATTCTACAAATACTTAGTGGTGCTTAGTGTGCATCAAATACAGTGTGGGGCACTGGTGACACAAGTTCACGAACCATGCTCTGCCCTCTGTGGGTTTCAGTGTTACAGAGGAGATGCACAAAAATAATGATGAATGATTGCTATAAAAGGTAGGAAGTCTTGGGAAGACTCTGGACCTGCTGAAATCTGCCTGAGGGTCAGAGAAGGGAATTCAGTCTTGAAAGATGTTGGAATTGGCTGAGCACAAAAGGAGGAAAAGCTTGGAAGAAATACTACTTAGTTTTATAATGGCCTATATATAGAGTTGTGTTTCCAAGGAGACAGCAGCTTAGAGGTAGAAATAGGATTGCAGTAACAGCCACAACACTATTTCTCGTTCTCTGTGGGGATCACCTGCTTCCTCAGACCCTCCTAAAAGTCGTTTGGGGTGTCTCCCAAGTTCTCTGAACCTGGAGTCAATTTTGTATTTTGAAGTTTTAACTAAATTTTTACAAAATCATTTTCTATGCCTCTTGTAACACAAGTCCTTACAGGGCTAATAAAATTCCAGTTATCCCTTTTTCCCCAGTGATGTCTCCCAGAAGGGCAAACAGTTGCATTTGGTGATGTAGGCTGTGGTTAGGCCTGTTTTTTCTGTGACCGTCTGTCTGATCGTCCTGATCTATCTTCTGTCCAATTGGGGTTGCCAGCCCTGTGCTTATGTTTCTGTCCCAGGATGATGGTCGTTAGTCTGCCTCCAAGTGTTGGTCCTTCTGTCCATGATGATGATGGTCCAGCAGTCCCAGAAGCAGCTTAGTTCTATGCCTGAGGTTTTCTGAGTCGGCCACTAGAGGTCTCCCTTGCACCACTTAAAGGCTGCTGGTTGCGCTTTGGTTCCCTTAGTTCCTGTGCAGTTTTCTGCAGGCCAGGTCAGCCTTGCAGAGGCCATGGCAGTGCAGATGAGTGACCACAGCTAGAGGTGCTTCCTTGACCACCTGCTCTCATGAGCCATAGTGATGATAACAAAGCACCTTCCTCTATACCCATTCCAAAATCACTCCAAATAAACACGCAATCTATTGGGAAATGTGATTTAGAAATAGTTTGAAGTAAATCTCCTAGGGCCCACGCCCCTTTCAATCAGATTGTAATCTACAAGCCCCTCTCTACAAAAATCCTGGAGCTGCCAGTTCCCAGGAGAAACCCTGGCCTGCGGCCTGAGGACCAAAATGAGATTTCTGGGCTCTCCATCCAGGGAAGGGGTGGTGCCAGAGCTTTTATATAGTCCTGGGGCGCCTATCAAAGAACCCATCCTCTCCACGTGGTACTAGAGTTTTTGGTAGGTGAGCGGAGCCCTCACCAAACTGGAGATGAGAAGAAGTAGGTGGTACAAGGCAGGATCACGTCCAATCCCAGGTAAAACTGCTCAGCTGATTGGGGGTGCAAGAGATGGGTTGAGGTAAGGGTTTGCTGAGAATGGAAGTCCCAAATTTAGACCTAAAAATTCAGCTGGAGTGGGAGCATACTTAGTTGGATCCCTTGAAAGCACAACATGTGACAGGGACTTGGGGGAACGTAGTTTATGTGTAAGGCTATCTGAATTAGATTCCTAGGGTTGCTATAAAAAGTACCACAACCTTCGTGGCTTGAAACGACAGAAATTTATCTCACAGTTCTGGAGACTAGAAGTCTGAAATCAAAGAGTATTCTAAGTACTGGGGACACAGCACCATGTATCAGCTGACAGCTTGATGCGTGGACTACATCCTGGAGGACAGTGAGCCAGTCCAGAGTTTCATCCCTAAGCTGGCTCCTTAGCTGAGCCTTTAGTAGGCCATTCCCACTTTCTACCCTTTGTTTCCGGGTAATGAAGTACATGGTAAGACTCCCTTGTTTTACAAAACCATTGTCAGACATCCTTTACATAAACTAGAGCCTTCAGCTGAGACTTTACTATGTAGGATCTCAGGTTGATCATTACAGTGTACAAGCCTTTGGAAAAGCACTACAAACATAGCAGATAAATCCTTATTCAGAAAAGCTGCCCTATCCAGAATGAAAGGAGTCTGTTGTAATCAAATTACCACCAACTGCTGGTCTGCTTTCCTCAAGGAATGACACTATAAATGAGGATCCGGCCTCTGCCACTCTGGTTGAGCAGACTCTGAAATGAATACTTCAGCACGAGTGATTTATTAAGGAAGTGCCTCAGTAGTGTGATCGTAAAGAACAATTGGCTCTCCGGAAAGAAAATTTTAAAAACCTGATTCATAGCATTTGCCAGTTTCCTTGAATACTCCATGGTGAATTGGCCAAAACTGACAGGGTTTTGGCCAATGAGGCACTGACATGACGTTTCCGAACATGGAACTGGGGAGAGACGCTAACAATCGGCTCTGCACACTAGCCAGCTCCAGCATACCACTGCATCCTGCTACAGGAGGCAAGGAAAGGAGCGGAGGCAGGAGGACAAGAAATTGGAGGGAGTGAAGCAAGAGTGATCTTAGGCGAAGTCCCGCGCTAGTAAAGTCAACCTGATCCTACCAGGAGACCCAAGTACAAGTTATACCCCAGGCAAGGACGCTGCATTGTCGTACGCCTGCACCGCCAGGTGTTAGGCAAGGGCCATCCTGGATGGAAGTAAATTCCTAGGTTCCTACTGCTCTGGGTGTGGGTGAGCAAAGCGGTGCCAGCAGTGTGAAGGCAGTCCTCGGAAGCAAAGGTGCAGGTGTGGGGTTTTAGAAGCACAAGTACATCAAAGATGTTGGCGAACATGGAAGGTGGCAGGACACACATAAGATCAATAAAAAAGGATCTGAGTGATGCATCAGTGTTGTTTATTATGCCTTCTCACGTACTGCAGGCCATCACCATATCCAGGCTTCAGGGGGTGACCACAGCAAGTGTATTATTACACCTGCTCCAGGTGCCTTTTCGAGAGTATTTGATCCTGAGTCACGGTAGGATGCTCCCAGGTCAATAAGCTCTCCCCTATCTAACCTTACAGTCCACTCTCCCCAGCGTGTTCCCGCCTGAATATCTAAAGATCGGCTTGTTCTCCCTGTTCCAACTACTACATGTATCAGATAGGGTTCAAGAGAAGCAGAACCCTCTCTCCAAAAGAGGACAAAGTCCTTTGTCTATCTTTGGGTGACGTGCATTTCTCTTCTAGCTGAGTCACACTCCCCTTTTGATATCATGTAGCTTAAATACTGAGATGAAAGTTTACTATTTACACATCTTTTATTAGGTGGCAAGGGAGAGGAGAAGGAAAAATATTGCTTAAATATTGCTTATTATATACACAAACATTCATATCAGGGGAGGAAAAGCTTTTTCTACTGGCAAAGAAGGCTCAGCATAATTTAGGGGTTCAAGGCCCCCAACTTCATCAAAATCTGCTCATGTGTCATCCCAATTTTTACAGCTGTTCTTAGCATCCATGACCTCTGTTCCTCCAGAATGTCTGGGACGTAGCTTTCCTACAGCTTTCAGCCCTGGCTCAGAACACCTGGTCTTGAGCTTCTTATTTGTACTCCTAGGGGTGTCAGGATTTGGAGGCAGGGGTCTGGGGGACCTGTACACCTACTATTGGTTTTTATAGCTATAGAACCCTTGTCTTATACTAACTACTTGGTTCCCTGATGAGGTAGAATGTACTTATTACCTCTGCCTGTAGTGAGCTCACCAAGGCAGGCTGGAGGGGCCTGGCAACCAGCGCCCAGTGTCGGTCTCTAAGACAGCTGGTGCTAAGCTAGCATGGGCTAGAGAGGGGTGATGCTGCTGGAGCAAGACCTGTCTTCTTGAGGGAATGAATCTCTTCTTAGGTCCTATTGCCCTTCCATCAGTCCTTCAGAGAAAAGACACCCTTGGAAGCTTGTCTTATATGGATCAGGAGCAGCGGCTTCTGGTTCTGCAGCGTCTGTGGGAGGTGCCACAAATTCCACACATTGTCCAGATAGGGAAATTCACCCCTCACCCCTACCCAACAATGAACTAAGGCTTCACACACGCGCCACGAGTTGATTCTGGAGTTCCAATCTATCACTGAGGCCGTGGCCGTGTCAAGAGTCTCACCATCAAGATGTGGTTCAGGAACAGGAGTTCTGTCTGGGAGTCAGTGCGTGTATGCCAGCCTGTAAGTCCCACAAGGGAGTAGCAAGTGTCTGCCTGCTATCTACAGCATTGCTGAGGACCCGGCGCTTGATTAGTACCAGTTCATGATGCATTTGGGCAGCTCTGAGGGCCATGGAAAACCAGTGATTACAGAGATGACTGTACTCCATCCACATGGTGGCAAACTCCAAAGCTACTGAGACCAGCAAGTTATGTAACTGAGAGAAACTGGCTGGCTGGGGCCCCAGGCCCACAGGAGAACACATGCTCCCTGTGAGGAGAGCAGCCCCTTCTCTGCTCTATGCCTGCCATGCTGAAGTCGGGCCCAGGGGTGCCAGATTTTCTTAGTTTTCCACGGAGGACAAAAAGACTATTAAAAAGACTAAGGATCTATTAAATCTTCCGATTTTTAAGTGTTGTCAAGTTAGTCAATGAAAAAGAAAAAAAGAAAAAAAAACCTGGGCAGGACAAGCAAAAACACTTGTGGGCCACTTGTTGTGGGCTGGATGCAACAAGTGTGCTGCCAGTTGCAAGTCCTGTACCCAACGGTTAACAGGCAAGTCTAATTTCACAGCAGTTGTCCCTGATCCTCGGATAAGTGTAGCCCAATCCCTGGGGCCCTGCTCACCACCTCCAGGGAACGTGGGCGCCTCCTCCCACCCGGGGTCCCAGCGTCTTAACAGCAGCCTCGCCACAACAATTGCACTGAAAGTCCTTCTTAGGCTTCCATGACCTCTGCAAGGAGATTATACCTGTAAATCCCTGCAGCCCGCAGCTCAGGCTGGGGAAAGGGGAAGGGAAAGAGAGGCGGAGCGGCTAGGTCTCCCCCGCCCCAAACTCGCCCCACCCAGCAGACTCGGTTCTCCTTAGCCTTCCCTTGGGTCACCCTCAGCCTGGTGTAGACAAAGAAGACGCTCTCTGCTAGTTGAGCCAACACAACTGGATTTAATGAAGGGAAAGCACAAAGGAAAATGAACAGAAATGAAGGGCCTAGAAATAGGAACGTTTACAGAGCTTGGTCCTGGGAACTCAAGCGGGCAGCAACAAGCTAAACAGCGGGGCCGGGGGGATCCAGTGGGGAAGGAGAGAGGGAGAAGTGGATTTTCACTCGGGTAATGAGGGGGCTGAGTCCCGACAGTTTTAGGAAAAGGGGACTCCAGTGGTTAAAGGACTTCCATGCTAGGAGGGTGGGGAGAGAGAGGGAAAATCTTAGAAATTCCGGTGATGGGTATTCCCATTCCTGAGAAGGGGGGGGCAATTGACAGTGGAAGGTTGGAGGGGTGAATGGATGAAGATCCTCCTCACGACGGAAAGGAGGGGGGCATCTCTGCAGAGGGGGACTGAATACGAGGAGAATCGACCGCCTTTTAGCAGTCCCTGTCCCAGAGAGGTTTGAAAGCGCGGTACCCTAGTGACGCCGGAAAAGATGGAACGGTTGCCATGGCGACGTGGAGCACACATCGCATGTAAATAAATAAGCAGTCCAGGCTGCAGCAGCCGCGCCCCCGCGGGACTCAGCGCGGGGGAGGGGGCCCCTCGGGCCCGGGTCCCCGCTGCCCGCGCGTCCCAGCCATTGGCAGAGCCGGAGGGGGGTAACCCCCCTATTGGGGGGGGAATGGTACAGTCCTCCGCCCGCGCCCAGGCCGGGCCCGCAGCGAGCTAACGCGGAGCCCAGCGCAGCCTCTGCTGCCGCCCGCGGTGCCAGGAGTGGAGCGTGGAGGCGGCGATGGAGGGAGTCAGCAGCCACCGGACCCTGTCCTACAGCCGCTGGAGCTACGACAGGTAGGGCTGGCGCCTGGGGGATGGCACCGCCGGGCCCCTCCGGGTGGCCCTGCGTGGACGCCAGTTGCTGCTCGCACTACTGCGGAAGAAGCTGGCGGTCCGGGGTTGACCGTGGGCGTGAGTGGGCATCCAGACCCCAGGGTAGACTCGGATTCTCGAGTATCCGCGACGTCAGTACCGAGAGCCTCGGAATATCCGAAATTGGAGCGAAGCCAGGGTGTCCTCACACTTACGGGGCACAGCTGCCGGAGGGGGGCACCGGAGCACTGGGACGGGGAGCTGCCACCCACCCCCACCCCACCCCCACCCCACCCCCACCCCACCCCCACCCCACCCCCACCCCACCCCCACCCGCTGCTCCGCGGCGTCGGTGGGCGCTAGAGCCGCGCGAGAGAGCGCAAGGGGGCTGCGGGGCAAGTGGGGCGAGGAGAGGCTCCCCTCTGCTCCAGGCCCGCTACTGCCTCGCAGTTCTGTGCCCCGCGGGACCGGGCGGGCAGAGGGTTGGCCCCGGGCAGAGTGCGCCCTGCCGGCCCCGCGGGGTTGGAGAGCGGCTGCCCGCTTGGGCGGTTTGGAGCCGCGCTGCCCACGCTCTGGTCTTGGAGGAAGGAATCATCATCCTTCCTGGTGAAATGAGAAAAATAAGGACGACGGACTGAGTTGGTCATAAAGCAGAGTAGATTTATTCCGAGATTTTCTGCCCCCTTTTTTTTTTTTTTGGTGTGTTAAATGCTATCCCTCTTTTTAAAATGAAACCATGATAGTAGATTTTTGTTGTCGTTTTTAAAGTTAGCAATTCCATGTCGATCTCCAGAGTTAAATGTTCTGATCCCTGGTCCTAAACGATGAGGGCTGGAAGAGAAACTTCAGGAACCCGGCTGCTCTCACCTCCCTGAAGACCTGCTCCCTGCCACTCTCTTTCCCTTCACTTTGCTGAAAACCTTCCTGCATCTCTGACAACCCTTGTTTTCTGAGATTCAGAGGAACAGGTGTTTCTCTTACCCCAGTCTAGTTCCCCTGGCACCCTTCCTGAGCCTCCCGTTGGTCCCATCTCACCTCCCTTCTCCATCCTCACCTTCCCCGCTTTACCGGGATCGCTCCTCAGCCTATAAACCTACTCAAGTTTGTCCTGTTTCTCTCTTCAAGATGGGTGCAACTGGGCCACCTCTTTCTCTGCTTTCATTGCCTTCTTTGTAGAAAAATATCTGGTTCTGTTTCCTCATCAGTCCTTCATTGCACAGTCCTAGCAATCTGGTTGCTGTCACCTCACGATCCCAGTGACCTTTTTTTCTTTTTCTTTGTATTAGTTTCAGGTGCACAAAACAATATAATAGTTAGACATTTATCATTTATATCCCTCACACAGTGACAACCCCCCCTAAAGCAGTGCTCTCTATGAAGAGGAACTCTAAAATGATTGGAGCATTCAGCTTAAAATAACAAAACCTTCAAGCTTGTATTCTGATCCCAAATCACATTCATTCACTTATTAACAATGTACTGAGTGCAAATGTGTGCTGAGCCTTGGAGTTAAGGAGATGAAAAGACATAATTCCTTCCCCTAGATGAGCTCATAGTCTAGATTCTATTAGAAATAAGTGGTAGCATATGCCAAAGGTCTAATACATACAGAGAGTGCCAAAAAATATATATACACATTTTAAGAAAGGAAAAAACTGTATTAAAATTGTGATAATATATGCAAAAGATAACACAATTGTAATACTAACACAATTGTAATACTCAATATAAACAAAAGATAACAAAAAGATGACAAAAGATGAATACAAGTCACGTTTGACTTCTGCAATCACAAAAGGTGCTCAAAGTGGTTACCATGAGCATAATTTTAATATAGCTTTTTCCTTTCTTAAAATGTGTGTACATTTTTTGGCACTCTCTGTATATACCGTGTTTCCCTGAAAATAAGACCAGGTCTTATATTAATTTTTGCTCCAAAAGACATATTAGGGCGTATTTTCAGGGGATGTCTTATTTTTTTATGTACAATTTACATTAATTCAAACATAGTCATGACATATTCTGGAACATCGTTGTAACGTACTAAATGTGTCTATCTGGCTGGTGATCTTAACTGGGGTTTATTTTCGGGGTAGGTCTTATTTTGGGGGAAACACGGTAGGTGGAAATTTTTAAATTGAGATAATTCTATATAGTACCTAAACTTTTTCCCTGTAAAAACAAACAAAGAAAAGCAGCTATTAATAGTTGCCCATCACTTTCCAACCCTGTTCTCTGGCTTCTGCCCCCACAACATCTTTGAACCTGGGAAACCTCTCTCTTTTAGGTCCCCATCGAAGATGACTTCTCTGCCTCTCTGATCTCAGGGAACCACTGAATTGATTTGGTTGCATTTCGTAGAATTTTATATAGACGGAGTGATTCAGTATGTACTCTTTTTTGGTCTGGCTTCTTTCATGCAGCAGTTATTTTTTATAGTCTTCCATGTTGTTACATGAATTGGTAGTTCATTTCTTTTTATTGCTGAGTAGTATTTCATTTTATGGAGATACCATGCAACAATTTTATCCATTCGTCTTTGTTTCCACTTTGGGGCTATTACGAATAAAGCTTTGTGACTTTGTGTACAAGTCCTTGCATAGACATATGTTTTTATTTCTCTTGGGTAAATACCTAGGAGTGGACTGGCTGGATTATATGGTAGGTGTACATTTAACTTTTTAAGAAACAGTGTAACTTTTCCAAAGTGGTTGTACCATTTTATATTCCCAAGAGCAGTGTAGGAGAGTTCCTATTCCTCTACATCCTTCAGACAACTTGGTATGGTCAGTCTTTTTCATTTTAGCGGTTCTAATAGACATGTAGTGGAATAGCTTTGTGATTTTAAGTTGCCTTCCTTTAATGACTATTGATACTGAGCATCTTTTCATGTGCTTATTTGCCATCTATATCTCTTCTTTGGGAAAAGATCTGTTAAAACCTTTTCCCCATTTTTTATTTTTTATATTGAGTTGTTTCCTTATTCTTGAGTTTTGAGAATTCTTTGTACATTCTGGATACATGTCCTTTATCAGATATATGACTTGCAAATATGGTCTCCAAATCTTTGCCTTTCTTTTAATTCTCTTACATGTTTTGAAGAGCAGAAGTTTTTTACATTTGATGCAGTCTAATTTATCAATTTGTTCTTATATGGATTGTGCTTCTGGTGTCATATCTAATAAATCATTGCCTAACTCGAAGTGACAAAAGTTTTCTCCTAGGAACTTTCTAATTTTAGGTTTAACATTTTAGGTCTGTGCTTTTGTAAATGGTATGAGGTTCATTTTAAAAAAAGATATACAATAATTCAAGCACCATTTGTTGAGAGGACTGTACTTTTTTTGTACCTGTATTGAAAATCAGTTGTCCTATAGTGTAGTGGTTACCAGAGGGTAAAGGGGGCGGGGGGTGGGAGATGAGGGTAAGAGGGATCAAATATATGGTGATGGAAGGGTAACTGACTCTGGGTGGTGAACACACAATGGGATTTATAGATGATGTAATACAGAATTGTACACCTGAAATCTATGTAATTTGACTAACAATTGTCACCCCAATAAACTTTAAAAAAAAAAAAGGAAAAGAAAATCAGTTGTGCTTATATGTAATGTATTTCTATGCTCGGTATTCTGCTCCACTGATTTACTTGTCTTTCTTGACACCAATACCACACTGTCTTAATTACTATAGCTTTGTAATAAGTCTTGCTATCAGGTTGTTCAGGACATTCAACTTTTTTTTGTTTTCAAACCAAAATACCCATTTATTACTCTACAGTTGTGAAGATCCCTTTCTACTTATTATAGTGTTTGTCGCCCTACTGAGGGCTCGTCGTCATCCCAGAATCAAGCTACTAGGCAAGTAAAATCAAAAGGTTGCCTGGTGAGTGTGAAGTCAAAACAAGAGAGAAGGAATGGTTTAGAGATGTTCTTTTTCAAGGGTTTTTTTTTTCTTTTGGCTATTTGAGGTCCTTTTCAATTTCACATTAATTTTAAATGAGATTTTCCAGTTTTCCCCCCTTCTCCCAAAAAAATAGCCTTCTGGGATTTTGATTAGGATTGTGTTGAATCTATAGATTGATTTGAGGAGAGTTGACTATTTATTTATTTATTAAATTTTTTATTGGGGAACAGTGTGTTTTTCCAGGATCCATCAGTTCCAAGTGAAGTGGTTGTTTTCAATCTTGTTGTGGAGGGCACAGCTCAGCTCCAAGTCAAGTTGTCGTTTTTCAATCTAGTTGTGGAGGGTGCAGTTCACTGGCTCATGTGGGAATCGAACCGGTGACCTTGGTGTTATAAGCACTGCACTCTAACCAACTGAGCCAACTGGCTGCCGCCAGGAAAGTGGACTCTTAATATTAGGCCTTCCAACCCATATTTTGTAGTTTTAAGTATGTAAGTTTTTCATCTCTTTTATAAGATTTTTCCCTAAGTATTGCATATTTTTCAATAGTATTGTAAATGGTATTTTAAAAAATTTCATTGTCCAATTGTTCATAACTAGTGCATAGCAATATAGTTGGAGGAGTTTTGTGGTAAAATGTATATAACATAAAATTAGCTATGTCAACGATTTCTAAGTGTACAATTCAGCGACATCAATTGCGTTCACAGTATTGTGTTACCATCACCACTATCTATTTCCAAAACTTTTCGTCACCCCAAACAAGAACTCTGTACTCATTAAGCAGTAACTCCTTCTTCATCCTTCTCCCCAGCTCCTTGTGACTTCTAATTTACTTTCTATCTTTATCATTTCCCTATTCTAGACTCTGCATATAAGTGGAATCCCACAATATTTCTTTCATGTCTGGCTTATTTCTCTTAGCATACTGTTTTCAAGGTTGATCCGTGTCGTAGCCTGTATGAGAACTTTATCCATTTTTTGACTGAATAATATTTTGTTGTATGTATACACCACATTTTGTTTATCCAAAGTGTGGGTGGTGGACACTTGGGTTGTTTCTATCTTTTGGCTATTATGAAAATGCTATAATAATGAACATTGATGTGCAAATATCTGTTCCAGTCCTTGTTTTCTTTTCTTTCTTTTCTTTTCTTTTTTTTTTTTTTTTTTTTTGTGTATACCAAGGAGCGAAATTGCTGGATCATATGGTAATTCTATTTAGCTTTTTGAGAAGCCACCAAATTGTTTTCCACAGGGACTGCACCATTTTACATTCCCATAGAAATATATGAGAGTTCTCATTTCTCCACATCCTCACCAACACCTGTTATTTTCTGATTCTAAAATACTGTTATTATTATAGCCATCCTAGGATATGTGAAATGGTTTCTCATTGTGGTTTTGATTTGCATTTTCTTAATGACTAATGATGTTGAGCATCTTTTCATGTGCTTTTTGGCCATTCATATATCTTCTTTGGATAAATGTCTATTCAAATCTTTTTTGTTTGTTTTTCTAATAAACTTTCGATTGACGTGTAACCTACATGTGAAAAAAAGGTTCAAGGAATAAGTGAAGAGCTTGGTGAATCGTCACAAAGTGAATGCACTCTTGTAAGCAGAAGCCCTTCTTGCCACTGCCCCCTGACGTAAGGGTTACCACCATCCTAACTTCCATCAGGCTGACTTCTAATAGCAGAGATGAGTTTTGCTGATATTTAAGAGTACCAGATGTACTCTTTTGTGTCCTCCTTTTTCAGCTTGATAGTAGACTCATCCGTGTTTTCACAGGTAGTGCAGTTTATTCTCATTGCTGTGTAGTATTCTACTGTAGGAATTTCCCACCATCATGTATTCATTCCACTGTGACGAACACTTGGGGTGATTCCAGATGTTGGCTGTTATTAATAGTGGACAATTTAATGTATGTCTTTTCATTGATATTGTTATTATTATTGGGTTTTCCCCCCAACTTTATTGAGGTATAATTGACGCATAGGAATTATATATAGAGAGGGTGCCAAAAACATGTGTACACATTTTAAGAAAGGAAAAAACTGCATTAAAATTGTAGTATTCTATATATACCAATAGCAAAAGATGAATACAAATCATGTTTAACTTCTGCAATTACAAGAGGTGCTCAAAGTGGTTACCATCAGTGTCCACACACTTCTGATTACGGCGAACTACTGCTTGAGCAAAGTGACCAAAGTGTCCACTTGTATCACTGCATGCCGTTTCAGTTTCTTCACACAGCACCATGCGTTTCAAACTTACCACAGATGCGTGCAATTGTTAGGCGTGTTGGAGAGTCTGTTGCATGTTCACACCTCCATTGTCATACTTCCACGATGTTCTCGATTTGCAAATACCATTTCAAAATGGTCTTGGGCTCCTGGAACGACAACCATGCTTCCCCCATTCTCTTTGACTGTCCTGCCTGTCGCATGGTGACACCAGCATTCATTTGATCAACGCCATCTCTTGAGCGAACATGCTACCGTCATTCAATTCAACTTCGAAAAGTAATAGATAACATCTCTTAAAATGTGTATGCACACATTTTAAAATGTGGTATTTAAGGCATACAATTTGATATTTTCATATACATGTGTGTTATGTGCTATTGAGTCAGTTCCTTATGCCAGTACCTCACTGTTTTGATTGCTGCAGCTTTGTAACAAGTTTTGAATAGGAGAAAGGGGCAAGGAAGCAAGACATGACTTGTTATAAATATGTCTAGGAAGGGATGAGACTCCCTATGGACTGGGTCACTGAGATGGCATAAAGGGGGCAGCATGAAGAGCTTGAGCTTTGGTATTAGACAGACCTGGCTTGAATCCCACCTCCACCTCTTACTGCCGTGTTTCCCCGAAAAGAAGACCTAGCCGGACAATCAGCTTTAATGCGTCTTTTGGAGCAAAAATGAATATAAGACCCGCTCTTATTTTACTATAATATGAGGCTGGGTCTTGTATAATATAAAGTAATGTAATATAATATAATATCATATCGGGTCTTACATTAATTTTTGCTCCAAAAGACGCATTAGAGCTGATTGTCCAGCTGGGTGTTATTTTCGGGAAAACAGGGTAGTTGTGTAAACATAGCACAGGAAAGGAAAATCCTTATTGTTTTGGTTGATTATAAAAATAATATTTTCCACTTGTAAAAGAATCGAAGGCCAAATAGTTTGGAAGTGTATCACTGGGATTGGAGGCTCTGGCCATGGTAGTGCCAGTTTAAGGGTTGCTGGCAGGGGCAGTTGGGGTGACCACCAGAGCTGGGTGATTAGAGACCCTGCTTTGTTCTAGAGCTTTTGGAGTACAATTACTTTTCTTTGATGGATTTCTAACAGTACAGGACCAAGAGAAGTAGATTGGGTGGGGCAAATGGGAGTGGTGGTACCTGGGTCAGTGGAGGAATAGCTCTGGAGGAGGTGATGAATTGGGGGGGGGTCTGTCTCCCACGCAGCTGGTATGACTGGGGCTCAGTGTGATTAGGGGGTGAGGAGAGGAGTCAGTCATGAAGGTGAGGCACAGACTTCTTCACTCCTTTAGGACTTGTCCACACTGGGCTTTGAAATCATCAGGCACTGTGGTTTCCCTGGATGTATTCAAGCAAAAGCAGACCGTGGGGGCAGGGACATTACATCTGTGACCCAAGGTACAAGGAAGGACCAGCTGTACCCTCAGTCTGGAGAGCAATGGCGAAACAGGGGCTCACAGGCACCCAGTGATATCTAATTCTTTCATTAAGGAAAATCCAGGTTGTGGGGAGGTCAGCAGGCTTTAGGGAACAGCCTGCCCATGCTGTTGCCAGGGGAGGCAGCTTTCTGCCGGTGAACATGCTAGAGAACTGCCAGCCTACTGGAACCTATTGTCAGAATGAGAGGCACAGTGTTCAGGTCAGGGGGAGGAGAGCCCAGCATATGGGAACCTTTGGAGTCAGGGAGGGAGGCCCCACACCAGGGGAAGGAGGACCCAGGATTATCTTCTTAGGAGGGCACATTCCTCAGCAAAAACTTAATCCCAACCTGGCTCTGCCTCTCCAGCGCTGCAGACCAAGGGCATTGCCTTTGCACTACACTCCCTGCACAGTCTGGTTTGCATGGGGTGGGACATTCTGGGTGTGGTCCCTCTCCATCACCAAGTGTCCGAGAGCAGACTCAGTGATGGGTTGGGTTCCTCTGGGAGAAGACTCCCTTGAGAATGTGTTTCTCTGTGCCACTGAGTGTGTGTGTCAGTTAGAGTATATCTGGGGTATGTGCATGTGTGCCCGGATGTGTACACGCCACTGAGTGAATATTGATGATTTTGTGCACCTTTGCAGGGGGGGTTATGTGTGCCAAGAGTGGCTATTGGCTGTGTGCTGAGTGGTGTGTACTTGAATGGAGATGCGTGTGCTGGAGAGATTTGACTGTGTGTGGGGGCGGGGCGGGGGAACGGGGCGGGGCGGGGGAACTGGCCGGCTCCCCCCCTCCCTCTTTTTCTCCTGCCCCTGGCTGGGGAGGATGGGGAACAGAGTGGGGAGGGGCACCTGCCCCTTCCCCTGGCCCAGTACTCGGCATGATTGAGCAAGGCCTTGAGCGCTGGAGGGATTGTCCTTAGATGAGGGGGCTGAAAGGTACCTATGCGACCGTGGCGGTGAACGGCAGGCAGACCCTTCCCTGCTGCCTGGCCCCTCCCAGAGGATTTGGGAGCCGGGCCCCTGCGCCCCCACGAGGGGCGCTGGGGCAATCCGGGGCCGCATCAATGTTGGATGAACTCGCGCTGCCTCCGCTGGGCCTCGATACCATCTTCCCCGGTCTCACTTTTAGTGTAACTGGAGAGCCCGGGGACAAGCCCGAACCTGCAAATGACAATCTCCTCATGAAGGCACCAGCTGCGGGGGAGACCGGAGCTGGGGTGGGGAGGCTGGCGCGGGTTCCAGTGGTTTGTCCCGGGACAGGGTGGGGGCCAGCCGGGCCCAACCCTGAGGGGCAGGGGTTCGGTTCCAGCCTGGCCTCTTCTGGGCCCCTGGGTCCCGGTGCTGGGTTACACCTCCTCCCCCATCGGGCCACTTTGTCCTCCCCGGGGTGTCATCTGTCGGGCAGTGTGTCCTTGGGGCAGTTCAGTCCCATCCCCCCTCATGCCTTCGGGGTTTCCTGCTTGGGAAGGGGCTGGAGGGGCATCAGCTGGACGGTGAGAGAGACCCGTGGGATCGGAAGGGGAGTTGCTGCCGCTGTGCAGAGCCTCCCACTGCAGGTGAGTGTCTGTGCCCCGAGTGTGTGTGTGTGTGTGTGTGTGTGTGTGTGTGGTGGGGGGACAGAGAAAGGGCAGGACTGAGATCTGGGAGCCCCGTTGGCCAAGCTTCTCACCACCCCACCACTTTTACTCCGGCCCCTTGTGGCAGCTCCCCCAACCTCTGTCTAGGAGGCCGCAGTGAAGTGGGCTGGTAGTCCCTGGAGCGTCTGGTACTAGCTGGCAGTCTTTGGGATGAAGTTTTTAATGGGATGTGGCCTGGGTAGTGGAGCATGGACAGCCATTGTGGTGCGCGGTGAGTTTGGATTAAACAGGCAAATTGGGGCCTGGTGCACTGGCGGCCTGTTTTTGTGAATAGTTAAATGGAATACATACATCTATTTTTTACGTACGGTCTATGGCTGCTTTCACACTACAGCCTCAGAGTCGAACACAGCTCAGAATTCAAGCCTCAAATATTTACTGTCTGGCCCTTTAAGAAGATGTTTGCCCACCCCCTCAGCTATTCTGCAGTGCACGCTCCCCTTTACCCTGCATGTGTCCATTCTTTTCCTTTCCCCCCACACCTGGGCACATTCCCTTCCTCGTCACACTGCATCCCCCACACACCTGGCTCACCTCAGGCTGAGTGCCCTCTACACCTGGGCACTTTACCTTGGAGACCACTCCCCTCACCGTGCCTCACTACTTTCTCTGGCAAGAAAGGAAAATGATTGGGGCAACAGGAATTACAGAATCCAATAGGATATGTGAGAGCTGAGGGCTGAGCCGCTGCAGCATCCTTGCCTGACCCCAAGATGAAAATAGGTGCCTTCCCAGGCCACAGGAGCAGGGTGAGTTAGCTGATGGTGAGCACAGCTTCTCTGGGACCCCCAAATCTATCACAGCACCTGAGAGGCTGAGCAGGCCAGTTCTGGGTGTGGGCTTACTGTCACCTCTCCCTGTGGGTTGGGTCATGAGCAGGTGAGAAAACTGAGGTCCCAGTGGAGTGTTGGGGGGGGAGACACTGCTGAAGGAGCAGATAATTGTGGGGCACCAGTATTCCCTGGAGGGACCTAGGAGCTCCAGAGGCACAGCCCCTACCCTGCCTACTACCCAGCGGCTTCCAGACCCTGGGGCCCATAGAGCCTCTTTCTTCCAAGCCCCAAGCTTTTGTGAACAAAGCCGAACCCCTTTCCTTGGCTCCCCTTTGCACAGCTGAGTTCAGAGGTCTGTTTCAGGAGGAGAGAGACAGAGGGAGACCCCAGGTCCTGAAGACAGAGCTGCATTCCTGCTGTCACTAGATGGCACCCTTGAGGTGTCGGCTCCTGCTAGGGAGGGTGCTGAGTGTTGTGACACTTGTCTGCTGTTCACTTGTCCAGTTTCAGCCTAAAAGGCTGTGATGTCATACACTCTGAATCCCCCCAGGCCTGACCAGCTCTGTCTGCCCCCGAGGCAGCTCATCAACACCTCCAGACTCTGAGCACTTTTACTTGGGACATGAGAAGGGGCCATCAGGGACTACCTGCAGTTGTAGTGATCTGTCACTGCCTGCCTGTTTATCCTCTTTCCCCACAGGCCTCCTTGAGGGCGGGACTGTCTTATTTCCTGGCACAGTGGAGAGGACACAAGGTGGTGAATGATACGCAAACAGGAGAGAGTGCTGCCGTCACTGTTTGCCGCCCTAATGTGTCTAGTGAATGCCCTTTGGTATCCAGCGACCTCACTGGGAAGCAGGGGGAAGGACCCAGGCACATGTGTACCCTGGGAGGAGACCCAGCTCAGGCCACTCCAGGAACCTCCTAGTCTAACAGGGAACAACTGTGTGTCTGTGCAGGGGTCCCAGACAAAGGCTTAGAGCGCTACATCTGCGTGGGGGAAGACAGCCACGCCCCCAGCCCCACCATCCCCCCAGCAACTGCTTTTGACAGCTAGGGACAGTGTCCACAAGGGACCCCCACCCAGCCCCCGGGGGGTGGACAGTGTGAATAATGTCTGAAGTCTGGATCCAGCTTCGAGTCCCTGGATGATGGGCGGGCGTCCCTTCCCGTGGCCGTTCCTAGGAAGAAGGGTGGGTGTTTCTGTTGACTGTGTTCCACGGAGTGGGCAGAGGCCACACCAGCTTAGGCTCTTGGGAAGGGGCCCCTTGAGGAATCCTCTCCCTGATGGGCTGACATGAGGTGCCATTTCCCTGCCTAGAACAGGCTCCAGAGTAAAACTGGCATTGCTCACCGGTGTAATTACTGGTTTGGGTTCGATTTCCATTCAAAACAGTAATCCCAGCCTGAGCTGGGTGTCAGATCTGAAGGTTGATTATTAGTAACACTTATCAACAGCCTCTCAGCTTCAGGCAATTATAGCTAATCTGCCATTCCTGCTCCCAGTCGTGCAAAACTGCCAGCCTCTTCCCTGCTCGCCCACTCTGTTCCCCTGTCTTTTCCCTTCCCTTCCCCTTAGCAGCCAGACTGAGGGAGGGCAGGAGATGGAACCCCCCTTCTGGGTCGCTGTCACCCCTGTATGTATGGAGGGGGCCCATGTGCTCACTAGGCACCTGTGATCCCCAATAGCAGCAATCTTTAAGTTGCAAAGTCTTGTGAAATGTGAATCTGATTCTGTCAGAACTGAGAGGAATCTCTGCATTTTGCAGACTCCTGGCTCCTTGTCACATGATGCATTTTCACTGCATCAGGGTCCCTCCTGCCCCTGACTCAGTCTTCCCCTCCAGGCCTGAGACTAGTAAGGCAAGTGAGGCATTTACCTTAGGTTCAAATTTTAAGGGACTGTCACAAAGCTCAGTAATCCAGAGAAATAATATTTTCATGTAGTAATCTTTAAAAATCAAAACGAATGCAAAAACATCCGTAATGAACAAAATGAAAATTTCTTAAAGAAAGGATCTAACCCTGGATTGCAGGACTTGGCCTTACTTGCCTCACCTTACTTCCAGCCCTGTCTTAATTTAAATTAAAAAAAAAATGTAGGGTAGTTTTGCATCCATTTTGATTTGAATATTATTTATCTTGATCACTGAGTTTTTTGGCACCATCTTAAATTTTGCACCCCAGGTGAGTGCCTCATTCAACTGACCCTAGTCCTGGCCCTGCTCCCCTACTTCCTGTTGGCTCTACACCCCTGCTCCCTTCAGTTCTCCCTGCCTACTGTCTCAGGTTGGGGGCTCAGCTTCTATCTGAGCTGGGGCCCCACCATGGGTTCTCCCTCCTGAATGCCCATCCTCCAGTCCATCCCTCTAGACCTGCTTCATCCTTGGACACCTCCAAGAGGACTTGCAGGTTGCCATGGTAACGGCTGTGGTAATTTGAGGACAGAACATGCTGGGTTTGCTCCACTCTTAACAATCACGTCCTGCCAGGGCCGGATAAGTGCAGGTATGCCTGACAGAGTCCCTGCTGCACGAATCTCAAAGGAAGCTAAAACATTGCTGGATGTGTATGGAGATGGAGAAAATTACATTTACGTGAATCCCTCCCAGGGGAAGGACAGCGTGTGGCTAATGGAAGACTGGTGATGTTTGTGACAGGGAGGCGAAACGCGGAAGTAAACATGGATGCTGGCTAACCAGCCTTCTGCAGAGGGTAGGTCTGATTCCCTGAAGGGTTTTGTTTTGCTGAGCAAGATCTGTAAGCTGAGGCACACCTGTCACCAAAGAATGCCCTCCCTGCCTCTCCCCCCGCAACCCTACCTGGGTATTGCTCAGCTTATCTAAAGGTTAAACAAACATTTCAGAAAGATCCTTGTTGAAGGGGTGCCCAGGATGCCAAATCATATGTGGGACTTGAGGCAGTGTCATGTCAAGGTCCGGCCTTTGTCACTTGGCCACTCAATGTCCCAGGACTGGCCATCACAGTGGGAGACCCAAGAGTCTCAGGTGGAATGCGTCAGAAGCACTCTGCCCTTGCTGTTCTCCACCATCTCCCTTCTGAGGCCTCCACAGCACCGCAGAGCTGGCACCCTCCGGCCACCCCGCCTGGCAGTGTCATCCAATGCCTGCTCTGCCACTGACTGGGCAAGTCACTTCCCCTTGAGCCTCAGTTTCCTCTTCTGTTAAATCTGAATAATAATGCCCTCCTTTGAAGGCTGATCTCACCATTAACGGAGCTAACATATGTATAAGTGCTCTAAAACTGCAAAGTGCTGTGACAGACCGAAGAGTCATATTCTGCAGGGCCCGGGAAGACAGAACCAGAACCAAAGGGACGTGTTTGGGCTCGAGGTGAAGAAAAAATGGTTGATGGCAGAGGTGGAGGGCCCACTCTGGAAAGAGTGAGCACCCTGATGCTGCAGCTTGGGCAAGAAGGGGACCAGGGAGGGGACTGCTTGAGAAAGTGCTGGCCTGAGTATTGGCTTTAAGCTGCCCTTTGATTCTGACTGGAAAGTTCCATTCTGCCCACAGCAGGACAGAAGACATCTGAGCGTTTATGAGAGATGGAGGGATGAGGCCTCCGTTTCCAGGTGGGCACACACATACACTGCCCCACCTGGAGGCTGCTGGGTGCGGTATGTCTGCGCAGGATCCCTCCGTGCGGCCTTCTCAATGCTGGCTTTGGAGCTTTGAGGCTTGTTGCAAAGTGGACAGAACAGCAGACTGAGAATTGGGGGACGTGGCTCTGACCCTTCCTCCCTCTGAGCCTGATTGTCACCATCTGTGTCATGAAGGGTAAGGGATGAGATGCCCTTCTCAGCTGACAGTCTGGGGTTCTGTTTTCTGGAGGCCGTGAAAGCTGACAGAATGGGCTCACCTTTGCACTGTCCTCCCCCGCCACTTACAGTCTCCTCACGTGTCTTTGTCTGCTTGGGAGACCTAGGGGCTCAGGTCTTCAGCGTCCAGTCAGAGTGGGATGAGCAATGTCTGGTTTTGCATCTAGGCATCATTTTCCCCTCAGAAATTTGAAACTGAATCCCAAAGATTCCTAATTATTGTTCTAAGTATTCACGGACAATCTGGGTACAAATTTTATGAGTGTGGCTAAGGATGGACAGGAAAGGGGAAGAGGTGGGGTGGGAGGTAGGGAAGAGAGAGGTGGGGGTGACATGGCCTGGGAGTTAGAGTGAATACTCCATAGTACGTGAGGCTGGGGCAGCTATCAGGACTTGGGCAGAGCACAGCAGCTTTGTCTGTCCTGAGGCAGTGGGGAGCTTCTGAAGGTTTAGGCAGGGTTGGGAGACATAATCAGATTTGCATTTAGAAGGCGGCTCACTCTGGTGGCAGTTAGAGGCTGGATTGAGAGGAGCAAGTTGGAGGCAGACACCATCCTGATGCCAGGTTCTGGGCAACAGACAGGGCAGCCCTCCCGAGGATGTGGGTCCAAGGGACGAGGGTGAGTGCAGTTGGGAGATGCTTGGTAAGTGACTTCAGAAGGGCTTGCTAGTTGTCTGCAAGTGCAGAGAGGGTTGTCAGGGAACAGCAGGAAGCTGCGATGGTGCCTGGGGGGCTGGATGTGTCACTCACAAAGACAGAATATATAAAAAGAATACTCAGACTCACAGGAAGTCCCAGGCCGCATACCTCAGTGTGAGGTGCTGTGGGACAGCTAGGGGGATGTGTCCAGAGAGCAGGTAGATGGAAAGGTGTAGAGCAGGGCTGTCCAAACTTTTTTCAACCTTTTTCACCAAGGGCCGTATGCGGTAAAATACACAAACAGCCGGGCCACTCACTCCAGGTGAAGTACGTATAGCCTCACCTGGTTTATTTAAGTAAACTAAATATATTTTTGGAATTTGCTGCGGGCCAGTTAACAATGGATCGCGGGCTGCAGCTGGCCCGCGGGCCGCAGTGTGGACACCCCTGGTCTAGAGTTTAGGAGAGGGGTGGGTCCATGATGCAAGTGTGGACACTCTATGTAAGAGTTGTGGGACATGAAGCCCTGTGAGGGCATAAGGCCACTCAGGTGCACTTTAGGGGGAAGGAGAGGAAAAGAGGCTAAGAGCACAGGCAGGGAAACCCTAAATCCCACATCAGTCCCTCAAGGGGACAATGTACATGTCCCCCAGCACAGAGCCTGCTACTGACTCCTAGTACAGGGCTGGTCACAGAGAGCGTCAGTGACTGTGTCCTCTGGCTGAGGTTCCTTCACATAGGGCCTTTGTCCTCAGTGCACCTGGCTCTGCCTGGGTTGCTGTAGTAACCACAGCTGCGGGGATACACAGTTTGTATTGCTATGGAAACAAGCAGTTGGGCATCCACGAGTGGCATGGCCAGTGAGGCCTTGGGGATTCAGTCTGGCCCTGAAGAGCTCAGGAGGGAGACTATGACCAACAGAGAGGGTTTCCACTGTGCTAATGAATCAGTGACGGTTGTTAGTTCAACTGTTGTCACGGTGATGGAGGAAGATACCCAAGTGGACTGTGCTAGCCTCAGCACTGAGCCAGTGACACAAGGAAGTACACCACGCTCCAGGTCTTTGTGTGCAGTCCCTCCAGGACCAACCCCCAAACTCACCCCATCCTCTGGCCACTATGGGGCCCAGGACCCCTTTGCTTTCTTTCTGGATTTGCACGCTTTTGCCAAGACAGGGATTTTGTTCCCAGGAGGCACTCCCCGGCCCATGGGATCTCAGCATTCAAAGCAACACAGGAAACTTGGGCCCCTGAAACGGGGCCACCGAAGAGATCCAGATCGGTAAGCACTCAACACCCCTGCCTTTAGCCCACGGACCCCACATCACGTCCACTCCACCCCCTCCCGATGACCTCACTCCTTGGCAGTTCTAAGGCCTCCCCTTCCCCATTGCCACATGGGATCCCACCACCCAGGCCTTCCAAAGCCTGGGGCTCTAGACAGGGAAACCAGGAGGCTTTGTTCCTCTCCCTGCCCAGGATCTCCGGGGGTTCCTCTATCATGGAGTGAGGCCTCTGCTCTTGGCGGCTCCACACTGCTTCCCTCTGCCTGTTCTGGTGCGCTCCCTCCAGCCTCCACCCCCGCCCCCCATGTTTCATTCCCACAGCTCTGGTTCTTACCGCCCTCATTCTGGGCTGCCTGCCTGCTGTCCCAGGCCCCACAGAGTGAGCACCCGACGGAAGTCCCTCCACCCCGATCCCACTTAACTCCCACCTGAAGCGACTGAGACCGAGGCCCTGAAGGAGGCCTTGAGTGACCGCAATCTGGCCAGGCAAGGGGCAGGAATGACGAGGTGAGGCAACATGGGCGTGGAGTCACCCCTGCTTTTCCTCCTCAGGAGAACAACCAGGAGGAGGTACTGGAAGGAAGGAAGGGACATCGTTCGGTGAGCTGGCAGGGGAGAAGGGAGCACTGCCTGGGAAAGGACCTTCCACAGGAGACTGTGTGGGGAGGTGGTGGGCAAGATATGGGTGGATCAGGGGCGGACCCCGTATGTGCTGGAGTACGTGTGTGTCAAGTGGGGTCCAGGGGAGGGTGTGACCCCTAAGCAAACTCTGCACTCATGTGGCTGTTATGCCCTTGGTTTGTTCCTCCTGGATCCTCCTGTGGTCCTTTTGCCCCACCAGCCAGGTGGTGCTGAAGAGAGTGCCCAGAGTTCTGGGCTCTGCTCCCCAGCCTGTCCTGCGACTCTCAGCCAGGCCCTCCCTGGACAACTGAGGGCATTCCTTCCCGCTGAGTACCCAGACCTGCCCCACTGGCACCCTCAGGCCTGTCTCCTACAGTCAGGAGATGTGTCTGTCAGGACTCCTGACCAGGACTCATTTGTGTCCTACTAATGGCAGGGTCCCTAGGATGTAGTTTTTGGCCCAAAGGATGGGCAGAAATAGCTGCCCTGTGAAGGAGGGGTTCAGCCCTGTGTACAGATGAGAAAGATGATGGGAGTCCCTCCCCAGGTGCAGCATGGCTGCTGAAGATCCCCCAGTGCCTGAAGAATCTGCTTGCCCTTCCAGGGTCCTGGCCAGAGAAGTAGGGGGCATCTGGGGCTCTGTTTTGCCTCCTCATGGGTGTTGGTCTTGGGTTTCTGATGGGCTCTGTGATGATGGGGTCCTAAAAAGGAAGCTCTGTGCAGAGCCATGGGTCTCAGGTATGGCCCCATAACCGGGACCTCCTGTGTTCTCCTGTTCTACACATCGCCTCAAACCAGGTTGACTTTTTAACCTGAAGAAAATCTCATGAAGAGAAATGGGAGGAGTGGTGTATCACTTGAGCAAACCTCAGAGGCTCTTGGGAAGGAGGAGGAGGAGGAGAATGAAGGGTGCAAGTAGTGAAACCCAGGGAGATGACTCTGCTGCATGATTCTAATGAGGCTGGAAGACTTCAGCTCCTCTGTCTTCTGCAGCTGGTGCATTTTGACCTTTGTGAGCTGATGAGTCTCCTTTCTGCACCCACCACCCATACACTGTTAAGTCTGCAAGAGCCTTTGAGATGCCACATCCAACCCCTTGTTTAACAGGCAAAACTGAGGCCTCAGAGCGGGGTCACACTGCAAGTTCATAGCAGAGTCAGGACTAGAAAGCAGGCCTCCTGCTCAAGGCTCTTTCTCTGAACTACAGACCAGGAAGCCAGCCTCGCTGCGTGGGAGTCAAGAGCCTTACTGGAAATGAGTGGTCCTTTGGTTTGACTTTGCTTCCTGTGAACGGAGGCCCTGGGCACACGGTGGTCTATGTATCTGCAGCTGATGGCTGGCTGGCAGGGACTCCAGGCCATACTGGGTTTTGGGGGTGATATCATTTCTGGGATTTGGTGCCTCTCTACTTTACCCAGGGCCCCCAACACCACTCTGGTTATTCCATGTTGTAAAGCTCTGCCAGTATCCCTTAAAAACTGCGTTGATTCAAGATGCTGCCAACGAGTGTGATGTTTCACCCATTGTGGTCGGTCCTGTGTGAGCACACAGGGCTGTCAGTGGATGGAAGAGGGAAATGAGGAGCCAGGTGGACTCAGGGGTGAGAGCTGTGTTATAGGGACACATCTCTGCAGGTTGGCAATAGTCATAATTAATGGCAAAGTTAGATGATCCAGCCATGTAGTGACATAGCATTCTTTCTCTCCTCTGTATTTTCACTGGGCCCACTTTCCTGGTTCCTTCCGTTTGTAACCCAGTTAAGAAACAAAACGAAAATACCGAGGTATCTCCTACCCTTTTAATCCCAACCTATTGAACTCAAAGTGAGAGTTTGCTACCTCCACTTCCTCACCTCCTGCTGAGTCCTCAATCCACTGCAACCTGGTTTCTGCCCCCACTTCATCACCGGTGTTTCCCGCCTCCAGTCAAGCCTCCAGTCATTCTTAACTGTAAATCCGGAAGCCTTTCAATTCCTAGTTGATCTCTCAGGAGCATTTGACGTAGCTGAGTGCACTCTGCCTTCTGAAGCATTCTTCCCTTGCATCCTGTGACCCCACACTCGCCTTTTCTACCTGCCATTCTGTTAATTATTTCTGTTTTCTTCATGAGATTTTCTTCTTTTCACCCTGGAAATAAATGCTAGTGTGTTCCAGGATTCTGTCCTGGCTTTCTTTTCTCCCTTACACTGATCCCATTGATTACCCTGGCTGCCACTTCCATCTAGCTGACGACTCAAGTTGCTCCCTAGACCTTTCTTCTTCATTTCATTTTTTCTTTTCAGTTCTGTCAGTTTTTGCTTCACGTGTATTGAAGCATTGTTCTTAGCTACGTAAACATGTACGATTATGTGTCCTCTTAAGAGCTTAACCCCTTCCTCATTATGATATATCTTTATTGCTGGTAGTATTGCTTGTTCTGAAGTCTAGTTGGTCTGAGATTAATATAATTGCTCCTGCTTTCTGTTCATTAGTGTTTGTATGGCATATCTTTTTCCATTCTTTTAATCTCTCTGTATTTAAAGTTGGTTTCTTTTAGAAAGCGTGTAGGTAATTGCATCATTTTTATCCAATCCGACAATTTGGCTTTTTAATTGGAGGGTTCAGATATTTAATTTACATTAAATATCAATATGGTTGAGTTTAAATCTGCCATTTTGCCAGTAGCATTCTATTTCCCCCACTGTTCTTGTCCCCTTTTTCTTCTTTTCTTGCTTTCTTTGAGAGTGGGTACTTTTTAGGATTTTATTTTATCTCCATTCTTAGCTTGTTAGTTGAAATTCGTTTTTGATTATGTTTGTTTTTCTTAGTGACTACGCTAGGGTTTCCCATATACATCTTCAGCTTATCACAGTCTACCTTAGTATGTTATACCACTTCATGTACATTACAGGAACCTCACACGAGTATACTTCCATTTCTCCTCCTTGTCTTTTGAGCTGTTATTGTTATACATTTTGCATTTACCTATGATAAAACCTAACAATACATTGTTATTGTTTTACTGTAAATAGTCAGTTATCGCTTTAAAAAAACTTTATTGGGATATAATTTGTATACCATATAATTTACCTATTTATAAAGTACAATCCAATAGGTTTTTAATTGTGCAGCCATCACCACAATCAATTTTAGAATATTTTTATTTACTCCCCTACAAAAACCCATCACCATTAGCAGTCACTCCCCTTTCTTCTACCCACTCCCAGCCCTGCACAACTGCTAATTTACTTTCTGTCTTTATAGATTTGCCTATTGTGGACATTTCATATAAATGGAATCATATACTATGTCATCTTTTGTGAATGGCTTCTTTCCTTAGCATAATGTTTTCAAGATTCATCCATGTTGTAGCATGTCTCAATACTTCATTTTTTTCATTGCCAAATAATGTTCTACTGTGTGGACATACCACATTTTGTTTATCCATTCATCAGTTGATGGACATTTGAGTTGTTTCCACTTTTTATCTATTATAAATGATGCTGCTATGAACATTTGCGGACGTGTTTCATTTCTCTTGGGTATACACCTAGGAGTAGAACGTCTGGGGAACTCTTTGTTCAACTTTTTGAGAAACCACCAGACTGTTTTCCAAAGGGAATGGGAACCAACAGACTGTTTTCCCATTCCCACCAGCAGTATATGAGGATTCCAGTTCATTTGCATCCTTGCCATTACATATTCTATCTGTGATTTTGATTATAGCCATCTTGGTGAGTGTGAAATGGTATCTCATTGTGCTTTTGACTTATATTTACCTGATGAAAAATAATGACTAATGATGTGCCTATAGCCATTTGTATATCTTCTTTGGAAAAAATGTTTATTCAAATCTTTTGCCCAGTTTTTACATGGGTTGTTTGTCTTTTTATTATTGAGTTGTAAACATTCTTTATATATTCTAGATACAAGTCCTTTATCAAACAATGATTTGCAAATATTTTATACCATTCTGTGGGTTGTCTTTTCACTTTCATGATAGTGAAACACAAGTTTTAAGTTTTACCACACAAAAGTTTTAAATTTTGATTAAATATATCTATTTTTTTCCTTTTGTTGCTTGTACTTTTGGTGTCGTATCTAAGAAATCATTGCTTAATCCAAGGTTACAAAGATTTATGCCTATGTTTTCTTAGAGTTTTATAGTTTTAGCTCTTACATTTAGGTCTTTGATTAATTCTGAGTTAATTTTTGCATACCTGTGGTGTGAGGTAGAGGATCCCAAGTCATTCTCAGTTTGGCTATTTCTTTGTCCCAGCACCATTTGCTGAAAAAAACTATTATTCCCTTATAATATAGTCTTGGCATCCTTGCCAAAAATCAGTTGACTGTAAATGTGAGTTTATTACTAGACTCTCAATTCTACTGTGTTGATCTGTGTGCCTTATACTAATACTTCTCTGTCTTGATTATTGTAGCTTTATCATAAATCATGAAGTCAGGAAGTGTGAGCTTTCCAAATTTACACTTTTTCAAGATTGTTTTGGCTATGCTGGGTCCCTTAAATTTGCATACAAGTATGAATTTTAGGAAGAGCTTGTCAATTTCTGCAAAGAAACCAGCTGGTATTCTGATGGGGATTGCGTGAATCTGTATATCAATTTGGGAGTATTGCCACTTTAACAATATTTAATCCTCTGACCCATAAACACAGGATACCTTTTTATTTATTTAGGTCTTATTTCATATTTTTCGAAGTAGCTTCCAATGAATAGTCTTACACTTATTTTTTTAATTCACTTCCCAGTATTTTATAATTGTTGATGCTTTTGTAAATTGAATTGTTTTCTTCATTTCATTTTTGGATTGTTCACGGCTAATGTGTAGAAACATAACTGATTTTGTATATTTTTCTTGTATCCTGCAAGCTTGCTGAACTTGTTTATTAGTTATAATAGTTTTTTAGTGAATACCTTAGGGTTTTCTTATACAAAATCATGTCATCTCTGAATAGAGACAGTTTTACTTCTTCCTTTCTAATTTGGATGCCTTTTATTTCATTTTTTTCCCCTAATTGCCTTGGTTAGAACTTTCAGTGCAATGTTGAATAGATTTGTCAAAAGTGAGTACCCTTGTTTTGATCTCAGGGCGGATGCCTTCAATCTTGCACTTTTAAGTATGATCTTAGTGTTTGCTTTTTTTAGATGTCCCTTATCAGGGTGAGAAAATCCCCTCCTAATTCTAGTTTTTTGAATGATTTTATCATGAAGGGGTGTCAAATTTTTTCTGTAGCTACTGAGATGATTAAATGGTTTTGTCCTTTATTCTATTGATATTGTGTATCTTATTAATTGATTTAATAAATTAATAAAGATAAGACAACTTTGCATCCTTGGGATAAATCCTAGTTGGTCAAGATATATAATCCTTTTTGGGACACCCTCATTCGGGACCCCCTCCCAGTCGGGAGCTGCAACCTCTTCTCCTGCCTCTAATAAACTATCTTCAAAAAAAAAAAAATGATATATAATCCTTTTTATACGTTGCTGCATTTAGTTTGTTATTTTGTTTGATTTTAATGAGAAAAAAATTATTTCACATGAACCTGCATATTTACCATTTCCAATGCTATATATATTCAAACTGGCATCTAGTCTCATTTTCCTTTTCCCTGAAAGACTTATTTTGACATTTTGTGTAGTGCTGATCTGCTGGTGATGCTTTCTCTTAGAGTTTATTTGTATAAAACAACCTTTATTTTGCTTTCATCTTTGAAAGGTACTTTGTCCCAAAATAAAAATTGACAGGGTTTTTTTTTTGTTTGTTTTCTTTCAGTATCTTAAAGATGTTGCTCTACTGTCTTCTGGTTTGCAATGTTTCTGATGAGAAGTGTGCTGCTTTTTTCCCTTTGCTCCTGTTTGCAGTGTCTCCCTCCCCCACACCCTTTTCTGGCTGCTTTTGAAGATTTTCTCTTTATCACTGGTTTTCAAAATTTGATTATAAGGTATTTGGTGTAGTTTTCTTAATATTTCTTCTGCTTGAGGTCTTTGATATTGTTGGATTTTTCTCTTTATAGTTTTCATCAAATTTGAAAAAAATTTGGGTATTATTTCCTCAAATATTTTTTTCTACCTCTTCCTTTTTTTCCTGCTTCCCCCTTCCTTTTGTTTTTCTATAAGTAATTACATATATGTTAGACTGCTTAATATTGTTCCACAATTCACTGATACTTTGGGTTTTCTTTTTTAACTATTTTTTCACACTGAGTTTTATTTTGGAATATTTCTATTTCTATATCTTTGAATTCACTGGTCTTTTCTTCTGTGGTGTCTAATTCTGTGCCGGGCCACACTGAAGCCGGAGTTATTTTTCTAAAGCTGATATAATCATATCATCTCCCCTCTTAATGTTTTTCAGTAGCTTCTTTAAGTCTTTAGCATAAAGCCCAATTCTTAGTGGAGATAAAAGGCTCTTTCCTGTTTGGTTCCTTATGCTCTCAGGCATCTTCTCACCTCCTGCCTTTCCTTCCACCATCAGCACCAGTCTCACAAACTTACATGCTGTCTTCAATTTCAGGGCTTTACCTGTGGTCCCTTTCATATCTTCGCCTGATAAAAACTTCTCATCATTCTTTTGGACTTGATATCACCTTCTCCAGGAAGCCTATTCAGATGTTCTCAGTTACACACAGTGCTAAACTCTATAAGTCTTAGTCGACTTTAATCATGGGTTATATTTGAATCTGCTGCTGGGCTGTGACCTCTCTGAGGGTAAGGTCTTGCTTGGTTCTATACTCTTAGTGGAGGGCCAGAGGGCCAGAGTGCATGCTCAGTATAAGTGCACTGAATGAATGAAAGCTGACTGTGGAGGCATGGCTGGCTGAAACAAGGAGACCCAAGACCAGCTGTCCTTCAACAGTCTGGAGGTCCTCAGGGCTTTCAGGCCCAGAGCAGAAGGCCTCAGTGCACCAGCCTCCCTCCCAGAGCTGGGTAGTACTAGGCTTGTGGGTTGGTGTTGTCTGCCTGCTCTACTCCACAGGGGCTAGACCTCCTGTGCTGCATTTATAACTGCTTCAGAGGGAGCCCTGCTGTATCACCCCAGCCTGCATGGGCCTGAGTCCTGGGAAATGTCTTGGGGTGGCTGGACTTTAGGCTCCACAGTAAAGCCGTCTCTTGTGTGAGGAAACTGTGCCACAGAAAGCCTCATGTGTCACAGGGAATTCTTTTTGAAAAGAGATTTTAGAATAGGATGTGCTAAAGGACTTTGATGACTGGGATGTGCCACCATACAATCTAACTCTGCTGGCAAAGGTCTCATTTGCTCATCCATTTTAAAAATTACATACTTTACTATCATTTGATTATAAACTCCATGAAGGCAGCGACCATCTCTGTCTTTTTCACTGTTATGTCCTCAGCCTCCAGTGCATATACACAGTAAGCACTCAAATAATTATTCAATGGATAATAGTAGCCACAATTTACTGAGGATTTATAGTATATCACACAAGGTTCTATGCCATTTACACATATTAACTCATGTAACAGTCACAACCACCATAGGTTCTTGTTCTCATTTTGCCGCTGAAGAAACTGGGACACAGAATGGTTAAATAAATTGTCCAAGGTTATATTGTCACATAAGTGGTGAGAAAAGCTTTCAAAAACTTGAATTCTTAATCTCTGTTGAAGGAATGAATGAATAAATGGATGAATGAATGTCCTGATTTATAGTATCTACAAAAGGGGACCATAATAGATAAAAGTGTACTTCCTAAAACAAGCATCAGAACATCAGACTTCCCATAATTTGGACTATCCCTACTCAATATCAATTAATATATCTCTCTGTATTATGTATATATAGTGTTATATAATTACCATGTTTCCCCGACAATAAGACCTTGCTGGACAATCAGCTCTAATGCGTCTTTTGGAGCAAAAAGTAATAAAACACCCAGTATTATATTATATTATATTATATTATATTATATTATATTATATTATACCTTGTCTTATATTATAGTAAAATAAGACCGGGTATTATATTATATTATATTATACCCAATCTTATATTATAGTAAAATAAGACTGGGTCTTATATTAATTTTTGCTCCAAAAGCATTAGAGCTGATTGTCCCGCTAGGTCTTATTTTTGGAGAAACACAGTATATATAATATGCAACTAAATATAGAAGTACTATAAGTATTAAGTAATATTTACACATAATATTTATCATTACTGTTAACACTGTGATCTTATTGCATGCCAGGCTTCGTATTAAGTGTTTTATATAGTGTTTCGTTTAACATTTGTAATTATGTGAAACAGGTGTTAGCATCCCTGTGAACTGTTATGATGTAGTTAAGGCTGAGGGAGGATAAGCCCAAGGTCACAGAGCTTATTACAGGGCAGAATTTGGGCCCACATCTATTTGACTCTACATCTGTGCTCTTAAGGGCTTTGCCATACTCCCTGTCCCGTAGTCCAGCTAAAGCCTGGCCACCTGGAGCTTTCTAAGCTCTTTCTATCCCAGGAAGCTTCCAAATCCTAGGGCATGGTCCTTACTTTACAGTCCTACCCAAGGTGGACTGTCAGTGCCTGCAGGTTTTCCCAGGTCCTGTCCAGTAGGGAAAGCTGAAGCTTGGCAGTTCAGACACTCGTTGGTAGTCCCAGTACGAACTTAAGAGGTGCCATAATTGAGCCCACCCTAGATTAGCAGAATCAGAATCTCTGGGAGGGTGGCCCAAGAATCTGAATTTTTCAATAGCTCCCCAAGCAACTAATGTCCAGAGAGATTTGGGAACCACTGGCAGCCCAGGCTCAGGAAAGAGGAATTAGACACTCAAGAAAAGAAGTGGTGGCCTCTTGCCTAGGCCAACTTTACAACACCTGTTAGCATCATGGTGGCATCATGTGTTGTGAACATATTATAACATTAAAAAAATTTTAAACCATATGTTCACTGTAGTAAATTTGGAATACATGAAATAATATAAAGAAGAAAAATAAGATTACCTATAATCCCAACACCCAGAGGTAACTCCTGTTAATATTTTGATTTATTTCGATTTTTAAACTTTTTTGAATAAGTATAGTATGCATAACAATGCACAAATTTTAAGTGCACAGCTAATGAATTTTCACAGCTGACCACAGTCGTGTTAAGAAAACACAGATTGAAAAGCAGACATTGCCAGCACCCCAGACGGTCTCTTTGAGCCCCTTGCTGGTAACTGCTCCCTCCTAAAGAAGTTCTCCTGACTCCTAACATCACACACTAATTTTCCCTTTGTTTGACTTTTATATAAATGGAATAATTCATTATCTACTCTTTGTGTTAGGTTTATTTTGCTCAATTTTGTATTTGTGAGATTCGTCTGTGTTAGGTATATAGTCCTCGGGTAGATAGTTCATTGCTGCTGTATAGTATTTAACTGTGTGACCGTAGCACAATTTATATGTCCATTCTACTGATGTTGGGCAGTTGGGCAGTTGAAAGCATTTGGCAATTGTGACTGGTGGTGCTATGAATATTGTTGGACCTGTTTCCTGGTGCACGGGTATATATATTTCTGCGGGGGGTGTACCTAGGAGCAGAGTTGCTGAGTTTTATGTTCATCCTTGTAGATTCTGCCAGTTTTCCCAAATGGTTCTACCCATACGCTTCACCAGCAGTATATGAGTCCTGGTTGCTCCATAGCCTCACCAGAACTTAGTCTTTTCTGTCTTTTTGTTTTAGCCATTCTGGTGAGTGTGTAGTGTATGGTTTTACTTTGCATTTCCCTGGTGAGTGATGAAGTTGAGCATCTTTTCCTGCATTCATTTCTTTTTAATCTTTTACTTATGTACCCACCCCTGGTAATCCTTAGTTCATTTTAAAAAAGAAAGAAAAGGAGAAGGAATAAGGCCAAACCGTAAAGCAAATGTGTGTGTGTGTGTGTGTGTGTGTGTGTGTGTGTGTGTGTGTGTGTAGTTTGAGTAAAGTATTATGTTATCTTTCCCTTCAGTGAAGTATGTCATCTTAAAAATAAGTTCTAACTGTAAGACCTTGAAGAAAATACATGCTCTGCTGTTGTTCTGTCTTTTAGCTCTTTCATCTTTGCTCTTCTCAATCATTTAATTTTAGTTGCTGCACCAACAGCATTTGTATCCATTTGGGGATGCATTTTTATAAACTTTGCACTAATATTCTTTAAAGAAAGGCTATTGTGACAAAGGAAAGCTTCAGCTCAGGGCGAGGAAGGAAGCCTTGGGTGGCTAACGCCCAGAACTCGTTACTACTGTTGTTCCTCTGGCAGCTTCCAGTAGGGAGCTTTGCTGAGTAGAATGGACTGAAGTGGTGAGCATTGCAGAATAGATTATAAAAATAAGGTTGTTTTGTTTTGTGTTGTTACTACAGAAAAGTGTTTCTTAATTGAAAAAAATAGGTTTAAACTCTCTTTAGGTGTTATTTTGGGGAAAAAATCTATTTAGGTGCTATCTGAAAAAACTATGACGCATGAGTGTGTTCACAAGTAGGAATCGCATATGTGTGTGCGTGTGCATATATCCTTCTAACAAGGTTGTGCAGAATGTTTTGTCATCTAAATTTTCACGCAACATATTTTCCCATGTCATTAAATGTAATTAGAAAAACATTGTTTTCGGTGGCTGTTGAATAGTTCTTTTTATGGACTTACTGAAATTTATTTAACCATTCTCCTATTTTACTTCAATTTCTAATTCTCAATGACAAACGTCTTTGTATATACATCTCTATGCTCATTTGATTACTTTCTTAGAATAGCTTCAGAGAATTGAAATTAATGGCTCAAAAAGAATGACTGTCTGAAAGATATTCATGAAAGTTCTTTGATACACTGACGTGGCCACATTTCCTTCCAGAAAAACTACCAGTCCGCACTCTCCCCAGTACATGAAATGCCTTGCTCAGTGCACATCTGCCAACTTCGCATTTACTTCAATTGCAGTGTCTCTTGCCATATAGGAGACTGTCGTTTTTAACCTAATAAAATATGTATGGTCTCTGGATTTAGGACCATGCTTAGAAAAGCTCCCCTACTCTCTACACATGATTAGAAAAAACTATTCTCTAACATTTTCTATGTGTAGTTTTCTCTTTTTCTTTTTCCTAATAAATCTTTGATCCATCTGTAATTTTTTTTTTGTATATGAAATGAGGGAGGGCTAACTAATCCCCTACCTCACCCCCGCCAATGGATAGCAAGTTGATCTCTAAACTATTTACTAAATAGTGCAACATTCTTCAGTGTCTTGCAAGGCCATCTTTATCATACACCAGTTTCCTCTGCAGACCTGGATCTGTTTCCACATTGCATTAGTCTGTGTAGTCATTCTCTAGTCAGTACCGTTTTTTGGTTATTTCAGATTCATATTACAGTTTGATAGCTGGTGTGCTGGTGCTTCCTTATTCTTTTTCTTTTACAAGATTTTCTTGGCTGTCTTGGAAAGTTGGCTTATTTTTCCAGATGAATCTTGGAATAAATTCATCCAGTAAAACAGGAAAAGTTCTACTGCACTTGTGATTAGAATGGCATCAAATCTGTAAATTCATTTGACAAAATTACAATGCCATCCAGGAATAGAAGATGCATCTCTTTTTATTAAAGGTGTTTGTATAGTTTGTATAGTTTGCATTCTTAGAGTTTTTAGTGTGTTTTCATGTATCTGAGACATATCTTGTGAAGTTTTCCTAGATATGTTATTGTTTTCTGTTGCTTTGGTGAACAAGGTCCTTGTTACTATATTTTTAACTAGGTGTTTCTGCTATGTAGGAAAGTTATTTAGAGTTGGTGTGTCAGAGCTGGAGTCAGTATGTCAGAGCTTAAAGGGTTAGGGTGTTGTGTCACCCTCACTGAGCCCTGGGAACAGTGAGGCCAGAGGGTTGGAGATTTGCCCCAAGCTGCAAGGTGAGTCATGGCCAGTTTGAGTCTGGAGCCCAGCCTGTGTCCACTGGAAACCCTCCAAGCTAGACAAAGAGAAGGACTTGTTGTAACTCATTAGTCAGGAAGCCAACTGCTGTTGCCATGGAAATCTGAAGGCAGCATCTTCTGGGAGGACCAGGATGCAGAATTCAGAGAGAACAAGCTGCACTAGGGTGGAGCCAGTCTCGGATGGCCCATCTCTGGGCCTGTGTGTGTGTGTGTGTGTGTGTGTGTGTGTGTGTGTGTGAGACACTTTATAAAGAGGGAGGTGGCCACCTCAACTTTAGTGCTCAAAGGCCTGGTCCATTACTCTGGATTATTGCAGGGTGGTGCTGTAAGAAAGGGTGAGGTGCATTGAGATGGCTTCCCTGTGTCCATCAGGGCCCAGTCCAAAGCTGCTCTTAGAGCTGGACAGAAGTGCTCTGGGCAGAAGTGTTGACATCTGCCCATCATGGGCCCTGGAACCCAGCTGGCATCTGCTGGACACTGACTTCTCCTCCATCAGATGATGGGGTAGCCACACAGACATTGGGGTGATAGGAGCAGAGACAGCCCTTTACCCCAGGACTCACTCTGCTGCTGATGGACCAGAGGGCAAGGACAATGCAGAAGTAGAGGATGATGGTCCGGGGACTGGACAGGCTGACCTGCAGGTGGAGCTAAGCATTGGGACCGCCAAGGACAGAGTGTGCCTCTGCCACAGCCTCAGTCTGGCATGACACAGGCAGGGGTCACCCCAAGGAGTCCCGTGAGCACCTGCGGAGTTTGTGGCTGAGCGCTGACTTCCCTGTTCACCTTCCCGCCGGCTCCTCCCACCACAATCCTATGCCTCTAGTCCTGTGGTTCCTCCCTGTGAGCCCAGGAGAGCCTGAGCTCAGCATTCATTGCAGCCTGAGAAACGCCTGTGTGTTCTTATGGAGGCGTGCTCAGGCTGGGCAGGCACAGGAGAAGCTTCCTGAAGCAGGTAGGCATCTTAGTTTGGGGTTGGGGTGCTGCAGAGACCAGGAAGGAGATGGAGCCACCTGTGGTACCTAAGGCGAGATCTGAAGGAAACAAAAGTGTTTAGCTAGCAGACCTTGTCCCATCCCTTCCCAAACCTTGGTTGGCCTCCCTGTGCCTCAGGCCAGGGCCTGACCTCCAGGGAAGTGAGCTGTCACCCCAGGGAAGCTCACCCCATCTTTCCTGCCTCATGCTGCCAGGATCCCCATTATGTTCCGGATCCAGGAAGTGGGCTTAGGGGGCCGGTGTGGGGGTCGTCTTCTGTCTCGGAACATGGGGGTGGTATGGGAATACCTGGAGTGTGTGAGGTCTGTGTATAAGATGGGCATGTCTGCGTGCCTGTGATACGTGAGCGTGGGGAGAAATAGAGGTAAGTGGTCGTATATACGCGTGCACGGTGTGCACACGCTTGTGTGGGTAGGGGAGGAAGTATGTGCCTTATGTCCGGAGTGTGGGCATGTGGTAATCTGGATGGGGTGTGTGGTGGGTAGGGTGAGACATCCACTGGTGTGTGAAATGCCTTGAGTGAGGATAATTGGTATTTGGTGGAGGGTGTGCCTGTATGACGTATATGACGGGGTTTCAGGTATGTATGCATGTGTGAGTATTGTGGTTTCGGTATATGGATAATGCGTGTGTATGAGATATAATTGGAGGTAAAATATGTACGTGAAGTACCTGAGGTGAGGTACACACGTAAGCTTGTCTACGTATAGTATAGGAGGGGCTGGCGCTATTGTATGTGGTGTGGTTTGGGAGCGGGAGGGTTATGTGTGGGTCCAAAATATGCGCACGGGATGTCTGAGGTACTGGCTGTGTTGGGGAGCGATGGAAATGAACCAACGCATGAGTGTGCAGTGTGTGTGCAGAAGGGGTAGGTGGGCATATAACCCTCCCTACACTTAGGAGTTGACGGGCATGATTCCCCCTCCAAACTGAGGAACCGGAAGCTCCATGGGGAAACACACACCGCCCCATCTCTGGCAGCTCACAACCTAGACTCTAGAGGGTTCGGGGAGGGAGCTGGCCTCTCTGGGGGACCAGTGGGTTTTGGTGGGTCATGTTCAGTTCTTCAGGATTGCTGTGCTGGAGCTGGCTCTCATTGGCTCACGAGAATCAATTGCACAATAAAGGAACATTTTTGTAAGCCAGTTGTTAAACATAGCTGTTATTAAGAATTAAATTATTGTTTTGTTGTTTGTCTAGACTTAAAACATGATGGAAAAAATGTTACTAACACAGATTAAATTTTGAAGCTTGTCATGTCTATAGCTGCTTCATGTGACTAGCACAAAATATTAAAGAAATATTCTTTCAGTGTTCAAAAACTATTAACCAGTATAGCACAGCAGCCACTCTAATCACTGATGAATGAGTGAAGTTCTGACATGTCTTCGTTGTTTCACTTTAATCTTACTTGTTAAATGAAAATATCAACCAACATTCAAGTTGGAACTACACTCATTTGTCATTGCAACCATAGGTTGGCTCCAGATAAAAAGTAAGGCAAAAATCAATGAATGCATTGATTTCTCAGACAATCATCTGGCTATGTGGAATTTTTGTTTGTAAATTATGTGCTATCCATCCTTTATATCACCAAAATGTATAATAAACTTATGTATACATACATGCCAACATTTCTGGGAAAGCTGGGTATTAAGCATCACTGTTTAAAGCTCCCGAGTAAGCGCTATGTTACTTACAGTCCTCACATGTCGCCTTCATTGTACGTGGGCTGAGGTGAGGGGGGTAGGTGTAACCTGCAGAGGCACTGGGAGCAGCTTCTCAGATTTCCAGACAAGCTGTGGCTTGTCACTAGCTTAGCTGTGACCTCCTCCTGGGCATTGGGGCTCACTCGGAGGGCCCATTCATTCAGCACTCACGGTCTCAGCCCCTTGTCCGTGCCAGGTGCCAGGGATTTACAGGGAGGGGAAGACATGATCCCTGCCTGCATGGAGCTCCCGGCCCAGAGCAGGAGACACCCAGGCACAGACAGTTACTCCCTGGAGAGCATGGCTAAAAAGGAGGCAACTCTCCCAGCTGGAGAAGGAGGGAGGTGGGGACAAGGAGAGTTGGCTTGATATTGGTATTCCACCTAGAACAGAGTTTTTCAGCATTTAGTGCATAGCACCCATGGGAACTCTGCTGAAAATGCAGAGTCTCTTTTGGTGGGTCTGGGCAGGGCAGTGACCAGGAGTCTGCAGTATGCCAAGGGATGGTGAAGCAGGTGAGCCTCAGGCCACACTTGGAGAAACATTGATCTGGGGAGAGAAGAGGGTGTGTGCAGAGGCAGAGAGCTGAGAAAGAGCAAGTTCCGTTGGGAGATCTGCAAGGAGAATTTCAAGGTAGCAAAGCAGAGGCGGGCCAGGCTGGGAGGGCAGAGAGAAGCAGGAGACCCAGCGGGGCAGCTCACGCAGCCTTGTAAGCCTCATGAAGGGGTTTGAGTTCTGTCTTGTGGAAGGAGGAGACGTGGGAGGACCCTTGTTCGCAGACAAGTTCTCTGCTCAGATTGACTGAAAAGTGTGATGCTTGTGGAGGACGCAGAATGGGAGGTGGGGATTGGAAGGAAGCTGGGGATATAGGAGGCCTAAACCCAGACGGAGAAAGCACAGGGGGCTGACAGGAGGGCTTCTAGGGCCAAAGGAAGAAGAGAGGAGTTAGGGTAGCGTCTAGGTTTCTGGGGTGATTGAGTAAATGGGAGAGCCATTCCTGTTGTCAGAAAACACAGGAGGAAGAGCAGGTCTGGAGTGAGATAAGTTCGGTTTTGGAGCTGGAGACTTAGGAATGCTTCTGGAGGGACTCAGGGGAGCCATTAGGATAGTGGGGGAGCCATGGGAGTGGAGAGGTCACCTGGGACAACACAGAATGAGAAGAGTGTCAGAATAGGTGCCCAGGTCCAGTCCTGAAGGGCCAGGAATGTGGTGCCTGTCCTGGCGTCATTTCTGGGAGGGGTGGCCCACCAGTCGCCAGGTCTCTCCACGCCCAAGAGCCAGAGAGTGGGTGAGAGGTCGGAGGAGTTCAGAACCATGGTCAGGGTGGCTGGCGCCTTCGGCGAGGAGCTGGCGATCACAGTGGTTAGGAGTCATGGGGCCTCAGTTCTAGCGCAAGTCCTGGCTCTGCTACCAAGTTGCCGTGTGACGTTTGGCAAATTACTACCCACTCTGGGCCTCAGCTTCTTCATCTGCAAATGGGAAGGTTGGATCAGACCAGTGACTTTCAAATGACATTTGGAGCTCCAAGGTCCAAGTATCTCCAGGGAACCACTGGGAAGAAGGGAAGAGGCTGAGGGTGTGGCTCTCTAGCCCCTACCCTACCCCCAGCTTCATCCAGAACCACTTGCTTTTACGTCTCCTATATTGGCTGCCAGCTGGGTCAGAGGATCCCAAGTCCGTGAAGCCTTGTCAACACAGACACTGATGGAGCCTGAAGAGTAATAAAACATGATGAGAAAACCAAATATTCCCATAGAGATACTGTGTGAGCCTCAATGCCCATTTCCCACGTAGCACAGCTGCCCTTATGCTCACAGTTATATCGGACTCGGCTCTGCCTAGTTGTGGGCAATTTCATCAGTTGATGCAGCTCAGCTTGCTCCCCCTTCCTGGCAGGTGGGCCACCAGCCTCAGCCATCAGTGTGCCCTGAGTGGGGTCCATGTGACACTGCCCTTTCCCACAGCTTCCAAGGACAATGTGGAGTGAGGCTGAAGCTCCAAGGGACCCTCCCTGCCCCTTACCATTCTCTGTCCATTGTTTCTACAAAGACAGAGCAAGGATTCTCTAAACAGGACACAAACACTTGGGTTCTTTCCAAAGCCTTGCCCCAGAGACAGTGCCCACCATGTACTGGAGGCCTCAGTGGGTAGTACCCTGTTTCTCCCGACCCCACCCACCTTCCCCCAAATACCCCTGACAGCTGGGTACTATCAGTCAAGTGGAGGTGAGGCTGGGCCTAGGCCAGGGGAGGGCAGTGAGAGGAAAGGCCCTAAGAGGGGACAGAAATGTCCTTCCAGGGCTTCCACAGGGAAAACGAGGACCTTTCAAGTTTGTATGGCCTCATATCCCTGTGAAGCCCATGCCTGGCTCCCCTCCATCAAGGCAGGACCTCTGAGCTGCCCACACCCTTGCTCTGGGACCCCGTGGTGATGGAGTCTGCTCAGAGGGGCCAGAGGTCACCCTTATTTGTCCTGTGCCCCTTCAAGCCCAAGGTCATGTCCCAGCATGCACTTCTTCCCCATTGGTGGGAAGGTTGTCCTGCCCTTGCCCCACCCTCTAAGGGATCTAGACCCCCAGATCAGGCCCCACTGGGCCCAAGGACTCCAGGCTTGAAGACAGTGCCTTTGTAGAGCTTCAGGGTCCCCCAGGTGTCTCCTACCTCGGGAACAATTTGGAGGAAGATCTCAGCGGAAGTGGCCTCCTCCCTGTTACCTCAGTATACTAGCTAGGGTTCAGGAACTTGCTCCAGGGCCATTGGGAAAAGCCTCCCTAGCCCCCCTCTTTTCCCTGGAGTCCCTCCCTGATCCTCCCCTTGCTCTCTTGGTTCCTCAGGACCATGGAGGCCACTTCAACCAGTTCTCACTTTGCAGGGTGGTTGGATCGGGGCAGGGGTGACGACTCTCGGTGTTTCCTGATAACAGGCTGGGGGACTCAAGCACCAATGTGAAGCTGAAGAGAGTCGTGGAGACAGGGGGCGGTGAGACGGAGTCTGCCCAGGCCATGCCCGTGGCCAGGGTGTGGCCCTGGGCCTGGGGAGGGTCGCTGTTTGAGAGGAGGACGCAGCTTTATAAAATGACTCCGTAAGTATGGCCTGGGCAGGCGGGTCCACAGGCCCCACTGCCCTACCTGGGACATGGGTGTGGACCAGGAGGCACCTGTAGTAGGTGACTCTGCAGCATGCACTGGGGACCCAGAGAGCTGGGAGGCTACCAGTGTCAGGGAAGTGCAGGTGCTGGGGCCAGGGCAGAGGCTGGCTCTGGGCTTCTGGGGAATCAGGGAACCCAGGTGCTCTCAGCAGCCCGTGGAGGGTCTGCCCCGATGTTCTAGGCCCCTGGGCTTGAGGCCTTCCCTTGAAAGGCGCACGTGTGTGTGTGTGTGTGTGTACATGTGAGGGGCTGCCGTCTCTGCCATGACTGTTGAGTGTAATCTGGCCTTTGGCCCAAAATAAGAGCCCTGTGAACTCAGGAACCCAGGAAGGCAGGCCCATGATTTCTTTGTCAGGCATCAAGGCTCCAGAATGGTGATTTGCCTCATAGGAACCTCTGGGAGAGTTTTGAAAAATACACATTCCCAGACCCCACCCCCATAGATTCTAGGATGGGACCCAGGAATCTCTAATTTTTAAAGCCCTCCGGGTGTTTTTTTTTGTTATTGTTTTTTTTAATTTTTTATTGGAGAACAGTGTGTTTCTCCAGGGCCCATCAGCTCCAAATAGTTGTCCCTCAATCTAGTTGTGGAGGGTGCAGCTCAGCTCCAAGTCCAGTTACTGTTTTCAATCTGTAGTTGCAGGGAGCACAGCCCACCATCCCATGCGGGAATTGAACCGGCAACCTTGTTATTAAGAGCTTGCGCTCTACCCAACTGAGCCATCCAGCTATCTGCTCCCCCAGGTGTTTTGATGGGTGAGGAAACCATCACTCTAGGGGGACATTGACCCTGGCCCAGTCTTACTGTGGGCATGTGGAAGCCCAGGCCTCTGCCCGCAGTGCCCCCATTAGACACGCATACATTGACTCTTGAAGATGTTCTGGTTATCTAGAATCTCATGGGAGAGGAAGACCCAACGTGTCCTCAGTAACCTCTTCCTGCAGCACAGAGGACAAAGAATGGCGCAGAGGCAGGCCCCTGAGGGACAAAGACTCAAGAAGGAGAAGGGTGAAGCCGAAGGAGAAAGGATTCCTGCATCCCAGGGTCCGGGGCCTCATGCACAGTCCTCTGGCTCTCAGAGCCCAGGGCACGTGGGTCCACACCAGCCCCAACACAGCCCCCATCCAGTCCGGTGGGCAAGCCTGGTTCTTTTTGTACAGACACAAGGAAAAGAGAAGAGAGGTTAAAGAGAGGAATTCTTGGAAGGGGAGCATGCTCAAGGGTAGTTATGAAATTTCATCAACGGAGTTCCTTTTTAACATTTTTAATCTTTTAAAAAAAGAACCCACTTAATTTAAAATGACCTCTAAAGCCCTCCTAATTAACATGAAGGTTACTGACTTAACTGAATCAACATGAAGTAACCAACTGAACATTTACATGGTGAAGCTGGAGTCTGAGTTGGTCTGAGTGGTTTATTTCCTGTCTGGCCTGCCCCAGGACACATACTCATTTCTCCCGACACTACACACGTCCACACCTCCGAGCTGTAGAGCGTCCTAGGTGCTCACTCGACCCAATTTGCTTAGTCAATCCCCAAGTGCTGAACCCTTGGGCTCTTTCCAATTTCTTGCTGTTATAAATATCACTGCTATGAATATCTCTGTACAAATTACTTCCTTCGTATTTTACTGGGAAGCATTCCCCAAGTGGAATTACTAGGTTAAAGGGCAGGAGCAATTTTATAGTTCTTGTCACATATTACTAGATAGTCTTGTGGAAATATTGAATCCCTTTACCACGGCACCAATTATGTATAGTTGACCTCACAGCTGTCCCATATTAAGGTTCATTGTTTTTATTTATTTGGAGCTGTATTATTTTGTTTTGATATTCCCCTTTTGGCCATATTGTTAAGGAGTGGTGCTGTAAATTTGTTTTCAGTGTGTGTTACGGTCATGATTGGTAGAGTGAGGCATTCTCTGAAGGACCCTGAGGACCTGATGGGCATTATTGATCCTGCAGGGATTATGGTGGGACCAGTCCTGAGTTGGAGAGCTGGACCGGGGCTGGGAAATGGGAAGTTTTGAGTTTCTAGACTTAGTCCTCAGCACCCCGCAGTAGGGCAGCAGGCATACCAGAGCCACAGTTCAGATGTCCTGAGGCAGAGCAATGAGTGTGCTTTGAAAGCAGCAGTACTTGTCCCAAGGGTAGGAGACTGAGGTAACAGAGAGAGGAAAAAATCATGGCCCCGTGCTCATCCCCGACCTGACGGGCTCTGCCGGAGGTCGGCACAGCCACCTGCTCTAGCTGTGGTATTCTCATGCGCAGATTATCATGTTGTGCTTGTGGCTGTGGTCATGGGGATAAATCACATTTGGGGCTTCGTGCTACACTTGCTTGTTGTCATGATCCTGATGACCGTTGGGGAACTACACCAAGAGTTTGTCCACTGCCTGTCAAACCAGGGCTTTGATGGTGGCCAGAGAGGCCAGCTGGGTAAGGCCAGGAGGTCTGGGCCATCGTGTCTTGGTTGAAATCCAACCATGGGGAGTTTGGGACAAGGAGTATGTTAGGGAACATTGACCCAAGTCAGGGTCCAAGACAGTGGCCTGCACATAATGTCAGGAGGGCTCATCAGTGATATCAGGGACTTAAGACAGAGACAGTGAGGTTCAGGGGCGTGAAACCTGGTGATAGAAACTGGGGGTCATGGCTGTTGTGGTCAGGGCCATGGGGCATCCTGGGAGCTCAGAAGAGATAGGCCAGATAAGGGAGGAGAGGAAGTCCAGGCACATGTGGCTGATGGGCAGCCGAAGTCAGTGTCAAAGGACTCAGAAAACTTGAGAACAAAGAGTCAGATATGGACACTCAAGGTATTCTGGGTAGGATGGAGCAGTATGGCAGTTTTTGCAACCAAAGGAGTCTTGGCGTCCCCGTATCAAGGGCCTATCCATGTTAAAGCAGACACTGGGGGAGGGGAAGACACAGGGTCAGAATAAGATACAGACAATAGGGCCCTACCTCTTGGAGGGGAATTGTCATGGGAAACTGGCCAGGGTATCAACATTCCAGCCTAGCACCTGGATTTGGGGCAGGACTCCTGCAGACGGCAGGGACATTGGGCTGAGGGTGAAGCATGAATGTTGCTGGGGTAGCAGGGAGCTGTCCTGAGATCACCAAGGTCCTACAGGCTTTGGGCAGGAAGCAAACCCCCTTTCCCTTTCATTCTTGGCCTGCTGCTCATGGCACCAGGGCTTGAGTGGGGCTGGGGCAGGCGGTAATGGACAGAGCAGACATGGCAGGGCAAGGACCTCTCAAATGGCAACTAGAGAAGTGGTTTGGTGCAGCAGAAGTGTGGGGTTTAGATTTAGATAAGCTGGTCTGATCCTGGCACTATACATTACTGGGTGACATCTCTGAGCCTCAGCTTCCTCTTCTGTAAAATGGGGATATTCATTATAAGGTGGTTGAAATGATTAAAACAGAAAAGAATACATGAAAGTGTTCAGCACAGATAGTTGTTTCTCAGCAAATGCCAGTTTCCTTCCTTTTGCCTCCTCTAGTACCTAGAGCAGGGTCGAGTGGCTCTGTAGGACCAGGCAGGCTTAAACCCTAGACCTTGGACTGGGGAGTGAGGAAGCTGGGGGAGGTAGAGAGTGGACAGCATGCTCTCTAGTAAGTCCAGGAGCAGAGCTGGAATAGAACCTCAGCTTCTGGTTAATCTGACCTGGGGATCATGGTGAATTTAGCCACGTGGACATACAACATGGGAAACAGCAGGTGGATGGGTAATCCTTGCAAGTTTATGAGCCTTGGTTTCCTTATCTGAAAAATGGGTATTTTAATACCTTGCTTCCAGAATCGTGTGAAGACTAGCAATAATGCATGGAAAGCACTAGCACTGCTCATGCACATAATAGGAGGCCCATACGCGTGTATATATATGTGATAGTTTGGTTTCTGTGGCTGCTGACACCTCTATGAACCTCAGAATCATGTGAGGGGTTTCTCTCTCCCAGCTTGGGGTTTTACAGACACGGACCAGGGCATATGCATGGGGATTGTGCTCTGGCTGGTTCTGTGGCTAATCGTGTCATCCTAGTGTTGGCTGAGGGGGGTGGGGGCTTCCCGAGATCCCTGGGACCTTTGGGGGTTCTGGGGATACTGCCAGGGGGCGGAATGGGCACATAGAAGTTCTTTTCTGAGAGTGGCAAGTGCCAGCAACTGGGCTCAGGCACATGGCGGGGCAGCCTTTTCCCCTGCAGGAGCGTTACCAGAGGCAGGCAGCATGGAGAGGGAGGGAATCAGGAGGGGTGCAGCACCACCAAGCGCAGGTGAGGATGGAGGTGGCAAGCATGTCTTTGCAATCCAGAGGGAGCTGGGCCTGGGTTTGGTTCCTGGACCCGTCAGCTACCTGTGCCCTGGTCCTGATCCCAGGCCTGCTCTCTTACTGTGCACCGAGGACTGGGTCGTGGACCTCACTCTTCTCTGGGGGCAGAAGGACCATGCAGAGGGTCCAGACAGCGGGGGAGAGTCACGCTGGGCTGCTTCAGACTTTCCCCATGGGTCACCCTAATGGGTACCGCAGCTCTGGGGCAAGAGGATTGTGGGGTTCTGAATCCCAGGCTATCACCTGCAAGCAGGAGACCTGGGGCAAGTCTAGTGTATCTGACCTGTAGTGTCCCTTCCCAGAAAATGCCTTCATGGGTCAGTTGTTGTGCTTGTGTTAGACATGCAGCGTGGGGCAGAATCAGACCTGGTCCCTGGGCCACTGAGCTCATGGTCTGGGAACTAGATTAGTTATTACATCAGTCATAGCTGCTGGTGTTTAGGGATTTCAGCAGTGGTTACAAAAGCAGTCTGAGGGGTTGGGAAGCCACATGTATCTGCCAGGTGTATAGCCCGTGCACTTTGCAAATAGCTTGCAGTCCCCATCCCCTCTGGATCTGTCTGGACCTGCCAGGATCTTCTGGGAAACCTGTGCAGCTGTCTCCCCAGTATGTGCTTTCACACACACACACACGCATACACACACGGCCATCACCGTGTAAAGATGGGGCTCCACCCTCTCACTCTGTTTCTGACTTCCATTCTGAACTTCTCACTCCAGCTGGCTCTACTCCTGCTTCCTGATTGGCTCCCTATTCTTCCAGTATTTGTCCATCCCAAGTTACTAGTTTGTCAGTGGCCTCAGCCCATAATTCTGACACTAACTAGGTCCTGCTTTTCCAGCTTACAGTCTGGGTCCCCTTTCCTGCAACAAAGTGTAGTAACAGCCACACTTTATTGAGCATTTAGGAGCTAGTGCAATGGGATTGTTGAGGAGCTGTTTTTTCCCCCAGTTTACTCTCCTGTCCAGCAGGGCCAAGGAGAGCAGCTAAGCGAGTCACACAGCCCTGGGTTTGCTCCCTGCCTGTGCTCCTTATTAGTTCTGTGAACTTGGGCAAGTTTGCTTTACCTTCTGAAATCTGTTTCCTGATCTGCAAAATGGGAATAGTAATAGTGCCTTCTCTACAGGGCTGCCGTAGAGCTTAAATGAGGCCCTGTATGTGAAGCTTTAGCCCAGTGCCCAGCACGTAGTAGGTGTTTAATAAATGTTAGCCTCTGTTAATATTTTGTGCCTAAGACAATATTTGGAGTAGACAACAGGAAGACTCATCCTCATTTATACTCGTATACTCAGCAAATATTGACTGGTCTTCTTCTTTGTCCTAGGGACTGGAGATACAGCAGGGAGCAAAACAGGAAAATTCCCCGCTTTGGGAGCTTATGGCCTCCTAGTTCCCACAGCCACAGACTCCGCCTCTGCTGCCAGCCCTGTCCTCTCCGCTGAGGCAGACTTCCCTGCCCTGGCTCCTTCAGCCTCAGCCTCCGCCCACCCTTAGGACTCCCTGAATTTCATCTGCTGACCCCTCCTCTCACCAAGCTGGGCTTTTCCACTCACCTGGCCTGCGGTGTCCTACAGACATTCAAACCGAGCTCATCCAAACTGGAACTCACCACATCCAACCCCCTCTCACACCTACTCCTCCCCTTGTATTCCCTGAGGGGGTCCCTGTCCACTCCTGCCCCACCTCAAACATGCAGCTGTCCCATCATCTTCTTCGTCACCATCACCACTTAGAGAGCAGTTACTTAGGCACTGTTCTAAAGGCTTTCGTTCATTACATTATTTAATCTCTTGGTATCTTTAAGTAGTTCTAGTTGTTTGAAGATGAGAAAACTGAGGCCAGAATGGTGAAATATTAGGTTGGTGCAAAAGTAAGTGCAGTTTTTGCAATTGTTTTTAACCTTTTAAACCACAATTACATTTGCACGGCCTCATAAATACCCAAGGTCACACAGCGAGTCGGTGGCTGAGCCAGGATTCGGAGCTCCGACAGTTTGGCCTCAGAAGCTGTCTCCAGAGGCTGAGCCTTTCCGACCGCTGTGCAGCCCGGCCTGAGTCCTGTGGGCTCCCCTCAGCTGGACCACTCACCCCAGTCCTCTGTGCGGCCATAGGCCTGGGATACTGATGAGCCCACTCGCTGGTATCCCTGCTTCCCCACGGACCCTGCCCCAAGGGCTGCCTGTGGTCTCCCCCCCATAGGTGGGACAATGTCATTCTTCCCATGGCAATAACCCCTGGGATTTTCTGTTCTCGAGAGATTCAAGACCAAACACTCAGCCTGGCCCCAAATAACTACGCCAGACCCTACTCATTCCCTGCTTGACACCACCCACCCCAACACTCTCCTGCCTCTGGTGCCTCCCTTACCCACTGTGCCTTTATTAAACGTATATTCAGCCTCAAATGCCATGTCCTCAAGTGCTGCAGAGTCCTGCTGACCCCGTGGCCAGACTCCACTGCCCTCTGGCCCCACGACTCTGCACCATCACCACGTGCTGGGCTGATTCACTCCGGGCTTATCGTTTGCTGTGTCTACACCCACCTGTGTCCTCCACTGCCCTGTGATCTTTACGGGCCGGTGCCATGTCTTATTCGTCTCTGGTTCCCAGGGACTAACAGGGTTAGGAACCGAGCACGTCTTGCCACTGAAATGACCAGAGCTGGTCTACACCGTCACTTGGCAATTTGGGATAGGAAACGTCTGAGTGTCTTTCTTTCTCCCATCTAGTGCTACTGTAGAAACCAGAAACTGGGACCGATTCCCAGATTGTTGCCTTCCCAGAATGAATGAACTAGGAAGGCCAGTCGAGGTCATCTGTGTTAGTCCTTTATCTTTGAAATGCTGGTCTGCGGCCCAGAAGGGGAAAGACCTAGCCCAGATCACTCAGCAGGGACAAGTCACGACTAGAATTCAGACCCCTGGCTTCTAGCCCAGGGTACTTTCTGCTTTGCTGAACTGTTCTATCTTTTCTTTGCTATTTCTCCACATCGACCACCCGCTGTAGTAACCACGGTTACTTAAACTGAAAATCAACCACAATCTCATAGCTCTGGCATGTTTTCTTTTCCCGTTCCAGGTAAGCAGTTCACACATTTGTCATTGCAACTTTACACTTTCATTTGCTTATTTAGTATTTTTTGTAACATTTAAATTAAGTTCTTATAGAGAATGGAGTATGTTTCTGGGTTGTTTGTATCCATTGACGTTCCTGTGAGATTCGTGTCTGTTACGACGTTGTTTTAGTTTTGGTCACTTTATAATATATTTTAATATCTAGTGGAACTGATCCTCCTCTCATTAACCATAATGATGAGAATTTTCTTTGCTTCTCTTACCTACGTTTTTTTTTTTCTTCCTGGTAATCTTTGCCTGGATTATGTAGAGGAATTAAGGGCAGGGAAATCGTTGATCCCAGGCTGACCTAATCTTGGGCATGGACACAGGTCAGTTGGACACTCTGAACTCACAGCTCTGAAAACAGAAAAGAGGCAATTGACTGGGTGAAATAGGCAAAAAAGGAAGTAGTCGCTCCAACTCCCTGTCCAGCCACCTCCCTCCTGCTGCTGTGCAGGGACATAGGGCAAGATTCCCTCAGAGCGCACACATGCTCCCTAGGAATACATGTGGCTGGGTGCCGGTCATGGCTCAGCGATTGTGGCTTGCCCTGAGACTGGGAGCCCCCGGTCAGCTTCCTGTGTAGGATGGGGAATCTGGGGAGCAGGCCCTGCTCTTGTGTCCTGTGAACATGCACCCCGATGCTCTGCAGCGTTCCCACCTCCCCAGCGGGATTCCTGTGGAGTCTGGCTCCACCCCTAGATCTTTTTGCTTTGGTGTAAGAGTCTGCCTCTCTCTGCCCGCTCTCCCAAAGTTGTTATCTCAAAAACAACGTCTTACCTCTTCCTAGCCTATTGACTCCTAAGAACACTCACTTGAGGTACAAAGTGGACACGTAATTAATATCACCAACCCATCTGCTTTGTGTGAGACAAAATTTAGCAACACTGTTGGTCGACACTAGCCAGCAAATGAAGGTAGTCACTTTGGCTTTCTAATTATAGAACCTGCACTCACAAACGGTGCTGGAGCTGGCCCTCCGTTCCTCAGATCATCACCAAAGGGAACCACAAGAAATCCCTGTACATTATCAGGTTTCTGAATCCCCTTGGAATTTGGCTTTGAACTAAATGAACCCTAATTTAGGAAGAATTACTATCTTAAAAATAATCATATCATGTAGGAATATAGTAGGAATCTCCATTTATTCAAGTTCTTTTTATAAATCTCAATTATATTTTATTAATTTTCTTCCTGTGGATCACAACTAAGTCTCATTGATATTATTTTAAAACATTTCACGCATAATCTTGTCATTGTAGATGAGATATCTTTCTCATTTTCATTCTGTAAATGGTTATTATTTTATAATAGTAATAGAAATGTTACTGACTATTTTCTTTTTATCGGGTGACTTTATTGAACTTTCTGAATCAATTCTATCATTGATTCCTTTTAGTTTTCTCAGGATCCCAGTACAGAGCGTCACTTGCAATAATATAAATTATGACTCCACCTTTCTACTATAGTAGACTAATGACTGTTCATCAATGTCACCCTCAGGAACTTCAAAAAAAAAATACTGGTAGTTGGCCTGGCTCCATTCCCATTGAACCACAATTTTGGGTTCAGCAGTAGGGCCTGGGACCCCCGGGGGCCGAGGGGTAGATTCCAGATCGAGGAGACAAAATCTGCAGTGGTGGGACAGCGTGAGCTTGGCTTGTCTGAAAGCAGACCAGTATGGTTGGAGAACAGAAGCTGAATCAACTTTGTAGACTCTTAAAATTTTTGGTCTGTGAACAAAGGATGTCAGTGAAGGATTTTAAGCAGCGGGGCCATGGCAGATTTGCATTATGAAAAGATCACTCTTGCTGCCATGTGAGAGCAGGATCCAGGGAGGCCAGAGAGAAAGGGGGTGTAGCTCATTATATAACAACTAACTCATACATCTCCTTACTACGTGCCAGGTGCTACGTGAAGTGGTTTACGTGTATTAACTCTTAAGAAGTCTCCAGGTACACAGGGACTTCATGGCAGCGCCTGGTTTGAAACCACAGATCTGGCTCCAGAGTCTGCACTCTGAAGCATCCTAGCTTTTCACAGATGAAGTAGTTTGGATGAGGATGGTGGCCTTGGAGACGGTGAGAAGAGGACCGATTAAAAAGATGCTTAGAAATTAATATCAACTGGACCTGGCGGTGGATTGGATATTGGAGGGAGGGGACAATCGAAGTACCAGTTTTCCCCCACACCTGTGGCCATTTGGAGTTTCTCTGGGACTTGTCTGTTCACATTTCCGTTGGATTGTTCATATGTGCTTATCACCTCTATTCTTTTTCATGGGAAGGGAGGGAAGGAATTCAAACCCACTTTCCAGGGTACATTCTGCACCTCCCATCTGTCTTCTGGGCATCTGACTGGTAAGAGATGAGTCCCTGCTCATCACACCTTTTGTTTGGGGGTGTGAGAGCGAGCTGAGCCTGGTGTGAGTGTTCTTGACTCAGCTGTCCCAGGGAGGTGCGTAGTGGAATGTGAGACACGGGTGTCCTTTTCATGTAAATTGTCAGGCAGGGCCCTGGATAATGGAACGTTAGTGATACTGGGGGCGTTTGACATTAATCCAACCCTCTCACCTTATGGATTGATGCGCTAAGGCCAAGAAAACTGGGAAGAGATTTGTCTGTGGTCATGTAGGAGGCCTGGGACTTGGGCCTAAGTCTCAGATTTCCCATCACCGAAGACACGAAAAGCATCTTCGGATCAAGTGATGATGTTAGCCAGTGACATTAGCAAGTGTCTGGTCATCTGCCCTCGTGGGGGCCAGTGGTGGATCCTACTTTGTGTCAGAACCAAGAGGTGGGGTGGGGCAAGGTTAAGAATATGCTCCGTTGAGCCAGAGAAATGGCTACTGATAGCTAATGAAAACCAGATGGGCTGAGATGCGAGTATAAAGAGCTGGGACCCAATACAGATGGATCCCTAGGGCACTTTGGAACAGGTCGTCAAGAAGCTGGGGCACAGTGGAGGGTGACCTGTGCCAGAGGAATACACAGCACCTCCCAGGGCCCTGCCCACTGGGTAATGGAGGCCTCAGAAGTCCATTCTGAGGACCAGCCTAGCTTGCCTGTCTCCAGGAAGACCCCAGAAGTCCCAGTGTGTGGCCACGACAGGGCCATCTGGGTGGCAATACTCAGGTCAGAATTCGGGAGCTCGTCTCACTGAGAGGAGCCCCTGTCCCCAGGGTACCCACGCCCTGCTAGCCTCAGGGTGGCAGGATTAGGAAGGATCAGGGTGAGTGGTGCTTGCAGAGGAGACATGGGGGAAAGCGGGGCAATGATGAAGACCAGGAATCAGAGAGACATCTGAAGCAGCCTGGAGTCAGAGGTAGATACTGCCCCCCCCAGCCCACCAGCCCTGGGTGTGATCTCACCCAAAGAAGTCTAGAAAGGGGGCTGCACATGGCCTCCTCCCCGTGCCAGAGTGGAGAAGCTAAGGGTGCCCCCTCCTCCCTCCTAGAGCCCAGGCAGGGCAGCTGCTGGGACTGCCTGTTCTCATCCTCATCTGCGATGGGCCCCGGCCCCTGGGCTGAGGCTGAGTAAATCCTTGCTGTTGTGACCACCCACAGTGCTTATGCTTCCCTCTGTATAATAATAGCTCCTCAGGTTGGCTGTGAGCAATCAATGAGATAATACATGTAATGCTTCGCACAGTGCCAGCCCTACTCGAAGGCTTAATAAGTAGGAGCTCTAATTACTAAATGTTGTCACATCTCTGCGGTGCTTTGGACTTTTGACACAGCGATCACAGGTTCATGTTCCTTCTCTCACTTCAGCCTCACACACCCTGTGCTGTAGACAACATATGCATTGTTCCCACTTAACAGATGAGGAAACCGAGGCAAGCCCACTGAGAGGTCCCTGGCCACCCAGTGAGTTAGCATCACAGAGAGGACAAAAATTCGGCTCTCCTAAGTCTAGCATGTTCTCACTGCTGTGTGATTCTTCTCTAAAATACAAAACTTTTATCCTTGTTTCAGGTTTGCACAAACTATAATCATCGTCTTTTGTCTCCTAACAGCCCTGCTATTGGAGAAATTTTTTAGTGCTGGAAGGTAGTCTTTGAGATCGGCTCACCTGCTGATTTTCATGGGGCACAGAGAGGCTACATAGCAAAGTCACACAGCACATTAGCGACAGAGTCAGGACTGGAATCTGGATGTTCTTTCCTCTATACCTGCTGCTTCTATAAGTCTTGGAATTTTTATCCCCATTTCAGAGATGGGAAAACCAAGCCAGAGAGATAAAACAACTTGACTAATCCCATAGCACCTCCTTTCAGGACGTTGCTTCTTCAGTGACCTGGTGGTCTTCGAGTCTGATGTTTATGAACCATTAGCAGCAAAAGAGAAGAGCCATGGAGTGGAAAGATGATGTCCGGGGGTCATAAACTTTGCCAACAGTTTAAATTGCATTTCTGGGTCTGATTCCTCTTGTTAGAGAGATTGGTTTGTGAATTCAGAGCAGGATTGTTTAAAATGCATTTCACATTTTAAATAACCACGGCTTTCTTAGATGGGGGAAAAAAAACAGGTCAAAAATGCAAACTCACAGGCTTTTCTGAAAGGTTACAAAATAAAATGTTCTTTGCTGGAGGATGTAAAGGCAGAGCCTCTCTGTTTGACAAAGGATAGGGCTCTGCCAAATAAATCCTGCGTTATGAACAAATGAGAGCTCTCTCTGTCTCTTCCTGATCAGCTTAATTCCTGTAGCTTATCTGCAAATCCAATAATGCTGGTAAAACAAACCTTTCCTGCAGGCTGAGGCAGGGCCTGCGGCTCCTCCCCAAAAGCCTTTCCTATTTATAACCTTAGCCCCTTCTCCTTGGAGAGCTGGGCTTAGAAGCCCTGTGAGGACATGGGCAGGAGAACTTGACTGGGAATGGTGGAAGCTTCCCCAGGACTAGGCTGCTGTGCGTCACCTGTGGGTCTCCCAGTCCCCAGCCTGGAGCCCTCTGAGCAGGAAACACTCAGCAGACCCTCAATGGAGCTGGCAAAGTGGGGGAGGAGTGGATATTAAGGTTCAGCTCCCTTCTCCCACTTCTCCTGCACTCCTGCAAGGTAAAGAAACTGGCTCAAAATCTCAGGCGGTTTTTTATGCCCACATGCATTGGACTGTGGCCATGTGGGTGTCCTCTTGGTAATACTACACTTAACTAGGGATATTTCAACTGCACGGCTTTTAAAATAGTATTTATTTATTTGTTTGTTTGTTTGTTTACCACACCCACCGTGTACCGACAGTGTTTACTGTCTGTCTCCCCACCACTGTGGTTGGGGTGTTGTCGGTGCTGTTTAGGGGTCACTAGGAGATCTCAAGAGCCAAAAGCTGGCGTTAAGAGGTAGCCCGAGCACCTGGAAGGAGCAGCCACGTGGAAAGCAAGATGTGGTTCCTAGGATGGACTAGCTGATAACACGCATCTGTCTTTCTCACGCTGGGCAACCAATACATGCCAGAGCGTGGAGTTTTTTTTTATAGGACTTGATACTTCCCTACGATATTGTATGCCATCTCATAAACCTGTTCATCTGCCGTTAAATTACCTGGAAAGAATGCTTAGTGATCAATCCTGTGAACATAGAATTGGTTACTTAAACCACGTCCCAAGTGATAGACATCGTGTAGCCCCCACTTCTGCCAATTTCCCCCATGAGAAATACAGCTGTGATGACTCTCTCTGTACATAAACTTTTGACTCCGTCGCATATTTCCCTTGGCTAGTTTTCTAGAACAGGAATTACTGAGTCAAAGGGCTAAGGCTGTGTCATGTGGCTTTCTCTAGAGGACAGCAGTTAAGCCTGTGGCCTCCAGAACACTCTGCTGCCTGAGTTTGAATTTGAACTTTTCCACTTATTATCAGTGTGACTTTGAGCAGGTTATGTAACCTCCTGTTCTTCATCTGTAAAATGGGGATAATAATAGTACCTACTTCACAGTGTTGTTGTAAGGATTAAACGAGAGAAGCCATGTGTAACTGTTAGCTTGGAGAGGCATGACTCATACAATGTAATCATCAAGCAAACCTTATTTTTGTCTCCTGTGGTATCTTTAATTTTATTCTATGGGGCTGTCCCCCACCGCCCCCGCAAACCTAGATGAAGTTGAGGGTAAGGCAGCCCCATGGCTTTTCTGGTCATTTGCAGGTAATCAAAAGTCATTCTGTCAGTAGTTCATATGTTCTGTCTATTATAATTTTAAAAGTCTTTCAACTTCAGTGACAAACTCCTCTTGCCCATCATGGTCTGCTGCAGGCCAGTCCTACGGGAGAGGGTCCAGCTTGCAATTCTGACCCTTTCCAGAGTCTAAGGTGAAATTAGGCTGTAGAAAGAGGGGAGGAAACAGGAGAGGAGGGGAGGGGCAAGAAATTTCTTTCCTGACTGATACTCTGATGAGACAGTGTCACACTCTCTGGGCCTCTCACTGGGGTGCTTCTGTGGGTTCTTAGAGACCATTCCATCACTAGGGTGTCCCCATATGTACAGCTCCCTTGATGTGGGTGATGCTCTGTCCCCGTAGCTTCATATACCACTGTGGTTCCTTTCTCAGGTGCTGGGAAATCTGGTTATTCCTTCCCCTGGTGTCACCTCCCCCCATAAAGGGGCCCTCTTTGACCAGCATCTATGACAATCACTTCTGGCCTTCATGTTGAAACCCCCATTGGCTCCCAGGAAATGCTTAAGTATCCTTTGCCCCACAAACCTGGGTGCTACAGTTGACCCTGAAGCAGTAGCACCCTCTTGGCCATCAGGGCAGCCAGCTGCCACCCGTTCTTTGGATCTGCCAGGCGTGAATCAGTTGCCCATGTATTGTGGCCCCAACACTGTGGTCACATATTAAGCTCTCTTAAGGAATCTCCTTCAAGCCCTACTGTCTGGATTTGAGGTGAAAGCCATAGCACCCTTCAGCATTCCCACTTTAGGGGTCACTGGACCCTGAGGGCTCTCTCCAAAATTCCTCTTAAACCTCCAACAACTCTTTCTTCAGCCTCTCACTTTTTTTTATGTACTAGGGATGGATGCAGACCCAGGTTTTTTCACTGCCTCTTTTCCAAGTCTCATTTGGTGTTATCTCACCTCACTTTGGAATGTGATACCTATTAGCTCAGAGCCTCAGTTGGAGAGCTCCATGTCATCATCCTATGCCCATATTTTTATGGGACATGTAAAGGAGTGCCTGGCATGAAGCATGTACTCAACAAATGACAGTCATGAATGACCCAATCTCACAGGCTCTGCATTTGCATTCACTTCATCACCATTACATTTGGTTTTATTCCTATTACCTTGTTTTATGCTTTACAAGTTTTATGTTTCCTTTAAACTATGCTTGTGGTTTCTTTCCTTTTTTTTTTCTTCTTGGTGTGGAGATTTTTATTTGCTATTATCTTTTGCAGTGATTTGGAAAATAGACATTGTTTTTAATTCTACTAGTGGTTGCCCTACATTTTTCAAAGACGTCAGTAAGCCTGTGTTATCTCACTTTAATCATGTGTAACGGGACAGTGGTCTCTGTATATTCTGCAGTTATTTAAATGGGAATTTCGGAGGGTACTATCTGGCTGCCCACAGTTATGCTACCATCTTGGCATGAAGTCTGCTTTGAAAAGGCACTGGGCTCTGGTTTAGGGCCTGCTTGTCTCTGTCTAGGCTTTCCCAATAGCCAACTAGCAGTGTTCAGTACCTCTGGCCTTTTCTCCCTTTATCCTCCATTTTGCTCTCAATTGTTGTCTTTCTAAAAGGCACGCCTGGTCAGGTTACACTTGGCTTATAACCCGTTAGTGATTCTCGTTGGCTATAGAATGAAATCCAAACTCCCCAGCCTGGTTGGTGTTCAGGGTGCCATGTGATCTGGCCCTTCCTTAACTTTCTAGGCCCATCTCTTGCCACACTGAACCATTTACTTATCTGCCACCACAGTGGTTTTCAAGTGCATCGGTCACACACTCGCACATCCGCCTGCCTTTGCTCACATCATCCTCTCTGTCTGGAACGCCCTTTTGCCAAAAAGTTTAGTACAGCTCCTAGCCAGTCAGAGAATCTTGGTAACTGTTAAGCTTCCGTCTATCTTTCTTATCAGTCTATCAAAATTCTACTCACCCTTCAAGGCCCAACTGTCATTCTCTTTAATTATCAGGAATTAATTTAATTCTCAGGAAGGGCTTGTCCTGACCTGACTTCCCTCCCACTGGTTCCATTGACTGCCCTCCCTCTGTGCCCCCTCTCCCAGCACTGTGTACACCTGTATTATAACACCAGCATCTTGGTGCTTCCCATCTCACCTGCCAGACCGACAGCTCCCTGAGAGCAGGACTGAGCCGATGACTGCCAAAGTCCTTATGGACCTTTGAGCCTGGTTTGGGTCTAGTTAATGTTTGATTGATTTGAATGACCTTCTGTAGACTGCAAATAAACAGCACCAAACTACTAGGCAGGGCATCTTGGGACTTGGTGCCCAATCTGAATAGATATTCATTTATTATTCATATCCTTTTGCTTCCAAAGTTGACTAGAGGTGGCCCAGACTCAATAAAAATGTTAAATTAGAAGTAGAAAATTTAAGACAACACATGGAAATAGCAAGTTGCCAAAATGCTAACTTTTTTCCTTGGGTGAACTAGTCTTGCCGAGGCGAGCTTGCCCTGGGGTGCAAGATGGGGAGCTGGGGTGGCAGATGTGATGGTCTCCTTTAGGCTGCTTCAGTCCCCATGCACTCCTTCACTCCCCCGCACAAACCATGGCCGTGTCTGAAAATGCCTATGATGCAACGAGGATAATTTAAATTCACAGCAAATATCTCATCCTTGCACAATTTGGGCAGGTGGTGAGGAGGGTGTGTTGGCCCTGGTATGTGGCAGTGTTTCAGAAGAGATAACCTTGTCTCTAGGGCTAAATTTGAAAAGCTTAGCCCCTTCTTCAACGGTCACTGTATTATAGCACAGTTGTTTTTTAACCATGGCCTAGTACAGTAGTTTTCACATGGTTTTTGATGGAAGACAAGGGCATACACTTAAAATGTCAACCCGGGAAGCCATTTGAGCAGGAAAACCCATTGCCAATTCTGAGTTGAGTGTGAATACTCACACACCCCTTGGAACTCACAGAAGCACGCACTTCGACCCTCCCCATGCACGCACATTAACGTGCCATCCAAAAAATACTCTTTTGCAGAGCCATTCAAACTGCAGGGCCACCACACACACACACACACACACACACACACACACACACACACACACGCATACTCACGCACACTCATGCATACACTAGCGCACTGTCCCACTAGTTCCCACATACCCCATGTCCACACACACAGCCTCTGCAGGAAGAGGGACATGGAGATCCGTCTTATTTCTGCACCTCACTCTGCTTCCAGAGTTTGCTCCCTTAGGACAGAACCTAAAGTGTCTATTTAATAGATTCAATTACTTCAGGCTCCAGAGACCTTCCAACTTGATTCTGATTGCTTTAAGGTGTCAGATAATTTGGGAATAAAGGGGAAAAGCAGCCTTAAATTCTTGAAGGGGAAGTCTTCCAGGCTCTAGTCAGCCGCTGATTGCAGCTTTGGGAGGGGCAGTCTGGAGGGCGGGGCTGGCCTCTTGTTTCTCTGCAGGGCTCTGTCCACTGGGGGCCTAGATCCTGCAGGACAGGGGCCTCAGGTAGTGCTTTTCCAAGCTGCTTTGGCTAATAAGGCAGGGATGAGTCCCTTTCCTGGGAGCCTGACCAGTGAAAACGGACACCTAGGTCAAGTGTCCCAGCAGGCAAGCAACAGCCCAACTTTCTGCTCCTGCACCCCACTCCAGGGTGATTATTTTGTCTGCTCTCTGTCCTCAGAGACAGTGATAGCTCGTGGAGATTGAAATAATCAGAAGCCACAGCCTTCAGAGTGTTGATGCTGTACCAGACAGAGATGGATCTGATGGATGTGTCCTGCACTCTGGAAGCCTGGACAGACAGGCTGGGTGTTTGTGCGTGCATGTGTACTGCATGAACTGTGACAGGCAGGAAAGAAGCTAAGGGCAACATCTCTGGACCCAGATGGCTTGTGTGTGAATCCTAGCTTCACCACTGTCCAGCTTTGTGGCTTTGGGCAAGATCTTTGTCTTCTCTGTGCCTCACTTTCTTCTGCTGTAAAATGGGTATAATAATAGCACCTACATCCTAGTGGTTGTGAGGATGAAATGAGTTACAGTATATAGATACACCTAACACCACGCCTGATTGATGCTTAGGAAATGCTCCAAATATCTTGGTTATTGTTTTTATAGTTAAAGGCAAGGCTAAAAGGCTGGAAGAGTCCTGGGTGGAGTCCTGGCTGTGGACCCAGGGCAGCAGGATGTGGCTCTCCCTCAGGCCAGCTGGCTGTTCTCACACTTTCTCCCACCCAGTCATAATGGCCTTTTTAGCATCAGAGGAATCCGACATGAACACTCTTCTGGCATGGTGGGATGGTGGTGGGGTGCGCATGAGGACGCCTACATGTAATGTGCAGACTGCCTGGCAGCAGACCCCTCCCTGATCACCTTCCTTCTCCGTGCTTCCACACCCCAACTCCCCACCCCCCCCACCCCCTTGTGGATTCCCTGCCCTACACGTCAACAGCCCATGCCTTGCTTTAACGTTTAAAAGTTGGTGCTGGTCACCAGCAGGACCTCCTCAGCACTTGGAGACTTTGTTGAGAGGTCCTTGCTTCTTTTAATTGTGGCCCCTAAAAAGGGCTTTGGAGGACAGAGACTCTGGTTCCATTTTAGCTCCATCAGCTTCCTAGCTCGCTATGTCCTTAGGCATCTTAGCATTTCTAAGGCTTTATTCTATGGGAACTAAAATAAGTACTTGCCTCTCAAGGCTATTGTGGAGGTTAAATAATATAACTTTATAAGGGCCGGGAATGTAGTAGACAGTAAATGTTATCCTTCTCTTGACTGCTATAGCTTAGACACGGGAAGGACTCCTCCGCCGTGAGGAAACACCTCCTTTACTAAAACTGAAGGAGGTTCCCTGGGGGGAAGTGAGAACCTGGGGGTGACAAGCGACTTAGAGGAGGGAAGGCCAGCTTCCATGCTTTTGACCTGAAGGTTCCCCGGGGCCCCTTTTGGTATCTGCTGGCATCATCTCCTTTCCGCACAACCGGATCCCACGCCCCACTTCTCCCCCTTCTCACCCCCAATGTGAGCAGCGGTTTCCCATCCCTTCATGAAGATAGGTAGATAGGTAGGTAGGTGTTAAGAATCATCCCTGTTTCACAGAGGAAGGAACTGAGGCTCGGAGGTTGGGGGAGCTGCCCCCATTGGCAAGGTGGGCACTGGCGCCAGGGCCGGCGCAGTCACGTGTGTGGAGTCTAGATCCGGGAGGTTCCAGAAAGGGGGCTGGAGCGTTTGGGACCCGGAGTCGGCTTGGGGGTGGGGTCTCCTCTGGGGCGGGGCGAGGGGAGAGGGGCGGGCACCGCAGCCAAGCTGCGCTCTAGTCGTCTGCGCTGGCTGAACCCCTTTAGCCGCGCAGGGCGGCGGGGCCCATCTCTGCCGCCTGCACGCGCGCGCGCCGCCCTCCCGCCAGCGGCGGACAGGCGCTCTCCAGCGCTTCTCCCATCGTACGGCGCCGGCAGCCGCTCGCCGAGCAGGCGGCGGGGGCCCTGGCGTGCAGCGCGGGCCTTGGTGGGGCCCAGCGCCCCGGCCCGGGAGGATGCGGCCCTTGGCGGCCCGGGAGCTGAGCAGGGCCCCCGCGCCGGCCCCCGCGGGCCCCGGCCTCCGGAGCCGCAGCCACCGCCCCGCCCCTGGGAGACATGACTTCCAAGCCGCATTCCGACTGGATTCCCTACAGGTACGTGGGCGCCGGCCCCCCTTCTCTTCAACTCGGGGGCGCGGCCCACCACCCTTCAACGCTGAGGACGTGGGGTAGGGTCGAGGACACCAGGCCGGGGGCTGGCAGGAAACACCGGGCGAGGGCACCTATACCCTCCTCTTCTAGCCCAACACCGGGGGCGTGGGTTGGAGGCTCTGGTCCTTCCCACCCCAACTTTGGGGGCCGGGGAGGATTGACTCCGCTCTCGCCGTTGTCTCTCTCAATCGCCGGGGTTGCTGGAAGGGGCCAGTGCTCTCGGCTTGCGTGGGCTTTAAAACTGGGTCCAGCAGCTTCGTGTGGCCGCCTGGGGAGGGAGCGTCCACTGCTGTGAGCCCCCTCCTAGGCCCAGTACTCTGGGTCACATGGCAGGATAGCCAGTATAGCTGTGCGCACACGCATGATCTGCAGGCATGCACCCACAGGACGTCCGCGCACTGGGCCAGAGACGCTCCTGCTGCTCGCTTCACACACTCAAACCGAGAATTCCTGGAGACAGTTATTCTGAACCAAGAGCACAAGCGTCTCATATATGCATGCACCATGTAACCCCCCCACACACACACTCGCTCACACAGGTGCAATGCTACATATCTGTGCACATACACATGTATTTGGAGACTACCTGACACCTACTACCTATTCACAGGTACTACTCACATTTTTCAGAGACTCAGAAATCCACTTGCTAACAGATCTATACCTGGACACATACCAACCCACAATACCTAGAACTGCTTTTCCATGTGCAAGAGCACTCAAGAACCCAGGCACACTAAGGGAAGCACAGCCACCCTGTGTTCCCAGATGTTGTCATCTGTCCCAAGGAGAGCTGGGCTTTCCCACCATGTGGAGGTCAGGTGGGGGAGGGGTCTCTGGGGTTCACATTGGTGCAGGCCTTTCCCCATCCACTCTGCCCCATTCTCTCCATTACCTCTGGAAAGGAGCTCATTGCCATGGTAGCACCGATTCTTGGCCACCATTGGCTCCTTGGTTGCCATGGGCTACAGGACTGTCTCTAGGTCTCCCAGACAAGCATGTGTGTAAAAAGGGTCCCAGATTTCTAGGGTCCACTATGTTCTCGCCCACCCAGGTATACATGCCTGTGGGTGGTAGGAACAGACCTTCAGGATCCATCTTGTAACACAGTCTGCATTCGAGAAAGGACCTGATTCCAGTCACTGATAGAAAATTATTCTGACAGAGCTCTTCTGTGAGTCTGTCCAGACAGCATCCAAAATGGAAACCAGCTGAAACTGCCTGAGGCTCATTAAAGTTGATCTTTCTACAAACAAGCACCTGTCACTGGCCTGGGGATTCAGGGTTTCTCTTGAGAAGTGTCTCTAATTTTGGCTCCTTTGGGGGCATCAGAGCTTCCCACGTTAGAATTTGTGGGTGCCCTTCCCGCCAACACACACACACACACACACACACACAGTACACACACTACACACGTGTACACACACAAGTCACCATAGGGTTTCCTGCGGACATATGCAGTCACATCTCAGAGTCGCACACAGACCAGGGAGATACTCCCATCAGGACGGGAGCTGGGCTGACTCAAAAGAGCTGTCACCCTGCACAGGACATCTAGGCTGGGGGCACAGGTAGTTTCTGGAGCATCCTGGCTTTCTTGACACATGTGAGCTGACCTTCTAGAAGACAGTGCAGCCCCACAAAGTACCGCTGACTTTTCCTTGCCACCCAGCAGAGGTGCCTGGATAGCGTCTGTGGGCTGAGTGACCTCTGGTGCTGTGGAAGTACTTGTATGGGGATGCATGTGCAGGGTGGTGGCCACAGACTCACTTTGGAGAGAGGGACGGGCAGCACTTGTGGTTGTGGAGATGATGGCGTGTTTAGGATTTGGCAGACTGGGGGCCAGGCTGGCTCATGGTTCAAGGAACCCTCTCCCAGGAGTCAAGGACCAAAGCAAGTTGTAGAGTGATTGCATGAGTCTTAGAAAAAGTCTGCCTCAGATTGGGGAGGCTTAAGCCTGCCTCTGGGAAAGGGGGACCTAGGGAAATGCAGTGATCTCTGGGAAATGGCTCTGTCCTCCAGTGGGTGCCTGGGGTACTGCATTGTGCAAGGTGTGATTTGGCACTTGCTAGCCCAGGCCCACCTCCCGACCCCCACCTCCACACCCATTCCTTTCTTGGGCTCCACCTGGAGTACAGAACCCTGCCACCCTGGAAGCCCAGCCCTGTGGCCCTGCCCTGCTTGCTGTCCCATTGCTCTGTCACCCTGCCTTCTTTGTGGCAGGGAGGGTAGGTGGATAGCTGGGGGCAGGCTGTAGTCGAAGTTACCAGGATCTCTCCTGCCTCACTGGGTTCTTTCTGAATATGCACTGAGCCTGGGAAAGCACCAGACTTGGGGTGTCGGCTTCCAGAATGGGGAGGTCTGGGCTGGGAGGAGGAGAAGCACGGTGCCTCTTGCATTCACTGGACTGCTAATTGCAGTCACAACCACATGCCTATTGGATCTCAGAGAAAACTGGGGCAGAAGGCGGACAAGGCAGTTTTCTTGCAGATGAGGGGGATGGGCATGTGTGCACGTGCTTTGGTGTGAAGTTTCCCTAATGTGTCATTTGGTTTGGGGGCAAGAAGTGCATGGATTTCTTGTTAGCTCTTGCTGGTGGGGGTTCTCCCTCTGTGATGGTTATACCTTCATTCCCTGGGCCTGGCTCGTTTTCTTTGAAACAATGACAGTTGTTGACAATCTTCTTAAGGGTAATTATAGCTCAGTTTATAATGATTATGTGTTAATCTCACGTGATCATGTATTAATCTGACTTAGAAGGGAGCCATTTCGTTTATAAAGTTTAACAATTGCAATGATTTTTGCCTTTTATTTTTTTCTATTACAACTAATTCCATTTCTGCCATATTCTCTTCACTTCTGTTCTTGAGGAGTGTTACATGCCCCTAGTTCGTGACCTTACATCCTTTTATGAGTTGTAGGTGGAGCACTGAGCAAGAAGGGCCATGCTGGGTGGGAATGATGGCTCGCCCTGCCCTCAGTGCCGTCTGCAAGAACTCCTGGAGAGCAGGGACCTCATCTGGTGCTTGGCTGTGCGCCTGCCTGACCCCGCATAGACAAGATGCCCACTGCTTTGAATCAAAGTGGCATCCCCAGGCAGCCGTTGGGCCTTCCTGGCTTGCCTGTCTCCACACCAGGTTCTCAGCACACCTGAGGATGTCCTCTCCCTTCACAGTGGGGCTTCCCTGAGTCTCTAGGTCACAGAATGAGGATCTCAGGCTGGAAGGGCCCTGACAGGCCACGGAGTCCTGTGGGGGTGCTCCCTGTGCACCCCTGCAAACAGCCCTCCGTCAGACCCTGGCTGTGACCATTAGAAATGGCTTCCTGAGGATAAGCCTACGCATGCCCCTGGTTCCCCTCCTCTTGACCCTTGTTAGGATCTTCCCGTCACTTCCTTACTGGCTTTCTGGGGAGTAAAATGACTACCGATTAAGCAAGACTCCTGACTCTTGCATTTCTGCCTCTGGGGGAACCTCAGAGGTACCCCAGACGCTGTGGCCCTGGCGACAAGGAGGAGAAGCAGAACCTTTGCTACTAGATCCACAGGGACTCTCTCTCCACTCCTTCCCTAAGCCCCTCGGGCTGTCTTCTTGCTGCTGCCTGGGGTGAAGGAGCACAGGAAACACTATGTCGATACAGATAATTTAGGGACAGAGACCCTGTGGACGCCCTCAGACTGGGCTCTCCCCTCCTCCAGGATGGGCCCTGGAGCCGCATGCAGTGTCCCAGGTGTGGCCTGTCCAGTAGCAAGCAGAGCAAGCTTGCTGCTTCCTCGCTCTGGACCCCTGTTCCTGTTGCAGCCCTTGAGCCCTCCCCATCCCATGGGCTTGGACTCACTGACCAGTCACCTCGAGGCCTCTAAACAAAACCTCGAAGTCTTTCCTCAGGTTGATGTCAAGCCCTGTCTCCTCCATCCTGCCTGTGTGGGCAAGACCTGTGTCATGCAGGGTGACAGGCGGGGTCTCTTCTGGGGTCTCTAGTCCCGCTCCCCACATAAGAAAGCAGGATATGGTGAGGCCAAAAAGGAACACCCACGGAGCCATACATAGGGGAGTCATGCTCCCATATTCTCGCTGGCGGCCGGGTTGGAGACACAGGAAGCAGGAGCCACAGTATCCACAACCTCCCTCCCGTCCACTTCTCTCTGCCAACGCACCTCACTTGCTAGCTGCAACCCGCCGTGCTAACTGCAATCCGTGCTTGCAGGCTCAGCCACCATCTTCTTGCTAGCCCCCATTTGCTGCTAGCGTAGCTATGGCAGTTATATTAGTGGCCAATGGCTCACTGGTTACAGCTGACGGCCAACTAGCCACAGCTGATGGCCATCCAGTCACAGTTGATGGCCATTTACTACCTGAGCCAGCACCTTTCCACGTGAGGCCGAGAGCCTAGAAACTGGTCTCCTGGCTCTGTCCCCACACTCTGTGTGTTGGGACCCAAATATGAGACTTGACCTTCTTCTGTTAGGTTTCCTCTTTGCTAGCTTTTCAAGGTCTTCTGAATTCTGCTGTCTTAGTGACCCGTTTCGTGTCTCTTCTACTTTGCATTACCTGTAGGCCTGCTGAGAGGCCTGCCTTGTCTTCGGGTCACTGATAAACACGCTAACCAAGAGACGCATGATGCTGAAAACCTTTGACTGAGGCATGACCCATTGTTGCAAAAACCTGGGAGTGTTTGTCCAGTTGGACTAGTATGCCTCTTAGGAGTACGTTGCCTCATCTTGCCCACAAGTTATCGTCGCTGGTCCCTGCAGTTCCATGTGGAGGCCTGGCTATACTGTCCTGCCGAGATTTCTGAGAAGCCTGAGGACATGTGTCCTGACTTGCTGGGAACTTGGACTTGCTCCTAGTGCTCACATAACACCCCCACCCCCAGCTATTCGGTGAGCCCCTTCCACAGTCTTACCTGGGGCTTATGTTGACTCACTGATCTGCAGACTATAATTTCTTGCCCCATCTGCACATAAGGCTGCATTTGCATACTTCCAGCCTTATAGCAACTCCCCTGTTTCTTTTGTTCCTCAGAGATCCCCCAGCTTTGGCTCATGATCCCATGGCCGAGCATTAGAATCACCTGTGTCACTCGCTTTAAAAGAGAGCGTGAGGTGGGGAATTGCCTCTGGCATCTTACCCAACAATTCTGAATTACCAAGTCAGGGCTGAGTGCCCCTGAGCAGTGTGAATGCCCCTGGTAAGTTGGGGAGCCAGTGGCTGGAATGGAGACGCCTCACCGTGGGAGGCTGGAACCCGGGAGCAGCATGGTCCTCTCCCGTACGGAGCTGCGCCCCCCTTCCCACCCCACTGTGTTTCCACAGTGTTCCAAGCTGCGCTTGGCAGTGGAAGCCTGGATGTGCTGAGGGAAGTGTCTGGCATTGGGCACAGGGGTTGCAGCCAGGCACCCTGGGTGGTCTTTCCTCCCCTGACAGCCCACTTCCCTAATTTTCTGGATCCAGTAGGGGCAGCTTCCACCATGACTGGTGGTGGGGGGGGGGAAGGGGGGAGAATGAGGGCAGGAACAGGGAGGGTGAAATGGGTATGGACAGTGGGTGTGTCCCTAGATTGGTCTGGCCCCCAGGGTTCTGGTCAGCTCAGATGGATTAGCTGGAACATGTAGGGTGAGTCTGGAAGGGGGAGGGACCAACTTCCTCACTGTGTTGGCTGTGTTAGGCCTTTTCAGCCACTTGAGAAGCGCTCCTGCCCTCATTTATTGTCCAGTATGGCTCACTCCTCAGATAGCTGTCTGTTCCCCAGGGAAGCAAGGGGATGCAGAAGGGCTGTTTCCCTGGAAGGTGAGGGGCCACCCTGTTGGCCCTTGGCAGAGTGAATGGATCGTGGACACAGCAGACTGGGTTTCTGTGACCCTCATGAGCCCGTGGCCGGGGCTTTCCTGGGCCTCCCTGGCCTGGCCCCCAGCAGGAGGTGTCTGATGAAGGAGACCCCAGGGTCAGCTGGAAGACCCATCCGTCAGTGCCCTGTCTCCTGTCCGAGTCTCCTGGCGGGGCTGCAGCTGGCAGCCTGGGCTTGGCAGTGGTTCCATAATTGGAGCCCAAGTCATTAAAAAGCCATTACTGTTTCCTCTCATGGTTATCGTTTAAAGCTGCCTAGAACAGTGCCCGTCAGAAAGAGGCAGGCTGGGCGTGTTGCTGAGAAAGGCAGATGCCTAGGAAAGGTGCTGGAGTGGGAGACGAGGAGGCAGGGCCATCTGGTGGGAGGAACGGGCCGGGTGGGGGGAGCCTGCTGGGGAGGTGAGAGGAGCTTCAGTTCTGCTCTCCCTGGAGACAGCTGTCATTGTCATTGCTCTCCACAACATGCTGCTGCTTGCAGGGGATTCGTATTCACCAGGGACAGATGCCGTGTGTTGCAGACGGAAGCACCCACCCCCTACAAGCTTGCCCTGCTGGGTGACTGTGGGCCACCTCACATCTTTGCTCTCCTAGACAGCCTCCTGTACCCGGAATCGGCTTCACTGCTGTGCCGGCTCTTGGCGCTGCGCATTTAGGTGGATTTCTGCCAGCCTCCTGGGTGGTCTTGCTCACCCAGGCATGTTCTTATTCACCAGGCACATACTGCTTCTCCCCAGCTGCCGCCCCAGCCCCGCGTGCCGTTCCTCCCGCTGCTCCACCATGCTTGGTGGTGAGCGAGGTGGTGGGCAGCTCTGGGGCACCTCCAGGGCCATCTGGATTTCTGGGATTCTTTAGAAGCCAGCCCTTGTATTCGTCCACCTTTCTCTGAAGGCCAGTAGCTAAGTGTGATCTAACTATAATCTTACCTGGGGATCAGTGTTATTAGAGTCTGTGGCTCTTCATCATTATCCGCCGTCAGGGAATGGAGGTGGGGGCAGAGGAAGAGGAAGTCCTGTTTTCATGGGAAGCAGCCTCCTTCCCCAGGCGTAACTGTGTGCAAAGTCCATGGCCGTGGCCTGTGGTAGGGAAATGCTCCCCCCTGCCCCCACCATGCAGGGATAAGGACATTAGGGGAGCACTGAGCAGTGAGTCCACCATGGCTGGAACCACCTTTCATCAGTCGAGCAGCCGCTGTGACCCAGCAGTTCCGGAGGTGACTTTGCTAGTGTGAGCTTATCTCTCAGCTGGATGTCCCCTTTTGTAAATGACGCACGCACCGTGGAAGTCATCTTTTTCCTGCTCAGCCAAGCCCAGTGCCAAGGATGACCCAGGTGACTGCCCCTGGCCCTGCCCTGTGGAAGTGCTGGCATCATCCCCGTAAGCCATGAAACGGCTTCTTCTACTGGCAGGACGGGGAGCCAGCCCTGTCTTGCGGAGGTGACATGGGCTCCTGTGGCCAGGCCACCAGCAAATGACTGAGATTACAGGCTGCCCTATGCGTGCCCAGGCACAGAGCAAAGCACAGTTGGATCTCAGGCCACACTGCTCCTGTCAGCCAGATGTCACACAGAGCCCCGACATCCTGAGTGAGGATGCACTGTTCACACAGCAGACCTCGGTGGACAGTGGTGTTTGGGACTGAACCTTCGAAGGCCGTGGGGGAGCAGATGCTTTATCCTTGTGTTACTCAGTCAGGCGTTGACTTCAGGTGGAGCGACAAGTGGAAGAGTTGTAGCCTCTCAGACCTGGCAGGGCCCCTGGGCATCCTGCTCACTCTAGTACCTTCCCCCTCAGAAGTCCTGCCGCTGCCCTCCGCGGTGGCGCGTGCCTTCTGTGCTGGGACACGCACCATCCCAGCCAGCTTGAGTTTTTCAGAGCTGGTTCCCTGTCCTCTGATCCTGGCAGTGCCCTCAGGGAATCCCAAAGCCGCTGTGCGCTCTTAGGCAGGCGGGCAATTTTAGGAAGACTGAGGTCTGACTTAGAAGTATGTCTGTTGAGTAGTGTTTTTTCCTGTGCTCTGGCAGCTGAGGGTTTGGTGAAGGAGGCTGTTCTGTGTACGGCCCCAGATCGCAATCAGGGCGACTCAGTGCAGAGCAGCCTGTGGGTATCAGGAAGGGCCTTCCCAGATGGCAAGTAGTTATGACAGCTGCCAGTTAAAAATATGCAGAATCCTCATTGGTTGTGGCAGGGAGGTGGGCTGTGACCCCATGGACTTGCTGCCACTCTCTGACTGGGTCCCCCCAGCACACAGAGACTCAAGTAGTTTGCATGAGCTGAAGGGACATTTCAAGTCAACGACTGCTCCAGTGAGAAGAGCTCCCGCTGCTGTCAGGAGGAAGTAGAAATGGCTCCACATCGGCCTTGGGGTGATTTGACCTCATGTTGCCCCTTCCATGCACGTTGACTTCCCTGCACATGAGCATGCCCGCCTCTTACACTGGTGTTTGCACGTATGTGTACCCAGTTATGTGCTTGCACAGGTAGATGCACTCACACATTTGGACACCTGATATGTGCTCGTGCACAAGATATACTCACAGACCTCACGTACGCGGATATGTCAGTGCCGGTACCCACACACAGGTCTGGTTCAGGGGCAGGCTCCAGCATACCTGGGCCGGGGTGGCCTCGGGGTTCCCAGAGCTCAGGTCCTCAGGCTCCAAGCTCACCTCATGCAGCTGCCCTGACCTTGGGTCTTACAGAATTTTGAGCCTAGGTTTCATGCATATGTCTTAGACTAGAAAGAAAGCTAAGTGGTTTGAGTTACCAACTCCCTACTTATGCTCTGCCTCCCTGGGAGGCAGAGGCAGTGTGAGATGCCACTGCCTGAGGGTCTCAAGCATTTGATACCCTGGTGCAGTGTGGCGCCGTGTCTGTGGCCAGGGAAGGGCCCTGTCCACTCTGCACACATCCCCACTCAGCCCTAGCCCTGCCCTGAGGGAATGTTTGGTCTCTTAGCCTCACTCTCCCAAATGAGGGGATACTCAGCCTCAGGGAGCAGTGTCAGCACCTCCACTCTGCCACCTGGAGAGTCAGGAGACTGCTTTGAACTGATGGGGAGAGGGTCTGCCCCAGAGGACCCGGCCTCCTCCAGAAAGGATGGAAAGATGAGGGGAAGAGCTGCTGAGATCTGAGAGGCAGCCGGAGGGGACAGTTCCCTGGTCTGAAGCCTGGTCTTGGGCCTGGCTTGTGCCCAATGCTTTTGGACAGGTTCCCCTGGAACTGAATCAGGCCCTGCTCACAGGCCCAAGGGGAAAGTCTCCTATACTTACTGGGGCCAGGCTGACTGGGAAGTCCTTGCGGCTGCAGGGATCCTAGCAGAAGATAAGCTCCCAGAGTGGCAGAAACAGGGCTCAAGCCTTTCTGTCTCAAGCAGATAGTGGCCTCCCAGATAGTAGCCTTCCCTTTCCTCCCTGTCCCATGTGCCCAGCAGCCATTATGGGAAGGGTTTAAAGAACCCAGATGTGCTGGGTGGGCTCTGGGCTCTATCCTGGCACCTCACGGGCAGGCCCTGAATACCCCTCTCTCCCTCCGCAGTGTCTTAGATGATGAGGGCAGCAACCTGAGGCAGCAGAAGCTTGACCGGCAGGTGAGTGAGGCTGGGGCCACGGGAAGGGTAGTTAGCACTTGCCATCCTTGCCAGAGTCTGGGCTGGTATCTCCAAGGGGAAGGAGCGAGAGGGCTGCCCCCTTAGTGGGCTCATCCTGACTGGTGGGGAGAGGGGACCCTCCAGAAGCAGTTCTCTCCTTTACCAGCTAAGCATTAGCTCTGTGCAGTACATGGGGCTTCTGCCAAGTAGACAGCTGAGCTGGCTGCCCTTGGATGTGCTGTGATCCAGCCAGAGTACGAGTTTTGCCTTCTTTTCCTGGACCCCAAGTCTGGGGGCACCAAGGACATGGGCCTTGGTCCTGAGTGGGCTTTGGACCCCATTGCGGCTTCTAGAAGGGAGCTGAGCAAGCAGGGCCTTCTCTCCTCTCCCAGTGTGGGAGCCCTCTTGTGGTTGGAGGCAATGGGCTCCCCTCTGCAGCACGCTGACCTCTCTGCCTGTCCGGTGCCCTCTGCAGCGGGCCCTGCTGGAGCAAAAGCAGAAGAAGAAGCGCCAGGAGCCCCTGATGGTGCAGGCCAATGCCGATGGGCGACCCCGAAGCCGGCGGGCCCAGCATTCGGAGGAGCAGGCCCCCCTGGTGGAGTCCTACCTCAGCAGCAGTGGCAGCACCAGCTACCAAGGTACACCCTGCCCTTAGGAAAACATGGGACAGTCAGCCTGGGGAGGACCGTGTGTGGTGGCTCCACACCCCTCAGGGCCTTCCTGCTGCCCTGGGCAGGCGAGGGGTCATCTGTCAGGATGTGCCCAGGCTGAGTGTGGCTCCCAGCCCAGGCGGACAGCTCAGTGGGGCAGGCGGAGCGAGGGTGGGAACTGGAGCCTTGGGCTCCTGCATATAGTCAGGATGTCGGCTCCTGGATCAGGGTCCGGGACCAGAAGCTAAAACTATGGATCTGGGAGTTCAAAAGTCTAGGTTCCTGGAGCGTCTCACTGAGAGCAGGAGGCAGCTGCTAGGAGCAGAACGGTCTGTTCCCCACCGGTGTTCGCCTCCCGAGAGGATTCCATCTCAACATGTCACACCAGCCAGTGTCTCCTGTGATGGACACCTCTTGCCCCCTTTCTCTGGGCTCCCCGCCTCCTCAGTCTGCCTGGCTTCTGACCTGCAGGTCCCTGCACAGAGCCGTGGGCACCAGCAGCCTCCAGCTCTCCCAGCTTTGCACACTGCTTCTCAGCAGAGCCCACTTGGCAGGGAATTGTCTGTAGCTCATCCTGGGGATATATGACAGGATGGAGTGGCTCTGTTGCCTCCCTGAGCCCAGGACCCTCCGTCCTGCTTAGGTTAGGTTAAGAGTATCCCAGCGCAGACAAAAGACGGGTCTCTCTGATCCCAGAGGGGGACTGAGACTCGGTCCCCAATGCCCTCTGCTGGTGCAGGTCATCCCTGTGGTTCCTCTTTCAGGTGGTGACTCTCAGACGCTGCCAGGCGTCTGGCTTTTGCAGTTGGGAGGAACGTTAGCAACCATGGTACTCCCTTCCTTTTGGGCTTCCTCAGGGCCTGCAGCTTCCAGCCACTTCCAGCTACTGGTGTGTGGCTCCCCTCAGGTCTGACTGCCGGGCCCTCCCACACCCGACCCACAGTAGTTCAGGTTCCACTAACCAGCCCTTAGCTCACTGGCTCCTCTTGTCTGTGCCTTGGAGGGCACACTGAGTGCCCAGTCTTGGCACAGCACACTGGACAAGCTTGGTGCCCTCTTTGTGCCCTCGTCCCACTGAAAACCCATTTATGTCTAATAACAAAGCCTGTCCGTGGGCTTTTGCCAGTGGCTAAGCATGGAGCTATGGCAGGTGCTCCCTGCGTCATGTCACTTAGTCCTCACAGTAACTCCTTGTCCCCGGGTGACTGATAAGGAGGTGGACTCCGAGGGTGTCAGCGACTTCCCGTGGTGAACGGCTAGTGAGCATCTGGGTGAGGCTTTGAAGCCAGGCCTTTTGGACTCCAAATGGCCTTTCCTCCTGTTATGTCCCCTCCCTAACAGGAAGCTCCGTCATGGGGAGTAATTCCCGTGTGGGCTTCAGTTCAGTATCCAGGGCCACAGCTGGTGTGTCTGTATCTACCTGAGAGCCCTTCCGACGAGGGGTCAGCGCTCCGCCCAGCGCTGCTGTCCTGGACAGACAGGCCCAGCTGCTCCACACAGAACTGGCCCCTGCCCCACGCTTCCTGGCACCCCCCTCCTCACCTTTCCTCTGTGAGCACCATCCCAAACATGGGGGCGGTGCCCTGCAGGAAGGCCCTTCTGCTCTTGGGGGTCCTGTGGAGCCTGGCCTGCTGCCGTGTGAGCATCACAGCCCCTGCTCTGCCAAGCCTGGCACCTGACTGTTGGACGCTACATGTGGGCTGGGAGCCTGCCCCTGGGACTTTGGGCCCTGCCAGTTTGGACCAGAGGCCAACATCGTGAGACTTTGAGAGAGTCTTGCAAGTCACCGATGTGTGGTCATTTTGGCAGGTGTTGCTTGAGTACTGAACTATGTGCCAGGGCAGTGCCAGGCCTGCAGAAACATCCAGAGTCAGAAGATAAGAGTTTCTGGTCAGACCACTAGCAGTCACCTGCTCACTTGTAGCTGTGAGCAAATCACTTCCACTCTCTGGGTCTGTTTCCTCCTCTGTGAGGAAAACCCTCTGTCTCAGGGCTTTAAATATTGGAGCAGCCGTGTTGTGTTCCAAGGTCCAGTCACCTGCATGCTGTTCCCTGGTGAGACTCCAGAGCAGGCGGTGTCATGCTGCTTCTCTGGGGACCCAGCCTTGCCCAGCTCCGAGACGTGGGCAGTCCTAGGAGGCTGCTGTGCAGGTGGCTGGCCGACCCCGTGTTCGTGTCACCCAGAGCACGCCCCCGCCCCCACCTGCAGCATTAGCTGCCTCCTGCTCTGCCCTCTGCCAAGGGGATCATTCCCAGAGGAAGATAAGGGAGTTTGACAAAAATCAGAACTGATGGTTTATCCTGGTAAACAGATTTTGTCCTACCGGCCATGCTCATTCAGTGTTACGTATTCATCTGGTTCTTGAATATTTATTGAGGGCCTACTTTGTGTCAGCTTCTGGATTAGAGGCTGGGGGTCCAGGGTGAGCACAAGTGGGTGTGGTCACTGTTCTCTTGTGGACCTTATGGTCTAAAAGGGGAGAGACTTAGCACAGATTGTCACAGGTGTGCCCTACAGAAGATGCCAGGCTCTGTGCATGCATTGCAGAGTGTCTGCTCCCAGACTCGGCATCAGGGCAGGCTGCCCCGAGGAGCTGGAATCCGCAGAGTGAGTGGGAGGAGTCAGCAGTCAGGAGGGCACCCAGGCAGTGAGACAGCCATAGCACGGCCCTTGTGCAAGAGGCAGTGCAGTATGTACAAAAGCACTGGAAGAGACAGAGGGTGCGGGGGGCGGCGAGATGAGGACTGTGCAGGTAGGGCAAGGCCAAGGGGAGAGAGACGGAGGGGCCATGGCAGGAGAAGGTTGGTCTTCATCTTAACAGAAACCATTCTAGGACTTGGAGCAGATTGGGCTTCTGACATGTGGAGAATTCAGAAGCCATCCAGCTGAGACCTCTCTGTTAGTGTGGGCAGCTGCTTGTGTCCCAGAATGAGTCTCCTGCCTCAGGGTGCTCTGGCACCGCAGGCTCCCATGGGCTGATCCCATGCTGCTTGTGCAGACTCCCTGGAGTGCTTGCCCTAGCTCTCCCAAGAGATGCAGTCTTTTCTGTCTTCACCCACCATCTTTGCTGACCCACATTCCCCCAGACACTCTCCCTCCCCCTGCCCAGGCTCGCGTGGTCGGCTGGCCCGGAGCTTGGCCTTCTCTGCTTCTTAGTGGATCATGGTTGGGCCAGGGGTGGGGTGGAGGTGCTGCTTCCTACCATCTCAGCCAGCCCCGGGCACCTTTACGTGGTAGATATGGGTGGTACAGGGGCCCTGGTGGGACGTGGGTGCTGGTGAGGGACCTGGGTAATGTGCTGGGAAGTGTGTCCGAGTTGGAGCTCTGGTCTCACCTAGTGCCCCTCTCACTTTCTCTCCCTCTCCCTCTCTCTCCTTCCCCCTCCTCCTCTCTCTCACTGTCTCTCTCACTCTCGCTCTCTGGCTCTCTCCTAAGCAGTTCAAGAGGCTGACTCACTTGCCAGCGTGCAGCTGGGATCTGCCCGCCCAACAGCCCCAGCCTCAGCCAAGAGAACCAAGGCAGCGGCCGCAGCAGGGGGCCAGGGCAGGGCCTCTAGGAAGGAGAAGAAAGGGAAGCACAAAGGTTGGCTTGCCTTCCCTACAGCCCTCCTCAGGAGGCTTGGCCCCCACTAGAGGGTCGGGGGAGGCCTTTCCTCCAGACTTGGAGGTCAGGGACAGGGTGGGAGGCCACAGTGAAGGCACAAAATGGCACCCAGGACCCCACGCAGCTGGCTCACGGGCCTCCCAGCTCATGGGGTACCTGGGCTGGCCTGTGCGTGTGGGCAGGCCCTCCATACTGCCAGGAAGTGACGCCTAGCTTCCTTCCTGCCCAGCCTGAGCACCCTCTTCTTCCATCCTCACTCAGGACACACCCTCCCTGGGTCTCACTGGGTCTCATCCTTGTGCAGACTCCCAGCCATCATGTGGGCGTCTGCAACTCTCTAGTCCCACTTCTAGCCTGTGGACCCACGGACTGGTCTGTTTCCTCTGCTGCTCTCTGAAGAAGACACCCCCCCCCCAATCAAGGACAGTTATGGTGGCCCCTGCCCCGTGTCCTGTTTCTGCTGGCTAGACACGCTGTTTCCTCAACCCTTGCTAATGGGCAGTGACTTCCAGGCTTCTGGTCATGCTTGGACAGTGGGGTGTCAGGGCCCATAGGCTTTTGGAGCTGCCTCCTGCATTTTGGGCATAGCCCAGCCTGGCAGAGTGGCTGCCACCTGTGTGGACCAGGCCTTGCTTCTGTTACTGAAGCTGTGGCAACTTAGGCAGGAAGGTTGACGTAGGATCGGAGGTCCTCCATTTGGGAAGGCAAGGGTATGGCAAGCTCAGTCTTTTTCAGGGAGCCATCTATTTTGAATGATGTGTGTGTTTTACTGTGTGTGTTCGTCTATGAGAGCGAGCGAATATCAGCACTGATGCCTTGTAGCTGGCCGCGTTTGTGAGTGAGTGGTGACCTCGGCTGTGGGCTGGTTGGATCCTTGCCCTCCATCTTGTCTTTTTTCACTGTGCAGTTGGTTTCGTAGGTGGCTGCCGTCTGCCTAGGGATTTGAGGCATTTCAAACCAACCCTCAGCAACTAATTTGGGGGAACAGCAGAAGAAAAGAGCCCGTGTCCCTTCATAGTTTGTCAATCATTAAGAGGCTGATAGCAATCATTAGTTTGAAAAGTCAGTTTTGCAAATGGTCCCCCCCCCCGCCCATCCCTCACCCACTTCGCGGAAGTCTGAGGATCCAGCTCTCCCCTCCCCCACCCACCCCCAGACGGGACTCAGGCGTGTCCATGGCCTGCAGGCACCAGCGGGCCAGCAGCTCTGGCAGAAGACAAGTCTGAGGCCCGAGGCCCAGTGCAGATCCTGACTGTGGGCCAGTCGGACCACGCCCAGGACGCAGGGGAGACGGCAGCTGGTGGAGGCGCACAGCCCAGCGTGCAGGACCTCCGTGCCACGCTGCAGAGGAAGGGTGAGCCCCGTGGGGGTCCAATGACACCCCCAAAGCTCAGTCCCAGGTTCTCAGATGCACCCTTCTTGGGGAGCATGGCCCTTCGGTGTCTGTTCCAGGCCCTCGTGGGGGCATACTTGGAGACCAGTGAGAAACTTGGGCAGGGGCCCCTGGTTAGGCCAAGTTAAGGGAAAGAAGTGTGAACTAGGGTAACCAGCCAGCCCACAGCCCAGCTCTGTCTCCCCAACCTATATCACCTGCCCCCAGGGAGGCCCAGGTTTGGGACAGATTTCCTTTCCCTTTGGTTCCTCTGGGAACAAAGCTCATTTTGTAAAATCTTCTCCCTGAGCTAGGGGGAGCAGGACCAGGATGCCGAGAGGCAGGGCAGATCCTCCCAGGAAACCTGCTGCCCGGATAGTCTCCCCACCATGAGCCCTGCCCCAGGCAGCCCCTGGGCGGGGTGGCAGTGGCAGAGGGAAGCCCTGCAGTGCCCCACATTCTGAGGAATTGGATCAGGGCCAGCTTCCTGGAGAAATGGCTACTGGGGCAGTCTGAGGCTGAGGATGGCATTCTGGGTGGGCAGAAGCACACAGACAGAGGAGCGCAGGTGGGCTGGGGAGAGGAGTTGGTGGGCCCTGTGCCTCAAGCTGAGTAAGGAGCTGGGCTTTCCTGGGCAGAGTCCATGGCCTGTGCTAGCCAAGGCCTCGAGTAGGCCTGAGGCCAGAAATGGAGGCTCCGACAGCAGGGTCAGCTCAGCTGAGGCCTCGCTACACAGGAGACAAGCACTGCAAGTGCTAGAGAGGAGGGGCTCTGGCGGGGGACTGAGCTGGAGCTGGGGTGGGGGGTGCACGCCCCAAGGATCGTGACCGTCTCAGCATGCACCCGAGTGTGTCCTTGTGTATATATGGATATGTGTGGGAGCGCGTGTGTGTGCACATGTGCACATACGGCTGTGTGTGTGTGTGCAAGCAGGTACGGGTGCCTCAGAGCCTGTGAACGGTGTTTATCTGGGTGTGTATATACGACCACTCATGCCTTCCCGCTCCTCTGCCCTGCCCGGCCCAGGCGTCTCCAGCAGCATGAGCTTTGATGAGGAAGAGGATGAGGACGAGAACAGCTCCAGCTCCTCCCAGCTAAACAGCAACACCCGCCCCAGCTCCGCAACTAGCAAGAAGTCCATCAGGGTGAGTGGGGGAGCTTCCAGGCCCAGTGGGAGGGTGGCCGGCGCTGTTCCCAGGGCTGGTCGTCCAGGTTGGAGAGCCAGTGAGTATGGAGAAATGATGGTGAGTGGCTTTCCTGGGCCAGGAGCTGGGCCCACATCTCTGGCCTGGGCCCTACGTCGTCCTACCCTGCCTCCCCTTCTCTTCAGCCCGGCCAGGAGGGTGGGGGGAGCTGGGGTTGGCCAGGATGCCCTCTGAGAACCTGCCCGATCCTCCCTCTCCATCCCCAGGGACTCCTGAGGCAGGGGAAGGGCTGGGGAGCTAGTTGCTGACTCTCAGGCCAGACTGGCCAGGCCCACATCCCGGGACCGGACCCTGCCTCCCAGCACCACCAGCACAGCAGGGGCGACTCTGGATCCCAGACCCCCACTTTCAGCTGCTTGGGGCCCCCAGGCTCAGGTTCCTTCCTGTTCCCTGCCCGGTAGGAGGCAGCCTCAGCCCCCAGCCCGGCAGCCCCAGAGCCTTCCGTGGAAGTGGAGGTCCAGGATCTCGAGGAGTTCGCACTGAGGCCGGCCCCCCAGGGCATCACCATCAAGGGCCGCATCACACGGGACAAGAAGGGGATGGACAGGGGCATGTACCCCACCTACTTCCTGCACCTGGACCGTGAGGATGGGAAGAAGGTGAGCTTGGCCTGGACGTGCAGTTTCACCCGGGCCGGCCTGAGGTCCTGGGGGCTGGAGTGTGACTGGAAGCCTCAGACCCAACACTGGCCTTTCAGTTCCCCCAAAGAGACAAGCCCCACGCCTCGGTGCATACGTGTTTGTCAGTGCACACGTGTGTGCAGATCCTGTTCAGGAGCTGAAGTGCGGGTGTGTGAGTGGCACCCGTGATTGTGTGCGGACTAGAGGCTGCACCTGGAATGTGACCCTACTCTACTCCCCAAGGTGTTCCTCCTGGCGGGAAGGAAGAGAAAGAAGAGTAAAACTTCCAATTACCTCATCTCTGTGGACCCAACAGACTTGTCTCGAGGAGGGGACAGCTACATCGGGAAACTGCGGTACCAGCACTCCCCCAGGAAGGGGGGACAGGCTCTCTAGAGGGCATCTCTTGTCCCTGAAGGACGTCTAGGCAAGGGGGTTCAGATCTCCCAGGGTCCTCCTTGTCCATCAAGTCTAAGCACAGGCTCAGATCTGTGCCAGCCGAGAGCCAGACTTGGAGATGGGCCTCACGCATTCTACCCTAAACGCTCTCGGTCAGGTGGGCATAGGCCAGACCCCAGGATATCACCGATGATGCAGGCCACCACAGAAGAGCCGCCCTGGCACCATGGTCAGTGCCAAGGGCAGGGCTATGAGTGAGTCCTTGAGGGAAGAGAGAGCGACCTTGGGGTGCAGGGAAGGCTCTGAGCTAGCCTTGGGGAGAGGAGGGTTTGCTGAGGAGCAGAGTGCCGGATTTGGGGAACATAAACCAAGCTTGAGCTAAGGAGCCACAGCTGGAGGTGGGGCTGGACCAAGACTCACAGGCTGGATAGGACAGAGGAAATCATCTCTTCCAGTCTTCATGGGGTACCAGGGCTCAGTGCTAAGTCCCCTCTGCAGTCTTGCCAGATGCCATTCTGTTTGCTCACCTCCCACATGGGAGCACTCCTGTTCCTCCAGGGAAATTTCTGTGGGACCCAGATTTACCTCCCTGAACTTCCCTCACTGAACCTAGATGATCGTTGATTCAGCTGAAAGCAAGTCCACGCCTTTTGCCCCCAAAGATAGGGATTCAGTGAGCAGTGCCCCCAGGTCTGCAGCTAGCTCAGCCCAGAATGCTTTGCAGGCTCCTCACAGAACACGTGGCGCTGTTTGCTGCGCTGGGGCACAGGGTGCATGGCCCTCTACTGATTGTGCCCGTCCTTCAGGTCCAACCTCATGGGCACTAAGTTCACCGTTTATAACAATGGAGTCAACCCTCAGAAGGCATCGTCTACTTTGGAAGGTGGAACCTTGCGTCAGGAGCTGGCAGCTGTGTGCTATGTGAGTCCTGGGTTCCTTGGTCTCTGGTCTCCCAAGGTAGACATGACACTCAGGACTTACTGCCCGACCTGTGGGCTATCCCATCTATCTTTGTGGGTAGACAAGACTACGTAGAGGTGGGCCGCCCTCTGTGGAGTGGCCTCTGCCTGGGACAGCAGCCCTGGCCCTCTCTTCAGAGCTCAGACCACAGCCTTGGAGAGCTCTGGGAACCGGGCCTGGCTCTGTGCAACCCAGCCCAGGAGCCTCCTGGGAAGGAGGTGGCAGGAGGTCTGGGTTCTTGTCCATGCAGCTCGTCCATCCTCCCTCCTGCATCCTGCTTGGACCTCAAGGCCCTTTGCGTAATCATCTCACTGAATGCTTAGCCTAAGAGCTCGGTCCTATTTTCTTTATTATATAGATGAGGAAACTGAAGCCCAGAGTTTTGGTCACTTTCCAGTGCCACACAATTCCTAAATGACCAAACTGGAATATAAGTACAGGGGATTTCACCTAATTTTACAATGAGGGATTGGTAGGTTACCACCTGGGCACAGGCACCTCACAGAGGCTAACTGGACTCCATAACTGTTTAGTGTGATCCTGTGGTGCCACCTGCTGGTCAACTCTGGAGAGGCAGCCCGAATCTCCAAATACTGAACCCCAACTGCGTTCCAAGTTCTGTTTGAGGCGCTGAGGATATAATAAAGAACAGTGGAGACAAATGTATACCCTTATGGCACTTAAACCCTTTGTGGGGAGACAAGCTATAAAACAGACACATAAGCAAAAGAAATATGTTCCGGATAAGTGCTAAGAGGGAAAAAAGGCAGGGAAGAGGAATATGAAGTGTCCAGGTCTGTGAGCTTTTAGGAAGGATGGCAGGGAGGGCCTCACTGAGGTGGCACTTGGGTAAAACCCAGAAGGAAGTGGGAGCCAGCTGTGCAGGTGCTGGGGAGAACACAGTAAGTGCAAAAGTACTGGGTGCCAATCTCCGGTGAGGAGGTGCAATGGGGCCGTATCACGTGAGGCCGTGCAGCTTGGGGTAAGACCTTCAGCTTTTTGTCTGAATGAACCAGGGAGGAAAAGATCTGACTCAACAGGACTAGCTGCTGTGTGCAGAAATGACAGGGAGGGGTGAGGGGGCCGAGATAGAAACAGGGAGTCCACATAAGTCTGTCACTGTGATGTCAGTGAGAGGCGGTGATGGTGAAAAGGGCATGGATTCTGGATGTAACATGAAGGGAGAGCTGACAGCATTTGCTGATGGCGTGAGACAAAGCAAGGAGGACCCCAAGTTGTTTGCCTGAGCAAGGGAAGAATTGAGCTGCTATTAACTGAAGCAAGGGTGACAGTAAGAGGAGCTGGCCTGGGCAGAGAGTCATTCAGGAGCTCACTTTTGGACACATGTATAGAGACGCCTGTTAGACATTCAAGTACAGATGGCGAGAACTAGCTCATCATCTCTGTTCCCTTCCTCCCAGTCTCTCCAGTAGTAAGCGGAGTCCTCAGACGGCCACTATTGAGTTCTCTGTCTGTTTTTCCCAGGAGACAAACGTCTTAGGTTTTAAGGGGCCACGGAAGATGAGTGTGATTGTCCCAGGCATGAACATGGTTCACGAGAGAGTCTGTATCCGGCCCCGCAACGTGAGTCTGCACCCCGCCCAGCCCTTCCCCGTCATCCCAGTCTCTGCATGAGCTTCTGAAGGCAGAACTCCAGCTGGGGTGTCTGTGTAAGGGGCTCAGAGTGAGAAGCCCTGGGGACTAGGGACATCTAAGGACCCCCACCCTGGGGCAGATTCCGTTTTGGGTGGTCATGATGCCCGTCTGGGCCTGGCTCAGGTGAGGCTGCTTCCCCAGGAGCACGAGACGCTGCTAGCACGCTGGCAGAATAAGAACACAGAGACTATCATTGAGCTGCAAAACAAGACGCCGGTCTGGAACGACGACACGCAGTCCTACGTACTCAATTTCCACGGGCGCGTCACGCAGGCCTCTGTGAAGAACTTCCAGATCATCCATGGCAATGACCGTGAGTGTTTCTGCCCTGCCTCAGTGCTACCACGTCATAGCTGGGGCCCTTAGCTCAGGGCTCAGCTCCTGAGCCCCACCCACATAGGCCAGAGCTTAAGGACACGGGTTATATGGCTCAGGTTACATGTAAAGAACTCTCTAACCATAACGACTGGGGAGCCCTGGTCCGAGATTCTGTACACTCAGCGGAGTCTCGGGTGGGACTGCCCTGGGAATGGACTTTCTCCCTCCTTCCCCGTCTCTTGGTATCTGTACACAACTTTCTTTCTCCGTTGCCATCTGCTCCCTGTCCTGTCCTCCTCCCAATTGGTCTGTCTTCCCTCCTTTGGGACCCCCTTGGTGTCTGCTTCTTGCTCCCTCTCCCGTGTGACTTGGGTGTGTGTCCTTCCCCATCCCCACCGTCCTTACTGTGCCTCTCTGTCCCGCCTGTCCCGCCGGGCTCCAGCGGACTACATCGTGATGCAGTTTGGCCGTGTGGCGGAAGATGTGTTCACCATGGATTACAACTACCCGCTGTGTGCGCTGCAGGCTTTCGCCATCGCCCTGTCCAGCTTCGACAGCAAGCTGGCCTGCGAATAGAGGCCTCCGCGTGCCCTGCGGGGTCGCGCAGCCGGAGCGGAGCCGCCTGCCTGCGGAGACAGCCCTGCTTCTCCTGTGTACATAGGCCTCCTGCCAGATGGACCTTGGGCTCTCACTGGGTTCCCGGCCTGGCCCGCTGGGAACGTCCTCTGCCTGCTGTGCGGAGGCAGAGGAGCGCGGTGTGCGTGAGGGGACCAGAGTGCAATCCTTCTGTGCCCCTAGAGCAACACACACCCCCAGTCTTGGGTTAGCACCGTGCTGTGGTCAAGTTTGCCAAGCTGGGCGGCCTCTTCAGCTGGGAAGGCAGGAAGGGGTGTAGAGGGAGAGGAGTACAATGCAGGGCTGCTGTGGCCCAGCCATCCACTCGGCCCAGGAGTCAGGTGACAGGAAGGGGCACAGGGAGCATGTGTGTCGGGCATCAGCTTCACACAGCAAAGGGCTTGGTAGCCGAGCATGGCCCTTACGACGGCAGAAAGTCCCGATTTCAGAAGGCCTCCTCCAGGCCCGGCAGAGCTGCAGGGCTTGGGCAGGACCTTGTCAGGATTGCAAGGGCCTGGCTCTGGGATTGGGCTGGTGGCCTGGGTTCTAGCTCATCTGATTTCTCTAGGTTTTCTCTGTGCAGAGGCACTAGGAGGCCGCCCCTAAAGGCCAGATGTGTTAAGTGGACGTGGCCTGCAGGACACAGGCTGAGTACAGGAGGTGCATGAACAGGCTCCCTGGATCAGGGCTGTCCTGGGAGCCCTGTCAACTGCCCCAGGAAACAAGGGCGACACAAACAGGTAGGCGGCCTGAGGCTCTTGCTGGTAAGCTCAGGTGCTCGCGCCTGTGCTTCAGCTCCCACTGCAGTCAGCTGAGCTCCTGGCTGCTGAGGGCTTTGTGTGTTCTTCGTGGGTAGAAATGGGACAGGGTGAGGAGAGCAGGGAATATTTCAGAACCATAATAGATGAGAGGGTGCAGGACTCTTAGAGATCAACTAGTACAACTCTGTCACTGTAGGCAAATCACTCGGAAAATGGTACTTGCCCTGGGTCACTTGGCTAGCTAGTGGCAGAGTTCAGAACTTCAGCTCACAGGATTTCTTTGTTCCCACCATCCCCTAAGAAACCACTCTCTCCAGCCTTCCTGGGGTCCAGTCCATATGCCCTCACCCTTTTGTCTGACTGCAGAGACTTAGTCAAGTCAGAGTTGATGTGTGAAATTGAAATCATTTCAGGAGATTGGGCAGTTTCCTGCTGAAAGCCGTCATGTCAGACTGATCAGGACTGGCTCCCGCAGAGCAGGCCTAGCAAGGCCGCTGCCTGGTTTTGTGTCTGTGTGACAGGTGGGGTGTGCGTGTTCGGGGCTGGGCCTGATCGCCCCTCCACTGCCACGCTTCTCCTTGGACTGCACCGTCTGCCCTGATGGCTTGGGAACTCTCGTCTCCTGCCTTTTTGTCATTGACCCTGGCAGAAGCTACTTGCCCAGATGGAGATCAGAAATCAGTGCTTACTTAGCAAGCGGGAGTCGTTCCTCACTTCAGAGTAGATGTGCTTGGAAAGGCTACGTAGAAATAGATTTTTAAAAATAAAGCCACACTTGAAGCATGTTAGTGAGGCTCTATAGTGAGGTTAAGGAGTTGTGACTTAAGTGGAAGTAACATGCTCTCGTTTCCTCGTAATCTATGTCTTCCCAGTAGCGTGCTTAAAGCAAGGCATACCTGTTCTAGCACGGCTCTGCCCACGCCTTGGCCATAGGTCTCTGGCCCCTCCAATGACCTAGTTTTTGTCAGCACCGTCTAGTTCTAGACAGTGCTTTATTTGGGGCCATTCTGAGGGCACCAGAACTCTGTACTGGGCTGGGCCGCTTCCCAGGGAAACACTGTGGTGCCACCCTCCCTTTCCGTAGTCCCCGTTTGGCTCTTCCTTTTCTGACTTTGAGAAGAGATCTGCTGACCTTTGGGATGATAGAAACTAGATGATCTCTAAAGTCTGGGGAAGCTGTTTCTCTGTGATTTTAAGGTAGAACAGGCTGGTTTAGGATGCTAGTGCGAGTGCAGATCCTGGTGGCAGAGTGGAAAAATCAGAAGCACAATGGAAAACTCCTGTCCTCTGCTTTCTCCTCTAGTACACGACGGATATTTGGTAGGGTCAGGAATGTGGGCTGAGTGTTCCAGCCTGGCTGTGCAGAAGGGCAGCTCAGCAACAAAACGCTGTTGGGCATTGAGTGACAAGAGCAGTTGAGTCACCTGCTCGAGACCCAACCTCACGAGATGTGCTCTTGTGACCCCATTCCTGGTGATGCTGGTTTTTCTTGACCACTGGCCTCATAGTCATGGGCCCAAAGATTCAAAGCTGCCAGGGCCTCTGGAGACCACCTAGGTCTTGCCCTTTACACCCTCTATCCAGATGGCCCTTGGTTGGACAGGGAGCTCGATGATGGAATGAACAGTCCCTAAGGGTGTTGAGCAGCTGAGACCTTAGGCAGCTCTTTTGTGACTGCTCCTGGCTCTGTAACTCCTCCTGGGGCCACACCCCAAAACTACACTCTCTGCCCCAAAACTGTTCTTCTGCAGAGTGGTGAAGTTCATGTCCCCAACTTTTCTTTCCTTTTGGCTCCAAGGTGCTCTGTGTCTGTCTGTGTCCATGTCTGTGTGTATTTGGGGAAAAGGGCAATCTGCACATAACCAACTGAGGTTTCTTATGCTATTTCTAAGAATGAACAGGAAAGGAGTAAGGGTGCAGTGCACCTGGGGATTTTGTTCAATTCTCTTTGGTAAGAAAGTGTACCTGGAAAGTACCAGCTCTTTCTCCCAAGGTTCTGATTGGGAGGACACCATCTAAGAAAGTTGTTTTTCAGTTGCCGTTCTGCATTACCTGAAGAAACCAGAGTATTGCATGCATTGCTTTTGGATAAATTTGAACGTATTCTAGTGACTGTGCCTTAAAAATCACGACACTAGTGCAGATGGAGCATAGCATGTAAGGTACAGACCCACGCCAAGGGCAGGTACTGGAAGCCAGGGAGCGCGATAGTCACAGGCTAGAAGAGAACCTTTGGAGCCCACCGCCTTCAGTGACAAGAAGGGCAAGAAAATTGTAGAAACAAGTTTTTCTTGGCTTTGTAAATAGCAGGGCATTTACCTCTAAATAAAATTGCCATTTATTCAGAGGCAGTTCTAAATTTAACAAGCAACAGTGGTGATACCAAACTAAGAGTTCCATGCTTTCCTCCCAGTGGGTGTGCAGTGAGGGGAGATACGGGGCTGGCCGTGGCCACGGCTCTGTTATGCAAGCACAATTCCACCTCCTAGATGGAGTCCCTGGTTTTCTCTTATTGCAGTCACACTGGCCTTGCCCTCTCTCGAATTCTTCGCCCCGGTTGCGATAGCCGTGACCTCAGGCTGCCAGGTGGCCCTCCGCAGACACTTCTGGACAGCTGAGTGAGTCAGTCTGCTCTCCTGCTGTGCCCTGCCCTCGGGGACTCTGACTTTGAACTGTAGCAGCCCCTAGGAATAGGCCAAGGGATGGACTCCTGAGTTTATCGGTTACCTGTCCTTTTGTACCCCCCGTTTGCAGTCTTCTGTCATCTCAGGATAGCGGGGAGAGGCAGAGCTGAAGTACTGGGACAGGCTTGGTTTTTTAATTTTCCAACCAAGTTGAGAGGCAAATTGGTTGGATAGAAGGCATTCCTTACTTAGTAACCATGTGACTCAGAGCAAACCATGTAATTTTTCTAGGTCTGTTTTCTCATCTACAAAATGAGGAGCTCGGACTGACTGGCAAAGCTCACAGTAGGAGTCAGAGTGAATGAAAGTTGATCTTTGCTTTCATCACTACCTTTTCTAGCTCATCACTGTGCCTTTTTTCTTTCTTAAGAAAGATGTCACACCCCTTCCTGTTCTGTTCTACTGTCCCGCCCCTTGCCCCATCAAGGTCCAGGCAGAGCTGGAGATTAATCCAGAGTTTCCTAGAGAGTAACTTAGAGTGGCTCAGAAAGGGAAGCCTGACTCTGGCCTCTTTAATCCTGTATTTGGTGACAAAGGGGACTTGGTTAGGATGGGTGACACGTTTCTTGCTGGGAACATACATTTAGCCAGTTCTCATAATGCTTAGAATGTGTATGTCTCTTTGCACAAGACTGTCTCTTCCTATTTTGGAGTGGTCAGGCATTTTATTTTGTTTAAAATTATCTGGAGTTTTAGATGAACTTGCAAAACTGCTTTTATTAAGTGACTTTTTCAATAAACTCTTTGGTATTCTGGAGCAAATGTATTTATTTATTGGTATGTGCAATGACAAGGTTGGTATTTTCCCATGTTGACATTATGTATGTTGTAGAACTTAAGTGTTTGTCTAAACACAGACCATATATCAGCAAATTAAACTTGAATTGTTTCAACACTACTGTGTCCTTTTTTCCCCTATAAAAGGAGAAAAAACATGTTTCTTACCTAAAAGTTTTTTTCCTACACCATTCATTCCTTCTGTCCTAAGAGCCTCAGGAGTGAGGAGGAAGATGGTGGTAACAGGGGATCATGGCCTGTTTGGAAACAATGACAGGCGGGTCAAAACGGACCTCCCTCGGGCCTGCGCTCTTCAAGTTGAAGGACAGTCAGGACGGCCTGCAGAGGCCAGGAAGGCCAGGCCCACAGGGATACTGACGAACCGACAGCCCGTTCTGTCAATTGGCATAGCCCACCCTGCAGAGCACTGCTCTAACTGAAACCCGTGGGCCTGGCCCTTAGGAACCAACACAGGCCCGTAGAGCTGGAAAAGGGGGCAAGGCCCAGAGTAGAAATAACAGGAAGACCCAGCTCCTTGATTCCTGGGGCCCTACCCACAGCCTAACCTACTTAACAGGACTTGGACATGCTTGGGGATTTTCTTTTCAGCCTGTGGCAGCTCTGACATCGAAGACTAGGGAACTGCAGCTGTGGCTGGAAGCAGACATGACAGCTAACAGTCTGACCTGAGGGAGGTGGTCAGAACTCAGGTCACCCAGAGACTGCAGAACCTCGTGTGCTGGGCCACTGCCGGTGGTCAGGGTAACCTCGGAGGGTGGCACAGTGACAGTGCTGTCACATGCTGTACCCTGGGACAGATACCTTACAAATTGTGTTTCATGTAACCCTAACAGCCTTGCAAGGTACCTATTATTCCAAATTCATAAATGAGGAAATTGGTGCTCAGACAAGGAATGATCAAAGAAAAAGGAGAAATTTGTCCTATTTTCTTTGTATAAAAAAATGGGAAAGAAAAAAATGAGGAAAGGTTAGGTACATTTTAGAAAGATCTGTATAAAGATGGTTAAGGAAAAGTCAGATACTTCCATGTTTTTCTCTCAATACTGTTGGATAGCTGAAGTACTAGATATTTCTTTGAAATATAAACAGTCTGGGCTTAAGTGTGTGGTAATAAGTAGGGTTGGTTTATTTGTTCCCCCAGATTTGGCACTTTTCTGTGGCCAAGAGCATTTCCTGCCTGAACCAGGCCTGTCTCCTTGAACCATGCCTGAACCCCAGCAGATGCAGGGTATGACTAAAAAGAGGTTTTTGTTGTTCAGTGAGGGGTCAGGTTAGGAAAAATCTTTTAAATAACCATATGTTCAGAATAGTTGTAGTCTATGCCCCTCATTATACTGGCACAATTATTACCAAAGCTCCCAAGTGTCCCAGTTTGGGCCATCAATTGTCTGATCGCCCACGCCATAGAAGTTGCGAGAGTAGGGGCCTCCTCGGCCACCTTTCCTAGAGGCGGAAGGCGCCCCCGACCGTCCCTGCTTCCCTGGGCCTCACTACTGGAGCCACACGTCACTAGTCCTGGAGTTACTGAGGTGCTTTCCTTGTGCCTCTTGTTATAACCAGGAAAGAGATCTGGCTAGGTCACCAGCCTGATTTACCGAGCCTGGTCCCAGGCAATGCAGCGCTTTCCTAGGCCAACTATCTGCCCCCAGAAGGATGACTGCTCTGCCACAGGGACCAAAGGCTGCTGCAGACCTAGTGCCGGGGGACCGATCAAGTTCCCAGCCCACACCAGTGCTGAGACATGAAGAGCATGAGGAAAGAGACATCAGGCATGATAATAAAAACCAATGCCATGATTTTGGTCATCCTGAGTTGTATATTCACATACAATTGTCATTTCTGGAGGATAAAATAATTCTAGACAATGCAAAAAGACTGTCTAATCTGAAATTATTGAAAAGTACAACAAAATGTCTGAAATATAAATATATTTCTGCCATATAAGTCAATGAAGAGCTCGGGCAGCAAGAGCCATGAGGTCTCAGTACTTCCGGAATGAACTATTTTCATAAGCCCCTTCCCCCCAAAGATTAACATTCAACATAGTTGCTTATGCAACACCTTACATAGCAACCTCATCAAAATATGTGAACACTCATGTACTGTCACACCCCACTGCTTTCTCCAACACCACTCTTTCTGCTAAGAATTTCTTTTCTTTCTTGCCCACATGAAGAATTTCTTATGCCTCAAGACCCAGTTCCTCTGGAAAGTTTCTTGGGAAGTACTCGGCAAAAATGATCTCTCTCTGCTCCTGTAGATTTGGGTCCATACCTCAATTACAACATAAAACTGTACAATAAAAGTAAATCAGCTACCACCTACTGAGTAGTTACCATGAGATGGGACCAATGCTGCTTTATAGGCACTGATGCTTTCATTTAATCCTCATAACCACCCTGTGAGACCTGTACTTTTACTCCCTGCTCCAGAGGTGAGAGAGCCAAGGCTCAGAAGAGCTAAGGAGTCGACGAGATTCTACTACTAGAATAGGGAGGGATGAAATCATGACCGACATTTCTCTGCCTGCAGAATTCACGATCTTGAGCCCTCTTAAAGTTTACACTTCATTAAAAAAATAAATTGGACAAGGCTCTCACATTAAACCTAGTTTTTTAAAGGTAGGAATGGAGCCTTCTGTTTCCATTGCCCAGCTCTGAGTAGTATCTGCTGAATGAATGAATGAGCTAAAAGGAAACATGTATCTCTAATAAGGGAATCTATCCTAAGGCAGAAAAGAAATTTAAAACAGGGATCCAGGACTCTCCTTGTAGAGCAGCCCCTAATGGTGAACGAAGGGAAATAACAGAAACCAATTCCTTGGAAGAGTGAAGAGCACCTATCGTAACTTTTTACCTTTACCATTACGTTACATCTAGGTTATTTTCAGTGCATTTTAAACCGCATTTGTTAAAAGTGAATCAAATGTTCTACACAAAATAGATGCAATCTCCTTTCTACAAACTCAGTCTTGGACTTTTCTCTGTAATTCATTAACTATCAAAAAATGCCTAGTAGCAGCTGACACATCTTACTACAATCCCACACTTCGGTAGCAGTCTGTAGGCTTATCTGTGTGATTTAAACTGCACTCCTGTCACCTTCCTCATGCCAGGAACAATGGAACTCTACAAGCCGTATCTAGCTACAAAATTTCTTAAATTGCAAGTCTTCCACGTTTCATGACCAGGAACGCCCTCAAGAATGTGTCCTCTTTAAACTCCAGTCTTACATGTAAACTGAATTCACGCATCCTTACTAGATAGAATGTATGGTGCCACCTTGTCCCAAGAAGACACATGACAGACACTACCTGAGAGACTAAGCCTGTAAGTTGGTCAAATTCCTCCCAGTCCTAAGCTACCTAAGACCCAGATATCTGAATATGGAAAAATAAATGTCTCTTCCCCTGGGCACTGCTGCTTTGGTTCTCTGCCACACAGTGCAACTTCCCTGTTAGGTTGGCACTTTGTCTGCAAGCTCAGGCCTCATTTCTGTTTCAATTCATGTGGTTGTGAAAACAAACTTCCCAGAGGGCACAGCATTCAGAAACAGCTTCTAGGCCAGGATTGTCCGTAAGAGCCCGTAAGAGTCCGTAAGAGCCCGTAAAAGTTCTCTCCCCGTCCTGGCTCCCTGGGCTTCTGATCACCTCATGGCAGGACCACCACTCTTGGGCAAGCTTTCCCGAGTCTCAGCAACCTCAAGCCTTGGTTCTGCGGGGCAAGGACTAAAGTCTCCGCTGAAGACCAAAGGCACACAGGTTTGGCAGTTCTGTGGAGCAGAACAGGGACAAAGGAAGCTAGAGATCCAGGCCAACATCAGAGCAGTCAGTTCCCCAACAGGTCTCCGAGCTGATTTTCAGGTCCGTGGGAATCTTCTCCTCCTCTGCAGAAAAGCGGATCTGAGGCACCAGCACTCCTAACACGGCCCTTGCTGAGAGGAAGGGCCTTAAGCTCAGACTGCAGAGTCCTACCCTGCTCTGGTGCCATCATCCCCACAAAAGTGTTCTCTTTGTGAACCTAGGGGACCACTGACCTGCTGAAGGCCCAGAGAATAAGGCAGCTTGGACTCTGAAATCTTCTCTTGCAACCTTAAGTCCTCATCATGTGTAAGCTGATGTTCGTTCACAGGTAAACCTTCTGTTACTCCTAGCAGAGTCGGACCTCTGCCCTGAGTGGTCCCACCTGGAGTTACGACAGATCAAACAACTACTAACTCATGGAGGAAAGTCAGGAAGAAAAAGAGGGAAGCTGTCTTGTATTCCTACTAATCTCTATGATGTTTTACAAGGTGACAGGTATGTGAGCACCAGGAAGAATATATGATACCCACGGTCGTGACCTGACTGGCTATGATACTTAAACACAGGGAATGAAGTGCAGGGTACAGGACCAAGGATAGAAATCTGACAGGAGACAAAGGTCACCTTGGGACCAGAGTAACGGATACGTCACCAAACTGGATGTTCTCACTCTAAGCCCTGCGGGTTCCGCCTCCTCAGTGTGTCATTTGTATCTGCTTTGTCGGCGCTGGTGCCCTGCCCCTCATCTCTGAAGTCCTGGGGCCACACTTTGGTGGTTTCCTCTTGCTCCCTGTAACTGTCGGCACTGAATCCAGCATTCTCTGCCAAGACAGCAGGATCCTCTTCTTCATGAAGACAGCAGGAACATGTTCCTGGCTCTGGGTCACGCGAGGTAACAGAATTATCTTCATGGGCTCTGGGGTCAGTAGGCGTTTCCCAACCCAAATGGTCAGATCCTTCTTCTTCTAGCACTCCCATTCTTTCAGCTATTTCTTCAGCAGAGGGCTCTTTTGGGTCCGGATAATCCACCAGGATTGTTTCTTGCCTACGCTTGATGCAATCTGAAAGGTCATAAATTGGATAAGTCTCTTCAGGGTAACCTAGAGAGAAAAGGAGCATAAAGTCTTACAAAGAATGTCTCTTCCAAATAAAGTGTCAGGCTCAAAGAAGCTTCTCAGGCAGCAGCCATCTCATCCCAACAAATCCATTCAAGAAATCTCTCAGATGACTAACAGTTCTAAAGTTTCACTTGAGTAAATTCGGAGAGGTCTGGCTAACTACCCCAGTGCTCTTTGAAATACAAACCAATTCAGTTGAAAATCCCTTAAGTGCAGGGTGCTTGGGGCAGAGTGTAAGTCTCACACTTCTGCAGTAGTGATGAAGATTAAACAGACAACATGAGCCTTCAGTTAAAAAAAGAAAAAGAAAAAAAAGTACCCAACACCAGATGGAGAGAGCATAGCTCAAGGCTAATGTTTATAATTTCTATGTGGAACCATTTCCAAATCTTCGGGGGTCGGGGATGGGCGTGGGGAGAAGAAAGCTAAGCTCTTTGAAAAATACACCACAAAGCTGTCTACTAATCAAAACAGTTGAAATGGCTTGTAAGTATGAGAAACAGCGCTTTAGCAAAACATGCCCAAGACCCCCAAGGACAAGCACTGCATTTTCAGAGACAGAATTTCCATTGTTGGCTTCTTCATCTTCATAAAATGGAACAAAAGAAAACAATACACTGGTAAACAAAGTGAGAAATACTGGTACTGAATCCCAGCTATGATAAGAGAAAACGCTGCCAAATTAAAGAATGAAATGAAATAAATCTGTGTCAGCCACGCCTCGCCTGCGCAGCAGATGGCCGCGTGGAGCTCATATGCCAGTGCTGGCAACCGTAGCCGTGCTCACTGCACAATGTGGAAAGCTGGAGAATTCCAAATCCATTTGCACATTATGATAATCGGCAAATTCAACTCTTAACGTAAACCACTTTTTGCCTACAAATTCTGAAAAGCCGTGGTCTTTTTTGGTGCAGTAGAGAATATGGAGACATATTTTTACATTTACTGTTTTTTTTCTAATTATAAAAGTCATACAGTCTCATTGTAGAAAATTTGAAAAATACAAGTTATAAAAAGAAAACAAATCATCTAAGATCCCACCACTGATAATAATTTGTTGTATTACTTCTGGCCTTTCTGTCACATATAAGTATGTATTTCTCTTTTTTTATTAAAGAAGGCTTATACTGCATATAAAATGTTGTGCCCTGACTTTTTTCACTCAACATTATATATCATGAGCATTTCTTAATGTCATCAGGCATTCTAAAGTTGGTTGTAAAATAAATATCCCATTACACAGCTACATAATTTATATGATTTACCATGCCTCTTCCATAAGATATTCTTTCCAATTTTCCCTTATTGTAAGTAACATAGCAGTTAAGATCTTTGACTATAAATCCATGTCTACTTTCCTATTTCTTTAAGATACACTTCTAGAAATATGAAAAACAGACCAAAGGAAATGAACATTTTGGAAGCCTTGTCACCCCAATAAACTTTAATTTAAAAAAAGCCCTTTTTTAAAAAAAAAATTCTACCAAATTACTTTCCAAAAGAATGGTGTAAATTTTTAGTCCTACTAGTGATGCAAAAAATTGTCCATCTTATCACATCGTCACCATCACTGACAGCAGTATGGTAAGAATCTTGGCCAAAGCAGTCTTGATTTCCGGCCTTACCTTACTGCGGACGGAATGCTAGGTAACACGGAGCTTAGCTACCTAACGTCCTCACCGCCTCCTTGGTCAACAGCAGGGGCTGCGGACGCCTACTTGCTACTTAGCTTCCAGCCACAGAACACTTCAGTCCATTTTCCGGCATGTTCCTGCCTGCTTCCCACACCAAGAACGAAGCTTACCTTTGGACTTCCATGCCTATCTGCTTTGGCTGGAGACGGGGAGGCTTGCTGAGGAAAACCACACAGTGCCTCTCACAACTGCTGAGGCAGTCCATGTCAGCTAATACTACGGGTAACTCAAGAGCGTCATGACAAATATGAGCAAGCAAAAATCCCCAGTGGTCCTATGAGGAAAACAGCAGCTTAAAACTGGGGAACCAATCTAAGCAAACTATGTAAAGAGACCCTGAAAAACAGTCAATGCAGGAAGCAAGCGCTAATGTCAGTCAACTTAAAATGGATATTACCAGTAATATTCAGAAGGCTATTGTACCAATAAAACCAGTCAGGCTTCAGTATAAAAAATGGAGCAAACAGCAAATAAGAAAGAGCTATTAGAAGTCATAATTACAAAATACATTTAAGCTTAATAGAGGAAGAAAACAGCAGATAGAAATGGACATGGCTAAAAAACAAATTACTGTATCAGAGTCCAAGTTGAGGAATTCTCCTAGGACAAAGATAAACATGACCAAGAAATATAATAGAAATTATGAGAAAAAAGATAAGCTGCGTAGAAGACTGATCCAGGATATCCAATCTTAGAATTACTGGAATTCTAGAATAAGAAGGCAGATTAAGTTAAATGGAAGCAACAACCAAAGAAATTATAAAAGAACATACCCTTGAGCTAAAGACTTCAGATGCAAAAGACTCACTAAATGCTAGGTAAAAACACTACGAAAAAATCCACGCAATCATACATACTCAGACATATGTCAATGAACCTGCCCAAATTCAAATTTTAAGTATTAAAAATAATACAAATTTCCAGACAGAAAACAAACTAGCTAACTAAAAACAAGTTGCCTATTAAGAAAAAGAATCAGACTAGGATAAAATTTCTCATTTTCAGCACCAAATGAAAGTAGAGAATGCAGTAATGTTTTCAGACTTAAAAATCATATGATCATATAATTTTATATCCAGCCAAACAATTATTTGCATAAAGATAAAAAAATGACACATATAGATATTCAAGTACTCTATATGGGGGGGAGGTAATTAAGGAAGTATTCTGACAAATACAAAAATTAATCAAATATTTAAAGTCACGAAAGATACTGTATACAAGAAAGTGGTGAACCATAAGAAGAATTATCAATGTAAAATAAGTAATTATTGATAATGTGGTTAGAAATTTAATGCCATTGTTAAACACTTATATCAGAAAAGGCTAATATCTTTAAAAGTTATTATCACTTGTAGCTAAAATTCCACAACACCTAAGAGGTAGGTAGAAAATAAATGTGATAAGGATTGTACTGTATTTGGGAACAAGGTTATATAATGAACATTTATAATTTAGAGGAAAAATGGAATTCTAATTTTCACCTTGATTACCAGTGAGATTGAAATACTTCATATATTTTGTAGCCAGCTGCATTTTTTTCTTTTGTGCACTGCTTAAACAAGAAGATAATCACTTTTCTAAATTAGTTATAGAATTTTTCATCATTAAAGATAACTTTTCAGTCATATTTGTTACAAATATTTTTCCAATATAGTGTTGGCTTTTAAACTTTGTGATAGTCTCTGATCTATACAAGGTAAAACTTTTGTGTATTCAAGCTATACTATCTTTTCCCTTATAGTTTTCTGAGTTGCTTTAAAAAAATTATTCTTATTTTGATATAATTGTCGTTGTACGAAATAATACAGAAATCCTCTGTAAACCTTTATCCAGTTTCTCCCAATGGTGACATCTTGCAAAACTCTACCACAATATCACGCCCAGGGTACGAGGTCTGACAATTAAGTTTGCGAACAATGTTGCTAATCTTTTTTAATGTCAAAGGGATTATTCATTATGAATTTGTACCAAGTGCACAGTTAACAAGTTTACTATTTGGAAGTGCTGACAAAGCTGTGTGAAAAAGTTAGACGACCTGAACTTTTCGCCAACAATTCGTGGCTCTTGCATCACCACAATGCACCAGCTCACACGGCACTGTCTGTGAGGGAGTTTTTAGCCGGGAAACAAGTAACTATGTTGGAACACCCTCCCTACTCACCTGATCTAGCCCCCAATGACTTCTTTACCTGAAGATAAAGGAAATACTGAAAGGCAGACATTTTGATGACATTCAGGACATCAAGGGTAATACGACAACAGCTCTGATGGACATTCCAGAAAAAGAGTTCCAAAATTGCTTTGAAAGGTGGACTAGGTGCTGGCGGCGGCGCGTAGCTTCCCAAGGGGAGTACTTTGAAGGTGACCATAGTGATATTCAGCAATGAGGTATGTAGCACTTTTTCTAGAATGAGTTCGCGAATGTAATTGTCAGACCTTCATTATATATTGATAAAGTCAATACACAGAATATTTCTATCACCACAAGGATCCCTTATGTAGCCCTTTTATAACTACACCTACTCCTTCCTGCCCCCATTCCCTCCTTAACCTCTGGCAACTATTCTGTTCACCATTTCTGTAATTTTACTATTTCAAGAATGTTATATAAATAGAATCATACAGTATGTAACCTTTTGGAATTAGTTTCTTTTTTCACTCAGCGTAATTATCTGTAAATCCATCCAGGTTACTGAATGTATCAACAGTCCATTGCTGTTTATTGCTAAGTAGCACACCACGATAGCTATCAATGCACCACAGTTTAACCATTCACCTGCTAAGGATGTCTGGGTTGTTTCCAGTTTTGGGCTACTACAAATAAAGCTGCTATAAACATTCAGGTACAACTTTTATGTGAACACATGTCTTCATTTTTCTGGGATAAATGCCCAGGAGTGCAACTGCTAGGTTGTATAGTAGTTGCATGTTGTTTTTCAGGAAACTACCAAAATGTTTCCCAGAGTGGGTGTACTAAATATTTTACATACAACAAGTAATGTATGAGTGAATCTAGCTTCTCCACATCCTCGGCAGCATTTGGTGTTATTATTCTTTATTTTAGCCATTCGATAGGTGTGTTGTGGTACCTCCTTGTGATTTTAATTTGCATTTCCTTAGTGGTTAATGATGTTGAACATCATTTCATGTGCTTATTTGCCTTCTCTATATCCTTTTTGGTGAAATGTATGTTCATATATTTTTCCCATTTCTTAACTGGAATGTTTAATTTTTACTGTTTTTGAGAGTTACTTACATATTCTAACATAAGTCTTTTGTTGGGTATATGGTTTGAAAATATTTTCTCCCACTGTGCAGCTTGTCTTTTCATTATCTTAACAGGATCTTTTGCAGAGTAAAAGTTTTTAATTTTGATAAGTCCAGTTTATCAATTTGTCTTTATATGAATTGAGCTTCTGATGCCAAGTTGAAGAAACTCTTTGCTTAATCCTAGATCCCAAAGATTTTCTATATTTTTCTAAAAGGTTTATAGCTTTATAATTTGCATTTATGTCTGTGATCCATTTTTAATTTTTGTGTAACATGTCGAACTTAGGTTGAGGTTTATTTATTTGCTATGGATATCCAATTGCTCCGGCACCATTTATTAAAAAGGCTATCTTCCCTCCAATGAATTGCTTTTGCACCTCTGTAAAAAATCAGTTGTGCATATTTGTGTGGGTCTACTTCTGGGTTCCCTGTTCTGTTCCTTTTATGTATGTGTCTATTCCTGTACCAATGTCAAATGGTCTTGAATACCTTAGCTATAGAATCAGGTAGATTGATTCCTCTCACTTTTTCATTTCTAAAATTATTTAGCTATTCTATTTTCTGTCTCGCCATATACATTTTAGCAATCTTGTCTGTATCTACAAAAAATCTTGCTGAGGTTATGACAGGGATTGTATTAAACCTGTTTGCCAATTTGGGAAGTGCTGACATTTGTACTAACTTGAGTCTTCCAATCTATGGACATAATATGTCTTCTCATTTAGTTAGGCCTTCTTTCATTTCTTTCATCAGTATTGTATAGTTTTCAGCCCAGAAGTCCAGCACGTGTTCTGTTAAATTTACACCTAAATCTTTTTTTTGAATGATAAAAAATTAATTTTGATGTCAAATTTTTAATTTGATGTCAATGTGTTCATTGCTAAGATACAGAAATACGATTGATTTTTGTATGTTTATCTTGTACCCTACAACCCTGCTGAACTCACTTGTTAGTTCTAGGAGTTTTTAAAATAGATTCCTCAGGGTTTTCTACGTACGCAATCATGGAATCTGTAAATAGGGGCAGTATTATTCCTTCCTTTTTAATCTGTATGCTTCCTCCCCTCCTTTATTTGCCTTACTGTACTACCTCGAACTATGCTGAATAAGAGAAGTCATCCTTGCCTGTTCTCAACCTTAGGGGAAAAGCATTCATCTTTCACCAGTAAGTGTAATGTTAGCTGTAGGTTTCTATAGATTCTTTTTTGTCAAGTTGAGGAAATTCCTATTTTTCTGAGAGTTTTTATTATGAATGGATTTTGCATTGCTTTTATGCTCAAAAAGTCCCATCCCGCTAAAGAGCCAGTACATATTTGCAACAATTTTTTCTAAATTTTTTAAGGTTCTTCTCCTCCATCCTTAACTATTTAGTGTATCTGGAATCATTATGCTGTTAAATGTGCAGGCTCATACTTCTGCTCTGGCAATTATGGAAACATGGAGACTCCTTCCATTAAACAACTAGAAAACCAAACAAAGAACATGAAGCACCAAGTTTTAAACATTACATAATAGGTAGTGTAGCCTGATCCCTGAGAAAAGGTAAACAGAGCCCAGTGGTCTCAGTTGGGAAGAGCCCAGTGAGTTGGGAAGACAGATGAGAATTGAGGGAGGCCAGGGCAGCTAGAATTTATGGGGAAGAATACTAGAAAGAAAGGAGCTTCATAGAGATAGAGATCCAGAGATCTTCAGAGGGAACTCTTCATGTTTTTAGCTGAGCTCTCATCTGTGCATATGTGGGAAAGAACTATCCAAGGCCAAGAAAATAACTACTGAAAGCATTAGACCTAAAAACTACTGGAGCTCACACATAGCTGAGAATAGCTCACGTCTGCAGGAGCCAGGTTGGAAAGACCTTGTGGAGAATTAGACAGACTCCTGAGAAGGGCACTGCCTTACTTGGGGAGCTAAATAAGCCACAGAGTAAAGGCTGCTCTGGACTCACCTTAACAAATTTTAGAAACAAGCCTTTAAGGGAACCAACTGATTTCTGGTAACTTAACTGTGTGACAGAAAGAAGTCCAATACTTGTTAAAGCACTAAAGCAAAAGCCAGCATCCAACAATTAAAATTTGCAACACCCATCATCCAATCAAAATTGACCAGGCATGCAAAAAGCACAGGAAATTAGGACTCATAACAAGGGAAAATAATGATCACCAGAAACACACCAAAAAATGACATAGATGATAAGAGCAGCAGCCAAGATTACTAAGAAGCTGTTATAAATATGCCTCATATGTTTAAGAATGTAGAAGAAAATACGAATATATGAGAGAAATAAGATATGAAAAAGATGTGGTGACGGAAGGAGACTAGGCTTTGGGTGGTGAGCACACAGTGAAATACACAAATACCATATTATAAAGCTGTATACTTGAAATTTACATAATGTTAATAGCCAATGTTACCCCAATAAACTAAACTATAAATGGCAAAAAAAATTGAAAATGAAAAAAATACAGAGCAGAAGATTAATAAATTTGGTTTCATTCAGTAACTGATAGATGTGAATAGAAAAAAATAACAGCCATAACTACTTTCCTGCAATCTATTTTATCTTATACATTTTCTCCAATGAGCATATATAATTTTTAATTAAATAATAGTTAAATTATTTATTTAATATATAGAAACTAGATCTAAATTAAGATCTTACGATAAAACATATTAAATAAAACTTATGCTGTAAGTAAGTAAATAAATAAATCTGAAAACAGAGCAAGAAAATAAATTCAAAGACAGAGCAAGAAAAATTACGCAAAATTAAGCATGGCATGAAAAAGACTGGAAAAAAGAATAGACTGTACATGACACGTGGGGCAATATCAAAGGTCTAACATATGCACAACTGGAGAAACAGGAGGACAGAAAGATATCATGGCCAAATATAATGAAATAATGGCCGAAAAAACCAGATTGAGAATCTAAGTGTCCATCTTGAGAAACTAAGGGGAAAAAAATGGCAAATTAAACCCAAAGTAAGCAAAAGGAAGAAAATAGTAAAGAACAGAAATCAATGAAATGGGAAACAAAAATAAACAATGAAACCAAAATATTGTTCTTTAAAAAGATCAACAAAGTCGATACACCTCTGGCCAGTCTGATTAGTGAAAAAATTTAGAGAAAGAACAAATTACCAGTCAGTATCAGGAATAGAACAGGGTTCATCCTTACAGATCTTATATACATTAAATAGATAAGAGAATATTATGAACTTTATATTAATAGTAAATTTGGATGAAATATGGAAATTCCTTGAAATATATAACTATCAAAGCTCAGTAAAAAAGAAACACATAACTTGAATAGCACTATATCTGCTAAAGAAATTCAATTCATAGTTATGTACGTCTTCCCACAAAGAAAACTCCAGGACCACATGGTGTCACTGAAGAATTCCATCTAACATTTAAGGAAGAAATAATAGCAATTTTATACAAATTTTTCCAGAAAACAGAAGAAGAAACACATCCCAATGCATTTTATGAGGCCAGCATTACCCTGAAATCAAAACCAAAGAGATTACAGGAAAGGAGAATCACAGACTAATACCCTTATAAACACAGAAATAAAAACTCCTTAGCAAGTTGAATCTAGCCATATATAACATCATGACAAAGTAGAATTTATCCCAGGAATGTAAAGCTGTCTAAACATTTAAAAATCAGTGTAATTCACTATATTAACAAAGTGAGACAGAAAAATTATACGATCTCAGTTGATCAACAAAAATTCGGGGCCGGCCTAGTGGCTCAGGTGGTTGAAGTGCCATGCTCCTAATGCCGAGGTTTCCCAGTTCGATTCCCACATGGGCCAGTGAGCTGCGCCCTCTACAGCTAAAATTGTGAACAACAGCTCTCCCTGGAGCTGGGCTGCCGTGAGCCGCTGCAGGCTGCTGAGTGTTGCCCTGGGCTACCAAGTGCTGCCATGAGCCCCAGTAGCTAGCATGAGTGGCTGACAGCCAGCAAGAGCTGCCGTGAGCTGCTGTGAGTGGCCGACTGACGACTGGGGACCGACAGCCTCAGCTGGGGGAGCGCAAGGCTCATAATACCAGCAAGGGCCAGGGAGCTGTGTCCTACACAACTAGACTGAGAAACAACGGCTTGAACTAGAGTGGGGTCGGGGGAAGGCGGAAGAAGGGGGAAAAAAAATCAATACCCCTTCATGTTTAAACACTCAGCAAAGCAAGACTAGAAGGAAGCTTCTTCAACCTGAAAAAGAACATCCATAAAAACCCAATAGCTCACATCACACTAATGGAGAATATGTGAGTGCTTTCCCCCTAATATCAGTAAAGTAAGGATGTCTGCTCTCACCACTTCTATTCAGCTTTGTGCTAGAATTTCTCACTGGTTCAATAAGGCAAGAAAAATAAATAAAAGATATATACATTGGAAAGGAAGACATAAAACTGTATTCATAATTTAATTGTCTATGTAGAAAATTCTATGAAATTTAATCCTAAGAAACATTTTTTTAAAAAGCTACCAGAACTAACTGTGTTTAGGAAAGTTGCAGGATGCAAGGTCAGAATACAAAAATAAGTTGTATTTCTATTTAGTAGCAATAAGCAATTAAAAATTTTGAAGTATCACGATATCAAAAGTATAAACTACTAAGGATAAATTTACAAAACAGATGCAAGACCTACACACTGAAAACTACGAAACACTGCTGAGAAATTAAAGATCTAAATAAATGGTGGGATATAAAAGGTTCATGGATTGGAAGATTCAATATTGTTATAATGCCAATTCTTCAAAATTGATTTAAAGATTCAATGTAAAGCCAATCAATCCTCTCTGGCTTTTTTGTAGAAACTGATACACTGATTCTAAATTTATATAAAAATATGAAGGGTCTATAATAAGCAAAATAATTTTGAAATAAAAGGGAAAAAAATCCAAAGTTGAAGAACTTGTGCTACCCTGATTTCAAGACTTAATATAAAGACACTGTGATATTGGCATAAGTATAGACACATAAATCAATGAAACAGAACAGAAAATCCAGAATACACCCATACATACGTGGTCAGTTGATTTAAAACCAACATGCCAAGGTAATTAAATGTGACAAAATAAGCTGGAACAATTAAATATCAATATGAAAAAAAGTTAATCTCTGCTCTGACACCTCACACCATACGTAAAAACTAATCAAAATGGATCATAAGCCTAAATGTAAGAGCTAAAACTATAACATTATCTGGAAGAAAACACAGGTGGTTAAACAAACCTTGGGTTAGGCAAAGATTTCCTAAACACACAAAAGTGTGAATCGTGAGAAAAAAAGAAACTGAACTTTATCAAAATAAAAAAACTTCTGTTCTTTGAAAGATGCTGCTAAGAAAATAAAAAGGCAAGCCACAGACTAGGAGAAAATATTTGCAAAATACATAACTTATAAAGAACTTATATCCAGAATATATAAATAACTCTTACAGCTCAATAAGAACACAACCCAATTAAAAATTTGGCAAAGAATGTGAACAGACACTTCACCAAAGATATACAGATGGCAAATAAACACATGAAAAAATGTTCAACATTATTAGTCATTGGGGAAACGCAAATTAGAGTAACAATTGAGATACTACTACTACTATACACTCACTAGATTGGCTAAAGTTAGAAAGACTGATACTACCTAATGTTACCAAGCATATGGAATAACTACAATTCCCATACATTGCTGGCAGGAAGGCAAAATGGCGGAGCCACTTTGGGAAGCCAGTTGACTGTTTCTAGTACAGTTGAACATACACTTACCGTAAAACCCAGAAATCTCATTCCTAGGTGTATAAGCCCCCCAAATACAAATATATGTCCAAAAACTTATATGCAAAAGTTCATAGTAGCTTGATTCATAACAGCTCAAAGCTGGAAACAACCCAAATGTTCCTAAATTGGCAAATGGAAAAACAAATCATGGTATATCCATACTAAAGAATATGACTCAGCAGTAAAAAAATAAAGTGCTGATATACTCAACACCTGAAACTCAAAAGCATTATGCTAACTCAAAGAAACCAGAAACAAAAAAGCATGTGCAGTATGATCTACTTATATAGAAAAGGTAAAATGACGGGGACAGACAACAGTTCAGTAGTCGCCATGGGCAGAAGGAGGGAATTAGCTGCAAAGGGGGAGGGAACGTTCTGAGATGATGGAAATCTTTTATATCACGATCGTGGTGTAATTATACAACTCTATACATCTGTCAAAACTCATCCATTTATACACTGAAAATTGGTGAATTTTACTGTATATACATTACACTTCAGTAATAAAGCTGATTTTTTAAAAGTCTGCAAGGTCCCTTTTCGGGACCGAGAGCTAACAAATGAATGAGAAGACGCTGTGTACCTTTCCAGCCCTCCATGTAAGGGGCCTGCTCAGCTTCTTTCTCTGGAGTGGAGCTGTCAATGAAGTTTCCTTCTTTCATGACTCTGGTGATTTCTCGGAGCTGATGCAGCAACTGTTTTTCTTGGTCAGAAGTCACAGTCTGTGCTCTGCTTAGAAATACCAGACAATCCATCCATTTAGTGGTAAATACTCCTAGGCAATGAACACAAACACCACTATGATCTGTCTGGATCCTGGAATAGGAAGTTCAACAGCAGCAGATTGCTCTAGGAATGGAACGTGGAACAGCACAGTTGGTAACCAGACATGTTAATTCAATGTTCTGATTTTATAAATGGGAAAACTAAGGCCCAGAATAGGTCACGTGATTGCCTAAAGGTCCCACAATGAGTTAATGTCAACACTCCGACCAATCCCACAGATCTCAGCTTTCATTCAGTTCAGTGTTCTTTCAGTATTACCTCACTGCTCTGATTCAGTAATCTCCAAGCGATTTCACTGTTACTTAATATTACTCCATTTACTACAAGCTGCTTTTCTTTGAAGCAAGGTCACCAAAAGAAAATATTCTGGGCCATTAGCTTCAACTAGCCAAAAATATACTACTAGGCTAACCCTAGAATCACAGGATGCATATACTTGTGCAGAAATAAAGATACAACCTAAAATTTCAGAGTTGGATAACGCTGACAAATTATTCAACTAGAACAGAGAAACTGTGGAAACTGAGGCCCACAGAGGAGAAATCACACATTTATTCCTATTGCTAGCTAATGTGAGCACTTTAGCTAAAACTAGAGTCCCTCCTGACTTCTGAAGGCATTCTGTGCAGTTCTTAAGGCCCAGTGCTCAAGTTCCACAATTCAGAAAACCTGGGTTTGAGTCCCAACTTAGCTAGGAGGCTCTGCGCAAATGTCTGCAAAAATAAGAGGAGACTCAGGGATAATGGTATGATTATTTCTTTTGAGAGGGGAGCACTGCATCACACTCACAGGCAGACGAGGCCCTATTTATTTCCCCCTTAAAACTCGAAAGCATTTGAAGTCAGTGTAACACTCAGAAGGAAAAATGATACATTCTGGATCAGCCTCCCAAGGAAGTGCCATCTATTTTTCTCATTAGCCAGTCCTTAGCCTGAGTTCCTTTTTATGCTTAGCCAAACAAACTTGAGCCTGAATGACCAACAGGGAAAACGAAAACAGTGTTTCTCCCTATAACATTAAGATGGGAAATGAGGAAAGTACAGGTGCACCATTTCCACAGTCCTCAGTGGGAAGAAAACACAAGCACCACGAGCTCCACTACTTCCACACTAAGCGGCCTCAAAGCCACGAACTGAAGAAGGCTGTCTGTTCCACATTTAGGTAAAATCTTACATTTCCTGGGCCTCTGATAGCTCTATTCTTCCCATTAGTACAAGAGTCCTGACTTGCTGTAACTGCTCATCTGCTCTACGTAACCCCTAATTCTTACAACCCACTTTGTGGGGGGCTCCTGGGGCAGCTAGGTCACCCCTAGCTAAAAGAGCCTATGTACTTATCACAAAGCTCTTGCCCTCGCACTGCCCACGTTATTTCTCCTGCCTACTCAGTGTTCTCTGATTTGTACTGAATGAAACAGTCTGGATTCTCTATTTCTTAACTTATAGAAAATCAGAACCTCAATTAAAAAGAAGGATGGCTAGGAGAAGCAGAAACAGACAAGAGAAACTTTCTCAGAGAATTCCACACCAAAGCATCCTCTTTTATCTCTGAACAAGTGTACTCATACTGTCCATATCATGCGTTAGGCAACCAATCACAGCCCAGCCTATGATATCTCCTGAATTTATCGCAATGAACATTTTCATAGATTCCGTATGGTCTCAACTCGGTTTGATACTCCTGGAGCGCAGTGATAAACATATCATGACTGTATCGGCAGAGTGCTATGAACATTGTAAGTGCTCAATAAATATGTGTTGGTTTGATTCGTCCCCATTTCCTCACCATCGATTTTCTCCCACCTCCCTGAAATCAGGCTTCCTTTCCATCATTTTACCAAAACTTGTGAAAATCATATATGACCACTTTACTCTCAAGTTCAAAAGTCTTTTCCTCACATTCTTCATGACTACTCTGGACTGTGGATCATCCTCTCCTTGAAACGTCCTCCTCCTTAGCTATTGAGACATTTGCATTCCTCCCTCTTCTTTAACCATTCCTCTCATCTCTGATCACGGCTCCCTTTCCTCCTCCCACCTCCTGAAACAAGGTCTTCCTGAAGGCTCAATCCTAGGACTCTTATTTCTCCATTCTTACAGTCACATCCTCAGGAAGTTGACGCAGTATCACAAAGCAAACCAATCACCTCTACAAAGATGATGCCCAAACTCTACCTCTGCTCTTTGGACTTTTCACACAAAGCCAGTCTCATTATTCCAGTTATCGCCTGCGCATTTCCACTTGGAGGCCTTGCCACTACACTGAAATTAACCTTAAATTCACCCTTCAAAACTAGATCCTAGCTGGGCCCAGAATCGTGAGCAGCTGCATGAGCAGGCAGGCTAGGACAGGTTGGGTATGGCACATTGCAAGAAGCTAGAAAAATAAAAGAAGTTGGGAGATAACCTCACCAGATTTTTGAATGCTACAAATCCAGACAAATCATCAAGTTCCGAATCCAAGAGTTAAGCACAGAGAGAATGAAACAGTGTCTAACCACACCATTCACGGTGAGAACAGAATTCAGATAAGCAGAAGACTGAAGGCTACTGCCACACAGTCCAACGTGCCTCAAGGGCTGGGTGATCTCGTCTTTCCCCGTGGCCCTTACCTCCTAAGCCCACCAAATGACCTCATTCTGACCTCGATACCCTATTTCTATTGCTATTTCTATTACCCATTTCCTATTGCTGCTGTACGTCAGACATGGATGCTCTGTGGGCACCTCAATCATATTCAAAGGTGAATTCATGATCCCTATTCCAAGCCTTATCATCTTTCTCTTCTTTTTTGTGTCTTTATCTTGGTTGATGACATAATTTTCTTTCCAGTTTGGCCTGTAAATCTCCAACTCATCTTTATCTCTTTTTTCCTCTTCATTGTTCTTATCTAGTTAGTTTTCTCCTTTAGGGAACCAACCCCTCTTCCACTCACAGTACGAAGGTTAGGGTGAAGCTATCCATCCCACCTCTCTTTCCAGGGTGGCCATGGGACCCGTGGCCAATCATCACAGTTCACCACCTTGGCTGGCTGATCGGTTCAGTGATATACACGTATATACAAGACCCAAGTTGGGCCGAGTGCACTGTTCTAAAACTGGATCCTGAATCCAGCAAAGCCTGATCTGAAAACTTTTCATATTAACTCTTCCTGGCGGCAGTCCCTGAAGAGACTGTCCATTTATTCCCATCCCGAAATCCCTAGAGCTGCTCTAGTTCCCACTCGTGCTGAAACCTGAATCTTTAGCTATTCCTTCGGTATTGTGAGCCATCCCGCACTCTTCCAATAAACTCTGCCATCCCTTCCAAATATTTGCTACCCAGATTGGCTGCTTGCAACCAAGGATAACAGGCTGGGTTTTCTTTCCTCCACGAAGTCCCCTAAATTTAGCACTTCTTTTCCACTCTCACTGGCATATTTGTTACCTTTTGCTAGAAGTTTTTCAATAAACTTCTAGCATGTAGCCACTCTACATATCACTGTAAGAGTTATTTTTCTAAAGCACAGCAGACCATGACACTTCTCAAAAGCCTTTGGTGGCACCCACTATACAGACAACGAATTCCAACCCTCTCAGCCTGCCATTCAGGGCTTTCCGGTCTGGCCCATTTATTTTTCTGTTTTTTTCCTCCCTTTACCTACCTCTATCATTTACCCTACCACTGGCCTACAACACTGTAGCTGCCTAGGACTACTTGCTGTTCCAAAAACACGCCTTGACCCGCTCACCTTGGTGCTGCTTGTGCTGCCTTTCCCTCTGAAACATTCTTTCCCCAAATTCTTCCTGAGGAAACCCTCTACCCTGTAAGATTTATTCAGGTTTCCCCTTTTCCATAAGACCTTCTGTGGTAGGCAGATTAATAGTCCCCACCCCCCAAAGATGTCCACATCCTAATCCCTGGAATTTATAATTATGTTACCCTATGTGACAGGAGATTTAAGGTTGCAGATAGAATTAAGGTTGTTAATCAGACAGACTTAAAATAGATTATCCTGGATTATCTGGGAGGGCACAATGTAATTACAAAAGTCCTTAAGGGGGAAGAGGTTAGAGTGATATGATGTGAGATGGTTTTAACTCACTATCGCTGGCTTTGAACATGGAGGAAAGGGTCCACGAGCCAAGGAATGTGGGCAGCTTCTAAAATCTGAAAAAGGGAAGGAAACAGATTCTCCACCAGAGCCTCCAGAAGGGCATGCAATCCTGCCAACACCTTGTTTTAGCCCAGCAGAGGACTTCTAACATACAGAACTGTAAGATAATAAATGGCTGTTTTAAGCCATTAAGTGTGTGGTAAATCATTACATCAGACATAGAAAACCAACACACATTCCTAGAGTATACACTTTCTCTGAGACGCAACTCCTTATAGAAAAATAACACCTCCATTGACAACCACATAGGACTGCACAGGGCAAATCAAAACAAGTACCAAGGAAGATATTATTATTGCTAAAAAATCCTGCTTTAAAGTACTTTCTTCAGAGCTACCTCATTCATTCTTTCAACATATACTGACACTGTCAATATGCCAGCACTAGGAATACAAGTTGAACAATGAAAAGTCCCTGTCTTCATGAAGGTTACAGGACGTTAAGGAAGACAGAAAAGTTAACAGAAGATGAGAAAGTAATATAATGCTTGTAATATCCAGCAAACCTAGGTAGCGTGGGAGCACAAGTTTTGGGCTGAGGGAAGGGCTCTCAGAGAAAATGTCTAAGTTCAGACCTATGAGAAAAGCAAAAGTTAAAATAAGTGTGTGAGAATTGGGGTGCGTGGGGACACCCAAACAAAGGAGAATAGTATATGTGAAGTCCTACGAGCAAAAGTGTGTAGGTATTTTAGAGGAACAACCAGTAGTAAGTGTGGCTGGACCACAGGGCGAGTGATGGAGAAACACAAAGCAATAGTAGGGCGCAGGGCCACGTCACCCAGGGCCATGTAAGCCATGCTGAAGATCCTGCACTTTATCAAGAGCAACAGGGACTTGCTGAAGGGTTAAAACAAAAAATATAATCCATCTGTTTGAAAAGCAGAAAGTGAATTGAAAGGAGGCAAAATTAGAGAAAAAGAAACCACGTGAGACAGTTCTGACCTCCATCAAAAGTAAAAGCATTCATTCACTCACTCACTCTTTCTTCTATTTCAATTAATACTCTTTTTAGAGCCTGCTACGGGCCTGTGCTAGACTCTGGGAATAATCCCTTCCTAGGAGAGCTGAGAGTCCTTTGCAGGGAGACAGACTTATTAATTAAGAAGAAATGACAAGACATGGTGACTGATGAGCTACAGGAAGTGAAGGAAAAGATAAACCTAATGATGTCTAATTTCTGCCTTGGGCAACAGTAGATGGTGGAGCCAACTGCTGAGATGAGGGACAATAAAGGCAGAGTAGGTTCAGCTGGGAGTAGATGATGAATTCCACTTTGGACATTCATTCATTCAAGAGACATTTTGTATTTGATGGGGCTAAGGATGAGGATCTATGAGACACGTGCAGTAGGACCCTGAATAGAGAGGTCAGAATGTGAAGAGAAGAATCTCAATAGTAACGGCCATGATTTACTCTTCCACCATGATGCTACATGGGCAAATGCTTGTATCAAAAGTGAATATCTATTCTTTTTCAACTGTAAGTGTTTATTTAGTACCTACTATGTGAACACAGTGAACAAAACTGTCTAAGCCTGTCCTCAAAGAGTTCACATCCCAGAAATGGATGTTAGACATCGACAGTCCCACACACACACTCAACATGCGACCAGGTCTGTCTGCTGCCAAAGGCTGCACTCTCTCTTCTCCCCTCAGGCCACGCCACGCCTCTAGGAGGAGAATAACTACAATGGACACGCTGCTCTAGGAATGAAATTTTGCTGATCATCAGGACATAAATGAGGACACTTCCATTCCGATTCCTAGATCCTTCCCTTAATCTTTGTGTCCTTGGGCTGGATTGTGCTTAATATCAGATATAACATGGCACATTATTAACCTTTCAAGAAGCTTCATAATTTAAACACATGTTCAGATATATATTGCCCACAGGTGAAAGCTATCTGAACAGTTTTATTGGGTAACATTAAAAATCATTTGCTATTTTTACTCTTACAAATGCATTAATATGAAATTTCAGAAACTGAGTATTTCTGAAATTTTAAGCAAAATCTTGCAGTTATAAAGTACATATTATATAAAAGGACTTAGATGGCTATACATGAACACATCTTCTTTGTCTTAAATGCTCTCCTTGATCCCAGAAGCATGGAGCCGTGATCAAAGTTTGATCTGACAGAAAAAATACTTGGGTATTTTGGGCTCTTCCAATAATCACAAAAGCACAGACTTGTAGAACAAATGCCACAAAAACCGAGGGTAAAGGATATAAGTATAAAAAGGAAACAATGTAAAAACATGGCACTACCTAGCCCTGGCAGCTTTCAGGGTTGAAGTCCCATAGGGCCCATCCGTCAGGATAAAAAGTGTTGCATTAAGGAGCGTCAGACAGAAAGTCACATCTTTATGTCTGGAAAATGAGAGGTATGGGAAAGAGAACCACAAGCTGTGCTCTCTTCAGGGGAAAAGGAACTGCTCCCCAGTTCTTGAGAGGGACTGTGGAAAATGTTTTACACAACCGTCGCCATGCAGCAAGCTGGAAAGAGTCCACACTGCAGCTTCCTATGAGGAAGAAACGTTTTGAGCTAGGACCTGTGGCCCCACAAACAATGAGATGGCACAACTCCAGCTACAGGTTGGGACAACTCCTCTGCCTTTGCACATAACACAAGGAGAAGTAACCCTGGCACAAAGAGGACAGACAGTAGTTAGAGGTCACAGTACTGTGTTCCTGGCGTGGGCAATGGACAGATGGTGTACGTGTGTTGGATGGTGGGGTTCTTTGATTTGAGCTAAAGGAGTCTGAATCGGAGTGAGTAATAGTGGGAAAATATCCTCATGTGCTTTCTTATTCCAAGGCCCAGGATTGGGTCTCCCAGGTGGAAGGCCCTGCCCACAGGTATTCATTCATCTATGGCTTTCACGACCCTCAAGTGTGGCCTGGGGCTTCAAAGAGATCAAGGCCAAATATTTTTTTGAGGCATGAGGGTCAATAAAAGTCTGGCAGTTCCTCACCCAGACTGTGAGTAGTACAGAGTAAGGGCAGAAAAGTATAGCTGCACAAACTGGTTTAGTCACACTTACACAAATTCTCACACATTAGATAACATATAAAAAGCATTTTCCGCAGTAAGTGCTCAATAAATATCAAATATTATTATACACTCACACAGATATACTCATGTATTGATAAGCACACATATCTATACCACTTTGGGGAACATTCCAGATAGTCACTCTGCTTTCTGGATCAAAAGAAGGTCAAGGCTCCTGGGCCCAAATAGACAAGGTTCATCCTCAAATGTCTTTTCAGCAGCACTGTAGACATTGTAGGGAAAGCCAAGACAAGAGGCCGCAATTTGACGATGTTCATTCTTCTCCTATCCAGGCAAAGATGGACAAGGCTGGGGCCAGAGAGCAGAGAAAGGGGCATGGGGCACAAGTACTACCAAGAAGAACCTCTCAACATATTCCCCTGCAGGAGATTTTTGCCCCTCGCCTCCGTTCTTCCTCCATTCTTGTCAGAAGGCCTTGCTTAACGGAATCCCTCTTTGTTTTTGATCTCACATTCTGATTTTTCCTTCCTGGCCTTCCTACATCCATGTTGTTTTAGTTGTTGCCCACTTCCATCAACCTCCTGAAGTTACCTTTTGAGATCCATGGCCAGCCCTGTACCAAGAGGCATGAGTCTTCCCTGTAGGGCATCCTAAGGGGCTAGGTTGGCTCTTGACACCAACTTCGCACGTCTAATTCTGTTCTGGCATAGTCAACACAAAAAACAAATGCCTAATCTGATCATACTTGCTCTATTCTCTCATTTTGTCTCAAATAGAAAGCACAATATTTAATAATCTGGTTTTACTTAAAATTATGTCTTTTTTAGAGAGCCAGGAAATTTAAAAAATATGTATTTTTAAAAGCTAGTTATTTTATTCTGAAGGATTTGCTCACAAATTTACTCACAATACTGTGCATAACACTGAGCATATGCTCTTGAAAACTGAGATTGCTTGATAGCATAAAAATGGAAATGTTACGTGAGAAACAACATGCAAATGACAAATAAGGTGACAGCTATATAAAAATGAAAGTAAGTGGCCCAGAAATCAAAGAAAAGCAAATTTTTGAATTGATTCTCTAAATGGGACATAGTCTGAGTCCTGAAAACCTACCTTTCACCATTAGGCCCCACTCTGTTGATTAATTTTTCCATGGCTTCCTCTGTCTCCTTCAGTTTTTCTTGCAATTGAATAAGCTCAAAATTGGCTGAAAAACAAGCATCAATCTAAGAACCATCATACACAACTCCCTAAGCTCTTCTCTGAAACATGGCTGGCTGTGACGCTCTACAGTAATCCAGCCTAGTCCCAAGACTCAGAGAAGAGCCTGCGTCTCTCTCACTAATCCAATGAGGATACAAAGGGGGACTGTGGTCTGGGCACCGAGATCTAAAGGATACACGTTTAGTGAGTGATGAACAAATCACTCTCTTATACACAGAAATATAGCAGGACCAGCTAAGAAAATACCTAGGAACGAAAGTGTACCTCTACACAGTCACCCAAGAAGAAATGAAGAAGATAAACATACCCAAATACAATTAATAATCAATGTTATATTCATTTCAGATATACAACATAGTTATTCAATATTAATACACCTAACGAAGTGATTACCACGTTTTGTTTAGTAACATTCTGTACAAGATTATGATATTGTTAACTATATTCCTTATGTTGTACATCACATCCCTGTGACTTATTTATTTTATAACTGGAAATCTGTACCTCTTATTTACCTTCATCTATTTTGCCCTTCCCCTCTGACAACCACCAGTTTGTTCTGTGTCTATGAAACTGTTTCTGCTTTGTTCTGTTTTGTTGGTTTACTTTTTAGATTCCACATAGAAGTGAAATCATACAGTATTTGTCTTTCTCTGTCTGACTTATTTCACTTAGTATACGAGTAATACCCTCTAGGTCCATCTATGCTGTCGCAAGTGGCAAGATTGCATTCTTTTTTATGGCTGAGTAATATTCCACTGTATATATGTACCACATCTTCTTTATTCATTCATCTTTGATGGACACTAAAGTTACTTTCAGACTTGGCTATTCTAATCCAAATGATGCTCGGGGGTAAAGTACCAAACCTGTAAGGTACTTTAGAAAAGGAGTTAAGACCCTGAAATGAGCAATATTTCACCTACACCTAAGGCTGAAAACATATCTGGAAGGTAATAGTTTAAATGTTATGTTTTTTCAATAGAGGAAGTTTTGAACTAGGGCTGACACCTCCCTGCCCAAGGTTTTCTGCCCAAGTCATGTGGAGTGATGTGATGTAACCTGCCTCCCAGAAGTAGTCTCCTCAACAAGGGTCAGTACAGAGCACATCTATCTACTGAAACTAACATTAAGACCTTAAAAGGAGAACAGAAAAAATAAATCCCTAAATCCGAACATGAAATGAACTTTAAAGCAGTAGGAAAATAAAATGTGGTTCATTATGTTGGTGATTTCGTTTTTCTGTTTCATGCCCAGCTACCATTCTACCCAGGTATATTTAAAGGATCCTTGTAAATGTGATATTTCAAAGGCCTTTTACTACTTCTGGAATAAATTCGTATTCACGCAGCTAACATCTGCAACGTGTCTAGGGGACTGTGCCACATAAATGTTTCAGTTATTTTTATTTTCTGCATGATTCAGAATTGAAGGAGAAGACGCGGATATAACTGCTACTACATGATAAAACAGCTGCTCTTAGGAATTCATTTTATTTACTGCTTTCTGTTTTAAATGCATTATGTGACAGGAGACAGAATTTGCTACTCTTTAGAGAGTCCACAAATCTTTTAAAAATTATTTTACTGATGCATTTACCATACTGTTAGGCACTATCTCCACTAAGAACACAGCAGCTTTCTCAAAGAATTCCCTGAATAGGATTTCCATAAAGGATGCAGAATGGGACTGGAATGCCTCTTTCCACAGAGAATCCGGAATAAACCAAAAAGCAATTAAGGCCAAGGGCAGATGCTCCTGTGGTCCAGCCTCACTTCATTTTGCTGCTTTTTTAAAGAAGCCTCTGATGAGGCTTCATTACCCACAGGATAAAGCAGTTTGGCCTCCAAGGCCTTCAGCAACATGGCTTAACCTACCTCCTCTTCAGGCCTTCTTTCCCACAGCTGCCCTATGTCAGGCTGTGTCTCACTCAGTCCATCCCATCTATCTGACCAGGCCACCTTCACAGACACCCAGCTAGAAGTGATTTCCCATAAGGCTTTTGTCAAGTCCCTTCTTTCTAGGTAGTACACTTTTCACAAGTTATTTTTCCTGACATCCATCTTAGACTATAAATTCTTAGAGGGAAGAGCCATGCCGTATACATTTCATTTCCCCAGAGAACACAGAATATTCTAGTTGGTTAGTAAATATTTGATGATCATGTTTCAAGAGCCAGAAGTGTTAAACTCTGTCCCTAGATCTGATAACTGATTTTGGCAATGACTCCATCTTTCTGCTTCACTTTTCCTCCCTATGAAATAAAGATATTAGCTACCAATATTCTGCAGTCGAAAATGAGAAGTAACCCATTCCAAATGTGAAATGTTAATTTGCTAACATATAAAAAAGTAAACCAGCGGTTTTGCACTTTTTTAAACTATTTTTCCCTTAAAAGCCCAACATCAATATAGACACTTTTCAGAACTCCCAGAGCTAAGGTTAAAATGCCATCAGATTAACTTGGGGCAAGTTTTGAGAAATGCTTTTAAGAACACAGATCGTCCCTCTGGCTGTGTTATAGCTGTCTGACACAATAAAACTTGTGACTAAACGGAAAAGGGCACTTACTAATTTTCCTGTGGGTGTTTCCAGGGGTAGTGGTAGAGCATTTCCGATCCTCTGCAGGTTTTCCCTTTGAAAGCTGAGAATTGAAGGAGGTACAGCACATCAACAGCAGCTCAGAACCTCAAAGTCACGGAATCCCTCATATTAAATGAAAAAAATAAATAAAAAGAAGAAAAAAAGGTTGGGAGACAAAAATTAAGTCAGAAATCCAATCAAATAGCAACATTAGAGAAACATCTCAAAAAAAAAAAAAAGCCAACAGAAGGTTTCTAGGTAAAAAATTATCAAGGCACAAGGAAAAAAAAATCTCTCTATAGGTCATCTGCCTTGCCCGCGCTCAGTCTGCCTTGCCCATGCTCATCGAAGACTCAGCTCGGGCTGCCCGCAGAATTCCTGGACGAGAAGAACTTGCCCACTCTAGTTAGAAGGGCAAAGTGAAGTTCCTGCCTCCACTGCACAGGCTGAGGCCCATGGCCTGGCAAAGCCTGCCTGAAGGTGGAACTTAATTAGGAGTCTGCTTGTAAAAGACCCAAATCACGTCTCCCTGGAGGTAGGAAATATTAGGCTTAGGACGTGGCAATTCTGTTTCAGGAGAATGACTGGACACGATGTTAAAAACGGCACCTCATACTCCTGCAGGGAAAGGAAGGGCAAAGTGATGTTGATTCCAGTCATTATCTGGCCTCACAGTGGCCACCTGGGAATCATGTGCCCATCCTAACAATACGGCTCTTCTTGGAACAGCCTTTTCAGTTTGCGAAGATGCCTAATCAGAAAAAAGGGGGGGGGGAAGGGCTTTGAACTTTATCGCTCACTGGATTAGGAACTAGAAGGTCCAGGGTCAAGTCCTGGCTCTGCAGTTTAAGTTGTGAAATTCTGGGGCAAATCATTTAAGCTCCAAGTGACGACTTTCTCTTCTGTAAAACTGAGGTAACAGCTATGCTATACACCTTATGAAGAAGAGGCAAGGTTTAAAGAGATGATAGATTTAAAAGAGGGTTACGGACTGTAAAGGGTTTAAATACTGAAAATGACTTGCATGACAATGCTAGCAGATTGTCGTTCATGTAACATGATCAAGATGATTCCACTTACCTTAAATAGAATGTACAGTATATACAAAAAAATCCCCAAACCATAGATTGGAATAATCTGCCCCATCAGGCCGCGCCCACTACTTCCTCCTCCTCCAGTGCCTCCGCCTGATCCTTTGGCCTTTGCAAAGGCCTCTGCAAGGTGAGACCTCTGGAAACGAGCCCCAGGGGTCTGTCCATCTGAGGGCGCCTGGTGATGATGCATCATAGGTGGAAATCGACCCAACTTGCCTGAGAAAATAAATTAATCCGAGTTTATTTCTTCTACTCTTTTAAACATGACTATTACGAAAACACCTCCTGCATTGATGTACAAAATAACAAAGTCAAGTCAAAGAAGTTTAAGAAAAAACAGGAACTTGATTATAAGAATACAGAGGTATCACACAGATAACATGATGTGGCAATTTCTAGCTGTTCACCAAACCCATTTTTTCTCTTCCTTTTGGGTCCACAGCTAGACCACATTTTCCAGCTTCCCATCCAGTTAAATGTGGCCATGTGACTGAGTTCCAACTAAAGGAATGTGGGGGCAATATGCTAGTTCAAGGCCTGGCCTATAAAACTTCCCATGTATTAAACTCCATGTTCATTTCCTGTCTGCAGGCTGGATGCTGACACCTAGGAAGACCCTGAATGTCAAGTGATAAAAATGGCAGAGCCTCCAGCAACCTGGGTTCCTGAATAACTGTATGGCACAGAGCCCTCTACTGCTGCCACCCCACCAACTCAGAACCATCTGGATGTGTTTATGTGAGGAGAAATAAACTTCTATTGTGTTAGGGCCATTATATACTTTGGAGTCTGTTATAGCAGGTAGCCACCCCTAACTAATACAGACAAGGAAATGCAATCGGGTCTCAGTGGAGAACAGAGCTGGAAACTGGAAAGCCATCAGAATCCAGGACAGCTACTCTCACATTCTACCTCATCTTTCTCCCTCTCTATGGAGCCATAAGGCTTTTTTCTGTTTCTCTGTGCGTATCTTCTTCATTCTCCTTTCTCTGCAGACCATTTCTTTAGTTTCTTTGCAAAATGGGAGAAGATGGTCATCCCCAAACTCCTCCTTTGCATGTCCTTCAAGAGGTCAGCAGAGACTGGTCATAATTTCAAATTCCTTGGAGGAAGATTTTACATACTCAGCTTGCGTAGGTATGCATCCCTTTCTACTCAGCTGTAGCTGAGCAGACAGGATTTACATAGTACAAACAGGGTCACAGGGGCCATCCCTGTGAGTGAAGGGCAGGACTTAGAGAAAGGAAAGTGCATGGGTTTTCTTGCATTTTTTCCCTCCATCAGAAGCAGCCAAACATTAACACCAACTGCCAAGCCTACTGAGAGCCAGAGGTGAGAAAGAAAGGGAAAACATCTCTTCAAAAGGCCATGTAAACAGGCTTGTGTGGAAAAACCACAGGGAGATAAACTTATAGAGCAGAAAACACTATCGAGAGAAAGGCTTCACAAATCAGATTTTACAAATACAAAATATACAGTGAAAACCTGTTGGATTTGACTTCATCAAAATTACAGATTTCTGTTCAATAAAGAATACCATGAACACAGTTAAGACAGATGACAGACAAGAAACAGCTTTGTAACATCTAAAATTGACAAGGGATTAAATACCTAGAACCGACAAAAAATTCCTACAATTGACATGAACATCACAGGAAACCCAATAGAAACATGGTCAAAAGATATGAGTAGGGAACTCCAAGAAAGAAAAGCGTAAAAGATTTTTGTAAAAAGTACATAAAGAGATGGATCAAATCCAAAGTAAAACCAATGAGTAAAATATAAATTAAAACAATGATATAGCACTTAAACCTCTCGGAAGGGGAAACATGAGAATGGTGGATAACAGCAAAGATTGCTTTCCGTAACTGGGAAGACGTGGGAGGCGAGAACCCGCATGCACTGCGGGTGAGTATGAACGGATACAGCCATTCTGCTAAGTTGTGTGTCTGCACTTAGCGACACTAAGTGCGTCTAGGCCTTGTGGTCCAGTGATCCGCTCAGGTGAATAAATTCCAAAGAAATTCTCAAATAAGGCTGTCTGTACCCAAATTGAATTATAGACTTTATAGACCAATGAGAGTGTCTGCTGCGATGACGAAATGTCAGGGGGCTTGAAGAAACTTTGCTTTCCATAACTGGATGAATGCAAAATCAGTCTGGAGTAGATACAAACAAGCAATTCTATAGAGCTTTTAGAAATCACAGTTTAGATGTACCTACAGCAACATGAGTACATCTTAAAAAGAACATTGAGCATTGAGTAAAAAATAAGCAAATACCATCATGCAAGCGGAAGACCCCCATAATTATGCTACATATATATTTTAAGCAAATATGTAGAGGTATAAGGTCATAAAACAAACACATTAGAGTGGGTGCGTGTGAATGAGGAAGGGAATGGGCATGTGGATTGAAGACAAAGGGTTAAAAAGTAAAGACCAACACAAAAAAGGAAGCTTGTACTGATGACTTTAACAAGAGGCTATGAATTAAGGACTGTCTTTAAGCCAAGACTGCTCCTGAGGTAAGAAGGAGGGCAGGGGACGAGCAGGTGACACAGCTTGCCACTGACCCGGGCCACTGACCCGGGAGCGCCTGCGGCCTTCGATCCTCTCAGTCAAGCACCACTCCCTTTGTTCCGGATGCTGACTTTGGGTGACATGGAAATTACGGGAAGAAACGCTTCTTTTTAAGAGAAGGTCATCAACGGAAGTCCTCATACAGCTTCAGACAGAAGAAGACCAGATCACCACTCTTTATTCTGGGCACCGGTGACCGTGCTGCTGTGGATCTTAACATAATCAATGGTGAGTACTGGTTTTAAAGTTGTAATGCACCTTCAAAAAAAACACCTAGCCAGCATCCAAGCAGCTAAACTTTCCCTCGAAAGAAAGCAGATATATTGGGTGGCCAGTGTTCAATAAACTAGATCTAACATTTGTAGTAATACGTTGAACTTCATTTTATTGTACTGAGAACGCTGTCTTCAAAACTTGGCATAAAACAAAAAAATTAAAACCTGGTAATGGCACAAAAAGCATTATTTTGCATTTCTAAAATTAAAAAATGATGATGATGCGAAACATTACACATCTCCCCCCAACACTTTTATAGATCTGTCAGCCAGGAAGATTTATTGGACAGTTATTGTGTTCAGGACCCTGCTATAAGTATGAAAGGAGGAAAGCCATAAATGAAATAGAAACAATAGTTCCCACATGGAATGGTGCTTTTACAAAGTAGCATATTCAAAACAAACAACAAAAAGGGCAGGGTATTCCTAAAAGATCATGTTCCAATCTATTTAATAGATCATTTTTTAAAAATAAGCTATTTTTTAAAAAAGGTAGGGTAGCATGGACCTTATTACTAGACAAACTAAGTATTTAAAGAATGCAAAAAGGAAAAAAAAGAGGAGAGGAGTCAAATGAGGTAATGAGACTCAGAATAGCAGAGAAGCAAAGGCACACCAGGAGGAAAGAAAAGTGTGTGCAATGAGGAAGAGAGGAGAACAAACAAAGAATAAATAAGGCTAATTACCAAATTAGTTTGGCTCCATTTAGGGAAGTAATAAGAGATAAGGGAGGGAAGTAGAGGTGGGATACTTCAATGCTAACTTGTGGTGTATAAATTTGATACTGTGGATCTAGGATCAGGGAAATGACTTAATGAGAAAAGGGTTTGAGGGGGTTAATCTAGTAGTTGAGCACAGGGCCTGCCTAAATGGAGAGAAATTAGGGTTTAGAAAATTAACAAGAAAGCAGCAATTCAGTTGAGATACAAGGACCGGAGGCTCTGGCTGTAGCTGTAAGGAGGAAAGCTGTAAGGAGGAAAGCTGTAAGGAGGTCCAAGGGCTCTTACACTCACACAATGATCAGCAGCATTTAATACTGACCAGAATACAGAGCTAATGGGAGAGGGCGTCAGAAAGGGGGACAGAAAACTCCAAGGTCAGGAGTTTAAGATACTAGCAGAGGACAATGAGGAAACTGGGAGGGCTCATGATGAGGGAAAGACGGAGTGCACATTTTTACATGTTAAATTCCAGGTGTTGGTGGCACATTCAGAAGAAATTGTTATTAGACTATAGCTTGGCTTAAGAAGAGACTCCAAGCTATGTACATGACAAAGCTAATTAAAATTAGGTGAGTGAATGGCTCCCATACCAAAAAGGCTGGAGGGATATGAATACTTATGTGCAAAAAAAGGAAGAAAACTGAGTTGGTCAAAGAGGACCAGAAACAAACCAGTATCATAAAAGTCAAAGGAAGACATACTTGAAAGCAACAGAGAAATCTGGAGGAAAAGACCAATGGCAATCCCTGTTTTTAGACACAAGGAGGGTGCAGCTCACAGTGGCCCAGGCGGGGATCGAACCAACAACCTTGGTGTCACCAGCACCATGCTCTAACCAACTGAGCTAACGGGCCACCCCTAGACACAATGTATTCTTGAGAAAAGGGTGGCCATCACATGAAACCCTGAATGCCTACCTGTTTAGACAATAACTGAAACAAGTGTACTACAAAGCATTATATGATAGAATCTCCAGAGTCAGAAGGAGCTTTAAAAGTCACTCAGTCTTTCAACAAATGGTATGGGAACAACTAGATATCCACATCAAAAGGATGAAGTACACCTCATATTAAATTTAAAAACTCAAACTGGATTAAAGACCTAAATGTAAGAGCTAAAACTATAAAACTCTTAGAGGAAAACACAGACATAAACCTTCATGACTTTAGATTAGGCAATGGTTTCCTAGATATGACACCAAAAGCATAAGCAACCAAAGAAAAAAAACAGGTGAATCGAACTTCAAATTTTAAAACTTTTGTGCCTGCAAAGGACACCATCAAGAAAGTGAAGACAACCCACTGAATGGGAGAAAATATTTGCAAATCATATATCTGATAAGTATCTAATATCCAAAAAATACAAAGAACTCTCACCACTCGACAACAAAACCACCCAATTAAAAATGGTCAGAGGCTCAACAGAGATTTCTCCCAAGTATATAAATGACCAATAAACACATGAAAAAATGTCCACCACCACCAGCCATCAAAGAAATGCAAATTAAATCCACAATGAGATACCAATTTACATCCACTAGGATGCCATAATCAAAAATACATAATAAAAAGTGTTGGTGAGGATGTGGAGAAAATGGAACTCTCATATTCTGAGGGTGGGAATGTAAAATAGTGCAGCCACTTTGAAAAACAGTTTGGGGGTTCCTCAAAAGAGTAAACAAAGTTTCCATATGACCCAGCAATTCTGCTCTTTAGGTATATTCCCAGGAAGATAACAAATAAGATAACACATACAAAGCACCCAGCATACACAGTAGGTCTTTAACAAATTCTGATTTCCCTCCCTACATAATTCCTAAGTAACTGAATTCCATAATCTAGTCCAAAAGTACCTCTTCACACTTCTTTCCCATTACATTCTCTTGATTCAGCCTAACTAGACTTCTCACCATGCTTTGAGCCTACCCTGTGACTTTTGTTTTTAAAGGAGGATGTAGCTCACAGAGGCCCATGCAGGGACAGAACAAACAACCTTGGTGTTATTAGCACCGCGCTCTAACCAGCTGAGCTAACTGGCCATCCCCGCCCTGTGATTTCTTGCCTCTAAGCCTTCGTACTCCAGGGGTTTTGCTTTTCTCTCCAACTCCACATATCTAAATCCAGCCTATCTTTCAAGGCCAAGGCCAAATATTGCCCTCACCCCAAAGCATTTTCTCATGTCACCCCATGTACTTAGAACACACTCCTCGAACCTCTTTAATTGCACTTATATCCGGTTTTATTCAAGAGTTACATTTGTGTCGCACAGCCTCTATGGGAACGGACTGGGAAACAGAAATAGGTAACAGGCCAGACCCAGGGCGCGCTCTGGCTCTCGCACGCCACACACTTGGCTGAACTGACTGCATGACTAACACTGTGCCTGTTGGCCTTTAATGGAATCTCAAGATTCAGCTCCGTCACTGTTAAGGCTAAAAATCGTTTTGTACTTCACTGTCCTGAGTGTTTTCAATTTCACAGTTTTGAGAATAGAAAATGGCAGTCCAGGTAACTGATCAAGGTACTACCCACATATCACACTCCCTCACCTCTAAGTTTCTGAACTTGAAAAAGCGCCTGATTTCCATGCATTCACAGGCTCTCAAATTGTCCCTTCTCTTCTTTGGACACTTTCAGGGCAAATATCTCATGTTTTATTAGGAGAGCAGAAAAAGTTAAGGGACCAATTCAACACATTTGTCCTTGGCACTTACATACCAACATATAAAGAGCTAATTTAAGATAAAGAATTACATATGTGTGTGTTATACTCGTATACGTGTATTTATATATATATATATGTATATATATATATATATACATATATATATATATGTGCGTGTGTATATACACAGATGTGTGTGTTTGTATTTTATCTCAGAGAGCTCAAGACTCAGCGGGCATGACTCCCTTGAGGAGAACATGGTGACAAAAGAGTCTGAGCTATTTCAGAGGAACAGGGCTACCGGGAAGGGACTGGGAAGGAACCCTATTTATAGGCATTCAAAGGGAGACACTCACTGGAAAACACAGGCCAGCAGGCTCAGCAGGAGATGCCAGAAATGACATTACTGTGGGAGCCTCACTGGCCTAGCCAAGTGGAGGTGGTGCGTTGAACCCCACTCCTCACCCCTTCCCCCGAAGCCAGTTCTAGCCCAGAAGAAGCGTACTGTCATCTGGGAGGGCTTCAGCTACCCCGGCACCTATCCCAGGTCTCAGTCAGCTAACACTAGAACGACTGACAAGCTCCTGACCTGGTGTGCTGACACTTTCAGGTTCCACATAAGATAAAAGTAGGGGAACTGCTACTCTGGCCAAGAATACATTGGTTGGTGGAATGAAAGGAGAACTACAGGAGAAAGAGTCCATGTCAACTTAGTATTTGTGAGAATAAAGAAGGTACTTTGTGTGGCACAGGCTCTAAGGAGACAGAATTAAGAAGTTTTGAAAACATAGTTCCAAGGCATGAGTTCATGTCTAAGAGGAAAACTCTTAAAATGCATTTGTTTGGGTATTTCAAAAATTCTCAAGCAGGTAGGAAAGGCAGAGGGGAAAAAGTAGATGTATAGGGAACTCTTCTAAAAGAACAGAGAAAAAGATGAACAGAAAGACATAAGCAATCAGCACGAAAGAGTGGCAAGACTTGGAAGAACCATACAAAGAGGCCAAGGTCCAAAATAAATTAGGATTTACAAAAAGGGTAGCAAAAGAAGCAATTTGCCTGATGACAAAATGTTATGCTAGCAGAACTTTTCAACCTCGATTTTGCTTCCACATTCTCTATCAAAGGGAATGCATTTTGGGTTAAATGTAAGATAATTAACAATCCTAAGGAAAAAAATAAAATAAAAGTCCCAGAAGGGTGAAGAGGACAAAAATTCAAGTCTATTCACTAGTAACTTCTACCAAGAAGATTGGGAACATTTGCAAAAAAATTGTGTCTTAAAAGACAATTTTAAGAAACTATGTTGATAAAAAGAGAAATCTTGAAAGAATGGAGGTAGTAGATAACTATTGCTCCAGTATGCAAAAAGTAGAAGGTGGATGGTGGACTTCTCAACTACAGGAAAGTGAGTAAGTTGTAGCAATTAGGCTAGATTCTAAACAGGATGCCCCCGCCGCCTTTTTTTTTTGATGGAGTGAATGTGGGAAGGAACATTATTTTTTTCCTTATTATAAAAGAAATACATACCTATGGAAAATTGAGAAAATACAGAAAAGTGTAAAGAATAACAACCACCCATACTCTATCCAGATAAACCACTGTTAAAATGTTGGCCTATTTTTTTCCAAATATATAGTGAGTACATCTTTATTTTTCACGCATAGCATATAATTCTCCCATACCATTTAAAACTCTTTATGAATATAATTCACTGGATTCATAACAGTCCATCACATCTATGCACAATAATTTATGTAACAATAAAGAACACAATAAGGTAATAGCTTACAAATGCTACTAGAGGAAGCCATAGTCCCGGGAGCCAGCATTCATTAAATCACTCAATTTACTCATTCTTTCATTCATTAATATTTGTTGTCTATTATGTGCAGGCTTACTCTAAAACTGGAGATAGAGCAGTAAACGACAAAAATCCCTGCCTTTGTGGAACCTCATTTATAAGTGTGAAAAGAGACAATAAGCAAGATAATGATCAATACTAAGGAGAAAAAAATAAAGCAAGCAAAGGGGATCAACCATGTTGGGGGCAAGTTAAGCTTTTAGCTGAGTGGCCAGAGAAAGCTCAGGAGATATCATTCGAGTGAAGACCTTAAGATGAAGGAAAGGCACGTGGATATTCAAAAAGAGCATTTCAGGCAGAGAGAACAGCAAATGCGAAGGCCCTGCGATGGGAGTTATCCCTGGAATGCTCCAGGGACAGCCAGGAGAGGCCAGTATGGCCAAAGCAAAGTAAGGAGGCAGGAAAAGTACAAGGAAACGGGGAAGAGCATTAAGTGGGGCCTTTTAGGTCAGTACAGACTTGTCTTTTCATCTGAGTGAGCCAGGAAAGCACTGAAGGGTTTTGTGGAGAGGAGAAACTTAGGTCTGTCAGGATCAACACGGCTGCTGTGTTGAGAACAGACTGAAGAGAAAAGGGAGGAAGCAGGCAGACCACATTCTAAGACAGAATAAGATGGAGTAAAGTAATCAAATGGCCGACTGGTTGAATGACTTTACAGAAAACGTTTTAGTGAATTGACTGGTACAATCCTAAGAGCAGTTTCAAATGACTGATACATTTTAAAAAATAATTTGAATGATCTATCAAGAAGACATGCTGATCATAAGGGTGAAATTGTGGGGAAAAAAATCATGAGGCAGTGAGAGAAATTTGAACACCGACTGGATATAAATGACAATAAGGATTTTTTTACATGTGATAATGGTATTGTGGCTATGTTTTAAGAAGAATTCTTATTTTTTAGAGATGCATACTAAAGTATTTAAGGATAAAATGATCCAATGTCTGGGATTTGCTTCAAAATAATCAAGTGTGTGTGTGGTGGGAGGGGGAGTAAGTGGAGGTACCCACGACGAAAGATGATGGCTGTTGAAGCAGGGTGATAATGGATTCATTTTACTACTTTCTCCACTTTTGCTTAAGTTTGAAAACGCCCTTAACAAAAGTTTGTGTGTCTGTGTTTTGTTTTGTTTTTTAAATCAAAGATGGCATATAGCTGAGAGAGATGGTAAATAAACGCGCTGAATGCAAAAATTTCAAATGGCTAGAATTCTAGACCACATTTAAACAGATAAAATGCAGTAAGAGAGACTATAAAGTGCTATGTTTGGTTCCAAAATATCAAGTAAACAGTATAAGACAGACAAAACCTATTTTTTTAAAGAAAAGCTTAGGATTCTAATATACAATGAGGTCAGCAAGTAAAATGCCAAAACCCCAAAGCTATCCCCAGGCTGCATTAAGTAGAGAATTTTAAGGAGGAGTGTGGGGACAGTCAACAGGCTACTCTTCCATGAGTGAAGTAGCTTATGCTTGCTGTTATTTGACTTCCAAGAGGGGTGCATTGAGATACTCCCCACTACGTCAGATACGTCAGATGGGGAATGCATGAGAGAGCTAGAGATGGCAACGCAGGAAAAAAGACTGAAGAATGGGACATGATACTAGTCTTCAAATTCCTCAACTCACCGTTTTCCCCTTAAATATACTTTTCCTCCATCCTGTTTTGAAGAGCATCACCATATATGTGTTCATCTAAACCAATGACCTGAGAATAATCCAAGACGCCTCCCTCTCCCTTATCTTCCACTTCTATTTTAAAATGTCTCTTAAAATTGTTCTCCTACCCAATGTCGACAATCTCCCCTGCTCCATTTACTCCTCTTCCTCCGGTATCCCTATCTCCCTTTGGGAATCACTCTCAACTTCAGGGCAATCAGCATATTCTTTCTACCAACAGCACTGCAAGTAACTTAATTCAAGCCATTAATATGGGTGGATATTAGCTGGGAACTATTGGGAAAGAATGGGGGGCGGTAAGAGTGAGGTGGGAGTAAGGGAAGAGTTTAACAGAAAAGACACTCTTTCTCCGGACAATGGAATGTTGAGAAGGTGATGTCTGGATCTTTGCACCCATTGCTGCTCTCCTGAGAGAGCAGAGGATAGAGCCAACTTGAGAAGGAGCTCAGGAGAGAAAAGGACAAATATCAGAGCTGCAGCTTTGATGAGATTGTGAATCTCTGGATCAAGCAACACTAGAGGCCAGTTTCCTTTATACAAGACAATAAATTCTCTTTCTATATTAAGACACTTCAAGTTGAATTTTCTGTCACTTGTCATGAGTGTCCTAACTGATGAGACACTGGCTTAATGATGCTCATGATGGCTCGGCTGGGTCACTGTACCAGTCTTCTCCCTGAAGAAATCCTCACCATGCAGCCTCTATACTGCTGTCAGGGTGTCTTTTCTAAAACCAGAGTGAATGTCCCTCTTCTATTTACAAACTTACAATGGCCTCCTCTACCTTTAAAATAAAATCCAAATTCCTTAAGTATGGCAGAAACAAATCTTCAGTTTGGCCCCTGCCAATTTCTTTGGTCTCACCTCTTACAACTCTAAAGCTATTTTAAGGCTCTGATTTGTTTTTGTTTGTTTGTTTGTTTGTTTGTTTTCCCCCTCTGTGTTCCCTTTGCTTGGGATGACCTCCTTAATCTGGCTGAAAAAGGTGCTTTAAGTTACTGCCTCAATTTAGCCAAGGAATGCAAGGTTAGTTTAATATCCAAAAATCAATTACATTATAAACTATATCAGTAGGATGAAGGACAAAAACCCCATGAACATCTCAATAGACACAGAAAAAACACTTGACGTAATTCAACATCCCTTCTTACTAAAAACACTCAACAAACTAGGAATAGAAGGGAACTTCCTCAACCTGATAAAGGGCATCTACAAAAAACCCGCAGCTAACGTCATACTTAATGGTACGAAAGCTTTCTTTTTTAGATCAGGAGAAAGACAAGAATGTTCACTCTCACTGCTTTTATATTCAACATTGTCCTAGAGGTTCTAGCCCAGACAGGCAAGAAAAACAAAAGGCACGCAGACTGGAAAGAAAGAAGCAAAACTGTCTCTATTTGCAGATGACATGATCATGTGTTAGAGTTAATAAACAATTCAGCAAGGATGCAGGATACAATAGTAATACACCAAAATTAACTGCATTTCTATACACTAGTAATAAGCAACATGAAAATAAAATTAATAATTCAAATTATAACATCAAAAATAATAAAATACTTGGAGATATATTTAACAAAAGAAGACTTGTACACTGAAAACTACAAACTTCTTTGAAAACAATTAAAGACCTAAATTAAAAGAAGTCCTATGTTCATAGATTGAAAGACCTAATAGGGTTAAGATTGCAATATTCCCCAAATTGATCTACAGATTCAACACAATCTATCTTCAACACAATATTAAAATCCCAGATGGCCTTTTTTTCTTTCAGAAATTAGCAAGCTAATTCTAAAATTTATATGGAAATGTTAGGTCATAGGACTCAGAAATCAATCTTGAAAAAGAACAAAGTAGGAGGATTCACACTTCATGACCTCAAAACTTACTATAGTAATCAAGACTGTGGTACTGGCATGCATATATATAATATATATGCACATATATCAATGGAACAGATTTGAGAGTCCAGAAATAAACTCTCACATTTATGGTCAACTGAATTTCAACAAGGTTATCAAAACAATTCAATGTAAAAAGAACAGTCTTTTCAACAAATGGCGTTGGGACAACTACATATCCAACTGAAACTGGACATAACACTATATATAAAAATTTACTCAAAGTAGATTAATGACTTAACTGTAAGAGCAAATACTATAAAACTTGAAAACATAGGCATAAATCTTTATGACCTTGGATTTGGCAATGATTTTTTAGATATAACAAAAGCAGAAGCAACAAAAGAAAAAAACAGATAAACTGGACTTCATCAAAATAAAAGTTTCTAATTAAAAGGACACCATCAAGAAAGTGAAGACAACCACTGAATGGGAGAAAATATTTGCAAATCATATACCTGATTTGTATCTATAATGGATTGTATCTAAAATATATAAAGAACTCTTAAAACTCAACAATAAAAAGTAAGCCAATTTAAAAATGGGCAAAAGATCTGTGTAGACATTTCTCCAAAGATATACAAATAGCCAATAATAAACACATATAAAGATGCTCAATGTTATTAGTCATCAAGGAAACGCAAATAAAACCACAATGAGATAATACTTCACACCCACTAGGATGACTATACTCAAAAAGGCAAACAATAACAAATATAGGCAAGATGCAGAGAAACCGGAACCCTCATACACTGCTGGTGGGAATGTAAAATGGTGCAGCTGCTTTGGAAAATAGTCTAGCAGTTCCTTGAAAGGTTAAACATCGAGCAATCAATCGTATGACCCTGAAATTCCACTATTAGTTCTAGCCACACTTAAAATGCTCACATTTTCCAAATGTATATACCCAAGAGAAATGAAAACATGTCTACACAAAGGTTAATAGCAGCATAATTCATAATAATCAAAATATGAACAACCCAAATAGCCATTAACTGATGAGCAGATAAATAAAATGTGGTATGTCCACACAATGGAATATTATTTGGCCATAAAAAGTAATGAAGTACTTCTTATACGTCACCTAAAGAATATTAAAATGCTTCAATCCTGGGTGAAGAGAGGAAGTAATGAAGTACTGATACATGCTACAACATGGATAAATCATGAAAACACTGCTAAGTGAAAGAAGACAGTCACAAAAGATCACATGTTGTATTATTCCATTTATATGAAATGTCCAAAATAGAAATAACAATAGAGAAAGTAGATTAGGGGTTGCCTAGGGCTGAAGGGGTGGGAAGGATGTTGGAGGGTGATGGCTAAAGAGTATGGGTTTTTTGTGGGGGATGATGAAATGTCTAAAATTGATTCTGAATATATTTTGAATATATTAAACAATTCTGAATATATTAAAAACTACTGAATTGTATGCTTTAAATGGGTGAATTGTATGGTATGTGAATTAACTCTCAGGGAAAAAAGCACATACTCTCCTCCTCTGACACCTTTTTTGCCCCCAATAAAATTGACAGTTTTAACCACGTGTCTCCACCATTCCCAGAAAGGACTTGAGTGCCTGCAACTGACAGTTTTTTGCACTTACTTGTTTGTTTTCCTCTACTAATCTCTTCCTCAGCAGAGATTTGGCTCATTTTTTCTTAGAATCCACAATATCTGTCACTGTGAGCATTCTATTTGAAAGGGTACATCATAAATAGTTATGAAAAGACAATCTTAATGGTTGTCATGTGGAAAAAGGACTGTGCTTGTTTCACATACTCCAAAGGGCAGAAATAAGAAGCTACAATGAAACAAATTTTAAGAATTTTCAAATAATTGGGGCTGTCCCATTTCTTCAAAGCAGGGGTTTCTGGGTTCTGTGAATTCTCTGAATTGATACTTAAATTCTGAATGTATATATATATATATGTATATATATATATGTAAAGTATGTGCATTTTTCTAAGGAGAAAATCCATAACTTTCATCATATTCTCAAAGGGGTATATAACCCAAAAATGACTAGGAGTCACTGTTTTTAAAATGTTATTGTACCAAAGGCAGGGATTTTAGTTAGCAAATTTCTGTTACCAGAATATATCATTCAAGATAACTTTTTGTTTTTATTATACTACTTCAATAACTAATGCAAAAAGAAAATTCATAATATAGTATCTTCATAATCTTAAATTATTCATTGAAAAGTATTTAATGGCTGCTATTTCAGCCAGGTGGTAAAACAAGACAAAGTCCCTGCCCCCGTGGAACTTACATTCTATTCTAGAAGATAGAAACCAAAAAAATGACTACACAAAGAAAATTTCATATCATATAGCCATCCATGTAATAAAGAAAGTAAAACAACAAGATGGAATAGGAAGTGGAAAGAGAGTTATTTCAGTTAAGGTCCTTAAGGAAAGTCTCTCTGAGGTTACACTTGAGCTAAAACTTGAATGACAAGGAAATTGAAGGGAGAACACTTCAGGAATAAAGAGAACAGAACATGCAAAGATTCTAAGATGAGAACACTGAATACCAGCACTTGAGTTCTTAAGGAAAAGAGCCATGTCTGACTTCTACTCTCACGAAAATACAACATTCAGAAGGGTGTCTCACAATCAATAGAACTTATTCAAGATAATTCAGCATAATGGGAATACAATTCAGTAAAACATTGTTTGAGAACAATCTTTACTGCTCAAGATCATCATGAATTTATTTTTCTTCAAGACAGACAATATGATTAGACAAGTGAGTAAAACCATTGGGTTTTGTAATAAGAAAAAAAATAAGAACAAACATATGAAGATATTTTTAGAAGTCTCTTCCAGGTAGACTATTTTACAAGCATAAAGATTATCAAGCAAATTCTATCAACAGAATTCTGGATTCAACCGGGCCTCCAGCCCTAAAGTTTAGTTCTCTGCATCTAGAGTGTTTATAATCTATTATGTGCAAGAGGGTGGAGCTACAGCCGGTGTGCACAAACCAAAGTGGATTTCAGTTTAAAAGGAGCTGTCCAATAATCAACAGGCTGAACATTAGGGAAGTGTTTGGAGACTATAAAACCATGTCTCAAGGATGTTAGAGATAATTTATAGGAGATAATTGGAGTAGAACTTCATGACCTACATATAGATAATTGTTCTAGTTCCCTCTCCCAACCTTTGGCATCCACCTCTACACTCATTCATGACGGGCAGGCCCCAGAATCCAACCAACGGGGTAGATTTTTAAACACTATATATATACACACACACACACACACACACACACACACATATATGTATATATATGTGTGTGTGTGTGTATATATATATATGTATATGTCATGCCACTAACAAAGGATTAACAAATAAGTTCTTAAATAAGATTACTGTAGTGATCTGTTCATCTCAATATATGATACTTGGATTATTAAAATCTTCAAGATACAGGCATACCTCGTTTGATTGTGCTTTGCTTTACTGTGCTTTCACTAGTGTTGCTTTTTTGTTTTTTAAACAAACTGAAGGCAAGATCCTCCACCAACAAAAGATTACAACTCGCTATATTGCCATACTCGCTTTTTTAGGGTGATCTGGAACCAAACCCACAATATCTCCAAGGTCTGCTTGGATATTACACAGGGCACAAAAAGAGCCTGAAGCAATGAGCACCCAACAACATCAAATTGAAACTACACGAATTAAGGTTAACAATACCACTGGCTTCATTTCATACAAAAGCACGACAGAAAGCACACGGAAACCGTAAAGAGGGAACCCAAGTGGGAGCCCTCCTGACTGGAAGCACCTGAACGAACTGAGTTCAGCCAGTGAGTGGAGGAGGCTGCGACGAACGGGTGTGTGTAAGCCCCCCAGAGAGTGCCCAGGCCTGTGTGCACGTATGCCGGGCCCCTGACCGTCAGTCAGCGGGGGGCTGCGGGAGCTGGGGGGGCTGGGCTGATGCCCGTGGATGCTAAGGGAACAGCGGGGCGTGGCGCTTACCAAATGCCGTCCCGCCCTTCTCCAGATTTGCGGATATCTAACTGGGGACCGGAGAATCCCGGAGTCACCCCTCCCGCGAGCAGCGTTCCCCCTCCTCTTAGCGGGGATGCCAGGCGGCTCAGGGGGAGCTGGCCTGCGCTTACCTTCGGGCGCCGGGGGCGGCTCCTGTCGCTTCCCACGGGACAGGAAGGCCTTGGGCAGCAGCAGTGACACAGCCAGGACAAGGCCCGAGGCCAGGGCCAACCTCTGCACGGTAGAGTACGCCATGGCCGCAGGCCCTCGCCCTCGCCTCCGCCCTCGCCGCAGGTGCAGACGCGAACCGGAACCGGAACCGGAACCGCAGCGCGAGGCGATGCGGGGCTGACCCGCTCCTCCCGCGAGGTTTCACTGTCAGTGGTCCCCGCGCCCTCCCATTACTACAAACTGGAGCCTCCTTCCTCCCCTTCACTCCCCACCTGCTGCCCTGCTGCTGTGCATCGTAGCCTCAGTAACCGGCAGCGTGCCCTCCGCTCCATCCCCGCTGACCACCATTGCTCACTACCCACCCCACCCCATCAATTGCCTCCTTATCTCTACGACCTCATAGTCTTCCAGTTTCCACCCATGCCGCTCGCATCTATTCTCCATCTGCAGCCAAGCCAAAGGGGATAGTGCTAAAATGCAGGACTGCTCTCCCCAGCTTAAAACCTTTCAATAACTCCTCTTTATCCTCAGAACCACTGTCAAACTCCTGACCTCAAGGCTGGGCATGGTCTGGTCTTACCAATTCTCCATCCAAACTAGGTCATTTGCTATTTCCCCAGCATATTCCTTGCTTTCAGGGTAGCTTTGCTTGTCCTCTTCCCTCCACATGGAAAATTCCTAAAGCCATCTTCACCTGTTAAAAACTTTCTGAAGAACAACTGAAAAATACTGCCCTTGTGAAACTTTTCAGTCAGCCTCTCCTTCCTCTGTTATGCCCACAGTTCTTCCTTACTGTCTTTATTCATTCATTTAATAAACATCCTTTTAGTTCTTTCTTCCTATGTATCAAACCCTAAAATGGCACTATAGGATCTGATGAGTAAGAAGGTTTCCCTTTTGAAGCAGATAGGTATCTCAAGAAAATGTAGGAAATATTCTGGACTCTTGAGCAGTCAGTTCAACTGGAAGGAGGAGGAGTCAGGAAAAGCGCCTGAGAATAGGTGAAATTTGAGATTTTTGAAGATTAAATTACTAGGCAGACAGGTGGGACAACATTATGAAGTAAGCAACATTATTATATACCCATTTTACAGATGAGAAAACCAAGGAACAGAAAACTTAAGTGCCTCGCCAACAATTATGCAATATTAATTGAAAGCTATTATTTGAATTCGGGTGTGCTTACTCCAGGGCTTGTCCTCTACGTACCAGTTTTACTCTCTGGAACCAGAGAAGCTCTGGACTCATGAACAATAGATGCAGCTTAGGGAGGTGGTGACTGATGGTATATGACTTCTAAGAGGTGCAGAGAAATCTGGGGTGACTCCCTAAATTCCGGCTTGGGTTACTGGTTAGACATTGATTCCATATAATAAGATTTTGAGAACAGAAGAATCAGGTTTTTGAGAAAGATAATGAGTTCAGTGCTTGACTAGTTGAGTTTGAAGTTCCATGAAATATCCATGTAGGGCTATCCAGTTGGATGTCTGGATATGCAGCTCAGAAGAGATGTTTGGGCTGGAAACAAATATGGAAGCGATCTGCCATCAATAGTAATAAAGTCTATGAGAAGATAATATTAACAAGATTACTCAAGAAAAGTGATAAGGGGCCACGGTGGAAACCTAGGTTACACCATTATAGTGAAGTTTCCAACAGAACTTGGGGCAGAAGAACTATGAAGACAGAAATGGGCAGAAAAGGTAGTGACGAGGTGTTAAACTATTGAATGAATGAGGAGTTACTGGAAGATTGGAAGGTGACAGGAACGGGGTGGAATGAGCATCCAGGTGACATGCTCTTCTAAGGAGTTGTCGTTTGTTTTAAGAGCAATCGGAGCAGCGGCTCATAAGCACACTTTTAGGTACTTTACATACAAAAATGCATTGATGATGATACAAAACTTCCCAAATAAATGCCACCTCTTATTAGTAACCACTTGATTTAATACTGTTTTTTTCTTGTTCTACACTCAGAACAAACCTCTTTTCCTCTCACCTGTAATTTCACTGTCATGGAACTTGTAAATTGCTCCCTAGTAGCTCTTGCCTATGCTTCTAGTGTTTTTATCCTCATGCCGAACACCTTCCCAACATTCCTGATTTACCTCCTTTCCGCTTTCTTGACATCCAACTTCAAGACAGACACAAACTGCTCATGGGTTGCGAGACGCAGGGAGGAGAACCTTTTTTTCTCTGGTGTGCAGTAGAAGGCAGAGAGGGGACCTCCCAGCCTTACGCCCCCTGTTTGCCTCCTTCTCCTTGGAATCTATTTCTACCCTGCCTTGTAATGACGAGCAGGGCTCCCTGATATAAGGCCCTTGACGCCCTACAGCTAGTCCCGCTTAACTGCAGCTGCTGCCAACTATGCTTGGCTGGGGGCCCTGAACTGTTCTTCCTTGAGGGTCATCAAAAGTCACTCATTGTGAAGTTGGCATATACATAGTCATTGATCATAGTCTGACCTTTAGCCTGCTCTCAAATAGGCTATTGACTTACTTCTGTGACTTACATTAGTGATTCTCAAACTTGATTTTTTCTGATAACAGATCTTGAGTCCAGAAAGCACAATAAGCAGAAGGTTTGGGAAGTCAGAGAATGGTAGGAGTTGGAGTCAGAGTAAAATATTACTGAGCAGTATGGGCGTTGGAAGATGGATGGTCTGGGAGGCTTGGACTTTGGATGGTGGCCAAGGTGGATGGGCAGGGATCATGATCACATTAGTCCTGAAAGTGGCCTGGAGCAAGGTGGAAAGAAGATACAGTCCAGAGTATTTAGCTGAAGCAATGTTCATTGTTGCCAAGTGGGGTGGGGGCCTGGAGGAGACAGGGGCCTCCTCTGGGGGACAGAGCTGTTAGGCAGCTCATGGGGCTGGGGAAGCTGGGGGTGCAGCCTGAGACGGCTGCCCTCTGGTGGCTGGTGGTACTGTGGAGCAGGAATGCATTGTGTATGATTCAAGACTTCTTGAAAAACTCACGTCTTACCCCCGAAGTGAGGGCTCAGTTTTTCCAATAAAATATCGGTGGGGAACTGAGATCAGAAGGCTGGTGGCTACATGCTAAAGAAGGAATACATGACAAGGAAGTAGAGGTGGCAAGTACAGCCCACACTGTATGGAGCGTGCAAGGAAAGAAAAGCTAAAAAGTACAGTGATAACTGGGGGGTGTCTGACGTTTGAGGGAAGGTTGTTATTTTCAAAACAAAGAAGAGGCTTGAATATGTTTATATAATTTGGGGGAATATATTAGAAAAGGAGAGATGGAGAATATAGGAGCGGGGACACCAGGGATGCAAGCGCACAGAGGAAAGGGCATGTGAGGACATGGTGAAAAGAGAGCCATCCTCAAGAGAGAAGCCTCATGAGAAACCAAACCTACCAACACCTGGATCTTGTACTTTTAGCCTCCAGAATGTGAGAAAATGCATTTCTGTTGTTTAAGCCCAAAGAAGAAGAAGAAGAGGAGGAGGAGGAGGAGGAGGAGGAGGAGGAGGAAGAAGGAAGGAAGGAGGGAAAGAAAGAAAGAAAGAAAGAAAGAAAGAAAGAAAGAAAGAAAGAAAGAAAGAAAGAAAGAAAGAAAGAAAGAAAATAAAGGAGCAAGGGGACCAGTATTGGAGCAAAGCCCAGATCCTGGAGCAGACGTGAAAAACAGACATTAAGAACCCAGCAGTAGGGACCAGCTTAGTGGAAAGGAAGTGGGAATGAGCTGAGGCATGCATAAAAGGAGTGGCGCAGGGACAGCAAACCAAGGGGTTGCATTTCTCGTTGCCTCAGGTCTTCCTGGTAAAAGATATGGTCGGACCATTATCTGAGCACGAGCAGGGTGGGAAAGGATTGAATGTGGTGAAGGTTTGGCAATCGGGTAAGAGGTGCTCGAAGCCACTCCAGCTTAGCAAAGCGGTTCCCACTGAAGCTTTAAAACAGCTAGGGAGTTCCTGTTCTCTCTCTCTGGGGATGAAGAGCATCTCCCAAGCAGCACATTCTGGGCAGGACCTGGCATCTCAAAGTGTCTCCTGAGACTGGCAGCCTCCAAGGGATCCACGCTAGAAGAACGAAGGCTGTGGGGAGGGGAGGCTGGAGAGGCCCTCAGAAATCAGTCAGCTAAGCTGTCTTGTTATTGGACCAGAGGAAGAACTGAGATCTGCCAAGCGGAAGGGATTTGCTGTGGGTCACCCTAAGGACCAGTGGCTGCACCAGGACATAAACCCAGGTCCCCCAATTCCCAGACGAGACCTCTCTCGGCACGTCACATGATTCCTGCAAGTCTGCCAGTTCTTTGGTGCAACAATGACGAAAACGTCTTCAAAAGTAAACAGGTAAACCCTTCATTTGCTGAATTTAAGAAATCCGTTGCCTAAATATATATGAGTCTCAAACAAATTTGAGCCTCTCCCAGGAAGCTCTCCTGGACACTCCAGCCCATGCTGACTCTTCTTTTTATTGAATTCCTGTGCATACTGTTTCTCATGGATTTTGGGGCCGTTTCACCTAGGCAGGAACCCCACGAAGACAGGGTTGCTTTTCCCCATGGCACAGTTGAGCACAGAACCCTTCAAAGTAGGTGCTTACTAAAGTAGGAGGCTGCTGGTCTCACAAACACGCACAGATTCTGCCACTGCTCCAAGCAACTAGACATTTTCCTAGGAATCGACAGTCAGAATTTCCTTGAAGAGTCATCCCCCAAGGTACAAATTTCCAGTTATAAAATAAATAAGGCCTGGAGATGTAATGTACAGAGTGGTGACTGCAGTTAACAATACTATACTGTATAATTAAAAGTTGCTAAGAAAGTAGGTCTTAGAAGTTCTCAAAAAAAATGTGTAAGTATGTGTGGTGATGGGTGTTAACTAAAGTTATTGTGGTGATCATTTCACAATATACATTAATATTGAATCATTATGTTGTATACCTGAAACTCATGTAATATTACATGTCAGTTATATCTCAATAAAAACAGACATGGTTAAAAAAAGAAGTCACCCCAAAGAGTCTCATTTCAAAAAGTCCCTGATTTTGCCCACTCTACCTTATCCACCAAATTTTCCCCTTAGTGACTGTGATGCTTAATTTTATGTGTCAACTTGGCTGGGCCACAGTGCAAAAATATGTGGTCATGCATTATTCTGAATGTTGCTGTGAATGTGTTCTGAATGAGATTAACATTTAAATTGGTGGACTTTGAGTAAAGACGATTACCTTCCATAATGTGGGAGGGCCTCACCCAACCAGTTAAAGATCCGAATAGAACAAAAGACTGATCTCTCTTGAGGGAGAGAGAATTTTTCAGTGGAAGATGGTGCTTCCTGGGTCTCTAGCCTGTCAGCCCAACTTGAAGATTTTGGACTTGTCCCGTGTCTACCAATTTCTTAAAATCTCTCTCTCTCTCTCTCTTTCTCTCTCTCTCTCTCTCTACACACACACACACACACACACACACACACACACACACCACACAAACACATACACAATTGGTTCTGTTCTCTGAAGAACTCTAATACAGTGATTTTGGCTATTTCCAAAAATGTAATTACGCCTGTAATGGAAGTTTTTCTATCCCAAAGAAGATATCAGGATGTACCTTTGTCTCTGAAAACAATTTAAAGACGAGCCCGTAAGGAAGCACAGCAGCCTCATTGTAGAGCGTCATGGACCCTTACTATAGTCAGGAAATTGGGGTGGTCAGCATGGAAATGAGACCCAAGTACCCAGCACACTGAGCAGAAGGGAGCGAGGCCTGTACCACCAAAGCCCAGAATGAATAGGCTAAAGAAGGAAGGCAGGAGAGGGACAGGACAGGCAAGAGGGTACAGGCCCAAGACCTGGGCCTTGAAAGATAGAATTCCCATCAGGGATAAGGGGACTGTGATAAACACCTGTCAATTGTGGACGTCCAAAATCTTTGAATACCCTTTCATTATCTGATGTTCTTCACACTGACACCCTCACGTTTTCCATGTAGAATCCAACAAACTAGTGTCATGGAGCCTGGAAGGCAGTCATGTGTGAGACTAAAACAGCAGCAGTAGCAGCAGCTTAAAGGCAGGTGGGGAGGAAGACAATTCAAATCAGAAAAGGGAAGACAATGTCAGAGGAAAACCTGTAGGGAGGAAGCCTCTAGGAGACCCATATTCCTTATGTTTTCCATAACACGGTGCTGATTTCCCCTTGCTCTTAGGGTGCAGATACAGACGCTGTTTTTCCATCAGACATACCCATGCCTGACTTGGGTTTGGAGGTTGTCTCTGAGCGGACACAGCAATGCCTGGACTGCCTATTTTGACAGGTGTAGGTGGCAGCAGAGGAGGGATATATCCCTGCGATTGTTGGTGGCCACAATCAGCTTCCTGACAGGCAGAGTGGAGGCCACATAGGTCTGGGGTCAGAGACAGGAGAGCTTCCTTACGAGGCCAGTTCTGTGGAGTGGTTCTTGGAGTTGTTCCGAGCTGTGGAGCCCCAGTGGACTCATCTGTGAAATGGAGACTGTGCTGCTTCTCTCCCCTGAGGTAGCGAGTGTGATGGAGCCTGGGAGGCAGTCGTGTGTGAGACCGAAACAGCGGCAGTAGCTGCAGCTCAAAGGCAAGTGGGAAAGAAGCAAATTGGAATCAGAAAATGGAAGACAATTTCAGAGGAAAACCTACAGGGAGCAAGCCTCTAGGAGGCCCATTTCCTCACCCTAAATAAAGCTTTATCCACCTGGAACTGGGTAGGTAAAGTCAAGGTCTGAGGACCCAGGCTTCCTGGGCGTGAGTGGTCAAGGTGAGAAGGTCCTCACTGCTTTCCTGTCAACAGCCCTCAGTGGCCCCTGACCCTGGTGGAGGCAGAGCAGAGAGAAGTCACAGTTGGATACCTTGGCCCTTTCTGCCTTGAATGAGAAGAAATAGTCTTTGGCTTCAATTAATTAAGCAAACTGATAGAAATTTCCCTCTTAAGTCACACTTTGCATATCCATAATCTCTGCACTACATTTTCTGTATACTTTACCCCTGGGTAAAAATTGGTGAGCATTTAAATGCTTCCTCACATAATCTTGCTAAAGCACACTCTTGCCTATAAATATTCATGTCACTGCCAAAACATTTGCAAGCTTTCCCCAAAGGTGAAATGTGTGTAATGTACTTTGTCTTCTGGGTATAAATATTATCCAATACATTTTGGTTAATATGAATACACTAATTATTCCTGTAACCCTTTTAAAAGGGTCATCTTCATGATGTGAATTTTTAAAAAATGTAATTACAGTAATTGGATACTTAATCTAATTAAAATTTGCTTTATCTTTAATGGGAATTTTTCTAAAGAGGGAGAATGACAATCGGCTTTTTGATAATGACTGTTTTCTTTCTGCAGGAGGATCAAGTTGGTGCAAACTGGAGAGCCAGACAGTTTTGTGTCTTGTCAGTGCCTTTCTCCTTACAACTCAGTACTTCCGGAGTGAATATGGGTTTTAGTTGCTGAAGAGAGTGGAGGAAAGGACTAGGGGAACCTTTTCTATTCTAACAGATGAAACTGCCCCCTTCCTAGGAAGCAGCCTTCTAATCCCCTGGACCTGTGATTGGTCAGGCTTGCTGGAGCTGGAAGAGAAGCTGCTCCATGCTGCTTTGGGGGGCCTGGTGCTGGAAGGAGCTGTAGTGGATGCTATAGGTGTGCCAGCCATATCTCATTGGTCCACCCTTCAGGTCACCTGCAGGCAGTTCCCGTACACCAGTTGGGTTCCATGTCTCTCTGCATAATAAGGCCATTCTCTGGCTTGGGGAGCAAGGTAGGCCTGCTGGAGAGCTATCACCCCCAGAAAAACTCTCAAATGATGAGGGACGGGAGCTGGTAGGTAAATACCTCAACTTCCTTGTTCTTCAGGCATGCAAACTGGGGGGTTCTCTGCACATTCTTTCTGAGGCATCCCACGGGATTAAGCTCTAGTTGCTCCAGCCATAACCTGCTTACTTCAGATACCCATTTGGGGCTTCCTCTCCTTTCTTTCTCACTTCCCCACTCCTTCATCGTGTTTCTTGAGATCGTCCCTCAAATAGAGTAGTGCACCCAAACTCTTACCTCAGAGTCTGTTTTGGGGGAGCCCAAACAAAGACAGATGCAAAGTTGGGGTGTCCAGGCAACTATTTTCTCCTCCATGTGGAATAGGTGTATGTGAAGGAGGAGAAGATGAAGCCAGCAGAAACAAGAAGAAGCGAAGTGTGTGGAGAGCAAGCCTGGTGGTTTTGAATCGTGGCTCCACCCCCAAGACTCTCCTGCTCTTCCTTTGATTTTGTGAGCCGCTCTCAACACCTTCCCAGCCATGTGAGCCAGTTACATTCCTTCCCCCCTCCCATTTTTTTGTATGTGTTAAGCTTGCTTGAGTTGGATTTCTATCTCTTGCCACTGAAAGTATTATGACTCTTGCAAAGAATAAGTGAGTTTGCATGCAAAGCACTTAGACTAGAGCTTGCCTCAGATTAAATGCTGCTACCAGCACTACCACTATTATTATTAAGTGCAGATTGTTATGATTCAATGTCTGACCTGCTTCCAGAAGGGAATATGGCTCAAGGACCGAGAGCGTAGAAAAGAGTCACAAAAGAAGTCAGTTTAATTATAATTTCCTCTCTTTTGTCTTTTTTCATAACTTAATTGGGTTGCCGCCCACTTTCTTTCTCACTGGGAGACATTTCTGCAATCAATAACTATAGCTTTATTGACTTCTTATTGATCACTCACGATGAGCAATTATAATAAATATTATTCTATTTGGCGTAAGGGTCACATGATTTTGCTATAATTTTGTGACCAAATCTGAGTGGCATAGATGAATTGTTCAGTGCGAACGCCCCAGTCAGGTTAAAGTCATGGCAAGCCCTGCCTGGCTTCAGGACCACACACGGACTGTCGCCGGCCCTGGCTTCTCCTTGGATGGCCCATCCTCCAGAAAACATATTTAAACATATCTTATGACTATAGTAGTATAAAAACAAATATGTTAATATTACCTGTTAAGACATTTTATACCTCAGAATTCATTTTGTCTTTCTGATTTTAAGAGAAATGAAAACAGTTTAGTCATGTAGCTCCTGCTTTACATTTTCCATAACACATAATAGTTTTTAATTGTATCAAGCATCACAAAAGTAAACAGTTGCCATTTTTAGAAAAGTTGCAGACAGATGTTTCTGCATTCGAGGGGAGGTGGAAGTCTTGATCTAGGCCTAGGGGAAGTGCTTCCATGAATCTGGTTGGGCAAATGTGAGGCCCAGAGCGTCATCTGGCCTGAGTAGGAGGTGAGCCAATGAGGACTAAGGGGCTTTCCAGAATAAATTCGTGTTTTCCTTCAATGAGAGGTTGTCACGTTGTAAACTTTAGGACTTCTTCTGGTGGCCCAGAGAGAGGAATTTGACAGCCTAAGGACTGAGGAAGAGAGGGCAGGGTTTCACGGCCTGTGGTTTATGGAGGAACTGAGCCTAACAAAGAGTCAGCCAGGAAAGAGCTGCCTGTGATGGGCAATGCCCGGCGGGCTGTGGTTGTAGTAAGGTCATACCCAGGTTTTCCTCCTGCACTATGTTCCTCTTACGGTTTCTGCAAGCCTTTAGGAAAGTCTATGACAAACAGTGGGCCGTGTCATTGGTGCTCAGGAAGAAGGGAGGGGACTGGTCCCTGCTTGTGGCAAGAGACTCTCATCTTGTAAAGCCAGGGTGTACGTAGCAGCATTGACTCAACAAAGAATGCTGATCCCGAAAGCCAAGGTGACTAGAAGCACTGTGAGGAGAGGGCTGTGGGGCAGCCAGTTTAAACCAGAGAAGCAGCTGTGGCGTGTCTGGCCAAGAACGCATTTGAGACAAAGGCTGCTTCTCCCAAATGCACTGGAAGAGGGTGATCCTTGAAGGAAAAGGGGCAGAGAAAGGATTGGATCCAGCTGTTATGTAGTTAGGGTCTGCAAGCAGCCAGAGTTTGCGCACACCCTCGCCTCTCTGAGCACATCTCCTTGATGTCTCTTGGCTTCCAGTTCCAGCCACAGAGACCTCCTTGCTCTTACACAGGCCTGGGCAGCACCTGCCTGAGCCCTAGCAATTGTGCTCACAGCCTGGCATGCTCTTGCCCCAAACATCTGCTGGCTTGACCCCTCACCTCCTTCAAGTCTTTCCTCAAATACCATCTTTCTCGGTGAGACCTTCCTTGGCCAACCTATTTAAGGTAAAACGCTCCTTACCCTCCTGTTCTGTTTCATTTTCCTCCACAGCACTTGTCTTAGCCAATTCAGGTTGCTCTAACAAAGTGCCATAGACTGGGGGGCTTATAAACAACAGAACTTTCTTTCTCACCGAGCTGGAGGCTGTCAGTCTGAGATCAGGGTGCTGGAAGATCTGATGTCTGGTGATGGAGCCTGCTTCCTGGACCATGGTGGCTGTCTTCTCCCTGTGTCCTCACATGGTGGAAGAGGCAATGGTGCCCTCCGGGTCTCTCTTAGGAGCTCATCCTACACACAAGGCTCATCACCTCATGACTTAATCACCTCCCAAAGGCTCCACCTCCAAATATCATCACATCGGGGATTAGGCTTCAACATACAAATTTTGGGGGGACCCACACACTTGCAGTCTATAGCAGTAGTTATCACCTTTTACAGCTTGTTACTTTTGTTTCTCTCCTGTCTCTCTCCTGTAGAGTATAAGCTGCATGAGAGAGAGTTTGGTGATTTTGCTCACTTCGGCGTCCCCAGTGTCTAGAACAGTGCCTGCCTGGCCCATGGTGAAATTCAATAAATATTCTTTGGATGGTCAATGAAGATGACAGCTTCAAGATTCTACAGATAAAGTGCTCTGAAACAGTTCCTAAATAGCGCCTAAGTTTCCATGCATATTACATAGCAGCTGGAAAACAGTCAGGTAACTGAAGTGGGCACAGGTTTACACTAATCACTGATTGCCTCCATTCTCAGTTTGGCTTAGATCAGGGGTGTCCAAACTGCAGCCCGCGGGCCAACTGCGGTCTGCCATCCATTTTTAATTGGCCTGCAGCAAATTCCAAAAATATATTTAGTTTACTTAAATAAACCAGGTGAGGCAATACGTACTTCACCTCGAGTGAGTGGCCCGGCTGTTTGTGTATTTTACCGCATATGGCCCTTGGTGAAAAACGTTGAAAAAAGTTTGGACACCCCTGGCTTAGATGGTGTTTATCATGTGGGAGCTGGGCAGTCTTTAAATGGTGCTCTGTAGAGACTCAGGGGCTGCAGGACTTCCTTCATTGTTTGTTCTTAATTTTATTTTCAAATATAGTTTTAACTATTTTGAGAATAAAACAAATACTTGACTGCGTTAAGTCATTTGTTTTAATGGCTTCTTGTCTAATGTTTAATGTGTGGCTGAGACAGTACTCATTGGATACATATGTGCTATTCCCCTACATGTCACAGCATCCCTTGAAGTTTGGTTTTAGCCACGTAACAAGTTCTAGCCACTGGACTGAGAGAAGTGATGTAAGTTTTGTGTGGGCTAAGACAGTTAAGAATGTGTAAGTGTTCTCCGTCCTCTTCCTTCTGCTTTTACCAGTCTTGCAGTCCATGTGTTTTAGATGGCCCAGCTCCAAGGCAGAAAATCCTCTATCAATCTACACCCCTAAGTGACTGTTTGAAACAGGCATGTAGCATGAACAAGAAATAACCTTTATTGTGTTAAGCCCCTACAATTTGGGGGTTTGTCTGTTGTGCTAACTATTAGTTACTTATCTTGTCTAACAATATATTTGAGGCTATGACTCTTCCTCTGAGTATAGCTTTGGACATATCCAAAGGTTTTGATATGCAATTAAAACAATAATTCATTTTTTCCTGCTCAGAGATATTTTTAGCATTTCCCCTTTGGTCAGTCTCACAGCTGCAGGATACATCTACTCAGCCCAGTTCTTCAAATTCCAGTCTGACTAGAACTCCAGGTTTTTCCACTCTATTTAAGTCAATCTATAAATGCAAACTGTGATTGCCTTCCAGGCCCCTCCTGGTCTGCTGCATCTGCTCCTGACTCACTTCAGTTCAAATGCCAAACCCCACTGGGTTACCAGTTCTTGGCTCCTTCTCTCCTTCCCAAAGCTGCTTCTCCTCCTTTGGTCTTGGCATTTACAATCCATCTGTCTGGTGGCTGGAGGCTTTCCTATAGACTAGCTTGGATTTGGCTCACTCCCTTCAGATGGCTTCAGGCAGCTAGTGCCCCAACCGCCTGGCCAGCTCAAGAAGGAGGTGTGGGGAAAATGCCATCCTCATGTTTCTCTACAGACCCCACCATCTCTCATTTCTCCTCCTTCTCATGCTCACTCTCTTGAGGGTGAGATGCACATGCTGCACTGAGTGGGTGCTTGGGGAGGTGTAGGTAGCCTCAGCCCTCAGCTTGGCATAAGGAGGGCTTTCTGCAGCTCTACTGGGAGGTCCAAGGGGGATGGAGACATAGTGCCACCGCCACCATTGTCAGAGCTTTGCAACAGTCTGTATTCTTGGGCCTTTTGCTTAAGAGGGAGTGTGGGAATACATATGATTTATAATGTAAACAATATACACTGACAGGATGTGCATGAATAAAAGATGAAAAAATAAAAGTGCAGGAATAAATAAGCCTCCTACTTTGGCCTTGCTCTGAGCAGTGAGGGAAATGGTAGAAACATCACACAGCAGAGCAGGGCAATTGGTGCCTTCTGCCTCAGCGTCCTTCCTCATCAGAAGGCTGGTCAGCCTCCCTGCCTGCTCCATCCCCTGGAGCCCCCCTTTTTTCAAGCAGATCCTAAATTAGGAGCTGACCTCTTCAAAGTGGGGCAGTTTGGTGCACAGAAAAATCTGCTAACTAGCATCGTAACCTCAAGCAAGTCAGCATCCCTTCCTCCTGTGACCCTCCAGGCCTTGCTTTCTCCATCTCTATAAGTGAAAGGATTAGACTAGATGTCTTCTGAGTCCTTCAGGAATGAGTTTTCATAGTCTCTCTTATCAGGAGGGTTGGTATGATGCACGTTATTTCTAGGCCTCAGTTTTCTCATCCATAAAATGGGCATTCTGATGGGAGGTCTCAGAGGGTCCGTCCCTCTCTGGTACTCTGCTAGGTGGCTCTGTCTGGGATGGGCGTGGTTGTCTGGGCTGGCAGTCCTTAGGCAGACTGAAGCAGCACAGCCATGTAGCCTCCCCTCCACACCTATAACAGGCCCCATGGCTACCTATCCCCTCCCTGGTCTTATTCAGCATGACAGAGGGGACAGACATCATCTCCTGCCTGAGGGGCCACATGCCCCAAGGCCCCTGCTCTGTGTCTATACCTCTGTGCTTCAAAATCCATCCTCAGGAAGCAAGTACCTAAGGTGAGGAGTTGGGGACAGAAACCCAAGACAGAGAGGGTGCCAGAGGAAGCAGGCAGGGAGTCAGTGAGGGAGGTGGGAGACCTTCCAGCTGGAGAGAGGGGCTTCCCTAGGAAAGAATTTCTGGCTTGGGCCCAAATGCAAAGCAGCCTCTGGGTCACTCCTTCGTCCTTCCAGCAGATGGCAGTGTGTGTATGGCAACCAAAGTGACAGCTCCTGTGATCACCAGCAAATGACTGCAGGCTAGAGAGCAGGAAGAGGACCACTGACCCTCTTGTCAAAGAGCTGGATGACCAGATAAGGGCATAAGGCACCCTCTGGCCTGATGAAGAGTCACCAACTGCCCTAGAGAGCTGTGAAGGGGGTGCTTATCCAGGAGTGCCGGACTCAATAGTGGTGGGTCCCTTCTCTCTCTCAAGGGTCAGATCCACCCTGCCCTTCCCAGTGCTTAGGCTCCTGTGGGCCTGGGTGGGGTCAGGATTGGTCACAGGAGCTCAGGGCATCCCTGTGTAACCAGCTCTGTGGCTGCAGCTTGTCCCCAGCTCTCAGGTTAAAGCTGCTTCTGGGTAGCTTCCCTCCGTCCATGTGTTCCATCCTGTCTCCTGGGCCCTGCAGCATGGCTGGGTCATGTGGGCCTGAGCCTGTTCTCAGTGGCCCCTACAGCTCAGCCTCAACTGACCTGGCCCCTTCCCCAGATACAACTCTATATGTCCCCTACAGGGCCCGGAGAAGCAGACCGCTGGCTCTTCTCGCCCCCAGATCCCCAAGCTGGCTGCTCAGCCCAGACCGTAGAGAAGGAGGTTAACAGATGGGCAGTGATGGGGTTCGCCTGACTTTGGATCTGTGAAGCCTCTTTTGTTTTAGTTGGGGGGCTGGGGGAGGTGGTGTACAAGGAGCCCCAAGTCAGGGAGGCAAATAAACAAGGAATCTGAGTCTTCCAGCAACCAAGGACAGGACCGTAATGGTGCGGGGTGTCAAGAGTCTGTACTGGCAGCTGGTCCCAGATCCCTGACAGCTGGAAGACCTCGGTGGCAGCTCTTCACATTGCTCACTGTTGTGCCCTGTCACTAACCCAACTGAGCCATTCCCTGTGTGCCCGCTTCTCCTCTTCCACATACCATCCGTGGGTCTTCTGAACTTCAGCTCCTTTTTACTCCTAACTTCTCCATTTTAGCTCCCCATAACCTCCCATGGCGCTTCAGGACACATGGCCCCATCCATACTTGACTGCAAGGCCTTCCCGGATGTGTCCTTTTTACCTTCTACTCCTATTACTAACTGGGTTTCTCTACATTTTATGATCCAGATTCCAAAAGCAAGAATCTGACTTGCCATCTCCAGATCAGATACCAAATTCTTGTCCAATGGGTTCTGTTGGGGGATTGCACAGTACAACACTTGCTGCTTAGAGAGGGCAATTTCACACACTGTGATGTCATGTATGGAGGCCACTTACAATTGGACAAGTGGTACCCTGCACGAGGGTGCCTGGCTGAGAGGGAAGTGGAAGCTGTTGTTCCATCCGCACTCTATGGCAAGCCGTGCAGCTTTGTGTGGGACCGCATCAGCACAGAGGACAGGAGAAGGGGCGTGTTTGTCAGAAGAGAAGTGGCCCTGTGGTGTGTCAGATACTATGATCAGCACATAATCTTTTTTATTACTTAGGAAAATGTATCTCTTATTTCTTCTTTATTCTGCCCTGTATCAGCTAGCATTTGCTACATAACAAACCAACCCTCCCTGCTATGGACTGAATGTTTGCATCCCCTCCAAATTCATGTGTCAAAGCCCAGCATGCCCAATGTAATAGTATTTGGAGGTGGGACCTTTGGGAGACAATTAGGTCATGATAGTGGAGTCCTCTTGAATGAAATTAGTGCCCTAATAAGAAGAGTCACAAGAGAGACATGTGATTCTTTCTCTCCTGCGTGTGAGGTTACAATGAGAAGGCAGCCATCTACAAACCAGAAAGAGAATTCTCGTCAGGATCCAAATCAGCCAGCACCTTGATCATGGACTTCCCACTTTCCAGAACACTGTGGGAAATAAGTGTTTGCTGTTTAAGCCACCCAGCCTATGGTACTTTGTTAAAGAAACTCAAACCGACTAAGGTACCCCTCCAAATTAGTGACTTAAAAAAACAACCACTTATTATTTCTCATGAGTCCACGGGCTGGATGGGTGGTTCTGCTGACTTGACCCTGGTTTCATTGGTCTAGGCTAAGCTTCTTCATGTGTCTGCCCTTGGCTGGAGGCTCAGCTAGGGGTTGGATGACCCAGGATGGCATCACTCACATGACTGACAGTTCTGCTTTTGGAAGCTGGCTGGCTGTCAATTGGGGAAACAAGGGCAGTGGGGCTACATGTCTCTCATCAACTAGCAAGGTAGTCTAGACTTGTTCACATGGCAGTTCAAGGTTCAAAGAAAGCAAGCGGAAGCATGCATGGTCTCTTTTGGCGCAGGCTCAGAATTTTCTTCCACCATATTCTTTTGACCAACAAATCATAAAACCATCCCAGATTCAAGGGGTAGGAAAAAGTCTCTTGTTTCAAGATGCTACAAGTCACATTTCAAAAGGGTGAAAAGAGGAAGAAGAATAATTTGCAGCCATTTCTGCAACCTACCACATACCACCACCTCTGACCATGAGGTTCCATTGCAAGCAAGGAAATGGTGACTAGAGAGGTGACCTGAGCGTAGCCCAAAGAAGCTCTTGTGAGCAGAAACACACAGGACTGCTCCTAAGCCTTGTATACAGATCTATAGATCTCATGTTCTTAGATACAGGCTTAACTGGGAGTTGGCGGGGGAAGAAAACCATGGATATTCTTTTTCACTAAGTGCCCTGTCTTTGATCTCACAATTCATATAACATGAAATTCTCCTAGTTGTCAATGGCTCCCTGAACCTTATGCCCTCTAGAACACACTCTTAGCCATCACTGGTCATCGGGTGAGAGCCTCTGATATCTATGGGCAGGTTCACTCATACCCTGAGCGCTCAGCGTCTCAGCCTTTCTCCATCCGCACGTGGCTCCATCCTCCTCTTCACACCACTTTAGCAACCCTTGCCCAGAGACACGCTCTTGTCCCTGCCCTTCCACAAACGGCTTTACAGTTGAAGCTGTATACTCTAGAATTCCCCTGTGACTACAGCCTCATATTTTTTGGGTGTTCACACTTCCTTGCCCCTCCTTCTACCATTCTGGTCCTTATTGTGCCCGGCAGCTCTTCAGGTCCTTATTTTCCTAGAAATATTTTAGTCATCTCCTGGCTTTAGCTCCTCCTGATTCTTCCATTGATCCATCACTTTTACCACTGTCTTGTCAACACACTCAATTTAATTGACCTTTGTTTTCCCACTGCCGTTGTTAGTAAACTCCTAATCCTGGGTTAATCCAAGCCTTCCTCTTTCCTTCTCTGCACCCATGGAGCTGAGTGCTACTGTGGACAATCACCCAAACACAAGGACCAGAATCCTACAGACTATGGGCTCTTTTCTGCCAGGTTCTCTACACGCCCTATCATTCCCTCTGCTGGTCACGAGTCTCTCTATCTCCTGCTTTCCACAGAAACTATTTCAGAATTGACTCCCTTTCCTTTAATTTCCCTCTGCTTCACTTATAGCAGAAAACCCTAGGGATAGAAACCTTCATATGGCACCTTCTTTGATGGCCTTCTCTACCAATAACAAATTGCAACCTCTCCCAGTCTATTGGGTCTGGTTTAACTAGTTCACAAATTCCAGATTTTCCTTCCTCTCCTAATGAGCCACTTTGAAGATATGCCCATACTGATCTTCTGCTTAGGTTTAGCCTACAGGGGACACAGCCATGTGGCTGACGTGAGGGTCTGGGTGCCATGTGGGGGCTCCCATCCAACACAAGACCTCAATAAGACTTCATTTTAGGAAAAATCAAATTTTATGCACTAGAAACACCCAGAACAAACTCAAAGTCCAAAAGAATCGTGGCAGGAACAGAGTTTGGGTTATAGAGCAAGAGTTCAGAGTCGCATGAGATGGTGTCACAAGGAAAAGCAGATGAGGAAAGAACAAGGAAGAATAGATCTGAATGATTTCTCTGAGCAGCCTTGGAACATCCAGATAATCTTTCTTGGTCTTTGGGTGCCACATGCCAAAGGGATGCAGGTATAGATTGACTTAAATGTGCGGGAGAAATAGAATGAGACCAGGTTTCCCTGGTCTCAAAGAAAAGGAGGATGTTCCCAAGAAGAGAGGAGGTGGCTGGGGCCTTCTGCCTTCCTTCCTGGTCTGTCCCTCATTGACAAGTGCACTGAGTTGACAAGTGCACAGAAGTGACATGGTACCGTCACTTCTGGGTTGTAGTAGTCAGACTGAGGGCAGAAGAAGGGAGACGGCAGTTTGGGGATTGTGACAGGATGTCTTCCACATCCAGGATGTCCTGTAGGAGAGTGTATGGCACACAGTAGGATCTTAGCTAATATTTATTGAATGACCCAGTACACTCATACAGGAGTGGGCATGTCTGGAAGATGATTTGTCCATTTGTTGCCTTCTTTCATCCAGATGAGGCTGTTTGCACCCTGGCTTCATGAAGACTCATGCTCTCTGTGTGGGTCCCAAAGGCCGGGTAAGTTCTACCCTGTTCATACCACACCAGCTCAATCCTAGCAGAGCACCACCCGTTCCCAGGAAGTAGTGTGCTCTTGTGGGAGGAGTTATGGACTCAGAATTAAACATTAGTGTCATGGTTCTTTCATCATCACTGACTTATTGAGTGAGCTTGGAAAGGTCACCTACTCTTGGGGCCTCAGTTTCCCCTCGGAATAATGCTTTCTGCCCTTATAGAGTCATTGCAAAATTAAATGATCTAATGAATTGAAAGAGCTTTACAGATCATAAAACATGGTGCCTGGGGGTAGGACTATGATGGTAATGATACTGAATGTGGCACCCAAGACAAAATAAGGTCTTAGCCAGGCAAAATATGCAAGCTCTTTGAGTGCAGAATATTGGGTGATTCTTCTGTGTATCCCCCCAGGACACAGTAAGAGCAGTATATAGATGCCGAGTAAGTCTTTGAAGGGAACTGAATTTCTTTCTTCAGAAGACCCTTGGTAGAGATCCAGATCTGGAGGTGTTAGGCCCAACGAAGGCAAGACTCTTCAACACCTGCTATTCCCCAGGGATTATCTGTTCTTCCTTTGGCTCCTATCCACCCACCCCTCTGGGCCTCAAGGAAATAGCCTGGAGTCTGAAGCCTCCATCTTCACCAAGTGCCTCCTCTGAACCCTGTAACTATGAACTGCTATTGTCATTACCGTATGCAGTGTGGTTCGCTACCCAAAGGGAAGCCAACCACATTGGCTTAGCATCAGCATCTGCTAATCAATCACCCTCTTGTGGAAACACTACTCAATGCAAAACCGAAAGCAACAATTACACTATATTCATCTCTTGTTATTGGAAGCGATTCAATAGCGTAGCTATAATTATTGTACAGCTATGTGTCATTTTACAGCTTTTGATTTCTTAGTTATGTTTGACCGGAATGGATAAATACATAATTATAGTCCAACTCATTGATTCATACTATGCATGGGACCCTGGAGCGCCCTCTGGAGCTGCCATACCAGTGCCCCCATGCCTTTCCCTTCCTCTCCAGTTGGTCACTGAGGGTGCCCAACCTCAGCCCCTGGCCATTGTCATGGGACAACATTAAGAGAAGAGAAGAAGCTGAGGTTTGGGTGGCTGTGCAAGGGCAGATTTGACCTGAGCCCAGAGATAGACCTAGGACTCAGAGAGCAAGGAGTCCAAGTGCTCCGGAAGTAGATGTGGTCCAAGGACTGTCTGATATTAGTGGACATTTTATAGCCTGTCTGCAGCTGGTCCGGATGGGGGAATCCAGATCCAGGGAGAATTTAGTCACGGTGGCTCATGGCATGATGGTTCTTCTCACTCTCTTCTCCATTCCCCTGTTCTTCCAAATAATCCCCTGTCCTAGGGCTCTGCCTTGACAGCCATGTACCTCTGGGTCTACCTCCTCCCCCTATCCTGCTCCAGCCATGTCTGGCCTCATATTTGAGAATGAACTTGGTAGTGGCAGGGGGATGAGATTGGGAGAAGGGAACGTGAGGATCTCAGCCGAGTGTTCAATGGCTCAGCAGTATCTGGCCAACCATTCCTGTACACCATTCTGATATTAGAGCCTCAGGCACCTGTGTAATCAGTTCTTTACTCTTACGTTTACTTAATAAACATACATCGAGCACACAGTGTGTACCAGGTTCAGTTTAGCAACATTTGTTGATTGAAACATATGAAATGCTACGGGAACATTTTGGTAATGAGTAAAATGTGAGGGCTAGATGCCTACGGAGTCAGAGCTCTTGGTTTTCCAAAGATAGTACCTGGCCCTACTTACTTGCTCTGTATTTAAGTAAATTATTTCATTTCTCTGTGCCTTGACTTCCTAATGCGTAATATGGAAAGAGTAGTATCAATGGTAAGGGTCTGATAAGAATTAAATGAGATATTAGGTTGAACCATATAAAATTGCCACCAGTTGGCTACTTTTGAACTACAAAAATACTAATTTCCTGTGGTTTAACCTAACAAAGTGCTTAGCACAGGGCTTGGTACAGAACAGCTGTGCAGTATGTGGTACCTTTGCTTGTTATTATCCAGATGGTACAGGCTTAACAGTGAGTTCTCTCACCTCCACTGTTTGTCTAGGGCTAACATTTGGAGATGGAGCTCTTTCTAGAACCACCAGGAAGGTTTTGACTCAAGGTTTATATACTCAGTGGATTCATTTTACTCAAAGCTGGGGACAATCTTGTTAGAGCAGACAGTGATTGATGGCAAAGACTAGCCAGGGAACCACCTAATGGCATCTCGGAGTATCTCTGGGTATTATTTAAAGTGGTACACATCAGTTAAACATAAAGTTAACTATTAATGCTAATTAATACTCTCTCACTTATTTTAACAGAATTTTATTTCTAGGAAATCATAATGGAATGGGAATTGTCTCGCTACTTAATCACAGATAATGTGTCCATTAATCACAAATACATTATTTTAAGTGCCAGGAAGAGGGAGAAGCAGGAGCATGTTGACCACAAGCTGGGAAGAGTGCAGTCCTCAGTCCTACAGGGGCAAGAAAGGGAGTGGGAGGGGAGATGAAAGACTATTTTCCAGAAAGTTTGAATCCAGGAAGAACACAGAAACTGGAAACCAGGCCCCTGGACAGTGCTCTCCTTTCTCTGCATCTTTTTCTCTTGAATGACCTACTCAGGCAGCCCTGTCACTGGAAACATTAAAGACGCTACCCTGTCAGAAACCAGGCCACCTAACCTTGTGTCCAGAGCTTCTCCCATGGCAGCGCTGGTCTCTGCTCTGAGGTGCAGAGCTAGCTAGCATCTGTCAGCTTTTCCATGAGCACCTGTGTGCAAGGCAGCCTTCTCAGGCCTTCAGAGAATTTCTTAATGCCCCCAGGGCTCTCCTTGCATTCCCTCCAGCCAGGACCCAATTCCTACTTTTCAAGGAAGTGAGGCAAGGCTGCTAGCTCTGCAGTCTCCTGGGGCTTTCTGGCTTGGCAGAGTAAAACCGTACCAATGCTGGCTGCAGCTGCAAGCCCCTTCCTCCTTTTCCTCATCTCCCTCCTCCAGCATGTTTCCAGTCCTGAGCAAGAGTATGATGGGGACCTTGAATTTCCTTTGGCTTTTTAGAAAGAGGCTGTACTTTCATTTACAGAGTCAACAAGCTGAGTGGCAAAGAGACAGCAGAGATACACTGGGGTTTGCCAGTGACTGCCTTAGAGCAGGAAAGTCTCACCCTACGTGTTGCACATGAGGCAACAGAGGCTCAGAGAAGGGGAGGGGCCCAGCCAAGGTCACACAGAGAATATCTTTTCCTCGCTCTAATAAGCTTTTCTTTCCACAATTTTGTGTTAAGTGCCAAACTGTAGGCCACCCCCAGAGAAGAAGAAGAACAAGAGAACCAATCTCAAAGTCTGCATCTCAGCCATAGAACCCTCTGTGTTACGAGGCCCTAGGGAAATGCAACCCCACAAGTTTGAAATGAGGAGGCCCCCTCTTGAAAAATCAGTTAAAATGCCCTCCTTTATGCATATGCCAACTTTGACTTCAAAAAGACTTTATTCCCAAGGATAAACAACCCCATGTTTGTGTAATATAATTAAGTGAAGGCATCTTTAAATGTCATAGTAGCTTGTGCCCATTTCAAATTGTTATGCATCAACAGAACTTAACGAGATAGCCAAGCCTTCTCCGTGCTGTGAGACTGAGATAAGCCACAGCACTGTGGGCCCTTTAATAGATTGCCAAAATAAAGCATTTTCTATGCAAATTATTCATGCAGTGGGACAGTTAATCGCTTGCCAAGAGCCCGCCCACTGCCTCTCTGCAATTAGTCGTGAAGTTGAAGGAGCTCCAAACTCCACAGGCACACTCAGGGCCTCCTACTCCTGCTTTTCAGGTGAGCGGAGACTTCGTTTCCCTGGTAGTGGGCCCTGGACTCCCCCGCAATGGAGACAGGTGAGAGGAGTGCGGGGGTTGGCAGCAGGTAGATAGCGAAAGGTGAAAGTGGAGGGCGGTTCCTGGAGTGTCGCCCTGACTCGATATGCATGCTGTGTGCTTGGGCAGCCTCAGTTTCCTTTTCTAGTTGGAGTGGATACTGGTCTGAGACTCCCAATAGTCGGGTAATTCAGGGACAGATGGCAAAGGGAATTGGGAGCAAGCTCAGCTCTTCCCCTGCTCACCCACTTTGGCTCACAGGAAACCAGAGATTCAAGACCAGAACAGGGATTTGGATTCAGGAAAACCTGCAGGGTCCCTGCCTGTCACCACTTCTGTCCTGGAAACTGTCATCATAGACACAGGAAGTCTCTGCGGCAGCCAAAGGAAAGTCCCAGATAATTTAACCAGTGACTAGAACTCCCCGTCACTTCACATAAAATCACCCATTCCCTCGAGGTCCCCTCTCCCAAGTCTGTCTCTGAGTCTCTCTGTCCATGTCTCTGTTCTGTCACTGCCTCTCACTCTCTTTCTCTTTGTCCCACCATCAATTGGCGTAGGAGCCTCTCCTGGGGGTGGGGGATGGGCAGCATCCAGTCACCTTCTGAAACATAACCGGAACAGATTTAATCTGGGAAAAGAAGATTGAGGTGTCTTGCTCTTGGATTGACTTGTGCAGTCCTGGTAATTCAGGGACAGGTGGCAAAGGACATTGGGAGCAAGCTCAGCTCTTGGACTGACTTGCACCCTGGACCTGGAATCACATGTTCACTCCCCAAAGAGGACGGAGCCAAGACTCTAGCCGACCTTTGGCCTCCAATCCCAAGATTTGGTGACATGGGCCAAACTCAGGTTGTCCAAAGGAGCAGACTTGCTCAGTGAGGGACCAAGAAGCCCCATAAGGGTAAAAGTCATGGGTGCGCACACAGGTGGGAGAAGGAAGGCACTGTTTTGGGATTCTGGGCAGCTTTAGAGGCTCATGACTCAGTTGGTGGGTTAGGACCTAGGCAAATCCCTGGGTTCTCAAGTCGATGCTTTGCTTACTCAACACAAGGTGATTTTTCTCATTAGGGTTTGTTAATACATCAAAAAGGCAGTCATGTAACTGAGCAGAGTGAAGGATGATGGATACTAGCTTTGATATTCTCCGACAGCCTTTTGATGCACCGAGAGCCCCAGGGAGGACACCGATGAAAGATCATTTGATTGGGACCCTGAGCATTGGCTATGCTCCTTCCCACGCTGAGTGCTGGTGACTCTGACAGGCGAGCCGAGCAGAGCAGGTGGCTGAGCTCCCGCACGCGGCCAGGCCAGCTCCAGAAACACCTAACACTTGTCTACACCTCAAAACCAAAACGACTTGAGAGGACCAGCTCATTGAGCCCTAGCTGCTGAGTCACATTAGAGACAAAGAAACTGCTCAGGTTAGCCAGTTGCTGCTTCCTTGGGCTTCCTTCCTTTCTCTCTCATCGGCCACTAAACCCCACCTGTGGCCTCAGTGTGGCCCAGGAGGTGTCACTCTGGTTTCACTCAGTAATCACATCTGGTCCTTGCCTTGGACTCCCGGGCTAATCACTTCATCCTAAGTTGTTATGGGGCTCAAGGCCCCACTGGGTCACCTGCCCAGGATGCCAGGTTCCTAAGCTTAGAGCTGCTCTTTGCTCAGACCAGCTTTGCCCCACCAGCCCCACTCCTAGCTCCTGTGGCTGGGGCCCTACCACCTGCTGCTGCTCAGCCCTCCTTGCACCTGGCCTTGCTTCTCAGAGGAGCACAGCCCTGAATTCCTATTGCTAAGCCCAGTGACAGATTCCTCCCCCATTGCATGGGATCAGGGGCACTGAGCCCATACTGGGGTATGCCTGGTGTTTGCCCCTACCTATGGCCTCCAGTTCCTACTGCGTGACTCTAGGCAGCATCTGAGAGCAGGTGGAGTGTGATCAAGGTGGGGATTCTCCCTATTTCCTCACCCTGGGCTGGCTCCAAATCCAGGCCCTCTAAAGTCCTTCTCCCTCAGTGACTCAAGCTTGCTTTTCACATGTAGAGACACCACCAAGCTGCCCCTTGCATGCTTGTGACTCTGAACATGTAGGTCTGGACTGGGGGAAGGCAGGGAGAAGGCAGAGCTATGGGACTCTGAGCCCAATATGGAAGGGCAGGCCTGAGAGACTGCAATGATAGAGGGTAGTCCAGAGGGTGTAGAGAGAAGACGAGGCAGGATGGAATGCAGGACACTGAGGAAACTTTGCCCACTCAGAAAGTAGCCAAGGCATGACGCTGTGTTGTCAGCTTTGGAAAGAGAATAGATAAGTTCCCCTTCCACCCTCCTCTTCCCTTCCCCATCCTATGGCCCTTCCTACAAAGGAGTTGTACTGAGATAGCTCTGTTATGGGTCTCACAGCATCCAGGGGCTAGCCTCGGGACCCATCCTCCCACACGGACATCGTTTCTGTAGAAATGCATTCTGAACACCTAATGGCTCCCAAGTGGGTTTCTGGAGCCTAAAACCTGTATAGCCAGAGCTTGTCTACACTGCTGGACGTGTGCAGGCTTGTTCCACTCTGGATAAGACCCCTGATGGACCATGACCATGGCAGCCTATTTCCTGCCTCTTTGCTGGCAAGTCCTAGTGTTCCCAGGGTGCCCACCAGAGCTCAGGGCACCTACCTCAACGAGTAAGAGAAAAGTGACTTTATATTCCCCCCACGACCCAGCAATCTGTGTATTTAATTCCATCCCTCCCAGGTGATTCTAAAACACTGCCAGGTGTGCGAACTCTGATCTTGTGAACTGCTTCTTAAAATTTAGTGTGCATCAGAATCACCTAGAGAGCTTGATGAAGCATAGATTCCTGGGCCCCACTTCTCGAGATTCAGATTCAGGAGAACGAAGGCCGCACCCAAGTAGTTGCGTTTCTAACAAGCTCCAAGGTGATGGATGCTGCAGGTCCATGGACCACTCTTACAGTAGCCAGAGGCTGATCCAGCAAAGCAAGAGAGGAATGCTGGCCACCCATGTAAATGCCCAAGTTGATGAGGGCTTGGGTTCCCACTTGAGGAGGGCAACAAAACTCAAGTTAAACCCAAGCAGCCCATGTTACCACGTGCCATGCCTCCAGCCTGGCCCAGACGGCCAGGGCATCCATTAAGACTGTGAGCTGCTGCCATTGGCTGGTCCCTCATTGACAGATTGTCACTGTCGGCAGAAGCTTGGCCAATGGCAATCAATCAGCAGGCCAGTACTGCCTTAAATACCAGCAGAGCAAACAGCCTCAGACAAAGCTGCGCCATATATCAATTACCAAGAGGCTGCGTGCTCTTCTGGGCGGAGGGAACCAGAGCAAGCGGCCAGGGCTGCTGCCCCAGCTGATAAGGGCCCGCATTGTTCAGGGACAGCTGGCGCCCCGATAAGGGCCTGTTTGCTGGAGATAATGGCAGTGGGCAGGCGCCTTGCGGCAGTTTAGAATTTCTTGGGTCTCCAAGAAAGGTTCTATTAAGCCCACTGACCCCAATTGAATATTAATTAGCTAATTAACGGATTTATTGTTCCACGCCATTTCTGGAGAGGCCATTTTTTTCGAGTGCCATTATTTTTGTAATGATTTTTCGCATTGTGCATAATTGAATCTTTGCAGCTGCCAGCATCTTCTGCATGATTTGGCAAAAAAAGGAAGCAGAAGCACTTAGGGTTTTTTCCCCCCCTCTCTCTCTCTGACCAAATGTTTCAGCCCCTCCTGCTAATGCTGAAGCGAGAGGAAGAAGGGGGGCTGGCCCTGTTCACAGGGTTTATTTTTTAAGCTGAACTGCAAGTCCGCACTCCTTTTCCTTTCCTTTGTAGCAGCTGAGGGCTGAGGCACTCCGGGCCGGGTCCCCACATTAGGCTTTTGTCTGGCTGTCTCAACTGGCATACTTAGCTTTCTCAGCCAAACTCCGGTAAAGCACTGTGCTTTATATAGGGGGTAGGTAGAGGGAATAAAGCCTGAGGCTTGTCCCACAGAAGCTCCGGATGGAGGGCGGCCAGCTCTGATCAGCAGGGCAGCACGGTTCTGTGGGCCCTGCCTCCATCCTGCTTTACCTACTCTAGCCGAGCCTCCCCTCGCAGGAGCCTCCCTGGGTTTGGTTGCTCTGGGGGAACAGAACCTCATCCCACACCTCTCTGCTGCTCTTTAATAGTCTTTGCTCCAAATTCCACGCCAGAGCTGCTTGATTCCCTGGAGCTGGCAACTGCCCATAATAAGTTGACCCGGACAATCCCACAGGCAAATGGCTGATTGAATCAAACCCATTCCTTAGCAGAGGGTTTGGAATGGGGGTGGGGGGTCCATGTGCTGGGATGGGGCTGGTGTGGGCAGCTCAGCAATATTGTCAGGCAGCATTGGGGAGCCCCCTCGGACCTCTCAGCCCCTTCAGCATCATTAATGAAGCCGGGGGCAGGTGCGGGCTCCAGGAATATTAGTCAGGGCCCCCCAGTGGGTGGGTCTAAGGAAGGCTTGTGCCCAGGACCTACCTACCCCTGACTGCCAGGAGCTGCAGAGCTTTATTGGGATTTTTTTTATTAAGCCACCTCTTCCTGCCCTCATCCCTGTCTCCATCCTGCTGCTTGTGCTTAGAAAGAGGAATTCTGAGGGCTTGTTTGAGCAGTGAGATGAAACAAGAAGGAGTTCTTGCAACCTCCTCTGCAGACACTGGCCAGGACCACTCCATCTGCCCATTTCCTTTGCTCTGGACTGAAATAAATGCCCATTGGACAGCCCGACTGACGGTCATGGGCAAAAGTAGAAGGGACCCCAAAAGTCTGGCTAAGAACTGGAGGTGGCCCTTAGAGTTGGGGAGGGGTCTTTCAGCCTGTTTGAATACCTCTGGGCTGGGAAGCTCGCAAGCACTGAAGCAGTTTAATAATGAGAAGGGTTGTCCTTCTATGGAGTCTCTGGCTCTTTCCTAGAACCACCCCAGAGTCTCGTTCTCCCCATGACAGCCATTCAGCTAATAACTAATAATCATAATAGTACCTGATACTAATTGAGGAACTACTATATGCCACACACAGTAGTAGGCGCCTGTCATGCATCACCTCATTTAGCCTAATATCCCTGTGAAGTGGTGGGATTCTGAGGCACAGACATGTGACACAACTTAGGCAAGATCATAGATGAAAGCAACAGCACCTGACACCAAACCTCACTTTGCCAGACCCAAACCCCTACTTCTGACCACTCTCCTCCACAGCCAGGAAAACCATGGCTCCGAGCTGCTCTCTGCAGGGTAAATAAGCCCGGTTGCTGCAGATGCTCCTCATTACCAAAGTCTCCCTTCTCTCTGCTGTCCTGGACCTTCTCCCTGAAGTTCAAAGCCCACAGGTGGTCTGGCCAGGAGAGCGCAGAGTAAGTCCTTCCACATTTTATACACTGTACTCTGGTAATGCAGCCTGGTTGGCCAGAAGGTTCGTAGCAAGGGGTCACGCCCCTCTACAACAACTCCTACCCTCCAAGGTTCAGACTCATTGTTTTGAAATGGAGCCAAAAAGATTAGACTTGAAGAACAAAGACATCAGAAGTAGGGCAGGCCCCGAGTGCCTACTACCAGCAGCTTAATGAAGCCATAGTTTCTGTTCCTTCATTCTGCTTTCCTGGGTATCAGCTTCACTCTAAGGTTTCTTTCCTTTGTGTTTGTCATGCAGGTCCTCTGGTCCCTCTCCCCACGTAAGAACGCAGGATATGGTGAGGCCAAAAAGGAACACCCATGGAGCCATGGAAGGGGGTTCATACCATTATATTCTCGCTGGCGGCTGGGTTGAAGACACAGGAGGCAGGAGCCACACGATCTGCAGCTTGCCATGCGCTTCTCTGCCAACCAACCAACCCCTTGCTAACTGCAATCCTAGAGCTTGCTAGCTCAGCCACTGCAGTTTATATTAGTGGCCAATGGGCTAACTGGTTACAGCTGATGGCCATCTACTACTCAAGCCAGCACCTTTCCACATGAGGCTGAGGGCCTGGAACCTGCTTTCTGGGGCTCTGTCCCCACAGTATTCATAAGGTGATTCCAGTGGTAAATAGGGCTACCTGTTTCCTTATTTACACACAAAAAGAAATACAGAAAACCTCTCTTCCAGTCATAGAATACACTCACAAGTCCTTCGTCTGATCAGGACGACGTGAATACCTGGGCCAATAATAGATGCCAGCCACACACGTTTGATTTAGACTGACCACCTGTGGAATGGAGGTTGGGAGTCAAGCAAATGTCCACCAGAGAGGGGTCTCGGGTAGATGGTCCCTGGTGAGAGGAAGACGTTCATGCTTTGGCTCTAGTTCAGTCTCTCAACCAGACGTGCATTGCTTCCTCCTCAATTTACCAAAGAGAAACCCACCACTGCAGCTAAGCTGATTCCCACCAGAGGACTGCATATTCCTCCTCGTATACCAGTTTTTATTTCTCTCCAATAAATAGAATTATTGTGCTAAGGAAGTGTTTGACTCACTTCTGATCCTGGTTTCACAGGGTCCTCCATTCGCAGAAAATGCCCCCACCTGAGTCATTTGGGATATTGGCACCATTCTCTATTCATTTCTCCACAAGCCCCAAATGTCTGCCTTGGTAATGGGGGCAGAGGAGGTGGCCACAGTTTATCTCAACGCATAGAAATTGTTTGCCCGATGTGAAAACCTTTCCTTCGGCCATTTTATTCTCTAATGGAGATGCTCTAAGAGCAGGGCATAGGTAAAAGTCTTTGGGAGGAGATGTGAGAGGCTGGGTTTTCTGAAAAGAGCTTATAAGCTGTGGCAGGGGGGAGCATTTCACTGCTGCATCCCCAGGAGGGTTTTAGTATACTTTTTTTTCTTGAATGGATATAAAAATAAAATTGCCCAGCAGGGGCTCATGAAGAGCAAGCCATGCAAAACTCATTTCTCACCTGGGCAATTGAAACCGCAGGTGTCCCCACCCCTGGTGTTGGCTCCCTGGGATTCACACTGTATATCACTCCAGAATGAGCTTTCAGAGTGCAGATCTGATCATGTCCTTATTCCTCTTACAAAGCTCTGACATTTCCTTGTTGCCTCAAGGATAAAGGCCCATCTCCCCAGTCCAGCATGAGAACCCCTGCCAGCAGCCGGGCCACTTCTCCTCCAGCGCCTCTGCGTTCTGTGTTGCAAGCACGCCGAGCTGTGGGCCGCCCTCACCCAAAGCCCCACTCTGTCCCACTTCTGCGACTTGACCCACTGTCTGCCATGCTCATTCTCCCTTTTTAGGATAGTTCAACGGCCCTTTTCCTCAGAAAACTTTTCCTGTCTCCCAGGCTGAGTTAGTCACCTTTTCTCCTTTCTGATGCTCTGTCATGACACTGATACACTGAGCTATGACTCCTGACACCCCACCTTTCTGTGAGAGGTTTGGAGGGCAGGGACTGTGTGTAGTTTCATTTGTATTGCCCTTGCTTTAAATACTCAACACACATTAGGTGAATAGAAAGGTAGATAAAAATGGAAGGAAGATGTGGGGATGAATGAAAGCAGTCTCACTTGTTTTCTGCCTAGGCCAAGAGACATCCATCAGGGATGCTTAGTGATGTCTGAACTTTTCACCAAATAACGGTAGCCTGATAGCCAGTGACTAGCGACCAGCCACAGGGCTTTTGCCCTAGGCCATGTCATGCTCAACTTGTAGCCAAGAGTGTGGCTACTTTTAATTAGCATTATTATTCCTTGGCAGAGATGGCATTTAAAAACGTCTCTCATTGTGCTGAACTCTGCACCTGCTGAAACCGTCTGGTCTATCAGGCCTTGGAGTTCTCCCCAGTGAAGGGCGCCCCCTGACCGCAATCATGTGTCTTGTGCCCACAAGACAGAGACCATCTAGTATCTCCATGAATGGCACCCGTTTACTTGTAGCCTCCTTCCCTACTTCTGGCAGGTCCCTCCCCACCAGCAACACCTGGCCACCTGCTCTTCCAGGAGCTCCCCAAGCACAGTCCCACCGTTAGGCCTTTGCGCTGCTTTTGTCTCAGCCTGAAGTATCTTCTCTCATGTCTCCACCTAGATAAATCCTGGACCAGCTCAGATAACCCCATTCTGCTTCCTGGGCTCCAACCTGACCCACCAAAAGCCTTCTTCATTGGTACTCTTGCTCCACTGCACGCTGTCGCTCTGCTTGCATAGGTAGAGCTCTGACTAGAGATGCCCAGTGAGCTTCTCTGTGTGCCTGCCGGAAAGCGAATATCGAAAGTGTCCGTGAGATTCATGGCTTGGAAAACACGGGACTTGTGCACTTTGTCTTGCTGTGAACCTATGATAACTCTCTTATTGCCTTGTACATAGAGGCTTAAACTCTTCTGCTCAGCTTCCAATTTCCTGTTCCCCACCTCAACACCAATCCCATTCCACATCCCAATGTCCCCTCTTCTGTTTCAACCAGTCAAGTTCCAGACATCCCCCCTGTACCGGTAAGGCTGCCCCTCATATCTCTAGCTTTCCTCTGCAAGAAGCAACTCATATCTGCTCTTCTCTCATATTTTTTTGTCATATGGGCCACCTCCTCTTCAGAGTCCTCACAACATGACATTCATCCACTCATTCTGACCACGACTGGCTTATACTGATGATGTACACCTGAGATCCCACAGAGCGCTAGCCTGTCCCAAAATGCGGAACAGCTGACTTCTATCTTCTCCTATGTATCGCCTAGCTACATTACAATGGGTTGTATTTCCTCGCCTGTAAAGTGGGGATATTAGCCTGTACATTCCCAGGGAGGTTGTGAGACACAATATAACAATGAAGGTGTAGCTTTAGTAAGCAGAAACATTTCTATTAAGGGAGTTGTCATTGGCCCTGTTGCAGGTAAGTTCCCAGAGGGTACGTACCTGTGACCTCAGGCTACTGTATTTGGTGAAAAGTTCAAGACATCACAAAACATCCCTGATGGACGTCTACTGGCCTAGGCAGAAAACAAGTGAGACTGGTTTTCATCCATTCCCGCACGTTTCTTCCATTTCTCTTTTCATCTACCTTTCTATCCACCTAACGTGTGCTGAATATCTAAAGCAAGGACAATACAAATGAAACTACACACAGTCCCTGCCCTCCAAACCTCTCACAGAGAGGTGGGGAGTCAGGAACCATAACTCAGTGTGATCAGTGTCACGACAGAGCATCAGAAAGAAAGGAGAAAAGCAAAGCCTGGGAGACAGGAAAAGCTTCTGAGGAAAGGACCGTTGAACTATCCTAAAAGGGAGGATGAGCATGGCAGACAGTGGGTCAAATCGCAGAAGTGGGACAGAGTGGGGCTTGGGTGAGGGCAGCCCACAGCTTGGCATGCTTGCAACACAGAACGCAGAGGCGCTGGACTGCCCAGAGGGAACAAGGGGCCCCTGATATACTTGCGCCCTCTAAAGTCTCTTCAGGCCTCAGGGCATTATTTTGCTGGACATTGGGGCTATGATGAGCAGTGAGGGTAAGTGGAAATGTGAGCATTTCCCTAGAAAATGAAGGTAACCAGAAGTTTAATGGGGATCACCACCCAGATGGGGTCAGAAGCCTGGAACCGACATATACTGTGGGACTCTGGAATCTGTGCCCCTTCCTCTGTACGGTATTTTTATTCTTGCTTGTTTCCCTGTAAAAATCAGAAGACAGAACTTGAAGGTATACAGAACTTGGAGAATGCAGGAAGGGGACATAGGAATATGCTGTCTCACTCTGCAAAGCACTGCTAGTGGTGAGGGTCACCAGAAACAAAGCCAGTAGTGGAAGGTAGAGTCTGACCTGTGGTTGGCTGGATGAGGGTCCAGGGCTTACACTCTGGAGGCCTTGGGGTCACAAACAGGACAGATCACGTCACTTCCCCCCTCCCTTATGTTCTCACTTTAATGGGGCGTGGTTATGAGTTAAATGTTGGTACCATCCACTGCTGGTGGGGCTGGGAAGAGAGTATGCAATTACAGCCAACCATCCCATGTCCCTTGGGAGGGGACTCAAGGGCTCCCAGAATGTAGGAGGGGGAGGGACTTCACGGGTTATGTAGTAAAACCTCTCAATGAATACAGGGAAGCAGAGCCAGATGGAGTCAGGAGCCCTAAGTTAAAGAAAAATATTTTACAGCATCTCTTCTGTGATTTAAAATAAATATCTTAAGTGCAAAATAAAATTGTATTTTTGAAATGAAACAAACTTACATACATGCTGAAATTAAGATTGCCCCTTTTCAGATAGTCTGATTTTTCAGTTTGGTTTTTCCACCTTGCAGGTCCCAGACGAGCAGACGGGAAGGATCACAGTGAAGAGCAGGGTTGACATTATTTCCTGGAGTCCGAGGGCCTGAGCAGGGTCCTCCCTTCGTAGGATCAAGCTGCTTCTGGAGGTAGTGAGCTCTTGTTTCTCAGGCAAAAGCCACCTCATAATACTTGGAGGTGCTTTCCACTACCGTTTCTACTCTGCGCACCTGCTCATGAGCCAAGGGGCTGGGGCTAGAAAACTCCAGGACCATGGAGAGCTCCAAAGCGTTCCGCAGCCCTGATCTGGTTCCCCTTCCTTCAAGGTGTGTTGAAACCTTGGATTTGGGCAGGGATGTTTTGCAGCACTGAGGCCCCAGAGGGGCTGGCAGACACCAGTCAGGACTGGTTTTCCCTTTCTCCCTCTTCCTCAACACCTATTCTTCGTCTTACCCTGCCAGCCTTCCTGAACTCACTGGGACATCTGACTGGAGGGAGAAGAGCCTGTGATGCTTCTATGGCCTCCCTTCCCAGCAGCCTGGAAAGGCTTCTATGAGGAGCCTCTGCCTGAAGTAGGGCGGGTAGGAGGGCAAGGAGCAGGGTCTCTCTTTAGATGGGAAGTTGTAGTAATTAGCCTTAACGGATAGGGAAGGGTAGCCCATTCCATTGCAGGGAAACGGGATTTTTAAATCATTTTAAGGGCTGTGTCAGCTCTCAAATGGCCTGTAGTGGGCCTTCGGGCTTGCAATTAGCTCTCTTGTCTCTAATGAAAGCAGAGGGGCAGGAGGAGCGCTCACTTAATGAACATAGGGATTACTTTCCAGTAGGCCCTAAGTAAGTGCACAGGTGCAGGGGAGGGGTGAGGACAGGGCCTGGCCTCCTGGGCCGCAGGCTGAGGGGCAGCCAGCCTGTGAACTTGGAGAAGGGGGCCCAGGGTCCACCTAGAACCAGTGCCCACCTCAACCCTACTTTGTGCAAAGTCCCCTTCACTCCTTCACTGTGAGAGGCCAGGGGTGAATGGTGGCCTCCCCAGTCTAGGAGTGAGGGGCTCGACTGTTGGCCAGATCCTGGAAATCCATAGCCCTGCGTGAAAGCCCAGGATGAAACATGGAGTGGTGTCACAGAAGCCAGACAAAACAGCCCTTCCTCCAACGGGCGCCTACAGGGCATGTTGTTGGCAGCAGACGGGAGCCCCCACACTTTAGCCCAGTGAGGCACAGCCAACAGCCCCCCGCTGGACCCTGGGAGCCAGGAAGGTCTGTTAGAAGCCCTGAGGCTGAGCCTCCACCCAGAGCTCCTCCCCGCTTAGAACAGACCAGCCGGGCTGAAGGCAGTGAAGTCCAGAAAGGAAGAAAAGGAGGGCTGGTCGTGCCAGCCCCATCGCCCATGGCCCTCTGGGCATTGCCAATTTCTGCTTTTACAGCAAATCCTCTTTTTACCTGGAAAACTGGTCATGCGGAGTCTGCAGAGAAACCTACTTTCCTGATGCATCCTCTGTGAAGAGCAGTAATTCCAAGTGTTCAGGACAATCAAGCTAGAATCCCCAGAAGCTGTGGATCCAGCCAATGTGTACCAAATTAGTGGCATTATGGGGCAGGGAGACTGGTGATGGCAGCCAAGAACCCAAGCCTGATTTTATGGTATTTTAAGAAATAATATTTATTAACCTGGAAAACAAAGAAGATAAGCACTGAGCAGGCATCAGTGCTGAGCAACGCTTCCTCTCTTCCATGCACTGCGTGCTTGAGCAGGATCCTTGCCTGGAATGAAGTTTTAGGATGCAGGAGACAGAGCCCTGGGCCAGGCTGAGGGCCAGGAGGCCAGGCTCCCAACCCAGGCTGGCTCCAGTGTGCCCTCACTTCTCTCTGGGTCTCGGTTTCCCCAAAGTGAGCCTATTGGATAAGATGATTTCTAAAAGTGGGCAAGAAAAGGTCATTCCTTTCCACTGTCCAGAGTAGGCCTCCCTCCAGCCACTCACCACCACTCAGCACTATCTGTAGCTTGTTATTGCTCTATTTGTTTGTTTTTCGTCAGTCTCCCCCTTTAGGCTATAAACTCCACATGGAGAAGGACCTTGTCTGCCTTCTCCACTGGCTCTCCATTCCTCAGCACCCAGCATCAGCTTGGCATGTAGCAGGCATTGATTCATATTGTCTTGACTGACTGACAGGCTGGCTTCCTGATTGAATGAATGATAATGTGTTGGCGCCTGTTTACTGAGAAACCTCTAGCCCAGGGTTTGGATGAGCTGCCTGAGGTTGGACCACTGCTCCACTGGCACGGCCTGTCACTACGTCATCTGTAATAGCATATTCAATTCAGCACCCAGCATAGGCCAGGTCCAGGAACAGGCTCAGTTTGGATGTGCAATGAGGGACAGAAGTGCCCAGGGGTCCTCCTTACCCCAGGACCAAGCCCTCATTGGGGGATGGCTTAGACATAGGTAAAATCTACCTTGCACTCCCAGATCCTTCCACTGTGGAATTGCCTTTATGAGTCAGTTTCACTTGGGAATTACCTGCATGGAATCTGGAGTCGGACTAGGCCAGAGTTCAAATTCAGATTCTATTACTTACTAGAACAGCTCTTTGAACCTGTTTCTTCACCTGCAAAATGGGGATGATGACAGTAGCCCCCATAGTGACAGGGATGATAAAAACAGTACCTCCCCAGAAGAGTTTTGGAGAAGCTTAAACAGCTGAGCCATATTTTTATGAAAGCCCGCTTAGTTTGTCACCCACTAGTCCCAAGGCGCAGTGCCCTTCCTGGAGAGCGTACACCGACGCCCAGGGACAGCCGGTGGGTGAGGCAAGAGGGTGCTGTGGGGAGCCCAGGCCTCCTGTGGGAGGGGCCCAGGCCTCAGAACCAGCAGACCTTGTGCTGGTTGTATAAAGCGAATGTTCCAGCAGAAACTACATGTTCTGTGTTTACCATGAGCTAGAGCATTTGTGAATAAGTGCTGTCCATGTGATGAGTCAGCTGAGGCGCAGGGCAGCCCTGAGAAGTGGGTACTATCAGTATTCCCCCTGTAAAGATGAGGACACTCTTCATCTGTAAGATGAGAGCTAAGTAAGCCGCCCATGGCTGTGCAGCTGCCAAATGGAGGAGCCATGGTCTGAACCCATGTAACCTAGCTCCTGGGCCACATACCAGCACCGTGCCACATTGCTGCCCTTTGCTACCCTGGCTGCCCTACCCTTCACCTTCCCTACAGTTAGAAGAATCTTCCCAGACCCTTTTCCCATTCTCTTCTCTCTTCTCTCCTCTCTTCTTCCTCTTCCTCTCCTTCTCCTTCTCCACCTTCTTCTCCTCATCCTCCTTCTTTTCTCTCTCTCTCTCTCTCTCTCTCTCTCTCTCTCTCCTGCCCTCTGTCTCATCTCTTTCCACCTGTCTCTCTTTCTCTCCCTATCCCCACCCACCCCTTCTCTCCCATTTCCTCTCCCTCTCCTTTCTTCCCCTCCTTCCCCCTCTCTTCCTCTCATCTCTCCCTCTCTCTCTGTCTCAGGTAAGTGTGCTGTCTCTGGTCCCTGATCTGTGCTGGCAGATGGGGAAGGAGGCAGAATGGGAGCCTGGGTCATTCTGAGGATCCTACGGAACCCTGTGGGGCGAGTCCCTACACTCCTCGGGTGCAGCAGGGAGACCCGTTAGCAGGTGTGGCCCGAGATCTGCCTCAATCCCTTACCACCCTCAGACTCTGGAGGACAAGACTGTTCTTGCCAGAACTGTAGGAAACCCCGGCCCCAGCAAGGCTCACAGAGCAGACCCAGGAGGTGAGGGTCTATAAATCTGGCCCCAGGTGGAGCCCCTGCACCAGCTCCTCTCTGGAATCTGGTTGTGCCTCCAGAGAAGGCAAGGGATCGAGGGAGTACAGATCCCAACCCAGGTGCCACAGGCAGCCAAAGGGCTTCTGAGCCCCTGAGGGCTCACACTTTCCCTGCAAAGGCCACAAGCTCTGAAAAACCCAGTGCCAGTGGGACAATATGGGGACCAGGCTATTTATTTTGGGCTCAGAGCATGTGAGCTCAGAGAATCGGGGCCTACACAGCACCCACAACAGTTTCATACTAAAGTACCCCTTGCCTCTGCCCTGCTTTGTAGCACACGACCGTGTGTGTGTGTGTGTGTGTGTGTGTTTGACTGAGTGATCTGATTATTTTCTCATGATAAACCAGACTTAACCAAGTATTTGTCTTTTTCTGGACCAACTCATCTTTATATCATTTTTAGGCAATTATAGTTTTAGAAGTAATATATAGCTAAATATCAACTTGCAGACTGACAGCATTGTCTCACTGGAATTTCCACCACAGCTACAAAGCAGCTTTCCTCAGCCTACCCTCACTTGGTGGCGGTATTCCCACATGGGTGGTGCTAGGAATTATTCAGCATCAGATTTAGTCAGTCTGGCCATTAACTATCTCGGACAGTTTTAAGGGAGAGAACAATGACCTCCACGTAGAGATGAGTTTCCCAGGCTGGAGCGTCCCGTGGATTCTGCCCATGGCCCCTCCCTGTCTTAAGTGGAGCAGTGTCTGGGACCCGTCCCAGGAGAAGAGCAGACCATGTGGGAGTTCATGCTGGGCCCTGCAGCAGTGTCAAGATCAGAACCAAACTTCGTTCCAAACACAGACTATGTGGTCCAGCTTCAGACCAAGTGGTGGGGGTATAAGCAGCTGCCATATTCCCTGGGTCTCAGGCCTCTTGTTAGGGTATCGCTAATACCAGGCCACCAAGGAAGAAGGGGAGATGGGATCCCCAGGCTGGTTGAGGAAAAGGGGACTGGTACATACTTACAGTATAAATCCTCACCACCCACACTCTCCAGGATGAGGATCGAGCTGTGGCAGCCGCTGTCGGTTCATGTTCAGCCCTGGCTCCCGTGTACCCCAACCCTCTGTGGTACTGCAGCCCTAAGGAGGGCCAGGCGAGGATCATTCATGCTCTGTACTTAACCAGGTTTCTCACGGGGGTGGGGGACAGTCCGGCTTTTCCTCGGTTCCCCTGGGGGCTGCAAATCCTCTCCAGGTGCACAGTTCCTGACCTCCAGGAGCTATGGAGCCCTTTCAGCCCCACCACAGCTGCTCTGCTACAGAGAGAACTTGGTTCCCTCTCTGCTCTCTCCCCTCCCTGCTACTGGTTCCACACCTGCCAAGGCAAGGTCTGTGTGGGCCCTTCTTGGGGGCAGTTCTGGACTGCTCAGAGACTTCCTGGGTGAAGGGTCTCCTACGCAGAACCTCATGATGTCCAGAATGGCGACCCCAACTCACGGAAGCACAGCACTTCAGTGTAGATCTCGGCCTCATGGCTGCCCTGGGAAATAGACCATTCCCATTTCCTGGATGAGAATGGTGAGACAGTAATAAGTGGGGGCACGATGCTGGACCTGGCGTGCCCCATGGCATGTTGAGCTGAGGAAGACCCCTGGCAAGGTCTGGGGTGGGCTGAGTGGGGCTGGGGTCCTCTTCGAAGGTCAGTGCTGCTCTTGGGGGCTTTCAAAGTCTGGCTGCCTGACTTTGAGTCTATCTCATTGTGAGTGAATTAATTGTTGTGCAACCTAGAGTGGTGAGACAAGTTAATTACATAATTACTGCAAAATGACATGTTATTTCATGGCTGCAATATGGTAACTCTGTTGGAAACAATTGTAATTGCCCAGAAACTGCATTCGAGTGGCTCCGTTATCTCTCGATAAGCATGTAATTAACTTGGGTTACAACTTTTTCTGCAGCAAACTCTGAAGTCAGGAGTTGGGGACCTTGGGGTAGACACAGCCCTCTGAGACCTAAGGGCCCAGGCAGGGTCTGGCATTGGGCAGCTCTGCTATAATCCAGGAAAATAATTTGCTTTTCCATGTTAAGCAAGGAAAATTCCTCATTACAGACTGCAGGCCTCAAATTCACGCGCTCAAACTCATTCAGAATCTCACATAGTCACGTACCGACAGCTCCCCAAGTTGATGTCACACACAAGTACCCACAGCAGCTGGGCCAACTGGCTCTCTGCCTCTCTTTTCTCTCACACACATGGGTGCAGTTCCTTCACAGGAGGCGGTCCCAAAGTTGAGAACTCTGACCCCAAGATCTTTCGCCCTAGCAATCCTCCCCACAGACAGGGCCACTGGCCCCAGAACCACAATGTGGAGATGTGGCCTTCTCCAAGTGCCCACAAAAGTGCAGCCATCCTCCTACTTCACTCAAAGTGGAGGAGCAGGCCTGGGGGCAGGGTGACGTGAGGTCTCAGCCCTGTCTCGCCCTGGCAGCCAATCCCCTGCTCAGGAGCAGGCAGAAGTTGGCTCTGGTCCGTGGCCAGGATGAAAACAGTCCTGGGTGAAGGAGAAGCAAGGGGCCTGATTTGGGAAGAGCCTGTCCATACAGCCTTCCCTGTCTAGGCTTTGGACTCAAGGAGCCCTTTTAAAATACTGTTCAGTGATATCTTTTCAGTTCCAGTCTCTGTTTTTGGCACTGTGACGGTAGCCAACACAAGACAGAATGCCTGCTACCCTGCCTCAGCCAGTAGACAGAAAAGGCTCTGGGTATCTGCCTGTCTGGCTATCTTCTGGTCTGAGTTGAGTGCCTGCCAGCTTGCCTGTCTGTCCCTGCCTATCTCTGCCTACACATCCGTCTATTTATTTATCCACCTCCCCTGCCAGCCAGCACATGTACCTGACAGTGTATACACTGGCTTGTCTGTCTCTGCCTCTCCAGAGTCAGCATAAGTGGTCCTGTGTCTGTTGGAGGGAACTGGCCCGTCCCAGGTCTCCCTACAGTGTTTGCCCTCCCGGTGGTTGCTCTGTTTGTTTTCCTGGCTTTCTCCCTCCTCCTCAAGGGCACGGACTGTGTCTGAGTCATGATTCATCGTCAGGTCTGGGGCTTGCAGCACAGGCCTGAGACAGAGTGGATGAAGGTTTACCAATTGAATGAACGAAAGCATCCAGCCTGTGTGGGCTGTTACAGGGGAACAGGATTGTTCTCACTCACCCAGAAGAGGAGAAAGCCAGGCCCCAGCTTGGGCCCAAACTGCTGGGAGGAGACAGCAATCGCTGCCCATCACCCTGAAAGTAAAGATAGATTTCAGGATGGTACTCATGGGAGGGGGCTCAGGATTTGGGGTCCTGTCAAGGTCAGAACTGGGTCACTGGGCAGGCGGGGTGGGGGTCTCAGTGGGGGGATATAACACAGGACCTTAGGGAAGGGAGGGTTTCATCTTGCCTCTCTTCATCTTGGGGGCCTGCTCTGCTGGGGAAGGGAAGGACACCCCAGTTCCCACCTCTGGCTGTGGGGTACTTGGGGTTGTCCCCTTCGTCCAGCTTCTTCTCTCGAAAGCCCACTTGGACACCCCCGTCCCAAGGGCCAAGGGGAGGGCCCTGCCCACTCCCAAGCAGAGGGGAGGGGCCCCAGGTCTATGTCAGTGATCAATGCAGAGTAACCTCCCGGAAACATTCATAAGTTTAATCCACGCCAGTAATAAAATCGCATTACATTTCTCATAAAATAAATGTTCCCATTTATATACAGAAGACAGACTGTACAGGCCCCGCCCGGCCCCAGGAGGGGTCACACACAGACGGGCAGCGCGGAGGAGGGCCATCCCTCCCATCGAGGATGGAGGCGTTCTAATCGGCAGGAGAGCGGCTGGCCGGCCAGGTGGGTGGGCGGGCGGGCAGACGGACAGACGGGCCTGGAGGCCAGGCGCCGGGCATTACTGAACCTGCGAGTCAAAGGTGCCATTGAGCTGCCCCTCCTCATAGTCCATCTGACACAAGATCATGTTGTTCTTCAGGAAGAATTTGTCTCCCACACAAAATCTGGAAAATCCAAGCAGGAGAAAGAGGCCATGGAGGGGTCCCAGCGGGTGGTAGGGGCTCCAGACAGGACCCAACCCAGCAGGGAGGTGGACATGTGGGAAGTGAGGTCCTGAGGAGCTTGCTCCTTGATCTTTCCAGAGGGGTTCCCCAAAAGTCCCTGGGTCAGCCCAGATCTTGGCCAGGCCCTGCAGCCCAGGATATAGGGCAGACAGACAAGCCTGGGCCACAGGACTTCCACAGTCAGGCCCCTCCTGGAGGGGCGGGGTTGACGGGAAGGGGCTGATAACCTACCCCAGTCCCAGAGAGGGAAAGGGAGAGAGAAGGAAAAACAAACAGGGAAAGACGCAGAGGGGAGACAGGCAGAGATGGGATGGAGGAAAGGATAAAATGGTTCATTTTTCCATCCCTCTGTTTCCCTCCCCAACTTAAGAGAGTGGCTCAGCGAAGGGTACTCTTTCTCTAAACAGAATCTGTGGATTTCCTGGAGCATCCTTCCAGAAGGAAACGACCTTGTCCCATCATCTTCCCCCGCCCAAAGAAGGCTCTGCTTTGACCCCCCCTTGAGTCCCCCAGTCCTCCTCAAGTATTGGAAGCCCTTCCCTAAAAACTGTCCCCAGGGTGGCAGAGACCTTTAGTGGTACCCCAGGGTCACAGGCCTGGTCCCAGCAGATCCCAGGAAAACCACCAGGTGGCGATGCAACTTCACCGAGCCCTCCTAGCAGTGGGTTTTGCCAGAGCCCAGCCAGACTCTGCACGTTCCTCTATACCTCGCCCTGGGAATACTTGTATGAGCTCCTTCCTGAACTGGGGGCTCCTGAGAAAAGGGTCTGCCTTCTGGTGCTAGGCCCCCAGCCAGGAGGGCTCTGGCTCCACAGGTCCCTGGGGCCTCCCACAGGGCTGGGGCACTGAGCAGGGGCCAGAAGACCAGAAAGGAGGCTGGGCTGGAAACAGAATCACAAGACAGGGGTCAGCAGTGAGGGGCTGTTCCCTGAAGGGAATTCACCTTCCAGGTCTGTGAACCCTGCTCACTAGAACATACATGCATGCACATGCACATGGCACACACACAAGGGCACAGGGCACGTGTACAGAACCCGTGTACATGCACGTTTAAAACGTGTGCACATGCATACTCATCATGCATACCAAGCACACACATACCTCCATTTCTACATGGAAATTTAGAAACTCATGTGCACCTTCATATTAATTTCATCATGTACACATGCCCATGTGGACATGGACATTTAAAAATACAAACATGCACATGACACTCAGTGTTGTGCATACACAGTAAGTTCACGCAAGCCCCTGTCCATTACATTCACACAGAACCATGTCCCACAAACATGCACACACAGCACTGGAGCATGCACACTGAACTACAGGGCTTAGGCATGCATAGAATGCACATGCGTGCTCAGGACAGCATACACGTGCAGCCATGCGCACACAGAACCCACACTGGCATGCAGACCTCCACGGTGACTCTGGCCTGTCCCAGCAGGAGTCAGCTGGGATCTGGTGGGTATGTTGGGTCTGCGACCGGTCCAGCACTCACTCACCTCTGGTTGCAGAGCTGGCAGGCAAAGCAGTCAAGGTGATACACATTATCCCGGGCCCGCATCACCATCTCAAAGGCTGGGATCAGCTTGCTGCAGGCGGCACAGTTTCCAGTAGTGCCAAAAAGCCTGCCGAAGGAAGGGTGCAGAGGGCTCAGGAGCCTGCTAGGGAGCTTGGGGTGGGGGGGGGCAGGGGATTTGCCTCCACCCATGACCGCACCTGTCTCCCATTCCTGTGGGCCTAGAATGTGGGCCCGGACAAGGGGATAGTAGCACAGATAGCAGCATCTGAATTCTACTATGAAATCAGGCTTTAGAGAAAGGGGCATATCCACCCAGGGAGGGGATGTAGGGGCTCCGGGGTCAGCTGACACTGCCTACCCAGGGCTGGGCTGACTAGGCCCCCTGCTATGTTCCTACTGGGGTTCCTCAAGCAGCTGCGATCACCAGGAGAATACTCGGCTGGGTTGTGAGCAGGAGTCCAGATTCACACAAGCCAGATTTTAGAGACAGTCTGCCATTCACGGGCTGTGTGTCCTCAGGCAAGACATCAAGTCTCTCTGAGCCTCACTTATTTTAACTATAAAACTGGACTGAAATACAACCTTCACAGGCTTGTTGTGAAACCTTTGGTAAACTCTCAGTCAGAACTCATGTAGTCAACACCTATACAGCGTTTACTATGTACCAGGCACTGTTCTAAGGGCTTTACAAAGATCAACTCCTTTAATCCTGACAACCCTATGAGGAGGTCTTTTTCAGTTACTAACCCACCGTGTGACTTACCCTAAGGCCCTTTTTCCTTTCCCTGGACCTCAGTTTATCCTTCTTTGCAATGCGGATGCTGGACTAGAGGATCCTATTCAAAGATACTTCAAAATCAGGATTGATGTCAAACGAAAGTTCTAAGGACTTCTGGCACAATGCCTCTTGGAGGCAGACAACCCTTCTCTTAACTGCTGGTTGCAAAGCTCTAGGAACAGGGAGCTTGCTCCCCCCCATGCAAGCCAATCTTGGCTGGCTATTCCAGTGGTCTGAGCCAGCAAGCGTGTGCATCCCTCACAGTCCTAGCTTCTTTTCTACTCACTGGCCGAGCAAGCCCCGAGTGAGGCAAGGGGGCTGCGAGGCAAGTGGGAAGCCCTTCTCATCCCTGATTTGTCCAGCTCAGGCTCAGGCGCCTGCAGACGAGCTTGACTCCAGTATTCATCAGTCCGAGCTGCCTGGTGGCTCAGATTAAGGCAGACAAAGGCTGGGCCATAGCATCTGCCTGCCAAGAGGGGCCTTTCTTGCCACCAGTCCAATGAGCAGGCTGCTGAGGGGACAAGCTCTGGACAGAAATTCTCTGGGGCTGAGCTGCTCAAGGAAGTCCCTCCCCGACCCTGGCCCACGGGCCTACCTGGCCCCACAGTCATTCTTTGACCTCTGCCAGAGCCCAGGACAATACCTTCAGGCTGCAGTAGCCAGCAGGGCCCAGAATGGCTATGGGAGCTTCAGCTCTGCTGACCAGCCCCTCCCGCACTATGGCCCTCCCTCTCCACATCCTGTGGACTCATCAGATGGTCTGCCACTTCCCCCAACCTGGTAGGTTCAGCCTCCAGGTGATGTCCTAAACCTCCAGACTGGGAGGCCCTTTCCAGCTCATGGAGGGCCGAGTCCGCAGGAGCACCCCTGCCTTAACCCCTCCTCCAGCCCCAGCCAGGAGCACTGAGTCACAGAGCCTGGTGAATTGCACCACTTGAAAAACAGAAACAACTCCTGTCAAGGCAGAAATTAAAAGAGAAGGTGCAGGCAGGTAAATCTTAGGCTCTTCAGAGAAGCAGGGGAGCCTCTGCTAATAACCCCACCCCCCAACATGCCCACACCTGGGCAGAGGGTGCCCCAAGAAGCCCTTGCCTGACCTATTAATTAATGCGATGGGCCTTTCTTCTCCACAAGGCCCAGCCACCACCCGGCAGCCAGCGTGAAAGCCAAATGCAGGTGCTGGGTCTCAGCCAAGGCCCCTGCTCTGTGGCCTCCTTCCAGCCTTGCTGATGTCATAGGTGGCCTGAGGGAGGGTTAATTGGAGGAGGCAGCCCCAGGGAACAGGATCCAGGCTGTGGGGAGGGTGGGTTAGAGCTCTGAGGAATGCAAGGTAGGAAGCCTTATTCTTTTCACAACTTCACAGAGGAGTAAACTGAGGCTCGGAGAAAGGTAGAAGCCAAAAGGCTCAGAGCTAGTCCAAATCCAGGTCTTTCAGCTCCAACATCAGTGGTCCTTCTCCCAGGGTTGGGCTTCCCAGGCATTGCGGTATCTAATCCCAGGACCCTCCTGGAAAGGTGGGGGAGCTGGGTACTGGGGAGAGGTAGGATGGAGGGCCCAGGGCAATCAAAGCTTCCCCACCTGCTCCTGGAAGCCCCTCTGAGGCATCCCCTCCCAGATTCCAGGGACAGAGTGGCTCAGGAGCACCTGACAAAGGCAGGGGCAGGGCCACGCTGGTGCCCCAGGGAAACTCATCTCAGGTGCTTGCGGTTATAAATGCCTGCCCAGGACCTGTGCTGGCCACTGAGGCCCAGGAGTTAAAGGCGTGGCTGGGGCAGACGGAGGGCCAGGGGAAGGACAGTCTGGGATGAGTGCACACACAGGCCATACACTTGGGGTAGTGGGTCTAGGGTGGGGTGGGCCATGCTGGGCGCTGGAGGATGGGGCTTCTGAGAAGAAGGGCCGAGTGGCGCGGCGGGAGGCCCACCTCAGGTAGTCGCGGCGGCAAAGGATGAGGTTGGCCTTGGTGTAGAGGGTGGAGCCCACCTCGCCCAGGCGGCAGTCGCAGCAGGCACACTTGAGGCAGTCCTCATGCCAGTACTTGTCCAGCGCCTTCAGCAGGTAGCGGTCCTTGATCTTGCGGTTGCAACCCGCGCAGCCCTTCTGCTTCCCTTTGGGCTGGACGGACAGCATCGGCACGCCTTCAGATGGACAGACAAGAGACAGATGGACACAGGTAGGCCTTGCAGTTCTGGGCCCTCTGGGTATGGGAACCCACTGCTTCTCCTTACAGTCCCCACCAGGGTTGGGGTTCCTAGGAGTCCTCGCTCTCTCCCCAGCTACCTACCTCCTCCCTGGGCTTAGGTCCTGTCCTTTGGGCTGCATGGCACAGCTTGTTCCCCCGCCCCGTGAAGGTCTCTCTAAAAGCTGCAGGCAGCACCGGGGAACACTGCATCTGCTCTGCTGCAGGGCACACACACAGCGCCAAGGCCTACCCCCCGAGTTGTTTCTCCTCATGCAGCCGTGACCCCCTCTGTGGTCTGATCTACCGGAGGCCTGAAGCCCTCCTCGTGCAGCCACCATCCTACTGGCTCTTTCTGCAAACCTGAGAATGAAATCTCATTAATGGGCTTGGGGCCCACTAGAACTCCTAGATCGTTTTGGCACCTCAAGACTTCCTCACACTGCTTGTGCATTTATGCATTTTAATTCTGAAAGTCACGATACAGCCTCTTATTCTATTCATGTAGAACCGTGGAGATGTCAAGAAGAAAGTAAGATGCCCCTGTGACACTCCCAGGAGGGAGCGGGAACTCGAGCTCCTGGCAGGTGCCTGTAGGAGGAAGCTGGGCCTAGCTTAGTTGGGGCTCTCCTCATAAATGCTTCCAGCTAGATTTAAACTTGCTACCTGCCCTGGCCTGAGGGAGCGGGTGTTCCCAGTCTCTGGATCATTGCTCCTCCCTCCAGGATAAGAATGTCTGAGCCACTGGCCTCCTCCCAGGGCCCATGTGAGCTTCTCAACATACAAGAAAGTGCCAAGTACAAGGGGCTGAAATATCAGCCTGGCATTCACCTGAGAGAGGGGCAGACCTCCCAGCAGGCAAACATGTGCATCGCTCAAACCCATGCGTGCAGGCACAGAGTGCAGGCACAGAGTGTAGGCATAGGCACTGCAACATAGGCTCCTAGCGCCTGACCCTGGGGCCACAAGCAGTGACCGCTGGGAGGGTCAGTTGAGGAGATGTGGACAGATGTCAGGTGTCATCTGGGAGCCTGGACATCCGTGTGGAGCCCTGAGGCACGAGTGTAGGCTTGGAGAAGAGTGCAGGGAGACTCAGAGCCCCAAGCGGGACGGGTGATGGGGAGAGGAGGGACCTGTGAGCCTCTCATGAAGGCGGCTGGGATGGAGGTGCTCCTTCCCTCACCAAGGCTCCAGTGGACGGACGGGCTGACTCTGGAGGGAACCTCCCACCCCTTCCTGCTTCCCAGCTTTCCAACAAGCCCCTGAAGTCTGCCCTCCTCCTGGCCCCATCCTTTCCAAAGGATCCCTGTACTCTCCAGGGCTCTGGGTTCAGCTCCCAACCCCCCCTCCCCCCCCCTACTGCTCCAGCTCAGAATTTCAGCTGCTTCCTTTCCCTTCCTAATTCCAGGTATGACCCTTCCTCAGGCTTCAGAGGAGAACCACAGCCTCCAGGAGGCCTCAGTTTCAAAATCTCACAGGTCAGTTCAAATGGGCCCTCAGAGTTCTTCCAGGCAAATGGTCTCCTTCTACAGAGGGGGAAACTGAGGCTCAGACAGTCCAAGGGGCTAGTGTAGGCCACTACAGAAGCTGGTTCCAAGGGGCCCTTCCCCGTCCTGTGCTCTTTCTCAGCCTCATTGCCTCCTCAGACTTCTCTTGGAGAGGGGGTGGCCCCTGGACTCAGGGGGGCCGCCCAAGCCCAGGAGCATGAGGACAGGTGAGGGCAGGGAGGACACACTGCAGGCTGCTGTGGCCTCTCTTCTCCCTCCTCCAGGCCCCGCAGGGCTGTCTGCTAGCTGGGCAGTTTGCTGCCTGATTTCCTTAATGCAGCTCTGAAGGTTAATTGGTCTAAGAGAGTGATGGGGCTCAGGATGAGTCTGTGCTCAGGCCTACCTGTCTCCTCTGGCGGGGTCCAGCCTGGTCACAGCTCTAAGGAGCCTGTGGCGGCCAGCTGGGGACCAGGCACCCCCGAGAGCTAAAGGGAGCCTGAGGGGCTCCTTCCAAGGCCTAGCCTACAGGGAGGAACTAGGTGTGGGCAAATGGGGAAGGGGTTAAGAGAGCTGGATGTGGGAAGGTCTGGGAGTCCCAGGGTGGGGCTATTGTCTCTGGGGCCTGTGGAGGGATCACCCTGCCAGCATATCTACCAACTTGGAGAATCTCAGGCCAGCCCTCTAGTACAGCGCCCCATGCTGCTTTCCCTTTGCTCACCTGAACTGGCAGCAGGGCTGGCTCCCTCCCTAGCAGCCAGGTCTCTATATTTGTGCTCTAACTGGGGAGGGGGTGGTGGTGGTGAATGGCTGGAACATCCATACTCAGGGGGTACACTAGGCCAACTATGTTTTACCCCCAAATGATGGGGGATCTCAGCACTAGGAGCATCTACCCTGCTCCATCTTCCTCTGACTTGGATCCTGGACAGACTGGCCTTCTAAGCTCGGGCCCCGGAATGCCTGGCTGCTGAGCCTGCAGGGCTATGAGCCACAGCACTAGCCGGCAATTCCATTATTGGTGGGACCTGGCCCCTAGAGGACCCAAGGAAGTCATGAGGAGCAAAGCCACAAGCCAGCGGCCCCCGGCCCCGGCCCCCACGTGTGCCCAGGCTGGGTGTTTGTAAGGCCTGGGCACCCTGCTTCAGGGCGCTGAACTCTGCTTCCTGGGCCCTGGAGAACTCGTAAGAAGCCACGTGGCGTCTGCCAGCGTCTGATGTCCACCGAGACACAGAATACTGGGGCCAGCCTGGCTTAGGTCTCAGAGCATCTGGGGACCTTGAGCTTTCTCTGCCTGGAAAAGGTTGAGGTCCTGGGAGAAGTCTCACTCCTCCCCACACTGTGTTTGCTCTCCCTGGGCTAGTCCAGGAAACTTGAAAACACTCCTGGAAAGGTAAGGGGGCTCTCTGGGTGCATGTACGGCTCCTGCTCCCCAGAGGGTCTGGGCTCTCCCTCCCGCCCTCCCTCTCCAGCCCCCACCAGCCCGCCAGTCGGCCCTGCAGACACCTCTTCCCTGCCTCCCTCCCCTGCCTGGCTCTGGGAGCTGAGCCTCCGGCCATGCACTTTCCATTAAGGAGATAGCATCCCTTCGCTGAAGTCCATTTGGGATCCATTTTAGTGTTATCTAAAAATCAAATCTACATGGTAATCCTTTTAATGTACTCCTGACTTTAGAAAAAAACAGCTTTGCGCTCCTTCAGGAAAGGTTTTAAAGCATTACCCAGTAATTACTACTCACCCATGAAAACACTGATATTTTACAATGGATGATGTTTGTGACTGCCCGCACGCACTGACGCACACTCAGACATACACAGGGGACCCGGCAAAATAAACCATTTCACTCAGTTCATGTGTTCCCATCAAATCTCAGGGTGTGGAGGGGACATCTGAGGGGAGACAGGCCAAATCCCTACCCTGCCTCTACCCAGGGCAGGCTGACAGTGGAAGGAGGCAGCTTCCCCGTCTGACTCATCTGGCCGCCAGACACTTACCTTCAGCTCTTTAATCTGGGGAAAAGCCAGACAGTCCGGGTGACTGGGAGGGACTGCCAGAGGTCATTCAGCTCTTCCTGCATCCAGGAGAGAAGCCCTCCTCTTCACACGGACCCCCCAGGAGGTCTGCCAGCCATACCCAAGTCCACAGCAATTCCTATCCCACCTATCTCAAGCCAGGTGGCCTTTCAGAGCCGGCAGGTGGACTTTTCCAAACTGCCAAGCCTCCAGTTCCTGGTCCCACTGATGCCTCCAGCTCGGCCAGCAGGCTGCGTCTGGCTCTGGAGCACTCCCGCTGTCTCCCAGAGAGCTCCTTCTCTAAGGCCAGTCCTCTGCCCCCTAATGCCCACCGTACCCAGCCCCAGGTCACTCCAGGCATCCAAGCCTGTGGCTCCCCTGCTGGCAGCCATTGTGGCTACCATTGCAACTCTACCTACCTTTGGAGGCCCCCTCCCTCCTGCCAGTATGTCCTGCTTGGCACTGCAGGCTCTGCTCCCTGCAGAAACCTGGAATAATACCCCTTTCCATCCAGCAATGGATCTTGTCTGTTTCTGTCCCAGGGCCCTCACTCCACCGCTGCTCCAGGAAGTAGTCTTGTCCTGTCCATCCCACTATTCCCTGAAGTTCAGAGTCAACAGTGGGGTTGAGACAAAGAGCACAGACCTTGAACTCAGAGAATCTACTTTCTAGTCTGGGAACTGTCCTAAGTAGCTGGAGAGCCTAGAGCAAACCCCATCACCTTTCTGACTTGCATCTGTGAAGTAGGGGTCATAAGAATCTCTTTCCACACAGACTGCAGGGAGGATAGAATAGGTTATCCATATGAAGCCACAGCACAGTCTGGCCACCAGAGGGGACCGACAAACGGGAACTGGCAGTTTCACATGCACTCCAGGTCACCTGCCTTCCCTGCTATGACACCTGTTTTCTTTCTCCTTTAACTTTTTATCTTGACATAATCTCAACTGTTGAGAAAAGTTGCAAGAATAAAAAGAATTCTTGTATATCCTTCACCTAGATTCCCTAACTATGAACGTTTTATCATTTTTACTTTATATCTATCTATCTATCTACCTACCTACCTATCTAGCTATCTACCTACCTATAATATTTTTCCTGACTCATTTGAGAGTTGGTTTTAGAGATGAAGCCCTTATATCCTTAAATACTTTGGTATGTATTTCCCAAAAGCAAGGACACTGACGCACACAAGCATAGTACAATTATCAAAACCAGGAAATTATCATTCATATAATACTATTTTCTAATTTACAAACCTCATTCAGATTTCACCAGTGCCCCCAAATAATATCTTTTACAGCAAGATAAAATTCTGGATCATGCATTGCATTCAGTTGTCATTTAGTCTACTTAAATCTGGAAGAATCCCTAAGCCTTTCTTTGTGCTTCACGACACGGGCATTTTTTTAAAGAACAGGCCAGTTATTTTATGAAATATCTTTCAATTTGGGCTTGTCTGACACCTTTGACTGTATGACTTTAACTCCTCTGTGCCTCCGTTTTCTTTGTTATAAAATAAGTGTGAAAGAGTACTCATCTCGTAGGGTTACCATGAGGAATAAAGGAGTTAATGTATGTGAAGTGTTTAGAACTAACTTGACCTGGCAGTCAAATGCTGGCTCTGGGGGCGGCCAGATGGCTCAGTTGGTTAGAGCCCGAGCTCTCAGCAAGAAGGTTGCCAGTTCAATTCCCACATGGGATCGTGGGCTGCGCCCCCTGCAACTGAAGACTGAAAACCACAACTGGACTTGGAGCTGAGCTGCGCCCTCCACAATTAGATTGAAGGACAACGACTTGGAGCTGATGGGCCCTGGAGGAACACACTGTCCCCCAATATTCCCCAATAAAATTAAAACAAAAAAAGCTAGCTCTGATTAGTGTCATCCCGTTCAGCACAAGGGAAAGGAAGACCTCTGTCATAGCTCCATCTCAGGTCCCTAAAGTAGTGATGGGCACTTATTTTGAGGAGAATAAACTGCTATGAATGTGCCACCGTAGTTCAAGTCCCACAGGCACTGGCTAGAGCCCAGCACCACCCAGAGGACAGTCTAGTGGTCACTGAAGAAGGAAATCAGTCCCATCTATCTGATAGGCTGCCTCAGTGTCCAGTCAAGTGGGAAAGGGTTGCTGTGGCACCCCAGGGCGTGACAGCTCAGGGCAGGACCCTCCGGCTGCTCTGAAGCAAACCTGAGGGCACAGGCAGGTCTGGCCTTAGTACTTCCCATAATCTCTCCTTGTGCCTCAGTACTGGTTCCAAACCTGTACCCACAGAGCTCAGCACAGTCGCCCAGTACAGTTCTGGGGCTTCCCTTTCTCACCATGGGTGCCCTCCCCTCCTCTGGGGCAGGCAAGGAGCCTGGCTGGGCTTTCCCAGGGCTAAGGGTAATCTGTAGGGAGATGACACTGATGGAAGAATTAGCAATGCTCAACTTGCAAGTGCTTGGCTCACAACTGCCGTATGAAATAGGTTATTATTCCCATTTTAACAATGGGGAAACTGAGGCACGAGAAAAATTATGATTTGTCATGGGTGACATGGTTAGTATGGGACTGAGCTGGGATGTGAACCCTGGCAGTCTGTGTTCAGGGCCCAAGCACTGGACTCATCTGCTATGCTGCCAGCCTGTGTGCTGCTAACTTCTGAGGTGCCACAGACCCAGGCGGGAAGCATTACAGAGATTAGGAAACATGGAAGGTACACAGATGCAGGACACATGTGCAAATACATGCAGCAGTACACAAATACATGCACACATAATCACACACGTGTACACTGGGTCCACAAGAGGCGGGACTGTGTCTGTGTATTCTCCTCACAACAATTTTATTCCAGTACCCAGCACAGTGCTAGATATAGTAGCTGCTCAGTAAGTTGCATGAAAATACATACACGTGCATCCAAGCACACACATACGTGGATGAGCTGTGCAATATACACACATGGGCATGAGCAGTCACATGCACCTTTACTGCCTTTTGAAAAACTTCATTTCCAAAATTGTGGATCGTAGCTCAAAATCATGCTCTAATTTAAACAAAACCCACCAATAAGAGGCCTGGTGCTCTGTTCTCAATACCACTTTCCCAAGAAAATTGAAGAGTGGGAGCTCCCTAGGCTTCACCCACATGGACCCATGTGGCGGGGCAAAAGTTATCCAGAACGTTCCACAATCATCACACGCAGTTCAGCTGCTGGAAAGGTGAGCTCTGCGGCCTTCAGGAAGCTGGGTCCCTACCACTTGCATGGTGCTTGCACCCACCTGGGCCCCATGCCCGGGCCTGGAAATGCAGAGTAGAATCCTGAACGGAGCCAGCCAGGGGCCCCTCCTTGGCATCAATCCCATTTAATAAGGAAATTTGAAAGTGTAATCTAATTCTGCAGAATCTCTTTAAATCTCTTTTTCTCAGAAGTAACTTCATTTCGCACGGACACATCCAGCCTTGTGAGAAGGCCTCCATTTCACACCAGTTTTATCTCCACAATTTCTCGTCTCACTGCACTCCTATCCCAGGGCCTTGCCATGCGGCGGGTGAGGCCTGAACTAATAGCATTTCCTACTCATTTGGAATCAAAAGCCAACGAGAACAACTGTTGAAACGTGTGGCTACAGCCACCCAGAGCATGCTCATTGCCGCCCCTTTGCGTACCCACTCGCAGGTGGCATGCTTATTGGGCTAGATGAGGGACAGAAGAAGGGTCTGTGGTCTCTAACTCCCCGCTGGGGCCACTGAGGGAGGCTGGGAGGCTCAGCTCATGGAGAACTGGTCAGCTCAGTGGAGGGACTGGCCCCTTTCCCTCTGGGACTGCCCCTGGAGGGAGTCTGAGAAGAGGGGCAGGCAGTGTATCTGCCAGGATCGTGGGGCCTGCAGACAGATGGCATCCGCTTGAATTCTGGCTGCACTACTTCCTAGCTCTGCCTCAGTCTACTCACCTGCTAAATGAGGACAGTCTACTTTAAGGAATTATTGTGAGGATGAGATAATTTACATGAAGTACTGACAACAATGTTTGACACAGTAGCGTTAAAAAATCAGCTAAGAAAACTTATGCACATCTCATGAACCAACCATTCTATTCCTAGTTATACGCCCACTAGAAAAGAGAGCTTATGTCTGTCAAAGGAAATATGCAAGGATGTTCATAGCAATTTTCTTCATCATAACCCCAAATGAAAACAACACAAATGTCCATCAACAGTAAAATGGCTAATAAATTATGGTATATTCATACAATAAATAAAATAGTCCCCAGCAATGAAAAAGAATGAATCACTGATACAACAATATGGATGAATCAGACAGCATAATGTTGAATGAAAGAAGCCAGACACAAAAAGGCACATATTATATAATTCCATTTATATATAATTCCCAAACAGGCAAAACCGATCTATGGTGACAGATGTCAGAATAAAAGGGTTATTATTACCTGACAGGAGGCGTGAGGAACCCTGCTGAGGTGCTGGAAATGTCCTCTATCTTGATCTGGGCAGTGTTTAAACGAGTGCATACATATGTAAAAATTCACTGGATTGAACATTTGAGACCTGTGCAATTTACTGCATATATGTTATACCTCAACTAAAATGAAAAGAACTGAGATGGAGACCCCTTAGTCAGGACCAGGTGTGCCTCTTCAGAAAGCCCACCATTTCCTCAGCTCTTGCTACCTCTGTCATCTCAGTGAATCCTCATATTGACTCTGAGGTACTAAATGATCACCCCCATTCAACAGATGAGGAAACAGAAGCCCAGGGAGGTTCAGGCCCTTACCCAAGGTCACACAGCCGGAAGAGTGCAGGACAGGGTCTGGAGCCCCAGCCTGCCAGACTCCAGAGCTCAGGTTCTCCCCTCCAGCACATGCCCCACGGCCTCTCGCACAGCCTGGGTGAGGAAGGCTCCCTGGGGCAGCATCCAGGTGCTCCTGTGCAGCCTGGATGCCAGGTGATGCTGGGGCAGGGGGTTGTGGGGGAGGGGGGGCATGCTTAGAGCTGGGCCTAGGCTAAGACCAGGAAGAACGAGGCCCAGGCAAGGCACTCTCTCCATGCTCTGGTGGGTCACAGGCTGTTTCTGCTCCCTGTTGGTCCTTTAGCAGCTGTGGCTGCTGTGGGATCTTAGAGGGCATCTGGGTGGGGCCAGAAACTAAGGACAAAGAGGGGATAGGAGCTAGAAAGGGAGCAGGATAGGGGCTGGGAAGGGAAGCAAACCTGAGATGTTTGCATTGTAGCCTTGAGTGGGACAAAGAAATCTCGAGACGGCACATGTCCTCAGGAGAGCAGTCTGAGGGTCCCAGCTGTGTGGGGAGAGATGGGAGCTCCAGACCTTGAGCCACAATAATGGGGGGAGCCTCAACCAGGGGCTTGTGTGTGAATGAGGAGGTGGGGGAGGGAGGGGTCCCGGAGAGGGGCTGGCTCAGGGTAAGACATTTCAGGAGGCCCAGTAATGCCAGCTTGCTCTGCAGTGCCCAGTTCCTTCTGGTCTCCACAGTCCACCGCAGTAGAGAAAGCCAAAGGAAAGCACTGCCCAGTCATATCCCCAAACACCTGCAGCCACTACAGTCATGGTCAACCACATGATAATACCCCTTACTGAATGCCTACTATGTGCCAAGTGCTTTACACTCATTAACTCTTATCCTCATCGCGACCCTGAGGTCAGTGACATCACACAACCTGTCCAAGGGCAAGCCTGCGAGAGGCTAAGCGGGGCTTCAGACCCAGGCCGCTGGGCCCAGCCCCTCCCTGCTCTATCTCAGGGCCAGAGGCAGCATCTGCATCATTTTTTTTCCTAAGCAATGGGGACAATAAACTTCTGCTTGGACCCAATCTGGACACTGCCAGAAGAAGGCGGCTCTAAAGCCCCCTTGCAGTGACACATCAGCTAGGCCGGGCTTCTGATCCCCAGTGTTCCCAGAGGAGCCATTCCTGTGCAGGAGTGCGAAGCGCCAGGCATTTTTCAGTGCGTTTTGTTGGAGGCAAATCTTTTTAGGAAAGTGGTGTCCAGTGTCTGGGGATGAAGGGGCCGAGGAGCTTCCACACACACCTCATTGCTGAGGGAAGCCAAACGCAACACAGCACTGTGTCAGGCAACAGCTTTAGGGGACCCAGTCGAGAACTTGCACGGGGCCTGGGCCACGCACTGAAAGATCCTGGGATAGGTGCAAATCAAATATGGTCTCACACCGCACACAGGGTTCTGCGTTCTTTAGTGAGGGGAACTTACAGACATCAGAAGCTGCACGTGCTCTTTGGAGTTTGTCATGGGGAATGATGCTTTCGTTAATTGCATCAGGCATTGTCTTCCAACTTTCTAGTGGTCTCTGTAAAGTTTCAAATGTATCTTGAAAGCAATAGGTCCAAAATAGGACTCGAGCGCTCCTCCCCAAAACCTGGCCCCTCACCCCAGGCTTCCCTTCACCATAAACACCATCACCCACTGAGATGCTCAGTCATCTTCAGATCTTCTGTCATCCTCATCCATCCTCCCCTGCTGACTCCTGCTCCCCAGCCTACTTGCTTCTTTCCACTTCCGGAGTCACCACCATCGTTCACCACACCATCAGCATAGCGCCCCACCACACTCTTGTGTCTAGTATCTGCCGTCCATTCTTCACACAGCAACGGGGGAAATCTTTCAAAACAAAGGTCACGTCACTGCTCAGCTTGAAACCCTTCCATAACTTCCAGTGGCCTGGAATAAAATCTACACTCCTCGTCAACCCGATGATAACCTTATGTGGTCTGGCCCCTGCCTCCCCTTCCCATACTACGCTCCAGCCACATTCTCTTCTGCCTCAGGGCCTTTGAACATGCTATTTCCCCCTTCCCAGAACACCCTTCTGCCTCTTTATGTGGCTGGCTCCTTCTCATCTTTGGGCTTCAGCTTAAATGCTATATCCTCAGAAAGGCCTTCCTTGACCTCATTTCCTTATTTAAATGAATCCCTGGTCATTTCCTTCTGAGTTTCTATCACAATTTGTAATTGTTTTACTTTTCTGTGATTTTACTTAAGAAGAACTATTGGTTTTTCTCATAAGAATGTAAGGCCCATGAAGGCCTATTTTGGGGGCCCTGTCTAGTTTGTTCACCATTGTGTGCCTGGAGTTGAGCCCCGCAGCAGTCACTTTTTAACCATCAGTTCAGTTAATGAATGAAGAGACTGAGTGTAATCTATCCAGATGTTACTGGCAAGAGTCTGCTGGCCAGAGTGGGCCGATGCAGACAGGCAGGCTCCCCAGAAACGGGAGTCCTGATCAGGCTGTCGCTGCCCCATGCCACACACCTCTAGGCACCTGTAGCTTTGTGGCCCTAACAAACGAAGCAGATCCAGCTGTGGCAGTACATGGGTCCTGCCTGCCACAATCTGGATTTTTGAGAGGTCCACCCAGGGACCCAGCTGAGAAATGACAGCTCTTATGCAAATATAAACCTTGTAGCCCTTAGATCAAGGGGCAGTAATCCTGTCCTTTAGCCCCTGCAGACCCATGAAGCATGAAGCCCCCTTCATACATCCCCCTTGCCTATAATTACTCCATCCCGACCCCCTGGGGAGTGGGGATGGAGCCCCAGAGCTCAGGCATCTGTGTAACCTCAGCAGCTCAGTCTTTCCCTTAGCATCTGTGGCCTGGGCCCCCTTCTCCCCTGGCATAGACCTATCCTCCCCAACTCCCCACCTGAGGCTCCTTGGCTTACAGATGTGACCACTCTTCCACTCTAGTCTGAACCTTTGGGGGCCAGTGGGAGTAAAAAATCCTGAAGTTTGCTACAGAAAAACTCCAGGCCCCTTGACAGGAGGCTCCTTGGAGCCGCACAGCTCTGGGGACCAGCGGGGAAGCATCTGTAAGCTGCATTCCCCAGACAGCAACTCAGCTGCTCCCTGGGCACCCGAAAAGCTCGTGTCACCCATCGAATGAAATAGGGCTCCCAAGGGGCCTGCAATCTCCGCAGAGGAGGAGGAGGGCACAGACTCTCAAACGAGTCTCAATTTCACAGCATCAGGGACGTGAGCACTAAGGCGCTGAACCAGAAAACGAGAGTCTGGCAGGAGCAGCAGACACACCGTGAGCGCCAGGGGATCGGAGATTAGGGCCCTTCAAAATCAATTTTGAATTCAAACTTTTAAATGTGTTCTCCAGACGCAAAGAGGGGACCCTCCAGGCAGACTTGGCCCAGCCAGCTGCTGGGTCCTGCTTCCTCCTTGAAGCAGTCAAAGCCCATCTGCTAGCCACTGGGCTGGACGAGGAGAGGAAAGCAAGCAGGCTAGGGGGAGACTCCGGACCCTGTCACCAGGAGATGCAGGGACAGGAGCCCCTTAGATTCTCGCTGACACAGCACTGCCTCTGGGGTACGCACCTGAGGTGCAGTTCCAGGGTTTTCTCCACCCTCCTTTGCAGACCTGGATGAGAGGAGCTTGAGGGCAAGGCCCATGTGGACCAGCTCCCCTTCACCCCGCAACCTGGCTGAGGAAGCTCATGGGGCACCAGTGGCTGAAGTCATTTAGAATGCAAGCTTTGGAGTCAGACAGGCAGAGATTTGTATCCTCCACCAGCCTGGGCTCCCAGGGAGAAGATTCTGGTTCAGAAGTGACTTTCCCTTCTGGAAACCCGGCGGGAGAAAGCCTGCTGTGAGCATCTTAGAGCGCAGGCCCTGTGCAGTGAGAGCAATCTGGGTCCCCACTGCAAAAGGAGAGAAAGTGTCATCTGGGAGCCAGGCAGCCTGGTTGCTGGGACGGTGGTGTGGCCGCAGGCTGCCTTCCCCAAGGCATGGTGACTGCAGACAGGGAGCTGACAAGCATGCTGTCGTCTTTCACCTGTTAGACCACGTGTGGGGTACTGAGCACTGTTCCAGGATCAGCATTTTGAGGTGGACAGGGAGACACAGGGCAGCAGGCCTCATGAAGAAGCTGAGCAGAACAGGCTGCTCCAGCCAAATCTTGGAGGAAGCTGCAGGGCCCGGAGTAGAGGGCCTTGGGAGGCTTGGGCTGGAGGAGGATGGTCCTGGCATCGCCAGCTGTGGCCCCCTGCTCCTGTCTACACACCCGCTCAGCCATATTTCTTCCAAGAGTACAATCAGCCCACCACTGAGGCCTTCCCCATCTCAGGGGAGGGGAGGGGAGAGGGGTGTGGTCCATGATAAACCTCTTTGATCCCAATGACCTCAAAGCCCCTACCTGCCAGTTCTCCAAATCTGAGACTAAACCCCAACTTTAAGCCACACTCCTGAGACATAAACATGAACCACCGTGAACCACTCTTCTGTTGAGAAGCAACAGAAGGGGTAGCCAAGCCCTTGGGCCTTCAGAGACCTCACAGGAAGCCTCTTCTGGAATGAGGAGCACTGGGAAGGGGCTGGAGTCACCAGACCACATAAGGGAGAGGAGGCAGGGACTCCCTAACCCCTCCCGCCCCTGGCTTGGGAGTGGGCTGCAGACTCTGCAAGGAAATTACAACACAGGCCTGGGTAATGCTCCTTTTAGTTACAGCATAAACTGCAGCAATAAAGCGTACCTGGGGAATGTTTAGAGAAAGCACTAATGATTTCTTCCCCAGTGGTTAATAAATTCACTTCCAGATCAATTTGTTCGCGATAGAGCCTGGCGAGCGGAACCTGCGCGGCGGGCACAGCCGAGTGTGTCTCTTTCAGTATAAATGATTTATTACGATGATTAGCGGCACATAAACAATTTAAAATACAACGCTAATTAGTTTGGGGAAGAAAGGAGGGGAAAAGCCACCCTGCCTCTCTCCCCATTATGTTCTACTTCCCTAAGTGTGTACTTTTTAATTAAATCCAAATGTCACAATAAATTTAAAGTGTTTTATTACCACTCAGGCTAAGTAAGGCAGTCATGCAAGCCCCCTTCTCAGGCATCTGGGCTGGGCCCGGAGTGAGGATTGGGGGTACCAGCAGGGTCTGTCCACAAACTCTTGAGACAGGAGGTTTTTGTGAGACCCCTGAAAACTCTCCTGGTTTCTGGCAGCCCCAGACTGAAGAATGCTGGGACTTTCTCTCACCTTCCTGGCCAGGCCAAGTTCCTCCTTAACGTCAGCCTTGACCAGCCCAAAAGCCAGCCACATCTCAATGGTCCCATAGTACTCTGCATCCTCTTCAATTCCTTTTTGGGTGCTCCATAACTGTATCCCTAACACCTTCTATGTGTCTGGCATCAGGCTTGGCATTTCCTATGTGACATCTTACCATGTTCTTGTTCAGTGCTATGAGTAGCAATTATTGTTTCAATTTTATGGATGGGGAAATTGAGGCTCAGAGAGGTGGAGCAACTTATCCAAAGTCACACAGCAACTTATCCAAAGTTCACAGCTAAAAAGCGGACTTTTGCAAAGTCCTTATTCCCACAGCACCGTTTTGCTTCAGAACCCACATCTGACCATGTCTGGGCACTGGTTTCTCAGTACCCAGGATGGAGAACAGAATATGGTGACTGCTCAGGCAGGGCTTTCCTGAGTACAGAGTCCTGCCTTTCCCAGAGACACACTTGAAGCAGGCGTTCAGGCCAGGGATCTGGTGTCTGATGAGTCCGGGTTCAAGTTCAGGCTCTGCCATTGGCCCCAAATGTAAACCCAATCAAGGCCGTCAGCCTCTCTGAGCTTCAGCTTCCCCATCAGCAGAGTAATAACACCTAACTCATGAGGCAAAAAACAAACAAAAAAACCCACCCAGAGCAGCTAAAACAAGCAGAGTGCTTTGCAGTCCTTGACATGCTATATAAGTGGCAATTACTACCCAAAATCCTTGAGGTGAGCAGGGATCTGTAAGCACCCCATTTCACTGATCAGAAAACTGAAGCCAGCAAAGGAAAGGACTTACCCAAGGATCCACTAAACCTTAGGAGCCCAGGGGATCAGACTGCAGGCAACCTCCCTTCCCAAAGCTCAGCCAGCCAAGGATGGTTTCTCTCCTCCACATTCTTGCATGGTTTATTTGAAATTAAAAACAAATAACCCTAAACACAGAGTTACCATATGACCTAGCAATTCTACTCCAAAATATGAGGTGTGATCAAACAATATGGTGAATGTTTAAATTAAAAAAAAAAATTATTACAGTAAAAGACACATTGCCAGGCCAGTCCAGTGGCTCAAGTGGTTGGAGTGCCATGCTCCTAGTGCTGAGGTCGCTGGTTCAATTCCTGCATGGGCCAGTGAGCTGCGCCCTCTACAGCTAAGATTGTGAACAACAACTCTCCCTGGAGCTGGGCTGCCGTGAGCAGCCGGAGGTCGGTGTGAGCTGCCATGGGCTGCTGTGTGTTGCCAGAAGTGGTCAGTGTGAGTGGCTGGCAGCCAGCATGAGTGGCCAGCAGACATCGTGAGTGGGCGCGGGCTGCTGTGTGCTGCTGTGGGCTGCCGTGAGCTGCTGTGAGCGGCCGACCGACAACCGGCGACAGATTGCCTCAGCCAGGGGAGCGCAAGGCTCTAATACCAGCATGGGCCAGGGAGCTGTGTCCTACACAACTAGACTGAGAAAAAACAGCTTGAACTGGAGTGTGTGGCGGGGAGCAGGCAAAAGAAGAGGGGGAAGACACATTGCCATAATCCCCCTCAAAATACTCCCTCACTTCAAACACACTTATCCCATCATTCTTGCCACTTTCTGAAGCCGTTCTGAAAGTCCTCTTTCATGAATATCTTTAGTTGTGCTGTCGTGGCTGCCTTGATGTCCTGAATTGATTCAAAATGTTTACCTTTCACGGTCATTTTGACTTTGGGGAAGAGCCAGAAGTCGCACGGTGCCAGATCCAGTGAATAGGTGGATGAGGACACACCGTGATGTTTTCATTTGACAGAAATTGCCATACCAGAAGCAGTGTGTGACATGAAGCCTTTCCATTGTGATCACAAAATATGGTGAATGCTGCTACCGAGAGCCATCCAATGGAAAGACAGGGATCTTCAATACAGGAAGTGGGCATCGAACCTTAGTAAGAGTCTGTGACAAGTTTCAACTCGTTTGGTGCAGTCAGTTGGGTGTGAGCTACAGTTGAGAGAAGGTATGTTTTAAAGTGTGCCGTAAATCATGTATCACAAACAACACATTAACATGGAATGGGCAAATAGTTTCATCCTCCATCATGACAACACTCCGTGTCACACATCACTTCTGGTATGGCAATTTTTGTCAAATAAAAACATTACAGGGGCGGCAGGGTGGCTCACTTGTTTAGAGCACGAGCTCTGAGCAGCAGGGATGCCGGTTCGATTCCCACATGGGCCGGTGGGCTGCGCCCTCCACAACTAGATTGAAGACAACGAGCTGCTGCTGAGCTTCCAGAGGGGCAGCCCGATGGCTCAGTTGGTTAGAGCGCGAGCTCTCAACAAGGTTGCCAGTTCAATTCCTGCATGGGATGGTGGGCTGCGCCCCCTGCAACTAAAGATTGAAAACGGCGACTGGACTTGGAGCTGAGCTGCGCCCTCCACAACTAGACTGAAGGACAATCACTTAGCGCTGGTGGGCCCAGAAGAGGCACACTGTTCCCCAATAAAAACACACAAAACAAAAACACCACATTACGGTGTGTCCTCATCTACCTTATTCACCGGATCTGGCACCGTGTGACTTCTGGCTCTTCCCCAGAGTCAAAATGACCATGAAATGGAAGGTAAACGTTTTGAATTGGTTCAGGACATCAAGGAAGCCATGACAGGGCAACTAAAGACACTCCTGAAAGAGGACTTTCGGAACTGCTTCAGAAAGTGGCAGGAACGATAAGTGTGCTTGAAGTGAGGGGGAGTATTTTGAGGAGGACTAATGGCAATGTGTCTTTTACTATAATTTTTTTTTAATTTAAACATTCAGCATATTTTTTGATCATACCTCATACATACCCAAGAAAAATGAAAACAGATGTCTGCACAAAAACTTGTATATGAATGTTCATAGCAGCATTATTCATAATAGCTAAAAAGCAGAAACAACCCAAATGTCCATCAACTGATGAAGAGATAAATAAAATGTGATGTATACATATAATGAAATATTATTTGCCCATAAAAAGGAAGTACATGCTACAACGTTGAAATGAACCTTGAAAACATTATGCTAGGAAAGAAGTCAGCCATAAAGACCACACCTTGCATGATTCCATTTATATGAAATGTCCAGAACAGGCAAATCCATACAGACAGAAAGTAAATTAGTGGTCACCAGAAAGGAGGAGAATGGGGAGTGACTGCAATGGGTAGGAGTTTCTTTTTAGGGTGATGAAAATATTCTTGAATTAGATGATGGTGATAGTTGCACAACTCTACGTATACTAAAAAACACTGAACTGTACATTTTAAAAAGATTGATATTGCAGCATGCAAATTATATCTCAATAAAGTTGTTATAAATAAAAACAGAACAAAATTCCTTTGAGAACAGGATAAATCAGTTCATAAAATATTAATTCCTAGGGTCAAGAGAGGGGATCCTAGGAGCTCCAGCAGCCAGCCCTCACAGACAGGCCAGGCCCTGGTCAGCCCATCGCCCATCAGCTGGGAGGAAAGGGCTCCAGAGCACCCCCGAGCCTCCCTCCCCAGTCTCCTCCATCCAGAAATTTGACCGTACCCACTTTTTCAGCTCTGCTTTCCAGGAAACTCAGACCTTACTGGATCCATCACTCTTCTCTGACCCATTTGCTTCTGCCACTGTATTTGTTTTGTTTTCCCAGGTCTCTCTTTGTTGAAATTTCTGTATCCTCTGAGGCCTGTGCCCTAGCTGCAATGCCCTAACTGCAAACCAGGCATGCCCATGGGAAAGGTCCCGCTTTCAGACCTTAAACTTGTCCGCCAATTATGGCATGTGCCTAATGAATAGGATCGTAGGGAGGCTCTCCAGGGCCAGCGGAGGTACAGTAAAGAGGCTGCCCTCTCCCAGGGCCTGTGAGCCCCACCCCAGACAGAGGTGTACAAGTTCAGATCCAGGCCAGGGAGGCCAGGGAGGAAGGCATCATTCTTCCTTCTGCCTTTGGGTCCAATGAAAACTGCTGGAGGGAGGGCAGTGTCCAGGCCACAGAGAGAGTACGTACCCTTTGTGGCTTATCTGAGGGTGATTCAAGATGAAGTATCCTGGCCAGCAGGGTAGCCAGGCCCACTCTGTGGCAGGGTACACAAGGCTGCCCCGAGTCTGGGAGAGAGGACCAAGGTTAGGATAAGGGGTATGGTACCTCAGGCCTCATCTCAGCAGGGAGACCAACCTCCAACTCTTTCACATGTGGGAAGAAACCCCAAGTAGGATACAGGACACCTCTGGTCACTTGAGAGGGACATCTGGGCCTTGGGCCAAATGTCCATTTTCTAGGCATGAGGCTGGCTCCATGAATCTTCCTTGTTTCATCAAAGGACGCTGTCTCAGGAAACCGCCTCTGGGGAAACTATTCCCAGGGCTCCCAACTTCTCTTCCAAAGTCCTATGGGGCCTGGGGATGAGATAACCTCTCGGGGGTAAAGGGTGGCAGGAGGAGGGGTTGCAGGCACCCTTCACTTTATGTAGCCACTGCATTGTCACCAGATGGGCACAAGCGCTGTCCCGCTGGCCAACACATGAAGACATTTTCTTCCATTTGAGTTCTCTGCAAGAGACAGGGAGGTTGCTTTGGGCTCTAATTTACGTCTGAGGAAACTGAAGTTCAGAGAGGCGATGGTTTACTCGGGGTCACACAACAGTGGGTGGTAGAGCAATACTTGCCTGAGATCTCACTGTCAGAAGATGGCAGAGCAGGCCTGGAATCCAAAGCCCAGGCTTATTCCTTCTCCCAAAAGTCAAAAGAAAGCTAGCTCTGCAGTAAGTTGTCACACCCTAATGCAGCTGAGGTTTCTTTTGAAGAATTTTAAAGATTTCAAATCCGCTGAGCTGGTGCTACAGGGGTTTCTCTCTTCTTGGGGTACGGAATCCAAAACCTTTACCCTGGAAGGAAAGGCAGAGCTCCTGGGAGTGTGGGCCCCGGGGGACAGTGTATAGCCCTGAGACAGGATGGAGTGGGCCAGCTAGGTGTCCAGGCCTGCACAGCCAGGCAGGCGTGGTCATACACGGATGTCACTGAGTGTCAGCTCACGGCAGAGGCCAGGCCTCTGAAGTGGGGGCAGTCTGGTGGGACTGAGCCCTTAACCTGCGGAATCTGATGTTAACTCCAGGTAGATAGTGTCAGAATTGGGTTAAACTGTAGGACGCTCAGTCGGTGACCTCTGAGTCAGCTTGGTGGTGTTGGAAAATGCTCCAGACTAGCCCAGTGATCTTAATAAAATGTACATCTGTCCTCTCTCTGGGATGAAAGGAATCCTTATGATTCTCTCTGCTCCTCTCCTGGACTCCTTCACCTGGTAATTCATTCATTCATTCACTGTTCACTCAACAAGTATTTACTAAGCATCTACTACGAGGGGCTAGCCCCTGACACCTATATTTTGATAAGAATTATACCAACACTGATGATTTTTCATCGAGAAAGTGGTTCTTAATAGCTACATTAAATCAGTTTGATTCCTTGATCAATTTCCTATTCACTAGTGTTAAACCATTTCTTTCTTCCCTATTTTTATTTTATTGCAATCATTTTCATCGGGATCAATTATTTTTAAATTCTAACTGATGATTTGGTTCATGATCAGCTTTTGGCTCACAATAAATCTTACAAATCAGAGCTTTTGCCACTGTTGAGATTTCTTTTGTGGCAATTATTTCTACCAGAAAATATTTCCTGAGCCAATTTCTGCAGATCTAAATTTTATCGGGAAGATTGGATTCTTCTGTCAATTTTTAGTCAATAACATATTTTACCAGGTGCAGCCTTAGCTGTTGCCAGTTTTGCTTTGTGTTAATTATGTCAACCAATTTTAATTTTTTCCTGGATCTTTTTTTTTTTTGGCATTTTAAATAATACTAATGAGATGTTAGTCTCATGTATAAAGCATATTTTAGCACTGATCTGATAAAGCATTCTGAGGATCAAAGAGTAGTGTGAAAACATCACTGGAGCAAAAGGGCAGGTCAAAACATCACACTCTGCACTTGGGCTGAGTACCAGGTCAGAACCGGGTACCTAAGGGAGCCCTGCCCACTGCTCCCCCAGGGGCCTAGCCCCTGCCAAGATGCCTTCGCAGATGGGGAACAGCTTCTGGCTGAGGTGGGAGCAGCTGCCTATAAGAGACAGCCTCTGAGAGACTGGGATGCAGCCCTGACATTCCACACATGCAGCCTCTGTTGGGTCCCAGACTTTTCTACTCGAAGTATCTCAGACACTTAGCTGAGAGGAGACGTGTTTCTTGGTGCCTTAGTTTCCCCACCATCAAAGGAGGTAATTGACCAGGATCCTCTCAGGCATGAGGCTGTGACTCCTGCTCACTGGAGTCCAGGCTTTGGGCCTGCTCCAGGGGTCCCCTCTGCCTGGACACAGCCAGGGATGGGACCATCCACCTAGATTCAAATGTGGCAAGACCAAATACGGAGGGCCAGTGCCCACAAATGCTCTCAGCTGGGATCTGTCCTTCTGTTGACCCCAGGAAATCAAGGAAAGACAAAAAACCTCATCAGGTGGTTTCTTTTTTCTGGCCTTGGCCTCACCACACCCATTTCCCCAGCAACTGTCCTGCCTCCATACACAGTACCATGTATGAGGCATCAGCAACCAGCAGCCCTTGAAATGTAAGGCTAAACCTAGATCCAAGAGGGGAAGGGGCCTGCCCAGGGACATACTGTGAGCTGGTGGCAGAGCCAGGTGGTGGCTTAAGGAGTTCTGGCTCCCAGCCCTGTGTTTCAGCCCACTGGAGAGCCTCCTTAAGCCCTGCGCCTGTGCAAGCAACTGCTGAAGTGGCCTCTGCTCAGGCTCCACCATACCTGGCAACTGTCAGTGAGGGGTTGAGGCCCTCAGCCCAATAGCTGCAGGGAGGCTGGCTCAGGAAGGGGCCACCTTCACCTCCTCTAAGGGTATGGCCACCGAGTGAGAAGAGAGCCTGGGGTAACAGACAGCTGCTTTGCAAGCTCCTAATGTCCTCAGCAAACTTATTATCTGTGAAAAAAAAGGAATCCAGCATCGTCCACCCCAGCCCTGGTCCCTGTATGTATGTGTTTACAATCAGTGACATCCCCTCTCACCTCCAGAGCCAGGGAGGACCTGGGAGTGTTTTTATGACCACCTCCCCAAGTTTGTGGGAGGCAGAGGCCTCGTTCTCATCTGAACTCTGCCACATACCAACCTGCTGGGCTATTTCAGGCAAGTGTCTTTCCCTCTCTGGGCACAACCTACTCCTCTGCAAAATGGGGCTAGTATTTGATCTCCCAGCATATCATGAGTGCTATGAAGATTAAATGACAGGCTCTGGCATCCCTGGCATGAGGTGACATAGGAAGCAGAGGCACTCGTCCTCCCAGGGATGGGGCTGGTGATTCAGGCTCTCTGGGAACAGCTAAACTGTTGGACACCTGGTTTCTGAGATGCTATTCCAGAAGCTGACCTCTCAATTTTTAAGATGGTCCCCAACAATCCTCTGTTTCCTGGTATTCATGCCCCGTGTAATCTCCCTCCTCCATTTACTTGAATGTGAGCTGGACCTAGTGACTTGCTCCCAAGAAAGAAAATACAACAAAAGTGATGGAATGTCATATCTGTGATTAGATGTGTCACAGATTATAAAAGACTGTGACTTCCTGCTTGCTAGCAGACACTCTCTTAATGGCTTTAAGGAAGCAAGCTGCCATGTTGGAGATGTCCACGTGGCATGGAACTGAGGCAGCTTCCTACCCACAGTCAGCGAGAAACGGAGGCCTTCGTCCATCAGCGCACGAGGCACTGAATCCTGCCAACAACCAAATGAGTAAGCTTGAAAGCTCAATTCCCAGATGAATCTTAAGATGAGACCGCAGCCCAGGCCAGCACCTTAATTGTGGTCTGAGAGACCCTGAGCAGGACGGAGCTAAGCCGTTCCCAGACTCCTGACCCACGGAAACTCTGAGAGAATAAATGGGTGTTGTTTTAAGCTGTTAAGTTGTGATTTGTTATAGAGCAACTGATGACTAATACACCGCCTCACAGGCGTATATCCACAGGACGAGAGGGACTTTCCTCAGGCCACAGAGAAGGGGCCCGGCCGGCAGATCTCTGCCCTGCCATCCGTGTGGTTGTGAGCTTCCCTCTGGAGCCCAGTCTTTGCTAAACTGTTGGACAGCTGGGGGCTGAGATGCTGTTCCTACTGTGGAGTGTTGTGAGGAGAGGAGCCCAGGGGACAGAGCCTGCTCTCCAGCCTGCCCTAGCTAGGCCCCCTGCTCTCCACTGGGCAGACTAGGAAAGTGGGCAGAGCTGACCTACCTCTTCTTGACACCACAGCCCTGGAGCCTTTTCAAAGAGCAACTCTCCCAGGGCTCTGAACCCCAGGCACATCTGGAGCAGAGCAAGCATTCCACAGCACACCCACTTCCATTTTCTCCCCTGTTCCTCACCAAAAGCCTAGGAAGATTAGGGAAACTGCACCAATCACCTACGAGAACATCAAGGGCTTTGCTTATTGAAGGATCAACAGACCTAAAAGGTGGTCCCGATCACAGCCATTCGATCACACACATTCGACTAGTTAGAATTACCATTACAATTTACTATTAAGAATTATTATGCGGCTGAGGTGGGATTTGAACCGAGTCTGTCTGACTCAAGGCCCATGCTAGTTCCACTTGTTTTACACATAGGAAAACTGAGAAACGGAGAGTTCAAGCATTCTGATGGTACCCATAGGTAGCCCCCTTCCTGGACAATCTGTGACCAGGGATCAGGAATTAGAGTTTTCAAAGATTGGGAGGGGGAGGAAAGACAGGATGGAGTCAGTGCTGGCTATGGGCCCTAGCCACACAAGCCAGAGCTGCTCCCACTTCTCTGGGAAGAGCGGGTCTCCCTCCCCCTATCAAGTCATTTGTGCCAACCGGCAAAGTTGAATTATTAAAACTCCCTTCTGGGGTACCACTCGGATTTTTCTCCACTGAGAATCAGAGCGGAGGGGCGGCTGCTCCCGCCACACAATATTAAAATGTCAGGAGTTTAAGGCCTGTGTTGGTTGAGTCATAAGTTATCAGCACCCAGTGAGGGCCGACAGAACGCTTCCCTTAAATTATTAAGCAGAAAGCGTCAGACTGTAATATTTTGCTAAACCAAAGTACAGACACAGACAAAGATGTCATTTCAATATTTGAAACCACCAAGTTTAATTTAAAATAAGAGCAAACCAATAAGCTCAGAACATAGCAGCGTATGAGAGGAAAATTATACTGTGAGAGGAAAAAAAGTGGAAGGACTTAAGAAATTTATAAAAGTAATCTCCAAGTGGAAATTAGAAATCAAGGCCTAGAAACAGAATAACACAAAAGAAATATTACTGTCCACTTTCTAAATCAATATAACACTGCTCCATGCCGGAATTACCATGGTAACTCAAGTAAAAAGAATCAAGCAATTCTTATTATTTCAAAATAAAATCACAGCCTGAAGCCTGGGTTTTATTACAACCACTGATAGATCGCTGGCTTGTATTTATCTGAAATATTGCTTTTCAATCAGCTGGTTTATGAATGTACACAGGCCTCTCACCAGCCCACTTACCACCCCATTTTGAGGCGAGGGGCTACCCAATGAATTGAGTCCTGCCTGCCTGCATCTGCATACACGGCCAGGTGTAAGACAGCTCTGGTAACCACAGAGTTCCACACCCCTGCCAACGGCCCAGTGGCCTTACCAGGACAGAGAGGAAAAGCCAGAGAAGGCAGTGGGGCTGACCTTCTTGTGGCCCCTCTCCGCTTCCCCATGGAGGAAAGGGCCAGGTCTCTGATGGCAGCCCCTGACAAACCCAACAGCAAGCGTCCGCCACCATCCACCCATCATCCTTTTGCGGACTCTACCCTCTGTCCTGTGAACTCTTCCTGAGTGTCCTTCTCCCCCATCCCCAAGTCTGAACAAGGAGCCAGCAGGGTGCAGAGGAGAGCACACTCTATAGTCAGATGGCATAGGTTCACAGCCCAACTCTGGATTTGCGAGCTGTGGGACCTGCGACCACAGCCCTTTAGACAGCAGTTTTCTCATTTGTAAAATGAAGATCATAATAGTAGCTTTTTCCTAAGGTGGTTAAGGGTATTAAGTGAGATCACACATGAAAGATGCTTTGGTAAATTGAGTGCAGAAATGGCCCCAATTCTCTACCCCTCCTGGTATCCACACCCTTTGCAATGCGACTTTTCACCTCCCCCCTTGAAGGGTAGAATCTGTTTCTCCACCCATTAAACTGACGTTGGCCTTGTGATTTTTTTTCTTTCTTTTTTTGCCAATAGAATGTGGCAAAAGCGACATCCCAGAGCCAAACCTAGGCCTCAAGAAGCCTCGTGTGTGTTCACTCTCTCTCCCTAGACCTGTCTCTACCATGTGAATAAACTAGAAGGGACTGACTGCTGGATGATTAGGGACATACAATCTTGTCACCCCCTGTATCCAGCTGATCAGCCATCTGCCAGGCATGAGACCCAAAACACTACTTGGCCAAGTTCACCCTAAATCACTGACCCACAGATTCAAGAGCTAAATAGATGCTTGTTGTTTGAGTCTCTGAGTTTTGGGGTGGCTGGTTATGCATCAATAACTAACTGATAAACATGCATAGCACAATACCTCACTTTTAAGTAAGGGCTCAATAAAACGAGAGCTATTGTTTTTTATGATCCCTGAAGACTGAGAGCCAAAGAGATCAAACCGTAACTGTGCAGAGAGCAATGTCACTTCACACAGGCATGAGGCTTCCTGGTTTATCAAGTGTGTACATGGACACTGGGTGCCAGTTAGGGGTAGCTCCCATGGTGGAGATGTGAAAACCGAGGCCCAGTACGTTGTCTGATGTCACACAGCAGTCAGCTGGGACTACAATCCAGGCCTCCTGAATCATGCCAGCAGGCTACACCTGAAGACAGTAGGCCACTCAAGAAAGCCCAGTTAGGAAGCGGCAAGAAGTAGGAGCTGGAGACCTAATCTGCCCCTGGCTGCCTGGACCAGCCTGCTTCCTCCCCTCACACCATCTGCTTTTAATTTGCCCCAGGGTGCCAGCTACTATGGGCTCTCACTTTGGACAGCACGCAAATAGACACACTCCAACCAATGAGAGATGAGCTTGTTGCTCATTTGGGGGGATATGACTCGGAGTATGGGCTAGACTGGTCTGTATGAGACTTTGGCCACCTGTAGACTCCTGCAAAGCCAAAAGAGGAAAGGGCACCAGGCAAGGTGTGTGTGTGTGTGTGGGGGGGGGAAGTGGACAAAAGCGAGGCTACAGAGGCAAAGGCTGGATCTGCATGGATCACAAAACCAGAGTGGACATATTAGACCTGCACAGCTCAGCATGGCAGCAGGTTTCAGGCAGAATGCCAGGGTAGCAGAAGTTGGGTCATCTGGTTGCAATGAGCACCACGAGAAAGACGGTAGGTGTGAGAGGAGAATGGTGGTGACAGAACAGAAAGAGGTGGGTCCAGAGTCCCAGATGAATGCAATCCAGTGGTGTGCTGATAAATACCTAACAACTTGCTCTCCGGGGAAAAAAGCCTTAATTTGTAGTATTTGCCAGTTTCCATGGTGTTAATACTCCCACCACGGCTGATTTTAAGCTACCAACATGATGTCACTGAACTCAGAGTTGGGAAGAAACTGCAAATTCAGCTCTTTTGAGCCAGTACAAGTTGACTCCCCTGGTGTCCTATCTTGAGTATAGGCCTGCCAGGAAAACTCACTGTAGCAACACCACAGAGGAAAGCCTGAGGGTAGAAGAATGTCCTGTATGCCTCAATGCCCTTCAACTCCAGGCAGGGTGGGCAGGCCGGATACACTACCTGCCATATGCACCTCTGGGGCTTCTCCAGCCCCTGAAGGCCGAAGCCAGGTTAGCATTCATCAGCACGCGCCGTGAGGAGCTACATCGGAGGACAAAACCACAACCACTGGGCTGCAAGTAGGCTGGGTGGGACCACGACTGGGACGCCCAGGCACCTGCCACCCAGCCAGCTGATGTTCCTCCTCATCAGAACTTTGTATCACCCATCATGCCTCAGAGCCAGGGGAGAGGGCCTGGAAGCTGGGCAGAGAACCCAGAAAGATGCCGAAGCTCTTACTCCCTATATAACTCTGGGCAACCCTCTTGCCTCCTTTGTGCCTCAATTGTTCTCCTATAAACCGTGGGGCTTGCAAAGAGTAATGTTGGAGGCTTCTTCCCACAATGCTAACCACCTTGGAAATCTGGACAGTGGTGAGTAGTGAAACCAGCCTGCCTCCTGGATAGCAGTGATCGGATAAACTGTGATAGATAAACTAACTGCACGGTGCAGGGTGCTGGTCCAGTGCCCAGAAGTGAACAAGGCACCAAACTGGACACAGGACTACTTCAGATCATACTGTAGCTGTGCGGAGAGCAATGTCCCCTCACACAGGCACGAGACTTCCTGGTTTATCAAGTGTGTACATGGACATTATCTCATTTAATCCTGATAACAATCCAGCTAGTTAGATGTGGTGGTTCTCATTGTAGAGATGAGGAAGTATAGAGGCAAAGCAACCTCAACAGTGGGTGGGCATGGAACACAAATTTTTGGACATACTGGACCTGCATAGTTTAGCAGGATGGTAGAGGTGACAGCTAGTCTAATGGTACCTGGCACATTGGGGTACCCATGTCCCTTTCTCTACTTTCTCCCCTAACTCCTTCCAATCTTAACACCCCCGAACAGGAGTTCCTGGGAGGCCCGCTGGCCCCTAGAGATGGATCTGAGAAACATCCTTGGTCTTCTGGCTACTTGGGGGCAGCTCTGCCCTGGATGGGACACAGCTCTAAAGGGGTCCACATCTGCTAAGCACCCCAGCATGGCGTGGGTCACTCCCCCATCAGCCTCCCCTAGCTGCACCCCCACAGCTCTGCCTTCTGCTCAAAGAAGGCCCAGCCCGTCTACCCACGGCCACTTCCCAACCCCACAGCCTTGAGCCAGCAGCTCAGCTGCGCCGAGCCTGAACCTCATGTCTCTTTCACCCATGACCACAGAGGGTCGACCGCCAATGCTGGCTGGAAATCATCCATCTGTTCCAAAGGAGAGAGACCAAAATAGACCTTCTCTTGGTCCTGCTCACACATCAGGCCTGTTGAGAGGCTCCTTAAATGGAAGCAGGTGGGGCAGCCGCCTGGTGTGACTCTGGGACATACGGTGGAGTGGGGAATCCATTCTCTGGAGGAATGAGAAGCAGGCTCTGGCTCCAGGAAAATGCACATTTCCACGTGCTAAAAGCATCTTTGTGGGACATGTGCAGAGGGAAAGACAACAAAAGAGAAAGGCAGCTCTCGCAGCCACAGAGGCCAAGTGAGTGGCCAAGCCAGCACCGAGCCCAACCGGCATGCAAAGGGTGAAGCTTTTAGGCAAACGGAGGCCAGTGATCTCAGCTTCCCCCAGTCCTAATGCTCCTGAAAGGCTCTCTCCCACTCCCTGTAATTGGGCATCAGTAGTTAATGCAGTATTGACTGCATTACACGCTCCCGTGCCTCCCCTCGCTAATGCCAATTGCATCACCTTGTACAGTCACTGGCTTGCTTAGCCAATAGCCGTTAAAAGCAATCCAAATCATGAATCATATGGGAAACTTTTAGCAAGACACCGCCATCCAAGGAGACAATTTACAGTTGAGTTAATCTGGGTACATTAGTGAGACATGGATTCCGGACGACAGACCAATTTATGTTGTTTCCCTGTCCCCCTTAGTGCTGCATGTGGGCAAATGAATGGCAGGACAGGGAACAGAGAGAAGCACCTGCTTCTTAACCCAAGGCTCCATGAGGGGCTCGGGGAGACCCATATTTACAGACTCTCTGCCTAGCTGACTTTGGGCAGGAAGGGGAAGCAGCGGTATATGCTGCTCAAGATGTGACGCCCTGTCCCCAGCAGTGAAGAGGTGGCTGCCGCTGGCGCTGGCATTGTCAATGCAGATGGAGACCCTCCTCTTCTAGGCACAGGATGAGTGCCAGGCCTGGTCCCCACTCTGCCAGACTCACAAGGCCTTTCCCAGACCTCAGCAGGCAGTAGTGCCCTCTAGGCTCTACCTTCCTGTCGACAGGCTGGGGTCTCTGCCATAGAACAGCGTCAGGGTCCACTCCTTGCCTCCACTCTGAGTCTAGCAAGGTCCTGACCACTCTGCCAGGCGAGGCCCCCTGGACCCGCTGTGGTCCAGAGCATGATGGGATATCCCAGGAGGTCCTGCTGCTCAGCACCCAAGCGTTGCCAAGAGCCTGCCCTGGAGGATCAACCGAGTCAGCTGGGGAGGCTGTGCGCGTAGAGGTCATTAACAATTGAAGACTCTCTGTCTGGTCCTCCTCAGGCCAGCGCCACTCTCCTTAGGCATTTGGACTTATTAAAAATGCTCTAGGAATCATGTCTGGTGTTTAGTTCCACAACCAGCCTGCTGCTCCCTGTGGCCACCTCAGTCTTCCTGCTGGGCCTTTGCAGAGACAGCTTATACCCAGAACCACCCTTCTCCAGCATGCACCTGGGGACACCCCAGCACTCCAAGGGGGTATACTTAGCATCCTCTCCTGCTCAGTCCCCACAATCCAAGGCTCTCACTGTTCTTGGGGTCACTTGGACCCTCTGCTTTCTGCCCCTACTCAAAGACCTCTTATCCAATAGCTTGAGGGCTAACTTGGCTCCCTTTGCTCCCCTGGGACTGCAAGCCTCCCCAGAAAGGCCAGCTTGGTGCCAGTCCAAGTGCAGGTGCCAGAGGAAGAAGGGCTGTTTCTCCGGGAAAGTTGGAGCTGGGCTCCCTTTGCTGACAGGCAGGCCCGATGGCATTTAGAAAGCCCAAACCCTGAGTTCCAGTAAAGTAGAAATGGCTAGGCCAAGAGTAAGCGTCCAAATGAAAGCAATTAATCTTAAAACCCGAAGTTTAACCATTTGCAAAACAGATCTTTCCTCTCTGTGGTGGCCCTTCACTGCTCGACCTAATGGATTACTTTATTAATAATGCACTGTGCTTAAAAGCAAAAAAAAAAAAAATTTTTTTCTGACGATTCAATACTTCAGAAAGTCTCTTAAACCCGTTGCTACGGCAAAGCGATTGATATTTTATTATCTTTCAGAAGTGCAACATGAAAGCCCAGCAGCCCAGCAGAGCAAGAGCTTTGGTCCGTGGCAGCTGGCAGACCCAACTTCAACCAGAGGAGCCCCGGCCTTTTCCGACAAGATGCTGTCAGGTGGGGAAAAGGCATTGAGGGTGGTTAATAAGAGCCCTAAGTCCCTGCTGCAGCCAGACAAAGGGTCCAAGGCTGCAGGCCCTTGGAACACACTCCTTGGGGGCCCTAAGGGCCAAAGCTGCCACCCAGCCCAGATGGCCACCTGCTGAGAGGGTTTATGTGCTGGGAAGAAATTTGGCAGCGGGTTTAGAGGGGCAGGTGAGTGGATCCAGAGCCTTTCTCCTCCCTCCCCCAATTAAAGGTGCCAACTTCAAGGTTTCCTGGAACCAGGAGAAGCCAGACTCTAACAGGGAGTGGAGGATGGATTTATGAGCAGAAAGGTTACTTTTGGAGGACAGCTCTAGGCTGGGCAGGACAAGAATCCAGTGGCTCCCAGGGCTCCAGTTGTCTGCCTTCCTTGTGCTGTAATGGGCACCAGAGCCCAGAAGTATCAACCAGAGTGGGCACCATACTGTTTAGATTGCACAAGGTGGGTGACTGAGTGGTATCATGCACTCTCCGCCACAAGTCTGGTGGAGATTAGGGGAAACATGCATGCCTGGGCTGGCTGACGTGCACTGGGGGCTGGAGGCAGGAGACTGGCTAAAATGACCTCCAGAGAGCCATTCCCACTCAGGACTCATCTGAAAACCTTTAGTATCTCAGAGCTGAAGGCACTCTGGGGTGCCGGGACAGAGCTCCAAGACCTAGGGTTGAGGTGGTGGGGTCATCTTGTTGGCATAAGACCAGTCTCCCTGCCTGAGGCCTCCTATGTATGGCCCTGGGTCTTTTGGATTTCTGACTTGGGCCACATAACTGCGGCTAAAGACATACCCTAATTTCCACAGGCTTCCCATAGTAAGAGTGCCCCCACATACCAAGGCAGGACCCTCTGCACTGGATTCTCCAAGCCCCTCATTTTACCAAGAGGGAAAGTGAAGTCTAGAGATGTACACGACTAGTCTGAGATAACACAGGGTGTTAGTGATGAAAGAAGCTAAATCAAGACCTCCTTCCTCCCTATCTGGCCTGAGCCAAGACCCCTTCTTTTCCTTTTCATTCTATACACAACTGCACTAGCCCAGACCTCTGATGGCCCACACAGGGCTCCAGGGGAAGGGTCCCTGAAAAGAGAAGGGTATATTGAAGATGGATGTCATACCCCAGCTAGACCCTGGCAAATGGATTCTTTTGGCCAGAAGCATTTAGTTTCGCTTCCTCTATTACTATACACATATGGAGAAACTGCCTTCATGGGTTTACCAGCCACAGGGCTGCCCCACACGCTACCCCCAGGCCAGACACTTTAAATGCCCTTCCCGGCTGGAGGTCTCAGAAGGTCATGGGGAGACCAGGGACATCAGCACATGGTACCAGCAAAGTGAACATCCTGTGTGACCTTGAGCAAGTCACTTAATCTCAAATTTTCACCAAATGACCATGTAAATAGCACGGCTACCCTGGTGGGCACAGGGCCCAAGCCCAGCAGAGACTCACTAGAAGGGCAGAGGATGGCCACCACAATCACTGTAAGAGGATTACCACTGACACAGAAAGCCCACCTTCTCAGTTCCTTACCAGTAGAAGGCAGGTGGCAGCATGGGCACCAACAATTACATACACATCTCCCTCCAGTAACAAACCGAACAACTCTCACCTACAGGGCAGGAGAGCCAGGGAACCACCATTCTCCTGACCCTGGGGGTGTGCTTGGGTCACTGGGCACCACTTGGTTTTACTTTCAAGGGGGCTGGGTTCCCCCACCTCTCCTGTGCACACCAGGGCACTTATTGCAGGGCATTCCCAATCAGGAAGGCTTTGGGTACGTGGCACCACCTGCTAGTGGCCTCCAGCAAATGGGCCCCTCGGTTCTGACCTTTAAGGTGCCCTGAGGCTCTTGACCACGGCAGATCCATGCTACTCTCCTGGGCCGCTCCTGCATGAGTGCTACTGGCCCGTAGCGGGACACTTTTTCCTCTGGGCCAAACTCCCGCCTCCGCTCTCAGGAGACAGAAAGATATTGGGCCAGCGCAGAAGGCATCTCTCGTTCTCACCGAGTCATATTCGCGGGCAGCTGTCTCCCCGAGGGTCCAGCCGGCCTCTCCTTTGCCGGCCTGGCACCGTAGGGCGGGCGCCCGTCTTCCCGCGCGCAGCTCGCCGCAAAGCCCTGGAGTCCGATTCTCCCGAAGCCACCGATTTGCCCCGGCGCTCAGCGCCTCTCGGGTTACGCGGCGGCGCGAGGGTGATGGCTGCGGTGAGAGGAGCAGCCGCAAAGACGAAACGCTCTGCGCGAACGGCCGTTGCGCGGAGATCGGAGGGGAGTTGGAGCCTCCCTGCGGCCCGCAGAGCACCACCCGGACAGCGGGTGGCTCGCCTGCCCGCCTCCCGGGCTCGGGGTGCACGCAGCCCGGGACTCACTCACCTCCCTCCTCCAAGCTCCCCGGACCCAGTCCCTCGGCCCCAGCCCCCCAGCCTGCCTCCCTCCTGGCAATCCCATCCCAGCCCAGCAGGTGCGCGCCCGTGTCCCGGCGTGTGTGTTTCCGCTCGCCGTGGCGCGGGGCCAGGGGGTGCGGGGCGTCGGGACCCCCGCCCGCCACCTACCGTCCTCCTTGTCCAGCACCATCATCTCGGGCGCTCCGTGTCCAGCGGAGCTCGGCTCGGCCGGGAGAAGGGAGCCGAATCCGGGCGCGCTTCGGTGGGGCTGCCGGTCCTCCGGCAGCAAGCGGGCTCTAATTACCCGCTTGTCCAGCTCTTAACCTAGATTGCACTCAGCTAGAATTACATTCAGGAGTGAAGCACTTCGCAGATACAAAAGCAGTCTCACCTACTTTTGTGCTTCAGAATTGCAAGGAACTATGAACTGCAATTTAGAGAGAGAGGAAGAGAGGGAGAGAAGGGGAAAGAGAGGATCAGAGCCGTTTCTTTGATTCTCACCTTCTAAATGGCTCAATTTGCCCAGTATAATCTGTCTTAATGTAATTGCATTTGATAGCTCATAACCCTGGCTCTGGCAACGACACAGCTTTCAGCCTCATAAAGTGTTTTCACCTCGGATTTAATCTGAATCTCAATCTAAAATTATATTCAAAGAGATGGGGGAATCTCGGCGGCCGTCTCCCGCTGCCTTTCTCCCTCAACGTATGAGGTTTGCACTCCTGCTACTGAATAAATGCACACATTTCCCGAGGCCCCCCTCCTTCCCGGGTTAATGGGGAGTGGAGACGCGCGGTGGCCCGACTCCGCAGCGCCACCTGGAGGCCGCTCGGCCCCAGCTTGACGCAGGGCTCCGCTCAGGACCCAGGGTCTTCATCTCTGAGATTTGTATGGGGCACTACCAGTGTTGTCACTCCCAGCCTCTCAGCCTTGATTTCTGCTCCCCTCCCACCCAAGCATTCTTTCTCTGACCTCCTACCCTTCCTTCCTACCTGCTGTGCCCCTGGGGTTTCTGGTTGTTTCCTGGATTGTTAGGCAAAGTTAACCCTCTGCAGGAAACAAACTCTCTCAACGTCTGAGTCTCACAGGACCACCTTTACCCTAGCAGTCCCCACAAAGCATCCTGATTCCATAGAAAGCAAGATCCTGTCTCAACTTCTCTCTGGGTAAACACAGCATGGCCTTCTCATTCCTCATCCGACAAGTATTTATTGAGCATGTATTATGCTCCAAGCACTTATTCTAAGGCACTGGGGATACAGCAGTGAACAAAGCAAAAGTTCTTGCTATTACGGAATTGACAATTCTTGGTCTGTAACTCAGGAGGCAGGAAGGGAGACAGTGTCCAGCTCCTCTCCTCCTGAACCCTACTTCTCCCCAGAGCCCTGGAGCTGTTGCCCAGGGTGCCTACTCCAGGAAGGCCTAATCAAGAGCTTTTTGTTCTCTTTCTTGGAAGTACAGAGCTCCAGGATGGCATGGAAATTTTAATGGCTTTTCTCCAGCCCAAGGAGGGTTCCAGACAGATGTGTCGGAGGCTCAATTCCAGAAGTCACTTCTGAGGACTAGATCCAGGCAAGAAGGACACGAGTCCCTGGAGGGCGAAGGGCTGCCAGTTTGGGATTTCACTGTCTCTGCCTATTGCTAAGGTGGACACTTTCTCTCTCTGGGCCTCAGCTTCCCTGTTGGTAAAGTGGGACACCTGCTCTTTTATCTCCAAGTTTGCTATGGGGATGAGATAATGTACATGAATGTGCTTTGTAAACTGTGGCATCCTGGAAAATAAGGGGGTTTATTGGGTACAAAGGAGATCTGGAGGCCAGGCCATGCCCTTTAAGCCCTGAGAGGCCCAATGCAGAGTACTTGACAGTGCTGGGGAGCTGGAGCAGTGCTGCAGCCCATCTTCCTCTATTCTAGGCAGGGAAGTCTGGCTTTGAGAAAACAGGAGAGAGGCTGCTTCTAATGAGACGCCTCAACCGCAGCTCAGAGGGTTTCGCTTTCCCCTTCATCTTGAATACTTAATCCTAATAGTCCTTGAGTATATTTGATGTTAAATATATCATTTTGCTCAGCCTGACCGTCCCTTAGGACTGTGAGCTTGATCTCTCCCCTGCCACTGCAACTGGAGCTGTACCTTGAGGGTGTAACGGAGGCTTTGGCACTGCTGCCACTGGCCCATTTAGTGTCAGCCCCTCACCCCAGCCTGAGCTAGGGGCCACTGTAACAAGCAATGGACCTGACAGCCTGGCAAAGGGCAGCTTCTTGCCGTAGACAACTCTGCAACCAGGACACATTCACTCCACAAGAGCTGCAGCTTTACTCCTGACCTCCCGGGCTGCTTCTCCTCACTGTCAGGGTCTGGCCCTGACCCACAAACCAGGGCCACTAGCTGGGGCCACTTTCCCACTCTCTTGTACATGTGCTGTGCTTGGGACTCTGTCCCAACACCAGCTCTCCCAGCCGCCAAGGTACCCAATTGGAAGCCACACAGCCAGCATCCCTCTGGGAAGTCAAGAGCCCTGTGTCCCAACCCAGGGACTGGAGCAGGCCTGGGGCGCTGAGCAATGGGCTATGGCAGCAGGCTGGGTATGTCAGCAGGGGATTGGTACTGAGTGTGAAGGACTGCTTGCGCCCACAGGTGGCTCTCTCTGCACTCCCAGTTGTGAGCATTGAGCTCCCACGCTGATCTAAAGAGCCTCCACAGAGGTCTTCTGGTTTACAGAGCTAGCTACCTAGCAAGTCTTAGAGGGCTTGGGTGACTGGAACTCCCAGCCAGGAAGGGTCCTGCTGGGTTGGCAGAGCCAGATGTGAACCTCACTCATCCAGTGGCCTCCCTCTCAGTTCATGGGTAACTGCTGAGCAGGCAGGTAACTCCCATGCTCATGCTCACCCCCACCCAAGCGCATCCAGGTCCAGGGCCACGCCCACAACCCCAGGCTGGAATGCTCAGATCCCCGGGACTTGGGGGAGATAGCTTGCACCTGACACATTCCACAGGTGACGAGCACGTACTCTCACTTCACACTGCCAAAAGTGCTCCAAAATGCCCTTGAAATGCCTCTAGGGACAGCAGAGGGAGGCCACTTGATCAGCCCCCAAGGTTATGGTGAGGAGAAAGAGGGAGCTACTGGCTGCCTTACAAAGTTTGGGGCAGGTCCTAGCAGTCTGTCACTGCACCTGGAAGTAAAGTCCTGAGGAAGGGTTCCTGCATTGGGTTTGGGAAGGGGGCGGGGGAGACTTGGTGCCTGAGGGCCTGGGCAGACCAGATATTCCAGAACTCTTCAGTGGAGGCTGTCAGAAGTGCCTCTGCCTGAGGGCCCTGCTCCCAACACTGTGCAGCTGTCTCCAAGATGGGGTTACAAGCTGGTCTCACAGGTCCTGCTCGCAGAGGTATTCAAAGTGACAAGGGCCCCTTCCCTGTGGCCTCCAGAGTTGACAAGACAGAGTGAACCTACAGACTTTGCACTACCATCAGAATGCTTGCTGCCCACATTCAGATGCCCTGCCCTGCCCCCTACTCACACAAAAGCAGCCCATGCACAGGAATTTGCAACCAGCTAGAGTGGAGAAATGTAGTCGGCACACTTTTCCTCCTTTGGTTTCTGGAAGCCCTGGACAGGCCTCCTAGGAATTGCAGTTATAGTTCATTAGGCCTTGTGGAGGCCTAGGCCAAATCCACACCCCAGAAAACCAATCTCTCCCACCCTCCTTGTTGAAGGCCAACCCACCCCTAAACAACAGGTCTGAGAAGGTTGTAGATGTAAACTGGACCGACTGTCTCAGTTTGCCCGGAAATGAACAGTTTCCCAGGATGCAAGGCTTTCAGTGCTAAAACCAGGACCATCCTGAGCAAATCAGGACAGTAGATCACCACAGAGGGAGATGGTAGCGTAGGACAAGGGACTAGTGGAGCCAGAGAGAAAGACCAGGCAGTTAGATCTTGCCCTGCAGCCTGGCAGCTATCTCTCAACCCCAAATTTCCCAGCCTCCTGCCTCAGGGCTTCCTCTCCCAGGCAGTAAGGAACTGCTCTAGCCCCTGGGGATGGTCTATGGACCAGCAGGGCTGTGAGGTCGCCGGAGAGACTGGTAGTTAGAATGGGAAGGGTGTGAGTTGGGCCCAGGGCTGGATCCAACCTACTTATTCAATTTGGGGTGGGGGCTCTTTAAGAAAAGTAACACAGGGTTACCACAGAAGGACCGAAGATTAAACTTCATTAGCTTCAAGGTAAATCCGCTCCCAATTTGAATATACGGCCCACTTATCTACCCTAGCCAGCCGGGCACTTCCAGACACGCCAGGCTGGGGGGAACTGATGGTGAGCGCCCTCCCCAGCCCTGCCAGGGTGAAGCAGTGTCACCCATCCCGCAGCTAGTAAGTTCTAGACCTGAGGGACCCCAGGACTGTGCTGGTTTGACTGCACTCTCACCGCCAGGTTCTCTGGGCATCCCCCTGGGGGAGCCGTTTCCCAGTCGGGTGCAGAAGGGGGGCGGGCGTGCAGATACCCAGGAGCACGGTGCGGGGGGGCGGATAAGAGGGGGAGGGTAGTCAGCACTGCGGTGAAGCCCGCGGCGCGGGTCGGAGAGGCACTCCCTATGCCTGCAAGGCAGCAAGAGCCAGTGAGAAAGTTCCTGGCTGGAGCGTCCGGGGCTAGCAGGCTCTAGGTGGCCCGTGGGACTTCCTAATCCCCCTGAGGAACCTCGGGGGCTGACCTGGCACCCCCGCCGCATACACTCGCGCGCACATCCAGCCGCCGCTTCCGGGAAGCAGCTCAGCGGCTCACCCGCCGGAGGCGCCGGGGCCCGCGCGGGGGGCGCTGCTGCCGCGAGCGGGGTGGCCTCGGCAGGGCCCACGCCGCCGCTGCCCCTCCCTGCGCCCTACGCCCCGCACGTTCCCGGGCACCTACCGTCCTCCTGGTCCAACACCATGGTCCCCCGGCGGCTCCAGCCCGGCACCCGCCGAGGACAAGGAGGACGCGCGGGTCGGACTCCGCCACCGCCCGCTTGCGCTGCTTCTGCCGGCCCCGCGCGGGCTTCGCGCCCCGCGAGCGGCGGATGGGGGCGGGCGGACAGGCGCCGGGAGCTCAGCCCCGCGGGCAGGGAGTGCAGGAGGGCGGGGGCGCGTCTGCCGGGCGGGTAACGCGGGAGCGGCGCGAGAGCCGCTGCCCAACGGGCCGGAGACGGAGCCGCACGCCCGTCCTCTCCACGCCCGCCGCGCTCTCCGCAGCCGCGTGAAGCCAGCGTTTCCCAGGGCCCCTCAGATTCCCCTGTTAATTAAATCAATTCATTATGCTCAGATCTGATTAGCGGCCCTTCCCCCCTTTGAATCAATTATTCAATACACAAACATAATTGCTTGGGCCAGAGGTGCCCGCCATTAGCTTATTTAACTCCAAGGACACTAATTACCCGCAGGGCACGGGAACTTTTCTCATTAATTCTGACAAAACACAAAAGCACAGCCAGAGTGTGTGCGTGTGTGAACGACTCTGTGTGTGTGTGTGTGTGTGTGTGTGTGTGTGTGTCCGCATGCCAGAGTTAGGGCTGTGTATGTGAGCTGAAGAAGAGACGGGGGTGGCGGAATGTGTGCGATTGCGGGTGGGAGTTTCGGGGTGTAGTTCTGAACCTGTGACCCTGTCGTTGTGAGTGTGGTACTCCGTGCGTGTGACTGTGAGGGGGAGACTATGTGTGCATCGGGTTGGGTGTGGCTCTGGGTCTGGGGACTGTGGGCCAGAGTTTGAGACCCAGCACAGGAATGTATGAGATTGTGTGAGGGCTTCTGTGTGTGACTTTGTGAATGTGACTTCTGGGCTACTCTGGCAGGCGCCCCCACCCTCTTTCTTTCTTCATGATTGCCCTGCCATTGCCGGCTGAACGCTCAAACCACGGGGGAAAGTGCAGACTATAGAAGAGAAACCCCGGAGGACCAAGAGGCGGTGGGTGGGTGATGCTGGAACCAGGTACAGAGTTCTCCTTCCGCCCTCACTTATGAGGGCGCTGGCTGGGTTATGCTCCTTCTCCCCCAGTTATAAACCCCAGGGTCCCATTAGCCTCTTCCTTGGCCCTCTCACTGCCCATCCCAATATTTTTTCTACTCCACTTTTATCCCAAATCCTTGCATCCCACCCCCCCACCCCCATTTCCACAAGTGCCGGACACTCGGGCACACCCCAGCCCAATTCCATTCATCCTGTACCTAGTTCTGCGCTTCCTTGTCTGCAAGGCTGAACAGAGGGTGTGCCTATGGTTGACCAACTTCTCCACATTTTACCGCCCAGGAAATCTCTATTGAGAGAGAGGAGTGAGAGAGCCCACAGAAGCAGGGACACAGAGGGTAATTGATTCCCCCAAATTAGGTTTCTGCTTTCTAAAGACCGGCATTGTTCCTGTTCTCAATGTGCACAGAGGTATTGAAGATTTCCTTTTTGTTTCCTCAGGCAATGAATGAGCTTAATCCATTTGGCTTTATAAATCAGGAAACTAATATTCACTCCTTCCATAGCAGCTTTTTAAAAAATTTAATTGCTGGGGGAGGCACAGTTTGTCACCCTTATGCTGCCCCCAAGCCCCCACTTATAAAAACACATTCTGATTGAGGGGTGGAGAGAAGGCTGGTGGGGGAGAGCTCATCCTGATTCCCCCTGCCCTCCTCCATCCTTGTACATGTACAGTAAGTATCTGGAAAAGTTTGTGAAATGATTGATTGAAATATATTCAATTCAGTGAAGAAAAGGGGTGGGGGCTGTTCAGAGGTGCTCTTCAGAATGATCATCCAGATCTGCGGCTTTCAATCTCCTACTAGCACTGAATGCAGCCATGCCATGCCCAGGTTTGGCAAATCCTCCACCTCACCATCCTGCACAAGCTTCTACAGTCATCTTCCTGGTGCCAAGATCTGACCCTGCTACTCTCCTGCTCAAAATCTTCCAAGGCTCCCCACTGTCCATAAGACAAAGCCCCAACCACTTATCCTATCATTTCAGGCCCTTCGTGAGATCTGGAGAAGGCTTTGCGAGCACCATTACCCTTCATTTCAATTCAACTGAGACATACCGATCAACAAAAACCTTATACTTCTGTCCCCCCTTGACCACATTACTGCAATTGCACACACCCTGTAGGTTCCTGCTCCAATGACTCTTCTCATGGCATCCTTCTATATAGAAAGCCCAAGCCCACCCCTCCAAGTCCTCTGAGGAAACAGCTCCCCTATGTTTCTCTAGGGGGGTGTCTCTGTATGAAGGCTTGGTTGCTGAGTGGAGTGTGGATTATTTCATTGAATTCTGGGGGATAAGATCAGCCCCTAAGATCGTGATTTTAGTTCTCCTTTGGAGTGGAGGGACAGGTATGGTATCAAGAGACTATACTGGGTCACTAGAGAAAATGGAAACTGCAGAGGCAGGAGAGGATTTAGATACAAGAATAGGGACTCAGAAGGAGAGACCTTGGGCACCATCTTTTTTCCCAGGATCTCAGATGGCATTGGACCAGAACCCAGGCACGTGCTTCCTCTGGAGGCCCACTAGTTGGATCTCCATGGTGTTTAGTTCTCTGTGTAGCTGGGCATGGCCTCTCCCTCAATTGGTGTCAATTGTTCCCTGCACTAGGGCAAGGGGGCATAAGGGTGCCGGAATTCTGCCCTCTCTCTACTTTCCAAGCCATATGCCTGGCATGGGCTGCACCCACCCAGACAGGGCACCTTTTGCTAATTTGCACAAAGGCACCACATGGACTAGTATGGCCCTGCAATTGGGTATCTCTGCTTGGCCAGAGTTCACACTCAGGCCAGCCTGAGTGGAGAGCACCTGGCCTCACCTATGCTAGCCTCACTCACACCAAGGGTACGTGTGAGCTCTTCGAAGACCAACCTCCCAGTTTTCAGAGAGAAAGAGAACATTCAGAGAGCTTAGCCATCATGGAGTGGTCAGAGGTACTGAAACAGATGCCAAGGCCCATCTCTGAATTTATATGGGGCCCCAAGCCCTGGTGAAAGACACTGAACTTCATTTACAGCTGAGGTTCAGACATGGACATACCTACTGTAACAACCACGGTCCCCAACAGGGGTCATGCTGGACGAGAGACAGTGAGGTTCCTGAGAGGGGGGCGACTAGACTGAGCAGCAAAGTCTGGAGTTTGGAGGGGCAGAGCTGGGCCTGACTTACTCCTAACCAGCACTCTGAGAAGAAGAAGGCAGTGGTGCAAATGAAGAACTAGGTCACTAAGGGCCCTACAGCTTTGCTATGGGATCCCCCTCTGAAAGAGCTGGTCACTAGAAGCAAAAAGTATGTTCCTGCTGGGATGAGAAGGACAAGAGCATCTAGGGTCAGCAGCTTGGTGGCACTGGTGGCAGCACATGCATGGAATGGACACAAAGATGCAAGAGCATCGGACAGCAGCTCTAATTATATGGGACGCATCTATCCCCTAACCTATCAGCCCCACCTCCCAACTCTGGGACTGTTAGAGTGAAAATGACTTTATCCAGAAATCTAGTGGTGTCCAGAGGGTACTTGGGTTATACGTGTAAGCTTTCCTAGAAGGTCTCACAACTTTTTGGAGAGGACGATCCTGAAGAGGAGAATCAGAGCATCAGAATTTGGGGGTAAGTATTGTAAATGTGTGAAATCTGTTGTAGTTACATGATGGGCATGAAGAGAAAGGCTGTGTGAGCAAGAATGGACCAGAACAATAATAGAGGAGCAGCCCCAACTGTCAGCTTTGACTGGTGGCAGTGGAGCTCAGCAGCAGCTCAAAGAGCACTACTACATCACTGCCAGGAAGACCAAAGGCTTTGCTCCCGCTGCCCCTCCCAGCCTGGAGGGCCTCCTGAATCCACACTTGCCCACCCCCACCCCATGCTACCGAGCTTCTCTTTCATTTCTCTTCTCTTCTCCCTAAGCGTCTGGTCCACCTCTTCCATTGTAGTCTCAGCAAATGACATCACCTCCTTCCTTACTGAGATGAGAGAAGGCCCTCCTCCTCCTACCTCAAAGTCTAGGCTCCTACCTTCACCTTCAGCATCTGCAGCAGGCACCTTGTCACAAACACCTTCCTTCCTGAAGCACTGGAGAGCGTGGCCTTCCACTACCCGGGATTCTATCCCTCAGCATGTGCTCTGGCCCATCTGCTACTACCTGCAGTATGTTCCATTAGCTCTTCCCCTTCCCTTCACTCTCCCCATTCTGCTGGACCTTTCACTATAGAAAGCAAACAAACTCTGGTGTCTCACCCAGAACAAGCAAACAAATGAATTCCTGGGACCGCACATCTGCCTTGAGATACTTCGCTATCTATTTCACCTTGTTGTTGTGCTTCCTCGCCTCCACTTTCTCTTCACCTGCTCCTATCTGACTTTAGCCTCCACAGGCTTGCCAAAGTCACCAGTGACTTTTACGTCACTAAAGGACTATTTTCAGCCTCACCTTACCTGACCTTTCTGCTTTTAATGCATTTAATTCCTTTCTTCTTGAACATGTTTCTTCCCTGGACTAACACATTCTCTGGGTTTTCTTCCTACCCCCATGGATGTTCCCTTTAGTCTTTATTGCCAGTTTCACCTCTTTCACCCAGCCTTTAGCTGTTGGCGTTCCCTACAACTGGGTGCTAGGCCTTCCTGGAGCACCTTCACCCTGGGGTGCCATCCACTGTGCCAGCGTGTGTGACATTTACTCAGGATCACCCCTTTGAGTTCTACTCCAGTATTTCCAAATGGCCCCTTGACATGTCCACTTAGATGTCTCAAAGGTATCTTAATTTTGAAATCCAGATTGAACCCTTGATTTTCTTTCCAAATCTTCTTCATCTTGTTTCAGTAAATCATTTAGTTTTTAATACCAGAAATCTGGAAGTAAAGCAGGATTTCAACCAAGCCAGCAAGAGTAAAAAAAAAAAAGAAAGGAAGGAAGGAAGGAAGGAAGGAAGGAAGGAAGGAAGGAAGGAAGGAAAGAAGAAAGAAAGAAAGAAAGAGGTGGAGAAGAAGAAACAGCAAATTCATAAAATAAGTTGGAATAAGCTAAGTATATCATATATTACACTAAACACAAAGAGACTGAATTTCCCTATCAAAAAACAGATTGTCTGAGTAAGTTAAAAAATAAAATACAGCCAAATGCTGTTTACAAGAAATAGTCCCAAAACAAGGTGACAAAGACTGAAAATAAAGCAATGGACAAAGCTATACCAAGCAAATACAAGCAGAAGGAATAAGAACAGCAATGTTAATGTCAAACAAAGCTAACTTCCATGCCAAATGCATAAACTGCTTGGGAATTAAGAAACACTCCCTTAAATTACTACTGGGTCAAAAATAAAATCAAAATTGAAATTGCAAATCATTTAGTAATGAGAAAGAGAACACAGCATACCATACAGAGCTTAATGGTACATAGCTGTACTCAGAGGAAAAAAATATAGCCTTAAATGTTTGGGTTTTTTTCTATTTATTTATTACAGGTATAACAGAGGTGTTCAAATAGTTGCATCTTAAATGCTTTTAATATTTTTTTTAAATACTGAAAGCAAATTAACTAGGTATTTAATCTAAGAAATTAGAAAGAGAACAAACTAAGCCAAAAGAAAGTAGAAGGAAATTAATAAAGTTAAAATCATAAATTAAGTAAATAAAAAATAAACACATAATAGAGAAAATAATTAAAAGGAAAAGTCAAAATGTCTGAAATCTTTGAAAAGATCAACAAAATAGATAAACCCTTCCAGGCAAATCTGGTTAACACACACACACACACACACACACACATACGCAAATATAAATATAAGTATAAATATAAATATTAGGTATACAAGAAGAGTTATGTCACAGGTACAGAAAAGGTTAAAGACCTATAACAATAATGTGTATAAGCCTATAAAAATAAATGTGAAAACCTAGAGGAAACAGATGATTTCCAAGCAAAGTAGAAAGTGATCAAAATTGAGCATAAAAGTTGAAATCCTGAATAGGCCAATAAACGGAAGAGATTTAAAAAGAAATGATAGGGGCAGCTGGATGGTTCAGTTGGTTAGAGTGCGAGCTCTGAACAACAGTGTTGCTGGTTCAATTCCCGCATGCGATGGTAGGCTGTGCCCCCTGCAACTAAAGATTGAAAACGACTTGGAGCTGAGCTATGCCCTCCACAACTAGATTAAAGTACATGGAGCTGATGGGCCCTGAAGAAACACATTGTCCCCCAATAAAATTTATAGAAAGGAAGGAAGGAAGGAAGGAAGGAAGGAAGGAAGGAAGGAAGGAAGGAAGGAAGGAAGGATGGAAGAGAAGGAAAACTCTGCCATTAAAGCATAAGATACCATATGATCCAGCAAGTCCACTCTGGGCATATACTGCAAAGTCTTGAAGAGATCATTTGTACACCCCTGTTCATAGCAGCATTATTCACAGTAACTAAAAGGTGTTAGCAACTTAAGTGCCTGTCCATAGATAAATGGGTAAACAAAATGCATATCCATACAATGGAATATTATCTAGCCTGAAAAAGGCAAGAAATTTTTACACATGCTGCAATGTGCATGGACCTTGAGAATATTATGCTAAGTGAAATAAGCCACCCATAAAAAGACACATACGATATGATTCCACTTATACGAGGTAATGGAAATGGAAGTGAAGAAACAGATAATTTACAATAGTGACAAAACTATAAATCACTCAGGAATGATTTTAAACCAACAACCATCACCAAAGTGAAGGTCTTCGTTGAAGAAAGTCGTGAGATCATATTGAAGGACATATAAAAAGATCTGAACATACAGAAAGACAACAATGTTTTAAAGAAAAGACTTATTCTCACAAAAAGTAAATCCTTTAAAATGAATATAGAGATTTAATGCAATTTCTATTAGGATCCCAAATAAAAATGTTTTTTAAAAACTGTAAAAAATACATTAATTTGAAGTACATTTGAAAAATAAATATCTGGGTCTAGTAAAGAAAACATGAAAAGAAAGACTAGTTCAACATTGGCATTATTAGATAATAAAACATACTACAAAGCCACCATGATCTGAAAAGTATGGGGTAAGTCAGGGAGAGATAAATAGATCAGAGGACCAAAGAGCCAATAAATAGATCTAAATATAAAAAGGAAGTTAATATATGACAAAAGTTGCATTTCAATTCTTCAGAGAAAAATACTTAACATATGAACAGACACTTCTCCAAGAAAGATATTCAAATAAGCCAATAAGCACCTGAAAAAGATGCTCAACATCACTGGAAATGCATCACAAACCACAAGAAGATACTACTTCACACTCACTAGGAAGCTAAAATTAGTAAGTCAGATAAAAACAAATGTTGGTGAAGATGTGGAGAAATTGGAACTCATACACTGCTGGTGGAAATGTGAAAGGGTGCAGCCACTTTGGAAAATAGTGGGAGTTTTTCAAAAGTTCAACACAGAATCACCACATGACCCAACAATTCCACTCCTAGGTATAGAGCCAAGAGAATTGAAAACATGTCCACACAAAAACGTGTACGTGTTTATAGCAGCATTATTCATAAAGTCAAAAGAGGGGAGGAAAAAACCCCAAATGTCCATCAACTGATGAACGGATATTATTTGGCCATAAAAAGGAGTGAACTACTGCTACCCGCCACAAAATGGATGAGCCTTGAAAACGTTAAGCTGAGTGAAAGAAGGCCAACACAAAAGTTCACATGTTATATGATTCCATTTATACGAAATGTCAAGAATAGGCTAGTCTAGAGACAAAGAGCAGATGATGTGTGCCGGGCAGGGGCTCATAGCGGGATGACAGCTAAACGGTATGGGGTTTCTTTCCGAGGTGATGAAAATGTTCTAAAATTGGCTGTGGTGATTCACCTATCTGTGAATATACTAGAATGCGTTGAATTGCACAATTTAAATGGGTGAATTGTATGGTATGTGAATTATATCTCCATAAAATTGCTTTTCAAAATGATGCCACCAGAGATGGTTATCCATCTGGAAGAAACAAATGGGATTCCTAACCTCCCAAATATAAAGATTATGTTCCAAATGGGTTAGAAATTTTAAAATAAAAATGAAACAATGAAAATATTAGAAGAAACTTAAAGAGAAAAATGGTATAGATTTGGATAATAATATGAATAAATTTGGTTGGAGATATCTGCAAGAATAGCAAAGGAAAAGATAGATATACTAGATTTAATTTTTAAAACTTCGATGGCAAAAGTTACCATAAACAAAAGAAAAAAAGATAAATAATTTACCAGAAAAAATATTTGCAAAATATACAACAATAAAAGGGAAAACATGCTATATATATAAAAAGTTTCTATAAATTGTAATGAAAAAGACAAACGACCAAGGGAAAAATGGAAAAGGGGCATGAACAGGCCATTCGAAGAAGAGGAAATCCAAATAGCCAACAAAATGCTTACCCTCATGATTAGTTGGGAAAATGCCAATTAAAGAAAAATAAGTTTTCATTACTTCAATTTATCAGATTGGCAGAAAAATTTTAAGAGTAAAATGTTCCGGTCTGCTAAAAATTTGAGAAAATGGGTACTCTCATTTGTTGCTGAGCAAGTAATCTGGCCCTATCTATTAAAATTAAAAATGCACATGTCTTTGACCCAGAAATCCTCTCCCGGGAACATATTCTATGAGGGAAACTCACGTGTATATAAGGGGAACCCTATAATTTCAGCTTCGTTTGTGGTGGCAAAAAACTCGAAACTATTTGACTATCAATGTCATTCAACGATCAAATAAATTGCCATACAGCCAAGCTATAGAATACCAGGCAGCAGTTAAAACGTGAGTTAGAGCTATAGCTACTGACTTGCAAAGGATGTCTGTGCTGTACTATTATGTGAGGAAAGTAGGTTGCAGAGTAGCAAGTATATTACCCCATTCAAAAGAAAACCTCTCTGTTTAGATGCACGTGAAGAAAACATGTGCAAGGCTGGCCCTGTTTGGGCTGGCGGCCTAGTGACCTTAGCAGGTGAGACTGGAAGGTGGGAGTTAAGGGGAAAATATTACTTTTCTTTATTAGACACTTTTAGAATCTTTTCATTACTTATAATGAATAAGTAATTTGTCATTTAAAAAATTTTAGAGATAAATCAGTCATTTTTGATACTCCCTCCAATCACATCCTCACTGCTACTGCAAGAGTCCGAGTGACCATTATCTCCTGCACACTTTTGCAAGAGCTTCCTACTGGCCTCCCTGCATCCACCAAACCCTTATTCCAGCCTCCATACTCCATACGCAGCAAGGAGACACTTTTAAAATGCAAATCGGATTTTGTCAACCAACCCTCAAATCTGAAATGGCTGCCCATTGCGCTCCACAGAAAGCCCCCGTCCTCTGCCTGCCCCTTGGCTGAGGCATCTGCCATCACTGACACCCACCGCTTGCTCCCAAGCTGCCCTGCGTGGTCTTCGTCATTGTCTGAACCACCACATGCCTCAGGGCTTACAGATGTGGTGATTCTTCCGCATGGAAAGTTCTTCCTCTCCTCTCCTCTCCATTTGGACCACTTCTTGTCCACCCCATGGCTCTGGGACTTAATGTCACTTCCTTCCTCAGGGTGGCCTCTCCCCTCAAGACTAGGTTAGACCTCCTTGTTATAGTTTGGCATGGCCCTCTGTCCTTTTCCTACATAGCTCTTATCATAACGATCTAGTTAATTACATAGTTATTTGTATAATTATTTGTGTGACAGGGATGAAAGAAAAACTATTAAACTGTAAGTGTTTGCGTCTTCTATTCTTGTCCCGTTTGGGAGAGAAATGGGTCAGACAAGGCCTCAGGGGTCTAACCCAACCCTGAGATTCTGAACTTGCCCTTTTCTTCCTCATGCCCACCACCCAGTTGGGAGAATTCACCTGGCTCAGAAATTTCCCTCCACTCTCTTACTTACCTAGCCAACCAGCTTGCTCTGAGAATTGGTTATGACAAAGCCCTCTGGGGTGCTGCTGAGTTAGCAGACTTCTCCAGCCAGCGAGAATGACGCACAGCTGCAGTATGGGACTCCCCCAATCTCCAGATGACTTTCTTCTGCATCTCCCACCCTTCAGAGAACCTCAGCAAGGGGGCTCCCAGAGGCTACAAACACTGCAGCAACAAACCCAGGCTGACCTGCAGCTTCAGAATCTCAGTCTGAATTCCCACTCTGCATGATTAGGGGTCATCTGTTCCCTCTTCCGCCCTCCTAATCACCTGTCCACTGAGCACTGGAGACCTGGACAGATCCTGGGCTGAGTCTTGGAGGCCCGGAGTGTTCCCACGTGCTCCTGAGGCAGGTGCTGGTTCGAGAGCTCGGTGGACGCCGACAGACTGGCCCGTGGAGCTGAGCACTGTGACTCACTGCTCCCAGAGAACAGACTGTTTCCCGATAAGCTCCCCAGAGTGAACACACCCACATGCAGGTGGTCCCCTTGGAGCTACAACCGCATGTCCCAACAGCACACGCATCTCAGAAGCAGTCCTGGATGCTGCAGGCAGGGGCCTCGGTATGTGGCGCTGGTGGGGGAGCACTCTTGGTCTGCTTCCTTCAGTCTCTAGTAGGGTCCTCCTGTCCCTCCCCTTCCCCAAGATGGAAGAGGCCAAAGGGGTTCCTCCTCACCCAGGACCCAACCTGTCTGAGAGGCCTCACCAGTTCCCACATAATACAAATTTGGAGAACAAACTGTCTCCCTGGAAGCAGTCCTCCATGGCCGCTGCTACCCTGGGCCTGCCTGGACTGCTCCAAGCTGGGTGCTGAGCCCCTGTACCCAGGCCACTCCTTGTGGTGAGTCATACAAATATTTGAGTCCTGTCAGGGCTCAAGGTCACAGTGGCCACTACTCAGGACCTGCATCAGACGTGCCCAAATCCAGCAGATTGAGTCACCCACAGCCTGCGGGACCACAGCCTGGGAGCAGGCTGCGAATTCAAACCCTCAGAGCCTGCAGTGCTGCCCTGGGAACTCTCAGGTGGTGACTGCTCAGGCCTGGATCCTGATTCTGGTTCTGACTCCACTTCTTGCAGATCTCAGGCAACTTCCCCTTCCTGAGTGTGGCAGACAGCGTTGGCGTCCCCCAGCCACTGTTCTCCCCTCCTTTTGAGCACATGGCTGCCCAACTGGAGACTATCTTTCCCAGCTTCCCTTGCAAATAGGTATAGACAAGTTACTATTCTTATCTGTAGGCAGGACAGATATAGGCTACTTTTGCCTTTCTTGCTTCCAAGGAAGTTCCTTGTCCAGGGCTTGCTGTCTTCCCACAAGCTAGAATATGGATATGACTATGCAGATAAGAATAACACCTTAAGGGATGCAGGGAAAAAGGTGGAAGGAAGCTGGGTCCCTGAGTGACCTGTGGAGTATCCCTGCCAACATGGGCGTTTTAGCTCCTGTTATGAGAGAAATATCAGTCCATCTCATTCAAGCAATTATAGTTTGGAATTTCTTTGTTACAGTAGCTCAGGCTTTTCTAACAAATACACTGAGTCTGATTCCCCATCAATAAAATTGTCTCTATGGTTTCTGCAAGTCCTGAGTTTCCAATTCCAGGCTCTGCTTTGTCAGGCCCCTGGTTTCTGAGAAGACGCCCAGGATGGAACCCCTGTGCCTTGATGTGGAGCCAAGGTTGAGCCTTGCTATGCCCCCTGCTTCCTCTTTACTTTGAGAAGTGCCCTGATGCTCACATAAGAATCTGGCCCTGGGAGAGATGGGGGAAAGGATACGCAGAAGCACCAAGACCCCCTCTCCCCACCCTCGCCACCTTGTTTTGTTGTTGTTGTTGTTTTTTAGCTGAGGGCACAGGTGGAGCAGGAGCCAAGGCCAGGGGGATTCGGGTAGGCTGATATGTCTGTCTAAGTCTGCCTAACATTTCAGGACCTCCCTTGGTCTTGGTCATTTTAGCCCAACTGCTCCAATTATAGGCCTCTTACAGGACCCATCCCTCACACCTTTTCTCTATTTGTAGTCTAGACTCTTTGAACTTGAAGATATGGTCCAGGCCTGTGGACACAAAAAGGTCAGGGGCTGCTTTTCTAAAACTGTATTCCACGGGACGCCATTTATGTCCTTGGCTAAGATGGCACTTGCCTACTTCGTGCGCCTTCTCTGGAGACTCCAACACGTTGGCTCAGCAGTTCTTAAAGCAATGTGGTAACACACAAACCTGTACCAGAGGGCAGCCCCCTATCCAGTCTAGCCCAACCTAGCCTTGAAAACTTGTCTGGGGTGATCCTACTAGGAGCTCAAGAGTTAGAAGCTACTGACCTAGAATCCAATGGCCCAGGATCAGCCCAGACCAGCTAAGGCCATCAGAACCATGCCAGGGAGTAGAAGTGGCACTGAGACTTCTGTCTGTTAAGTCTGGACTGAAAGCCTCACATCCTCCCTCATGTTCCCTTGTCTACGGCCAATAGCGTCTTGTGCCTTCTATAGTCTAGCCTCATACTGGGTACCAGGGTTCATGATCACTGTAGTAAACAACTATGGGATATCTGTTTAGCATGCCCCCATCCCAAATATTTCCCTCCACCCACCACTACATTCATACGTCTCCTGTGAAAGATATCCAGCTCTTACTAATCCTACCCTATGGCCTGATGGGCCCCGGAGAGGACACCTGATCCAAGGTAGGCTGGTGGG